>NW_026521309.1:0-1290055 GCF_021234435.1 Artibeus jamaicensis | reverse complement strand
CTCCCGGCAAACACGACCCTCTGCTGGTACCACTCTTTCTGGTTTTCGCCCAGGTAACGTGTTCTGCCTGCCCCTCCCTGGGTCCCAATCCGAGAGGTCATGGGAAATCTGTGCAGTTTCATGGCACAGATAATGGACTCAGTCTATCCTACCTCATGGGCTCCTTTTCCTTACCCGCCCTGTGTGGCACCTATAATCCTGCATGGGGGTGCTGTACCTATGAAGGGCTGTTTTTCTTTACGAGCCCCAAGACTGGGTCCTGCTAAGAAGCCATCACTGCTCAGGCCCTGACGCCATCATCCCTGTAAGAAACTCAGCTGAGTCTCTGGGCTGTGTATCTTCATGGCCACCAGGGGAGAAGGCTCTCCCCCCAGGAGAAATGGGGCTTACCCCATTCGGCACCAGGACACCAGCCATTTCTGAGTCCCTACCACCTGACCCAACAACACTGAAGGCACCAGCACTGGGCTCTGTTTTGACTCACTTCCAATGATCTCATTTGGTTTTAGGGCTTTAAATACTAGCAATATGCTCGTGACTCCTTCAAACTATACAATGACCATGCCACAGACTGAGCACCTGATACTGCAGCCCTCCCAGCTGGCTCCCCCTGCACCACAGTGCCACCTCAGCTACAGGCACCTCCTTCTGTCCATCTCAGTCCAAATCCCCGAGATCAAGGTCGACTCCCCTCTCTCACAGCCACGTCAGCAGTTCTGTTGGCTTTAGCTACAAAATACACCTGGAGCCAATGACTCACCACTGGGCCTCGCCTCCTGACATTTCTCCCTACTTCCATCCTGTCTGTCCTCACCCAGCAGCCAGAATGATCCTGTTAAATTCTAAATTGGATGCTTTCTCTGTTCTGCTCAGAAGCCTGCACTGGCTCCCAGCTCACTTGGAACAAAAGGCAGCATTCTTATCCAGGCCCACACAATCTGCCTTCTTTCCCCATTTCCACCTCTTCTCCCACTACCTCCCCCACCGCCCTCCTCCAAAACCCTGCCAGGTGATCTCCAGGCCTTCGCAGTTGTACTCTTTGACTGCAGTGCTTCTCTTGCCCTCCCAGCTCACTACTGCCCCCTTCAGGCCTTTACTTAAAAAGCCGTTCCTCGACACCCACCTAGCTGTTCTAACTTCCTAAAGACAAACACAACCTCTCATCAGCTTCCCTGCGTCTCCTTAGTGCTACATCTAAGTTGCTTTTTACTTCACACATTGGTTATTCTCTGCATCCACACCAGAATGTAAGCTCTGTGAGGCAGGGTTTTTAAAAAGCCAGTGTTAGCCCTGGCTGGTGTAGCTCAGTGGATTGAGCACAGGCCTGCGAACCATGGGATCGAGGTTCGATTCCCAGTCAGGGCACATGCCTAGGTTGCAGGCCCGTTCCCAGCGGGGGACTCACGAGAGGCAACCATACATTGATGTTTCTCTCCTTCTCTCCTTCCCTTTCTCTCTAAAAAGAATAAAATTTTAAAAAGTCAGTGTTGATTACAAGCCCAGCACCCAGTCCAGTGCCTGGCCCCATAGACATCTGGGAACTGTTCATGGACCAAGTACCTGCACCTGGGCTCCCAAAGCCATGAAGGTGCCCCTGTGCGGGCTGTGCTGTCCTGGTCCCCATGCCTGGGAGCTCCAGAGGCACAGGGCTGCACGCCACCCCCCACCATGAGGCCTCTTGAAACCAGGACAAGAGGTGGGAAAGACTGAGCCCACTCCGCCAACACCATGTGCTGAGCCTGACTCAGTGCCCCGCCCCCACGCCTCCACTTCTGTGGCTCGAAGACACAATTATCAGCCAGCAAGAGCTTCTGCTCAGCATGCAGTGCCTGGTGACCCCTCAGCTGATCTCATTCCAGACCAAATAAAGTCGATGGTTGTTCCTGTCATCTTGGGGGGTCCCAGCTGGGGACAGAGCTTCACTGAGGTTTTCTGGAATGTGGCAGAGGAATCAGAAGCCCCCCACTGCCCCTTCTGGGGCCTCTGGAGGCCCCACTCTAACAATTGTGGGAACCCCCCCCCTCAGGTCCCCTCCACCCCCTGCCAGGCCTGGGGACCACTGACCAACCCAGGGGCAGGAGCGGCTGCAATGACCCAGCCAAGTCCCCACACACCACAGTTGGGGTAGGGAGAGAAAGGGCGGGGCCTCCTGACATCAGGTATTTCCAGTAGCCAATGAGCACCTCCCTGGAAGAAAGGAGGCAGCAGGCCAATTCTGGGCCTGGCAGCCAGGCCCCACCCAGCAGATGCCTGTTCCTCCCAGGAAGGCAGAGGAAGATCATTACTGGAGCCTAATTAGCTAAGAAAAGCAGAGATAATAAAGTGGACAAACATGTAGCTGCCACTAGAATTGCGATATCTTCAGAAACTTGAGAAAGGACCATTTTATTTTGAGTTCTCTAGAGCCTGACCAAGTTGGGAGGGTGGAGAGAAGGTGGGGAAGGCCGAGAAGCTCGAGGGGAGCAGGGAGGGACCCTGAGGAGGGCACTCCTACTGCACGGAACCTCCAGGCCCAGAGGTAGTAAGTCGTCTGAGATCTCAGGCAGCAAGTTAATTTATCCAAGATCACAGATAGTAAGTTAACTTGTCCAAGATTACAGACAGTTAACTTCTCTAAGACCCCACAGCTTCCAAGCAGTAGAATCAGTGTCTGAAGGGGCAGAGGGGCCCTGTTCCTGCTCTCCTCCAGCCTAGCATCCGGGCCAGCTTGGGGCCTCTTCCCAGTGAGCTCACTCCACACAGCACCTGCTGAACAGGAGGCTTCTGCAGAGGAGACACACCTAGCAGGGGCCTCAGTGAGGACAATGACTAGAGGTGTCTGTCACCCCATCTGAGGCTAGAGCTTTTCCCTATTTATACCCTCCCTGAAAACAGGGTCACAGCCCTTCACCCACAGCAGAGCTTCTCAAACTGGGACTCAGGCAATGCCGGGGGGTGTGAAGTGAGTGGAGTAGAATTGCCTATTTTCCTCAGCAGAGTGTCATTTAACATGCTCTGCAGTTCCTTAAATTAAAACCAAAACAGAATTTATGAAATATACTGTGTGAAGACTTCCTAGGGAAAGCTGGGCCGGCCAAGAACTTCAGTGCTGGCTTCGGGGACATCAGCGGAAGAGCTTGCCAAGGCCAGGTTTGGAGGGTCTAGTCAACACTGCAAAACCGGGCGATCCAGGCCCTCCACACTCCGGCCTGGCCGGCCTCTCCACCTTGCCACCTCCTGCTCTGCACAGGCCATTCATTCCTCTCCTCCTTGCCTTGGCTGTGCGCTCCTGGATGGCCCTGGGGTGCATTTTTTCTATCTAACTAATAGGTGCAAACCGGACTTGCAGGAGTCAGACAGGAAGTCAGAGGACTTCCTTTGCTGCATCTCTGGGGCCGCAGCTCCTGCTCTGGGGTGGGGAGGAATGGTGGGGGGCCTGGCTGCTCACCCCACAGTTCCCTCACTCTGGTGCGGAGGGCTATGTGGCTGGGGTTCGGGGAACCAAAAGGAGAGGAAGCTGGGGCAGGGCGGTTGGGCCTGGGACTCTGGTTATCCTTTGGTTCCTAGACCAGAGGAGCTGTGGAAAAGCTGGCAGCTGAGCAGCAAAGGGACATAATTCCTTTTGTGAGTCGGGGAGGCCCCTCCCCCTGCACCTTTCCTGGTTCTGAAAGGCCTGGACTCCCCTGCCAGTCTCTCCAGGCAGGTGGGTGATGCACCGACCAAAGGCAGCTCTGTCTGGGAAAGCTCCTCCCTCCTCTCCTGCAGTGCGCAGCCCTGTGGGAAGTGGCCTCTTTGGTGAATGGACGAGTTACTTCAGCTCAATGCCTCCCCCCAGTAACAGGGATTCCCTACCTTCCAAGGTATTTAAAAAAAAGTCCTCACCTGAGGACATTATTTCCTCCATTGCTTTTGGACAGAGAGGAAGGGACAGACATCAATTTAGAAAGAGGAACTGAATGGTCACCTCCTGTACATGTCCACACCAGGGACCAAATCTGTAACCCAGGTATGTGCCCTGACCTAGAATTGAAGCTGTAGCCTTTCAGTTACAGGGTGACACTCTAACCAATGGAGCCACACTGGCCAAGGCCCAAAGCCACCAGTATTTGAAGACAGTTCTAGAACATTCTTTATTTCTTTGATCCCTCTTTTGTTGTCCAGGACTCAGCTCTTCTAAAATTTGCAAACAACAGCTCGACCCACCAAACTGGCTCATCTTACTCACAAATTCCTTCACCTCCTTTCCTTGGGCTCCACCTTCCTCTCTCTGCTCCTTCACGGGCTCTTCTCCTTCAAGGTCCCTTGGAGGTCGTTGTACCCTGGGCTCTCCTCTGCCACCTTCGTCCTGACCGTGCCCTGTCCCATCACCATGCTGCCGGCTCTAAGCACAACTCAAGACCCATGAACTTCCCATGTGCTGCTGGTTGTCTCACAGGGCTTCAGATCAAGCCTTGGGCACAGGTACTACAATCATCCTTCCAGAACCTTCTGCCCTCCCTCCCTCCCTCCTGACACTCAGCTGCTACCTCTAGGTCCTAATTCCACCAATCTCTGGGTCCAGAAGCCCAATGCCTAGCTTCATTGCATAAGTTTCCCTGCTGCAATCCACCTAAGGTGGGTGTAAATGTCGTTACTGTGGTAATCATAGGACCATGCACAGTGGATCCCATCAGAACAGACTGGAAAAAAAAAAAAAAAAAAGTCATGAATCTCCAGGGTTTGGGTCAAGGCCTTTAAGGATTCTGGCCCATCCTCCTCTACTGCCCAGCACCCCCTGCTCAGGCCCCAGAACAGCACAGACCTTCACGTATGATGTTGGCCCTGTGCTATGTGACTGCCTTTTCCAGTCTCAGTGTGCTCGGCTGCAAAATGGGAATGATGATAGCACCAACCTCACAGTCTTGTGTGAAAGACACAGGGCCTGGTAGGCCTTGGGCTCAGCAAAGGCTGGTTGTGCTCATTTACCCAGCTTCCTGGGGAGCTTGCCCTGACCCCCAGATGCAGCTGGTTCTCTTGAGGGAGAAGAAGGGTGGGCTCTGCCTACAGGTGGCAGTGAATTCACACAGCAGCAACCTCGGCAGCTCAGGAAGCCAACACTGCTCCCTCATGTTCCCTGGGAACCAACGTGCATGCAGACAAGCCTTGCATGCCCCTGGCGCTCTGCCTCAACCTCCTCTCCTCCCTCCTGCCACATCTAACCTTTCGGTTATCAACAGCAGCGGCCCTTCCACACTGTCCGCATCAAGCATCCTTCTCAGTCCCTTCCCATCTCTCCAGCCCTCACCTCCAGTATTTTACCCACACTGGGACCTACAGCCCTCAGCTCTCATCACGCCTAGTGCCCCCTCTAAGGAGTCACCCGAGGGGCTCTTGCACAAGCTCTTAGCACTCCCTCTCTGTCTGCCCTGGCTCTTGGGGGCATACCCCTCCTCTTGCTGTTTTTCCCACCTTCTGTGCTACATCACTCATTTCTTTAACATCACGCTGTTGCTATTCCTGCCTCTAAAACCCTCTCCATCTCTTTTCTGCCCCTAAAAGGTCCTCTGTCCCTGGCCAGTTCCATTTCTTTTCTTTCCCGAGCCCACTGCTCCAAAAACGTTCCCACCCTGCCTGAACCTGCTCTTTACCAGGGGTCCTGGGACCTCTGGGCAGGTCATCACCCCAGTCCTGTTTCAGGTCTCTGGTATTTAAGCCCTGCACAGCACCTGACCCCAGTGACCCCTCTCCTTCAGGAGCGTCTCACTTGGCTTCCAGGACACCCGCCACATGATCCACCTGTCTCTCCTTCTCATCTTCCCAACACCTACATGCCAGAGGGTCCCAGGGCTTCTCCTCGGAACCCTCCTGACCGGACTGCACTCATCCTGTGATCTAGTCCCGTAATTCCAATACAGAATAGAATGGCTCCCAGCTGCCTGTGTCTAGCAGGACCCTCCCTGATTGGTGGATCCGGCTGCCTGACCTGCCTGTCCACTTCGGGGGTCACACTTGCCCACCACTTGGACCCTGCCCCCCCTCTTTCCAGCTGCTCAGGGCAAAATCTTTATGTTCTGTGGGTTCAAAATGAGTCCGGCCTAGATGTGCCTCCATGGTATGCAGATTGTTTTGACTGAGCCAAAGGCAACTCCAATACTTGCGTTTGACCCATCTACAGGGCAGGGCAAACTTGTATTTCCTAAATGTCTGCTCTGACCATCCTGCAGTGACTCTCTAAAGCCCCCTAGGCGCAGTGCCTCGTCTCTAGCTCAGGACCACTTGCGTACCTCCAACCCCCTTTCTAGCTCTGAAACTCTCTGCTCGTGGGACCTGACTCTCACGTATGCAGCGTTCCCCTTCACACGCACATGCTACATTTGGTTTTCTTCTTTTGCCAGTATCTCTCATGTCTATTTAATTATTACAAAAGTCAGAAGAACACTGAGGGTAGAGGAAAGTTTGTTCCTCCCCCAGTGTCCTTTTTCTCATGCCCCATTGTATCAGCAATCTTGTTGGCTCTACTTTCAAAATGTGTCCAGGGCCCCTGGACCTTTGTACCGACTGCTGCCCGGCTCCCCGGTTGTTCTGACTTGGATTTCTACATGACCTCTACCCTCACTCCTTTTAGTCCGTAACTCTGTATGTTGTCCTCTCAAACAACAGTCCTGTCTCTGTTTATCAATATTTGTCTGCATGGCACTAGTCTCCACTGAATATACTATTCTATCTGTCTGCCCCAATAGAATATAAGCACCATAGGGGAGTGACTTGTATTACTATATCTTGCTTGATACAGAGCACCCACTCAGTATATCTTTTGTTGTACAAATATATGAACCGAAAGGATTACATAGGTAGGACCGATGTTATAGATGCTAGCAGCCAGAAGGGGGCAGCAAAGGGGTACCCAATGTGGATGAATGGTTGGGACAGGGTTGGAGAGGGTGGGAGGTGAACCTGAGCAAGTGCTGTGACCTGAACAAGTCCCTTAACATCTCAGTCTCAGTTTCTTCCTGTAAGAAAGGTTACTGGGAGAGATCACATGTGCTGGTCAGGGAAGTCTATGTAATTGGCAAACATAAGCGTGATGTGCGTATTAGGTGTGCACAGTATGAGTTGCCCAAATGTCCAGTTGAGGTACAGGGTAGTTCTACAACTGTGAGGCTGCCTGATGAGGGAATATTATAAAGCATTTCAAAGACAAGGGGAAATACTTGTGTTTTAAGTTTGTGTGTATGTAAATTTTTAAAAAAGGTTTATTTATTTCTAGAGAGGGGAAGGGAAGAAGAGAGGGAGAAACAGCAATGTGTGGTAGCCTCTTGTGCGCCCCCTACTGGGGACCTGGCCTGCAACCCAGGCATGTGCCCTGACTGGGAATCAAACTGGCGACCCTCTGCTTCACAGGCTGGCACTCAATCCACTCAGCCATACCAGCCAGGGCTCTATGTTAATTTTATAGACAGAACAACGATGAGATGTAGAATTAATAAGCCCATGGAAAAATCTAGAAGAAATGTATCACCACAAAAATGAACAGCTATCTGGGCAGATTTCTGTATTTCAAAATTGTCACCATGGGCATGTATTTGTGATTCCCTTTAGCTTTTAATGACCTACTAGAATGTTCTGTGGTTATTACTATACCTGTAGCCTGGGCAGAGGCCTGCTCCTTCTTTAGTCACCCCTCCTTCTTCCTGACACATCCTGAACAGCTTCCTTGGCTGTCACAGGTTTTCGAGGAACCGGACCCCACTGCGTGTGGGGAGAGATCACCCTGACCTGGGTGCAGAGGGTGCTGCCATGCTCACCCAGAGCCCCTTCCGCAGCCCTGCTCTGTGCACCAGCCTGTCAGGGGCCCGTTTGCTCCTGACGGGTACCTGGGCTTGGAGAGCAGAGACATCCACTGCTGTCCCCAGCTACCCACCTGTCTGGCCCCTGGCCCAGTCCCCCACCTTTACCTCAGTGCTGCTGCAGGCAGGAGGGTGAGCTGGGACAGCCGAGCTACGTGTCAAGGAGCTACCAATGGCGTGCACGTCTGCAGGCCTCAATGGCTCGGACCCCTGGGTCAGGCCTGGGTTACCCCGGACCCTTGAACTTAGGGCTGGAGCTCATTCTAGTACAAGTCGGGGGCCTGGCCCTACCATTCTCAGACTCCTCCAGCCTGAACACACCCACCCCCAGGGATTCTGCGAAGCCCCAAACCCACAATGACCAGGAATGGAGGCCTGAAATCCACCCCCACTGTCCTCCAAGGCTCAATCCAAGCCTGTCTTCCTCTCTGGCTAGGTGCCTGCCTCCACTCAGCATGAGCTGAAAAGGCTACCAGACACCAGTGGGGAAACTGAGGCCCGAGAGCGGATGTGGACCCAGTTGGGACAACACTGAAGCCTTTTAGGGTCATCTCTTTGGACTCAGAGCAAAAGTGGTCCAGGAATGGCTGTGCCCTCACCCCGCTCCGGGCAAGCCCACCACTCCAGGCTGCACTGTGAAAGCCCCAGATTTAATGACTGAGTTATCTTCAAAGCATAGCCTCCTTTATGATTCACCTCCTTAGGATGGTTCTCTCCTGCAAGGCTTCTATTGGAACCTTCAATAAATGACCTAGAAAATCTGAGTGCCATCCTTAAAAGGGTCCCTCCCCTACCTAGGGAAGTTCCTCACTTTCCCAAGCCTCACCCCCGGCCCACCCCTCAACCCCCCACCCCACTGCCGTCCCTGGGTTCTGCACTCCCCCTGGCCGGGCTTCCCCAAGCACCTGTCAGCTAATGTTCAGCAGTCTGCAGTGAGGTAGTAGCTGCGAAGGTGGGCTTCATGGAAGGTTCAGGCCCAGGTGAGGAGCCTTAATGGGTAGGAACAAGGAGCAACTCTCTAATCACCTGAGTGGACAGTTGTCCCTGGATGTCTTCTGGGTGCCAGTGTGGACATGTGACATTTAAGACCTGATGGGAACCCTCCCCCTAACCTTTTGGCCCTATAAAACCCTCTGGCACTTGGACACAAGTCTAGGGAAAAGGGGATCCTAAATGGACTCAGATTAAGTTTCTGCCACTTTGTAATGGAGGTAGAAATATAATTCCATTGTGGAAGACTAAAAAAGTTCATGTCTTATACTTCTGAGTGAGCAGACTAAAGTCCACTCCATATTTTTAGAGAATGAAAAAGAAAGGAAAAAGTCTCCAAGTCTCCACTGTGCCAGAAAAAGGACTGCCTCTTTGTCGTGATCACTATGCCCTCCTGGCCCAATCGGTTCCACCCCTACTGGTGCCCCAGCCATGTCCCCCAAACACTTCTGTACCCTGTGCCCGCACCACATTCTGTTCTGCACCTCCAAGGCCCAGTTCAATGTCACCTCCTCCAGGAAGTCCTCCAGAGTCCCAGGAATAACAATAACCAGCACCCCCATTGGTTGAGCACTTCCCACAGGTGGTCCAGGGCTGAGGGCTTTACAAATATCTCACTCCAGCGTCAGAACAAAGCCCCCCAGGCAGCAGAGTGAAACTGTCCTCTGCGGCTTGCCCACCACTGGTCCAATGCACATCACCCGGGGAAGTGGACATGCCTACCTCCATTTATGGATGAGGAAGTGTAGGCTTAAGGATCTGAAACAGTGGACCCAGTCACACGGCTGCAGGGATTTGAACTGGGTCTGAGCACCAGCCAGTGACTTCCCACAGCCCACATGCTGCCCGGAGGTCACTGGCTACTCTGAACGTGCCCAGGGCACCTGCCAACATTCCACCTACCCCCGAGACCTGAGCTCCTGTTCCGACATCCCCCCCAGATGCTGGCCAGTATCGGGCTTCAGTGATTTTCTCATGGAAGCTTTGGAACAGCCCTTTCTGGGGCAGAAATAGCACTCAATGACCTCTAGTGAACCCTCGGAGGTCCCTGTGAGCCTGGACACCGTCCCAGCCCAGCATGACGAGTGGCGTGAGTAGGCCTGGGCCTGGCCTGCAAGCCAGTCTGCTTGGCCCGTCCAGGCTGCCAGCCGGTAGGGATGCCAGTGCCTGCACCCAAGGGCCGCGCCAGGGCCACTTTCCCACCCCCTTTTCCAGGCAGCCTGCCATCCTCTCCCACACCACGCGGGAAGACAAAGCATTTCCAACGCCTGTCTCTGTACACAGAGAGGTAAATGGAAAGCCAATGGGTGGGTGGGCAGGCAGCCTGGCAGAGAGACTGTGGGGTGACGGCTGAGATTCATGAAGCTAAACAGCAACATGAGCTGCTGAGCTGTCTTGGTTGGAGGGTAAAGCCTTGGTCAGTGAAAGAGGTCACCCTCAGAAGGACCCAGGAACTCCATGGTCTGTGTGAAGCCTGCTGGCTGACCCTCTGTATCAAATATTTCTCTTTCTAAAAGATTTTTATTTGTTCTTACAGAGAGAGGAAGGGAGGGGAGTAAGAGAGAGAAACAAGACATGTGAGAGATATAGTTGCCTCTCACACCCCCCAACTGGGGCCCTGCCCTCACACCCAGGCATGTCCTCTGACTGGGAATCGAACCTGTGACCTTTTGGTTTGTAGGCCGGAGCTCAATCCACTGAGCCACACCAGCCAGGACCCAAGTGTTTCTCTCTAAAGGCTGACACTCCGTACCACCTGCCTGAAATCCATGGGCCTCCCTGACATAGCACGGGGAGCCAGGCTACAGAGGCAACGGTCCCTTCACTACAGGGGGTGCATCTCAGGCAAGTCACTGAAGTTCCCGACTCCATAAAAAACGGCACAGGAAAAGGTGACTGCAACGCACTGAACTTACAGCCTGGCACACATCAGGGGTTACACGTAACTTTCACTTTGCTGCTTTCCAAACTCACTGACAATGTCCATGCCCCTTTTCAGTCTTCCAAGGGGACCCTTCCGTCCAGGGAAAAGGACTGGGGAGCACAGGGGGCAGAGGGGAGGCCCAGGGGCTGCCTCACTGCGTTTCTGTCCGTTATCAGCAGAGCCAGGCCTGGCCACGCTTCCTGCTGCTGCTTGTGGGATCGGGCCCAGCACGGACACCAACTTAGGCTGAAACCCGAGTTGGCACAGGCAGGACGCGGACTCAGTGGCACCAGCACTGATGTCTATCAGCCTGGAGCCAGGCGAGTGAACCACAGGCTGCCAACCACTGGTCCTGGAGTAAGACAGGTCTACACAGGACCGAGCAGCCTGTGGGATGGGCTGGTGGCACCAGGAGAGGTGTGTTCTGGTTCCCTGGGCCAGCGAGGAGGGAGCTGTGCAAGGCCATAAGCCTGCGGTGTGCTCAGCTTCTTGGGGAGGTGCTCACTTATACTGCGGTTGTCCGAATCAGGAGCCCCTTGGTTCCACCTTAAAGCCACCTGCCAGCTGTGTGACGAAGGCACACCGCACACCCTGACACCGAGCCTCTGTTTCCGAGTGCATTGGGTTCTTGCGCCTGTCTCCCAGGTCCGGGGAGCAAACGCAATGCCTCCTCTGTGCTCACTGCTGTAACCCTAGTTGTCTTCGGTAACATCTGTGTAATGAACTCACACGCAGCAGGTCTGACACCCAATAATCTTTTCGTGAGGGCCACCACAGATGCATTTGGTTGCTACTTCTACCATCCCCACCCTGACATTATCCCGTTGTCTCCACACCTCTGAGAGCTCTGGGAAAACACTGCTGAGGCGGGCCTGGGATCCTTGCTGCTGACCGACCACATACCCTCTCTCTTCTCTCCAAGTCTGGCTTTCCCATGAGGCCTGACATCAGCTACCACATCACTACACCCTTCAGGAAGGGTGTCCGCCTCTCATTCGACGCCCTCTTGACCCTTCCCCAGAAGCCCACCAAGCTGGGCCTGGGCACAGGGAGTGAACAGGTCCAGGGGTCAGGGGTCAGGATGGGTGACGTGCAATGTCTCCGGGACTGTGGGATCAGATTTCTGTACTAGGGGCTTCCTCTGCTCTGGGCATGCTGTGATGTCCACCCATTCCCAGCTCATCGGCACAGCCTCCCCAAGGCCGCAGGCCAGCTAATTGCCACACTGCAGTGGTGTCTGGCATGAGCATGGGGCACGGGCGAGGTGGCGGGGCCCCTTATCTCCCCATACAGAGGGCCTGGAGGTAACAGAGGGGAACAGATGCCTCAAAAGCAGGTAGTAAAGGCATCTGACCACCTAAGACGGGGTGTGCACCCCTTACATCTCCGGCCATGCTCTCGGGTCTTCATGTAGACCTTCCTCCAAGGTTAGAAACCAACCCACCGACAACCTCATCTGCTCACCAAAGGCAACCGGGCCCCTGCATCAGGAGAGGGGGCACAGATGCATCCCCTCCCTCCAGAACTCTGGCTGGTGAAGCTGAGCAGTCACTAGTTATGCCCCCACTCCTTTCTCTGGCCCGGGTTCCAGCCTGGCCTTCCTCCTGCCTCCTGGGGTGGTGCCCAGGTGAGGAGGAGAACAGAAGGGCTGCAGCCTGCTGCCTGCTTCAGGGACCCACAGCCCATGTCCCACGGTAAGCCTGGCTCCAGCCTCTGGCCCCCAGCACCACGGCCAGCCCCTTACGCCAAGCAGCACCCCTCGCCCCCAGCCGATGCCTCTTACCTGGCTTTGGAATGAGTCCCTGGAAAGGCCTGGAAGAGAAACAGACAGGGACTGTCAGGGGAGGGCCTGGGAGCTCATCAGAAATGTTTGGGCCACATCCAAGACCTACTGCCTCAGAATCTGCCATCATAACAAGATGGCCGGTGGCCTCTGTGCATGGGACATTGTGCAGGAAGAGGGTAACCAGACGGTCCCCTGCTGGGTCTGCCCTGGCCGGCTCTGTGACCTTGGGCAAATACCTAGTCTCTGTTTCCTCCCTGCTAGAGCGGGCCTAATGCCTTTCCCAGGGCGCAAGGAGTGCAGTGCGCAGGTAGACAGTGCCCACGAAGCCGCCCCTGCTGCGGTGCTGCGGGATGGTGGCTTGTCTCCCCTCTGTGGGGCCTTCTGCACCCTGGCTGGCCTGCAGTCCTCCCTCCAACCCCAGGACCCAGGATGGCACTGGGACAGCTGCACTGTCCTGCAGGGAGGACAGGCCTCATTGAAGGAAAGGCCAAGGGTCCCCTGGTGGAAGCCGACACCCATGCTAGTCTTGCTTCCTCACCCTTCCTCTTCCCTTGAGTACCTGGTGACTGTGAACTTGATCTTGTCAGCCACTGCGAGGATCCTCTCCAGGTTTTGGGAGCCAAAAGTGCAGGGCTTTCGGAACGGGATGCCTGGGGGTAGCCCCTCGATGATCACTGAGCCCGGGTTACTCTTGATGCGCTTGTAGGGGACCTGGACCGGGTACTTGATGCCCAAGGCTTCCCCTGTGGATGATGCAGAGGAATTATCATTAGGAGCCAGAGGCAGGGCCGGTGTGTGGACATGGAGGTGTGCCGGGTGCTCTGTGCACAAGTGTGAAAGAGAAGTCTGCCACGTGGTACCAAGGAAAGGCCCAATCAGTGTGTGTGTGTGTGGGGGGGTTAGGGGGTGTGTCATTCAGGGGCCCTAAGGGGTGTGGTGTGTGAGTCTGCTGGGCTGTGATGAGGAGTCAGCAGGGAATATGTGGCCAAGGCTGCTGTGGGGAGGACAGTGCCTGATGTTTCTCAGCATCCTAGTCTGAGAATCTGAAAGCCCGTCTTCAGGATGGCACCTTATGGGCACAGCTGGCCCTTCCCACGGTGCCGGAGCCTCCATCAGCCCCAGGGTTCTGCCTCACTCTGGTTTGGGACCGGCCTGGCCTGAGAGGGCAGACTGCATTTGGGGGCAAGGAAGGCAGCTGGGGCCCAGCCGAGGAGCAGCTCACACCTCAGGGCCCTCTTTCCACACAGGGGCATGGGTCTCATTCCTGTCACCACGCCTCTGGGCAGGGCTGTGGCACGCCCATCCCCCTGACTCTACTTATCTCACTGCTGGCCTGGCAGCAGTCCTGGGGCGGGGGTGGCCACTGCTGCCCACTCTCAGATGAGGCCTCGTGCCTGCTGTCAGTGGCCACCCCAGAGGCACTGCCCGCTGGCCCTCCTGGGGCTCCGGCCCACAGAGACAAGGACTGTTGCACAACCCTGGGTCCGGTGAGGATGACTTGAATGCTCATGGCTCTCCGGGACTTAGGTGGGGCCCACCACGGGAGACCCACCTGGACAGAGGGCTGACTTCACCGCGACCCCCTCAGGGGCCGATTGAGAGCACCATCCCCAGCGTCACAGGACGCCCCTTTATGCAGAAACTCTGCTGAAATCTCCGAGCGTCTTGCACAGGAAAGAACAGCTGAGCTCTCTCACCCGATACTCATGTTTACCTCGTGGACACCGGGAATGGTAAAACCTGCCTCGTTCCCCCTTCTGCTCCGACTCCTGGGAAACTCGGAGCCTGCGCGTGCCCTGCCTCTAGCATGGACGGGACTCCTGTATCTTCACGTCACCCCTGGGTTCGTGCATTGCCTCAGCCCATGAAAGGTCGAGATTTAATTCTCGTACCACAGAATTTACTGTTTTGAAGTGCACAATTCAGTGGTTTCTAAATATATTCACGAAGTTGTGAAATTATCTCTATAATCCAATGCCAGAACATTTTCATCACTGCAAAGAGAAGTCCTGTGCCCATTAGCAGACACTCCTCCCGCCCCTTCTCCCCAGGCCCTGGCAAACACTGATCTACTGTCTGTCTCTACTATTTTGGTCTGTTTTTAATTCCTTATCTCAATTTTTTTTTTTGCAAACTAGTTTATGTGCTATTACTGCACAGAGATCCTTTCTGAAATGAAAAGACAGACAGACAGGAAAACTTACATCTGTAATCCCTGAATGGGAACACTGCCTTTTCCACGCCTCTCACCTCCAAGTCGGCTCTTGCCACAATGACCGATGGTCTCCGTGGACACTTGTACCCTTTCGGCAAAATCCAGTATGCACGACCACTCCCTCCTCCTTGAAGCCTTCTCCTTGGTGTCCACAATCCTGCATTTTCCGGTTTCCCCTCACTCCGGCCTCTCCTGCTCCTCCTGGGCCTGACCTCGAAACTCAGCCTTCCTGGCCTTCAGTCTGGGTCCTCTGTTGTCCCCTCTGCACCTGCTATGGTGTCTCCTCTATTCCCATGCCCTGTGTTTTGGTTCCAATCCAGACCCCTTTTTGAATAGCAGACCTTGTCTCACTCACTCCTCTAACTCTACACATCCCAGATGGAACCCACTGCCTCTCCCGTGTGACTCCCCCTTCAGTGACTGTGCTGCCCCTCCTCCCCGGCTGACAGTTTGTGTGCTCCTGTCCCTGGTCTGCCATGGGCTCTATCCCTACCCCCATCATGTTGACAGGTCCAGACATTCCAATTGAGCAGTGGCACTTCCCTGCCACAAGGATCGGGTAAGGAACGGACATGATACTCAACAGGGACCAATGAGAAGCAAGGGGACAGCTCAAAAAATTCTCGGAAAGAAATAGCCTGCCTCTCTTGAGAAAGCCCGTGGAAGAGCCAGCCCTGTCCCTCCTTCCAGAGCGCACAGACGGGGTGTCTGGACCTGCTGTGGCCATTCTGCCAATGAGCAGGAAGCCAGCCTGAGAAGATGCTGATACTGTGGAAAGACACCGAGGTCATTCCTCGGCTGCTGGATCCAGCTGACCCTGAAGGCCAGCCTACTGCTGGACCTCCCACGCTATGAGCTATGGCTGACTGTACTGTCCAAAGATAGCTGCACTGACCCTTCTCCCATCCCACATGCTCCCCTTACAGTGTAACATCTACACTCCACACAGAGAACTGGGAATGGGACTGTGTGACTGCCTCGACCTGCACAGTACAACACAGGTGACGTGGTGCGACCTCTGGGGCTGGGTCACAAAAGGCAAACAGCTTCCAGCTGGCTCTCCCTTTCAGGACATGTGCCTCAGGAGCCCTGACTAACAACTAGGAATCTCGCTACCCTGGAGTTACTACGCTGGAAAGCCCGAGCGGAGGGATTTCATAGAAATCGGGAGAGACGCCCGAGGGGCCCAGTGGGTCTGGCACCAGCAGTCTCCCCAGCCCAAACCCAGGGATCAGACATGTGAGTCAGGACGCTGTCCAGGTGATCCCAGCCTCAGCCACCTTCTGCGGGCAGCCTGGGGAAATACCCTGAGGGAGGCGACTCACTGATGCCACCAGAGATAATAAATGGTCCTTGTTATTTTAGGTCACTGCATTTTGGCGTGAGCTCTTCGGTAGCCACAGTGACTGAATCCAAAGCCCATTAACCCCCTTTATTGTTGAAGCCAGTTTTAGTTCCTTGAGACCAAAAAGCATCTTAAGTCATTCTAGCTTGTTTTCCTCCAGTAAGAACCCAGCTGCAGGCCTCCGCTCTCCTCCCTCCTCCCTGATGATTTACCACCAGGATTCTCGCTCTGAGCACATCTCGACCCCACCCACCTTCCTCCTGGACTGAGGCCAGGGCCTTGCCCAAGAGTACACTCAGGCCTGCCTGCCACTCCAACTCTGAGTGGTCTCATCCCCCATCCTCATCCTCTGTCACCCATGCACTTTCTCTTTTTTAAAAGATTTTATTTATTTATTTTTAGAGAAAGAGAAGTGAAGGAGAAAGAAAAACATCAGTATGCAAGAGAAACATCGACTGGTTTCCTCTTGCACGCCCCCAACTGGGGACCTGGCTCACAACCCAAGCATGTGCCCTAACCGGGAACTGAACCAGTGACCTCTGGTTCACAGGCCGATGCTCAGTCCACTCACCCACACCAGCCAGAGCCCCATCCAGGAAGATATTCAAAAGTACAAAGTGGATCCAGTCACTTAGCTCTTCCCCAAAAAATATCAGGCTGATACCGTGGATGATCAGCTGTGTTTCCTGCCCGGCTCCATGGGGTCCTTCCTCCTCCCACCTCCACACTTCAGCTTTCTCCCTTTTCCAGGAAAAGCCTCGGGGCCTTTGCACATGTCCGTTACCTCAGCCGGGATGTCCTTCCTTTACAGTCTGCTCGATGAACTCTTTAACTATCCTTCAGCTCTTTCTTTAAAGAGGCCTGCTCCAGCCCCCTATTTAAGGTAAGCACCCAAGTCATTCTCTCTTGAGTAGCCTGCTCTTTTCCTGCATGACTGTGGAACAAGTCCTCCCTGTTATTAGAGTCTGTACTGGTGCTGAATGTCTCGGGGACTGCGTGTTTCCTTCACTGCTCTGTCTCCTGTGCCTGGCACGCGGCAAGCGCTCCAGAGATGTCTGTCAGTGGGTGAAAGGGTTTCCCAGAGGTGACCCTGGGAAGCTCCTGCCTCACATCCAACCCTGCCAGCTTCCCTCCACCCCGGCGCTCGGGCCTCACCGTATTTCTTATTGAACAGATCCTGGACTTGCTCCCTCAGCGTGTTGGCGATGTCGATCCGGGAGAGTCTGGTGTCATAATTCTCTGCAAAGTGAAAAACAATTATGGATTTGGGTTGTGGAATTAAAAGCCACTTACTGAATTTTAAGGAATATGATTCTCTACTTATGGGGACATCCTTCTCTGCTAATGATCAGACCCCTGGAGTGACTCCCTCAGGTCGTTCAGAACGAGTATCTTGACAGACATGTGTTTTTCCAAAGGACGCACACTCTTGCGACAACAGCGAGTTTTCAAATTAAGTTAATTTGAAAACCACCACCTCAGTGATCAACACATCCTGGAGGTGACAGACACCGTGAAGAGGACCGGTTCCTGCGCCATGGTGGGCTTGGAGCAGGGGAGACAGGGGCTCAGAAGGCTGGGCAGCCCCCGGACAGGCAGGGAGCTGGCCTAACAGTCCCCAGGGGTCACTCCCCCACCCAGAGGGTGTTGGTTATGGAGCCCGTACACCCGCATGTGCCAGGGGGACCCCAGATGGGCCCCTGCCTCCAGGGAGATCACAGCCTGGCACTGCCTTGTGGGAAGAGAGAGGTGAGGCAGTGAGTCTCAGGGTGGTTGGGGGGAGGTGCTGAGGACCCCAGTCCCGTAAAAGGACTAGACATGAGGAGCCTTGGCGTGTGGTGAGAGACTCAACCCCCCTCATCACAGAAAGTCCCAGCTGCCGAGTAGGAGGGAGAGACTTGACAGTGCACAGTCACCCCTCTGGGGTCTGGGTCCTCTCTCTCGGGACTCCCCCAACCCCTTCCTTCCATGGGTCGCCATCACCTTATTTGCTCCTCACGGCCACAGTGACCGCCCAAGGACACCTAGGAAATGCCCGCTCACTCACAGCCACACCCAGGGCTGCCCCCACAGGCACCCGGACTGTTGCTCCCCACCCACTCACTGAGGCTACACTTCGTCCCGATCAGGAAGCTGAGCAGCCACACTACACCCCCACCGAGGTGAGGGGAGCTGCCCCCTCAGAGCCCGCCCTGTCCTGCTTCTGTTTCTCAGCGATGGCCCACACTCCATGCCTTCACTCGAGCTCCCCCCTCTCCCTGCACACTCACTCCTCCTAGCCCATCTTGGCCCTGTTGCAGTTCCCCGCCTCCAGAGCCCTGCTTGCCTCTCATGCTTGCCTCTGCTTTGAGAGCAGCAAGAGCAAGGCTGACTGCCTAGCATGCAGTGGGCAGGCGGGTCAGCTAACTCCCCACATGGATGGGGGGGGAAGCTCCTGTGCTGTGTGGAACCCCCACCCCACCCCCCAAAGCCCCTGTGGAGCCTCTTGGAGCTGGCGGGCTACAGCCCTGCCCTACTGCTAACCCACCTCACCCAGTCTCCCAGACGCTGAGGTTGTGGGCAGCCCCATCCCAGCCTGGCCAGGTCAAGGTTGTGGTGCTGGGACTGTCGACCCCGTCCTGAGCTGCAACCTTACCTTGAAAGCCCTGTCTCTTCGGGCTCCCGTCCACAAAAGGGTCCCCGGAATCCCTCTCTGGGGATGAGGGGAGAGAAGCCAGGGTGAGCAGGCAGCTAGCTCCTGACACCCAGGGACAAAGGTGGGGGCGAACCGGATGCAGAGGGCACTGGGGGAACGCCAGGGGAGGACAGAGGAAGCAGAAGGAGAGGAGGTGGCAGAGGCCTGGGACCCCTCCCATCCCCAGCCCGCACCTTAGCCCATGACCTGTGCAGGGTACCTTGGCTGTCTGTGATGGGCTCTTTGACTCCTTCGGTGAGCAGCTCAGGCCTGGAAAATACAAGTGGGGCTATCACCAGGGTCCCTCCAAACCTCCTCATACTGCACAGCCTTCCCCACAGGCCTCAGTCTATGCATTTGTGCAACGGGCCCTCTGCCTCAGGACAGTCCAGGTCTGAGGTCCCTGCCCCACACCCACAGCTGTCCTACTGACCCACATGTACGATGGGGAGGTGGGGGGCTGCAATGGACTCTAAAGAGTCAGCTGGGAGTGAGACCAGCCTGGTCCTGGCCCAGCGGGGCTAACACCCTCACTCTCAGTTCCAGAATATGGAGTGACTGCCACTGTCCAGTGTCAGAGCCCATGGTCTGGGGCGCTCCCCACAGAGCTGGTTATAAGTATTGAAGCCGTCTGGGATGACTGTGCGGTACCCCAGTCTTGGAGGCATGAGGGCCGTCCCAGGTTTCTGGTTGACACTTGAGAGCTGTCATTTTACTTTGGGGTTGTGGGCTCAGGGGCCAGCCCGGATTTCCCCGAACGTCTCTATCTACACAGACGCCGCGAGGCCTTTCCCAGACCTGAGGTAACCCGCCAACGTCCTTGAAGCAGATACTGTCTCCATCTTCCCATTCTCAGGATGAGGAGACTGAGGCATCGGTGAGGTGAGGGACATGCCCAAGCCCACGCAGCTCAAGGGGCAGATTCAAATCAGGTGCCCCTCTCGTCCTCACCCGCAGCCTCTCCAGCTGAGGGGCACCCTCCCCAAGCCAGACCTCTGTTTTCCGTCCTGACTCAAAGAGAGGGCAGCAGGCCTTCAAATCAAAGTCTGAGGAGAGGACGCGGGACGGAGGGAGGGACTCTGGCCTGGGAGCCAGGAGTCCTGCTCAGCTCCTGCCACTCCTAGAGGACGGTGGGGCCATCACTCCACTGCCTGCGCCTCAGTTTCCCCAGGAGAAGGGGGAGAGGGAGTGGCAGCGGTGGGAACTCTGGGTGCAGTCTGAGGCTTTTCCCAGCTCCTCGGATTATGGGCCAAGGCAGGGCTGTGCCTCCTCCCTCTCCAGCCCCAGAGGCCCAGCCCTGTGGCAGGCAATGGGCTTATGCCCAGGTCCTGCTGCCAGTGCGGGCCACCAGTCCTCACCCTCTGGCTGTCTGAGTGGGGGGCAGGATGCCCTCACTCCCAGGCAGGGTCTCTGTGTCGCTGCGTGGCCACCTCTGTGGTGGAGAGCTCGTCGCCTTTGTGGGCAGCCTCAGCACAAACGCGTCCTCGCACTAGACCCTGGTCCAGCACCCTTCCCTTCGGGAGGTCTGAAGGGGGCTCTGGTGCCTGTCCCTCTCCACCATGCCCTCCTCTGGCCAGCCTGCCTCCCCAGTGCCCTCAGGCTGCCACAGGCCCCAGACCCCTGCCCCACCCACACAGCCCCGCTCTAGCTGAACAAGGTCCCACTGAAAGTGGGGCATTTGGGGTCAGTGCTGTGCAGTCAGTCTGGTCTTTGTTCCCGGTTCCTAGGAGAGAAACTATACATCTTCATAATTTCTCCAATGACAGGAGTGTCTTTGTCACTCATGGTGAGCCTCCGGGATCACACCTATGTTTGTACTGAGTTGGTTCAGGATGCAGGAAGAGCAGCTATGTGATTGGAAGACTAGGCTTTGGGACACCTGACATCGGCGCAACCTCCTGGCTTCTAGGGAGAGGAGAGGCTGGAGAACGAATTCAATCACATGCCCAGTGGCCCAACCAAGCCTGTCTAACACCTCCCGTTGAGCACTGTGGACACTGAAGCTTGGTGGGGCTGCCTGTGGTAGGCAAATTGGTGTGCTGGGAGTGACATGTGCCCTGATTTCATGGGACAGGGCGTGGAAGCTCTATGTCCAGTGCCCTCCCAGACCTCAGCCTTCTCAATTGTCTCCTCAACTGGCTGGTCCCGATTTGCATCCGCTACAGGCCCCTGGTACTTGGGGCTGGTGTCTGCAGTGGGCACGTTCTTGCTGGGGTCTGTGCCCTGAACCTGTGGGGTCTGCTCCCTCTGGGTGGTCAGTGTCAGAACTGTACCGCAGCACTTCATGCAGACAGAACCTTCCAGACTACTTCCCTGGACATCAGCCTTCCACCTGTCAGAATCCACCCACCGCTTTAGATTTCCTAAACATTTTTTAACTTTGGAGAATTTGATGAAAGCAAGGAACCCCCTTCTCCAGAAAAATGAGCAAAAGAATACAAAAATTTTGCATCTATGTTCAAGACATTATGCATTCTTATCTGGATTAATGTCTTTTGACCAAAGGTTTAGAAAGTTTAGTTTGATTTTCTGCCAACTCTATGGATGGTACTGGTTATGGATGGTGCAACTCTAATTAGCAGGTACTGGTTGCCTGGACTATTGTTTTGAAGGATGTGGAGGTCAGGTTCAGATGCAAAGAGTATCAATCAATTAGTGATGTCTCCTGCAGGTGATCATTTCTCATTTAATATAAACACGTACTTTTATACGCTCAACTGTATTACCCCCAATTTCATGTTGAAGCCCTAGCCCCCAGTACTTCAGAACGTGACTGTATTGGAAAACAGGGTCTTCAAAGAGTTGATTAAATTTAAATGAGGATGTTAGGATGGGCCCCGATCCACCTGACTGGCATCCTCAGGAGAGGAGAGCAGGTCATGCAGGGGGAGATAGCAAGGGTGCCTGTGCACAGAGAAAAGGCCATTTGAAGACACAGCAAGGAGGCGGCCATCTGTGAGCCAAGGACAGAAGCCTCAGGAGAAGCTAAACCTGCCAACACCCTGCTCTTGAACTTCTAGCCTCCAGAATTGAGAGAAATAAATTGGTTGTTTAGGCCATCCAGCCTGTAGTACTTTGTTACGGCAGCCAGTGGTTTTCAGGGCAGCCATAAAGTTATTTATGTAGCCACACTTCCATGTAGTTCTCAGGCATTTATATCGCCTCCAAAATCCTTTTAAAAGTAAGATTAATTAGAAGTGGTTATTTTTCACTTAATAGTCCCCATAGTATTTTTGCTCATTTGGAAAAGGAGGAATAAGAAAATAAAGACACTGAAACGTCCAGTCTCTGTCCTCCAATCGTCCCTCACGATAACCCCGACTTCTCTGCAGCCCCGCACCCCACGTGCGGCACTCAGCAAGGTCAGTCACTCTCCTCCTTAAATCCCTTTCTTCACTTGGCCTTCAGAAACTGGAACTGGTTAAATTCACTTCTTAAAACTGCTGTTTTTACAGAAATGAACTCCTCATCCAGGCACCCACGTGGATGAGTCTCAAAAGCTGAGCGAGAGAAGCCAAACACCGAGGGCTGTGCCTTGTGGCATTCCATCTACGTGACACTCTAGAAAACGTGACACGGTGACAGACCACAGGTCAGCAGCTGCCAGGGGCCGGGGCTGTCAATGAAGGGGCACAAGGGAGAGGAAGACCAGTTCACACGCATCCGCTGTTGGCTGAACTCCTAGCTTCGTTCGAGCTGCCCAGGTGCTCTGGTTTGGGTTTGAGAATGAAAGTGGCAGGCTGTCCCCACATGCCACGTGCTTCCTGAATGCCAACAGCTCCTAACCTTCTGTCCCCACGCTGACCTCTCCACCGAGCATCAGGACTGGGACTCCCGTCATCCAACTGCTGTCTCTGCCCGGAGGGCCTGACATTATCTCAAACCTGACCCACGTCAGACCCACCTCTTGACTGCAGCCTGCACCCCCAGCTTCCCCAACCCAGAAAACGGCATCACCGCCAGCCCACGTGCTTAGCCCGCAACCTTTGAGTCGTTCAGGCCTCCTCTCCTCCTCTCCCACCCACATCTAATACACCGCAAACTCTTCAAATCGTTCCTGAATCTGACCACTTTCCCTACTCCTCCCTACCTTTACCCGGTTCAAGCTCTGCCCTGTCCCCGGGGGCCAGATTAAAGCCTCCTTGCTGGTCTCTGCTTCTTCCCCTGCCCGCACCCCCCAGAGTCCCCTCCGGGGTCACAGCTGGAAAATTAAAAATAAAAAACAGACCACATCATGTTACTCTCCTTGAAACCTTCCAGTGAGCTCTCATTAAGTTTGAAATAAGATCCGAACCCTAAACCAGCCCAGGACCCCGTGTCATGCGGCCCCAGCTATCATCTTTTGGGCCGCACCACTCACCACTCTTCCCTTGCTCACTTCGCACCAGCCACACTGTGCCCTGCTGGTCTTCACACACGCAGGCGTGTCTCTGCCTCGGGGCCTTTGCACCTGCTGTTCCCTCTGCCTAAACACTCTTCCAGCAGATACTGACATGCCTCACTTCATTCCCCCTTACCCTCTTCTGCCCCCTTACCCTGTATCACAGCACCCATCTCTACGTGACATTATATTGTCATTTTTTTACTCAGTGAGATCAGTCACCTGAAGGGCAGGACTCGATGGCGTCTGCTGTTGTATTTCAGCCTGGCCTGTGGCTGGCACTCAGGGTGTATTTGTTGAAGGAAAGAACCGGGTGTCCACTATTCTCAGTTCCTGAAGCACCACCTTCCCTAACTCCTCCTGGCCCCGGACCGGGTTCCATGGGCGAGCTCCCTGTCCTATGCTCCGTCACCAGCCTGCCACGCCAGGTGTGAAGAGTACCATGAGTTTCCCAACTTGGGGACCATCTACTCCTCCAAGGGGGATCGCACCCTTAGGGGTCTCCTGTTTCTTGCCACTTTCAACCAAACCAAACCCGAATTTACAAGACACGCCAGTAACGCACAGAAGCAGGAAACACAAAACAGGTCACCCCACGTCCTTCCCCTCCTTTGAAAAGTTAATAGCCATCCCCACCTCCTCCAGAGAGACTTTACACTGAGCGGGGCACGCAGCTCCCCGGGGCCCTTGCTGACGAAACTGAGATGCCCAAGGGAACAGAAACGACCTGGAAATGCCACAGCCATCTTTTCCAACCCTGGGGTAACGGGCACTGCCCTCAGCAGCGTCCTGGTGTCCCCTGGCCCAGGACACCAGCACAGCTGCCCGGAGGACACTCAGAACGGCCCAGGAGAGCAAGCTGGCAGACACGGCCCATTCCACGTGCCGGCACACGGGAGCCGGGGAGGGCGTCGGGCTGGCTGCCCCAGGTCGGGCAGGCCTGGAGAGCTGGGTGCCTGCTGGGCTGTGCCTGACTGACACCGCACTCTTTAAAAACCAAACAAGGAAAAGACTACCCTGGCCTGCAGGGGAAGACGGCCTTCTGGTGCGGCTCCTGGCCTTACCTCTTAATGACAAACTGGATGCTGTTGCTGGCCTCCAGGATCTTCCGGAGCTTGGCGATCCCAAAGCAGTTGGGCCTGCGGAGGGAGATGCCTTCAGGCAGCCCCACCACAAACAGCTCCTCTGGGTACATCAGGAACTTGGAGTAGGGCACCTTGACGGGCTCCGAGATGCCAATGGCCTTGGCTGCGGAGACACAGCTGCTGTAGGGCCCCCCAGAGTTGTGACCCCACCTGCCTCAACTCCCACCTCCTGTTTCTGCAGAGGGAAGCGGGGAGGGGCAGCCACAGGTGACAGAGCCCCTTCGGAGTCTGCACTTAGTTGAACCTGCTCGACCTTCCGGGGACGTGAGTACCATTACCCAGTCTCAGTGACGAGACCTGGAGCTCAGAGGGGATGGGACTCATTGCAGGTCCCAGGGTCCCAGGGCCCCAGAGCCAGGGTCCATGAGTCCCAGACTTGTGCTCACTCTGTGCCCTCACGGCCAGGCAGCGGGGGAGAAACCACCCACGGCTGGTGAGACCCAGCACTGGCTCCACCCAGGACTAGGTGTTCAACCCTGAGTTGCCAGAAAGGCCCTCCAGAGGGCCCCTGCCACCATAAAGAACTAAAGAACCCCAAAACTCTGTGTGGCACACTTTGGGAAGAGGACAGATCTGAGGTCCCGCCTGGGCACCAGCACACATTAGCTGTGGGGCCTCAAGGAAGCCGTGTCCCTTCCCCGGGCTTCCTTCTCCTCCCGTGTAAGTGAGTTCCAGGGTACAGGGACTGGGTGGGATGGGATGAGAGCTGTGTGAAGCATCTAGCCAGAGCCTGGCAAAGCACAGGTGCTTGCTAAACAACAGCTTCCTACCCTGCTTCCCCATCCTTTCTCCTGGTCCTTCTGGTAGGAAAGTTCTTACTATGTGAGTCCTCTGAGGACCCCGAACGGGGGTGCCCCTGAGGACAGGGGGCAGATGTGAGGGAGCGTGAGTGTGTTGACCGAGGGGGCTGGGTGTAGAGTTTCAGTGGGTGGGGTTTCCTATGGTGCCTCAGGCTCCCTGGGGGCCCCCTTCCCTCTCTCAATGGGTCCCAGTCCCTCCCTCCCCTCCCCTCCCCCACCTTGTTCCTGTGCAGGGAGCAGCTGGGATGGGGCACTGGGCCCAAATCCCTCTGGACACAGGCTAGCTGACAGGCGGACCAGGACGCCCCGACCCTGTCCGGCTCCCCGCTCACCGTATCTCGTGTTGAAGAGCAGCTCCACCTGCTTCCGCAGGGGCCGGATCACGTCGCCGTGGCTGTCTGAAAGGCAAGAAGCAGCCTGCTGAGCCCCGCCAGCGGCGGCAGCACCGTGCTTCTCAGCTCATGTCCCAGCTCTGCTGGCACCACAAAGACCCTGTGGAGGGGCCTTGGAATGGGGAAGGCTGGGATGGTGGCGGCAGGTAACCTCTTCCCTCAGAAATGCCACCCCCCAGACAGGCCCACAATTCCTGGGCTCAAATACCTGGTTGTGAAATCCAGTCTAGGGCATCGCCAGGCCTGAGTGGAGATCTGAAAGGTTTTGTGGCCTAAGAATGATCATGGGCCTTTCTGGGTAAGTGTCACTCCAGACCAGCTCAGAAAGTTACCTAACTAGTGAGGAAACAGTAAGCCTGCAAATTGAGTATGCTGCCAGCAGGTGGCAGTGGGCTTTTGTTAACACTTCATGGTCCCCTGCCAGACTGGGTTTAGGGGAGTGACCCTTCTTCTCCCCTCTGTTACCCACTCGTTCCATTCCTGGGGTACAGACTCCTGAGATGAAACTGGTCTGTCCTTACCTCGATCTCCCTTCTGGCCTACTCTCACTCTCAGCGGGAAGGGAATGAACTGTGTTCCTGAGAACCAGCATGTCCGATGGACACAAAGCCAACTTTGTGCTTTCAAGCCTCAATTCTACTTGCTCAGGTAGACTAGGCTGAGACCTTACCCTTAAGCTCTTTGCGGGAAGAAGCACGGTGTGTATACAAACAAAAAGAGACCGGTCTTGCAATGTCTTTCCCAGAATGAGCTGCTATACCTCTGACCAGGTACCTCCTGGTTCTACAAAACAGGTCTGCAAACCTCCCACCTCAGGCAGCCCACAGGACTCCCACCCCACAATGGGGTGCTGGACACAAAGGAGAGATGAGCGGCAGGGGAGGGCAGCAGAGATGGGGTGGGGGGGGTGAAATGAGGAAGATGGTCAGCGCCTCACCCTCTGCAGGTCTCTCCTCGGGCCTCAGGTCCTCGCTGGGGCCTTTGTCTGAAAGAAAACAGAGGATGCTGGGAAGCTACATCCATCATCTTCTGCACCGTGTTGCCAAAGTCAGGCCAGACAGGTGGGGAGTGGCGGGCTGGTGGGCTCTGACGCTACAGCATGGCATAGTGACCCCCAGAAGGGATCGGGTACCTCAATGTAGTACAGGTACCCCACCCTTGTCTCCATGTGAAGAGGGCAGGCGGGGAGACCAGGCACCCCACCACATTTGGTAAGCACCGCTTGGCGGCCAGTCCTTCCTGCAATGCACTGTGTTCTGTTCTAGGCACTAAGGACACTCAGGAACAAGACAAAGCCCTGCTCTTCTTGTGTGCTGCAGACACAACACATAATGCCGGACGGTGGTGATGCCACTAAGAGAAACAGATTCACATGAGGCGACAGAGGGAGGGGCAGGTGGGGGTTGCAGAGCCATCCTGGGCCAGGTGAACAGGGGTTGGGCTGATGAGGGGCACTGGCACCAGCCCAGGCTGGCAGCAATGGATTCAAGCTTGTTTCCAGATGCTTGTCTGCAGGTGGCAAGGATGCAGGACAGTGCACAGGGGAGGCTTCCTGCAGGAGGGGAGCCCCTGGGCTGGATCCTGGTGTTCCGGAAAAGCAGTGGGATGGGAGGGGATCAGACTCAGGTGAGGGGTTTGGGCTGGAGGATGACATGCAGATGTGGACAGTGGGAGTGTGGTGACTGGGATAGGCCCTGGGCAGCAGTGTCTATTGCCAGGGCTCAGGAGGCACTGAGGGATTTTCAACATTCGTGACAGCCTGATTGGGAGTTGTGACTGAGGAAGCTCACTGGTGCCTTCACACCCAGTACCAGCCCTTAAACATCTCCTTTCGGCCCACAACACGCTGCTGAGCTGGAAATGGTGGAGCAGGTGGCCCCAGGTCTGCTCCCCAGGCTCAAGAAAGCACTGGGTGACAAGGATGCAGGATGCTGTCCCCTGTCCCAGATGTGGTCCTGAGCGGAAGCAATGGGCTAATCCTGGGAGAGCCGTCAGTGGTCACAGCCTGCTCACCAACTGACGGCAGATGAACCAGCACAGCTGGGATCACCAGATAAGCTTGAGCCTTGGGGTTCAGCCTGGAAGGAGCTGGAAGGTTCTGGAAGGTTTGATCTGTGCTCAGCTGCCCTCTTGAAAATGTGGAGGGCCAGCCCTGAGGTTTAGGCCTAAACTTTCCTCAGGGAAATGGGACTCACTACGGGCAGTACATGCTGAGTCCCCAACTCTACCCGAAGAACCGGCTGCGGGATAAGAACCAGCAAAGAAGAGCCTGCGGTTCATGCCCTGTGAAGAGCTCTCAGCCAGTAGTGGGGGCAACTTGACAGATCACCGACCCGGCTCCCTTCTCACCCATCTGTGTAAACTCAGGTGTGTGGTTATGAGTGGGCTCCCGTGGGCCCTCATCTCAGCTGCCTGCAGCGGTCACAGGCCTGATGACACTCCTGTACTGCCTCAGTCCCACTGCCCACCTCATACTGGTGGTCCCAGGTCTCCTCCCAAGTGAGTGAATGCACTTGTCTCGGGTCAGCTTCTGGGGGAGCCCACTAACATGCTGGAGTGCAAGCAGACAGGAAGAGGTGAGTCTGGGGGGGACAGACGGACAAGCAGGGCCTCGGGGGCTTCCCTGAGCAGGCGCCAGTGACTAGGACTCAGGTATGGTATCTATCCTGGGGCGAAGGAAGCAGCCCACATGCCACACCTGGAACACCTATAAAGTCTACCAGGGGGCCTGCCTGTGAGGGACAGGAGAGGGCAGACCGGGCCCGGAGTCCGTTGCTGCCGTAAGCTGTCCATGTGCAGTGCGACCCCCGGGCAACGTTGCAGAGCACCAGGCAGGGGAGGACCTGACCCAGCCACCCACTGGGGCCCAAACTGGGGCAGGGGGGGGGGTGGGGTGGGCGGGGCTTCTGCCAGCCTTGTTGGGTCCCCAAACAGGGTTAGGTCCTCTAGTGAGAGACAACCTGGGTGGCTCTGGTGGCCCAAGTTCTAAGTGAGGGAACTTGCCTGATTCTCCACCAGGCTATTTACTCTGAACACACTTGTCCTCAAGCTGACTGCCCCCGTTTCAACACCGAGAGACTCGAAATGACCTCAATGAATGACCAAGGACCTGCCGACACAGTGGGTACCAAGCTGCTGCAGAGACAGCCACAGTGAGGACACCAGGGACAAAGCGTACAAACCGGTGGCCACGTGCACTAGCACATGTGCAGAAAAACACGGAGGATGGACACCAAACTCAGGGGCGCCCGGGGCGGGCAGCAGAGCCTGTCCTTTACCTGTTACAGAAGTCTGCATCATTTATCTCACGCTGTACATGTGTACACAGAAGAAAAACACAGCACACATACTCCTCCTCTAACCCATGGGGTCCTGAGAACCTCGGAATCTTCAGAATCCTGAATGAGGTGCCTTGCAAGGAGCCATGGGCGGAAAGCTGGCAAACCTGGGATTCTAGCCCAAGGCTGGGTGGCTTTGGGGAGGTGGACTCGTGCTGCCAGGCCTGTTTCCTGTTGTCAAACCAGAAGGGAGAAGCCTTTCCAACAGAAATGGCACCATGCTGGTCCACAGCCTCCACCCCTCCAGTGCCACCAGCCTCTAGGTCTCCAAATGGGACCCCTGTGGTTTCCTCTACTGCTGTGAGCGCAGCCAGGTGCCAGGGGGCCTCTCAGCAGCCAGGCCACACTGGCAGCTCATCCAGAGCCCCTGGCCAGACAAACTCCCCACAGTCTGCACTCACTGCCGTCAGTCTGGTCACCCCCAGCCCGTGCCTGGAGAATAATCTTTCTTCACTACCGAGGGGTTGAAAGCACATCAAAACTGATCTAGAACATGAGAAAGAAAATGCATGTAACCTAACATAGCCACTATTTTGATAGCTCTTTTTCTTTTTTTAAACCAGTGATTATGTTTTCAACACGGTTGTCAACACTCATTTTTGTGTCTTTTGTGTTCTCCCTTGTTGCCTATTTTTAGTGGCTGTGTCAGGGTACCATTAACGGTGCCCTGGTAGTTGGACTGATTCTTTCCAATTAAAAAAAAACCCTCACCCAAGGATATGTTTATTAATTTTAAAGAGCAAGCAAGGGAGAAAGAGAAACATTGACCGGCTGTCTCTCACACCCCAACCGGGGATTGAGTCCTCGACCTTTTAGCGCGTGGGACACCACTCCAACTACTGAGCCACCTGGCCAGGACTCTTTCCAATTTCTCGTCGTCATCAGTGACACTGTCACGAACACCTCTGTGCAGAAAATGCTGTTCCTATTTCAGATATTTTCCTAGCAATGGATTCCTGGGAATGGACCAGGAAGCTCACCCTCATGACTCTTCAGGCTGACAGATTTCTTTAAGAAGCAGTGCACACATTGTCAGGATGCTCACAGAACTGGTTGATTTTAGTCACAAATTAGAGGAACAGATGAAGGCTAAATTAATTGAAATGAAGGGAAATGCACAGGAAACCAATAGTAATGGAAAGGAAACTGGGACTCAAATCAAAGGAGTGAACCAAAAAGAGGAAAAAAAATGACCAAACAGAAAAGGATGACGAAAGGAGAATTCAAAAAAATGAGGAGAGGCTTAGGAACCTTCAGGACATCTTTAAATATTCCAACATCCAAATTATAGGGGCACCAGAAGGGGAAGAGGAACACCCACAAGTGGAAAACTTATTTGAACAAATAATTAAGGAGAACTTCCCCTATCTAGAAAGGAAATAGACTTCCAGGAAATCCAGGAAGCTCAGAGAGTCCCAAAGAAGTTGGGCTCAAGAAGGAACACACCAAGGCACATCATAATTACCTTATCCAAGATTAAAATGAAGGAGAGAATTCTAGAAGCAGCAAGAGATAAGGGGACAGTCACCTACAAAGGAGTCCCCATCAGACTGTCAGCTGATTTCTCAAAAGAGACCTTACAGGCAAGAAGGGGCTGGAAAGAAGTATTCCAAGTCATGAAATCCAAAGACCTACAACCAAGATTGATCTGTCCAGCAAAGCTTTCATTTAGAATGGAAGGGCAGATAAAGTGCTTCTCAGATAAGATCAAATCCAAGCAGTTCATCATCACCAAGCCCTTATTATATAAAATGTTAAAGGGTCTTACCTAAGAAAAAGAAGACAAAAAATATGAACAGTGAAAGGACAGCAAACTCACAGTTATTAACAACCACACCTAAAACAAAAGCAAACTAAGAGGACAGCTAGATCAGGAATGAACCATAGAAATGGAGATCACACGGAGGGTTAGCAACAGGGGAATGGGAGGAGGAGAAGGGGGGAGAAGGTACAGAGAATGAGTAGCATAGACAGTAGGTAGAAAATAGATAGGGGGAGGGTAAGAATAGTAGGGGAAATATAGAATCTAAAGAACTTGAGACACGTGGCCATAAACTAAAGGGGGGAATGGTGGGGGAAGGGGGTGTGCAGGGTGGAGGGGAATGAAGGGGGGAAATAGAACTGTAATGGCATAATCAATAAAATATATTTTTAAAAAAAAGGTGCACAAGAGCCGCCCCTGTGCAAGCCCTCCTTTCTTTGTGCCTGTGCACTCGCTGTGTTTGTTTCCTGGCTGTCTCTCTGTGGTGAAATCGTCCATCCATGTTGTGGTGGACACAGATGTACCACCAAGACCCCCAGCTTGTTGTCCCACAGGTAGATACTGTGGTTAGCTGGCAGCCAGGTCAGCTGCTCCTTCAAGGACTGCCCTGGGCCAGCCCACACCCCATACCTAATGAAGGAGGGTGTATAAAGGCCAGGACATCCTGGTTCAACTCAGAACAACTCTAGGGGGCTCCAGAGATCCCTGTGGGGTTGGTGGAGACTGTTACTGGGGCTGCATCATGGCTCAACCTCTCCCTCTGCCCCCCTGGGCTTCCATCCCCTCCTTTCCACAGGTGTTGATCCCAAAGGCAACCCCTAGTAAACATCCTGCACGTTAAACTCCGTTTCAGAGTCTGTTACCCGAGGAATCCAACTCACGGCATGTCCTTGGGCTCTGAATTCTTGTGCGTTTCACCCAGCGTTCTGGTCTGTCAGAGGCACAAGGAACATCAGTCTTGGGTGGACTGTCCACTCCCTCCCAAGGCATCAGCAGATCACAGGATTCTGCTGTCTGAGGTCCCTTTGTCCAACTAACTGCTGAATACTTCTGGAAGGTCCAAGCCCTTCGGGACAGCAGAGGAACCCGCCCCCAGGTGGAGGCTGGGGTACCATGCAGCCCTGCTTCCCCGGCTGGCCCATGGCCAGCCCGAGATCCTGACGGCCAACTCACTCCCCGTGCATGACCCACACTGGGTCCCTTCTAATGACTCACAGTCATTTCTGTAGAAATCTTTTCTGGAACTGCCTGGGACTGATGCCCAGTCTACCCTTCTGCAATTTGGGCAAACCCTCACCTTCCCCCGCTGCCCTAATTCTCACCAGAGAACACGTACACTGATTCTAGAGCGAGGGGAAGGGAGGGAGAGAGAAACACTGATGGGCTGCACCGTGCACGCACCCTGACCAGCACTGAACCTGCAGCCCAGGCATGTGCCCTGACTGGAGACTGAACCCGTGACTCCTCAGTCTAAGGGACGATGCTCCAACCACCTGAGCCACACTGGCCAGGGCCAAATCCTCATCTTGAAGTCTGGTTTTCTTTTTGTCAGCTCACCTGCCATCCACCTTGACCTCTGAAGTGCTACGGATGGTGGCTCTTAGGTATTAGCTGCCTAGAACCCAACTCGGCAGAAGCTGGAAATCCACACTCACCCACAGCAGCTCTGCAACCCCCCATATCTCCTTAATGAACGGGACTCCCAGGTTCTCCTCACTCTCTTCCATTTCCAGACCATTCTCCCCGACAGAGATGGAAGCAAATGAGGGGCAGCGATGTTCTGCCTTCGTTCTGTCACCAATTCGTGTGGCGTCACCTGCTGGGGGGGCCTGTGGGAAGCCTTACTTATTTTTCCAGTTGTTTGTTTATTTTTGGTAGGGAAAAATGAAAACATACAGAAAAGCATACAGAATATTATCACAGACATGTGCCCACAATATATGTTAGCATTTGGTCATAGTTGCACCTACTTTTTAAATAAAACATTAAAATACTACCATTTTTGACCCTGGCTGGTGTGGCTCAGTGGATTTAACTCAAAGGTTGCCGGTTCCATTCCCCAGTCAGGGCACATGCCTGGGTTGCGGGCCAGGTCCCCAGTTGGGGGCATGTGAGAGGCAACCAATATATGTTTCTCTTGCCCACTGATGTTTCTCTTCCTCTCTTTCTCCCTCCCTTCCCCTCTTTCCAAAAATAAATAAAACCTTTTAAAAAAGAATGCAGCCATTTTTTATTTTCAGCTTTAGATAAATGCTATATTGTCCATATGCATCTGCATGTGCTTTTTACACGGAACATTCCAGTTTTGAGTTCTCTCCGCATTGTTCACTTAAGTGCTGCCCGCTGTGCTTTGGCACAACATCCTTGAGCAACTCCCGCCCCTCCCCTACTTTCCGGATCAGGCCCACACTGCACATAGCGCACAGAGAGGGACCGTCGGAAGTGCCCCGGCCTGGCCCTGCATCCCTACCACAGAGGTTTTCAAACTCTACTCACTTGAGCACCGACACCATTTTCTGCCATAGGTACGAACCTTCTGTACCAAAGTTTACATACTATTTAGCTTTACAATGATTCGTGTTTGACAAATTTTACCTGTGATAATTCTTATTTTTGAGCCCTGGCTGGTGTACCTCGGTGGATTGAGCACGAGCCTGCGAACCAGACAATCACCGTTCGATTCCCAGTCAGGGCACATGCCTGGGTTGCAGGCCAGTTCCCTGCAGGCCAGTTCCCAGCAGGGGATGCATGAAAGGCAACCGTACACTGATGTTTCTCTCCCTCTCTCCTTCCCTTCCCCTCTAAAAATAAATAAAATCGTTAAAAAATTCTTATTTTTATTCCCTCTGTTAACATCTGTGGATAATGGTTGGAGCTAGGAGTTAGGCACATGAGATACACTGAAGTATTCATTTCAGTTTTCCTCTACAATCAAGTTATGAAAACAAAACACACAGCCCTGGCCGGTGTGGTTTTGAACCGAAGGGTTGCTGTGTGGTTCCTGGTCAGGTCCCACCCTGCGGGCGTGTGAGAGGCAACCAACTGAGGTTTTCCTCCCTCTCTTCCCCCCTCCCTTCCCCTCTCTCTGAACATAAATAAAATCTTAAAAGAAAACACACAGAAGACCATTCCTCCTGCCTTGATTATCGCAATAGTCTGTTTCTGTCTTGTCCCCACTCCGAGTGTATTCCCAACCCCACGGTCAGAGCAGATACTGTTGAACTGCCCCTTGCTCGTTCTAAGCTCCCAGGCATTCCTGCACCTTGCACTCAAGCCCACACCCCTTCCTCTGATGGACCTGCCCTGCAGAATCCACCCCATCGCCTCTCTGACTCACCTTTCCTCCTCAGTCTGCTCTAGCTACTGGGGCGTCCTTGCGGGCTTCCTTGCAGACATACCGGGCACAGCCACCCTCGGGGCCTTTGCACTTGTGGTTCCCTCTGCCAGAAAGCTCTTTCCTGGTATCCACGTGGCTCCCACCTGCTCCTCCTTCAGGCCTTTGCTACAACGGCACTTTCTCAGTGAAGTCCGCTCTGCCCACCCGCGTCCTGTGGTTACTGTCCTCTCCTGCCCCCAGCACTTCCCCTCCAGCCTCCTCCTGCCTGTGGACCACCTGCACTGATACCGCCTGACTTTCAGATTTCTCATCATCTGTCTCCCTGCCCTGGGATGTCAGCCCCACGGGGCAGGGACTTTGGCCTATTTGGATCACTGTTCTGTCCCCGGAACCTCAGACAGGACCTGGTACATAGCAGGTACTCAATAAATAGTTGTTGAATAAATGACCTAGTTAATCCAAATGAGGGCTTCTGGGAAACATTAGTAACCAGACTTAATATAAATCAAGGCCAGCTTCAAGTTCTCAGAAAGGAACCGAGGGAATCCAGCACACTCTGGGTTTCCTCTAAGGTCGGTCAATACCAAGAAAAGCCTGTGGACTTCCTGAAGCCCTCCCCGTCACACCCCAGGGAGGTGAGCCCCAGCCCACTTCTTACCAGTCAGCATCTCCATCCCATAACCAGAATCTTCCGAGGGCAGATGCCCAGGCATCGAGTCTGTCATTTCCTCAGAGGTTGGCGAAGGGTCTGGAGATAAAACTCCAAATGACAAGAGAATCTTCTGCCTGTCCCACCCCATCATGGTCCCTCAGGGACCCTCATTCAGCACGTCCACAGAGCAGAAGCCTTTTGGAAGCTGATCCCTGGACTCAGGCAGGGGGTGGCGGGGGGAGCAGCCTTAATGACAAGAGGCCAGGCCTGGGCTTGGGGCCTGGACCGTTGGGAGCTCCCACACTGAACCTCCAGAGACAAGTACACCATCCTCCTCCTCACGGATGTGGAAACTGCGCTTACAGGTTCCAAGTCTGGAGTCCAGGTCAGATCCTCTTACTCCAGTGACTTTGCTTCTCCCCCCTCCCGCCTCCCAAACCCCAGCCAGGCCAGAGGGGTGGAGCTGGGGCCCTTTAGGAGGTAGGAGGCGGGGCTGAGGCGTGACTCCTGGCACACAGGGCGGGTGCAGCTGTGAAGGGTGTGGCTGTGGAGGGGATATGCAAGACCCCACCATCCTCGGGACCACACTAGAGAAACTGTGGCCAGGGAAGTCCTTGAGAGATGGAGGAGACAGCCCCAGTGTGGCTGGGAGGGAGCACAGAGGTTCCTGTGAGTCTAGCAGCCCCGTTATGGGAGGTGTTCGATTCCCGTAGGTTCAGGGTGGGGTGGCAGGGGCAGCCCTTCAGATACTTGTCCCTTACCTGGGATGGTGACCTGAATGATATCCAGATCCTCTGGCTCAATTTTGATGGGCCGCAGCCCGCCCAGCTCCCCGGAGGTCCCTGTGAGCAGCAAACAGGGGACCCACTCAAATGTGGACGTGAGCTTAGCTGGGCAAGGCAAGCTCTTCCAAATCCTCATGTCAGTAGCTTGTTAGTAGCACCCAGAAAAAGTCCAGCGACCCCCCATGCTCCTGCCCAGACCAGGATGGAGGGTCTGGCAGGATGTCAGTCCTGGTGTCTCCAACGTATGGACCTGGCAACTGAGGCTCACGGCGTGGTGGGGAGCCCCCCACCACAGACATACTAGGAGGCAGTGGCGATGCCAGAATCTGGGTTTGCCGACTCGCTCACAGTGCTGCCCAAATCCCATCGGCCACTCCCTGCACCCTACCACCTGTAAGCTCCCAGCATGCTCTGCAACTCCCAGAATGCTCTGAGGCCTGGGGGCGGTGAGGGGACAGGGGTGGACAGAGGCTATTCATTAGTCCTCCAGGCTCATGGCCTGAGCTGCTGGGTGGGGCTGGTGGACGCTGTGGAGTTCTGGTCCTCTGTACCTGGCCCACAGTCTTCAGAGGTCCCGCTCCTGTCTGTCCTGTGGGAGGGAAGATGAGAAGTGACACGGCACCAGCCCAGCTTTCCCCTCCAGACGGCCAGTTCAGAAGGCTCCCCGACCACACCCCCTCCTGCCCTCCGAGCGGCCCTCTCCATAGCAAGGTCCCCAGTGAGTGGCCGAGAGTCTGAGGAGGAGGAAGGGAAGCAAACCTGGGTGGGGCGGCTGGCACGGACGATTTGGTTAATTCTCGGAGCCTGTTGGGGAGGCGTGGGCTGGATTTGGGGGTTTGGGATACATGACCCATCCCTGGCCCCTAGAGGCCCAGAGTGTGGGTGGGGCGCACTGGTGGATGGCAAGCAGGCCGTGAACTGAACACAGGGCCTTGGGCACGTACAGGGCAGAGGCCTGGGTGCCAAGGAAGGTTTCTGAGATCAGGTGACATACAGCCAGTTCCCAAGGGGGTACAAGAGTTCTCCAGGGGGAGGGAAATCGGTAGTCTCTGCCTTCCTTCTCTGTCCCTTTAGATTCCCCCTGCCTCATGGGGGGATGGGGCGGGGACCTGCTGTGCGTGTCAGGGGGTCTGTGTGTGGGATGGCCCTGTGCCTGTGTAGGGCATCGGGGGGTCAGGAGACACTGCACACAGCATCCTGGGCCTCGGCCTCATTCCTCCCCACAGGCGACACCACCTCAGGCCAGGGTTAGGGCTGCCCATGGACCAGGGGCTGGGGTGGGCCTTACCGAGCAGTCCCAGCCAGGTCAAGAGCGGTGGCCCGGGAAACGTCTGTAGAGGTGTCCTCTGGTGGGCTGGCTGGCTCCAGTTTTGTGGGGTCTTTGGTAAATTTATTCCCTGATTGGAGAGTTGGGGAGGGGTGAGGCGCATCAGGGTGAAGGCGCTCCAGCCTCCCCCTGCCTGTGGGAGCACCCCTGGGTGTGGTCCGGCCTTGGCCCCGCCTTCTCGCGGGCTCTATGTCCTGCGGGGCCAGGGTGGGTCTGGGGGAAAGATGCTGTCCCTGGGAGAAGGAACAGGGCCGTGGACCAGGGTCTGTGAGGACTGGGACAGTGGAAGAGACTACCAGAAATGATGGTCCTGACCTCGCATACGCTGCTAGGGTGAGGGAGCCCTCAGGAAGGGGCTGAGTCTCCCTCAAGGCCGTCCTGTGGGACCCTTCTCTTATCTGGTTGCCCTAGAAACCCAGAGGATAGCACTCTCATCACATCCACTTCACAGATGGGGAAACTGAGGTCTGCAAAACGCTGCCCACAGTGATCACAAAGCTAATGGGAAGTAGGGCTGGAACTGGGACCTGGTGCATGCGCCCCAAGATTCTGTGTTCCCTTTGCTGAACCAGGCAGTGCCAGCCTCCGGAGAGGCACGTTGCCTACAGGCTGAGGCCCGGGCTCTGGGGCCACATGCCTGGGTGTGTAGCCCAGCCCACCACTCACCAGCCAGGCTTTAGGAAAAACAAAACAAAACAAAACAAAACAAAACAAAACAAAACAAAACACTTGATAGGACTACTGGAGACTAAATTAAAATGATGTATGTATTCTAGCCCTGGCTGGTGTGGCTCAGTGGACTGAGTGCCAGCCTATGAACTGAAAGGTTGCTAGTTCGATTCCCAGTCAGGGCACATGCCTGGGTTGTGGGCCATGCCCCCACTTGGGGGCATGCAAGAGGCAACCACACGTTGACGTTTCTCTCCTTCTCTCTATAAATAAATAAATAAATAAATAAAATCTTTAAAAAAATATGTATTCTAACAGCTTAGAAGAGTACCTGCCACATGTTGCATTTAGTAAACATTAGCTTTATTATTCCCTGGTTCAGGGCACCCAAGTCTTGAGGGACTGTCTGCTCCTGAGAGCCGGGACCTGCGTCCGCCCCAGGGTGCAGAAGCCACACCCAGGATCCCACTCTGTGCCAGGAGCTGGTGTAATGGCAGCTCAAGCACCCATGGGGGCACAGCTTGGTGCCTTAGAAAGATGAGCTGGTACCCACACATACCTGTGAAAATTCGCTCATCGAACATCCTGGAGAGAGAGGAGAGACGAGCGTGAGAGCGGTGCAGGCCCAAGGCTCCCCAGGCTCAGGGGGCCGGCCTCCAGGTCCCTCAGGGACAATTACTTGAGTCCCACAAGCTGGCTACAGCTTCAGGCCTGGGCCCCGGCTGGCCATATGTGGACAGCAGAGGGCATGGTCCCAAACCGCGGGGTACCCCCAAATAGCCTGATACCCCAAACCATTTCTCCTCAGCCAGGGAAGACACGGGCAAGTCCCTGGGTGGTCCTGGAGGGCCCGACCTGCTCATCATGATGCCCCGGGGGCCTCCTCAGCCCTGAGCATGGCTGGTGGATGACGCACGCCCCTTTCCCACAGGGCCCTGCAGGCTTTTACCTGACCCTGCCTGAGTCTCAGGGACAGTCATGGGGGGAGAACCTGCTCCCAAGATGCTTTCTGTCAATTCACAAGCCAGGCCTGTCACCAGGTCATAGACATGCAAGATGACGTGGGACCCCTGGCATGTGTCTCAGGAGCCAAGGGAGCTCCAGTGGGAAGGGAGTTGGGAAGGACTTCGAGAGGAGGGGACAGTGAGCTCAAGGGGGGGCTGACAGGTTCTCTAGGAAGGGCACACGGAAGGGCAGGGGGCTCCACCTGGCTGGCTGTGCTCAGGCATGCGGTGCCCACCCTGTGCCCCCAAGCACAGGGCGCCATCATGGGATCACCATCAGACAGAGGATGGACTGGAGAGGGGATGGCAGGGAGCCCACCGGCCAGTCAGAGCCCTTTGAGTCATGCTGGTGAGGTACCTGGGGATTTGGCCAGGAAGGCGAGGATGGAGGAAAGGTGAGCAAGGGGGCTGGGGTTACCTGCCCGCTTGCCTCCAGTCCTGGTGTCCTCTGTTCTGCCCCCAGCCCCAACCAAGGGTGGCACCCGGTGGGTGGTCAGCCTGGGCAGCTGGTCTGGGGGCCTGCAGTGAAGCTTGTGTGCTAGGGAATGGCTGGACAAGGGGACAGGGCCTTGGTCATTGAATCCAGGCTGCAGAGGTGACGTGAGACAAATGAAGGGGTATCTGATTCTGAATACAAGTGGGCAATGCCTAAGACTGGCCCAGTAGAAAATTCAAACAGAGGCAAAAAAGTCAGTGATAGGAAGCGAGGCCTGGGTCACCAGGGCGGTGAGTCCACCAGCACGACTCGACCTCAAACATGCCTTTCCAACCTCACGCTGAGAGGCCCGGTCCCCCTGCTGCACCCGGAGGTCCACACTCCTCTGGGTCCTAGAGGCTGAGGAGCAGCTGAGGGAGAGGTTTGGGAGAAACGTGGCTTCCTGTCTGAGCCCAGCTCCCTCGGCCTCACCCAGGGACCGAGGCTGCCAGTGCCGCCTGCATCTAGATTATTTATGGTCTTAGTTATGTATCGGGGAGCACAGGGGACGGGGGCTTGCACAGTTCCCTGGTGGCACTGGAATGCAGATGACAGGGAGAGGTCTAATGGTGGCGCTAAGGCTGTGACAACTTTCTCACGGGCAGTGCGACCTGCAGGCCCGTTTGATGGGTGTGGACCAAGGAACACTGTCGCTTCCGTGGCACACATGAGGCCGAGGGCCCGCCAGACTCTTCCCCGCTGAAGTTCTGCCTTCAGTAGGACTGACGTGTTGGCCCCACAGGTGTGAACTCAGAGGCCCTCACTAGGGGCTTGTGTCCTGGAGGGACAGGGGATTTGCAGGCCACAGCTCAGCACGAGTGTGGGCCTGGGGGCCACAAAGCCCCCTACCACCACCACCACCAAGACCCACAGGCCTTGTTGAGGGGCTTTTCCCTATAATAGGAGAGCACCTTGACCTCCCCCCACCCATAGACACCTGGGCGGAGGCAGAGACTCCGCCTTCTGGCTGCTTCCTAATCTCCTTTTCTCCTGACCCACGTCTGCTGGAAGGACCTCAGATGCCCCGTGGATGAGGCTGGGATGTGTAACAATGGGAGATGTACAGAGGGCTCAGAGGGGAGCAACCACTGTTCTCAGTACTTTCCTCATATCAAGTCATTCAGCCTCTGATCAGCACTGTGGGGCACGGACAATCGCTAGCCCCATTCTACAGGTGAGGAAAATGAGGTGCAGAGCAGTACAGCAACTTGCCCAAGGGCACACAGTGGGGAAATGGTAGGGGAGCCCAGGCCATCGGTGCTGAGGTGAGGTCAAGAAAAAGGATTTGCATTTATTGAACATCTACTATGTGTCAGGTGTGTTACATCCACTTCTTCAGTTTATGTTGAGAAAATCTGAGAGAGGGGCATCACTGTCCCTATTTTTATAGATGAGGAAACTCGGGCTTAGAAGAGAAGCTCCATTCAAGGTCATCAAGACGCTTCAAGTCCAGTCACCTGATGCCAAATTCTCCTCGTCTGGGAAGCCCTACAGGTTTCCTGCTCCAATGTCATTGAGCCTACCCCTGGGAACATGTTTTGAAGTACCCTGGACCCATCACAGCTGAGACCACCCCCACCATGCCTTTAGGGACAGGTGGGGACTGTACTTGCTGTTTCATAAAGTCCTCAGGAGAGCCCTGTGAAGGGCTAAGCCTGCAGGAGGTGCTGGCACACCCTAGTGAATAATTAAATGAGCTATAATTTGAATCGAGTGAGACAAAATACCGTGGCCAAGCATGTAAGGGGACACGGGAGAGTCCCTGTTGCTGTCTTCTCCCCTACTCCCTACCAAGAATCAACTGAAGAAAAAGAACTTAGGCAGCAGCAAAAAGAATTTAAGCTAGACAACAGTAGGCACTGCCTGATGACTGATTACAATTCACCTCCAGAATCATTTATCAGGTGGGCCCCACATCAGGGGCTGTAAAAGCACAAGAGGGCTCGGTGCAGGTACTAGCAAGGTGAGGAGGGGGTGTGCTTAGTGAGGGGAAGAAACCACTTGTACCAGAGGGTGAACTTCTTTCCAAATAAGGAAGGGGGTGGAGTGCGGGGGCTGCTTTCAGACTCAGAGAAAGGCAAAAGCAAGCCTTGGAAGACAGACAGGTGGGGAGCTGGCCCGGGGGGAGGGAAGGACTTCAGCAAAGACCCAGAGGCGGGTGAGGGCCAGGAGTTCCTGGCTGTGGGAAGGCAGAGCAGGAAACAGCCTGGGACGGGGGCTGGAACAGGCCCGAGAGCATGCCCTGCACCGTGAGGGCCAGAGGTAGGGAAGTGGTCTGAGCCAGAGACCCACGCTGCCATACCTGACTTCTAGAGGGGCACCCGCTGCCCTGGCCACTTGTCTCAGCCTCTCATGCTCACCCCGGCCTCTAACACGGGACCCCAGGGTCCACCCGGGTCCTCTCCTCCTCTCGCCTCTACCTCTCTCCTCCCTGTGATCCATCCTGGCCATGCTGACAGTGCGTGGGTTTTTCATCTCTAACCCAGGCCCCTTGCTCTGGAGCTTCTGACGTCTCAGCTTGGCCTCTGAGAATTCTACCTACTGAGCTTCCCTGAGTTAATGTATCCAAAACGAACTCACTCGGAAACACAGGGGTGATCCTTGCCTCCCTGCTCCCATATCCCATCCACCAGCAAACCCCATCACGGCTGAGCATCTGTCCCTAGTCCACCCACTTCTCGTCCTCCACCCACAACCCTGGCCTGGTCCTACTGCCACAGCCTCCTTTCGTGTCTCCCCACTTCTGCTCAAGTCTCCCCAAGTCTGCTCTCCTCCAGCAGCCAGAGGGCCCGCAGACCCGGACTCTGGCCTTCAGCAACCCTGCAGAGGTCCTACTCACCACTTCAGAACCATTCTCAGCCTCCTCGCGTCTCTGGGCATGCAGGCTGCCCGCTGAGGCCACCCCTCCCGCCCAAACATCATCCAACTCCACGCGGGCCCCGCCCACTTCTCACACTTCCAGCTCTGGCTTAACAAATAGGATGTTATCTTAGAAGCTCCCTGACCACCCTGCATAAGCCCCTTCTTGCCCATCTCTCTTTCTCCCATTACTGCTTATTTCCTAAGCTCTAAGAAGTCAGAAGTTTGAGCCCAAATTTGGACAAGCATGTATTTGTTCATCTGTTCTTTCGTTTGTTCGTTTGTTCCTTCCTCCCTTCCACAGATCCGTGTTAGGCATCTACTGCACATCAGGGACTGCTGTGGTCGCGGGGGCTCAGCAATGAGCCAAACACAGTCCTGCCTGGAGCCCTGCTTACTTTAGAGCCTGGTGGCAACAAAAGTGAGCAGACCTGTGAGCACACAAACGCACTGGGGTCGTGCCCTCAGAGAGGGCACATTCGGGAACAGGCGCCTGGGAAGGGACCAGTGCAGTGCTGCCTGGGGACAAGGGCTCACTGGCTTGGCATCTGGCTACCCCTCCACCTCTAGCCACTTAGGAGGGAGCACCCGTGCAGTCTGGGCATTGCCTGCCAATGCAGGTGCGGGCTTGGCGGTGCACACAGGTAGCTGTGAGGGAACTCCTCTGCCAGCTGTGAGGGCCAATGTCCTCCCCAGGGAGAAGGAGGCTGTGCAGCTGTTAGGTTAAGGGGTCTGAACACTGTCCCAGGTCTGCCTGACTCTCTGTTAAGTCAGAGAACTCCTTTCCGCCTCGGCCCCACTGCCACCTCCCCAGGGTCCAGCCTCATGCCTGCTGCCACCCCTGCCCAGCCCTCACACTGTAACACCCGAACCCAGAGCCAGCCTGGAGCAAAGGCCAAGGCCCCTGCAACTCGTCCATACCTCTTAATGATGAAGTGGATGCTGTGCCGCTCCTCCAGGATCCGCTTTAACTTGGGGACCCCGTAGGTGCAGGGACGTTTAAAGGGGATCTTGTCCGGGATGCCCACAATCTCCACAGCCTCCGGGTCGCAGGCGATCTTTCTGTAGGGGACGGGGACCATGTGGTCCAGGCCCAAAGCTTCCGCTGGGGAGGAGGGGAAATGGCAAGGCTGAGTGCAAGACGGAGACTGCGGGAGAACAGGGCCCCAGAGTGTGGTCACCTCCCCTTCCACCTCCCTGGCATCTCTGGCCCCCCGTGGCCATGCTGAAATGTCGAAGCATGGCATTTCTCTCAAAAATGCCCATAGGCGCCCATTTCACTCAGCGATGGGCAAAGTCCTAGCTGGGTCTATAAGACTGGATGTGACTGAGACCCCATCACCTCTGCTGGCTCACACCAGCCTCTCTGGCCTCTCTGCCTAACAGGCCAGGCACACATTGACCTCAGGGCCGTTGCTCTTGCTCTTTCATCTATTCACATACTTTTCTCTCAGATAACCATAAGCTTCCCTTTCTCCTTTTCTCCAAATGTCACCTCAGCTGCCTAAACAGCCCCCTCCACCCCACCCCACTTTATTCTTCACCCCGAGTTCATCGTGACCTGACATTACAAACATGCTCATCTATTCACTGATTTACTGTCTGGGACCTAAGCTCCATGGAGGCAAAGGGGTTCATTTAATGCTCCACGTCTGGGATCCAGGTAGGGCTGCTCACAGCAGCTGCCGCCGCACATTCATTGAGTGAATGAAGGGCTACAGGAAGCCCCCAGGCGCGAGGCGGCTCAGACAGGATGCCGCCGGCCACACAGGTCCGCCTTTCCCACCAGGGAGGGGCCCGGCACTGCTCTCCCCCTTCAGTGACAGAAATGAGGTGCAGCCGGCGTTGCCGACGGCGGTGTAGACAGAATCTGGGCTCATGAGTGGTCACTCGTTCTTTTCTCCCAGACTGTTAGGTGTGGCCTCGTGCATTCCAGTCCTTCTCTTACACTCCGGCTCCACGTGTTTTCTCACGCCCTCACCACACACTGCCTGCACACCCACTGCGTGTCTGATGGCACTTTCATGCGTCCCTGTTCTCCCTAAGGCTTGGGGGTCTCAGGAGATGAGCTGGGCTGGGTATCCACTCTCGCTTTGTCTCTCTGATCTCTCCCAAGGGTCCCACTTCTCCTCAGGCCCCTCCCCATCCTGGCCTTGTCTGTGTCCCCATCGGGTTTTGTCTGTGTCCTGACAAGTACCAGCCCTGGGCTGGACCTCCCTGGGATGCTCTCAACATTATTTTTTCTGTCGATGCAGCCCAGGTCTGCGTTGGCGGCTTTGGCAGCCAGCTCCCACTGTGAAGTCACACTTAACTCGCTGTCAAATTAAACCCTCAAAATCTCAACAGCTGTCAAACCATTTCTCCCCTCAGCCCCACCTCCAACCTCACCAACCATGCCCCAGCCCCAGCACTTGAGCAATGGGTGCCCTGAGTCTACGTGAATTCATCGCCCCTTGGGTTCACCGGATGTGCTGGGCCTGTCTTTTCAGAGCAGCGAGATCCGGGAGACAGAGGCATGGCCCCGCCCAGCCTCCAGCTACAGGAGGGCTGGGGAGAACCAAGCCACCATGCCCACTCCTACATCTCCTTTGTCCAATCTCAACCTCTTTCCAGGTGACAATGTCCCTGAGGCTTCCTGAAGGCTACCCCCTACCCTTTCTTTCTTTCTTCCTTCTTTTTTCTCTCTGCACCCCTAGCCCAATAAGCTAACCCAGAACTGGTGGCTGAAGGCCAGAACCAGGAGCAGAATCTGTTCATGCCGGCAGGATGCCTCAAGCTGCAAAATGTCCCCACCCACGGGATCCCCCAGGACCCCCAAGGGAGCCTCCTTCTCCCCAGGGCAGCTAAAGGGTAAAAGCCGAGAAGGGGCAAGACCTGGACCATGCTAAGCCCAACACTCCTTGGATTTGGCCGTGGTGGGGCCTAGGTGCCGATGTCTAGAAAAGGTTCCATATTCTGGAAATGTCCAGAGCCCACAACAGGCCAGTAGGCTACTGGCTGGGTGCCAGCTGGACTGGGGCAGAGCCCTCTCCAGCCCCCTCCCCCACCTCCTGAACAGCTCACACCTGTCTGCAGCTTAGAGGACTCAGGTGCACACGGCTCCCCAGTACAGCGGCACTGGGCAGAGGGGTTGAGTGGGCAGGCCGGGGTGGCCCCATCGAAGGCACCCGGGCTATGCCAGACTCCTCACTCAGGCCTCCGGGGCCTTGCTGAGCCCCGCCCCAACCCGGAAGTGCCAAGCTCAGTGTCCAGGCTGCCTCGGCCCCAGGCTGGATCAAAGGGCACCTCCTCCACGAAGCTACCAATGACTCCTGAGCCTGGTGAGGACTCCCCTTCCTTTCAAGCTGTCTGCTCTTTCTGAGGGCTCCCGTCCTTGTGTGCTGCCACACACCAGACTGCGCGACTGTACCCCACTGCCTGCTCCTGTAGACACACCTTTGGGTGGCTGCTGGAGCACCTGGAGACCCAGAGGTGGTCTGGGTACCTGGCACAGGTGGGAGCTCAAAATGCATGACTGGTAGGCAAATGAATCAGCAAATGTGTGTGAAGAAAAACGGAGGGAGGAGAACAAGACTTATGTGGTATAATGAGTACATATGTGGTCTCAGCTCTGGTTCCTGGCCCATGGCTCCTAAAACCCCTATAATTTCTTGGGTGATAGAGGTGAGAAGGGCATCTCTTGTTATTCATAATAGGCCACTTTCAAGCATATCTGGCAGGGTTTTGGGGGCCCAGCCAGCCCAGGCTAAGTCTTGAAGAACAAGTGGGAGTTTGCTGTGCAAGGGGCACGCGCCAGGCAAAGGGCACCGCACAGGCAAAGGCAGGGGGCGGGAAGCGGGGCAGTGTTGCTGGGAACCTGCACGAGCGGGAGAACGGCAGCCAGCTCTCCTCTCACGGCCTGCCTCCCACAGGAGAGTCAAGGCCTGGGGCTCTGCCATCAGCCCCGCCTCCTGGAGAATCCGGAAGGGAAATATTGACACAGCCACCCCCGACCCAGACGGGAGATGACACCAGCACTGACGGCACGCGGGGGCCAGCATATGGCTCCCGCTGTCGTGTTGGGGAACACCAGTGACTGTCACGTAATGAGATGCTCAGCACGCTGCCGGGGCCACACTGTGGGCCGCGCCGCCCACTCACCATATCTGCTGTTGAACAGGATCTGCACGCACTCCCGGAGCGTGTTGATGTCCTCCGTGTCCTTTATGAAGGCGTCCCACTTCTCTATCAAAACACAGGAGGCACCAGTGAGAGCCAAAGACACGACCCCGCGGCCTGGCTCCCCCGTGGCGAGCCCCCTGGTTCCCAGCTGGGGCTGTGCCCTGAGACAGCCACCCTCCCTCCAGGGCCCCAGCGACCAGCCTCAGCCCTTCCACCTGTTCGCACCTCGGACCCAAGCCCAGCCTCCTCTGGAAGCAGCCCGCACACATCCAGGGTGCTCCGCACCTGCTCCCTCCTCTGGCCTCTGTCCGCCCCCACGGGCAGTGGACACTGTGCAGGCTCAGCCTGCCTATCCCGGGCCCCGCGTGCCCCAGACGGCTGGGAGGCCGAGAGAACACTCCCTCTGGGTAAGCACAGGCTGAGTCCTGACCTCGAAGACCCAACCAACCCTCATGCCTCATTCATCTGGGGTCTCGCCCAGCCTCGGCCAGTCAGCTTCCCCCGAACCCTCAGGCCTTGCTGGCTCCTTACACAAAACCAAAGCTTCTGCCTTAGTTCACTCAATAACAGGAGTGATCATTTGTGATTGTAATTATATAGTGATGTCCAAGTACTTTACGTCCATATAACATCCTATTTAATCCCTCATGACAACCTCTAAAGGTAGATACTATTCCTATTTTTCAGATGGGAAAACTGAGGCTCAGAGAGGCTCAGCTTCTTGCCTGAGAACACCCAGCTAGTGCCTGGCCAGTGAGATTCTATCCCGGGTTGTACCCTTGCCCACCGTGGCCTCCCATGATGCTGTTCTATCAGGGTACCCACGTCCCCTCCCTGCCAGGTGGCCCTTGGTTGCGGCAGCGGGGTCTCCTTTCTCATCCCAGCGGCTAGGTTTCCTTAAAAAAGCCTCTCACTGGCGATGAGGCTGAGGCCTCCACAAGACACAACTGTTAGAAAGAAAGCCTTCTTTCATCCCTTTTGCGGTATAAACAAATCCCAAAACTTCCTGCTCTCAGTTCTCTGTGATGTCCTTTCAAATCTGTTCACATTTTTTGGACAACTCCTTGTTTTAAGAGGTAGAGTTTAATTCTTCTCTCTTCCTTTGAGTTGGATTGGATCAGGCTTCTGGCTTCTAATGGGTAGAATATGAAATGACAGTGATTTCTGAGGCTAGGTCATAAAGACACGTGGTTTCCTCCTTACTCCCTCTGGGACCACTGGCCTCAGGAAGCCAGCTGCCACACCATGAGGACGCTCAAGCAGCCCTGCAGGGGCCCGAGTGGCGAGAATGGGCCTCCTGCCAAAAGCCACACCACTGGGCTTGGAAGAAGGTCCTCCAGTCCTGTGAAACCTCCCGATGGCCACGGCCACAGCCGACACCTTGACGACAACTCGTGACAGATCCTGAGCCAGAACCACCCAGCTGAGCTGCTCCGGAATTCCCGCCCCACAGAAAATGTAAGATATAAATGCTTGTTGGTTCAAGCTAAGTTTGGGGGCAACCTGTTACACAGCAACAGGTAACTGGTACGCTCTGGTTTCACTCACAAGTCCCTCGTGCACAGCTGTTCCTCTTTTATCTCACAAAGAACCGAGAGATCCATTTCCATTTTACTGAGCACCGCCCCCAGCCCTGGACCCCCACTCTGGTCTGGGCACTGTCCTACCTGACTTGTCATGGACAATGGAGAAAAGAATACGCTTAGAGGCATGAACGTTCTGAATGAGAGGCCCACCAGGCCCGGTGGGCTTCTGTCCTGGACAAGGAAGAGGAAAGGTACAGGTTCAAGGTGGGCCCCCAGAGGGATCCCCAGGTCCAGCCTCAGTGCGCAGGCGCTGGCGTAACCATCTCACCCAAAACAAACACCCCAGAACTGTGAGCATGGATTCTGGCAAGTTCCCTCACCAGAGGCCTGTGACATTCCTTAACAGTCTGCTACCCGCATGGCAGGTCAGGGAGGGCAGGGTGTCTGAGGCCGCCTTTTACAGGGGGGACATTTGTCTCAGGCACGTGAGTCCCATCCCCCTGCTCAGCCCACACAGTTGTGTGCGACAGTGGGCGGGGGTGGACATCCTTTCTCTCCTACTCACAATAACAACAGTAACTATAACTTCGAAGTACATACTGTGTGCCAAGCTTTGGGTGTGTTTTAATACAGCAGTTTTCTAACCTGAGCACTCGGTGGACCTCCCAATGCACAGACAGCTGGACCCACTCCCAAAGTTCCAGACGTAGCTGGACTTCGGTGGGGCCTGATCATGTGCATTTCTAAAACTCTGTGTCATTTAATCATGATAACGCCATGAGGCAGGTACTTCTGGCACCCTCATTTTCCAGATGAGGAAATTGAGGCTCACAGAGAGTTGCCCCAGGACACTTAGCCACTAAGGAGAGAAGCCAGGAGATGAACACAGGTCTTTCTCACACCCAGCTGTTCATTCTCTGATGCTTCCAGTGTCCCTAAGCCAGTGGTGCTTACAGTAGGTGCTTATTAAATGCATGTGACCAGTTAGCATGTTTTCCATAGACTCCTCTGCTAGTCCTCCCGGGGGTCTCTTGGTTCCAGGCCAAAGACACTGTTCACAGGTGGGTGAGTGAAGGCCTGAAATCTGGTTGGGTCTAAGCTGGAATCCTATCTGTCCTGCACCAGCCCCTTGCCCCGACACTCCGCCTTTGGTCTAGGAGGGCCTGGGTATCCTCACTTGCCCCGCATGAGTGACCTCTGCCCGACCCTCACACTTGGGGGGGGTCCCAGCAGCAGCTTACCACAGCAGTCAGGAAAGTCTTGGGCAGCGGGAGTCTTGGACTCGGGCCCAGGCCGGACCAGGCCCAGGTCGCTGGGGGCAAGTGGACAGGCAGGTGCCTCCTGCTTGAGCTCCCTCGTGGCGTGGTTGGGGAGTGCGGTGCTGTACAGGAAGCTGGCCATGGAGGAAGAGGTGGCAGTGGGGGGCGGGTCCTGGGGCGGCCCCTTGGGGACCTGGCCATGCAGGCCACAGTCCCGAGACCCCTTGGCTATCAGGGAGACACCGTTCAGCTCTACCAGAGCCTTTGAATCCCGCCCGCCATCCTCGAGTGGCCTGGGTAAGGAGAGAAGGACACACAACAGCTCCGTACGCCTGTCCCGCCGCTAGCTGCACCTCTCCCTCCGCAGCCCCTCAGCCCTCCGTCCGCAGGACAGGACAGCCTGTGAGGTACGCAGGGCAGGGGCCATTCCCCAATTCACAGGTGGGGGTTCAGGCCTGCAGGGTTAGGGCTGTGGCCAGGGCCACATGGCTGGGCCACCAGAGGACCCGCGCCCTGCCCTTGGCCTCTGTGCCTCAGTTCTCCAGCCGTGCTGTTTCAGCTGCAGTTAACTGCCTGCCATTTCCCACTGTGTTTCTCTTCTTCCCAGTGTGCGTGCTGACAGTGGGGCCCAAGCTCTGACCACCCTCGGGCTGGCTTCCTGCTGCCACACATGTACCCGGGGGGTTCCTGACACCTGCGGTGCTGTTGGTGCTACTTTTCCCCAACCAAGTCTCTTCCAGCCTCGCTGCCACACAGAGGTCCCCTGGGAGGGCTTCCGGGACTGAGCACCTGGCTCAGATCACACTCCGTGACAGGGCTTTTGCCTCACCTCCACCATCGGACTGGGAGCTTTTACAACCAGGGGCCCCCGTGGGGATCTGAAGTCCCCCGCCCCTCCGGTTGGGTGAGTGACCACAGGTGGCCGAGCAGCAGGGAAACAGGTCACCCTCCTGGCCCGGCCCTTTGTTCAGCCACCTGACCCTGGCCCACACCCCGGCTCAAGAGGCTGCCTCACTCACCTCTTGAGCTTGAAGCGGATGCGGTGGCTGTGCTCCAGGATGGCCATGAGGGCCTTGGGGTCATACTCGGCTGGCCTCCGGAAGGCCAGGCCCTCAGGCAGCCCCTGCACAGCGAGCAGCCCTGGCTCCCTGAGCAGCCTCTCATAGGGCAGCGGCACCACACTGGCCCTTCCCAGGGCCTCACCTGTGGGGGAGGGTTGAGGAGAGGGCCTCGTATGAGAGGGCAGCCAGGATGGGGTGGGCACAGCCCAGAGCCGGGGACGTGTGACTGACTCCCCTTGGTGCTGGGCTCCCAGGATACAGAACCCCATCAGCTCCTTAAATGCAAACTTCACACAGAAGAACCCCCACAGGCTGGTGGACGGGGGCTGTGGATTAGGCCATTGTTGGAGGACCAGGGCTTCCCATCAAAGGGGTCCCTGCTTCCTTTGCCTTTTTCTTCTCCACTCCTGGCGTCTGAGTGGCGGGGAAAGCAGGCCTAGGGCTGTGGGCAGGAGGAGGGGAGAGAGGTAAGAGAAAGAAAAGAGGGCAGGAGAGAGACCGGAAGCAAAAGGCCACAGGGAGGAAGGCAGAGGAGAATGAGAGGGAGAAAGGATAAGGAAAACCGGAAGTCGGGAGGAAACAGAGAGGGGATTCAGAAAGAGAGAGGAGAGACATGAGAACACGGTAAGAGTAAAGGAAGGGGTGAGTAGTGGGGACACTGGCTGGGGACTGAGCGGGCGGGAGGGCCGAGGGGCCTGGGCTCGGAAACATCTGCTGTTGCTCCCATGCTACAGCCCCTACCCAGAGCCAGAAAGAGGCCACTCACCTCATCGGCCCCTGATCCTGCCCAAGCTGGGAAAGGGGCCAGGGCAGAGTGGGCAGTGGCGTAGGGGGCTCTGGGCATAAGCCCTGCAGCTGGCAAAAATGAGTGTGGTGGCACAGCCAGCCACGAGTGACAAGTCCTCTTGTCCCGGGTGGCCGGTGTACCCACTCAGGACCTCTGGGCCTCTGACCCCCTCGGCCTCCTTCTCCTGACACCTACATAACACCAAGAGTTTCCTCACAGAACGTGGCTCCACAGAACCAAAGACTGAATAGAGAACAGAATAAAGCAAGTCAGAGATAAACGAGGTGGGACCCTTAGGGACCTGCCCAGTGGCACCCAGGGAGTGTGAAGGCTACTACTGGGCCCTGAGACTCTGCAGCATGACATTTCCCAAGAATGGCCAGGCCTGACCCTCCCCATCCCCCACAAGAAGGACTTGGATGGCCAGTTAGCCTTCACTCAGTCATTCAACAAAGGACCTCTGAACGTCTGCTGCTGCTGGGGCCTGACCTGCAGGCTGAGCAAGTGGGCTGGGGGCGGGGGGACAGGGTGCAGTGGGTCCCCAGACAGGGCCCTGACCAGTGTGGGGGGCTTCCTGGAACTGAGCCTTACAGAGGAACACGGTGTCCACCACACAAAGGAGAAGGCGGTCTCAAAAGGCGCAGTGGCGCAAAGGCAAGGAGGCGGGAAATGAAGCCCGAGGTGCTGGAGAACAGGAAGTGGTCCTGTGAGGAGGGTCAGCACAGCCAGGGAGGTAGGCAGGGAGGGGCTGCAGTGGGTGCTTACGCCACAGTGAGGATGATGAAGTGTCCCCAAAGGCAGTGCAGGGGAGAACAGAGTCAGATATATGTTTTGGGAAGATGGCCTTGGTAACGGGTGGGCGAGGGCAGCAGGGAGGTGGGAGGCCTGGGGCCATTTCCAGGTGAGGGGTGGCCGAGACCAGGGCAGGGGCAGAGGAGACAGTGGTTCATTCAGGAAACAGGGCCGGGTGAAAGATCTGCCCCTAGGGGTGCAAGATAAGGGACAGCTGGGGGTGACGCCCCCTACTGTGAAGTGTTGCCCGTGGTCTGTGTTGGGGTAGAGGAAGCTCCTTGCCTGGACAGGGACTGGGGCTCCCACCCACCTGAGGGCCCCGAATGGAATGAGGAAGGATCTTACTATAAAGAACATCAAACACCTCCTCTACCATCTTCCGCAGAAGGTACACATCTGAGCCATGATCCAGAGTAGACCGTGGGATGTTCCGGCCTCCCACCTCGCCCCGAGGCACCTTCTTGTGGTGCTCTGCCTCGGGCTCCTTCCACGGGGGTCCTCCTGTGGGGCACAGAGCACACGGCAGGGCAGCGGTGAGCACCCACCTCACCACAGGCCCAAGGGCGCTGCAGCGTCCCTGCCCTGTGCTGAGGCCAGTGGCGGAGCATCCAACACAATATGCAAATGAATGAATGAAGGAATGAAGAATTAATGAGTAAGCGAACCCTGCCTAGGGCCTGGGCTGGTCATGGGGCCTGGGTCTCATCCTTGGTTGCCTCTAACTTGCTGTGTGACCTTTGGCAAGTCTCCTTCCTCTCTGGGCCTCAGTCTGTGAGCTCTCATGGGCAATCAGCTGGCCTGCCTCAAAACCAGGGCTCAACTACTGTCTGTTCCACCCGCCCCTTTCTGTGCTCCCCCACTAATGCTCTGTCTTAAACAACCGAGGCCCTAGCTTCTGCTCTGCTAAGGGAGATGACAAGGACCCCCACCAGGAGGCTGAGAAGCTGCAAAGAGACAGGTTCCTGCTAGGCTAGGCCAGGGCAGAGGCTGAGTGTCAATGAATCCCTGGGTGGGGAAGGTGCTAGAAACAGTGGAGGAAAGCAGACGAGAGGAGGGCCTAGAGGCCCCCTCTGAGCTTGAAGCCTGCTCTCCTATGGGGATCTGTGAAGCTTGAAATAAACCAGCTGAGTTCCCGGTGCTATAAATAGTGGCTCTGCCTGCCTCAGGGAAGCCAGGTGCACCTTTCTCAGGCCCCGGTCTGGCTCGCAGCCTGGCAACCCAGGGGCCACGGACCCTGCCACGGCCCACTCTCCCCAGGCCCAGCCCCCCTCCGGCGGAGGGTGCAGGCTCTGAGGGCTGAGTGGGATGGGGAGGCTGCCTGGGGAAGCGGTTGGTCCCAGTAATGGTATGTCCAATGCCAGGGGAGAGTTTTCCCTAAAATGGCTGATCCTAGGAAGCAGGCCTGGAGTGTAACGAAATCGCTAATACTGGTAAGACAAGAGCTGGCGTTTGCTAGGAGTGAACTAGGCCCCAGGCACTGTTCTACTGTCACTCAGTATTAAATTCATTCACTCCTCAGATGGACCTGTGAGTGATGGACCATCCACTCCTCGGATGGAACTCTGAGTCCCAAATCACGGGCCTGAATGCTGATCGAGTGCTAGCCTTCGGTGCTGGGGTCAGGCCCTGCCCCTGTAGGACCCAATCCACCAGAAAGGTGAGGGTGGCCTCCCTGGGGACTGCCAAGCTGGAGCACCAGGCACAGAATATATGGAATATTGAGGGTACGGGAGGCTGGCACCCTCCCATGCGTGGGAGCATCCACGGCACAGGTTAAAGGGGGTCAGGGGCCCGAATGGGGCCTGGGGAGCAGGGTGCTGGGGAGGCGCCTGCAGACAGAAAAGAGAATAAGAACCTTTGGGGGGGGACTAGCAGGGGAAAAGGCAGAGGGGACAAGGGACACACTAGGTGGGCGAGCTAGAAGTGCAGCGCCACACAGCCGGGGTAACCATGAGAAACGCTGGAAGGACAGACACAGAGGCAGGGCCTGGGCTGGAGGGGGCCCTAAAGTCTCGGGAAGTGCTGAAGAGTAGGGGGCTTCCACTGGACCACTCCGCCTCAGGGCTTCTGGCTCAAAGCCCTGAAAGCTGGTCTCTGCCAAGAGCAACCAGGACCCTCTGGCAGGGCTCCTGGGAGTGTTCACGCTGCACCACCCGACTTTGAAGGGGTGGAGCACAAAAAGCAAGGGCTTCGGAACCAGAGGCCTGGCCTGGAACTCCACCTCACTCACTTCCCTGGGAAAGTGGCTTATGCTCAACGAGCCTCAGAGTTTCTCATTTGCAAACCAGTGGTAACTGTGCCTTATGCCCACTGGGAAAAGTAAACAGAGCACCAGCACAAGGCCCCTGGCCAGCAGCATGAACAACTCACATTTATGGAGCACTTCCTGTGTGCAGCTGGGTGTGTCCTCAGCTGCTCCATCCCTACGAGCCACCAGGTGGTTCCAGGATTATGTTGCTACAATGACAACAGTGCCTACCTCGTAAGGTTGACACAAGGATATGTTGGCACTGTGAAGGGTGCTGCACACAGAAGGCACTCAACAAGCATTAGCTGCACCAGTGGGCTCGGCCCCTGTCAGAGACACACAGGCTGGGCAGCCACACTGGGCCTGAGTCTCCTGTCAACCAGCAGACACGGCGGGCTGGGTCTGGCGGGCCCCGGGGTGGGGTCAGCCACACACCATCCACCGTCAGGGTGCTGAACAAATCCAGGTAAAATTGAGGCCGCCCCTCAAAACACTGCCGATCCAGGGCATCCCCTAACACAGAGTCACCCTGACATCGCTCTGGGGGCACCAGCCCCTGCCCCTCCGAGCCCTGGGGTACTCACGGCAGAACCTGAGGAAGTCTGACTGCAGCTCCTTCCGCGCATTCAGGAACAGTCTGCCCTTCTCGGTGCCCACCACGAAGGCGCTCTCGTCATGCACCGCGACACAGGCCACTTCTGCGTTCAGCTTGGAGAGCGCTGAGCACTACAGAAGCAGCAGGGGATGTGAACTGGGGGCAGGTCCACCACCCCAGCATGACTCCATGCCACAGGGATGTGAGTCCCTGCCAGTGGCTGCAGGGAGGGGTCGCTCTTTCAACACTGTCATCTTAGACTCTACAGTGTGGGGGGGTGGTCCATAAGTCATCCCCCCTCCCCCAGAGCTGGGCCAAGGTCAAGGGGAGAAAATGTTTATGGAGGCTGGAGGAGGACAAAGACACAAGGCCTCTGCCCCGTTCTCTTCCCAGGACCTCCTTGCTCTGGGGTGGGTTTCCTACATTAGGCCTGGACCCAGCCCCAGGGACAATGCTGTCCTGGACTCTTTGAGTCCTGGGTGAGGAGAAGGTGGGTTGGGACCCAGGAAAACAAAGGCTCAGACACATCCAGGCTTTGATCCCAGCTCAGCCACTTTGGGAAAGACTGGAGCAGCTGGGCCCCTCACTGGTCCTCAGTTTCCAAATCTGTACAATGGAGACAAGCAGCCCGGCTCAAAGAGTTTTAATGGGTTTGACTATGGTAATTCAAAGGGGCCTGGCTGGCAGAAAAGAATTGAGAACTGGGGCATCCCATGCAGGTATCCACGCAGAGAGGTGTATTTGCACCCCTGGAGTTGAGGTTGGCAGGTCCACTGCACAGGAAGCCCTAACATAGGGGGCCCTCAGCCAAGACCACCACCACCTCAGGCCTCTGACTGACCTCACCTGCCTATAAAACGAGCGGCATGCAGTCGGTGCCCATTAAATGGTGTTTTTTATATAAGTAATGCTTTGCTGACAGTCAGGAAGCCTGGCTTCTAATCAGAAGCTCTGCAGGGATCCAGACACGCCCTCTCTGGGCCATAGTCACGCCTCCTGTGCCGGCTCCAACCCCAAGTAGATCTGGAGAGGCAGCTGGGACACTGTGGGGCCCCAGACCTGTCCCCTTGGACCCCCCTATTGAAGAGGCTTTCCTTTCCTGTTCTCTAAGATTAAAACAAAAATCTACCGCTCCCTTCCCCCGCTGCAACATGGCAGAACACTAATTAACAAACGAGACACATAGATTTGTTCCCAACAAAGGAGTGGCCGTTGGAGCTGGAGGAGGGCCTTGTTGTGGGGTCACTTTCTAACTGAAGGAGCTGAGGCCCTGGCTGGGCATCGACTCACCCTGAGGCACCCAGAATGGGGGCCCTGAGGAAATGCCGGGGGGCGGGTCTGAGACCAGGGGTGGGGTTAGGGGGCGAGGATGAACAGACAGCACTTGGGCCTCACAGCCCTGCAGACTCCCTGAGGACCCGGGCCCTGAGGCCTGGAGGATGCTCCAGTTCGGTCACTTCCAAGCAAGTGCCACGTCACCCATGAAGGTCCCTCGGGAAACCCACTAAGGGCCCAGAGCTGGGATAGCCTGTCTTACTCAGGTCACCAGGCTGGCTGCAGGGTCATGGGCTCCTCCAAGCTGCAAGGAGCCTTTGGAAACCCCTCCAGACCAGTGCTTTCCAAAAGAGCTTTCTGGCGAGATGGAAGAGTTCTATTTCTGCACTGTCCAATACTGTGACCACTAGCACTTGAAATGAGGCTAGTGCAACCAAGCAACTGAGTCATTTGCTGTATTTAATTTTCGCTAGTTACAATTTAAATGTCAACTGCCACTGCAGCTGGACTTCCACCACCACCAAGCTGGCACTCTGCAGGGCACGGGGCTGGGTTCCCGCCCAGGGGGGTGGCGCACCCAGCTGCCTTCCCAGGAGTGCCTGCCGCCTCTGGCCCAAACACCACCTGAGCTGCCCTCCAACCGCCCACAGCAGGAACAGTCTGGAAGGAGGTCCTCTGTCCCAGGGGAACTGAAGACTTTGCACCCAAGTCCACTTTAGAAACTGGACACACTGTGTGACTTTGGGCAAGGTACTTCCCACTCTGAATGTCAACTTCACCATCCTAAAATGCAGATTTTCAGTGGCACACCTGCCTACCCTCCATCACAGAACTTTCCCCCAGGAAAACGACATTATTTCCTCACTGGGGGTGAACTGCTACAAGCTTAGGTGTGTAGGCCACGGTGCCCGAGGAGTGCTGTGTGGAGCCCATTTTCCCTCCCCCAGGCCCAGGACGCAGTCGCAGCTCTGGCTGAACAGTGGGATTTACAGCTTTCTAACCCACCACCGCCCACACCTGTCCTCTAGGTGCTTCGGGGGAGACCTGTGACTGTGGCCGCAATGGGCCTTGAAAGACAGGAGGTCATGAAATGAGGACAAGGGGATGAGGGCCGGAGCCAGGGCTTCCCGCCCCCCACACTGGTTGATGTCTGGTGATAAAGCTGGGTGTCCCTCTCCTCTGGGGAGGGCAGGGGCACTCACCATGGAATCTAAGGCAGACACTAGGCTGGTGATGATCTCGTCTTTGCGGGCGAAGGCAGAGTTCCAGCGGTCAGGCCCGCAGCCATTGGTGGGGACGTCGCAGCGCTTCCCCAGTAAGGCCATGGTCACCTGCAGAGAAAGAGGGGGAGCAGACAGAGGTAGGCATGCGCCACAGGGCATGGCCCACGTGCTGGGTGCCCACCCCACCCCACCTGGCCTGGCCCCGGACCCCAGAGCTGCCTCTACTTCCCAGGTGGGGCCAATCAAGGCCTGGCCTTCTCTTCTCCTGAGGTCTCGTGGGCAGGATGGAGCTACAGCCTCCGCAGGCCTGCACACACAGCGGCTCACACGTGGCCTTTACGGTGTGGGCCCAGATGGCAGGATGCCTGGGGGTGTGCCCCACAGTATGTCCCCCACGTCTGCAGCCCCAGAGCTGAGCCCAGGACCGAGACCAGTCTGTTAGAAACCCCACCCATCACCTCTCTCCACGCATGCCACTCTAGCCACAGCTCTTTCTTGCTCACACACTCTCTGTGGCTCCCTACTGCCCCCATTAGTTCTTCACTCAGCTCGGTACTCAAGATTCCCAATCTAGACCCCCATGCTCCCGGTGTTTTAAGTGTCGTTAGTCCCCGAACATACCAACATTCTTGTGGCTCCCCAGCTGTCAAGGGCTCCATTCTCCCTGCCCGGAACGCCTTTGCCAGCCCCTGCGTCACCCACTGACTGCCCACTCTGCTTTTCACTGCTGCCTCCGTCAGGAAGGGACCCCCCACCTCCTGCCCGGCTGGGTCAGGTGCCCTTGCTGGCCTCCCACATGTCCTGGAGCTCCCCGCTCACAGCTCTGCATCAAGCCCCATGCTCCCCTGGCAAGGCCACTACCCTGAGGCCTCTGGGCCACAGTCTACCCCCGGCTGTCGGAATTCAGTCTCAGAGGTGCAGAGGTTGCTTGTCCCAGCCCAGGATTCCTTCCACACAGGACTCTGTCCCCTCATCACAAGGCCCTTGGAGAACAGAGCTGCATCCTCCCCCTCACTGGGGCCCCTCGGGCCAGGGCCCCCGCTCAGGAATCCCCCAGGCAGGAAGCGGGCCTGCTGCTGCTGTCCCCCCAGCTTCGGGAACCCACCAGTTAGAAAGGTCGGCCTCCCTCAGTTCCTGTTCCACCCTGCCCCGCCCTTGCTGGACTCCAGGAACCAGGTCCAGGGAGACCACCCCAGGCCTCCCCCAAAACAGTGCACCTGCTCCCTCACCCAGGCCTCCGCCTTCGAGGCAGCTGCCCCCTCGCCAGTCCAAGCAAAGGAGAGGGCAGAGGGTGGTCGGTTTCCCTCTCTGGGTTCAGCCCCATCTAGTGCCCTGTGCACGGGTCTCAGGCACCAGTTCAGGAGACTGAGCAGCGACCAGAGTCAGAGGGAGCCTGCGAATCCAGCCTCTTTACTTCAGTCAGTCAGGGTGAGGAGTCTGCATACATGACCAGGAATGTGGCGGTTAGGGGACAGCACTGGGCAGGTGACAGCTGGGCCTGGCACCTGAAAAGATGCCAAGCCCAGGGCGTCTTCTGTCACTGCAGCTGCCCCTAACCTTAAGCTCTGGGCAGGCAGGGGTCAGTCTGTTGGTCACTACGGCACCCCAGGGCCCTGCTCAGCGCCCAACATACAGGATGGATCAAGGCACCGTGGTCCAAATCAAGAGCCAGGATCTTTTAAGTGGGTCATGAAAGCAGTGACACAGAAGAGCAAATGTCCAAGCACGTCACAAACAACAAGGCGAGAGGCGTCCCATGTCGGTCACGGACACACTCAAAGGGACTGGCGGTGCATTGCAGTGCGGCTCTGGCTTCATCCTGGCCCCGGCCTGCCCTTGGGTTGTGGGTTTCAGCAACAGGCCAGTCAGCAGCTGGCCAAAATGTGGACTGGGCTCACTTCTAAATGTTTATCAAATGTATTTCTTCCCTGAGGCTGCAATATTATGAAAGTTCAAAACCCACAGTATTAAGGATGCCGAGGGCATGATAGACCACAAGTGAGATGTGCTAACAGGCCAAGAGGCAGCCAGGCGCCACAGCAGGGGCCTTCTGTGGCACGACCAGATGCGTGGTCTGCCTGTCTTTATGCTTGAGGCTCGTTCCCTCCTCTCAGCTACCCCTGCTCACCAGTCCCTTGAACCATTCCCAGCCTCTGGCTGCCAGCCTCCCTGCTGCAAGAGTCCAAATCAAATCAAGGTGAAGCGAGAGGCACCAGACAGCATTCCAGGCCTGGCCTGCAGACTGTCCCTGCAGCTGCGAACACCTAATCCATTTAGGAAGGACTCAGGGAGTCAGAAAGGGAGGGGTGATGGAGGAAGTGCAGGGAGGCTGGGCTGTGGGCCATCCCCTGACTCCTGGTCTTGCCATCTGGGCTCTCAGGGCCCTCTGTCCTGCGCCAGAACCCAAGGAGGCCCAGCCCTGGGCAGGCGCGTGTGTTCGGGGATGAAGGAGGGAGCTCCTCCTGCAAACTCCAGCCTCTGAGAGAGGAGTCGGGTCCCTGTGGCTGGGGCTGCGGTGACTGGGGAGGAGGGCAACAGAGGGAAACTGGGAGCCATGAGCCATGACCCCTGCACACAGGAGACCCAGACTCAGGTCCAATGGCACCACATTGGATCAACCACTTAAATGGGCTAGTTCCAAACTGAAAATGAGGGAGGGAAAAAATATCACCCAATAAAACCAAAAGACCCTAAGGAACGGAGAACACAAAGTACAACATGCTGCTCACCAGGAGGCAAGTGCCCAAGCATAAACAAGAAAGTCCCTGGAGAAGGGGACAGTGAGAACTAAGGCCAAAGCCTCAGACAACACGCACCAGGACACGGGGGACAGAGGACAAGGGGGCCAAGTGAGGAGCGGGGCTGGAGATGGCCAAGTACTGCTCTGTGGCACCTGGGAAAGAACATCAGACGTGAGGCCATGGGTGACAGGCAGCTGGCTCCCGCCCTAGGGCAAAGTGGCCGGGAAGCCCTCAGTGACAAGGGTCTTCCAGCCACCCCTGGGCTCCTGGGTGGGCAAGGCCTACAAGGGCCAAAAGGCAGGCAGGGAGGCCGGGAGCACCCTCTCTGTCCTCAAATACCTCAGAGGCCGCCGGGGCACCACACACCTGGTTTTCCTCCCACTTCCTGGGTTCCCCTCCTGGCATGACTGCCAAACACTACTGGGTCCTGGGCCCCCTCCCCTCCCCGTCCAACACCCTGCCTCACTGCTAGGCAACTGCTTGGCTTGAAAAATATCACCTACACGCTGGTGACTCTCGACTGCTCTCTCACTGCCCCTGCTGAGACGCCACCTCCCGCCTGCCTCCTGCATTATTCTTCAGAGTCAAACCAGCAGCTCGAAGGGGACACAGCCCCTTGTTTCTCGCTCAGATCTGCTTCTCTCCTGCCACCTGCTCAGGGTGCTCAGGCCGAAGCTGAGGCCTCATCCCACAGCCCCTTCTCTGTTACTTATAAAGCAGCCTCCAAAGCACACTTATATCTGTCCACTCCTCGTCACCTGCCCACCCAGGGCGCCATCCTCGCTTAGCTATGCCCAGGAAGCAATTCCTCACCTGCTTCCCCACCTTTCTGTGAGCCCCGACCCCATCCTTCCTGCGAACAGCAGCCTCAGAAACCTCATGTTGCTCTCCTGCTCAGAAGCTTCTGGTGGTTTCCCCATCGTATGCAGAATGGAAAGCAACGCTCCTTCGGCTGCAGGTCCCCAGTGACCTGGGCCCGCCCAGGGCCTCCTGTGCACGGTTCCTCCCTGGGGGAAGCCTCCTCCTCCCCCCGCTCGCTGCCTCCTTTGCTGCCCCATGCCTCAGCCCATCACCAGCTCCTTGGAGCCTTCCTCCACCACGGGCCACACTGGCAGTCCCCACCCCACACACTCACTCCCCGAGTCTTCTTTTATCTTCTTAGTGGATCTGAAGTGACTTCCCCCAAGTAGAATGTGAGCTCTGGGAGGCCAGAGGCCATGCCTCTGGGGTACCCTGGGCCCCCACTGTCTCAAGCTCTGCCTGGGTTTTCACAGGCACTCAAGCATTCGGGAACTAGCGAGTGGACAGCCAGCCCCTTTAGGTGGGAGCCAGGACGTCTGCCAGCTACAAGCAGAGTATCTGACAACTTCTGGCTTGCCTGGCTCTCCAAAAACAAGAGGCACTGTGGGAGACCACAGCTCTGGGTGGAGTCAAGTCACAGAGGGGCAGTCCTGGAACTGGAAGGGAAGGAGGCTTGTGGGCCAGACAGGTGTTCCCAACAGGTGCTCTCCCAAGTACGTACGGTCCCGGGACCTGCAGCACTGGCAGCACCTAGACACCCGGCAGAATGTCTAGGGCGAAGCATCACTGTGTGTGAGCTGCCTTCCATCACACTCAGACAGGCCAACCAGCTCACCTCGGTTCACCCCGAACTTTTCGGGGATTAGCACAGAAACGCCCTACCCCAGGCAAAGCCTGACGGTGGATCAGCCCACAACACAGGGACCAGCAGAACCAGGAGCCCAAAGGCCCGCCCAGCCTCTGAGAACAAGGGCAGACACCAAAAGGGAAGACAAAGTGATGGACATTTAGGGCTGCCTTTGGGTCTGAAATATTCAATTTCACGTAGTAAGGTGAGAGACAGGGCTGGGGCGGGAGGCTCCCAGAGGAAGGGGACAAAGAGGGGGGGCCCCCCAAAGCAGGGGGCAGGGCCACTTGATCCAGGGAGGTCACAGGAGGAAGCTACTCCCCTGATGTGTCTGAGGGTCCGGCATGGGCCAGAGAGGACGGAGGCCCCAAATGCAGAGCTGGGTCACAGGGAGAGAAGATCCCGGGGTCCTGGCCTGCGGGAGCACTGCAGTGGGAAACCGGCCCCATCACTCAGCTTCTCAGCTTTGCCTGCCTGTCTGCGTCTGCAAGGGAGGCAAGCAGGTAGCACAGCTGCTGCCGACACCTGCCAGTCCAATCCCCAGGCTCCTGGGCCCCGGGAGCCCTGAGGCAACAGGTCCCTGGCGGGGCCTGACAGGCAGTCGGTACAGCCCGCTCCCTAAGGACGGTTACGGCTCCAACATCCTGCCTCCAGTTTCCTCGGCTTTGCCCGCCTGCCGCCTCCCTCCCTTGCCGGGATTCCTTCCCTAGACAGTGGCAGCTTTGCTGGGACTGAGAGCTGGAGGCCAGCCCGGAGCCTGAGCCAGAGATTAGCCAAGCGTCTGTGTCCGTGTGAGTCACTGCTGCCACCACCCAAGGCAGGCCTGCCTGCAGGCGGGAGGCACTGGCAGAGGCCAGGCCCAGAAAGCCTGGGCAAGGGGACATCGTCTCAGCCAGCCTCCCAGTCCCCAACACCCTGCACTAGGTGCGCTGGGCCAGCTGAGAGGCTGAGGGGAGGTGTCCTCCAGCCCGTCCTCTCCGTCACCCATGGCCTGGATGCCTGGAGGAGCAGGTGCTTGCTCTGGTGAGTACCCGACCACCCCCAGTGACACGTGGCCCCACAGAAGTGAATAGGGCTGATGGGGTCACAGGTGGGAAGAAGGTACATGCCAAAAATTAGGGCTGCAGATGAACTTCCCAGCTTAATCCATTTAAAAACTCCCTTTTCCCACCCTCCATCCCAGGTGCTGCCTTCATCCAGGGGCTCAACTCCCCCACCCCCTTCCCTCCTTGGCCTGCTTCCACCGCCAGCTCCTTCCTCCTCTCCCAGGCTGGACGGCCACCCTCACGCCAGCCAACCGCGGCTGCCAGCCAGGCGCCCTCGTGTGGGGCCTCGCCCTCCCCGTGGAGGCAGCCACCCTGTTTCCAAGCACTCTGACACCTGTGACCTCCGACCAGGGAGCGCGGCAGGGCGGAGGGGACTGCGCCCATTTTAAGGGCGAAGACACCACGATCCAGAGGCGGGGCATTCTCACTCAAAGTGTGTGACAAAACCAGCATGAGATTTGGGATCTATGACTCAGTCCTAATTCAGGGGCTAACGGTGGAACCCCAGGGGCGGTGGACAGGCCAGCTGGGCAGATGACGAGACCCACGGGTCCGGCCGTGTTCCTGGCTGGAGGCAGAGAGGACCTGAGCCAGGGTCTGCGCATTTGATGGCCCAGGGCTGTCCCTTCACACGAGTGCAGGGGCTCAGAGACGCGCACACAGATGCGCACCAAGGGCCCAAGAGCTGAAAAGCAAATGCCGAGGGTGGGCGTGGCCACCATTCCCTCTGAGGGGGCTCTGCAGACGGAGGGCGGGAAGGAGTGACCGGCTGCTTCCTAGGCGCCCAGGATTGGCCAAGCCCCCGGTATACAGGTAATTCTCACAACCACCCTCACGTTACAGAGGACTCGGAGGCTTGGGCCCCAACCAAAGGCCCCAGAGCCAGGATGTGGCAAAGCCAGGAGCTGAACCCAGGTCTTGCCAACCAAACCCATGTTCCTTTTACCCCACGACAAAGCCTTCAGCCATTCTCCTCTGGAATAGCCACCTATCAGAGCGCTCAGCCGGCTGGACGGACAGGGGACCCCAGCTAGCACTCTGCTTCCCTATAAGGCCCCAGGGCAGGAGCAGTAAGGAGACCCCAAGAACGGTCCTTCTCCTCCCTGGGCCTGAAGAAAGAGGACTTGTACTCCGAGCCCAAGGATGCTTCTGGAAGATGCCTTCCCTAGCCAGTGGCCCAAATGGGAACCCAGACCCTGCCCCTTGAGTCTCCAGGCCCCTGGACATGACTGTCCTCTGGCTTCTGGGTCTCAGCACCTCCATGACCCTTGTAAGACACTCCTCTCCTTGTCTGGCTCACTCTTCGCTTCTGCAGGTGTGGAGGTGCCTCCTGTCCTGATCCTCCGAGGGGCCTGCCACCCCCAGCTGGGCTCCCACAGCTCCTCCTTCCCTCCACCCTTGCTGCTCTTCCTCTGCCAGGAAGCAGAGGTACCTGGGCCCCCACGAGACCACCAGCTCCTCTGTGCTCCCTGGGTCTGCCCGGTAGCAGCCTGGTTTACAGAACTGGGCCTGGAGGGGCATCTGGGGGGAGATGTGAAGAAGGTGGGTGGTGAGGAGGGGGCAGCGGGGGAAGCACAGGCTGAGGCATGAGCAAGCATGCTGTGGCGTGGGGTCCTCACTGAGGCTAGAGGGGAGCTGGCACCAGACCCCTGCAGGGCTTTGGACATAGGCTGTGGACAGACTCTGGCACTGTCCAGCAGGAAACAGCCTGCACTGCGGCCCTGGGGCTGGGCCTGCACTTCAGAGGCCCTGCTCCAGCCCTCCTCCAAGGGGCAGGCAGCCTCAAGCCCAGGAAGACTCACCCCACCAGGGCCCACACCTGTGCCAGGCCACCAGTGGGTCCTCAGGCCCCCAGAAACCTCTGGGCAAACAAACCCCCCTTCTGGGCCCCTGGGGCCTCTTCTCTGGTGTGTCCTCCCACAGCGGCTTTTAATACGACACAAACTCTGACACTTGTCCCATCATTGGTGACATGCCATCCCCCGCCTCTTGAATGCGGGCCTTAACACCTTGCTTCTCACCCACAGAGTGCTTGCAAGTGCCGCTGTGACCTCCAGGGCCAGGTCCCAGAAGGCACTGGGCTTCTCCGGGCTTCTCCCTCTGTGCGCGCCACTGGAGCGGTGAGCCAGCGAGTCAGAGGTCCGGCCACTGTGACGACACCCTGCTGCGGAGACCAAGTGGCTCTCGGCGTGCCTGGGCAGGCCCAGCTCTTCCCCAGAGCGGCTATCAGATCAGCAAGAAAGTCTGTGAGATGACCCCAGCCCCAGCCACCCTTTTTTAAAGATTTTACTCATTTATTTTTAGAGAGAGGGGACAAAAGGGAGAGAAACATCAATGTGCGAGAGAAACATCCATCCATTGCCTCTCACACACCCCCAACTGGGGTCCTGGCCCACAACCCAAGCATGTGCCCTGACTGGGAACTGAAGTGGCGACCTTTCACTTTGCAAACCAGTGTTCAAACCACTGAGCCATACCAGCCAGGGCCCGAGATGTCTTTTGACTGCAACTGTAGGACACACCTTGAGAAAGAACCACCCAGCTGAGTCCAGTCAAGTTCCAACTGTGAGAGATTAACATGAGAAATGACAGATGTTTGACGTTGCTAAGTTTGGGGCTACTTGTTACACAGTGACAGATAACTGATGCACCCTGAGGACAGGCCATGCAGATGTGGTGCGCCCCCAAGGGGCAGCTGCTTAGAAGGGTGGACAGAGCTTGGGGCTTTGTTTGGGGTATACGCAGGCATGTGCATGGAGTGGGGCAAAGCTGGGGTAGGTCAGCTGGGAATCCCCATTCGCCCTCCTCTTCCTCACCAGCATATACTGTAGGAAAGCCCACCTATAACAATGGCTGCTCAAATTTGCCCTTAGGGAGTTGTGACAGGCCCAAAAGTAGGCCCCCAAAAACACACGCCCTAATCTCCTTTTATGGAAAAGTCACTTTTGCAGCTGTGATCACATTATGGCCACGGGACTGGAAGATTATCCTAGATATCCAGGTGGGACTTGAGAGCCATCACACATCTCCTTTCAAGGAGGCTGAGGGGGATCTGACATGCACAGGAGAGGAGGCCAGCTGACGACAGGGCAGAGACAGATCTGAGAGGCCAGCTGTGAAAACCGGAGTAATGCAGCCACGAGCCAAAGGATGCTGGCAGCCACCAGACGCTGGAAGGGGCAAAGGTCAGGTGGAGCATGCATGGCCCTGCTGACACCTTGAATCGACTGAGCAGCATAAATTTTGTTGTGGCCTCCAGAATTGTGAGAGTAAGTTTCGGGTGTTTTAAGGTACAACGTTTTCGGTAATTTGTCACAGCAGCCTCGAGAAACGAGTCCAGGAGCCCTCCACTCCCTGCACCCCGCTCACAAATCCCAGTCCACATCCTCATCGTCTGGATGCACAGGCCTCCGCTCAGACCCCCGCAGAGCTCAGGCCTGGGTTTGCCAAACGTTCTCGAATCCCTTCCCCACTGGGAACCCCAGAGCCACACTAGAAAGAGCTGGAATTTTCCGGATGCCAGGGGAGCACCTCTGACTCAAGTCTCCCTCCCCTGTGTACCAGCTGGGTGCTGGGGCTGGTGAAAAAATACATTCAACCATGCAAAAGGCAAGCGTACACACCACCCAAACACGGCCCCCGCACCAGCCGCTGCCATATGCTTGTGTTTCTTGAAAAAGGAGCTTGAAAGAACAAACAAAAAGAAATCTCCCCTTCTGGGGGTGGGGCAGGGGCATCCCTCCTCCCCAGAAGCCCCACCCCCACTGGACACGCCACTTCCTGCCTCAGGACCCCTTAGTGGGGACGGAATTGCCTGGGCCCTAATTCCTGCCCCCTCCCCACGGTTGACCCATCGTTGCAGCTGGCAGAGAACAAAGCAGACCCCAGGGCAGCTCAAGGGGCTCTCAAACCAGCCAGTGTGATGGGTGGCGACCCAGACTGGTGGTCAACACAGTGAGTCCAAACCCTGCTCTGACCCTAAGTCCTTTCCCCTGTCCCTGCTGACAGAGTCCCCCACTGTGTCCTAAATCTTGGGCTGCCGTAAATCTTGGTGACCCCCCAAGGCTTAGCTCAAGGCAAGCCCATCACCCCTTCACCTGGGACAGGTGTAAAGAGAAGCAGGTGGCCCAGTTACGGCCACCAAGACCCAAGGGCCCTCCAGGAGATTCTCTGGCTCTTAGAAAGGGACTCAAACCACAGATGTCCTTCTCTTGATGTGACACCCCCAACCATGACTGCATCTGAGGACAGGAGGGGCCAGCCCAGGAGGTGCAGCCGGAGCAGAGGGACGGCAGAGAAGACGTGTGGAAGAACGCGGCCCTTCGTCACCTTGGCTCCGCCGCCTCTGGGCTTCGGGCTGGACAACAAAAGTCCATACTGCTTAGGCCACTTTTAGCGGAGGTTTCTTTGCCTTGCAGCTGCACATACTGCAAGGAATAATAATTCAGCATGCTGAACATCACACTTCTTTAAAGATTTCTTTTTCAAAGTATCCTAGTTAAGTCAGACTTTACCAGCTGTAAAGTCACCAGTCTACTTTATAACAGACCAAGACCCCCTTTCCAATTGGTGGCTACAGAGTGTACATCCTGGTACACTGCACTTACCAATCCACCCACAGCAAGAATCTAGGATTCAGCAGCAGACGCTGTCGCTGGTTCAACCCCCAATTGGCCCTGCTCCCCTGCCTACAGGGCAGGCACTGGCTGCCCCTTTAGGCCACGATGACCAAAGCCACTGCCAAGGATGGAAGAACCAGGGAACAAAGGCACCAGCCCCTATGATGCCCCTGAGCAGCCGGCCCAGGGCTGGGCTGCCCACCTCCCGACTTCTCTTTACAGGAGAAAACAAACCCTCACTTCTCCAGGCTCTGCTTATCGGGTTACTTACAGCTGAACACATTCCTAACGGCGACAGATTCCACAGCAGGCATTTTCCAATTCAGATTCACTTTACTGTAGTTCATCGGTCTGTCAGATCACTTCTGGGATAAGGTGGGATATAAATAAATGAAAACAAATTGATCCACTAGCCTTTCAAGAGCCCTGGTGCTGGGTGCCAATCAAGGAGAGGAAAGTCCTGCCTTCCTGAGAACCAGTTTGATGAGTGTTATTTAATCTCCCCAAACTCTGCTTTCTTCACGTGTCAGTGGGGCTGACTAGACCCACCTCACTGCGCAGGGCAGTTAAACGTCAGCTGCAGCGGAATCTATTCTTAAAGACCTTGGTCTCCAAGACTCTCCTGGTAAACGTCACTGTCCCCCCATTCCTGCCATTGAGGAAAGTTTGTCCCAGCATCAAATCTGCTTCTTCTGCCACAACCCTCACCTGCTTCCTCCTAGTGGTGCACCTGGAGCACAGAGGACGCCCGGTGTGCATCCCTCTGCCATGATCCCACTCACGGAGCCTCTTTCCTCCACCCTCAGCCACCCCAGTCCCCAGCCCTCGGACAGTCAGAGGCGTGAGGAGGCAGGAGGGCTCCCGCCGCGCCCCTCGCGTGCATCCAAGGGCGGCAGTCTCAGTGGGGAGCTGGATGGGTAGACTCGAGCACTGGGGAACGGGTTGAAAGAGGTGACTTCTCAGTTCCACGCCAGGTTTGAGATCTTATATTAAAACAATGTTGATAATAAAGTGGTAAGTCCCCAAAAGATATTGTACACACACATTCATAGCAGCATTATTTGCAATAACCAAATGGTAGGAGCAACTCAAGTGTCCATCCACTAATGAATAGGTAAGAGAATGTGGCACACACACAACACACAATGGAGTGCTTATTATTCAGCTTTCAAAAGAAGGAAAAACCTGCAACATGAATGAACCTTGACAACATTATGCTAAGTGAAATGAGCCGGTCACGAAGGACAGATGCCGTATGATTCCCTTGTATGAGGTAAGGAGAATGCTCAAATTCGGACAGAAATGGGAACAGAAGCTGCCAGGGGTGGCAAAGAAGGGGAAAGAGGGAGACAGTGTTTAATCTGTACGGCTGCAGTTCGGGAAGATGAAAGAGTTCTGGGGATGGAGCACACGACAGGACGAATGAACCGAGCACTCCTGAACTGTGCGCTTCAAGATGAAGACGGACGATTTTATGTGATGGGTATTTTGCCACAATTTAAAAATACCAGTACATGTCGTCTCCCCGTCCCTGACCCCACAACTGGCCCCTGGGGTCCTACACTAAGCCCAGGTCCATTTACGCTGCGCTGGTAGAAGCTTCAGGGATACACAGGCTTTGGCTCAACTCCAGGAGACACTTCCCAGGGAGGGCTGTCCCCAGATGGGAGAACAGGCTGCCTCACAGGCCATCGGTCCCCCATCTCTGCGGGTTTTCAAAGTGGAAATCACCCAAGTGTTAAGACCTTTTAAGGAGGGTCTGCGCTCACTTCTAAAGGAGAATGGACTACCTGCAAGAACCCTCCTACCAATCATATGGCCTGTGGGTAAGGCGGCAGAGGTCAAGGACAGTGTAGTTCGCTTTATGTAGAAAGTGAGGCAAGTTGATAAACAGGATTCCAAGAGCAATCCTACCCCACTGCAGAAAATAAACTCTTAGCGCTTCTAAGGATACATTTAGCATCACGGCACTCAGAGCCGGATGGACCGACCCCTCATCCGACCACTCCATGTGCATCTGGGAACACGGGGGCCCAGAGGGGTTGGACTGCAGCCCAGATCGGCACGCCCAGTGCAGGCTCACAATGCTGTGCCGGTTACAGGTTCTTTCCTATTCACCGGAGCAGGTCCTTTAAGGAAACAAACTCATTTCTTTGAAAATGGGCAGTAATTCAGACAGCATTCTGCTTTCAATGTAGGGCCCACGTGTCTGCTTCTACTGCATTCTCCCGGGTGCCCGATCTGTAGACATCAGACGTGTAAACAAACCACACCTATGCACACCACCATGGAGTCTCTTAAATATGATGAAAGGGCCCAGGTGCAGACAGCCATGCCGCAGGTTCTGTCCGCGCACAGTTCAAACACGGACATGTCTGAGGTCAGGGTGGTGGTCGTGTGGGGGGGGGCAGGAAAGGGGCTCTGAGGGGCCAGGAACATTCTTTTCTCGATCTGAGCGCTAGTTACCTGGGTTATCTGGCTTCTAAAATCTGTTGAGCTGTTGACTTATAATCAATAACATTTTCTCCTCGACAAAGTTTAAAGCGCCATCAAGGGCCAGGATTCCCCAGTCAGGCAGCCAACAGCAGAGTCGCCTCGACAGGTCTCCCCAAGTCTCCCCAAGCTCCTGCCCTTCGACCCAGTGCTGTCATCAGTGCACCCTGAGAGAACTGTCCAAAACACGAGGATGCGCTCGCCCGGCGGCACACCCTCGCAGGTCCCACACGTGCGGACAGCGCGCACAGAGAGGAGACGGCGGGCACTCCAAGTGCCCCAGGGGCCAAACCGCCACTGCACCTGCGGCTGACCTCAGGCATGCAGGCGCCTGGGATGCAGACCCCGACTGCTCCTCTCAGTGCGCTGGGCCGTGAGGGGCTTCTCTTTCCTCTACCTGTCCAGTTTCTGTAAGTTATCTGAGATAAGGAGGCATCGCTTTTGCCATTTGCAAAAAAATACCAAAAACCTCACTCTTAGCAAAAAATTAAAAGTAACCAACTAGCCCACACAGCTGCCCCAACCCCAGGGCAGGAAATCGGCCCCAGGCTGTGCAAAGGGCAGGGCAGGCCTGGTGCTGCTTTCTGGGGACCCAGTAGGTCTTGGGCCTGGCGGTGGGAAGCGCTGGCTTCTCTTCCCCGGTTCAGGACTCCTGAAGGCGTTATCCCTCTCGGGTGGAGAAGGGTTCATGAAGGTGGGCTGTCTCCTCGAAGACCAGCTGCCCCGGGACCAGGCTAGGGCCGCGCCTGCACTCTGGGGGCTAAGACAATGAAGGGAACCCTCGAATTCAGGTTTCTCCTCTGCTGCCCCAAAGCAGACGGCTAGGGAGCTGTGGCAGCAGGGGCTGCCCCGGCTGCAGCGGGCAGACGGCTGGCTGGGGTCAGGTTTCCGCCCCTTCATTTAAAGCCCCAGTCCAGCTCCTGGAGGACAGGCAGGGGCAGCCGACGCCTGCGTGACCAGGATGAGAAATCACAATCCTGACTGGGTCTGCGTGCCTATAGCAACTGGCGCCGTGGCCTTGGAGACTAATCTCCAGGCTGCTAGCCAGCAGGGGCCTCTCCGGGCAGGGCGGTGCTCCCAGCTGAGGCTGTGGCTGCAGACTGGGACCAGCCCCTCTGCCCTCTGAAGAGGGGGCATCTGACCTTGCACTGGGGCCCCTGGCCAGGCTCGAAACACACAAGTTCCCACAGCCCCTGCCACCCTGCCCTCCCCCCCCCCCAGCAACTTGCGGTCACACATTTCTGGGATAGGGACACACACACAGCAACACCACCACACTTCATCCTTCACAGCACTGGGACAGACAGCAGGTGCTCCTGCCCTTGACCGAGTCCCAGGCTGGGAGCAGAGGGGACAATTACAATAAAATAGGCTATGAGGAAAAAATAAAAAGATTAAAGCACAGCGTGACACATCTCAATTTGAGTGGTGCTTATGTGGATGTATACACAGGTCAAAAAGTCACTGTACTGGGCACTTCAGATGCACACATTTTACTGTGAAGAAATTATGCTTCCATTAAAAATAAAAAATAAGTGACATACAAGCACAGGATGGCAGGTGGGGAAGTCAGGGGAGGCTCCTTGGAGGAGGTGACATCGAAGTCGAGTGGAACCTGATGCCACAACAGAGAAGTTTGCAGGGGAGGAGCAGGGCCAGGGAATGGTGCCCAAACACTGCCTCTCTGCAAGGGGGATGACAGCCCCGCCCCCCACAGGGCCCACCTCCCTGAGCAAATGTGTTTGAAGGCATGCCAAATTACCGGCTGCCCAGGAAACCCAACCACCAGCCGGGGCCGCCCACGTGCCGCAGTGGGGCACAGGCAGGGTGGTGGACGGGGTGGGTCACTGGGCCTGGCTCTGCGCGGCGCAAACGTGCAGGGCTGGGCAGGAGGTGGTGGGCAAAGAGACGCGCTCAGCCGGAAGGGCTAGGTCAGGCACTCCGGAAGACCATCATTTAGGGGATGGGGCCGCCTAAAGGTTTGCAGCAGGGGCAAGACAGGGTCATTTTAAGGGGTTCTGGCAAGATATGGCAGGTGAACTACGGGGGCAGGACTGGAGCAGGGAACTGGTGGTAATTAAGCTTCTGCAATAGTCTGGGCCGGAAACGGCCCAGGCAGATCTCAGGCACATCTCAGGCAGATGATGGCAGCAGAATGCAGAATAGCAGAGCACAGAAGGGAGGGGGCTGCGTCTGAGATCCTCGGGGCCACCCGTAACCTGTGGTGGCAGGGGCTAAGAGTACGCAGGGGACTCTGGGCTGAAGGGGCAGGATCTGAGATACGGGGTGTGCATGTGTGTGAGCACTCAAAGGGACGAGAGAGCCTGGGGAGGATGAAGTGGGAGAGTCAGAGGGAAACTGAGGACGAGGGAGAGCTGGAGAGTCAGTGGAGGGGAGAAGGGATGGGTCCCAGACGTGGGAGGTCAGAGGTCAGGTGGCCGGTTGAGCAACCTAGAGGAACACAAGGGCTGGGGAGGCAGGCAGGGTGGGCAGGGGGCTGTGAAGTCCGGGGGAGAAAGGAAGGAGAGAAAGAATAGGGGTGCTGAGGGCTCAGAAAGGCTTCATTCTTCATGACCCGTGGGGTGGGTGGAGACACACAGCCTCTCAGCTGGGGGCCAGCTCCCAGATGGGTCCCGAGGCCTCTGCACTCAGGACACAGGCCCTAACACTGAGCCGAGAGCCCCTGTGCTCAGGCCCTCTGCCAATCCAGGACAAGGACAGGTGCCCACCCCGTGGCTGGTGCACTCTGCTGTGTGCGCAGGATGGCAGAGACAGGTACCGAGGGCAACCCTGGGCAGGTGGGGGGCAGCTGTGGTCTCACCGGCCTGCACAAGCTGGGTGCACCCAGAACCAGGTCAGGCACTCCTAACGTGCTGGCTGGGTGGGTGAGCGAACAGCTCAAATGAAGCGGAGGCCTGGGAGTGGGGGAGGTGCACAACAAAGCTTGGCCCAACGTGGCGTCCATGGCATCCAAGGCCCACCCCTGGCACCTCCAACCCCACCACACCCACAGCTGGTCAGCCCGAGGAGGCGGAAACGCCGGGGCGTTGGGGTCAGCTGAAGCTGCATTGGGTGGGCCCCCTGGCTAACACCAGCTGGTGGTTTCCACTGAGGCACCTGAACTCTCCATGCCTCAGTTTCCTCACGAGCCAAATGGTGCCACCAACTCTGCTGCTCTCAGCGCTGTGAAGACTGCTGGCACTCACGCGTGAACGGGGTCTGGCAGGGGGCCCACGAGGCCTGGAGATCAGGGGCTCTCTTTAACAGAAGGCAGCCACGACTGCTGGCCACGGACAGCGCCTGCTGAGCTTCTGTCCTCCCCAGTGAGTTGAGGAGCTCATCGCGTCTCCTCAACCCATGTCCTGGCTGGCAGTGCAATGACATTTCTGTTCCCCTACGTGCGGGGGACGTGGGGGGCAAATGCAGCCCTGGCACTCCCCTCCCTCCGAGTTCTGGCTGATCTTCAGCGGCTTGTCGGCAGTGTGTAAATATGTACTGGTTCTTCAGCATGTGCAGAGCTTGGGGGCTGGGTGTCAGTGGAGGATGGGAAGACACTGGCGCTGTGGTGGTGCCCGCCTCCAGGGTGATCATGTCCCCGGAGAGCCCCCCTGCCAGACAGAAACAGGCCTCAGAGCGATGAGCAACGGAGATGAGGCAGCACCAGGCCCTTTCTTGTCGGGAAGAGGCTGGCAGAAGAGTTCATCCCTCGTGGGTGATCTGATCCTGGCAACCCGGCCCCACACTCCTGAGCTGGGCTGCTCCCTCTCTCCTGTGTGGGCTTCTACTCAACCCAGTGCCCACCTCCCAGTGCTGCTGGGGTGGAAGGCGGGGGCCCCAGGGATGGCTAAGTCCTGCTGCGGGCTAGGGGGTCTGGAGACCTGGCTTGTAAGTCCATATGCCACTCCAAAAGGGAGCCTGGGTGCTGCCCCTCTCTGGGCCTGCTTGCCCCTCTGTAAATCAGAACTTGGGCTACAGATTCCGTGAGGGCGGTCCTCCTGAAAGAGGGTAAGGGGTTTTAGACAGGAGCCCGGCCTCCTCTCTGCAGGAGGTGGGCTTCCCGGAGGCACCACGTGCTCTGACGACCAGAGGGACCCTGAAGGTACAAAGATGGCATTTCCTGAGCCAAAAATGGGGCCATGCTGCCAATATCTGGGACATTGGGTGGGATATGGAAGTGGCAGAGGGGAATTCCAAGAGCCACTAGCCTGCCGAGCAGACCGGACTCCGGGCAGCCTGCAGATGTCCTCCTCGTCTGCCGCCCTGGACACGTTTCATGGAAACATGAAAGGAAAAGGGAACAAGTTTCATGCCCAAAGAGAAACCCCATCTGAAACCTGGGGAGAGAAAGTCACTGCTCTTCCCAAGTTCTATCCCTGCGGAAGTGCAGGTCAGTGGGGAGGGGCTGCAGGCCCTGCCCCAGGCACCCTCATGCCCACCCACAGGCTCTGAGGACCGGGCTTACAGAGTGCGAAGCCTCGTCGTGGGGCTGCCATAGCTCCAAACTGGCTCCCCGGGGTACGGGTGGGCAGTGGGTACTCGGACATGAGCCAGCTCCACCAGGCAGAGTGCATGCCTGGCCCCCATCCTCCCTGAAGTCTGGAGAGCGCTCCGCAGCAGCATGAGGGTGGCCACGGCCCACACGGGCAGTGACTCCACACCAACGGCAGGACAAACCTGGGGCCTTCATCACTGAGACTGGGTCTACCTGTCCCAGGTGGTGCCCAAGACACCCGCCTGCCCCACCAAGTCTCTTGGGTGTGTCTCCTTTGGGAGGTACTTCCTACAGTGAGATCCTCAGCCCCACTTGGCAGACTCTGAGGACCACACCTGCTAGGATTTGGCTGGACAGTAGTAACGAGGTGGGCAGAAATCAGCGCCCCTCTCTTGTGCCTGTCCCTGGGGGCTGTCGGCCACTCCCAGACTCCACTGCAGTCAGCACTTGTCCCCTCCTGCCTCCAGGCAGAATCTGAGCCGCCCTGTCCCACTGTGACTCTCACCTCATTTGGGGGGTTTCAGAGGCCCCGACCACTCTCACTTCCCACTCCCCCCTACCCCTAGCCCACCGTGGAGTGCTCCAACCCGGCTGTTTGGACACGATGCTCCTGCCCAGCCTCTGGACCAGGCAAGGGGGGCTCGGTGGCAGCTACAAGAGGGCAAGGAGCCTTGGACCCAGAGTCATGCGACGTGGCTTTTGGATCTTGACTCTTATAACTCAGGAACCTTAGTGGAGTGTCTTCCCAGCCCTGGGCCTCAGTTTCCCCACTTGAGAAGGAAAAGAGGTCAGCCTATTCTGAGGTCCCTTCCAGCTTTAATGGTTCACGGCCCAAAAGCACAAGGCCCATCCCACCCAGGAGGCCGAGGACACGGGAGGGAGTGGTGTGTCTGAGGAAGGTGGCAGGAGCCCCACAGTAACCCCTGGCCCCAGCCCGAGGCACAGGGCACGCTGGCCATCCCAAAAGACAGGCTCAGACTTCATAAGCACATGTAAAAGGGAAGGCGGCACCACCCAGAACAAATGGAAGGGCCACCCTACCCGCAGCTCATCCGGGAAGGCTGGTTCCTGGGTGCGATGCTCACACACTAAATCCACTTGTCGGTGCACAGTTCTATCCGTTCTCACAAAGGCAGAGTCATATCGCTGCCTCTGCAATCAAGACACAGGGCAGTCCCGTTCGCACCCCACACTCCACTGTGACCCGAGTCACCAACACATCCCTACCCCGGGCCACCCTGATCTGCTCCCTCGCTGCAGTTTCACACTTTTCAAAGTGTCGCATGAGTGTGACCGTGCAGGACGTGGCCTCCTGGGTCGACGCCTTTCGGTTCAGCGCTTCTGCGACTCCCCGAGTCGTCTGCGTGGACAGCCCCCATTGGCCTGCTGCCCAGCACTCCATGGTGCGGACGCACCCGTGGGACAGTTACACTGTTTCCAGTTTGGGGAATTATAAATAAATCCACTATAGGTATTTCTCCTGAGATTTTGAGGTGAACCTCAGTTTCCATTTCTCTTGGGTAAATAAATATCTAGGAATGGGACTGCTGGGTCATTTGGTGAGTTCGTGTTTCACTGTGTAAAACGGCACCACGACCCAGAGGCACCACTAGTGGCCACCAGGGGGTGGGGGTGGGGGGAGCAAGGGGCACGCCAGTCAGTGGGTGTGGGGCTTCTCCTGGGGGGATAAGAACTTTCCGGAATTGGACAGTGGTGATGATTCGCAACCTTGTGAATGTACAGAAACCACTGAATACCTTAAAATGGTGAAGGTTATGGTGTGATTGATATGAGTGATTAAAAACCAATGATAAATAACAGCCAAACTCTTCCAAAATGGCCACACCACTTCCCACTTCCAGCAGCAGTGCAGAGAGCCCGCTGGACTGATGGAAGGTGAGATGTCCCACAGCTGGGAGGCACCGAGCGGCCAGGCCCTGAGGCAGGACTGTCAGAGGCCTGCCTGCAGGCTTCCTGGGCTGAGCAGAAAGGTCTCTGAGTGTGTGTGGGGGGGACCTAGGGTGGCCTGGAGGTGGCTGACACTACCCTCCACAAGGTGAGGTCCCCAGGACTCCTGGGCAGGGGGCATCTGATGGGCAGAGGTAACTCTGAGCTGCAGCAGAGCCACGCACCCAAGATCTAAGTGAGGTCCTGCCCCACCCTCTGGGGGAGGAGTTCCATATGCCTCTCCTTGCTCCTAGAGAAATGAAGGCATTCTCACTGGTCTGGGCCACAAAGGGCAAAGACAAAGGATCGGCTCGCCCACTAGCCTTCCTAACCCCGTTCCTCTCCCTTCCTCTCCCGGCAGGCTAGGAAACTGATGTCTCCATGTCTTGCCAGCTCCCTTGCAGAAGCTGGGTCGAACCTGTGCAATACCGAAGTCCGAGAAGGGCGTGCACAAAGGCAAAACTCTGAGAGGAGGAGTCTGCCCTAACTCCTCCCCCTCCGTCTGAACTATGGGCGCGAGGGCTGGAGGGGATGTAGCCATCTTGTGACCATGAAGCACAGGCATGAAGACTAAATGAAAACCACAGGAGATAGCACATCGCACCTACTAGGATGGCTATGATAAAAAAGATGGGTAATGATACCAAGTGTTGGGAAAGATGTTAAGAAATTGGAATCCTCATGACACTACTGGTGGGAATTAAAACAGTGTGGCCACTTTGGAGCGTAGTCTAGTATCTCCTCAAAATGTCAGACGAAGAACTGCCATCACCACCCATCCATTTTACTCCCAGGTATTTAGCCAAGAGAACCAACGACACAGTTCACCCAAAAGCTCATCGTACACAAGTGTTCAGCACACAACAGCTGAAAGGCAGAAACAACCCGAATGTTCGCCAACCAAGAAGTGGACAGACAGAACGCGGTCCCTCACGAAGTCTAACACCGCTCTGCCACTAGAAGGGAGTGAAACTCGGACACGCGCTACAGCACGGATGGACCTCGAAAACCGGAAGTGAAAGGAGCCAGACACAAGGACCACGTGTGACAATTCCATTTACAGAATGTCCAGCACAAGCCAGCCTGCAGGGACGGACAGTGGGTCAGTGGTTGCTCAGGGGGAGGGGAGGGGATGGGGCCGCCCGGTGGGTCTGGATCTACTCTTGGGGTGACGAACATGTCCTGATATTTTATAGTGGTGAATACTGCACAACTTTGTCAATATATAAAAACATGAAAATAATTTTAATTAAAAACAAAAAACCCCACCAACATGCCAGGAAGGAAAAGAACCCCCAAAGGCACCCCAGTCCCAGCCTCCGACCGCCCACCCCTGGGCTTTTTCTTAAGGAACACATCAGCCCCTCTCTGTTTAAGTTCCCTATCACCTGGGGCCAAATGCACCCCTCACTGGCGGACTGGCCCCACTTTGTCAGCCCATGGAAGTGGGAGGGGTTGGGGGGACCCTCCGCACACTAGGCAGTACTCGCCCCAGGCTGATGGTCTGGAGTCAGCTAAACATCAAGTTATCTGGCAGAACCACAGCATAAGTGCACACACACACGTGCACACACACATGTGCATGCACACAAGAGTGTGTCCCAATAGCCCGGGGAGTAACTATTCCGAGGCTCCACACTTGTGTTCTCTTTACACACAACAGCTGCCCTTCACAGAGGAGAAACTCCCCAAACTGGGCCACACCAGGCCCAGTAAACACGGCAGGCCCCTTCCCCTGACCCTCAGCCCCCATCTCTGGATGCCTGAGAGCCACAGCCCAGCCAGCAGAGGCAGCCCCCAGGGACGATGGAGGTAAGTCAGCAGGAATTGGTACAGAAGAGTGGAGACAGCCCCCCAACCCTCCGAGGCCCCACTCCAAATGACCCAACACCTGGGGCACTTCTAATTCACGTCACAAGTTTTTACTAGACTACGTCCTCCTTGCGCCAGGCTGGGTGCTAGGGGCTGGGAACACGGAGGGACCGCAGCACAGCCCTGACCCACTGCAGGGTGACGGGTAAGTCCGAGGGCGAGTGGAACAGAGCGAGCGATGGGGGCTGCACTGGGGGCTGCAGGGACACACCAGAGGCCCCAGCACAGTATTAGAAGGGGCACCAGGGAAGGCTTCTGGGAAGACCCAACACCCGAGATGAGACCTGCGAGTGAGTGGTCCAGAAGAGAAGGAACGTTAAAATGTGTTTTAGGGAGAATCAGCAGTGCATCGGAAAGCACAGTACGTCCTAGAAACCCAAGGAAGCTCAGCAAGGCTGCCACCAAAACAGGCAGGGCGTGGTCACGCCCACGCCTGGGGGAGAAGCGGCGGCCAAAGGCCTCACCTGGACCTAGTACAGTGCTAAGCTGCAGAGAAATGCTCGCTTGGCTCCATCTGCACTGTTACCCCCTCCCTGTCCCCCAGGACGCCCACCCTGCCTACTCCTGGGCCCAGATCCCACCCTCCTTCCAGGGCCCAGCAAAGTCACCTCCGCAGGCTGCCCTGAGAATGGGCTTCTCCCACCCACATGGCAGGGCAGCTTCTCCAAAAACCAGGCGCAGGGCCATCCCCTGGGCAGCCCCAGCCATCTCACGACGGTGCCTGAGCCCACACTCCGAGGGGCTGGGGAGGGACAGGCCAAGGGTGCTAACCAGTTCGACCCGTGGGGCTCTCCCAGCTTGCGGAACTAGAAACTGAGGCACTGCACACTCTGTTGAGCAGATCTAAAAATGGAGCCAGACCCGATGGCACCGGTTCCCCCCTGGAGTCATTATGTGACAAGTTGAGGAAAACGTTTGTGGACAAAAAAGGGATCAATGAAAAGTGACATCCCAGGGTGATCTGCTCCTAAACTCCTAACTGGGCAGGTCGTGGTGATGGGTTCACGCTCCAGACATGTAACTTCTTCAGTAAAAGGCCCATCCCTGCCCGAGGCAAGCCCTGTCCGTTGTGTCTGTGCACCAGCACACCGCGCAGGCCCTGCACCTCGCAGGGACCACCCTCCAGCAAACGCAGAGTCTCATTACCTGCCCTGGAATCGGATCCTCGTCTTGCTTTCTCCCACCTCCATGTGCTCACCCCCCAGGTTCCCTCCTTAATATCAAACGCATAAAAGAAACTGCAAACTGTTACTCTTTGGAGCATTTGAGATTTTGCTCCCCAGCAACTGTCATCAGTTTGGCTCAAATAAAACCCTTATACAAATTCTTTACAGCCCTGGCCGAGTGGCTCGTTGGCTGGAGCGTCATCCCGATGCAAGAGCTGTGGGTTTGGTCCCCAAGTCGGGGCACATACAGGAGTCAGCCAGTGAATGCAGGAATGAGAGGAACAGGCCAATGTTTCTCTTCCTTCTTCTTTCTCTCTAGAAATCAGTGAATAAAATATTTCATTAAAAAAAAAGAAATTCTTGCTCTGGCTGCTGTTACTCAGTGGGTTGAGTGCCGGCCTGTGCAGAGAAAGGTCACCAGCTCAGTTCCTGGTCAGGGCACACACCTGTGCTGTGAACCAGGTCCCCAGTTGGGGGCAAGATTGATGTATTTCTCACACGTTGGTGTTTTTTCTCTCTCTTCCTCCCTCCCCTCCCTTGCCCTCTCTCTAAAAGTAAATAAATAAAGTCTTCGAAAAGAAAACACAATCTTGCCCTGGCCAGTGTGGCTCAGCTGGTTGGAGCACCATCCTGCAGACTGACAGGTTGGAAGGTTCGGTGCTGTTCTGGGCGCCTGTTTCTCTCTCACATGGCTGTTTCTCTCCCTCCCTCCCCGCCCCTCTAAAATCAATAAGCATGTCTTCGGGTGAGGATTAAAAAAAATTCTTTACAGGTTTGGCGGTTCCTTACAGCCTTATACTCTTAACTGAAATGTCAACCAGCTTCCCCCGACTGAACATGTGGATCCTCCCGGGAACCTTGCAATGCTGGGATAACCATCCTCATTTGTTCAGATGAAGCTCAGAAAGGTGAAGTCACCTGCCTGCGGCCACACAGCAGGTCGGAGGTAGAACTAAGACCTGAACGCATCTGTCTAGCTTCAAAGGTCCTGGTGGTTCCCTGGCTCCCTGCTGCACAGTGGGGAAGCCCTGAGGCAGCTGAAGGACCCCCCAAGGAGAGGCACTGGCCTCCTGCCGAATACAGCTCTCTACCTACAGAGTGTTGAGAACAGTGTCTGGAGGAGCAGCTGGCCCTGGGCGGGAATGGCCCAGGATCAGAGGGAGGATGTGGTTAGCCCACCTGCCCCGAGTCAGGGCTCACAGAAAGAATGGGGGCACCCACCTCCTTCCCAAATGCCCTCCTCACCCAACCTGGGCCTCTCCGCTGAAAGCCGCCGCACCTGAAAAACCAGCTCCTGGATAAACAGGAGGGAGACACCAGTCTGGCCCAGGCACAAGACCCCCTTGGAGCCTGCCAGGACCACCCTGGAGCTGGGTGGGTGTGTGGGCAGGGGTCCCGCCTGCTCAAGGCACCACCCAGGAGCACCCGAGGACCCTTTGGCATGGGGCTAACCTGCCTGGGTCCTTCTAGGCTTCCCACTGAGTCCAACCTTTGAGGACACAGCAGGGTGGGGCGGGGAGGGAATGGTGGTGTGCAGGGGGGAGGTGCTGGGGGCAGCCCAGCTTCAGGAAAAGGCCAAATGTTTCTATCAGGTGACCTTTTATTTACAGTCCTAACAGAGAGCTTGGATAAAAGTGGCCCTACACTGGCTCAAAGGGGGACACAGGATGCTGGAGAGCTGCAGGCCCCCACCCCCTCTCACCCTGGGTGGATCCCCAGGGCTCTGAGGAACGTCACCAGCTTGGGTCACCCCAGCTGAGCCTCACTCTGGCCCTGCACCCGAATGTTCTTGTTTTCCCACTTACAGATGACCAAACAGAAGCACAGAGACGGGAAGTCACTCACCCAAGGTCACATAGCCGTTTTGTTTGACCCTAACGTGCTCGCGTGCTCATGACTGTTCTCTATCCCTATGCCCAGAAGCCCTGCCCTTGTTTCAGGAGAGCACAGAATTTCTATCCCAAGCTAACAAGCCACAGGAGTGGAGACCACAGATACATAGCTAGGGACCCCCAGCCTCCTAGGGGAGTGGAGCGCAGAGGCGGGCAAGACGCCCCAGGGCACACACAGCTCCCTTCCCTCCCAGTCCGCCCCCTGACCCCCAAGCTGTCCTGGCCCCAGAGCAACCATTGTCGCAGGAGCCCACCTGCGCTGCGGAGGACCCAGTCCTGAGGGCAGCTGCAGGCAGGTGTAATTTCATCCGGGGCTTGCTGTCTCTGTGAGTCACCAGAACTGGAGGATGAAATTCCAGCTCTGGAGACAGAGGCATGCAGCTCTCCCGGCTCAGGTCAGCCCTTGATGGGGGTGGGGATGGGGTGCAGGCAGTGCTTTTGTGGAAAGGAGAAAAAGGCACCCCCTCCTCTGGGTGGTCCTGAGCCCCAGCAGAGCTTGGCAGGCCAGGTGAGCTGCAGCTCCGCCCCGAGAGAGCGGGCGGAGCTGTGTGGCGGATCCACACAATGGAATACTACTCAGCAACCAAAAGGCTCCTGATACAAGGGTAGAGACGCGTTATGCCCAGTGACCAGAGCCAGGCCGGGTGCAGACTGCGTGGCTGCATTTATGTGACATTCTGGAAGATGCTACAGAGACAGAAAACAGACCAGTGGTTGCCAGGAGCTGGGAGGAGCGAAGGGGGCTGGCTGGAAATGGGCTGGAGGGAACCTGGGGCAGACGGGATGCTCTGTGCCCTGACAGGGCTGGGCCGTGTGAGAGTGCGCGCCGGTGGGCTCCTGGGACGCCACGCTGCAGATGTGGGCACGTCCCTGGCTGTCCGTTGTCCCTCCTCAACATATGTAATAGCTGGGCGAGCCCCTCCTACCTTCTGGCCTAAGGCTGGACGCCAGGACCTGAGATCCCGAAGATCTGGCACCTGTGCAAGTTCCTCACTGGCTGGTAGACTGATGGGCAGATGGACAGATGGGCAAAGACCACCTCCTTTTATGGTAGTTCTGTCAGTTAGCCAGAAAATGTACCTTGAGCCGCCACTAGACCCTAGCCAATGAACAGGCCTGGCCCCACTGCAGCCTCCAGGAGGAAAGAAGGCTGAAGGGTCTCCTCCAGCCTCGCCCCCCCCCCCCAGAAGGACAAGGGCCCAGCTGCTCCTGCTCACAGCTCCCCTCCTTCCCCAACCACAGCCTGGCCGTGAGTCTGAGAGAGGACCCGGACCCCAGCCTGGATCCCTCACCTCTGGCTCCCCATTCTGCCTCCACTCCAGACCTGCCCAGGGGTGGCCTACGTACCCACTAGCAGCTGTGCAATGCCCACCATGCAACTCTGAGCCCCCAAAACCACAGCACCACCTTGGGGCCCCGGCAGGACAGGGTGGGGGAGGGGTGGTATCATCTCCATGTTACATATAAGCATATGCCTGGACTGGGGAGAAGGGGATAGGGGCCATGGAACCCCTTCCTGGCCAAGCTACCCCCCAAATTCTAGGGGCCTCAGTGTAGCACAGGCGCTGGGGGGGGTGTCTTGCCTCAATGGCAGCATGGCAGTGGGAAGGGGAGGCAGGTAGAGAGTGGTAACTCCAGCATCCACAAGGCTGCATCACCTGGCCTCCCACCAAAAGGACAACCCCTCAAACTCTCCCTGACCAGGGCTCCAGAGGTCCAGAGGCGGGGTCTCCAAACCTTGAAAGGCGGGCATCAGAGAAACACCCACCCAGTGCTCAGGATCCGCAGGAACGGTCTGCAGATCCTGGTTAGGTTTCTGACCCGTGTTCCCTCCCTCCTCCCAACATCTCTCAGTGGGTTGTATGGACCACGTGGCACAGAGGACAAACCAGGGCTGCCCAGACTGGGGACCCTGAGCCCTACCCCTCCAGGCCTTACAGGAGATCTGGACCTTGGACCACAGACTAGGGAATGTCTGACTGAGGAAATCAGAGTCAAAGCTGCTGGATTCAAACTCACTCCAGACTGTCCCCAAAGCCTTGACCCCCAGCTCCCAGCCTCAGCCAGACTCTGAGCCCTTCCCCCGCCCTCAGTCTCACTGCCCTGAGGCCAAAGCTGTAGGGTGGCCAGATTAACACAGGACTCTGGTTCAGTCTGAACTTCGCATAAACAATGAGTAAGTTTTTAGTGTAAGTTAAGTCCCCAATACCATATTATCCATTGCTTACCTGATATCCAAATTTAACTGGGCATCCCTATTTTTATTAGCTAAATCTGGCACCCGAAGCAGGTGGTCCTGAAGGAGAAAGACAGGTGGGCACACAAATAGCTCCGGGTCAGCCGGACTGAGCTCCAGCCGAAGAGGAAGGGTGTTCGGAAGGGGAATTCTGCTCTTTGCCTGAAACATCCCCACCAGTCACCCCAAGCTTGGAATGGACAAGTACAGCCTCACCAGTGCCTTCAAGAAATCTAACTCAGAGAACAAGGGCTCAGCCCCTGGCACCACATGCCCCCCCCCCGCCCCGCCCCAGGCCCTGAGCCTCTTCCCTGTCATTACTGGAACCCACAGCACCAAGTCTGACATGACAAAGTACTGACCCCCGAGCACTAGGATCACAGGCAGTGCCAGCCAGACATCCCTGCAAGTGAGGAAACTGGGTGCCTAGCAAAGGGGCGGGCCCCCCGAGACCCACCTGAAGCCCCCAACACCTCCACACCACCGAGGGGGCGACATGTCCCTGTCTTCTGACCAGGTTCGCCTCCTCCTTCTCCCACGCAGACCAGCCATTCCCACCTCCTCACTCCTGCTGGGGATTCCCTTCCACTCTCAAGGTCCATGGCTCCTCCACAGAGGTCCTGAGCCCTTAGCCCTACATCCTGCTCTGATCTCTGCAGGTCTCGTTCCCACCTATCCACTGAGGCCAACCCGAGCCTCTGCAGAATCCATGGTGCTCGGCCCAGGTTGCTGGCTTGTTCCGAAGAACTCGTCCCTAGCTGCCGAGTGGCAAAAAGAGATGTGCCCACAAATGGCCGAGAGAAGCAGACAGACGGCACTTGGGGAACAAAGCCATACGCTCAGGTTCGGGGGATGACACAAACTGGGGCAAAGGGGAAAGAGGGGCCTCTGGTAGGATGGGGGGCGGGAAGCTCAGGAAAAGAACCTGGGATTCCCACGACTGTGGGGGACCTGTCCCAGAGACGAGAATTTGGGAACAGCAGAAAAGAGGCTGCTTAGCAATGCGGGCCAAGGCTCGGGAGCTGGACTCCATTCATACATCCCCTCAAGCAGCCATTCAACAAGTATGTGGGTACCAACCAGTCTTGGGGCACCAAGGAATCGAAGGCAAGCCTTAATCTGTGCCCTGTCCCTAAGGCAACCGAGGAGACACAGCTGTGTCACTTTTGAACCCAATGTTGGGACAGAGAAAGGACAGAGAGGTATAGCACTTTGGCTAGCCCTGGGGACCTGACAGCTAGGAAAAAGACTAATTTTACAACCCCTGCCCTCCTTCAACCCCTAGCTACGCAAGGTCATTGAAGAAGCCCTTATCTCCCATAAGGGAAGCTTAGGAACAACCTTCTGGGTAAGAGAACAGTATGTGCAAAGAACAGTCAAGAAAACTGCAGGATTCAGTGAGTGGGCAAAGGACGCCACAGGTGGACAGAGGAGATGAACCAGAACTGAGAGTGAGGATGGAACAGGGTATGTGGTCTGTGGTTCCAAGGACACACTTAGGACAGGAACACCCCACAACGTCACCCTGAGGTCCTCACCTGGGGTCTCTGACGACCAGCCCTCTACCAAACGGTGGCCACCCTGGATGCCAGAGACAGGCGAGCTGTGAGAACAGCTGCCTCCAAGCCCCTACGTTCACGTCTGCCTTCCCCACTATTTCCAAGCACCACGCACACTACCTGCCACTGTGTCGGGGGCTAGCCCGGCTCTGGGAGACTGCCTGAAAGGAACACATAAAAAGTACCTGTGATTAGCACACTGCAATAAATGTCCCTCCCTCCAGCATCTAGAGAACAGTCCTCTTAAGTAGGTTAAGGGCACCCCTACAACGCTGCCTTTCAAGACCCAGTTTTGCAACCCTCGGCCCCAAATCACCCACATTTTGAAAGAGTGACCACAGAGTTCTGATCCTTTCTCATAGCCTCCGGTGAGGCCCTCCAGGACCCTCTGATTCAGAGTCGGAGACTTTCTAGGTCATCCTCAGAGCAGGCTCCAGGGTGGGGTGTGGTCTTAAGCCTCTCACATCCCCAAAGCAGGTTGGGGTTTCTGACATCCCAGGGTCTGTTTCTTGACCCCTGGTCCCTCTTCAGAAGAGGTCAGAGTCCACCTCGCACCCTCCTGGAGCCTGCACTGGGTAGCTAGCTCAGGACGGCCGCCTGACTGACCCCATCCTCGCTGCCCTGTGCCCGGCCCCTCCCAGTCGACAGCCAGCAGCCTCCCAGCCACTGCCTCCTGCTCCAAATAGATAATCAATACTGGTGCCCTTTCCCTCTGGGAATGACGCTGCTGAAACAAACGGCTGCTCTGAGGCACCTCCCAAGGCCAATGCCAAGGAGCGAACAGTCCTAGTCACGGGGTCACCAAGTACACAGAGGAAGATGCTGGCCAGAGCGGTGAGAGCAGCTTCTGACCACCCCTGCCTTCTGCAGCGAGCAGCTCGAGAAGCCCCAGCAAATGCCCACTCCTCCAGACGCTGTCTGGACCTGCACCTCGCCCTGCTGCCAGGCCCAGGGTGACCCTAGGGCAGCCCCAAACCCCACATCGTCAGTAGGTACCACACTCCATCCAAGGCCTGTGTTCCCCCCACATGCCAGGCAGGGAGACCCCTACAAGGTATACTCCCTGATTCCAGCTGTGATGGGGACATAGGAGCCTCCCACCCCATGTGGTCCTGGGAGTCTGGGTCACAGGGCCAGGGGTCCAGATCTCCGGCCCAGTCCAGTACCTACCAGGAGGGCAGAACTCTCATCCGTGTGGTCCTCCTCTTCCCTGGGCCCAGACAGGGGCATTGTCCCTTTCCCTGGCCCCAGATGAGGCTGGAGAGCCCAGGAGAGGTACCAAGTCCATCATTCCCAGGGACTCAGGACTGGGGGTGGGCATCAAGCACCCTGTGGGCACTCCAGCCCAGCCTCTGGGCCCATCTGCAGGAACTCAGAGACTGCCCCCATAAGGGGCAACCCAACTTGCTCCTCTGAACCCTTTGTCCCCCCCTGCCATGCTGAGTCTCCCTCCCCAGGAATTCAGCTGCCACCGTCAGGCCAGGCCCCCCCCTCCAGGGAGACCCCAACAGGAACCACCGTGCTGGAGCAGTACTTGCTGTGCGGGACTGTCTGCAAGTGGGGGGCAGGGGCCAGGAGACGGCCCAGCCAGAGGAAGGCAGAGGTGGGGAGAGCCGGGGCCGCAGCCTTCCCAGCCCCCTCGGCTCCCACACTGGCGCCTGCCGCCTTGAACAGCACAACTGACCTCATTCGCCAACTGCAGCAGCCTGCGGCCGCCCGCTGCCCACTCGGGGAGCCCCCCACCTCCGAAAGGGCCAGGGGTGACAGCTCCTGGCTCGCACCCCCTCCCAGCAGGTGGGGGAGGCCATCCCTCCCCTCCCCTGGCCCAAATTATAATCCCGGTCACGTGCCTCTCAATGCACCCAAAAGCCGGACCCGGATTCTGTAACACCTTGAGGGGGAGGGGCGGGGGCCACTGGGGTGGGAGGACAGGGGAGAAGGGCCTGGGCGCCCGCCCCCCTCAAAAGTTTCTCCTACCTTGGAGGATCCCCAAGCGCTCCTGCCAGCGGCGCCCCGGCCCCGGCCCGCGGCCAGGACACAGCCTCCTGCCGCTGCCTCCTTAATTAATCCGGGAGAATGGGGGACGGCGCGCACGGCGGGGGCGGGCGGGTGCGGGACGCGGGCCGGGGAGGGGGCCGCGGCGGGGGCTCTCGGCCGGCCGGGGGGCTGGCGCTCGGCGGCCCCCACCCCCGGCGCGGGCTGCGGCGGAGGGCGGGGCGCGGCGCGGGGAGCGGAGCCGAGAGCGGGAGCGCGGGGAGGCTCTTTGTTCTGTAATCCCAGTAAGATTGCCAGTCATTCGCCCCGGCCCTAATCCCAGCCCCGCGCAACACCACCCTCCATTGGCTGTCATTTACATACGGGATTAGCCCTCCCGGCCCGCCCCGCGCCCAGGCCTGGGCACCGCGGGGGGAGCGCTGCTCCCCCGCCCGGATCTCCGCTCCCCACGCGCGCGCCGCCCTAGCGCGCGCCGCCCCAGCGCCCGCCGCCAGGGGGGCCTACGGGAGGGGTGTGAGCGGCCTCGGCGCCCCCTGGCTGCCCAGTGAGGCCCCTCCATCGTCGCAGCGCTGGCCAGGGTGGATTAGGAAGCAGGGGCACAGGGACCTGGCCTCAGGGTCAAGGTCACTCAGCGGGCACAGGGAGGATCCCAGAAGGAGAGTCCAGGGCCTGGAGCGACCGTAGGCCCGGTGCATCATCTGGGGAGACTGAAGTCAGCGCAGCCGGTCACTCCAGCCTTGCCCAGGTTATCTTCCGGTGGCTTGGCCCAGGTACCTCTCTTTCAGTCTTTGTCCCCTGGGATGAGAAGGAAAGTGGTGACATGTCCAAGGTCGCAGCAGATCCAGTTGGACACACCACATCTCATCTTGTCTGGGCAGCCTTCCTCCTGATCCCCTGACTCAGGTTTTTGCCACCACTTTGCCCCACCATACCAGGTATCCTACTGAATCAGGGAGCACAGGTCCCATCCTCTCCAAGACCATACATGTTAACTCAGCACAAGGAGCCCCAGGAGCCCTACCTATGCTGGGCCCTGCAGGGAGGGACACAAACCAGGCAGGCCCCACCCCCAGGGAGCCCCTGGCCTAGATGAGAGAGCCACATATACATTCAGAACACACTACTTCCTGACAAAGCCCACAGGGATCTACCCCAGCCCCTGTGGCCCTGTTGGACACACAGTGGGCACTTGGTAAAGTCTAACCTTGGCTGGGCAGAGCTCCCCTGGCAAGCCCACAAACCCATCAGCCTGAGAGCTCCTCCCAGGAAGGCCATGTTGGCAATGCCCAGGCCAAGGCAGAGCCCAGAGGGGCTCCTGTGCCCATCGGATGCCTTGCCCGCAGGAGGGTGTTGGCCAGAGAAGTGGAGATTAGAAATGAGCCACAGACACTCCCTCCATCCCTGCTGCCCTTTGCCCTCTTGGGGTACCTCCTCATCTTCCTCATCACCAAGAGGCCTGGGGACACCTAGAGGTATTATGTCGTCTGGTCCCTCTCAGATCCATGTCCCCACCTGCTCTGTACAATCCCTGGCATGGCAACCTGGCGACGGGAAGAGCCACGGTCAGGAGCCTGACTGTTCAGGTTCAAATCCTGGCTCATCCTCTCACCACTGTGTGACCTTGAGCAAGGCACTTCACCTCTCTGAGCCTCCATATCCCTTCCTGAAACCTCTCAGTCAACCTTAGTGTGGCTGCAGTTTGGATAAAAGTGATGATGGTCACGTTTGTTAAGTGTCTGTTAGCCACTGGGTATATTGCATATAAGATCTATTCCTTACACTAAGCCTGCAAGGGGTGTCCTATTGGCCTTCTATTACAGGGAGGTGAAGTGACTTGCTTAGGGACATTCAGCCTGTGGGTGGCACTGCTGCAACTGGCTGCATATCCCTCGTCCTTCGCCTTTGACTGGTGGTCTCTCCTTCATATCCACACCTACCCAGGAGGTGCTGGGAGTAAGGCTGGCCTCTGTGGGCCTGGCTAGGGAGAGTTGATCTCAGGAAGGGCTGGCTGGTTAGGCTGAGCAAACTGCTTCCCCGACCCCAGATCCTGGGGCAGAGAGCCAAAAGCCTCTGAAGCCAAGGGTCTGGAGGAGTGGACTGGCGTGGGCTCAGTACTGCCCTCTGCAGACAGAATCCAGAGCAGCAGTAATGCGAGTAAACTGGGGGGTGGATGCCACCCTTCTGCTCTAGCCTGTCTTCTCTGTGGGAACAGACAGCGTGACCTTCACCTTGTCCAAGCAGAGACTGGGAGCACTGTGGTACAGCAGCAACCTCTGACCTAGCATGGCTAGGCCCCACTCAGCCACTTGTGACTAGGGCATGACACGACTGGCCGCTGGTTCACTGGCTGTGTGTCCTAGGCCTCTCTGGGCCTCAGCTTCCACATCTGTAAAATGGAGCTAAAATAGTCCTTGGTAAGATTGCTGTGAGAATCAAATGATGTATAATTCAGGAAAAATGTTTTGTATAATGCCTGCTGCACAGCGAGCACTCAATAAAGGGTCCTTCTCAATGGTTTTATTTGTTGGCTTCACCTAGGGGCAAAGTCAGACTCAAAGTCTTTGCTTGAACTTCTCTTTCAGGGTAGGTAGAAATGCTAAGGACAAGGTGATGGACTTATACACTTTTGTTCAGCTCAGTTCCTTCTCCTGAGAAAGGCAGCAGTGGCTCACTCAGCTGTGAGGAGAGTTCAGCTACTCCCCACTTTCGGGAACTTCTCCTGTCCGGCCTATGAGCACCTTTGCCCCAGCCCTGCCACATGCTCCCCAGGCCTGGCCAGGCCCCCCTCCCATGCAGCTGCGGAAACAGACTCCTCTGGCCGCCTGCCTCTGAACAGCCTTGAAGCCACAGGTCTTCTCCCGTGGCAGAGCCCTTTCCATGCCCTTGTTCACTTAACCAGGTGAGCCTCACAGTCCCCATTTCACAGATGGGGATATAGGTCACCGGGTCATTAGCAGAAGTGCATGAGTGTGTATGTGGGTGTCCTGTGACCCCACCAGCCCAGGATGCCCAAAGCAGGAGCTGGTCTCTCCCTCCTGGGCTGTGTGCATGTTCTGGGCTCTCTGACCAGAAGCCTGGCTACCAGGGGCCCATATGGACTCAGCCCCTGCTCCCCCGGGGCTTTGTACAGACCCTGAGACTCCGACCTCCTGCATGAATACTTTCCTACAATTCTGGGCCAATTCTGGCTCCTTGTTCTTTGGAGGTAAGACTCCATGGGAGAGAGGGCAAGTAGAGGGACAGCCCAGCCATCCCCAACAAGGTTACCCTTCTCTGAACATTAGGGCAAACCCAGAGGGTGCCGGGCTGTGTTGCCCTGGGTGTGACCACAAGGGACCAAAGGTGAGGACAGTGAACCCCAAACCAGCAACTTCTGGATAAGCAGACTGCAATCCTGGGAGGTGAAGGACTGACCGCAGCTGCCCAGGGGTGTGAGTGGCAGGGTGGGACCCAGGACTGCCCATCCCCACCTGCCATTCCTTTGTATCATCTCTACGGCTTTTCTTGTATTTTCAGGAATATGGTTTTATCTGGTAATTGCTATTTATCCTTTAAAAACGTGACAAATGGCTTCTGGAATCAACAGCTATTTTCAGAGCAGCCTATTTCCATTCCATCATAGAAGCCCAAGGAAAAATAAAACTCAGTGTTTGGAAATATGTTTTCAAGGCAGCATGCAGGATCCGTGAAAGAAGGGCAGACCGGGTGGCCATAGACGTGGTGACCTGGGTGTCACACGCCCTGATGAGCCAGGACACTCAAGTGTTGTGGAGACCACGGAGGACAGAGGGTGTAGGTGATGGGCTCGCTTGGGGGCACCGCCCCCCCCCCAATCTCTGACCCAAATCTCCAACCCCCTGCCCCACTGAAGGGCCATCCCCCGGGCCTCCTGGCATCGCCTTTCATCCGCTGCCTGGGCTTCATTCTGCTGGAGCTTCGTCTCTGTGGCTTCCCCAGGCTGCTAAGGGCAGAAATCATTCCCCTCGCTGGAGCATCTGATAAGCACTGTAACCTCTCCCAGGCCTCCAGGCCGTCTGGAATCTGAAAAATAAAGCCCCAGTGTTGGGACATCCGGCAGCCTGACAAGCTGGGGCGGGGACAACTTGGACGCTGCAGGAAGGTCTTCCTTTAGGCCTCGGGTGGAGCGGCAGCCCCGCAGGCCCCAGGGTGGGCCCTGTGGTCGGTCTGGGGCAGTGCTGGCCAAAAGCAATAGGATGTGAGAGCCACAAACGCACGCCACAGAGGAAATTTTAAATCTCCCCGTAGCCATGTTAAAAAAGTAAAAAGAAACAGGTGAAGTTAATTTTAATAATATTTTTTATTTTATCCGATGCATCCAAAATGTGCTCATTTCAACATGTAGCATTTTTAAAAATGGAAGTATTTTACATGTTTTCCCCTGTCCTAAGCCTTTGCAATTCAGTGTCTGTTTTACACTCACAACACATCTCAGTCTGGATGAGACAGACTTCACCACGTGACCAGTGGCTACGGGTTGGACAGTGCAGGTCCAGGGGATAATTTCCCAACCCCTTTTATGCCGCAGAGACTTTTTCCGATAGACTCTCACGTGGAAACCCAGTCCACAGGAGAGAACTGCTCCTCAGAGCAGACGTTGGAAATACTACTAACAACGTAACTGGCATTTACGGAATGCTTACTCTAAGCCAGGTGCGCTGCTAAACCTCTCGCATGGCTCTCAGTCTAAGGGAGAAATAAGCTCGGGTTGGTGCCTCAGGTCAGTCGGGTTCCCACATCCCGCACGTGGGCGGTGGCACTCACGGAGGCTGCCTGTGGGGCCGCCTGGCTGGGAGGAGCTGAGACAGGTGGGGAACAAAGTCATCGCCTTTCTTATCACCTCCCCCACCGTGAGGGGTCCCTGTGTCCTGGCCCCAGCACCGCCAGCGTCTCAGCCCTGGCAGGAACCAGCAGGCTTGGTTTTCCAGCAAGTACCAGGCAGCTGCTCCACTAAGCATATTTATTAATAGTTATAAATTAGTGAATATTTTCAATAACTTCAGGGCCAGAAAAGGGAAAACAAGGGAAAAGCACTTCAAAGAAACTCCTCCAGACACTGTTGGCAAAAACCAAGGTTTATGGGAAAGCTCTGGGGGCCTTCTCCTCGGTGTGTGCGGCAGGGGAGGGGCGGGGGAGAGGGGCCGCGAAGCAGGCCAGGCACCTTCTCCCTGCTAGTGACGGAAACTTAGCATCTTTTGGAGGTTTCTTCTCTGAGCCTCAGTTTTCTCATCTGCAGAGGGGGTTTCTGACCCAGCCCCAGCCCCGGTGAGAAGCCTGGGGCAGCGTGGACGTGGAACTGGATGTAGCAAGTGGACCAGCCAGTACTGGGGGTCGTGTGGGAGCATCTTCCATCTCAGCTCAGGCGCTGACTGTGGGGGGCCTGGGCCTCAGTTTTCTCACTTTGTGGGCTTGTTCGAGCGCAGGTTCAGTCCTGACCAAGTAAGTAGCTCAGTTGGTTAAAGCATTGCCCCAAAACGCCAATGTTGTGGGTTCAAAGCCCAGTCAGGGCACATACAAGAATCAAGGAGTGAACGTGTTAATAAGTGGAACAACAAATGTTTCTTTCTCTCCCATTTTTTTCCTAAAATCAATTTTTTTAAGTTAAAAAAAAAAAACAAAGCACAGGCCCAGACCCTTCCAGCAGATGTGTTGGCTCAGACGTGAAGGGTGGGGGAGAGGCCCGGGGCTTTGCATTTTAGAGAACAGAGTCCCTGGCTCTTTCTGATACGCATGCAAGTTTAGGGAGCACTAGCCTTCGTGTCTCAGCCGTTCACGCTCTGGCACGTGTGGTCCAACCACACAGCCACACTGTACCAGCCCTCGGCCACAGCCCTTGTGCCTTGTGCCATGGGGCACTCGGTCCTGGCTCCTCCGCCACAGGCTGCCAGACTGGCCCTGAGGTGGTAGGGCCCAGATTCCACACCAACACACCCTCTGCGCCCGGCACCGTGAACGCCCGTCCCTGTCCTGGGAGCTCTGGCCCGGCAGAAGGAGCCCTCGGCCCGGGAGCCAGAGGGGGCACCCAGGTCGGCCTGAGGAGCAGTGAGGGTTTCTGAGTCCCCACGGGGAATGGTGAGCCAACTGGACTCTGGCCTCCACGCCACAGACCCACGAGTTCAGGGCCCCAGTAGGTGCTAAAGTAGTGCTCTTCCGCCCCAGGATTTTCTGGGAACTCAGGGCCCTGCTGCACCCTCCTCACCCCTGGAGAAGACTTACCACACCGGTCTCCCTTTCTCCCCCACAAACCTTAGTCCCCACTGTCCGAGGGGTGGTCTGGCCCAGACCTTGGCCCAGGTTCTCGGTTTTGCATCAGCAGATGAAAGCGGGCCTTTGCGTGGTGTCTGCATGTGCAGCCCTTCCGGACCCAGGGCCCTGAGGTCCCCACTGGTCGGTCCCTCATCGCCCTCGTCCTCCAGATCGCAGCCTTCCTGCCTGCACCCACCCCAAGGTTCTCAGGGACCCTGAGGAGCTCTGAGCACATGGCTTTGTCAAAATTTCACATTCAGTGAGCAATTATTTGATTCCTTTCTTACTCACTACGAAACTCTAAGCTCATGTGAGGGCAGAGGTGGTTGGGCATGGTTCTTGTGCATCTTGGTGTCCCCAGCACCCAGCCTGGCACACAGTAGGGCTTTATAAACATTTGCTGAATGAATTAATGGAAGAAAATAGGGCCCTGGTTGGTGTGGCACTGGTTTGCAAACAAACCAAAGGATCACCGGTTCGATTCCCAGTCAGGGCACATGCCTGGGTTGCAGGCCAGGTCCCCAGTTGGGGGCATGGGAGAAGCACCCACACATCAGTGTTTTTCTCCCTCCCTTCCCTTTTTTCTAAAAATAAATAAATAAAATCTTAAGAAAAGAAAATAGAATTCATCTGTCTGCCCTCAAGTGACTTGTTGGACTTTATTTCCTCTCTCCTTCTCTCCGTTTGTTGCTGTCTTTTAGGAAGCTCTCTCCAGCAGAAGACGTGTGTGAGTACGGTTCCATGTCCTCGTTACTGCCGTGGCCTCTGTCCCTGCTCCCATTTTCTTTCCGCGTCTGGCCCTAGCCGTCTCCGCAGTTGCCTCTGTCTTCGTCCCTCTGTGTAAATCAGATCCATCTTTCCTGGGATCCTTGCTGTCCTCTCTCTGTGCGCTTTCAGCTCCCAGCGCTCCTGGGTTTGTCATTTCTCTCCGTCTCTGGGGCTCTGTCTCTTTTGCGGGGGCATCTTCACGTCCACTGCTCTCTGTCTCTCTCTCCTTGAACCTCTGTCTCTGTCGCCGCCGCTCTCTGCCTCCTCCTCCGGTTCTGTCTGCCGGAATCTTTCAAGAACAGCAAGAGGCATGTAATTGAGCTGGGCCGTCTCCATGGTTGCAGCTGTGGAGTAACTGAAAGATCAATTTGGAATGACTGTCTCTGTAATAATTGTGCCTTAATAGTTTCTGTGAGGCAGAGTGGGACTCTGTGTGAGGTGGCCAGGACTGCCCCGGGACCCTGGCGTGAAAAGGCCACCTAGAGCCCCCGGGATCCCTGGGCCAGGCTGCGGAGAGGACACTTGGCCTTGGCCAGAAACGGCAGGCGTGTGGGAGCGGGAAGGGAGGCCAGGCTCAGCCCCCACGCCCTCCCCGAGGTGTTCCTGCCTCTCTGCTCCTACCCGCTGTGCCCTGCTCCTGTTTATAATTTATGCTTATGATCAGAATTATCAGGAATAATGATAACATGATTATAATTGCTGAGCTGCCTGGTTCAATTGCAGTGCTGTTGGTAAATATTATGATAGAGAGTAGCATGAGGTCACTGCCTCCCGCAGCTTGAGCGATGGCGTGGGGGATGGGAGTGCCGCACTGGTCACATGCTCCTGCCCTTGCTCCCAGCCATACCCGCCCAGCCCTCTGAGGAAAGCTCGCTGCTCCCTCACTTGCTCAACCATTTTAACAACCAATAATCCTCCCCATGTCTAACTTAAATCATTCCTGCTTTAGGCTCAGCAGTAGCCATTTAGAAGGCTGTCAGGTGTGGAAGGATGTCATCTGCCACCCCACCAACAGAGGGCACTCCAGAGCGGTGCTGTGACTTCCACTTGGAAGGTGAGGTGGCTCAGAGAGGATGGTCCTTCCGCACCTGGGTTAGGTTTGACTGGTGACCTGGTCCTCTAAGAGCTCAGAGGTGGTCTGAGGGGTCTTGGCAGAGGGCTAAGGGACAGGATAGTGCCACAACCCTAGGCACAGGTCCTGAGAGATGGGGGACATTTCTGGCACCCAAGACCCCCTTCTGCCTAGGAGAAGTGAGGGTGGAGGCCCAGGGTAGCAGCAAAGATTGCAACCTACCTTAAACATAAAAATTGCCCTTTAAGAGAGCTTGCCCAGAAAACCCAAGAACAGAATGTGATATGCCCACTACTGCCACCCACGAACTGAGCCCCCGAGTGTCAGTGGGACTGGGCCCTCCCCCTGCCTGGGCCCACTAGCAACCTGGAATCGCTGTCAGTCTCTGCTGCTATGAAGTCCATGTTTAGGAAAGGCCGGTGGGCTGAATCCGTAAGGCTGAATCCATGAGCAACGACAGCAATGCCTGTGGGGAGGGCCGAGGCGGCACTCAGGATGGGACCGCTGTCCGTGGCCGCCCCGTGGGTGGCGAGGGGAGGCTCGGTGCCCTTTGTTAATCTGCAGCCTCTAGGGCTCAGAGAGACTTGTCGCATTGCACAGGGCAGCAAGTGGCAGGGCTGGGTTTGCCCGGTGCCCGCTAGAGGTGACTTGGAGCCTCCCGGCAGGACGAGCCAGCCAGCATGGCCAGGCCCCTGATGTTCTGCATTATTCATGAGCCCCACATTCCCCCCGGGGTAAACATTCAGAAGGAGCGTTTCAAATCCACTTGCCTGCTCTGAAAATAAATGAGCAGAGAATGCCGGCACACACTGAGGTGGCGGCCCAGACTCCTCCGAGCCCTGGGAATGCTCACAGATGGAGCACTCCAGGGCCTGGAGTGGCGGGGCTGAGACCCATGAGCTTGGCCAGGAGGGCCAAGCCTAGAGCAGGATCTGAAGCCAGATGCCCCTCTTTGCCCACTTTTCCTGTCCCAGCCTGGATGCAGCCCAGCCCCCAACACCCCTGGTAACTCTGACTCTTGGGGCCTCTTGGTTCCTGGGCAGTTGGTACAACCTGGGGTTCCTCCGGGAACTAGGAAGCTGGTCCGGCCCAGAGAAGGCCTTGGCTCCTGGCCAGAATGAGGCAGATACACACTTAACTGGTACTTTTATGGCCTAAAAAATAAAGAAAAGAGGCACCATGCTGCTGCCTCCATGACGTGGAGGATGCCCCAGAGCCTCCCGTGCCCCTGAGCTGCCTCTGCACTTCTCCACCATCCCCCCTCCAGAGGAGCTCGCCACACAGGGGGCCCTCGGCACCCACATATGGCCTGCACTCCAGGGCGGACCTTTCGCAGAGGGCGTATCAAAGGTGGAAATGCTTATTTGGTTAAACCCACATCAGCATTGATTTTTGAAAGGAAGTCAGTGCTCTGAACCAAGGGTCACAGAAAATGGCCTTGGTTTCAACAGCAGGGGAACTGCCTCTTCGAAGTTCTCAAGGCGGTGTAGGTTGGTCAGGGATGGGCTGGACAGGTAAGAGGAGAGGGAAGGTAGAATGTGTGGAAGAATGCATTCAGCTAACTGGTCAGCGCCAGTCCTGAAGGAGCCGGCAGAGCTTGTGTCCTTGTTCCCCAGGCGATGAGGGGAGCAGTGTGCAGACACAGGAAGCCGGGGACTCACTTGCTGAATCTCCTTTCTGATCCTTGTAACCACAGGTCCTACCCTGCCCCCATGAGCTGAGTGTGGCTGGATTTCACCCATCTGCCCCTAGGCACAAACCACCCCCTCACCAAGGCCCCACCTGCCAGGTCCTCCAAGGCTGAGGGCCAGGACCCCTTGAGATCTCAGAGTGGAAGTGTCCTTCAGGTGACACACGGGGACTGTTCACTCCACCCCAGAGCAGGGAGGCAGGAGTTGGCTGTGCAACTGTAGGCAAGTCTCTTCCCCTCTCTGAGCCTAAGTTCATTCATTTGTAAGATGAGAGGAGTTATCTAGCATTCTAATGAACCTCCCATGGCTTCCTTCTAAATGGTCTAAAAGGGGCCATCTAACCACAACCAAAGGGAACCCAGAGATTAAGAAAAAGAGCACATTGGCCTAGTGGTTAAAATGGTAAAGCCCAGCTCTGCCCCTCATTAGCTGTGTGTCTTCAGACAAGTAACCTTGCCTCTCTGTACATCAGTGACTTCACTCATCAGATGGGGATGAGGAGCTTGCCCACCTGAAGGAGGTGCCATGGGAACTAAGTGAGGTCCTTGGTGCCATCTGGCACGTAGAAGGCTCCAGGGCATAACTAAGAGGGCCCTCCTCCCCAGCCTCGGCCCCAGCCCCCTGCAGCCTTGAGGGACCCTCCTGGGGATGCGGGGCAGACACCCAAGAGGACAGACACACTGGACGTCTGGACCTGCCATGCTAGACCTCAGTGGGGCCAGGCTGCCACCACAGAAGCCCATCACGCTTAGCAACCCCAGCTTGGCATCTGCCCAGAGCAGAGCTGCTTTCTGCTTTTTTCAGAGCTCACCGCCTCTAGGCCACTAATCCCCTGCCTGCTGGGCCCTCCTTAGAGGTGCGCCTCAACCTTCCTGCACATCTGGGTCTCCTGCCTGGGCTCCCTGTGAGTGACACCCAGCTCTGAGAAGCAGTTTGTCCAGGCTTAGGCCACCTGAAGCCCTGCTGGATCTGGGGCTTCCTGTCACTGTTGATAGCCAAGACTGTTCCCAGACTACTGGTCTTTTCTAGTAAGCTGTCCCCACGAGGCCCAGACTCTGGTCTGTCTTGTTCTCTGTTCTATGTCCTGCACCCAGAATACCTGAAGAAGTTCAGTAGATGTGTGTTCATTGAAGGGGGGGATGGCTATCTAGGGGCTGGACCTAGAGCCCTAGGGCCACCCGTCTGTGAAGTGTGGTCTCCCATGCTTGCCTTGCGATGGGCCCCTTGGGGCCGGTGCTGAAGGCTTCCTGGAGCTGCTGCTCAGGTGGACACGTGCCAGGGCCAGCCAGGCACTCAGAGAGCCCCGAGGCTCCTGGATGGATGACCACTCCTGGGTGTCCTCAAAAGCCCCTTGTCTGCCTGCCGACATTTTGTTCACCTCTCCAGACACAACTCTTCTGTCACTGCCCCCAGGAAGGCGTCCCCAACCTCAGGCTGGCCAGCTGCCTGTCTGGGCCCCACGGGCCCCCAGCACTCTGCCCCCACCCAACCTGCTTTGCCGAGAACTGGAGAGAGAAGGAAGAGAATTCCACACAGGACACGCCTCTCTTCCTGCTGGACCGCTGGATGGCCAGGACCCGGGGCCGGGCCCGCTGTGTATCTGCAGAACCAAAACATGCAGCATGTGGTCAGCAAGCTGGGAAACGTGTCCTTGAAGTTCTAGCACACGAAACTATGCCCTCCCTCCTGGGGCGTCTCCCTCGACTTCTCATGGTGGTTTTTGTTTGTTTGTTTGTTTTGATTTGCTATTTGATGTCATTCTAAGTAAAGAAAAATGAAAAATTTTAATTATTCACACCCTGACATCTCATCCTGTACCACTTATCTTTGTATTGTTCAATGCCAGGCTTGAATGTGACTGTGACAGCGTCTGGCTCGCGCGTAGGATCATCCAGTTTACACAATTCCTACTGCGGCTCGTGCGTGCATGTGCGTGCATGTGCGTTTCAGCCCCACCCCACCCGTGGAGATGCTGCACAAAACTAAGGGGGCTGTTTTTACCCAGCGCCCGCTGCCTGTGGCTAATGACAAGGAAGGAACGAAGGGAAAAGCAAGTAGGAGCTGCCCCATCTTTCCTTCTCCTTCCCTGTTACCATTTCGGCTGACATCAGTGAGTAACAAGCTTGTAAGGATGTGGCAGGGCTCCCTCGTGCTTTGTGTTTCCTGCAAAGCTGTTGCCTTTCTGCATTGGAAGCAGGATCAGCTCGGAAAGAAAGAAGCGCCTCTGCAGGCTCTCAGGGGCTCCCTGATAGGACATGCTTACCTTGGGCTTGCTTGGTCGCGCCCCACTCCTGCTTGTCCTGGGTCCACCGGGACTCCGCGCCCCAGGGGGCATCTCCAGTGCTGTGTGTGGATGTGTGACGTGGAACAGAGACACCCGTGTTCTGAGTGCCCCTCCCCTTCCCATTCCTCCTCATCGTCCTGTTGGACTTCACTTAGAGAGCACACAGTCAGGGATGAGATTACCAAGAATTTCCAAGGTAGCAGCAGCAGAGCATTTAACCAAGCACAGACCAAGGAGCCAGCCCCGCCGAGGGGAGCACAGTTTGCTCACCTGCCTGTTTGCACACGCACCCACAGGACTACATTTTCCTGCCAGAGCCTTAGGGGCCCGGCCCAGGCCTGCCTGGGGCCCCTACTTGAGGCCGGTCAAAGCCACTGTCCCCAGTACGGTCTCCCTCGTTCATGGGCCCAAGCTTCAGCACCCAGAGCCCCTGCACCCAGACCCCCTCCCGCCCAGAAACCAGAAACCCGCCTCTCCACCCCCGCTGCTCGTGATCTGTGTGACCTTGGGTGGGTGCCTGCCCTCTGAGACTCGGGCGATGCCGGTTGCTCCTTGACTTGCTCTGTGAGCTTGTCAGCAGCCAGACACGGAGCCGTTGTCCTTCCTCACCCACCTCTTTACTATACTTGGGGACATTGTAGGAAAATGTCAGTGCTCACGATCACTCACGTAGATTTCCCAACGGCTGGGCCTGGGGCAGCCTGGCCCCCTCCCAGGCGGGGCAGGGACTTTTCTCCCACAGTGCTTTGGTTTCCTTCCCATTGGAGTTTGCACCGCACGGCTGTATTTTCAGCACTGGCACTGTGTTTGTATTTAGGTCAGGCCTATTTTTTAAAAAGATTTTATTTATTTATTTTTTTCGGAGAGAGGGGAAGGGAGGGAGAAGGAAAGAGAGGGAGAGAAACATCGATGTGCAAGCGAAACCTGGATCATGCCTCTCACACGCCCCCCAAACAGGACCCTGCTGGCAACCCAGGCGTGCACCCTAACTGGGAATTGAACCGGGAACCTTCCATTTTGTGGGACGATGCCCAAGCCACTGAGCCATACCAGTCAGGGCTAGGTCAGGCCTATTTCAGTTCTGCTGGGCCGGTGCTGGGCTGAGCGCCTGCCGAGGCTGACGCAGACAAGCACTGGGTTGGCTCAACGAGGCTGAGCAGCTGAGAGAGTGAGGAAGTGGCAGGGGAGGAAGGGGGAGGTGGCTTCAGACCCCAAACTCTGGCCCGCCTGAGCCCCTCCACCCTGTCCCTTCCTGGTGGAGACCCCTGACACACACTTCTCTGGAGGGGGCATGGTTTATGTTCTACCAACGTGCGGTATGAGTTTGGCAGGTGACGCCCTCTGCTGCCTCAGTTTCCTCCCCTGTGTCATAAAGGACAGCGTTGACAATGCTAGCCAGCATGTCTAGGTCCTTGTGTCCTTGTGATTAAGAGCACAGGCTGGTGTCCTAGTGCTGCCACTTGCTAGTTGTGTGACTCTGTCAAGTTACAGAACCTCTCTGTGCCCAGATGTCCCCAGCTGCAAAATGGGGATAAAAGTAGGACCAATCTCAAGAGACAACTGGGAGATGACAGAAGGCACGTGAAAGTGGTCACATGGCCCCTACCTGGTGACTCGGGAACTGCTCTGCAAGTGGTGACTTGTGGCAGTGATGTTGTATTTATTACTCGTCACCCACGCAAGGCACCCCTCACCTGCCTGTCCCTCCTCAGCCTTAGACGCGGGGTCCTTGTTGACACTCTGACCACCAGGATCTGTACCAAGCCTGAGTAAACCTACCTGCGTCTATCTCCAGATCTGGTCATTAATACCCTTGACGGTTTTTACTGGGATGAAGCAGGACCTGCACATGACTTGCTTTTTAATTAATAACCAGTCTCCATCCTCACTCCCCTCCCCTCCCCCGATGTCCTTGAGGACAGAGTTGCGCAGGCCTGTCCAACTATCTCTAGAGGGAGCGGTGCCTGGCAGGGCACAGGGGGGTGGCCCTCGGTCATTCCCCGGCATATACCCCAGGCCTTCCCTTTGCAGATCAGAAGAGCCAGCTCTGGGTGAGGCCAGGACCAGGGAATGTCCAGGCAGGGTCCCAAACTCGGGAACAAGTAGCCCAGACCCACAGACCAAGAGCGGGTGCTACAGGACAAGTCTCCGGAAGAGCAGAGCCGAAAACAACCAGCTCAGCCTGGAGGTGCTGGGGAGGTGCCTCTGAGCTGCTGCTTGAAGGGGGACTGTGGCTGTCCTGCTGGAAAAGGGAGACCCTGCTGATCCAGGCAGCAGGAGTGGCCTGTGCGAAGGCTCAGAGTCGGCGAGGCCAGGCTGATCGGAGCGGGTATTCCCTCAGCTAGAGCAGGGGCAGCCTCGCAGGTTACACGCGGAGGAGCGATGTGGTCAGATCTGGTTTTTAGAGTCACTGCCTGGGTGTCCTGTGTATGAAAGGGACTAGCGGGAGCAGGACGGCAGCAGGGGTCCCCGGCTGTTGGAGGCAGGGGTCTGATCCTAAGGCCTGGTCACCCCACCAAGGGCCCAGGAACCTGTACCTTTTTGGGGCAAAGGGCCCAACGGCCTCCCTCCACTCCCAAAGTTACCTCCTCCCTCCTGCTATTTTTAATGTAGCACCTTGTTCAGATTCAAATGAGCATCTTCGATCTGGGCTCCTTTGCATAATTTCCCTCAATTAACATTTCCAACATGCCAAAGAAAGCAGCACCCCGCCCCCCAACTGAGTCCTCCCCATTCTGGAGGGACCGGACCTCTCAGGAGAGGCGCACACTCCCTGCATCCTGAACGCTGGGTCCCACCCGGAGGAGGGTGGGGGGCGCTTGCCTGAATGCTCTTGGGTGGGCCCTCGGCCTCTCGGGGCCTCAATATCCCCATTTTTGAAACGAGGGGCTGGCTGCATGCCCTCCGAGAGGCTCTGCTTGCTGTCCTCCCAGCAAACGTGTGAAAATGATGAACCCGTTCAACAGACGAGAAGACTGCGACCCAGAGCACTCGGGGCTTTGGTGGCAGAATCAGGCCCTGTCCGAACATCTCACCCAGTGCGGTGTCCTGAGCTCTGCGGGCTCCCAGGTTATCTGGGGAGACCAGACCCCCATGGGAAAGTGATGAAGGGGAAAGCGAGGCAGACCAGGCGCGCAGCCCCTGAGAGCCGGGACGGCCAGAACGCCTCTCCATTTTGTTTCCCAGGTCCCAGCCCCGAGAAGTCTCCCCAGATCTCCTGATTCCTTCAGCTACTTTGTTCCTCGCTGTGCCAGGCCCGCCTTGCCTGGTCCCCACAGGTAGTCCTCTCATCCCAGGATGCTCTGGTCTCCTCCCTGAACTGAGGCTTTGCCAAGGGCAGGGGTGCAGCCCCCTTTGCTCCCCGCCTTTCTGCCTTCTGGTCCCAAGTGTGGCTTAGCAAACAGGGCTGGCCGTCCCCGTGGGCCTGCATTTCCCACGGATGGCAGGACGGTCCATGTGGGCTAGACACATGAACGAGTGCCTGGTCACAGGTCACCCACCCTTCCCTCAGCTGGACCAGATGCGCCTCGAGGGCAGGGTCTGTGTTGCCTCCCTTTGGCCACAAGTCCTACCCCCCTGGGCTGCGTTTACTGTTGGTGCTCAGTAAAGCATCTGGGGACTTAGGTCACTCTACCTCCCAGGTCCAGGTCTCCTTATCTGGAAAGTGAGAATTCGCAAGCAGTTTACGGGGCATCTGCCATGTGCAGGGCGCAGTGATAGACCCCGGGACCCACAGAGGGAGCAGAGCCGACCGTCCCTGTCCTCTTGGACCTAAGTTTAGGCGGGAGGCTGACACATCTCGGAAAAGTACCTGGTACTCAGATCGAGGCTCTGAGGAGGGTGGGTCCCAGGCCGTGGGGCTCTGAGAGGGGCACTGGGAGGGGCACCAGTGTCTGCTCGTGACGTGAGAGATGGCAGGAGGGTGAGGCAGGACCGGGAGGAGGGGAAGCCTGAGCACAACCCAGGAGACAGAGCAGTGAGTCGTCCAGCCTGATCCAGCCGTGGGAGAAAAGGCAGGGAAGAGAAGCGGCAGACGCGCCGGGAAGGACCCTGAAGAGGGGGAGGGGCTCAGTTGTAATGTTGGAGGGGACACGGCACAGTTTGTGGCACTTTTCCCCACGTTCCGAGGCTGTTGGTGTCCCTCCCGTATGCCCGTGGACAACCTGAAGTCACCTGCCCACAGCTTCCTGTGACTCTGCCTGAGGGTGATGTCTGGCCCCAGGGAAGGGCCTACTTGCCCTGGGCACCTTCAATGTGGAGGGGCAGAACCTGGTGACCCGACCCACCCACTGTCCCCAGTGAGGCGCGCAGGCCTGAGGAATGTTGTCCTCGGCTTCCAGGGGGCCGCGAACAGGACGGAGCCCCCGAGGCCCCCTGCTCTCTAACGTGGTCTTCACCGACTTCCCTCCCCGTCCCCGCACAGCATCCCAGCCACACCTCCCAACCCAATCTCTGGGGAACCGGAGTGAAGGCGGCCAGAATTTCCCATTTCTCCAGGTTTTCCCCTTTCTTCAGGAAGGGGACCAGGCATTGCAAGCAAGGTCGGGGAAGCGGCCAGAGAGGGCAGAGCTGCGGGGGGCCCTGGAAGGGGCGTCTGTAGCCCTGAAGGTCGAGACACCTGGGTGTCAGGGTCTGTGGGAAACAGTGGCATCTTGGTCCTTTCGTTTATTCAGGGGTCTGGATTGCACCTTGTTGCAGACAGGAGTTAAAGCCACTTAAAAACATTTTAAGACTTTTAAAATTTGTTTTTAGAGAGAGGAAGAAAAACATCTCTTGGTTGCCTCTTGTATGCGCACCTCATCTGGAAACCGAACCCACAACCCAGACATCTTCTCTGACTGGGAATCGAACCGGCGACCTTTGGCTTTGTGGGACGCCCAACCAACTGAGCCACATTGGTCAGGGCTAAAGTCACATTCAACACTCATGTTATTTGGGATCATCCTGTGTCTTAATGAAGCGACATTGACCCATTGCAGGGGCTTGGTCCTTCCAGTTGCCACTTCAGCCTTGAGCTGTGCGCTCTGTGGCTTAGCGTGGACCCTGCTGGCGTGTCTGGTGCCCCTGCCCGAGCACAGCCGTCCTCCCTCGTTTGTGTTGGGTGCGTGGGGGTAGGTTTCACGTGCTGGGTTTTTATCTTTTCTTACTGATTTGTAGGAATTCTTTGTATTTGCCAAATCCCAATTCTCTGTTAGTAATATGTGCTGCAAATCTTTTCCCAAACTCAGATTTACCTTTCATTTTGTTTTTAATATTTATTTATGAAGAGAATTCAGATATCTTATTTATGATAAATTTTAGATTTTTAGTCACATTTATCAATATTTTCCTTCAAGATTTGTGCTTTTTATATCTTTTTTTTTCCAGAAAATCTTTCTATGGCAAATTTTACTGGTGATGTCCCATATCCATTCTAATCATCTCCCTGAGTAACAAATCCAGGGTGTTGGCTGGGCATATTGCCAGTGGGCGATAAGAATACATTTCCTTTCCAGCTGGGTGTGGTCATCAGACAGACCTCTGACCAATGAAATGTAAATAAAAGTGTTTTGTGGGACTTCTAGAACATTTCCCTCCCTCACCTTCTTGGTCCTGCCATCTAGAAGGTAAAGGTGATGGCTGGAGCTCCAGCAGTCATCTTGGACTTTGAGGCAACTTTAGTGTGGAAGCAGTAAGCTGAGCAATGGCGGGGCAGTAAGTTAGAAGCCTGTCTCTTGATATCATTGTAAATCAGTCATGACAGTTTTTCTGTGTTTTTGTTGTTGTCATCTACCTGTAGAAAGATCATACCTGAGATAGATCTGATCATAAATAAGAGAGAGCTTACTTAAGCCACTATTGCTTTGGGTTTTTCTATCTAAACACTTTCCTGTTTTCCATTTTCTTTTAAAAGTTTCACAACTTCACTTATCACACATAGTTCTTTAATTCATCTAAAATTGATTTTTGCTTATGTGGGAGGTGGGAATCTAATTTTATTCTTTTTTCATATGTATTGTACAACTAATCCTAGCATTATTTCCTGATTGGTCCAAAACAAAATAGAAGGTATTTTGGAATAAATTTAGTAAAACTTGCTCAAAACCTTTATAGCTAACATTGTAAAGTCAATTTCGCAATGTAAGGTTTTTAAATGCTTAAATAAATGAAAAGGCACACTGCTCAAGGATGGGCAGACAGTTCTCCTCCGTCTCCAAATCAAGTCCTGCGGTGGGCTTTTCAAGTTGTATAGGCAAAGATAAAATAAAAAACAAAAAACAAGTTAAAGAATTAGGAAGAATAAAGTCAGAAAAATCAGGTGAAGCCAGAGGTGAGGGCGGGTGTAATTGTCAGAGGTGAGCCACACATTTTTCATTTCTTTAAACTTTTGGCAACAGACACACAGGGGGGAACACGATGACTTTCTAACGGATGCGTCCTGACCAGGAGGACGGAGCTGTTCCCAGGACGGGTGGAAGGATGGGGGTGACAGCTAAGAGCGTGGGGTTTCTCTGGGCAGTGATGGAAATGTCCTGAAACTGACTGTGAGGTTTTGCACAACTCTGTGGCTCTAATGAAGAACCTTTGAATTATATAGTATGTGAATTTTATTTCAAGAAAGCTGTCTAAAAATAAAAGGGGAACAAAGAAGAACACACAGGAAAGCATCAGAGGTGTGTGGGCGTGAGCATACGGCTTCCCAGCAAGCCCTGTGTGATAAACTGGCCGTGAGCCAAGCCGGGGGAATTCAGGGGGCCGTTACCTAAAAGTCCGTAAAATCTGTGCGTTTCCAATCGTGACCTGGGATGCCAGGCCTGAGCTCTCTGATGGCGACCATTGGCGGGCAGGCCAGGCCTGGTCCAGGCCTTGGGAAAGCCATATCCTCTGCCTGTGGGAGAATACTTCCTTTTTTTTTTTGAAGAACTGTTTTTGAGGTATTCCACACAGAAAGGTACACAAATCATCCGTGTGAGGCAGGCTAGATTTCGTCAATTGAACAGTTCCATGTAACCGGCACCCAGGCCAGAAAACAGAAGGTGCCAGGTCCCAGAAGTCCCCTCACAGCCCCTGCCAGTCACCACCCCCGAGGAAAAGTACCTGCACTTCCAACAGCGTAAGTTACCACTGCCTGTTCTATTCCCTAGAGTCACAGACTCCTGCAGCACGCACCGTTTTTTTCCACTGTCTGCTAGTTTTCTGTTCTCCGTAGCTGGGGGTGGGGGAGGGTAGGGATGAGCTGAACAAGCTTGACAGGTGGACATTCTAGGGAATGCTGGTGACCCGTGTTGGTCCTGGCAGGAAAGTGCTGGGACAGGCTAACAGGCTGGCCTGGGTCACAGCCCACATATGAACCAATCATAGGCGACCCCAAAGATGATCCCTGTTCAGGATAAACTCTGCAAGAGCCAATGGCTCCTTGACCCTGAGCTCATTGGGAGGATGCTTGCACAGTGTCACAGCATGGCGCTACGTGAATGGCACCCCTGGAATTGTGCGATATGGTGGCCCAGTTATCACAAAGCTTTCTGGAGAACAGGACCCGGCCCTCCAGGAAGTCAGGGTGTCGGGCATCCTGGGGAAAAGGTGGGCCAATGGCTGGTGTGGGCGCTCCTGTCCTCCCTCACGCCAGCTCTCAGGACCGCAGCATCAGGTCAGACCAGGGTCCCTCCAGAGGGTGGGGACATGGGTGTGACCTCACGCCCAGTGTCCCCTCTAGGTTCCTGGCATAGCCTGCTCTGACTCCAGTGGCCACGGGTGTCAGACACCACAGGTTCTAAAACATGCAGCTGCTTGGAGAAGGTCAGGGTGGCGTGTGATTCTCGGCAGTCATGTGCTTAAATCAAAGGTGCTCGCGCTCCTTGGGCCTCATTTGCTCATCTGGAAACAGGGCTGATGGTGACCATCAAGTGCCAGTTGCATGTGTGTGGATCGAATGCCAGGAGGATTAAGAAGAAGTAATGACTGAGAAAAATAAGGATTTGAAACTGAGAAAATCCAAAGCCAGCAAAGACTTAAAATCAAGAATTTTCTTTTTAAATAATGAAAAAAGTGTTACCATGAAAGAAATAAAAGACTAGGCCCAGTGACATGGCAACTTTAAAACATAAATACAAAAAGAACTAAAATGCGATGCAAAGTTAAAATTAGCAAATACAAAATTAAAATGAAAAACCAGGAAGTTGGGCTTAAAAGTTACCTTTGACAAGAGATAAAAGTTAAGAGGCTTAGAAAACATTGATAAAATAAAGTGGAAAAAATGAATGTAATTTAAGTTAGAAGATCAAAGCCTACAGTCTGAGATTAAAAGATTAAACATATGAAAGTTAAAGATGTAAGGGTTTAAGAAGATGCAGACGACCACCCGGGAGATGAAGAGGGTTTCGGGAGGACAGCACCATGCATGCAAAGCTGACATTAGGGAAGAAGAGAGCTGTATTTATCTTCTAAACAAGAAGTGCACTTTCAAGACAATTAAGAGAAAACCTATTTTAAAGGAAGCAATAGCAAAAAGCTTGAAGATGCAGATTGTCAAATAAGCTCAGATTACAAAAAAAACCAACCAACGAGGACAATTAAGTGACTTGTAAAAACGGCTACAGGGAAAGGAACTTTTTTTTTTAGAATAGAGAGCAAATCTGGGACTGTTTGGAACTCAGAAAAGATGGCAAAGAGGACGGCAAGATGAAAGATTTAGGTCTGTGTGTGCGTGTAGGGGAAGAGATCCAGCTGACAACTGTTTGTTGAGCACCTACTATGTGCCAGGCACTGAGCTATAAGCTAGGAGACTGAGTGAGCCCAACACCGCACCTGCCCCTGGGGAGAGAATATCTCTTCAGACTGTGACACATGCCATGATGGTGTGTGTGTGTGTGTGTGTGTGTGTGTGTGTGTGTGTGTTCACTTGGAATGTCTTCACTGAAGGTATTGGATTTGAGTCAGGATCTGAGGGCTGAGCCAGGAGGAGGGGATGGGGAGACCCCAGGGAGGCCCAGGCAGGAGAGGGAGTGAAGGACACAGCGAAGCCCGGGACCTGCACCCAGTGAGGGGCAAGATAAGGATGTCCCTAGTAAATTTCAGGTACCAGGCTCCTGGGAAATCAGATCCCGAGCTGTCCGTGTGGGTGCGGGGGCGGGGGGCGTGGCCTCTGCAGAGGGCAGGGAGGCTGTCACAGGCATCAAGATGGATGTTGGGACAGCTGATGAGATGGCAGGTCCTTCCCCCTGACAGTTTGCGTGAGGGAAAGAGCAGAAAGTTTTGCCCAAGTTTCCAGAGAAGACTCTAGAAGTCTTTTTGGTAATTTGTTCTATCGCATGTTGCCTCTCGCATTTACATTACAACACGAACTTCAGTCTCACGGCATTTGCAGCCACCTTTGGAGGGTAGGAGAGGAGCCAGGAGGAGTGCGGAGAGTTGGGGTTGGCAAGGGAGAGGTGAAGATGGGGTTTGGGGCAGAGATCCAGGCCCAGGAGGCAGCTCCACGGAGGGGAGGGGAGCCTGGAGTCAGGAGTGGCTCACGAAGACCTGAGGTCCTGCAGGGTGGGGAGACCACCTCTATGTGGGCTGGGGAGACCGGTCAGGTCCTGGTCAGTGGGGTCCTAGTGATAGAACACACAGTCACCCCACAACTTGATCTGTCCCAGACGATAGCCATGTAGAGGCTGGAACCAAGTCTGGGAGGCCATAAGGGCAGAGAGCTCTAGGGTTACAAGCTGAGATGTCTGGGTCTCCACCGGGTTCTGACCTGTGAACTTGGCCTGGTGCCCTCTGCACTGTGGGCCTCTATCTTCCTTCCCTCTGTTTTCAGGGATGGTGGTTTGATACTCGGCGGTGAGAGGGCCGAGAGTGACACCTGGTGGTGAGGGTGAAGCACCACCAGCGGAGCTTGGCTGAGTCACCCTGGAGCCTGGTGCCAGCTCCACCCTCCAACTTCACACCCCGGTCTCTCAGGAGGAGAAGGCAAGGCCCCCCATTGACCTACATGGCCTGATGTCTCCCAGGGCAGGCAGAGCAAAGCAGGGAAATGGGGTCAGAGAGAGCCCAGTGTCTGAGACAACCCACCCTCCAGGGGATAGACCCTGTGCTGGCAGAGAGAATGTGGCATTTAATGGCCACGACAATGCCATGCTGTGTATTTTATTGCCCTGGCCCTGCAGGAGCTGGGAAGCAGGGGGCTCAGGGAAGTTTAAGGATCTGCTGAAGGTCATAAGTCAGGCAAGTGGCGGAGCTGGAATTCAAATCCAGGTTGTTTTATTCTTAAGCCTGATCAGGTGCGTTTCGAGTTCCACCTGGTCAGCCTCCCAGCGCAGAGGCGTCAGGAGCGGCCCCGCCCCTCACCGCAGTCCACAGGGAATCACTCCCACCCACACCTGAACACTGCTGCTGCAAGTTCTACTTACCTTCCTGGGGAGGGGCCTGCCTTACTCCATCCCACGAGGAGTGACCTACTGCCCACTCATGACTCCGAAACTTTCCCTCCGTGACTCCCTCCCCCACCTGGAGATCATGCTCCCCACTTTACAGATAAGGAAACTGAGGCCTTGCCCGAGACCACAGGTGGGTTAGTGAGTCAGAGGTGGACCTCGGGTCTGGTCTGCTGCATAGCACCGCCTCTGGGAATGAATGGAAGGCCCTGTCCGGCCGTTTGCCCCACCAGGAGTATGAAAGGGGGGCCCAGGTGTGGCGGGTGAGGAGAACTCAGAGGAGGACCGCTTTGGAGCAGCAGTTCCGGACCACGGCACTACTGTCCTCCGGGGCCAGATGATTCATTGTTCTGGGGTCTCTCCTGTGTATTGCAGTCCGCTTAGCAGCATCCCTCCCTAGTTTCTACCCCCTAGATGCCAGTAGCATCCGCCCAGTTGTGACCACCCGAAATACCTGGAGACATTGCCCGGTAGGAACTCCAGTAGGGTTGAGAAGCACCAGCTTGGAGAGCGCTGTGTCCCACCTCCGGGGCCGGGTTGCTGCCCTAGTGACTGAAGCCTTATAGGAGGCGGAGCAGAGGGGTCCGTCTGAGCTCCGGTGCAGGCCGGGGTCAGGGACACCCCCCACCTGAATAGGTTTCAGGTCAGGGTGGGAGTCAAAAATAAAGTTGCTCTTGTGATTACATCCTGTGAGTTCTGCTCGAATCTTTCTCTTCGGCATCCTGTAAATTTAATGAGAGGCACCTCTGTGGATTTCTTTTTATGTGTAATGCTCGTGATTCTTTGCATTTCCCATTAATAGCTTTCATCAATTCTGAAAATTTCTCAGCTGTTTCCTCTTCAAATAATTATTCAATTCTCTCCATTTTCTTTTGGAACCCCATTAGACCTACATAAGCCTTTCTTTTATTTTGTTTGTCTCTTATTTTTATTTTTTAAAAACGTTTTTTAAAAAGATTTTATCTATTCATTTTCAGAGAAAGGGGAAGGGAGGGAGAAAGAGAGGGAGAGAAACACTGATGTGAAGGAGACACAAGGCATGTCAATGGGTTGATTCTTGTACACCCCCGACCAGGGCCCTGGCCCGCAACCCAGGCGTGCATGCACCCTTGACTGGGAATCGAACCGGTGACCCCTCGGTTTGCAGGCCAGTGCTCAATCCACTGAACCACACCAACCAGCACTTGTCTCTTATTTACAAAAAATTTTACATTGATTTTAGAGAGGAGGAGGGAGGGTGAAAGAGAGAGAGACATCAGTTTGTTGTTCCACTTATTTATGCACTCATTGGTTGATTCCTGTATGTGCCCTGACTGGGGATCAAACCGAGAACCTTGGCATAGCAGGACGATGCTCTAACTGACTGAGCTGCCCAGCCAGGGCCCCTTGGTCACTGACCTCTCCAGCACATACTCACCGAGCCCTGTGCCGGGCTGGCTCTGGCATCTGGCCTAGCTAGCCTCCCTCGGGGGCTTCGCCAGCCTTTTTCATTTTTCACCTCTGGGTAATCTTTTCAAATCTGTCTTCTAGTTTTCCAATTTCCCGTCAGTTTTGTTTAATCTTTTATTTAAAATGTCTACTGAATTTTAACTTCAGTAATGAGATTTTCCATTTTAGAATTTCTGATTAGATCTTTTCAAACCACTCTGTTTTTTTTTTCTTGATAGTATTGTGTTCCTTGCTCCTGTTTTTAATTCAATCCTACTTCTTTAAAACTTAAAGATAAGCTTTTCATATTTTGTACTGAACAATTCCAGTTCGGTTTTGCCTGGCTTTTATTGGCTTTTGCTTCGTGCATTGAAAGTCGGACTGTGAGCTTAGGCTCCGTGGGAACGCGGGAGGCCTGAGGTGACAGTGCAGCCCTCACAGTGGGCTGCCTGCTCCTGCCAGGTGCTCTGCAGCAGGACGACTTTAAGTTTTTGAAAAATATGCTCACCGAGCCCTGGCTGGGGTGGCTGAGTGGATTGAGTACTGGCCTGAGAATGGAAAGGTCACCGGTTTGATTCTCCTGTCAAGGCACACGCCTGGGTTGCCAGCCAGGTTCCCTGTTGGGGGCGTGCGAGAGGCAACTGGTAGTTGTATTTCCCTCCCTCTCTGACTAAAAATAAATAAATAAAATCTTTATAAAAATATGTTTATTGATGAGAGAGAGAGATGAAGAGAGAGAAACATACATTGATCGGTTGCCTTGCATAAATGCCCTGACCTGGGACAGAAGCTTCAACCTAGGCATGTGCCCCGACAGGGGGTGGAACACCCAGCCTTTCGGTGTAGGGGTCGACACTCTAGCTGACAGCTGCACCAGCTGGGGCTGTGCCAGGACCACTCTAAAGTCGTTCGCCGGCTTAGTATTTCCTGAATCACCGCAGTGGCACAAACTCAGGCTGCAATCTCTCATGAGGCTTGGGTTGTTAGAAAGTTGGAATCTTTTTTCGCACCCAGAGTCTGAGCCAAGACACTCAAATTTCCTCCTCACCTTCCTCTGACAGGGCGAAGATTTTCTAGCCCGTATTTCTAAGGAGCTTGTAGCTCTGCAGTATTTGACTTTTGGCAGGCATCTTGGTCCCGATTTTCCACTTGGCAAAGCCTTGTCTTCTGAGCCCCTTGGGGGCCACAAAATCCCCGGCCTTCGGGTTTCCGACATGGGCCACTGCCCCGGGCAGCTGCAGCTTCCCACTCTGGCTCCTAGATTGCGGTTTTCAGCCCTTGGAAATTTCCTGTACTTTTCTGCAATTCAGCATGTGCTTAAAATCCATGTGTATTTTATTTTATTTGACAGATTATATCAGGACTAATTATGTCAATAGATATATATTTTTTAATATTTTGTTGATTTATTTTTAGAGGAGAGGCGAGGGAGAGAAACAAACATCCATGTGTGGTTGCCTCTCACTCGCCCCCTACTGGGGACCTGGACCTCAACCCAGGCATGTGCCCTGACTACTAATCGAGCCAGTGACCCTTGGTTTGCAGGCCAGCACTCAATCCACTGAGCTACACTGGCCAGGGCCTGTATTTTTTAAAAATGAAGATTAGTCTGCTATCGTGCCAGAAACCAAAATCTCACCATGTTTCAGGCACACATTTGCAATTCTTCTGGATTCTGTGATAGGTTGTTTTCAGAGGTTTGTTCCTCTGCTCTGAGGCTCCCGAATGCCGTTCCCTTTCTTTGATCTGCAGAGCTTTTATAGGTCCTATGCTGCTGAGTTTCTCCCCCCTCTCCTGACTCTGATCTGGGAGCAGCTCAGCCAGTGCAGGCAGACAAGAGTGAGGGCCCTGTTTGCCCACTCCTGGGGTCCAGGCTCCGATTCCCAGGTGCGGTGTGGGTGGGAGCCCAGTCCTGGGTGTGACCGCCCGTCAGTGTGTGTCTCTGCTCAGCCTCCTGTCCCAGCACCTCCTGCGCAGCCGCCACAGTGTCCCCTCACTCCCTAGCGCACGAGCAGGTGCCTGAGGTCTGGATCAGGGGACTCAGAGGCTTGATTAACGTTGTCAGGGCCCCAGATCCTAGAATCAGGTTGTCTGTCCATCTCGTTGTATCAGCCTCATGTTATTACGAAGCTTCACCTTCCCCTCTGTCTTCATGGGTATAGTATACAGTGATGCTAACCTCGTTGTGCATCAGGAGGAGGACAAATAAAGACAAACACCGTGTGCTCTCACTGATATGCGGAATCTAAAAAAACAAAAACAACCACCAGACCATAAATACAGAGAACAGATTGGTGGTTGCCAGAGGTGGGGGGTGAAAGTGGGTGAAATGGGCCAAGGGGACCGGAAGGCACAAACTTCCAGCTACAAAACAGGTAAGTCATGGGGCGTAGTGTACGGCACAGTGAGTGTATCATGCTGTGCATTGGAAAGTCGCTGATAGTGGACCTCAAAAGTTCCCATCACAAGAAAAGAACTGCGATGACGTGAGGTGGTGGATGTTGACCAGACTCACCGTGGAGACTGCTTCACATTATCTGTACACGTGGAATCATCGTGTTGTACACGTGAGTGTCGATTAATCTCACTGGAAAATAATACACAATAGCAGAGAGCAGAGAATAGATGGGTAAGTTGTGGTGCACTCACACAGCGGAGCGCCACACAGCAGCTCGGAAAGGACAGATGGCCGCCACACACAAGAAAGAGATGAGTCCTGCAGGTGCAGTGTGAGCTGACACGCACCCAGATGCCAAGCAGAACCTAAGCAAAACTCAGGTATGATGACGGTGATGGGAACAGGGTTTCTTAGTGTGAGTGGGGGGCAAGCAAGGGCTGTGAAGGGGCACCGAGGAGCCTGCTTGCACTGGAATGTCCTCTCTGTCGATCCTAGTGCTGCTCACACTGGGGTACCCTGCTGCAGAAATCTGCCCATCAGGACTCCTCAGTGTTTGCGCTGTATTCATGCAAATTAATTCTCAATATAAAACAAAAACTTATTATTAACTATGCCAAACACCTCCAAATTGTAAGGGGTCCTTCCTTCAGAGGACATTTTTAAAACGATGACCCCAACTCAGCCACACCCACGGAAGTCTCAGGTGTCGACGGTCCTGTCCCCTGTATGCTGTCTCTGCGGTCACTGGGTGGGGAAGTTACTATTGTTACTTGGACCTGGGAGTCATCGTTTCTTCCTTCTACTTGAACTTTTAAAGTCAGTCTATTCAGTTTAATGATGAATGTCATCAGAAAAATAGTCTCCTAAGAATTATTTTTTTCTTCTAAAAAAAGGAACAGAAAATAAAAATCCTTTCAGCACAGCCTCAGAGGCTGGGCCATCAGCCTCACCTGCAGGGGGCGCCCTGGGCTTCTGTCTAGGCAGCAGGATGGTAGCCAGGCCGTCCCGCCTCCATCCTGCTCCAAGTCTCCCCTTTCCTGGCACAAAGCCTCATTGCCCATGCGTGTTTGCGGCACCTCGGACTGTATACCAGACAGGTGAAGATTGTGGTCTGTTCCAAATCACTATTTCCCACTTACTATTTCCCTTCTTCCACACACTTCTTTTTAATTCCCAAGCGTCCTGCATCAAACCTGCACTTCCAGCTTAAGAAACCGTCAGTCGTCACAGAGAGCCATGAACTAATTTTCGGCTCCTGTTTCCTTCCTGTTCTGTATCCCGTCTTTCCTTCCTTTAGGTTTTTATCTAACCCACTATTGCACTGAATTTGTCTTGCGCGGCCGACCCTGAAGTAAAGATCATCACCATGCCAAGGCTTCCTCTGTCCATGAGACATCCTCGTTGTCTGGAGCCTCTTCTAGAAAAGACTGCATGAAAGGGGGTTTCATCTGGGTTTTCCGCTGCAGGTCAACTTGCACACGGCCTGGGCAGCTCCGTCATCCCCCAGCTACAGGTGTGAGATTGAAGGTGAAGCTGGGTGGGGGGCATGGTAGTTCCAGATAATGACAGCCCAGGCCTCTTTACTCACCCCCCTCACATCCTCACGGCAGCAGAGAGAACGCGAGCAGGCCTGGAGCTGGGTGGAAGCAAGGCAGGGAGACCCCGGGGCCACCAGACTCTGGCGCGGTGGACCAGGCCGCTGCCCGTGGACTGCCCGGCACCATGGCCCGACCCCGGCCACAGGCACACAGCCGGGCCAAGCCAGCTGAGCACCACCCCCCACTGCTCCCGAGTTCTGCATTTGACTCCCTCATAACTTTACAGAAATTTTTTACTATTTTCCCAAAAGAAACATTGGGTCTTCATTTTTACAGCTTTATTGAGATATAATTGACAGATAATATTGTGTAAGGCATACAATATGATGATTTGATATATGTATATGTTGTGAAATGATTACCACTCCTATAACTTTTATTTATTTCTATTTATTTTTTTAAGAGAGAGAGGGAAGGGAGGAAGAAAGAGGAAGAGAGACATCAATGTGTGGTTTCCTCTCACGTGGCCCCCACTGGGGACCTGGCCCACAACCCAGGCAGGTGCCCTGACTGGGAATGGAATAGGCCACCTTGGTTCACAGCCCGTGCTCAATCCACTGAGCCACACCAGCCAGGTGATTTTTTTTTTTTAAAGATTTTATTGCACTGACTCGTGTGGTTCAGTGGGTTGGGCACCAGCCTGCAAACTGAAGGGTCACTGGTTTGATTCCCAGTCAGGGCACATGCCTGAGTTGTGGGTCAGGTCCCCAGTGGGGGCGTGTGAGAGGCAACCACACACTGATGTTTCTCTCCCTCTCTTTCTCCTTCCCTTCCCCTCTGTCTAAAAATTAGTAAATATTTAAAAAAAACAAAAAAGATTGTATTCATTTATTTTTAGAGAGAGGGGAATGGAGGGAGAAAGAGAGGGAGAGAAACATCAATGTGTGGTTACATCTCATGTGCCCCCCCCCAGGGACCTGGCCCACAACTCAGGCATGTGCCCTGACCTGGAATTGAACTGGCGAGCTTTCAGTTGGCAGGCTGGTGCCCAACCCACTGAGCCACAGCAACCAGGGCCTGTAGTTTTAAATCAAGTAACACCAAGACCCTTGGGGGACCTAATATGCAGCATGGGGACTGCAGCTAACAGGACTGTGTTGTATTGTCTGCCTGAAACCTATGGAGAGTAATCTCCCGTATTCTCACCACACCCAAAAATGGTGAGTCTGATGTGTTTGATTAGCTTAATTATGCTAATCACCTGACAGTGTATACATACATTACAACATCATGTCATACACCTTAAATATGCATAACTTTTTACTTGCAAATTATTCTTCAATAAAGCTGGAAGAAAGAAAATGATGGGTAGTGGCAAATGAAAACAGAAACAATGGTATATATACATATAATGAAATATTATTCAGCCTAAAAAAGGAAGTCCTATGGTTTGTGACAACATGGATGGACCTTGAGGAGGTTACGCTGAGTGAAACAAGCCAGTCACAAAAGGACAAACACAGTAGGCTTCCACTTATGTGAGAAATCTAAAGTACCCAAACTCAGACACAAAAAGCAGAATGGTGGTTACCAGGGGCGGGGCAGGGAGAGGGTTGTTGATTAGTAGGGATGGAGTTGCAGCATCGCAGGTGGAAACATTCAGAGGTCTGCTGCAAAAGCATGTGAGCGCAGTTAACACTGCTGAACTGCACACTTGAAAACAGTTGAGTCGTCAAGTTCCATGTTATGTGATTTTTACTGCAATGAAAAATGAAAAAAGAGATTCATTCACCCCCGGCCTGGCCCTCCCCTCACCTTGAGTCCAGTGCAGTTGCTGAAATGGTTCTTGGTACATTTCCTCCCTTTTTTCTGTTAACACAGTAAATTGCACCGATTGGTTTTTTTCTTAGCAATTATCTGAACACATGAAAATATGCACACGTTGGTATTTAACGAGGATTCCTAACACGGTTTGGACTTAATATTAGTAAGTCTCATTCTTTCCACAGTCTTCGTGGTACACATGTGGGAACATGGCAATTACCATGATGGAAAATTTCTTTTTTAATAAAGAATGTATTGAGGTTAAAATTACATAACAAAATCAATCATTTGAAGGAGGCACTCCGGGGCATTCTGTTCATTCCTGAAGTTGAGCAAGCACTGCCTCTGGCTGGTTCCGAACCGTTTTCATCACTCGCAGGTAAATCTCTGCCACGGAGAAGTTTCTCCCATTTGCCTCTCCCCTCACACCCTGGCAACCAGCCACCTGCCTTCTGTCTCCATGGCCCATCTACTGCAGGCATTTCCTGTGGAGGAATCATGGCAGGTGACCTTCGTGTCTGGCTTCTCTCACCCAGCGTAACAGCCTGGAGGTTTATCCACGCTGCCGCACGAATCCACACTTCATTCTTTTCCACGGCTGAATAAACTCACTGTACGGCTGTACTGCACTTTGTTTATCTGTTCTCCCTTGACAGATGTGTATGTCATTTCCACCTTTTGGCTATTATGAATAATGCTGCGAGCATTTGTGTGCAAGTTTTTGTGCGGGCGTGTTTTCATTTACCTTGGGTGTATACCCAGCAGTAAAAATGCTGGGTCATGTGGTAATTCTATATGTTTAACATTTTGAGGAACTGCCACACTTTTCCAAAGTGGCTGGGCCATTTTACATTCCCACCAGCGATGCGTGAACATTCCGATTCTCCGCATCCTCATCAACACCTACTAATGTCTGTCTTTTTATTTTAGCCATCCCAGAGCATGCGAGGTGGTATCTCGGTGAGGTTTTGCTTTGCATTTCTCTAATCACAAATGAGGCTGAGCACCTATCAGCGTGCTTATTGGACAACCATGTATGTGCTCTGGAAAGGTGCGTGTTCCGGCACTTGGCCTATTTTTAAATTGGGTTGTCTTTTTGTGGTTGAGTTGGAAGTGTTCCTTATATATTCTGGATGCTAAATCCTTATCAGATAAATAATTTTCAAACATTTTCTCACATTAGGTGTGTACCCTTGGCTGCAAAAAGTTTTCAATTTTGACAAAGTTCAAATGAATCTATTTCACGCCTGGCTGCTTGTGCTTTCGGTTTGCATCTCAGTGACCGATGCCAGGGCTGCAGCAGGGAACATGCAAGATGAGTCAGGACGCACAGTAGGACCAGAAGGAAGGAGCACTCAGCCAGCAAAAGGACACACAAAGACCCAGGGGAGCCAACCGAAAGGGCTGCGGGGGCCAAAGCTAGCCCAACTTGGACAGCAAAGTAAACAACAATAAGTGCTGGATACTAACTCAAAGTAAACATCCATGCATTCACACCGATATAAATAAGTGACCTGATAATAAATGGGGGAGAGACGATTCTTACAGAAGGATTCCAGTTAAGAGAGGGAGGCAAATATATTAAAAAAAAATGTACTTGAAAAGTAACTAAATAAAATTTAATATTAAAAAAATAATAAACATTAAATTAAATATTTGAAAAAAAAGAGAGGGAGGCAGAATGAGAGAACTAGGAAAACACTAATAGAATATCACAGTAATGATCGCCTCAGGCAAGATCCACCGAGATAGTAAAAAATCGGTGGTACAAGTTTAAGGAGAAAATGGATATTTGTATAATCGCAAAGTATCTCCTCCAAACTAGCTTTGAATTACAAGAGGAAAATAGGGAAATTTGGCAGTGGAGAACCCTCACTCACCTCAATGCAGTGAAGGTGTGTCCTGCACGTGGAAGAGGGCGTGGCACCTCCGTGCTCAATCTAACCAATCAGGAGAGCACACCAGCCAAACCGAACTGGGGGCCTCCGACGAGATACTGTTCACTTCTTTGGATGTGCAAGGCCCTGAGAGACCAGGGACGTTTGAGAAACCATTACGGACTGGGGGTTAAGGAGACATGGTGAGTGTGTGCCATGGAAATGGGACCCTGGAAACACCAGCGAAGTCCAACTGCGGTCTGCACGTAGGTCGACTGAGGTCTGCACATAGGTCGACTGTGTCCTTCAACGCCAGCGTTCTAGTTCAGGTCGCCAGCTGTGCTTGTGCAAGAGGGTAACATGAGGGGAAGGTGGTGAAGGGCGTGGTGGGATTCCACTGGTTTTACAGTTCTTTCAAGTCCGAAATCATCTGAACATTTAACACTAGAGAAGTCGAGTTTGGCTGGCTCCAAACCACCTCCCGCCTTAAGCCAGACCTGACGCCGTGGCAGAGGGCCCACTGGCCCGGGCAGGGTTGGTGCGGGTGTGCCCGTGCTGGGTGAGCAGCTGCATCGAGCTCTCCAGATCGTGGGGGCAACCTGCTGACCCCCACCTTGGACTGTCCAGGGGCCTGTCCAGCTAGGGCCGAGTCTTCCGGGGACCCACAGTTGGAGAAGGAGCAACTTCCCCGACAGGCTGGGAAAATGGGAGAAGCAGGCGGGCTGGGCTGAGTCTTTATTCTAAGGGCTTCTCTGGGGTCGCCTTTAGACCCCACCATGCATGAGATCAGTTTTATTTTTTCCGTTCCATAGGCAAGTGGAGCAATGGGTCTGGCTCACACAGCCAGAGGGGTTGGGGTAGGTGGGACCCCAAGGGTGCCCAGTGCCTGAGCACCTTTCAAGGTGGCCCTGTCAGAGATGCCTCTGCCCCAGGGTCAGAGCTCTGAAGGGTCAAGGCTGACCAACAGGCCTTCGGCTTTGCACACACCTCCCTGAGGTCTCCCCACCCCCATGCCTGGGGCACCCCATCCTGGAGGCCGGGACGCCCTGAAGGTAGCTCTGGGTGTTAGTCCATCACTGCCACCTCGTGCCCCTCTGCCCCCCTCGGAGGCCTCTCACCCTCTTTCTGGTGCCTTCTTCCCCACTGGTGCACTTCTCGGACGACACACCCTGGGCAGACAAGGGCTCAGGAAGCTCCTTTGTGAGATTCAAGCCCTTTGCCACCTGGCCTCATTTCAGGCCCCCTCTGCCTTGGTGACAGTAGGTAAGCCTCATACTGGAACCTTGCCCCAGGCCTCACCTGAGACGCCAGCGCCCTGCTCTCCCTATGACAGTCCCTGCCTCCTCCCCTCACCCAGCACCCTCTTCTTCCCAGCGGCTAACAGGGTGTTAGACTGCAGGTCTGGGAGCCACGAGCAGGTGGGGCCTCACTCTTCACTGACTGCATGCTCCTGGCACGGAGTTTCCACTGAAGTGAGCTAATTCTATCTCCTGCAGCAAGCAGTCCCCGGGGAGGGTGACGCATTTAGGGTCATCACCTCAAGCGACTGGGCTCAGCCAGTGCCCCGGGTACAACGAAAGGAAACCGCAGGTCACAGTGCTGTTTGATTTTAAGGGGAAAGAACCTTGTTTGCAGCAGCTCTTAGAGTTTCGGGGGCTAGGCTGGTAAGAGAGTTCTGGAAGTGCAGACACCATGCATATTTGAGGCAGCAGAAGCCCAGAGAACAGGGCACTGTTGGAATCTATCTCGTGATGGACACTGTGCTGACCACACTTCATTCGTACCCACCCTGCACCTGCCCCCTCCATCCTGGCTGTGCCCCAGGGCTGGCCTCTCCCCTCCAACAGGCAGCCTGGCCTTGGCTTGGGTTCAGCTTATGAGAGAGGCATCTGGAGGAGGGCGGGAGGGGAGAGGCTGGGCATTCACTGCACCTGCGCCTTTCCTACAGGCCCCCATCCTGCTGGAGTCCTCTCTGCAGCCACAGCGGTGGCCTGGGTCCAGTCACAGCCCCTTTGCTTTGCCCCTTGGGGGCAGCAGTGGCCTCCCAGAGCATCCTTCGTGGGTTCCCTTCGCCCTGTTCACACCTGCACACGTGGCCCTTTCCTTCAAGTCTTGTTCCCCCTTGAGGTCCCACTGCTTCTGCCAGGACGGCACTGGCACAGCTCCTGAGAAAGGGCACGAAGCTTCTGGGCACGTTCAGCTGGGAGCCTTGAGGGCCTTGTTCAGTCTTTCAGGGAGGCAGCCTCCACTGCAAAGCCTGTAAAATGACCACACAGCTTGCAAACGCTGAGTATTTATTTGATCTATAAACAGCTTGCTGCAGGAGACAGAATGAGCTCACTGAACCTGAAAGTGTTCTCACGTAACTCAACACACTGGTGTTAACAAATCCATCACTGTTTTGCATATCGGGGAATTTTTCTTCTTGCAGGCCCACTTATAACTCTAAGGTATTCAAATGCAAACCCCTGGCCCTCTCAAAGGAACTGCTGCAAACAAGATCCTTCCCTCTCAGGGCTCTCAGACGCACATCCAGGCGAGGCGGCTCAGCCCGCAGGTCTTCAACGCCAGGCCCTCCGAGGTCCTCGCCAGCCATTCTCACCTGAGTCGAACCGGCTGGCAGCCCACCAGGAACAGGGCCGAGACCAGCTCCTGGCACCAGGGTGCCCACATGCGGGGAGAGGCTGGGAAACTCAGGGCACCAGCAGAGAGAAGCAGACGACTGCATGGGTCCTGGACCTCAGTCACAAGCTTTATTGTCTCGAGCACGGACTTGCCACACTTCAACGATTCCACTTTGGGGCAGGGCAGGGAAGGGGGACGGTCTGGGGACGGGGCACGGCCAAGTCCACACTGGGCAGGCAGAGATGCTCACTGGGAAATCACTTCTTTGATACCTGCCCCCTGCAAGCCCCTCCCGATGTAGGCCTTTAGCTGTTAGTAGACTAATCAGCGCCTCCTTTGGTGGGCGACTGCCTGAATTTGCTGGAAAGAGTAGTACTGTATTAACTCTGGATTAGGCCACTAAAGCATCGCTTCTAGACTGTTGTTAATAAAACCACATGCGAGAGCTACCGAAAGCCAACAGGGAGGGGGAAGAGGCGGTAGGACTAAGTAAGTGGCTGTTCCCAAGAAGGGCGGCTTTTGGACAAGGCAGTGAGCACCACCCACCTGTACCTGGGAGCGCTCACAGGCTTCCTGTGCTGCACCCAGGGCAGACTGCGTACCTGTCCTGGTGCACCTCGGGAACGCCATGGTGGGGCACCACCAGGCCTCCCCCTCAGCCCAGCAGCGATGCTGTGGCATGAGGTAATAACCTGCAGGCCCTCTAGCTCTAGAGGTGGGCACTGCTGGACAAGCTGGCTTTTCCGGCCACGCACAGGCCTGGAGAAACTCAGCAGGGCTTGAGAGGAAGGGGGAGAGGCGGTTAGATTTTTCTTGCCCACTACATCCCTTGGGTTCCCTTCCTGGCTCCAGGAGACAAGGCCTAAAAAGCCCTGGGCAGGTGCCCGGTGAGACTGAAAAGGGGCCGTGGGCACCTGTGCATTCTGATACGTGTGCCTGGCACACATACCCCTGAACACTCACCCGTGTGTTCCTGGGTGTGTGTGTGTGTGCACAGCCAGGCTGCGGGAATGTTTGTGGTGTGTGTGGGCACGACCCTGCTAGGCCTGGGGCGCAGTCCCGGAACCCAAGCATGTGCATCTCGGTGGACTGGGTGTGGCTGACTGCAAACACCCCACGCGCAAGGCCATGTGTGACCCCCGAGTGTGCATGTGTCGAGGGTCGCAGGTGGGCACTTCAGTCTGCACAGATGGACCTGCAGGTGGGAGGCCCGGTTTGGGAATACCTAGTCAGCCCAGGGGTCACCATATTACTGACCAGTCAAAGCACGCCTGGACCCCTGGCCTGAACTCCTCTGTTGCCGCCTTGCTCCTCCTCCAAGCCAGGTGAGGAGAGGGGTTTCCGAACTTTCCTAATACTGTGGCTCCTGGCCGTGGTAACCACCCTCTGGCCAGCAGCTTGGAGTTGTGTGTAAGGGGGTTGGTGCTGGGGGGAAAGAAAGACCTTGTACCCCAATATCTTGAACCTGGCACTTCACTGGGCAGACAGGCTCAGGGGAACTCGTACCACACCTGAAGGAGGCTCAGGGTGTGGGACCAGCATCTCTGGGAGCTGCCTTGGCGTGGAAGCAGCTGCAGAACAGGGGTCCTCACCTGGCTCCTAAGGACCGGACTTCCCTCCTTAGTGCCTGCGAGGAGGGCCTGGGCCCCCTCTGACCCTTTCCGGGATGATGGCTCTCTGGGGTCCAAGGGGGATCTGGGAGGAGGGAAGGAAGGAGAGGAGGGAGGGCAGGGATGGGCCCAGGATGCCAGGGTGGTCCTCAGGGCCGCTCGTTCTGGGGAGAGGGGCCTAGCCGATCGCCTCAGCTTCCTCAAGCAAATGCCAGACACTGCTGGGCTGCCCTGGGTGTCCAAGGCTGAAGGTTCCAGGGGCCGGGCCGGGGCTGTACCGCTTTCCGTGGAAGTTCGTGATTGAGGAAGCCTCCTGGTCCAGCCGGGTGGGGGTCGAGGGTGGGGGATTGTCCGAGGCGGTGGGCACGTTGTTACAAACACTGTTCTTGTCTCCAAAGTGACAGTCTTGGCTGCTGCCTGGAGGGGGTGCCACCGGGGCAGAACGGAGTGGCTCTGGTGTGGGCTGGGCTGCTCCACAGTGTCCTTCACGGTCAGTGCTTATCCTGGAGAGAGCAAGGGCTGGATCAGCAAGTGTGTTCAGGAATGGTAGAGGGGGGTAGGTAAAAAATGGAGGACTGGGGGAGAACCCACCTGTGCCAGGCAGAGGGAACAGCATGGGCAAAGGCCCTGGGGCAGAACAAGTCTCTTTGCTGTGTGTTGGGAAACAGACAAGAGGGAGGGTGGGAGTCGTTTCTATAGAGGAAGCTAAGAATAGCCACAAACAGGTGGGTTTACAGAGCCCCGAGGGCCTGTGTCTCCAAGAAAATAAAAATTGGAGGTGGAACCCCAGGCCTTGGTTTTTGTGCCTGTAAACTGAGATGACCCTGTGCCTTACAGGGTTGACGAAGCCATGCAAGTTTTCGATATCAGCACCCTGCCACTGTCCCTTAAAGCTCTGTGCCTCTCCCCACCCCATTTCTCCCTCTGCCTCTCACCGACAGGCCTGGCCCTCAGCAGATTCTCTGCCCAAGGCTCTCCTGTCTCTAGGTGAGCGCCTGTAGCCAAAGGCTGTCCCATCCAGAGGAAGGGCAAGTTCCTAACCCTGCTCCAGCCTCGACTTCCCAAGGTCGCACAGTAAGCCAGGGACAGAGCCAGTGCTGGGCTCTTCCCACCTCACTAGGCTGGCGTCTGGGCCCCGGGTGAGTGCCTGCAATGCTGGGGGTAAAAGCAGGAGTTAACTGTGGGGTGGGGGCCACCAGGCACCCCCTTAAAACATGAGGGTCAAGCCCTGGCCAGTGTGGCTCAGTTGGCTGGAGTGTCATCCCGTACCCAAAGGGCTGGGGTCAGGGCACATGCCTAAGTCGCAGGTTTGGCCCCCTGTCCGGGGGGGCGTGAGACCCCCGGTCTGGACACATACGGGAGGCAACCAATCGATGCTTCCCTCTCGCACTGATGTTTCTCTCTCCCTTCCTCTCTAAGAGCAATGGAAAAATGTCCTTGGGTGAGGATTACAAAAAACAAAAAATGTAAGGGTCAACAAAGACAGGATAATTGTGGGGGGTCACAGACACGCCTCAGCCCCGTGGAGCTCTAGAAAACCAGTGGTAGTGGTACACTTGCAATTTTATAAAATGTGGAATTTGCAGAGACTTCTTAAAGAACAGAGAAAATGCTTCTGTTTCAAATAGTCAGTGAAAAAAACAGGGGTGAAGGTGAACATAGAGCGTGTGACCTACTCTATTAAAATGATGTACATGATGCGGCTCAGGCAACAGTCGCCCGCAAACATGAATCTGGGGGAGGGTCGGAGCAGGGTATTCACGTGGTCTGGAAGTCTCCACAGGCTGTTAGAAAAACCAATAACCACACAGTGGAGAAACCAGGTAACTCCTTGACCAGGTGATCAAAACTCAGGTCAGGAGGGAAGGGCAGATGGATACCACACCCCAGCTGGGAGCCCCAGACACGGACACGACTCTGACACAATGCTCCTGGCTCTGACCCGGGCGACCCATCACACGGACCTGAGTGAGGAATCTTCTATTAAAAAAGGAGTGGATAGCCCCGGCTGGTGTAGCTCAGCAGGACTGAGCATGGGCCTGTGAACCAAAGGGTCACCAGTTAGATTCCCAGTCAGGGCACATGCCTGGGTTGTGGGTCAGGTTCCCAGTAGGGGGCAATGCAAGAGGCAACTACACGTTGATATTTCTCTCCCTCTTTCTCCTTCCCTTTCCCTTTCTCTAAAAATAAATAAAATCTTTTAAAAAATAAAGGAGTGTCTATTTTAAAATATACATTTCAAAAATGTCAATGTCATAAAAATCAAAGAGAACTTGAGAGAATATTCCAGATTAAAGGAGACCAAAGAGACATTAACAACTAAATGCAATAAGCTGACTCAGCCTTGGCTAATAATGTACTAAGAAAATGAGTGAATCTTGTATCGATGTTACATCTGCTGGGATCGATGACTGTACTGCCGTTATGTAGAACTGCATCCTTTCACTCAGGAAACACAGACCCCAGCGTTAAGGGCCATGACACATGCAACTATACTCAAATGACTCAGAACACAGTTACCGGCATTCCCACACACGCACACCTGGAGCAAAGATCCAGCAGGTGGGGCAAAATGTTTGCAGTGTGACGGGGGAGGGGCATGGGACGTGCCTGGTGCTATTTTCATTCTAGCGAGCTTTTTGGAATTTTGAAATGATTTCCAAATAAAAAGTGAATGTATACACGTGTACATGCATACACGTACACATGTAGCAGCTTCTCATTATGTTCTATTAAGTCGTCGCCGAGCACTGAGCCGCCGCCCCTGCGGGAAATCCGAGGTTAGGTTCCTCTGAACCCTGATCACGACGTCTCAGCCAACGGACAGACACACAGCCTTGCTTTAGGTGTGACTCTGGGTGCGGACGCCCCATTTGATGCATGCTGTTGACTCATTAACAATTAACTCAAGGCCAATAGTACAGCAGGTCTTCAAATAACGTCATTTCGTTATAACGTTGATGAGGAAAAAATTGATTCTTAGCCACGTCCACTGTCTGTGTGGCATTTGCACACCCCGCCGTGACTGTGGGCCTGGTTTCTCCGGGCACTCGGGTTCCCTCCCTCGCCCCAAAGACACGCACGTGAGGTGAACTGGCGGGTCTGCGCCGTGGTGGAGGGGCGCCCCGTCCAGGCTGAGTTCCCTCCTCGTGCCCTGAATTGGAGTAAGCAGGTTGGAAAATACTTACCTGCTTTTATTTTTCTTGTATGTATGTACAGCTTACAATTACTTCAGTGTTTAATACTAGCAGTGTTTTGGGTCTTTTTAGAAGTGTGGTGATGTTTTTGTGACCGGAAAGATGCCACAGGAATTTACTCCCGTGTATATCGATGGTAACATTGGTTTTGTCACATGTCATTTCACTTAAAGTTGTGGTTTCCGAGCCCATCAACGACGTTAAATGAGGATGCAGCCATCTTCTCGTGCTCAGGGACACGAGGCAGACTTCAGCACTGCGCTGGGGGTCATGTTAAACAGCAGAAATCACCAAGACAAAACACGAAAATGTGAAAAATGTGGCACTAAATAGGTTTCAGAAAGGACCCGTTTGCAGCACGGGAGCTGAAGCAGGAAGGCGGAGCGCAGCCTTGCCACCCCTCGGCCAGGAGCATGCGGGACAGGACACGCGAATTCCTCTCTGCTCCGCCCCTGTCCACGATGACCACAAACTTGTTGCAAATGCTGATTTTGGGATTACAAATAAACTTTAGTGAGTAGGCAAATCTGACGATGTGGAATCCGTGAAGGATGAGAGCTGACCGTCGCGTACATACACATGTGCACAAACACACCTCGGGGTTCAGGGAGGCTATCACCTCAGAACACTAACCTTGGTCATCTCTGTGTAGTAATAACTGGTATTGTCTTCTGTATATATTTTTGTTTGTTTTCCCAATGGGCATGCGTCACTTTATAATAAGCATGTTTTTAAAGGGAAACAAGGCTAAGAGAGCAGGATAAATCTGGAATCAAGATTGACTACACCAGCTCCTCCATGAGAGACCCTATTGTAAAGCCTTTGCACAAGGCATCTTGTGCAAATATGCCTTTGTATTTTTTGTGACTTTTCAGTTTTTTTTCTGCCTGTAAGGGAGGGCCATGGGAGTGCTGGGCATCTCCCAGGGCCAGAATGCCCCTTACCTCTTGTTTGTGGGCCTTGTCTTGCTGGTGGATGCCGTTTGCAGAACCGGAATTGCCGATGGCCTGTAAGAGTCATGGGCAGATGCTGAGTGAGGTTCGCCAGGCTGCAGTTCCTAGTTGGTCCACTAGATGGCGAGGTCTTCTTGAAAGGATCATCTCAGGCTCCAAACTGACCAAAGAATGGGGGTCCCAGGACCCCCACAGATGGAGGCTCTCAGGGCAAGGGTGCATCTCTCCCCTTAGTCTGAGATCCTCACAGTAAAGCCATGTATGCCTTGGGCTGGGACTCCCGGAGCACATGCCTGTGTCTCTCCCCTTCAGGTCAGGGTTTTGGAGAGAGACAGGGCTCCCAGCCCTGGACCAGGGTTTCTTGGACAGGGCCATGCTCCAGGAGGACACTGCCCTGGCTCACCTGATCAGCCCAGCCCGTGCCCGTGGCTCACCGGGGATTTGTCAGGACTGCTCCTCATGGCCTCCACGAGCCTTTCCACCTGCTGAGCCTGGTCCAGTGCGTCCCGCAGGGCGTCCTCTGTGCTCATCAGCTGGTGCTGCAGCCGCAGGAGCTCAGGGGTGGAGGATGGGTCAATGAGGGAGTAGCGCCTCTGATCTGACAGGGACTTCTCTTTGTCCTGGAAGTGGCCGGAGAAAGAAAGAGCATGTGTGTGCGCCCATGTTTCTGTGCGTCAGGGGAAGGCAACCTCTGCTCTGGCCTCACCTAACTCTGGGCCAGGCCTGAGCATCAGCTGGACATTCCTCAGACTTCCCTCCCTCACCTGAGGGTCCCCAGTGAAGCATGCTGTCAGGGGCTTCATGTCCTCCCAAGTCCCAAAATCTAACACCCTCCTTTCGTTCCTTCTTGAGTCCCCCCGACTCCCTCCACACTCTCACATGGGTTGCTCTTCTTCACCGCCAGACCCAAAATCTCATCATCTCTTACCTTCCAGCCACCTGACCCGCTGCAACAGCAATTTCTTTACCCCTCCTTCCTCACCCAGCAGGACACACCTGCCCCATACACCGTGGTCCCAGGAGGCACGTGCCTCATTCCTGCACAAACTTGCCCCTTCATATTATGTGTGAATCCCCACCGCAGGACCCTGAACAAAGAGCTGCTTTCTGGTTGATTACTTCTATGGATGGGGGGTTCAGTGCCTTACAGTAGCCCATCTTAGCTCTGGATAGGTCAAATTCTTAGATAGTATCCCTTTGCATTGCATCACCTAGATTATCGCACAGCCAGCCACGATATCTGCAAAAGCAGATGCCTACAACCCCTCCACCAGCTATGTCATTGACCCTGTGGTTCTAGGGAATTTTGAATTCTCTCCGAGGCATAGCTGTTCCTGGGGGGGGGCGGTGCCAGGAGGTCACCACTCTCCGTGGCCTGACAGCAGGGCAACCTCAGCAACCCCCAGCACCCCTTGCCCCCACATACCAGCCCAGTCAGCTTTTCACGAAGGCCCCGGATGTCGTCCTTAAGTTTCTGCTCCTTGATCCGCCACTCAGCCTTGTGGACCTCGCGGCTCAGATCCCTCTCGGGCCCTGGGGAGTGGCGGTTGGCCTCCAGCAACAACACCCGTAATTCGTTCAGGCTCCTGGGGACAGGTGTGAGGGGCACAGAACGGCTTCAGTCAGTCCTGGACCCTGCACGCCCACACTCCAGCCATTTGCCAAATGCCTGGAGACTGGCCACTCTGAGGGGGAGACTGGCTGTTAGAACATCACCTGCACCAGAAGGGGGCAGAGTGGAAACAGGAGGCCGTTCAGCCAGAGTCCAAGAAGGGTCAGGATTGATGGATGAGACAGTGAAAAAGACCTGGCCTTTCCTACGATGTTTTTAAACTATTTTTAAAAAGGAGATATTTGTTTAACTAAAAAATTAAGCAAAGCAAAACAAAACAGCCCAAGAGAGCCCATGAAGGAAGACATGTATTTTAAATGGCCAAAAGCATATGCATTTTATTTCCCACATCAGCCCGTAACCCACGGGCAGTAGCTGCCTGGAGCACTATGATGAGAACGATTCTCAGGTGTCTATAATCTGCAGAAAAGGGCGTGGTGGTGAATTAGCAATGTCTGCCTCAGGCACAGGATTAGAAAACAGGACACACTCCTTCTAAGGTGTTTCCCTTGCCAGCATCTGCTCTGAGGAGGGGAAAACCCCCTTGCTAGGTGGCCATGGGTAGTTGAGAACAGAGTAGAAGTCTGCTGGCAATGTCCCTTTTCCTTTCCTCCTCCTTGCTATGAATGTGATCGCTGGGACTTTAGCAGCCATCTTGCAACCATGAGGAAGAGTCCAAGAGAACCAACCAGTTGGCACTGATAGTTTTAGCTGTCAGCCACAGCTACTCTCAGATTTCCTGTAATGTGAGGAAAATAAATCTCTACTCATTAATCTCCACTCCTACCCTTAACACCACGGGAACATGGATGAGCTCGTGGCAGCCTACTTTAATAAAGGCTTCCCCTGGCTGGTGTAGCTCAGTGGATTGAGCACGGGCCTGTGAACCAAGCAACCACGGTTCGATTCCCAGTCAGGGCACATGCCTGGGTTGCAGGCCAGTTCCCAGTAGGGGACACACAAGAGGCAACCATACATTGATATTTCTCTCCCTCTCTCCTTCCCTTCCCTTCTAAAGATAAATAAATAAAATCTTTAAAATAAATAAATAAAATAAAAAAAGAAAGGCTTCAAGGAAGAGATGGGCTGTGAGCCAGGCCTTGAAGAAGGGAATGAACTGAGCAAAATGTCTGAAAAGAAGAAGGTAGGAATCGTGTGAATGATGGGAGACAGAGGAAGAACTGAGCACATGACAGCAGGAAGACAGAGCCCTCGGAGGAGGCAACACTAGGCTGAACACTGAGAATAAAGTATCTGGGAAGGGGGAGGATGTGGGGAGCGAGACAGCGGTGGGGCCTCGATGCAGGGGCCTGGCTGGTCATGACTTCACACTGGGAAGGGATATAGCCCAGGTGCACCTGTTTAACTCCCTCCTGGGCGGGCCCCATTTACTAGAGAGGCGCTAAATTTGTAGCAAGTGTAGCATATAAACTACCAATCTGTACATCAGACTTAACAGGAGGGGAGACAGCACTTCCTTTATAAAAATATGCTTGTACTTTGCTAAGATTCCTTTAAATCAGAGGTTGGACTTACAATGTTTACAGGGGCTGGCGAACCATGGCCCTGTGGGGGTGTAAGTGAAATAAGGAAGGGGGTGGGGGACTGAGAGACCCGGAGGGCGCTGCCCGCCACTAGGGGGCAGGTGCTCTCCGGCCCGGCAGGTTATCGGCTGCGGGAGTCAGCCTAGTTGTTGTCAGAACTTCCAATTTTTTTTACGGAATCTGGAAAAATCTAGATTTTATGTGTAGTCTTCTGATTTTTTAAATGCTCATCTAATTTTCCCCCCTCTAAAGCCTCATATGGGTTACACAAACTACATCTATAAACTGGAACCAAGAGGTTCTCAAAGTGTGGGGCAGGGAACACTCGGGGTCCCTGAGACCGTTTCAGGGGTCCATGGTCCAAACTATCTCACAACAATAAAAAACTGTTTTCATTGTCACTTCTCATGCAAAACAATGGATTTTCCCCCTGGGGTCACGTGGCATATTAATTATCTAAAGACAATATTAAAATATGCTCTTTTCCAACTACATACATATGGAAGGCCAGATGTTTATATACAGTTCACCAAAACATCAAACTGCAAAGACTGAATGCAAAGGGTTACACAATGCCATTCTTCTCATTAAATATTTTTTTATTTTGGAAAACAGTTAATTTTTATCTAAAGCGTGTTAATTTATGGTATATGCAAATGGTTTATTTTTAAATGAATTAATAATACTTTTAAATTCCTCAATTGAGATTTCTAATACGATAAACATAGAATAAATAAGCACAAGCTTTTTGGGAATCCTCAATAATTTTTAAGAGTTTAGCCCTGGCTGGGTAGCTCAGTTGCTTAGAACGTTGTGCCAATACACCAAGGTTGAAGGTTCAATCCCAGGTCAAGGCACATACAGGAAGAAATCAATAAATGCATAAATAAATGGAACAACAAATTGATGTTTCTCTCTGTCTCTCTCAAATCAATAAATAAAATTAAAAAAAAAATTTAAGAGCTTAAAGGGATCCCTGAGACCAAGATGTCTGGGAACCGCTCATCTTTCCTAGAGATAAGTTAGTGCCTGGAGAACCGTGTTAGGAAGGATTCTGAGGCTTCGTCTGAGCTAAGCAGAGAAGACAATGATCACTGGTGATGCCAGCCATCTGCCCATCCTCCCCCACCTCTGGAGAAGACTGGCCGACTGGCTAATGTCAGGTGGAGAGAAGGTCCAGGCCAGAGGGAAGACAACTGGGTGCAGGTGTGGCCATACAGCCGGCGCTGACTCACCGCTCCTTCCTCAGCAGCTCCTGGCTGATGAGGACCAGCTGGCCTGAGGCGTCATGGGTCTTCCGGGACACGGCCTCCAGCTCCGCCTCCAAGCGCCGCTTCTCTTTCTGGAGGGCATCTGCCTTCTTCTCTCCCGATTTGCACTTGGTCTCCAGTACTGAGTGTCAGCCGGCAGGAAAGAGAGAGAAGGTCGGGAACTCGAAGGGCATCTGTCCCAATCAACAGCCCGGGCAGGGGCCCAGTTTTCTCAGGGGGTCACAGTGACACCCTCCACTGGGTGGGTCTCTCTCATCCAGCAAAGCCAGGCATCTAGGGGCCAAGAGAACAGCCACAGAAAGCAGGCGCGGACCCCCAGGCACCGCAGTGGGCCCCGTGGTGGCGGGAAGCAGTCCATGCTTTCTGAGACAAGACCCAGCGCTACAACGCTGCCTGAACAAGGAAGGGCTCTAGCTTGGCCTTGGCCTGGGAGGAACCCGAGGTCAGCTGACCTGTGTGGGAACCAGTTACGCCCTGTGAACAGCATGGGACCTGGAGAGACGTGGGGATGGGACTCACTTCCCAGGATGGGGGCTGTCTCATGGACACCACCACTGGCACTCTGGTGGACGAGAAGGCTAGTCTGTCAGCAAATCACAGATTCCAGTCCCCCCGCCTCATCCCAGGCTCCCCCGCTGCCCTCACTGCCCCGTGCCTTGCTCTCCGCTGCAGCCAGGGTCCTTCCCCCCACTGTAAAATCTCGGTATTTCTTCTAGGGGTTGGGGGTAGATGTATTGTCTCAAAGTGGCCTACGAGGGACCGAAAAGTCCTGATGGAATTTCCCAACACATGGTGGCCGCTGGAGAGAGAAGATGGCCAGACTCCCCCATTAGATTACGGACCATGAGAGGGCCACTGTTCCCCTGCTCACTGCTGCCCAGTGGAAGGAAGTCCAGCGTGGATGAGCTGGCCCAGGCCACCTCTTCCTCAAGGCAGAGTGCGGGAGGGCACCCTGACCCGGTGCCAACCCTCTCCACGCCCCACTGGCACGTGGCCCCAAGGGAAGCCCCCCGCGCCTGCCCTGCGGGGGGGGGGGGGGAGACTTACCACTTACTTGGGCCCTGAGCATCTCAGTCTGGGATGTCAAGGCTGTCACCTCTTTGTCCCTCTTGTTTAGCTTGTCCTGCAGGCCTAGGGGAGACGGGAGAGATGAGGGTCCATTAACATTCCAGGTTCAGTGGCGTGGTCCAGTGGGCACCACCCTCTCTCTGGGAAGCCAACTCTGAAACACAGGCTCCCAGGCTGTGCAGTTGCAAGCAACTTAACTCTCAGAGTTTCCTCGAGAAAAAAATGGAGATGGCAATAATGGCGCCCGTGTGACAAGGTCATGTGCGTTCAATACTGGGGAGGCCTCAGAGCAGTTGTAAAAACAATAATGCATGCACTGCTAGAAACACATTAACTTTCCATAAGTTAATTTATAAATTGAATGTAATACCAATAAAAACACAAACAAGATTTTAATGCTTATAGAACTGGATAAGCTGGTAGAACTAAAAATCTCTTGGAAAAATAAGCAAGAATAGCTAAGAGAGTTTGGCAAAAAAACTTCTTCAGTTAAACACAGAACTACCACCTGACTCAGCAGTTACACTCTAGCTATGTAGCCCCCGAACAGGTACTCGACAGGCGCCTGGACCCAGAACTTTAGAGCAGCATTTTTCACAACAGCCAAAAGGGGGAAGGAGCCCAAATCTCCACCAACAGGTAGGCAGATAAACAAAATGTGGCACATGCACACGACGGAATATGACTCAGCCATAAAGAAGAACAAAGCACTGACTCGAGCTACAATGTGGCAGAACCTCGAATATGTTACGCTATGTGAAATAAGCTAGACACAAAGGCCGCATATTGTAAGATTCTAGTTACATGAAATATCTGAAGAAGGCACATCCACATAGACAAAAAGCAAATCAGTGGTCGTCGGCAGCTGGAGGGAGGGGAGAATGGAGGGACTGGTAATGCAGTTTCCTCGTGCATGACGAAAATGTTTCTGAACCACATAGAGGCAGTGGATGCACCGTCCTGAATGCCACAAAACGCTGCAACGTCCTGAATGCCACAGAATGTTTGCTTTAGACTGGTTCATTTTAGGTGATGTTAGTTTTCCCCCAATTAAAAAAAATGGCCAAGAGAATTTTGAAAGACCAGAGTAGGAAAGAGTAGGCTTGCCAGTAATTGAAAAATGAACAAAACTTGAATAATTAAGGCTGCCAACTCAGATCAGCAGAGAAGGGGGAGATAAGTTTTTTAAACATGTGCTGGGACAAGTAGATGCTCCTTAAGGAAAAAGGCAGGAATGGATCCTTACCTCACACCTTGTAGAAGGATGAATTCTAAGTGGGTCAGGGATTTCAACCTAAAATATGGAACTAAAAGGTACTCGAAGAAACCATGGGGTTTATTACTTATTTATTTTTTGGCTTCCAGACTTACTCTTTTTTTTAAAAAAATTTTTAGGCAGAGGGGAAGGGAAGAAGAGAGGGAGAGAAACATCAATGTGTGGTTGCCTCTCATGTGTCCCCTACTGGGGACCTGGCCTGCAACCCAGGCACGTGCCCCGACTGGGAATCAAACCAGCGACCCTTTGCTTCACAGGCCGGTGCTAAGTCCACTAAGCTACACCAGCCAGGGCTGGATTTATTTGTTATAAAATAATATATCACGAATGTATTACTTCTAATGCATTACTTCTATTATTTATTATTTATAAAAATAATAGATCCAGAAGCCAAAAAAAAAAAAAAGATCGATTTAAGAAAATCCACATGGCAAACTCCACTATGAGAAAAGCCAAACCACAAGTGGGTGGAGACTGTGCGCCAAGTCACAGACAAGGAGTTTCTAACAATGAACAGTAAGATCCACGGCCCAACAGGGAACAACGGGCAGAAGATCCAGGTAGGAATGGGGTGGCGCTTCGTTCACGGTGAGGTGAAGGTAAACTGAAAGGACATCAGGCGACATCTGTGACCGTTCAGACCTGCACAGGTCACCAAGTTTGAGGACACAGGGTTGGTGAGGCCCATGGGGAAACGCCCTTTCAACCAGGGCCAGCTGGAGTCAGAACCGATGGAGCGGAGGAGGAGGGGATTTATTTCCGCGGGGCTGTTTGCAATAAAGACTGAAAACAGCCTGCTGCCCACCAGCAGGGCACTGGCTGAGGACAGACGGTGGCTCCGCACAGTGGCACGCCCTGCACTGCAGGGCTGGAAAGTGGCAGGGAAGAGTCTCCTGGACGCTTCACTGAGTGGAGAAAAGTAAGGGGACGGACAGAGTGAGGGGGAGGGGACGGAAGGTGGCCAGGCAACAGGGGACCCTTCACTTTACACCGTTGGAACCATTTGTAGTTTATACCTACTTTAAAGACGATGTAAAACCAAACAAATAACAAGGTATTTCTGCACAATGCCCAGCACTCAATAAACGGAGCCGCGGTCCCCCGGGGTGAGTGGCTCACGCCTGCAACAGGTGCCTCTCGCCAAATGGCAGGTGATGCAAACCAAGTGGCACCCAGCTCAAAGACAGACCCAACCAGCCTGTCCCCAAAGCCCCCGTGTCCCACCTGGCCAGTGGCCACTCACCTTCCACAGTGTCCTTCATCCTGATCTTGTCCCCTGAAATGTCATTCGACTCAATCATCTGAAAGAACAGGCCTGTCAGGGGGATGCTCACCCCCGCCTCTGCCTCCCGCCCCGGGTGGCCCCGCAGCGCGCCTCAGCCCTACCTTACACGGGTGGGGGGACTTGCTGTGGTGGGGAGCACAGGTGTCCCTAGTATGGCCCCCTGACAACAGAGGACCCCTCCTCTGCTCCCTGTATGCCCAAGGCTGCTTGTGCATGACTTCTGTGAGAACGCCTCCTGCCCCTTTCTCTGCTGAAAATATCCATTACATCAAATGGATGTCCTTTCCCCTGGGACACCCTCAGAGGCTGGTCCTGGGAATGTTTCCATCGATAGCATCCAAGATCGCAGCCTCGGTGTCCCCTTCCTGAAACGAGCGTCGACTGCCGCGGGCCGTGTGAGCAGAGCACGCCCAGGCTCGTCTCCTACAGGGACTTGTTCAAGAACGGTTACTTCTTTGCTCTCCAACACGTCTTTTAAATAATAAACCCAGAAGCCAAAGAAGATAAGATTAAGAAAAAAGAAATCTGGGCAAGTGTCAGCTGGCTCCGTGCTGCTTCCTTCTCCAGCAGTGTCTGGCCTCCTGCCGAGCTGGCCACCCTCAGAGCTCCCGGTTCAGTTCGCCAGAGCCTGAGCCACAGGTCAGGGCAGAGAGGGGCTGAGCAGGCAGTCGCCCCATCGACCAGCCCCTCAGCGTCTTCTCCCAGGTCCCAAGCCCCATTTCAGCCTCAGCCAGTGATAGCTGTGCCCCTAGATCTTTATTTAGAACACTGCAGGGAAATGAGGCACATGCTAAAACGTTGTTGTGAAAGTTCTCAGACTGCGTGAAACCAGAAATCTAGTCGTCCCTGGAAACAAGGGTCCAGACCGAGACCCCGAGTGTGTGGAAGGCAAGAGAGGTCTTCCGGAGGTCACCACCCACTACTCAGCCCCAGGTCTGTGACTCAGGAGCAGGGGGCCACCCTCAGCCCTCCGTCCCCCATGCTCTGTGAAACTACAGCACCCCCAAACCACCCCCACTAAGGGAGCGCAGGTCCTGGGGTTCCGGGCCTGACCCCGCCACCCTGAGAAGCCAATCAGGCCATTAGCACATAAGCTAACCTGGGGCTCTTCCTCTCCCCCTGCCCACGACCCTGGGAGGGCATGTGCTATACACTGTCACTTCCCAGTGACAGTGGCTGGGAGGCTGCTGCAGTGGGACCCAGGGCACGGCACAGGCAGAGAGCTCCTTTCACAAAAGGGCGCCGTGTACTGGGAACTCCTGAGTACTCACTGCAGAACACTAAGTTCTAGTGTCAAAGCACAAGGGGCACTGAAGCTCAGGAGCCCCAGGCCTGTAAAAGGCAATGGTCATGCTAGCTGTCCCTTCATACAGAACCTGACCTTGGCCCTCTGTGGGCCCTCTGGCAGCAGAGATGGGCACCACCCCTGCCACTGGTGGGCAGGAACCCCAGGAAGGCTACTTTGTCTTGGGGTCTCGGTGGGCACATCTATGAAATGGAGCCCATCCTGACCATGGGAGTGGAGGTGAAACGGGGCGGCGCAGGGCCGGGCACAAGCTGTGGCACTTGGAGCTGCTCAGAGGCCCTCCCCAGCTCCACTGGAGTGAACACAGCCACGTCCAAGCCTCCTCAGTGTGCCTGCCTGGATGTCGAGGCTTAGAGGGAAGCTGATACTGATGGCAGTAGCCTCTGTAGGGCTGCCCCCTTCAGCCTTCCAGACCCCACTCCAGGGACCCCCACACTCTGGAGAAGTGAGCACTGGACTGTCGCTCAGTCTCATTATGACTAGCAGAAAGAGGGCCGCCCTTAGATCCCCTAGGTCAGCCCCAAGTTGCAGACGGTAGCCCCAAGCATGGGCAGCGCTTGTCTGCCACGTCCGTGCCAGCCCTATGGCACAGGAGCCTGCATAGTAGGACATGTCTGGGCATTGGGGACTTGGGGACTCGGAGGGAGCCTGCTATCTGCTCTGAGGTACAACTCTCTCCAGGCTGGGACCGTGGGGGGCCCAGCCAGGTCAGCTCAGACCACCTTCAGTCCCCAGTCACGTGGGCCAGCTGTCCTTCTGACAGAGGGGCAAGAGCCTCCTCCTCTGAGCCTGGTGCCCCAGATCTTAAACAGGCACGTAGCTAGGGGCAAAGAGACCTTCCCTGGGCTGGAAAAAAGAGGTCACTAAACACCTAGACCCTCCCCTGCTGGGTCCTCCAGCCCTGGCTCCTCGGCCCCCAGGCCCCCACACAGCCCGGAAGGCAGGGTGGCTGCGTACGTTGGTGTGCTGGGACGAGCACAGGGACTCCACAGCCTGGAGCCTGTTTTCAGCGACCAGTAGCTTCTCCCGCAGCCTCTCAGCCTCCTGCTTGCTCTGGGCCTCTGACCGCTGCAGCAACTCGTAGTCCAGCATCTTCTTCTCCGCCAGCGAGATCTGCTCCTTCAGGAACTCGATGGCCTGTGCCTGGCCCCGGTACTCGGCATCCAGCTTCTCCAGCTCGTGCACCCGCAGCTCGGCGTCACGGCGCTGGTCTTGGGCTTCTTGCAGCTCCAGCCGGTGCTGGCTGGCCTGCACCTCCAGCTGGGCCCGCCAGTGCTGCTGCAGCCCGGCCAGCTCTTCTTGCACCTCCTGCAGCTTCTGCCGCAGGCCCTCCTTCTCCTTCACGTGCATGGCAGTCTCGATGTCGTGCTTGGCACGCAGGTTGCCCAGCTCCAGCTGGTGCTCCATCTTGATGCCCTCCATCACAGCCTTCAGCTCCCCGATCTCCTTCTGCTGGGCCCCCGGGCCCGAGTTCAGAGTGGCCTTGAGGTCCTCTAGGGACTTCTGGTGGTCTGAGGCCAGCGAGTCCAACTTGGACTTCCAGTTGTCCATGAGCCCCATGTTCTCGCTGGTGGCCTGCTGGACCTTGGCCTTGAGGTCCACCACCTCTTGTGCATACTTCTCATTGGCAGCCCGGAGCTTCTCCACCTCCGCCTGGTAGGCCCTCAGGGCCTTCTCATACTTGTCCCGCAGCACACCGCTCTCCCGCTGGTGCTCTTTGCTGGCAGACAGCAGCCGCTCCCGCAGCCGCAGGGTCTCGGCGGCCTCGGGGTGGTCGGCGGGCGGCGGGCCCGAGTGCAGCAGGCACTGCTGCAGCTCCTCAATCTCACCACGCCGCAGGTTCAGTTCCTCCTCCAGCTGCAGCACCCGTGACTTCTCGGCCACTGTGGTCAGCTGCCAGGGAGAGAGGGACAGGTCAGAAGACCAGCTGGAGAGTGAGGGGGTGCAAGAAGGGTATGGGGGGCAGTCCTCACCACTCAAGGGCCCCAGCCCAGTGGGGAAAGGTCATGAGAAGGGAAGGGCATCCACCCCTACCCAAGTGCTGGCGTTTCCTCAGTGACCTTGCCCACCACAGCTCCCACAAAGGCCCCTACTGGCTAGCAACCCAGTGATTCAGGGAGTCGGCCTGGGACAAATCAGTGGTTCAAAGAAACCACCATTTGAGGCTACGGCTTTCTTTCAGTTCATGTTTTTTTTAAGGGCAGAGACAACAGGAAATTTTGCACTACCCTACTCTAAAAAGTTCCCAGGCTGCAATGGGTTGGTTCAGAGGAGCTGTCTGGCGGGGGTGGACAAAGAAGGGTGGGCTGAATGACTAAAGTAGAACAAAATTATTGCTCCTAGACCCGCCTCCTGACGGAAAACCGAGGTCAGAGGTTTCACCCTCCAAAGCCTACGCCTTGATCATGTCAGTGGTCATAGATTTAAAAACAACATTTTTAATTAAAAAAATTTTTACAAGCCTAAAAAATTGTTTCTGAAGCTGCCCTTGAGTTCAATAAACCTGTTTTTATTTTTCCAATCAGGTTTTGAACCCTAGATTAAGATGCCTAAGTGTAGTGGGCCCTTGCCTGTCAATCAGTTTCTGCAAGCAGTGTCTGTGCACACGTGTGTGTGCTGTGTGAGTGCACAGGGTCACTGGGCAACAGACAGTGAGTGACCAGTGACCTCTCTGTGTCTCCAAACGCCCACTGCATGCACACACTCCGAGTGCCGAGGCTGACCTGCAGAAACTGACCACTGCTCACCCCACAGCCCCACGCTGTTTACGTCCCAATTGCTGCTTGCTGGCTATTTGTCTCTGCTGCCAGACTGCAGCTGGGCCAGGCCGGCCAGCTGTCTGGATGTGCGTGCTGCACGGGGAGCCAGGCCCAGGACTTGCATGGTGGCTGTGGAGGGGCCAGCTGGGCCTGGAGCCTGGACTTGGAATCAGGCCCTGCAACTAGGAGGGGAACTCGCCCCCAAAGAGAGCTGTCCCCAGCCCAGAAGCCACTCCCCGACCCTTTGTGTCACAACTGCCACCCCCTGGGCTGACCAAGAAGCCCATGTCCTGCGGACATCCCTACTCCCCCACCCCAGGTGCTTCAAGCCAGCCCCTCCTGCCACCACATTTACCCGCTGGGCTAGAGAAACCTGGATCTGCAGTGCCCCAGTTTCCAGCCTTCCCCAGCCGGAGAAGGAGGACATGAATGGATAGGTGGTCTCCATGCCTGTCCACAGAAGGCAGACGTTCCCAAGAGACCCCTCAGTTCTGAACATGACAAAGCCTTGCCATGGCAGTACATGGGGAGGGAGGAAGGTGGAGGGCCTCGCAGGACACTCTCGGCCAATGGGACCAGCTGGGGAGCAAAGTCACAGAGAGCCAAGCCCCTCCTCCCTGAAAAGTATCCATGAGAGCGAAGCATAAGCATGTTCCTGACCCTCCACTTCCCTCCTGGAAAGGGCATAAAAGGTAAAAAACAATTTAAGGACAGCAGCCAAGGACAGAGAAAATCATGAAACAGAGGAGCCCAGGGTTGCCCACAGGCCAGGGCGCTGGCAGGCCGGAGGCGGCGGGCGCGTTACCCTGTTGTCGGCTAATTCTCGGAGCAGCCGCTCGGCCTGCGCCTTCTCCAGTAGCAGGCTCTGCTCCAGCTCCCCAATGCGCGCGTGCTCCAGCTGCGTCTGGGTCTGGCCCACCCGGTGGGTGGCGGGTGGGGACAAGGCAGAGGGCATAGGGAAAGGAAGCCGGAGGAAGAGAGAGAGAGAGAAAGAGAGAAAGGTGGCGTCATCTACCATGAACAAGGCTGGAAAACAGGTTATGGAAAGGAGGCGGCTCAGGGGAAGAGAGGAGGTCCAGGGAGGTCAGCCCGCCTCCTGCCCCTCAGTGTCCTGGCTGGGTTTCTTCAAGGGCAGAGAGCAGGCTGCAGCATCCTGCCCAGGCTGGGTGGCAGTGGGCACCCTAGGTCCCTTTTGTCTCCTCCAGGTGGCCCTTCCCCTTGTAGCTCTGCCAAGAGGCCCCGGCCTGCTCCCACCCTGCGGGCTGTTTTTCATGCCAGGCACTCCTGCACATAGGAGGCCGTTAGGATGAATGAATAAGGAAATGACCCCAGGATTCCTGGCCCCAGGCCTGTGCTTAAGGTGGATGAACCAAACAAATGGAAGGCTTTCAAAAATATACCCACGCCCCAGGTGGGAGAGGCTGAGCTACGCCACCCGCCGCCCAGGCCCACACCCGGCCTTGTCAGCACCCACCCACCAGGGCGCCGCAGAGGATGCCTGCTCTCCCGAAAGCACAAGGACATTTCTGTCCCGGCTCCATAAGCCCCACTTTGCACACTAACAAAGCCCCACATTCTCCCAACACCCAGGCTGGCACCTGGGTGTCTCCTGACAGATCTGCGAGCACCCAGAGCAGCCTGGGCACTGAGTGCGTGGTCTCCAGGGAGAAGCAGGAGGGTCCCCCTTGTCTTCCTGCCTGGCCCATCACTGCCCAGGAGAAGCAAGGGTAGCAGGCCTGCGTGGCAGCGCTGAAGAGGCAGACTGGGCAACAGAGCGTGCATCCGTGAACACGAGAATACACACCCGACGCTAGCACGGTTGATGGGGACAGTGTGAACTGGTACCGTCTGTCCCAGAAATAGGTCATCAAGGGCTACGGAGCCGTGCATGTCTTTTGGCCTGTGACCTTGTTTCTGTGAATTTTCCTAAGAGGGTGGGTCCCCTTTCTCCCTAGAGAGGGCAGCACACAGCAGTGCTAACAAGCAGCCACGTTCGGTCTTCCAGAAAATTACAGGCTGACTGATGACCGCGCCTCACCCCAGCCTCCCAGGCCATGTCCCCGCCCTCCTGCCCCAGAGGCGGGCATAGTAGCACTGCCTGGGTCCCACACTAGAGGGAGCACGGTCATAAATGCCCTTACTGGTGGCCCCAAGGGCAAGAAAAAGCCCCCAACTTCACAATGTCAAGGGCCGTCTCATTTGGCGCCTCTGAGAGGAGCCTGCTTCAGGGCCCTCCTGCTCTGTGGGCCGGGTCTTCGTCGGGGCACAGGGGCGCTCAGTGGAGTTGCTTCTGGTGCTGAAGATAAATCCAACTTAGCAGCCTTAGCGGCTAGATGTAGGTGGGGCAGATGACTTGGCCTTCCTGCTGCTCTAAGGACACAACCCAGGACCCGAGGAGTAGGGCCACCACAATTCTGCTTCAGGCACTCGTTGGGTCCCCTGGAGTTAATGTTCTTAAAACCACCATCGAGGCAGTCTCTTCATCTTGCAAAAAAGAGAGGCTGCTCCAGAGAGAGAAGCCACAGGCTCAGAACCAGGCTGTGACTCTGGGCAGTGCAAGGTCCAGGTTCGCGCCACTGGATCCCAGAACTGGCACCGTGTCCTGAACCAGCTGGACTTCCCCGAGGGGACAGCCTGGAATGGAGCTCTTCCTGTGACTGGGGGTGTGAGGTCAGAAGGAGGACACCCAGAGAGATGGGGTGATGTAGCTGGAGGGGGGCCATGTATTCTGGGTTTTATTTTTTTACTTTTAAGATGAATGGGGGTTAAAGGAACTTTGGGTCAATTTGCCTTCTGGTTATCATGGCTATGGTCACAGTCAAAATAGCAGCAATAGGATTCTATTGCTCCCAGACTGAATTAGCTGTCAGTCACTGTCTGCCCCCTCCCAGCCAGGACCAGCTGGATCTGGGGTGGATAACTGATCTCAAGTCGGCCGGCTCATTGGCTAGCCTGGGGCCAATCAGATTCTCCAGAGAGGACAGCTAGTAGAAGGTGGTGCTGGAGTCTGAGCAGGGCCGGGCCGCTGGGTGTGTGGTGGAGAGAGGGAACAGATGAGCCAAAGGGACATGCAGACACAGTGAAAGAGACAGACACAGAGGCTGACCATGAGTCATAAGAAGGAGACCCCTGAGCGGGAGAGAACAGGTTTGGATCCTAATGATGTTTCTTATTCCAGTTCCCTAAACTCCCTGTGAGATTCCCCTGTAGCCTTTCCTCCCTGTTGTTGGCCGCAGGAGTCTCTGCTCCTTGCACCTATGGGCACTTTCCCCAGAAGCGCACCCCAAGCCCCGAAGGAGGCAGCCACCCAGTGGGAAAGCCGGCCAAACGTACCCACAAGACCCGTCCCCTTGGCTAAGAGGGGACACCCACAGAAACACCCCGACACTGGGCTGGGCTCCTACGCCAGCCTGTGCCCTGACACCTGTCCTTTACGATTAAGAAGCAAAGCCTGCACTAACAGGGGCAGCTGGCAGTGACCCTATGCAGATCGTACATGTCCCTCCCCGACCTGGAGTTGTCTGGTGGAAAGGACAACCGTTCACGTGCTTTTGCTGTGCGCTGGAGATTACAGGGTCTTAATGCTGCTCTTTTACAAAATTGGAAGCTGCAATTTCCAATTTGAGCTCAGAGTGACCTAGCACAGTGGTCCCCAAAGTGTGGTCCCCGACCGGCATCACTGGGGAACTTGTTAGAAATACACAAATCTCAGGTTCCACCCAAACCTGCTGAATGGCCACTCTGGGGCGGGGCCAGCCTCCTGTATCTGAATAAGACATGTAGGTAATAAATTCTCAAGTTTGAGGACCACTGACCTAGTTCAACCTCTTCGTTTTAATTAATTAATTAATTAATTTATTTATTTATTTATTTTCAACCTCTTCATTTCAGAGCAAAGCAAACTGAGGCTCAGGAACGAAACAGTCTACCCAGGGACAGTCAGGGCCAGGTCAGCGTGTGAAGAGGGCCTAATTCACTGTTCCCTGTGCCACCCGAGAGCTCTAGGAGCCCTTGTCCCTTGTCACCTCCCAGGGAGCAGGGAGGGACACAGCAGGGAGGCACTCCTGCCCACCCAGCTGGGCCTGGTGAGCCCTGCAGTGTCTGACTGGATGAGGAGGGCTGGGTGGGGCGCTTTACCAGCTCCTGTGAGCGCCCCTCCCTCAGCTCAGAAAGGGTGCGTTGGATGGAAGAGTGAAAGGGCCGCCTGCGCCCAGACCACGTGTCCAGGCCTTATAGTCAAGGGGCTGATGTAACTGGCCACCTTACGGGCTGAGCTCGGGAGTCAGGAGTTCTGGGCCCAGCGGCTGCTGACTTGCTCTGTTACTGGGTGAGTCCGTTTGCCTTTCTGGACCTGTTTCCCCATCTGTAAGTTCTGTGACTTAACAACAAGCTACTTTTAGCCAAAATTTTACCTGGAATCCAAGAGGAACTAAGGGCCCGAGGGTCACCTTCAGGGCTATTACCCAGCAAAGCAGGGAATGGGGAGCTCGGCCAGCATATCCGTCCTCAGGCCCCGCCCTGTAGACACGTGGTCCCTCCCACCCAGTGGCCAACACAGGGAGCACGGCCACTCGGGCTCGCAGAGCTGAGCCACTCCCACCTGTGACACCTGAGTCTCTCGTCTCCCGGGGGATGAGACTCCCTCACTCCACCCCACTCTCCCGGGGTATAGCCCCCGATCCTCCTTCGTTTCTCCCTCCAAATGCCCACAGCCCCTTCCCAGGAGGCCCAGGGTTACTGCCTGGACCTTGTGGCCACTTGTCCTATAAGGGTTGGGCCTGGGGTGCCAAACGAGCCAGCGGCGGGGCCTTTGACCGTTACCTCCAGGTCTCCCTTGGTGATGGACTCCTCCTCCACTCGGAACTGCAGGTCCTCCACCTTCCTGTGGGGGGAGGGGCGGATGAGCGGGCTTCGCCCAGGCAGGTGGGCTTCCCCAAGCCAGCAGCAGCAGACGGGCGAGGCCACAGACTCTCGGACTCCACGCTCAGGCCACACGGAAGGTGCCGCCCCAGTGGAGCAGGCCCCTGCCCGAAGTCGCGTGGCTGACAGAGCAGAGCCTCCTGCAAACCTCTGGCCCTCCCAACAGCCTGATCCGTGCTCCACGCAGAGACTCAGAGCTTCACTCTCAACCCTCAACTGGGAGCGCTTAATGCAACCCCGCCCCCAACCCAGGGTGGCTGTGAGAATAAATGGAGGAACAACCGAAATGGAAGCAGAGTGATGCTAGTGAGTACTCCATTTTCATCACCGCAGGGAACAGACACTGTCACGTGGAGCAGGCTGGGGGAGGAGAGTAGGTAGGCTTCTCACCCTGCTGACTCCGCACTCATCCACAGGCCTCAATATCGGGGGCCAGAGTCCCAATCTCCACTGCTCCCTGACGTGGAGGGGGCCACCCTCAGGGGAGCCACTCACCCACCCATGTGCCCAACCACCACAGGAGAGACACAGGTACATCACAGCTCACAAAGCTATTCTTACTGGGGCCTCCTGACAGCTCCCAGCATCCAGATGAGGAAAACTGAGGCCCAGACAGGGCAAGGAACCTGCCCAAGGTCACCCAGCAAGTATAATACCATACTGGGACTTGCACCCAGGCCCTTCCTGAACACAACTCCCACGGTGTTTTAAAAATCTGTTTTTGTTTGTTGGCATCAGGTGCGTTACCATGGGAACCAGATGTTGGGGGGGGCCCAAGGAGCACCTCAGGCGCAGAGAAGCAAGCCCGCCCCCCCAGTCAGACGTCAACGACAGCCTGTGGAGCACGCGCCTGGTGGAAAGCCCTGAAACCGCCCATGGAGCTGGGGGAGCAGGGGTGGAAGCCGCCGGCTGCACGGGGAAAGGGAGGAAGGCGCAGAAATCTGTGTCAGCTGGGAGACAGAGAGGGGCTCCCGGGCCAAGGGAAACCCTGTCCCCTGCCACCAGGTGACCCGGGGACACCAGGCCAGGACACCCCATCCCCACTAGCCGCCCTGCCAGCGCAGAAAGAATCAGTGGCACAGTGAACAGGCCGGTCCCCTCCCGGCTCTGAGCCTCGGTTCCTCATCTGAAACAGGCACCGCGACCTGCCTCCCAGGCCCAGGGTAAGACTGAGACACGAGGTAAAGCACCGGCATGGGGCTCGCACCCGGCGTGCGGCGCTTCCAGCAGCCTTCTGCTGCGGCTTCTCTAAGCCTCAGTTTCTTGCCACATGAATGGAAATAAAGCCTCTGGGCAGCAGCTGAGCTCCAGGCACGGAACCTGGCTCAGAGGGCTGCTCCGTGGACCTGAGCTGGTTCAAGGTGGTGGGCACACTGGGTCTTCTTCACAGTGCATGTCCCCCCAGGGGCACCGGCAGGAGAGCCAGCCCCACCCCGGGCATCCTCCTCATGACAGGCGGCCCAGGCGTGCGGGGCGGGAACAGTGAACCCCGCCACCGGGAAGAAACGTGGTGTCGCCCTGTGCTCAGCACCACGCTGGGTGCTTTACTGGAATCATCTTGTAAGTCCTCGCAGCAGCTTGTAGACATGGGGATCACCACCCTGCTTCACAGATGACGACGGAGGCCTGCGCAGCTCACGTCACTAGTCCAGGTGACACGGCCTGTACGTGGTGGAGGCAGGATTTGGCCTGGGCCTGCTGGTCCTGAGCCTGTGCTCTTCCTCGTCACCCGTAAGGAGGCTCAGCAAAGATGTCCTCCCAGGAGCAGGGCGGGGGCAGCACGTACCTTCTCTCCTCCTCCAGCTGGTTGGACAGGTCCACCTTCTCCTTCCGCACGCTCTCCACCAGCAGCCGGGCCCGCTGCAGCTTCTCCTCCGCTTCTGCAACATACTGGGCCCCAAGCAAGGGCCCAAACAGGGTCAGCCTTTTTCTGGGGACCAGGGACCAGGTCCCCAGACCTGGGGGAGGGGTGGGCAGGACCAGGGGTGGGACGAGGAGTTGGGGCTGGAACCCCAGCCACCCCAACTGCCTTACCAGCCCAAGGTGGACACGGACCGTGGGCCTGATGTGAGGGGTGGGCCCAGCTGAATGCCTCACCCAGTGGAAACCTCAAGCCCACCTGCTCCTATACCCAGCACCCCAACATCTGCCGCCTCCCCCTGCCCAAGGGCCTAAATCGTGTCGTCTTGTGAAGGTCCCTGTCACGGCACACGTCTGAGCTTGGCTTTATTAATTCCAGTACCCAAGGGAGGGGTGAACTGGCCCCGAATGGAGACAAGAGCCCTGGATGCTTCTCTTCAGGCAGGTGACAAACATCAAGGAAGAGCAGACATGTGACAGCAGGTGACTCAAGGCTACGAGCCAGGGCTTACTTCCCTGAAACCCAACCCAAGCATCTGCTGGGAAGCGCCGTTTGAAATGTGGACAGTTGTATACAGAAAAATGTGCACAGAGTATTACTTAGAAAAAGTGAGAAATTGGAAACAATTTAAACAATAGCAAGAGTCGACAAGGACGCAGCCCGTGGCAGGTGGCAGTGCAGCTGTTCAAGCGGGGGAGACTTCGCTGCGACCTAGAAAATGCTCGCCGTAAGGGCGCAGAGAAAAGCAGGAGACAGCTGATATACAGGTTCTCTTATTTTTTTTTAATCCTCACCCAATGATGTATTTATTGATTTTAGAGAAAGAAGAAGTGTGGAGGGAAGGGAGAGGGAGAGGAAGTGGGAGACGGAAACAGTGATGTGAGAGAGAAACATTGAGTAGGTGCCCCACCTGGGAATCGAACCTCCAACCTAGGCATGTGCCCTGACCCAGGATCAAACCCACAACTTTTTCGGTGTACTGGACGACACTCCAACCAATGGAGCCACCCAGCCAGAGCTATACCCAGGTTCTTAAAGTACGTGCACCTATCCACTGGAAGGACACTCTCGAGGAGGAGGGAGGGGTCTTCTCTGCACACACAAGTTCTCCGCCCTGGGCCTGAGTGACGACACACCTGGCTGGAGGAGGCCGGGGGTGCCCTGCGGGTGCCCGCCACCCTGCCTACCCACCCACCTGCTCATGCTGCGCCTTGAGCAGGGCGATTTCCTTCTCCACCTCGCAGATGTGGCTCGTGGCCTTGGCCACCTCGGCCCGCTCCAGGTCCCGTTCAGCCAGCAGCTGCTCAATGTGCTGCTGCTTCTCCTTCAGGGCCTCTTGCAAGGCAGTCGTGCCCGAGATCTTGCGGGCATAGCGTGAAGAGGTCTCCGTGAGCTGCAGAAAGGCAGAGCGCAGGCGGGACTCAGGGACCGAGCACCATCCGGATAACCCACAGCTCCCCCGCAGGCGGGGGGCCCAAGTGCCTGGACGCCCAGGGCCCTGCTCCTCCTCCTGCCAGTGCCCCTGCTGCTCATGCAGGGGAAGCCTACTAGTTCAGATTCAGGAAACAACCCCTCCCAGAAGGGTCACAGCTGGGGCTCGGACACGGCGGGCTCCCTTCTCCGGGGCCAGGGGGAACCTGCCATCCTGGACTGGGCTCGGGTAGAAGGCTCTCTGCCCAGAGGCATGGCCTCACCTTTTTCCCCCACCCAGGGTGAATGTGGCACCTTTTTGAACCTCCTCCCCTGCACCTGCATGACCTGCCCGACCTGCCCTGCATCTGTATCACCCTGTTAAGGATTAACTCCAAGGAAAGGGCTTAGGCTATGGACAAGTCAGTGATATAAAAATAATGATAATGTAAATGGACCAATCTCCTTTGTTAAGATATACATTTTCAGCTTTGTTCAAAAACTCCAAACTGAGGATGCCTGGAGTTAGTGCAAGACAGGGACAGATTGGGACACCTGGATCCCTCTGTCTTTGACCCCCACACATACCCCAGGCCCCCCACCCGGCCCCACCCTCACCAGACCACTGCGGCTGGGCCGGCCGCCCACGGAGGAGGCCACAGAGCTGACAGAGCTGATGGAGGAGCTGCTGGGGCTGTGGGTCAGTGCTGAAACACCCATGGCCATACGCTTGGTCTTCTTGGCCTTGGCTGGGCTGGTGGACGGGAAGCCGATGCGGATCACCTTGTGGATGGGCGCAAACAGACCAAACTTGGGTGGGCACTGGAAGTACCTGGGGAAGCAAGAGAGACCCACGCTGCCACGATGGCCACACAGCCTGGAGCCTTGCCTGCCTCCCCCCACCCCTTCAGAGCCCAGCAGAGAGGCTCACCCTAGTGGCCCAATCACCCAGACCCAAAGACCAATAGATGGGACTCCCAGAAAGGGAACAGCGGTAAGCAGGGCCTGAGATTCTCTGTAGTCGTGAACAGCCGTTGGGATTATTATTATTATTATTTTTTTGCTTGAAGGAGGTTTGGAAATAACAATCACTGAACTCTGTGCTGGTCCCTTTTCACGAACGCTGATTACAAGCCCCCAACCTCTCTGCTGTTATCTATGCTTCACAGACAAGGAAGGAGGCTTAACTCAGAGAGGTTGAGTAACTTGCCCACAGTCACACAGCGCGTCAAGTGGCAAAGCTGGGACTGGACCCCCTAGCCTACAGGGCTCCAAAGCCAACTATGTTTGGTTCCCACACAACATGCAGGGGTCACCAGCCGTGTCTGCAGCCCCACTCTCGTGGCTGCCCTTGGACCCCCCTCCCTCCATAGGAGGCAAGAGCCTGAGGGAGACACTGTGGGGTGGGGGGTGGGGGCTGCCACCCAACCTGCCCCTGAATTTAGAAAGCACGAGTAAATTGAGAGAAATACGTTATGAAAACAGGAAGGCAAAGTGTTGTTGTGGAAACTCCGGGTGGTCTTCTCTGGAAGCCTCTCTGCTCAAGGACTCTACACAGCACCACGGGGCTAGTCCCGTCCAGTTTCTGACTCACCTGGAAACTGCCTCCCCGCTCCTCCTCTTCCCACACTAAGGCCTGCGCTTGGGCCGTCCCCCCAGCCTAATATACCTTCCTTCTCAGAGCTGTCACAGCCTCTCTGGCCACAGAATCTCACCCGGGGACAGCCAGTGTGTGAACACAGGCCACCTGGCCTTGGCCCCGCATCCCGGACACTGCTCACCCATCGTATCACTGCTCCCCACCCACCCCACCGAAACGGGCCCAGACACAGCCTTAGACCCTCTTGCAAGGCAGTCATGCCCGAGGTCTTGCAGGCACAGCATGAAGAAGTCTCTGCGAGCACTTCCAGCAGTCAGTGCCCTTTCATCAGACATGGCATAGAACTGGAACCAGTTGTGAGCCCACCCTGGTTGCAGAGCACAGTTTACTGTGTCACCCAGGAAATCCCCAGAAGGCACTTGTACCCTGACTCCGCAGGCCTTGAGCAATGGTCTCTCTGGCCTCCACTGGGGATGGTATTCCCCCCACCTGCCCCTGTGCTGCTGTGATGGAAGGACAGAGGCAGCATCTATACTGTGCTGTCTGGCACAGCCACCTGCACACTCAACACTGGCTTCCTCGGCTGCTCCATCCCTGTCCCCAGTCCCCACCCCAGGCAAAGAGAAGGCCCCGCCCACACCCCTGGGGGAAGCCCGCCATACCTGGTGCCTGCCACCGCCCCATCATTCTTCCCCAGAGGCTCGTCCAGCTCCACGCCGCACCACTCGCCCTTGGCAAAGTCCGTCTCCCCCACGTACCGCACCACGCCAGTCTTTGTCCCGCCAACCTGTTGGCACGCAGAGAGATCCGGGTCTAGAGGATACAGTGGGCACAGGCAGAGGTGGTGCTGGAGCCCAGGCGCCCGGCCCACCCACCCCCTGCCTCCCCGTGTGTGGGGAGAGGGACGCCTGCAGTGAGGGGAGAGGCCTAAGGACAGCTGGGAGGGACACGGGTGTAAGCAGCACTCCCCAGGGCTGCCCCATGCAAGAGCTCTGGAGACGGGCCTGCATTCAAACTGCTGCATGAGCTTGGGCGAGTTACCTAACTGAGCTTCAGCATCTCCATCTGCAGAAAGGGTGTTTGTGAGGATTAAGTGCTGCATGTGCAGTGTCTCAGTAAGTTTTATTCTTTTTTCTTTTTCAAAGATTTTATTTATTCTTAGAAAGAGGGGAGGGAGGGAGAAAGAGAGGGAGGGAAACATCGATGTATGAAACATTGACTGCTTGCCTCTTCTACGCCTCCAACTGGGGACCTGTTCAGGCATGTGCCCTGACCAGGAATCGAACCAGTGACCTTTCGGTTCATAGGCAAATGCTTGACTCACTGAGCCACAGAAGCCAGGGCAAAATTTATGCTTAAAAATGGTTCAAAGGGTCATTGCCTTCAAAGGGGCTGGCAGGAAGAGGGAAACAAAGAGTAATAGTTCAATGGGAACAGAGTTTCAGTTTTACCTAATGAGAAAGATCTGTAGATCAGTTGGTTGCATGACAATGTGGATATACTTAACCCTCCTGAACTGTACACTTAATGGTTAAAAAAGTAAATTTCACGTAATGTGCATTTTACCACAGGCAGGGAAAAAACTCACAGGACAGGCTAGTAAGTGTGAATATTACTATAAAAAGTTATATATTTTTTAAATTAAAATTATTTATACATAGAGAGTCAAATACTTCCAAAACCTTAAAAAGCCCTAGAAGTTTCTCTACCTTTCTCCAAAAGCAAAACTTTAACTCTTTAAACTGAACTTTTTGGTATTTTACCTCCTCATACTTCTGAATGACCTGCTTATATTGCTCCTTCTTGCCTTTTCAATTTTGGGTGCCGTTCACTGATGTCCCATCACCACTGCACCCCACCCACCTCTGGACCGCCCGGCTTCTTCCACGTGGAGGTGTCCTAGCCTCGGACGGGTTTACAGCGCTGTGACTAAGTAAACACGCCTCCCAGGGAGACTGCACTTCCTGCTCTTCCTGCACAACTTACCCTACAGATAATAACTGTCTCTCAGGACTGTTTGCTTGCCTGCTTTCTATGGGCTTAACTCTACTTCAGCCCCAAACTCTTTCCATAGTCTAACTCTCCCACCAGGATGTTCGGAGGCACTGGGAATCCCACCCAGCTCTTTCTGAAGAAGACTCTTCTGCTGCCGATGGACTGGTTTCCGGCCCCTCGGCCCGGAGCCTACCGGCCTGGGGCCCCTCACCACCATCACTCCGAGAGGTCCCCCCACCTCTCTCCTGCAACTGGATCCCATTTCCTGCACCCTGTGTCTTCCGGTTTTTCCTAGGGTACTCACTTATTTTACACATATCCTCCCATAGTCTTCTAAGAAAAAGTACATGAAAAAATAAAATATATGAGCCTTTGCATTACTGAAAAGGGTCTATCCTCATTTTTTTTGGGGGGGGAGAATTCACATAAAATAAACTTCACCATTTTATAGTGTACAGTTCAGTGGCTCTTACTACATTCACAACCACCACTGCGATCCGATTCCAGAACTCTTTCATCACGCCGAAAAGGAACGCCGTGCCCAGCAGTGGTTGCCGCCCGCCTCTCCCCAGCTCCCACCGTCCGCCGGTCTACTTGCTGTCTTTGGGGCTTTGCGTCTTCTGGGCATTTCCCGAAAGTGGAACCAAGCAACAGGTAACCTCCATGCCTGCCTTCTTTTGTTTAGCATCCATGTTTATCAGTGTTGGCACTCTGTTCCTTTCTACGGCCAAACGATATTCCCTTGTATGGATTCCCCGACTTTTTGTTCTTCCACTCAGCTGCCGATGGACATGTGGGCAGTTCCTGCTGTGGTTATTATGAGTAGTGCTGCTGTGAACTTTCATCTGCGAGCGGTATGAACACCTGCTTTTGAAGTTCTTGCTACGCTCACTGGTAAACAAGAGTTTGGCTGCATCTCTTCCTTCAGAATTTCAAAGGCTCCTTCTGTGTATTCTAAGAATCCAGTGTTGCTGTTGAGAAGTTCAAAGCCATTCTGAGTCCCGATCCTTTATGTGAGCCCGTATGCCCACCCTGGACACCTGCAGGCTCTCTCTGTGTCCCAGGGTTGTGCAGTGTTACAATGAGTATGGGCCTCTTCCCACCCCTTCCCTGGGCTCCCATGGGTCCTTTCAGCTAAGGAACCCTTGTCAATCCTGGGGGATTTTCTTGGAGTACTTATGTGAATCCCCTGATTCCTTGCTCCAACCACTATCACCGAGGCTGGATCTACTGAACAGATGTTCTGATAGTTATACTCTTCTCTCCTGTTCTGCATATTCTGGCTCTGTTCTCTGGGAGATTTCCTTCAGTGTATCCTCTGATACTTCCGTGAGTTTCTGTAATCAGATCTTTCATTTCCCAGAGCCCTTCTGTTCGCTGCACATTCCTATTCACACATTCAGTGGTACTCTGCTAGGATTTAATGGGCACATCACTTCTTGTTTCGAAAAGAACCAGCTGTTCTTTCCAGAGAAGCTTCTCGTGCTCTCCAGTGTGCAGGGCAGACGCCAAGCAGCTAGCATCCCAGGAGCAGAGGGAGGGAGAGGCCGCTAGGGAAAGGGGCTCAGCCTTCAGGATGGAAACGTTCACTCAATCCTCATCTTTCAGGCCAGCGCGCCTGGGGTTCCACCATGCAAACACTCTCTGACCTCTCAGGAGATAAACTGTCCATCCCAGATGTCTTCTAGAGGGACAGAGGGACAGTCACTAGGCAGAAGGGAGCAGGGATGAAAAGGGACGGGGAAGCTAAAGATATTTCCAACTGGCTCTCCGGTTTCTGGCCCTGACATCAATTCTGTTTCCAGTGGCCACCCCGCAGCTGACTCCTGACCTTGGGGGTTCCTGAGAGAAACCTGGCCGGCTTCTCTGCTTCCCTCCCAATGTCTGTGGGCTCAGCAGCGCCGGGCGTGACCTCATGTGGCCTCTCCTCTCCTGCTTTCTTTGTCCGTGAGGGTTCAATGCCTTATTTATTTTTTAATTGGGTTGGCCAGAAAGTGCATGTGATTTTTTTTTCTGTAAAATAAGACACATTTTTCATTTTCACCAATAACTTTATTGATTTGGCTATTTTGAGTGTGTCGGCTTTCTCCCGGGTGGTATAACGTTGATTGTTCTCAATTAATGTCTCGATTTGTTTTTTTCCCACAATCATTTATTTTTTTAATTTTTTTACTCATTCTTTTTTTATTTTATTGATTATGCCATTACAGTTGTTCTATTCCCCCTTCATTCCCCTCCACCCTGCACACCCCTCCCCCACCATTCCCCTCTTTAGTTCATGAACACGTGTCTCAAGTTCTTTAGATTCTATATTTCCCATACTATTCTTACCCTCCCCCCTATTTTCTATCTACTGTCTATGCTACTTATTTTCTGTACCTTCTCCCCCCTTCTCCTTCTCCCACTCCCCTGTTGCTAACCCTCCATGTGATCTTCATTTCTATGTTTCCACTCCTGTTCTAGCTGTCCTTCTAGTTTGCTTTTGGTTTAGGTGTGGTTGTTAATAACTGTGAGTTTGTTGTCCTTTCACTGTTCATGTTTCTTTAACTTCTTTTTCTTAGATAAGTCCCTTTAACATTTCATATAAGGGCTTGGTGATGATGAACTCCTGGAATTTGATCTTATCTGAGAAGCACTTTATCTGTCCTTCCATTTTAAATGAAAGATTTGCTGGATAGAGCAATCTTGGATGTAGGTCTTTGGTTTTCATGACTTGGAATACTTCTTTCCAGCCCCTTCTTGCCTGTAAGGTCTCTTTTGAGAAATCCGCTGACAGTCTGATGGGAACTCCTTTGTAGGTGACTGTCCCCTTATCTGTTTGACCTTTTTCTTGCTGCTTCTAGGATTCTCTCCTTCATTTTAATCTTGGCTAATGTAATGATGATGTGCCTTGGTGTGTTCCTTCTTGGGCCCAACTTCTTTGGGACTCTCTGAGCTTCCTGGATTTCCTGGAAGTCTATTGCCTTTGCCAGCTTGGGGAAAATTCTCCTTTATTATTTGTTCAAATAAGGTTTCCACTCATGACTGTTCCTCTTCCCCTTCTGGTACCCCTATAATTCGGCTGTTGGAGCGTTTAAAGATGTCCTGGAGGTTCCTAAGCCTCTCCTCATTTTTTTGCATTCTTGTTTCTTCATATTTTTCTGTTTGGTCATTTTTTTCTTCCTTCTGGTCCACTCCCTTGATTTGAGTCCCAGTTTCCTTTCCATCACTATTGGTTTCCTGTGCATTACCATTCATTTCAGTTAGTTTAGCCTTCATATGTTCCTCTAATTTGTGCCTAAAATCAACCAGTTCTGTGAGGATCCTGATCACCAGTGTTTTGAACTCTGCATCTGAAAGTTTGGCTATTTCTTTAACGTCTCGATTTGATCACAATCAACTTCACCTGGTCCACCCAACCGTGGAGCATTGTCCAGTGAGAAATCTCCAGCATGAGACTTCACAAAACACTTCTGACACGTTTGATCAGTCATAGCACCTTCTCTACACCCTGCACAAATCTTTTTTTGCACTTCAGTTGTGTTTTTACCTTTCTTGGAATAATAAAGCATGACGCACTGAAACTGTTACATATTTTCTTCCATCTTTAATATTAAAATGACTATACAAAAATTCACCAATTTTGATAATTTTTAAAAATATACACTGACATGACAGCTGCCACAACACAATCTAACTAAATTGTTTCAAATGAAATTACAACTAAGCACCACTAGAGCCATCTTACGGGAAAAACCGAATGAACTTTTTGGCCAACCCATATATATATGTATGTATGTATGTGTTAATTTGTTTGTTTGTTTGTTTAACCCTCACCTGAGGACATGCTTATTGATTTTAGAGAGAAGGGAAGGGGGAGAGAAAGAAAAGGAGAGAGAGACATTGATGGTTGCCACTCCTGTGCACCCAGACTGGGAATAGAACCCGCAACTTAGACATGTGCTCTGACCAGGAATCGAACCCACAATCTTTAGGTTTACAGGATGGTGCCTAACCAACTGAGCTATAACAGCCAGGGCTAATACCTTTTTTAAAAAAATGCCTTCACTGCCTTTCTAGTGCAGTTCAGGGGGGAGTAAAAGTAAATGTGTTTATCTACCATGTTTATGTGAACCCCGGTATGGCTTTCTAACTGCTACTTTGTCACACCCCAAGCATGCCCCAGGTGTGTCTGAAGGAGACCAACTTCCTAATTAAAACTTGCTCCACTCCGACCATTTCACAAGGGCCGACTATATGCCAGGCGCGGGGAACCGAATTTGAAACTCACTAAAGCGAACAGTGCACCCCATTCCTGGATGGAGAGGCTGAGGTTCAGGGCAGTCGAGTGGAAGAGTCCGGCTGGCCTCACTCTGCTGCCTCCTCCACCCCAGCTGGGCTCAGCTCCCAGGCCCCCCACCGTGGGGCCCCCCTCCCCTCGAGTGGGAAGCCATCTCTGAGGACACTGTTCCCACACCAACCAGGCCAGCCTGGAGGGACACGGCCCTGTGGAGAACCCAGCGGCCCAGCGGGGAAGGGTCGGCTGGGCAGACTGCCTGGTGGGCGGGTGCACTCTGGGTTATCTGCAAGGCTGGCCTGGCCTTGGCTGGGAGCTTTCCGACGTGCAGAGAGAGGGTGCCTGCAGTACAGGCGGTTTTCTGAAAAGGTCCCTTGGCCCATTCCTCACAGGATGCCTCTGTGGCCACTACGTGAAAGAACAGAGACTCTACCTGTGTGGAGATGCTCCACACAGGTCCTTCTTCAGGGAAAGCCTTGCTGCCCTGCGTTGAGCCCTGGGGATTGACCTTTGCTGCAGGACCCCCTCACCGGAGATGACGTCCTTCCTGGGGCAGCAACGCCCGGGGACTGAGCGAGGCAGGGCCAGAAAGGCTGGATACCTGGGCTCCATATGGGGTGCTGTGACTGGCAGTCTCGCTCCAGCACACGCCCTGGTCGGCCAAGGCCCATCTGGTCTGCGCTGCAGTCTGACTTCTTCTGTCCATCTTCCACAGACACTAAAATCCCTAACAAGCGCCTCCACCCCAGACCCACCTCAGCAACCACTTCCAGAGAACCCAACGTGCCATGGCAACCCACCCGCCATCTGACGTCTTTGGGCGTCAGAGACCTCTCCCACCACCTGACAGCCGTCTCCTTGGGGCTTTGGCCCTGGGCGCCTCTTGGAACCACCAGCAGCCAGGCCTGTTCCTTCCTGAGACAGCTTTCTCTGTTCCTTGCTAATTATACCCCGTACTGTCAACTGCAGGGGACCAAGGCATTTCCATTCCCCCACCCAGACCGCTGGACACACTGAAGGTGGAGGATACAGGGAATATTCCTGGGCTGGTAGGCAGAAGCCCCGAGTCCCCATCCCAGCCTTGCCCATGCCCTGCCGTGTGACTCTGAGCCACTACTGGCCCTCTCTGAGCCTCAACATCCTCAACCACACGACAAACAGGGCCTGGTGGTTCCTGCCCCAGCAGGCCGGTCTGTGAGTCTACATCGGCGGCTCTCACTGGTCAATGACCCTCCAGTGAGAGTGTCTTCCTAACCCCTCCTGTCACCAAGTCTCAACCTACCCTCTTGGCTCCTGCTGCTCTGTAATTCCAACCTGGAATGTCTTATCTTCCATCACCTCAATCCTAAACTGGTGGCTGCGTAACTGGCCCCTGAGTCTGTCACACCAGGCCATGCTGCCTCTGAAACCAACTTCCCCAAAACCCGTGCAGACAGACCACCACCTGAGATGGGCTTTCAGGACCACGCCCTGGTCCTGCAAGCCCCAAGGCGGACGTGCATGGCAGCTCTCTGTCTTAGGTTAGCCAGGCAGCCAAGAGCCCTCCACATGTTCCCCGGGCCTGGAAAGTGTCCAGGACCAAAGGTGGTGGAGGGCTACCCAAGGCAGAAGGAAATTTAGAGATGGCCTGGGTACCAGGGTCCCACCGGACCTGGGTCCTGTGTCAGATCTGCCTGGCATGGTATAAAAAGCTATGTGACTTTGGACAAGACACTTTGCCTCTCTGCTCCCACCTCTGGCAGGAACCCCCACCCCAGGCACCCAGAACCCTTGAATGCTCGTCCAGAGCAAGACCCCAAACTTGCCCGGGCCAAGCTTTGAGAGAACCCGGGAGGGGGCGTTTAGAAGAGGACATTGGGCAGATCAGTGCGGGAGGAATTTCAGGCACTAGCCAGGCAGGTTATCTGTGTCTGTCTGGGGCTTCGGAGGGGCAGAAGGCGGGTAAGGCCAAGGCAGGGCAGCCGGCCTGTGGGCCTAGCTCCGCGGCTTCCACTCTGGGCGCTGTGGGAGACTCGGGTCTGTGAGTCTCAGGCCTCAGTCTGTGAAAGGCAAGATTTGCTTCCGTGGGAGACTGTGAGAATGAGAGGGGACCCTGCAGCCCAAAGCGCAGCTCCAGACCGAGCTGGACACCCTGTCTCCGGCAGGCGCAGGACAGAATCTCCAATATTCAAGTAACACTCACGGGAGGTGTGGCGTGTCCTCCTGTGGTCTCCAGGTCTCCCTCTCACCCGACTCCTCGGAGCCCGGCCGGCCCGGCACCCTTCGGGGACTAGCCATGCTTGTTCTCACCTGCCCAACACCGGGGATCTGGAAGGACAGGGTCAGCCCAGGGCCACCCTGGCCACCCAGGCCCTGGATCTGGCACAGCAGGCCATGGCCTTGTCCTGTGCACCCTGCCACTCCCAGCCCAGCTCTGGTTCACAGCAAGGCCAGGAAAACACTCTTGCGTTCATACTACAGAAGGATGAATCCAGACTCTGAAGGACTTGGGGGCCACTGCCCCCTTCCTATTATTTTTTTTTCTTTTATCAATGTATGGTTGCTTCTGGTGCACCCCCTGCTGGGAACTGGCCTGCAACCCACGAATGTGCCCTGACTGGGAATCGAACCGCGATCATCTGGTTCGCAAGCCCCCGCTCAATCCACTGAGCTACACCAGCCAGACCACTGCCCCCTTCCAACCTGGACCCAACTGCTGGGAGCACCAAGAAGAGGGGACCCCGGTAGGAAGACTCAGCTAGAGAGCCCTTTGGTTCCTGCGACCCAATTCCCTCCTCCACAGTAACACCAAGCATTCGCCATTGCAGTTCATTAGATGTCTGAACCAATCCCCCTTGGCCAGGGGTCTTGAGCACCCTGGTCCCTGGCCTTTTCCAGGATAAGCCTGGCACATCCACGATGGTGTCCTACGTCAGTGGATATTATCAATGACAGCTAACACTTACTAAGTATCAGGCACCATGTAAAAGCAACACACGTGTTAATGCATTTCAACTTACGAGGGAGGTACTATTCAAATTCCCATTGTATAGATGGGAAAACAGGCTCAGAAAGGTTAAGACACCTGCCTCGGGTCACGGAATGACAGTCTGCAGAGCCCACTTAATCTGTTGTCTCCCTGGTACCTCTGTGTGGTTCTAACAAGGAGTGGGCAGCCCCACTGGACCCCACCCGAGCCCCAGAGTCCCCTCCCGGCTAGCCCCGGGGTCCAGCCGGCCCGAATGGGGTGCAGAGGTCGGGGAAAGGAACTCACCAGTACACGGTCTCCCAGGCGCAGATCCTTGTCGCCCCGCTTCACAGAGCCACTGTCCGAGAGGTTGGAGCCCGACTCGTTGCCTGTCTTGACAGAGCTATTGAGGACGCTCTCCCGAAGTGGGATAACGCGGCTGGTCAGCGGGGGTGTGGCCGTGCCCGAGTGCAGTGACAGGTTCTGGGCGGTCAGCGACTCTACAGAGTGGGCGTCGCTGCCCGAGCCCTCGGCGGTGGGCTGCCGGGTTAGCTTGGAGGGCCGCGTGAAGATGCCCTGCAGGGCCGGGCACTCGAAGTAGCGCACTCCGCCCACAGCGCCATCATTCTTGCCCACAGGCTCGTCCAGCACCACGCCCGCCCACTGGCCGGGCGCAAACTGTGTCTCGCCCAGGTACTGCACCACGCCTGGCTTCACACCGTTCACCCACACCCGCTCGCCCACCTCAAAGTCCCCCACGAAGTCATCGCCCACCTCGGCCGCCTTCGGGCCAGGCTTCTCAGCGGCGACAGGTGTGGCCACGGAGGAGGGGCCCGAGGCCTGCTTGTGCAGGGGGGAGCCTGTGAGGGGAGAAGAGAGGCAAAGGTTAGGGCTGAGTGCGGGCTGGAAGGTATCAGTGCTGGCTACCTGATGGGGAAACTGAGGCAGGTATGGCTGGCAGTGTGGCCCTGAGCAGGTCTCATTCCAGGTGGGCCTTGAGCAGCCCCCAGCCTCTCTCTACTCTTCCAACCCCTCTGGAAAGTTCTAAGGATTGAAAGTTCAGAAAGTGCCTCCTCAGAAGCAATACTTTCCATTGCTCAGGGTCAGTCAAACTCAAGGGCCAAGAATGAACCCATTATTGAGGGTCACAAGCCGCCACCTCTCTACCCAGGTGGGCTCAGACCTTGGGAGTGGTCTCGGTGCCCCTCATCCTCTTCCCGAGACAGCCCCGGGCCCCACGAACGAGCTCCCAACCTACTCCTTGACAGCTGGCCACAGCCGCAGAGAAAGGAAGAACCAGGAAAACCCTCTCTCTCCATGCCCAAGCCTGCCCTCACTTCCCCCCTCCTTCCCAAGCCTGAAGCCTCAGGGCTGCAGAGACCAGGAAAAGTGGGAGGGAGGAGGGCAGGAGGAGGAAGCAGGTGTGCAACCGCACCCCTAGGACTGAACTTGGAGCGCTCTGGCCTGAATGGAGCCCCCTGCCCTCCTTACGGGAAGCATGACCCTGAGGCTTAGAGAGGCAAGGGCTCTGCCAAGGCCATGCAGCAGAAATGGGACTCAAATCCCGGGAGGGCCTACCTCCCTGGCTCTAATGTGCTCCAGACACCGAAAAGGAAGGGAAGTGACTTGCTCCAGGTCACTCAGGTAATGACCTCACCATGCTGCGTGTGCGTCTGGCTCCTGGGCCTGATGCTCCTGGCTAGGCATGAGCTCAGAACGCCTGCCTGCGTGCACCTCAAGTTCTGGAGGCTGCCCTTCCTTCCTGCCAGACCAAGCATCGAGCGGAAGGAGGTCTCATCTTTCTCCTCCTCTACTGCAGAGGCTGATGGGCTTGTGAAACACGGGTGGGGACAGGAGGCAAGCAGATGCTGAGACACCCCCATCAGAGATGCCGATGTTGCTGGTCCTTTCCACGGACAGCCCATGGAGGGGGCAAAGGGCAGCAGCTCCCACCGGAGTCCTCCTTTCATCCAAGGCCAAGGAGCCCCGGGCCCCAGGTCTGACTTGATGCCATCTCAGGGCTGGAAGCCAACCCCTAAGAACAGAGCTTCTGGGGACCGGGAAGCCACACCAGTCCCGGGCAGGCCCAGCACACCAGGCCGGCCGGCGGGTGCCCCCCCAGGGCACTGGCAGCGGTGGTGGGAAAACACATGGCCACCAGGGCCTGGGCAGCCAGGATGGGGGTCCTGACCGGGGGGAAGGGGGCTACCTGTGAGCTGGGCTCCTGGGAGATGAGTGAGCTTTGCTGTTGAGTGTGGTTGTCGGCACCGTCACCACACCCACCACAGAGGCTGACACGCGGCAGCTCACCTGACCCTCACGGCTAATCCTGAGAAGTGATTTTGCCGTCCCAGTTTCACCGAGGAGGGCACTGGGGCCCAGAGACCTCAGGTGCTTTCCCTGAGCTCCTCCGCAGTGGGCAGCAGAGCCGCGCTCTGGCCGAAGGCTCAGGCTCCGGGTGCGGGCACTTCCAGTCATCGAACAAATGTACACCGCCAGGCCTGCCCCCAAACCTGCAATCACCTCAAATCAACAGGCTCCCCTGAATGAACCTACTTCCCAGAATCCAGCTAAACCCTAGGGTCCCCTACAATCAGGAAATAACCTCATCTTATACGTCTTCCTGCGTAAGGAGGTCCCCCTCCATTTCTTGTTCAGAGGAGAACCCTGAGTGGGACCCTGGTTGGGGGGCTCCAAGGCTCTCGTCCGCTGCCGAGATCCTGCGAGGCGGAGGGAGTGGGCTCTGGCACCGCACAGACCTGCTCTCAAACCCGTCTTCCCCCCGGCGCCACTTGCGCCTCCTGACCTGCACCCGGTCCTGGGCCACTGTGTGACAACAGCAGGGACAGTGCCAGCTTGGCCCAGGCACGTGTCTGCGAGTATTACCGTCATTTTCATGAGAACAGTTTATACAAAAACTAAGGAACTAGAAAACAATGAAAAGCCACAAAAGGCCCAGGAGGCAGAAGGGCCTCCAGGCAGGTACTGGTGACCTTGGGCAAGTGGCTCTACCCCTGAGTAAAACAGACAAGAGACCCCAGGTGTAAGTTGGCTAAGACAGGCCCCGTCCTGCTGGTTCCCGGAGCCTGGGCCGAGCTCCGGGGTTCCTCGGTCCTGACCCAGGACAGTCCTGTACCGCAGGGAGATTCCGCCCACTCCCCACGGTGCCGGTCCCCCCACTGGGCAGCTGGGCACCTTCCTTAGGCAGCGCTGCTCTGAAAAGCAGTCAGAGGGGAAGGAAGTCACAAGTTAGTGGTGCCCTGGACTCCGGTCCCCTGGTTACACTACCCAAGGAGCCTGTGGGGCCCACCAACCGTGAGGCGTCAAGATTTTACTAAAACAGCAGCTGCCATCATGAAGTGCCTACTGCATGACCCCAACGGACTGGGGACTTTTTATGTATTATATTCTTATTGTGCAGATTAGAAAACAGAGATTATGCCCTGGCTGGTGTGGCTCAGTAGGTTGAGCACCAGCCTGTGAACCAAAGGTTGCTGGTTCGATTCCCAGTCAGGGCACATGCCTGGGTTGTGGGCCAGGTCCCCAGGTCGGGGTATGCGACAGGCAACCTATCAGATCAATGTTTCTCTCTCACATGGATGTATCTTCTCTTTCTCCCTCCCTTCCTCTAAGAAAAAGAGAAAAGAAAGAAAACAATAGGTTACGAAACTTGCCCAAAGGTACCCAGGCAGGAGTGGAGCCCAGCTGAGAGCCCCCCTTCTCCATGGCCCCCCATTAAGGCGCACACACAGGGCGGGTGCCTGGCAGGGTCAGCGCCGTTCCCACACCCCACTTCTAGGCACTTCCCCGCGACGAGGGCTGCGTGACGCCTGCTAACTGAACTGACTGGCTGGGGCCCAGGTGAGAGCCTTTCCCTGTCCCTTACAGAACAAAGGAGAGTCCCAGGTCGGGGGCACTCCGTTTTTCTTGGCTATTCTTGGCAAAAAACTGCCTACTCAGCTGTTCTCCTCCCCAGCTGTCCCAGCCCGGCAGACCCTCAGGTAATCTCCTTTCGCCCCCACCGTGCCCCTCCAGGGGCCACAGGCCCCGGGACCAGTTGTTTCAACAGCTGCTGAATTCCAGGCCACAAGCCTGTGGCAACCGTGGTTGGGCGTTCTGTCCACTTTCCCACTTTGGTGCCCTTGGCTGCCCGTCTCACAGGGGCAGACCCTCATCAAATCCCCCTCTCGCACGACAGAGCTTCAGCAGCCTGAGGTTGAGAAGGCATGGCAAACCCTTACCGGGTCCCCTTCCCCCCAGGGAGCCGTTATAACACACTGGCGAGGCCTGGCCAGGTCCCGTCCCATATCTGGGCCTCAGTTTCCCCATGGGACAACAAAGAACTGTGTCAGAAACAGCCAGGGTCCCGGCGGGCAGCGCGGTTCCGTGGGTGCCACCCCTCCCCCTGGGGGAGCTGCTGTGAGTGCTCAGAGCTGTCCCACAGGCCTGGCCGCCCCGCACGCCCTGGGGCAGGCTCTGGGACCTGAGGCCGGAGTGTGGGCTCTGCTCCCTCCAAGTTCCTGCACAGAGCAGCAGTAGCTCAGCAAACCGCCAAGGAGGCAAAGGGCAGCAACAGACTCAAACCTCGCAGGAGCAGCTGATCCTTTCCCAGACACAGGCATGAGGGAATTTATTGCCGGTTTCAAGTTCAAAGTAGAACTCTGGTGAAAAGGGCTAATGGACATGGTGCCGAGTGGCAGCAGCTGGTAGCCTGGTCCAACAGTGGGAGGGGGACCCAGATAAGAAGGCGCCCCTCCCTCCTTCCACGGGGGCTCACGTCCTGCCCTGCCCAGGGAGGGGGAGGGAGGTCTTCCATGCCTGCCCAACCTCAGCCAGCAGGGACCCCATTCACTGAGCACCAAGCGTCACGCTGGGGATGACAGGCAAGGCCAGACGAGGGCCCAGCAGGGCAGTGGGGTGCGGAGAACAAGAGGAACACAGCTATAGCTGGGCTGACCGCCTGCCTGACCGAGGAAGGGACCGAGATCTGAGGGCACAGGCTTGAGAAGGCTCGTGGCTGGTGGGGTAGGAGCACCTGCCCGAGCCTCGGCCCCAGACGGCCACAGACCTTGCCGCTCACTTCCTCAGGGAAGCCGGCCCTGACCGCTTCATCTACAAGCCGGCCCACCCACGTCGCCCTCTACTCCTTCATTCTTCCAGAGAGTTATTCCCCATCTTCACCCGTGCACACCTGCCACCCTGACTTAACCCAAAGCTCCAGAGGGCTTGTCTTCCTCTCCAGCACCCAGCCTGCGCCAGGTCGCGGCCCCCAGTGCCCGCTGAGCTGTCTGCTCAGGGCCAGGCCGCACTCCCAGAAGCAGGAGCCACGGTGGCCCTGTGCTGGGTGCAGGGAAGCTCTGTGTCCAGAGGTGCCGGCGTCGTGCCCGCTCCTTCCGCCCGGGAACAGGAGGCTCAGGGCCGGCAGCTTCGGTTGCCCTGGCCGCCCTTCGGCCACTGCGCCTCCCCACTGCCCCCCCCTTCTTTCCCCGAGCAGCGCTTTTCAACCTTTTCTTCTCATGGCACAAATAAACTAATTACTAAAAGTCTGAGGCACACCAAAAAATGCATTTTTTGCAAACCTGACCCAAAAAAGGTATAATTTTGATTCAGTCACACCACACAGCTATTGTTGTGTTGGCTGTTGCCATTTTTTAAAACTTGACACTCTAAGGGAAAAGGGGTCAGCCCCTGACTAAATAGTCAGGTACCACATGTTTTAAAAATTCGTGTGGCACACCAGTTGAAAATCACTGTTTTAGAAGAAAGCTAAAAACCCTCTTCTCTCTGTGGTGTGGTTCAGTGGATTGAGCACAGGCCTGCAAACCAAAGGGTTGCCAGTTCGATTCCCAGTCGATTCCCAGTCAGGGCACATGCCTGGGTTGCCAGCCAGGTCCCCAGTAGGAGGCATGTGAGAGGCAACCACACACTGATGTTTCTCTCCCTCTCTTTCTCCTTCCCTTCCCCTTGCTCTAAAAATAAATAAAATATTTTTAAAAACAAACAAACAAAGCTCTTCTCTCTTTAGGAGCAAACGCCCACCCCCGCTGGTCCCCCTGGACCTGCCCCCCGCCCGCCCTCTCCCAGCAGAGGCATCCACACCCGAGCCCACAGAACAGCAGCTCCCCTTCCACCCAGTCTCTCTCCTTTTCTCTATTTAAATGTTTATTACACAGATCATTGCTATGTCTGCTGCAGAAACACTAGAAAACAGAGGCTACTGGTTTTTTAAAAATGCTCAAGCACCAGTAGTTCCATCATACAAACGTAACAGTTAACACCTTGACGTGTGTTTTCTAGCTTCTTCTTGCACATGTCCCTGCACACATATGCACAGCTAATACCCAAGCAGGGCCACGTTTAGATATTACTTGGTGCTCTGCAGCTCTCCGGGTGGGTATTTTTCCATCAGGCAGCATCTGGAAGGAAGTGGCTCCATCTGCTGAGGCTGCTTCCCAGGTCCCCCCCAACCCTCAGCTCCCGACCCCTCTCTGCTGTGGACACCACTCACGGGAGGGTGACGCTGCCTCTCCCTATAGGGTGGTGGGCCCTTCCCGGCCCCGGGGGTCCTGGCCCTGCTGTCCACCCTCCTTGGAAAGCCCCCTGACCCCACGACAGGACGGGGGGCCTCCCTGCCTGCCCTGGTGGTCCTCCCCAGTGCAGGGGAGACTGAATCCCAGCGTAGACCGAGTCTGTGTTCACTCGTCTTTCCCCCAGTGTTCTGGCCCGTGGTGCGCTCCAGCTCTCTGGGAGAAAAATAAATACATAGCCCTGATTTGTAGCATTTGCTGATTTCCATGGTGTAAATTCTCCCACCAGGGCCAATTTCAAACTACCGGCATGCTATCTATCACTGAACACAGAGTTGGAGACATTATCATACAGTGTTTCCACCATAGAATAACTAACCTCAAAAACACAGATATTACAAATCTTACTATTAGTGAACAGTAGTAAAATAACAGAAGGATTAGTGCTATAAACATGAGCAGAAGGACTACTGTTAAATCATGAGTTTCTAATGTTACCTATGTTTTTAATAGAATCTATTTAATTGTAAGTCTACACAATCTGACTTTTAGAAATAGTGGTTGTGTTTAACATCAGGCTGACAAAATTCCTGAAATTTCACAACTGGTTCTTGTGAGCCCACACGGCTTGGCACCCCCACACCACCAGGCCCGGCCCGGCCCACGCCCTGGATGGGCGGCCCACCCGAGACCCATCTGAGTGCCCTGTGTGCCCCGTGAATGAGGGACAGGAAGAGGAAGGAGACCGAGAAGCACCAAGAGCAGGTGGGGAGCGGTGAGAGGCAGGAGAAATGTCCTTCTCCGGCCAATACCTGGGGAACCCTGACCTACACTAAGCTCCCCTATGATCCAACCCCCTCCTGAAGCCCTAGCTACTGCCTATATACTGACATACTTCTGCTTCTTTCAAGACACGTGGCTGATTATCAGGCAACCTTTAAAAGTAATTCTTACAAGGGAAAGTGATTCTGACATGACGCTGAGGAAGCAAGGTTTAGGAGTGTCCCCACGCACAGCGCTGAGGCACAAATGCCTGGGACACGGGGAACAGGATAAAAGGGAATCGATTTGAAAAAAACACAAGTGGGTCTTTGCAGGGACGCACAGCGACAGAAATGCTGCGAAGGGCACCCTCTGCCCCCGAGAGGCCGGAGCGAACAAGGCCGCCTGAGGAGCCAGCTGGCCGGTCAGTTTCTAAATGTCCCACGGAACACAGTTCCACAGGACGTTAACAAGTATAATGAAAAACACTGTAATTTCCAAACTTGCACCAGCTGGAGAACCAGCGGCTTAAACAAAGTTAAGGTTGTGCTGCGGAGGGACTTTTCAGAGCCTTTAACGTGCCCTGGGGCCACTTAGGAGGCACTATAAATAAGGTGACCGCAGGATCCATAGGCCAGAACCAGACACCTTGGAGAGAAAGGAGGTGTTACCAATGCAGCATCATGCCAAGACCACAGGCGCAACCCAGGGCTGTCCCAGGCGGAGCACGGTCTCCCTGGCCCTAATGTGCAGCCTCTTCCTCTCTGTCGCCTAAGGAAACCAACCCTGCCGGCCCATCAGACCAGCTCCAAAGGCCCTCACTGGCAGCCGCCCCAAAGGGCCCCATTCTTCCCTGGTTTGCAGAGCCTGTCTCCCAGGATACGGGTGTGTGCACCTACACCCCACACAGAACACAATACCACCTCCTCTCTCCATCCTCAGAGCCCAGGGACCACACTGAATGCAGGCTAGCCAGGTCGCTGAGCTGCCCTGCCCACTGGCCCAAAAGAAACATACGCAAATGCCCACCCACTCTGAAGCTGCTTTCTGCTCCAAGACCCCCTCCTCCCCAGCAAGTGCTCATGGCCTAGGTCATGAAGGAAGGGATGACGCCCCCCTGGCACTCCTCGAGGGAGCCAGCTCTCCCACCATGAGCCCCCCAGTCCAGTTCACCTGATGTCCGCCAGAGGACGCCCACCCATATGGCCTCCGGGGCGGGGGGGCTGAGTCCGTCCCTCCCAGCCCACCCTGACCAAGGCAGGGCCCACCCCTTCTGGCCACCACAGGCACCGGGCATCCCCTGCTGTGCTGCCTCCAGCCAGCCAGCCCTGGGGAAGGGACCAGAAGGGCCTCAGGCCCAGGGATGATTGCTCATCATCCTTCCTGAGTCAGATGGAACTCATAAGTCCCCTTCTGGTCCCCCTACTCCCAAATCAGGAGGATGAAGCCCCACCCATCAGACTCAGCCAGGGACCCGGGAAGAAATACGCAGGTGCCTTACCCTGGAACGAGCAGAGCCAGCTCCCCATGGAGAAGCCCCACTGCGGCCACACACGGCAGGCAGTGCTGGCAGCCGGGCCCCCACCCCTGGATCAATACCAGCGACGTCAGGAGCATTAGGAGGCTTTGCTCCCCCTCCCCCCACAGCCCAGCCACAAGAAAGCTGGCTTGGCTTTCCCCATCCTGATGCCATTAAAAAGTTTAGGATGTGGTTGGGGAGAGCCAAAGAGGCTGACCTTGAAGGGAGTGAGTGCTGCCTGGGGCTGGGCTGGGTCTGCAGGAATCAGGACTGGAAGCGGTCCGGTTCTGCCCAGGTGTGCGCAGCACCTGGGACACGTCACTTAAAATGGGGATGTGCCTCCCGTCCTCCCAGGGAGCACGGGTACCAAGGTGAAAGGCACTCCTCTGGGGATGGGGTGGGGTGGAGGCTGGCTCTGGGGGCCTCACCTGGGGCAGGTCAGGCTGGCTGCCACGTCTGGGCCCCCAGAGGGTACAGGGGTGTCTGGGCCCAACTCAGTGAGCCAGAACTAAAAGCTCTGGGACCAGCCCTGTGTGCACCCTTTGGAGAGATCAACATACAGGCGAACCTCACCCCCACAGCTCGCTCCCTGTCCAAGGGGGAATCCCATTCCAGGAAGAGGGATCTCTTCCCTGACCTCCTGTGTCCTGAGTCAGCACCATGAGGAAAGGCTGAAGGCACATTGGAGGACAGTTGTGACCAACCTAATCCAAACAGCCCACGCCTCCCACCCAGCCCACCTGCCTGGGGTGTGAGCTGAGTGTGTGGAGCTAGGTGGGACTGAACTTGGGGCCCCAGACACCCCACCTCTGGGGTGGGACAGCAGGTGCCAGTGGCCTGAGGCAGCTTGAGACCCAGCCCGGCCTCTCTCTGGCCCTGTAACTCTGGGCAACTGAGCTGAGAGCTCCAAACCTCAGTTTTCTCATCTTTAAAATGGAGAGAAGAGCACTTATCTCACCAGTTTGTTAAGAGAAATACACGTGATATAAGATGCCTGCTGCACAGCCTACTTGGGACATAGTCAGTGTCAAATGTCTTTCTGCCTATGCAGGGCATCTCTGGGGCTGGGCCACAGCACAAGGGATGGCAAAGGTCCTTCAAGAACCTGCCCACTCCATTGGAGGAGCAAGGGCAGAGGGAACTCGACAGTGGCCTCTAGCCTGTCCCCTCGCTCAGCAGCGCTCTGAGTCCCCCCCCAGCCTGGCCTGCCCTGAGCCGCGGCTCAGAAATGAGCCTGACGGAAGGGCTAAGGGCCCCTGTTCACAGTGTGCAGCAGTCCCTTCTTTTCCACAACTGCAGGGCAGCATCAGGCCCTGCCCAGCCACTGAGGGCTGCTCCAGACCCAAAGGGAGGGCCATTCGCCGGCAGTAGTCTTGAGCTGACATCTGGAGGCCTGAACCCCCGTCCCCTTGGGCCCAGGCCACATTCCAACCCCCAGGTGGCCCCAGTCACAGCTCCCCAACTTCCACCTGGGGTCCTGCCTCCTGCCCTGGCCCATCAGTGACCCCCACCCCCTGCCTTGTCCACTCAAGATGCCCTCCGGTCGGTCCTCAGACATCTCAGACCTCAGGGCCTTGCAGCCACTCTTGCCTCTGTATTGAGGCTCTTCCCCTGACCTCAGCTCTTTGGCTCCTGTCACTCAGATCTTTGCACCAACGCCACCTCCTGAGCAAGCCCCTCCCTGACCTCCTGATCCGAAGCAGCCTCCAGGTGCTCCATGTAGTCCAGCCGGGCTGTCCCTGACTGCGCTGCCCCACCCAGGCCTCTGCCCACAGGGGATCTGAGACCGCCCTCCTGCACGCCTGTTCTGACCACCTCTGGGCCACCTCCTAGTATATGAGACACCTCTTCCAACGGTCCCCTCATCTCTGCTGCTCCCTGTGTGTCACAGCTCTGGGGTCTGACACAGGCCCTCCCATCTCCATGGGGCAGGGGTGGGGGCATCAGTCCAGCCCCAGCCCTTGGCCAGACCCTCTGCCAGGAGGCTGAGCTCATGCTTTGGGAGGCAGCCACTGCCCCGATTCCCAGAACAGACTCCAGCTTTTCACTGCCCTCCATCTCTAAGCAGGCTCCAGCCTGGGCCAGACCCCTCGCCCAGTGCCCGGGTGCCCCTCACACAGAGTCCCAGCTTCCAGTGGGGTTGGCACTTCCCTCCAGCAACTCAGAGTACAGATGGCCAGTTCTGAGGGATGGGGGAGGGAGCCTGAGGGCCAATGAGAGTGGGCGGGGGCACAGTCCTGCCCTGGTGCTTCCACCCGCCCATCCTCTCCAGAGACTCTCGTTATTGAGACAAAGCAGCCCTGGATGGCAGAAATCTCCCTTCCCCTCCCACAGGGTTTCTCTGCCTTTTCCAACTCTCCCAGCTCTCCACTCCCTCCCCTAGCCTGGGTGTCTGCAAAGGCAGCTGGTGCCAGAGGAGAGAGGGCACCACCAGGCCCAGCTGCAGCCTCTCATGCCCACACGGGGCACGGGGGTGTGGCTCTGCAATCAATCGGACATTCGTGGAGGCGCCTCCTCTCTCTGGAACAGCCTTCTGGGTCGGGGGCCCAGGCCAGGGCAGACCACCCAGTCCCCACCTCAGGGGCTCCCAGGCCACTGTGCAGTGCGACCAGGAAGCAACTGTGCTCCATCCCCATTCCCTCCAGGGACTACTATGCAGCTGTTCAAAAGGACAGCAAAACCTCCGCAGGCACAACCAACCGTGGAAAAGGAGGATGCAAATACGGGTGCAACCTACGACTTAACTACTTAAAACAATGTGTGCAGCAGGGAGAAAGCCTGGAAGGAGGTACGCACGTGGTGGTGGGGCTTAGGTTCAGTAGAGGGGGCGTTTCTTCTTTTCCACTTTCAAGGTTTTCCGTAATGAGATTAAGGATGGATGGAAGGGAAAGAAATTTAATGAGTGTCGTGCCTACAGGCACTTCAGTTCCTTAACTGACTTGCTCTCATCAGAGAGGTTTTATTATCCCATTAGTGGCTCAGAGAGGTTAAGGAACTCTTCCGGGGGCAGAGCACATTATGGTGGATCAGAGCCAGATTCTGGCCACTCTTGCTCAGGGGGGAGCACCCAGGGAAGAACCCAGGAGGTGCTGTGGGCTCTCTGCAGTAGAGAAGACAGTCAGGGCAGGCCTGGCTGGTGCCCTTCTCCAGGAGGTGGGTTACACAACTGCCACTGCCACCCGCACCCCCACTGGACCAAGCTGAGCCCACTCTTCCCCACAGCCTGCGAGTCCTTTCCCCTCTACCACTTACACTGCCCTGTTCTCAAGGCCACGCTCTGTCGGGCTTCCTCCAGGAAGTCTTCCCTGATGGCCCACTCCTGGCTGTGGTGGTCACCCCCTTGACCTCTCAGAGCCCTGGCAGTGAGTGCAGGCATCCCTCCCTGCCTAGGTGACCACATGTCACAGGTCCCCCTGCCCCCACAGCCTATCCTGCACATGGGGCCCCAGGGATGTATACATCCAGTCACTGCTCTGCTAACACCGTCCAGCAGCTCCCATCACTCTTAAACCCCTGCCCCGCATCACCCGCCTCTGCCACCCTCCCCAGCCTCCTTCACACTCCTCTCTACCCAGACTTGCCTCCCTGCGTAACAAACATAATTCACTCCTGCCTTTGCCACACTCGTTCTCTCCACCTGGGACAGGCTTCCCATCTCATTTTCTCTCACCTGTCACCTTGGAGGGGAAGTCTGGGCCTTCAAACAAGGGGGCACTGGGCAGACCTGCCTGTATCGGTCACCTGCAGGCCGCACTGCACAGTGTCCTCACCCTGTCACACTGGTTGCTCAGCTCTGCCAGGGACCTGGTTCTGCCAGGTTCGGCCTGGACCAGGCCTGTGGCTCAAACTTTCCTTGCCCCAACCAAACCCACAGCCCAGATTTCCCAGTCTGGCCTCCGGCTATTTTTCTCTCTCCAAACTTCTGTGCCAATCAGATGAGACGGACAGCTTCTCACCTGGATGGCTGCCGTCAAATCAAAGCAAGGAGTTGCGCCCAGAGATGTGCATGATAGCATTGTTTATCCAAGTGAAAAATAAAAAACAGTCAAAATTTTCAACCTCGGAGAATGGGTTAAAACTTTTCCAATCCCTTCCATCATGTTCCTTTTGATCAACCCTCCAGTGGCTTCCCACAGCTACTGGGATGTTAGTAAACTGCCTGCATGACCCCAAGCTGCCCCCGCCTGGCCTACCACCTCACCAGCATGATACTCACCAGTCCCGTTCCAGCCTCACTCCCTTTCTTCCCTCCCTTGTACTGGCCACGCCCACTCCTGCCACTGAGACCTTGCACATGCTGTTCCCTCGACCTGGAACACACTCCCCTCTCCATCCATCACCTCCTAGACCGCAGGGCACAGGCCTCTCCTTCCCGACCTGGTCAGACCCCCATCCCAGGAAATCATGACAGTCAGCCTCTCCCGCCAGACAGGCAGCGCCCGGAGGGCTGGACCACACTGGTTTTGCTCAGAATGAGAGCTCAGGGGTTGGGGTTAGACCCGGTCAAAGAAGCAGGCCCTCGACTTATGTTTGTTGAATGAACAGGATATTTCACAGCCATTAAAAACAATAAGCATGTGATGTTTTAATGATAAGAAAAATTCACCTGATCATGTAAAATGAAAAAGAGCAGATTTTCAAGTTGTAGGTGTAGCACGATCACAAATAAATAAGAAAAAAAGAGTAAGGATGTAAACCAGCATCATAGTTGCCTCCAGTGGGTGGGACTGTAGGCAACTTGACTCCAGCATCAATCTTTCCACATTTCCCATAGGGTCTATCTCACTTTTACGACCAGAAAAACCAAGCAACCAACAGCTGTTCTCCACCATTTGCCCTCAGGGCAGACGCCTCCAGCCAGGGCGCCCTTTGCCCCACAGCAGGGAGACTAGCGGTCAGACAAGGAAAGGTCGAAGGGCATGGTTCCGGGTGACGAGCAGGAAGGCTGGTGGGAAGATGGGGCTGGCTCCACTGGGGCCATCTCAGACCCTGAAAGGGAGTGAGTGGGCGCAAGGAGGCAGAGGAGGCTGAGGGACCTTGGGCGAGACGCCCTTTCCTGGAACTCTGTCTCCTCGTCCGCAGTGCAGCCAACGGCGTAGCCGCCCCCCGGCCCGGGGAGCATGGACAGGAGCGGCACCCACAGACCACGCAGCAGTGCTGTCACTGGTGAATTTTTGAAGGGATCGCAGTGGACACAGAGAATAACTTCCATGTACCGCTGGCCTCCAGGGTGGTCAGAGAGGATCTTCCAGGAGATCCACACCCCACCCACCCCTCACCCTACCGCCCTTGGCCCTGCGCACCTTCCTTGGAGCCGGTGGCTGCTGCCGGGGCAGAGGCCGAGGCTGACCCAGCGGGTGCCCGGCCCATGGGGCTCGAGTGTTTCCCCCCACGGCCGGGGGGCTTCAGGCCGCTGGGCTTCTGCATGGTGGGGCCACTCAGAGGGTGGAGAAGGGCCCGTGCAGGTCACGTTCTCTCTCCCATCGTCACTCACCTGCAGGCAGAGAACAGGAGCGATCACACATCATAACATCACCCCAATGCCGACATGGGAGGATTCTGGTACTACCCACACTGTGAGGCCCAGACCATCATCACCCCCTTTTTCTACATAGGGAAACTGAGGCACAGAGAAGTGGCAGCAAATGCAGGCCCCCTGTGGCAGTGGCGTTGTCAGGACAAGTGTCCTGGTCTGCTGGACTTGCAGGTCTGCCACGTTTTTTCTGCCCACTTCCAGGGTCCAAGAGGCGGGACTCAGGAGCAAACCGGCTTGGGGTCTGCAGCAACGCGGTACAAACCCCAGCAGCCACATACTAGGACCACGGGGGTTAGCAGAGCCACCAAGACCTGAGTGTGACTCTCGCCACAGAGGACAAGCTGATGTGGAGTCTCACTCACGTGGCAACCTGGTGGGCTACTCCCCATCAGCCCCCAGACTCTCCAGGATGAGCCAGTAACTTGCAACCCTCCTAATTCGGGCTGGCAAAGCAATGTCTAATTTCATCAACCGGCTCACTGTTCTGCCTGGCCACAGAGGCCGCACTCCAGCTCTTGTGCTCACCCTCCCAGCACCTGCCTTCCCCACCTGGTGTGGTGACACAGAGGCCCATGTCCCTCGGCAGGATGGACTGACCTGCCCTCTGCCTGCCCTTCCACCGTTATGGCTCCTACCTTCATAATTAAACAGAGAAGGGGCGATGCATACAGTGTACAGTGTTTGACAAAGGGATGTCTCCGTTCTCCAAGGCAATCAGTTCAGGGAACCAGATGCCAGCAAGACAGGGCTGGCTGCAGGGAGACTGGGGGGAGGCACAAAGGACAGGCCCATGCCCGGCCTCCTCCCTCACGGTCCTGGGCGCATACCCTCTCTGGCACCAAACGTCTCAGGAAGGCACACGAGGGGCCAGGCCCCGCCCTCCCCAGAACTGCAGGCCCTTCCTGGGGAGCACACTGCCCGGTGGGGAGAGGCAATGCAGAGCACCACAGGACAGATGGAGGATTCTGGGCGAAAGCTTCACCCCGCTCAGGACCTTGTGAACAGGGGGAATCAATGTCTTCTGGGCACTCCACTCGGATACAGTGGGGGATGCCACGCCCTCTGCCCGTCCAGCCATATTCTCATCCCACCCTTGGTCACTGAACACCATTCCCTTTTAGAAAACCCTTTTCTCCACTCTTGATCCACGTGACTAACGTGAGCTGACCCCACATACACACCTGGTGCAGACACATGACCCAGACCTGGTCGGAGCCCGCTGGGGTGAGCTGAGGGAAAACCACGGGACCCAGGGAGCATCCGGGCCTGGACTCTGGCTGGGACCCTTGGGAAGAAGTTCTCCTTGCTCTGAGGCTGCCCGGTGTGGGACAGATGCCAGGAACTGCGGGGGGCCCCCGTTACCGCACGGGACAGCCACCAGGAATGATTCCAACTCAGAGAAGGCAGAGCCGACTTGCTGGATTCGATGGCCTAGATGCCTGGATCCAGCTGAGCCTGAAGATGGTCACTCGAGCCCCTCACCCCAGCTGACAAGTCCTCACATACACGTGCACTGTTTTCTCTCTGCCTAAACCTATTTGAGGGACACTGCTGCTTGCAACCAAAGAAGTTCTAATACTGAAGCCAACGCACAAGCCCACAGCAGGAATACGCGGTATCTTCAGAATGGCTCTCCAGCCAGCAAGACGAGCCAGCAACACTATGACCTGTCCTGGGAAGGACCAGCTATTCACGTGGGGCTGCCAGCCACAGGAACAGAGAGAACCGAGCTTACCCTTCCCCAAGGCACACAGCAGTGACACCTACTTGCCCAGGTGAGCCAACCGGAGAATGGGGCATCCTCTCCCACCCTGACCTGGCCCCGCAGCCTCACAGATCCAACCTCCAACCCCTGACCCACGACTCTGGCACCCCTGGAATTCTGGAGCCCGGAGTCCCTTGGTCTGGCTCGGACAGGAGGCTGCTCCTCTGCCACCCAGAATCTGGTCCAGGAAGCCTGCCCCTGGGGAGCCGCCCGTGGTTCACGACATCTCTCCCTGTGAAGCTGGTGAGGCTGTGCAGGCATCCCTGAGCCTGAGAGAGACCTGCTGAGCCAGCAAGGGCACTGAGGGTGGTCTCTGGTGACAGTGAATGGTGGCCACTCTGGGTGGCCAAACCCTGCCCCTGTGGCTTAGCCAGGGGACCCTCTGACCTAGGAAACCTTGAGAGCCGCAGAGGCCGGAGACAGAGGGGTGCGTGTTGCCAGGACAGAAGCGAGGTGTGAGGACCCCCTCAGTGGCTGAGGACCCCACAGCCACTTCTCTGCCCAAGAAAAAAAGCTACAAATCACATATCTAATGAAGGACTTGTATTCAGGACACATAAAGAACTCGTACGACTCCCTAATAGGACAACCTAGTGAAAAATGAGCAAAAGCTGCGAATGTCACTTCCCCAAACAACAAAGACATGCAAACAGCAGTAAGCACAGGAAGAAGTGACCAGTGTCAGTAGTCATGAGGCAATGAGGGTCGACACCGCACAGAGATACCACCTCACACCAGCTGGAAAGGCTGAACACGGGAGCGGCCAAGGTCAAGTGCAGCCAAGGATGTGCAGCAGCTGGAACATGCAGATTGTTGGCGGAAATGAAAAACAGTACAACCACTTTAGAAAACAGTTTGGCAGTTTCTTAAAAAGTTAAGTACACACCTATGGCATGATCCAACCACCCAAGAGAAATCAAAACACACATCCAAACAAATATTTGCTTAAAATAAAGTTCATAGTAACTTTATTCATAATAGCCCAAAACGGCAGACGCCCAGACGTGCGCCCACCGGTGAGCGCGCAGACGGCCCGTCTGCATGAGTGCATGGCACCCAGCAGCAGTAAGGGACCGCCGACGCCTGCAGCAATGCGGACAAACCTCCAGATGCACACACGGAGTGATGCATATACTCAGGTGTATGATTGTAGTCATATAAAACTTCAAAACTACAGACGGAAGGCAGGCCAGTGCTTGCTGGTGGCGAGAACAGGGACCGACTGAAGACCGGCCCGCAGAACACAGAGCTTCCTGGGCGGCAAAAACGCCCAGCACTGGGCGGTGGTGACGGCCGCACAGCTGTGCGTTTATACGCAGGTCACCAAGCCGCACTCTTCAAATGGTGGGTTTCATGTTGTGTAACTTAAACCTCAACCTTAAAAATATTATATTAAAAAATTCCGTGAAGGTTCTTCAGAGAAGTTAGTCCCGAGGCCTTCCAGGTACGCCTCACCTCCCGCCCGCGCCACTGCTGCCCTCCCTCGCCAACCCCGCCCACTCCCGCCACAGGGGGGCGGGGAGGGGACCCCCCCCCACTACCCACATTCCAGCCTCGGGGCCTTTGCTGCTCCCTCTACTTAGAATGCGTTTCCCTCAAATACCCAGGTGTGCCGCTCGTCTCCTCCAGTATCTGCTCTAATGTCTCCTCCTAAGATGACAGCCCCTCCCCAGGCCTCCCCACCCTCACCCTGCTTTGTTTGTCTCCACTGCATGGAGACAGAGACTTTGGTCTGTTTTGTTTGCTGTGGCACCCTTAGTTCTTGTCAGAACTAAGGTTCCCACAGGAGCCCAGTAAGTCCCTGTTGAATAAATGAATGCACTGGCCCATGGTGGGCAGAGGCCCAGAAGGTCCGCCTCACCCCACAGGGCCCGATACGCAGGACTGAGAGACTTGTGGTGATCAGCCCAGCTAGCCGGCTGATGCCATGGCGTTTCCTGCAGCTGGTCTGTCCTCCCCACTAGCCCCGTGCCCTTGGAGACGGCCACCAGGCGTCACAACCACATCCCTGCATTGGGGGCTCCCCAACCAGCCTTGCTGCTGATGACAATCCTCCTGACACTGGCCCACCTCCCAGACTCTGCCTGCGCCTTTTCTCCCATCTGCTTCACTTCGCCTATTTCAACCACCCATGAGAACGCCTAGTCTGATGCCTCCGCCTCCTCCTCCTCCTCCAGGAAGTCTCCCAGGATTTCTGGCCCACAGAGACCTCAGGACACACAATGAGCTAGGAGAGAGGATATAGTTCTCATTTATCTTCATCTTGCCTCCTGACAGCTCACAGGCAACCCCACGGGGGGCCACAGTCTCCCCTGGAGAACACAGCCCCACCCGATTCCTGGCACAGAGCCCACCATCTGGAAACTCCACAGAAAGCACACCTGCGGTGGCCCAGAGGACAAATTCCCATGGACGCTCCTCCCAGGAGAAGCTTCCGGAGGCTCCCACAGTTGCCCTTCTGCCCTCTGACCCCAGTGATCCCAGTAGCCTCCAGAATGAAGAACCTACTATGTACCAGGCCTTGTAGGAATACAGCCTCATTAGTCCTCACAAGCCCTGATGAGGCCGTGGCGGTCTGAGAGGCAGAACGCCTGATGCTCAGCAAGTTCAGGGACTCGCCTGAAGTCCCATGCAGCTCAGTGTCTGACACCAGCCCCGGTCTGCCCGCCTCCCACTGCCTCCCCACCGCCAGGCCCAGGCCTGGAATAACATGTGTGACACCCTGGCCTCTGGAGAAAGCGGCCACGTGCCTTGTGCCTCACTGAGAGAGTCCAGAGGAGCTGGCCAGAGAAGGGGACTCAGTCCCAGCCACTGCAGAGACTGAGGTGGGGGGAGCAGCCCATACCCCCCTCCCCTCCCCCCTCCTCCAGAGGTGGGGAGCATGGGGAAGGGGAGGTGAGGAGAGAAGAATGGTGAGCAGGAAGAGGGGGAGGAGACCAGAGCAAACTGGCCTTTGTGACTCAGCCCTAATCCTAAGGGTAGAGGAAGAGAAAGGGTTTCTTGGAAAAGCCAGACTCGGTGATAAATTGGCCTTTGGCCACACCGAGGCTGATGGGAGAGGCCTGGGAGGCGGGGGAGGAAGTAGGTTTAAGCCCAGTGGATGTCAAACCCCAGACCCAGAGTGGCTGTGGGAGCTTGGCCCAGTGCCTCCGTTTTATCACCTACAAAATGGGGTAAAAGTACCGCTGCCTCAACAGACGCAGCGCACAAGCATCCCTCCGCCTGGCACAGCGGAGCTGCCAGGAAGGGCAGCCGGTGCTCTGTCAGGCCCCCATTATGAACTCTGAAGGCCCGGGGTGCCCACACCCCCGCTCCCCGGGGAGAGGCAGGAGCAGGCAGGTGGCATTCAGACCAACAGGCCCCCTTTGTGCTGCCCTCAACTGCCATTTACCGAGACGAGCCCGGGCTGTGTTTCAGGGTTTCCATTTCAGCTGCCCGGAGGGGGGAGGTGACACACCAAAGTTCCAGTGGAGACAAGGACCCAGAACTTTCTGCCAATTGGCGGCCCAGGGTGTGGCCCCGACGGAAGGACAACCAGTGCCAAATAGGGCAGCAGAAAGCCCATCTCCGCATGCCAGCCGGCCCACAGGGCAGGAGAGGCAGCACCGAGAAGGGGGCTCCCGGGCCAGATTCTGAGTGATGAGGGAGGGTCCTGGCTAATCCCCGGCCTCCTCCTGGGACTGCGGCACTTTGGCAGGACTCTGCTGCTGGCTGTCCTGACAGTGGCAGCCCCCCTCCCCACTCAGGGGTCCCGCCAGTCCCGGCACCCACGCTCCCCACTCCTCTCCTGAGCCTGGGACCCCAGCCCACTGGCTGAAAGCCCTGAGGCTCAGGCCACATCACACTGTGGGGGGGGATGGGCAGCCTCTGTAAAAGGGAGCAGGGAGTGAGCAGGTGGTTGGGGACAAGGTGAACCACGCTCTGCCAGGTCAAACAGCCGAGGATTTAGTGGCTACAACACAGGAAGGGACTGGATTCAGGGACTGGAAGGAATAGTGACGAGGGTGTGGGGGGTGCAGTCCCCCAGTGCGGGCCACCAGGCCACGGCTACCAAAAGTGAAGGTGGGCCCGTACGTGAGCGTGGTATGGTCTCCCCTGTCCTGCCCCACTGGGCGCCCCATGCTCACACGTACTTCCAGGCACCAGGCAGAGGGGGTGAGGAACCGTGGGTGACATCAAGCAAGGGATGTGACAGATGAGATGTGCACATTAGCAAAACTGCTTTTGGGAGCTGATGAGAACGATGCGGTGGGGGGGGGGGCAAGGAGGCTTCCGTGATAGACATGGAACACAACAGTGAGGCCTGAACTACGACAGAGGCAGAGGCTAGAGGGACGGCAAGGGGAAAGGTGCTGAGTAGTATACGGGGGCAAAGAGCAAGGGCATGGGGGCACCCAGGGTTCCAGCAGGGGGTGGAGTCTCTCAGATGGGAGGGGCCCAGGAGAAGGAAGGTAGGGGCTGGAAGTGGGAGCTCGGTGTGAGGCCTGCTGGGTGTGAGGTGACTCAGAGACCTGGGGGGTGGGGGCGTGGAACAGGAGGCAGAATGATGGGTTGTGGCCCTTGGGAGAGTGACTGGGGACAGCTGAGGTGGGGGAGAATGAGGAGCACAGGTCCGGGGCACCCCCTGGTATGCAACGTGAGAGGCTGGAGAGAACGAGAAAGGCATCAGGGTATGGAACTGGAGGGCACCCCAGCAACAGAAGGGCATGAATGGGGCGGCTTTCGAGGAGAGGAGGCCCAGCTGGAGGGCTGCGGGGCCTCCCAGTCACCAGGGAGTGCAGGGCCCAGCCACAGGGAGCTCCCGTTTCCCACACAATCAGATGGGCACGAAGTCAAAAGCTAGGTGATGTCAAGCGCTAGAAAGGCCAGGGAATGAGAGCTGGTGGGCCGGGCTGGGCACAGCCTTGGGGAGCCCTGCGGGGACAGGGAGCCCTGCAGGGACAGAAGGCCCAGCCAGGACCCCCTCGGCCGAGCATCCGGGAGGCTCCCACGGGTGCTTATCGCAGCCCTCCATGCAGTGACTGGGAAATGTGGTTTGGGGGGGGCGGGGTCACTCGGGCTTCATTTCTATTTATAAGTTTGTTTCTAAAGTCCTGCAGGATGTACAGGAGTGTTCACTGTATCCATTCTATTCCTTTATTTAAATGCTAAAATATTTTATAATCACTTTTTAAACGACAAGTAAAAAGTAAAGATAAACCCAAGGGGAGGGAATTGCAAACAGTCCCCAAAGAGAGTGAACCCACGCAGGTACTTGCCACCAGGCCAAGGCTACCCAAACTGAAGGTGACCCCCTATGTGAGCATAGCACGGGCTCCCCTACTCCTGCTCCACTGGGCACCCCAACATTCACATCTGCACCAGAAACCCAGGGCTGTCCCAAGCCCCAGGTCCAGCAGGGGCCCTAACGAAGGGTGTGAGCACCGCCCCCAAAGCCTACTCCCAGCTGGCACCGACTGCCCATCCATCCAGCTTGGAAGGGAGGTTTGTTTTGTCTGCATTTGACCAAAAGGCTCAGGAAACTGCACTGGCGGTAATGCTAGAATCCCCAAGCACAGCAAAGAGCTGGGCAGGCCTGGGCCGAGCTCCCTTGAGTCTTGCCAGCTTGAAGCAGAAGCCAAAGGTCCAAGCCTCAGGCCAGTGCCCCTCTGGCCTAGGAGAGCCAGTAAGACGGCGTCTGTCTGCCTGTTCCTCTGTCCCTACACCCGCCCTCTGCTCTCACTGGGTCAGCGACGCCCTGTGGGAAGCTGCAAGCCAGCCTGGGCTATGTATACTCAACACACTTGCCAGCCAGGGACAGGGGACAGGGGACAGGGGGCCCCACAATGGGGTGGTGGTGGACCCTACTCGGGGTCCCACTAAGGGGCCAGGCAGCCATCCAGAACCAGTGTGCAGAAAGGACACTCCTAAGCCTTGGAGCAGGACTTGGGCTGGAACTCAGGCTCCACCGGCCGATGTGGCTTTGAAGATGGGCAGGGAGAGTGGTGCTGGGGAGGTGGTGGGGCAGGACAGAGCACACTGTGCCGGCAGCGTGGATGAGAGTTCAGGGGCACCCATCGTGCTAAGCAGGAAAGGACCATCCAACCTGAGCCCCAGGCGACTCCTATCTTCTCAGGCACCTGCGGCTCACAGACAAGCAGGGCCTGAGTCCCGAGCCTGGGTTCCAGTCCCACATGCTCACCACCTCACAGCCTCCGAGCCCAGGGCCACAGGCCCCATTCTGTAAAGTCAGCATCTTCCCGGTCCCGCCAACAACCCGGGGCAGCTGCAGAGCCCGGGGAATGGCTAGTCTCGCCTCAGCTGGACACCTGGGACTTCCCATCTTCCCTCAGGTTTGCAGGGATCCTGTCTCCCAGCAAAGAACAAAGGAATCGGGGCTGTGTCAGGTCTGGGGGGGTGGAAGGAGTGTCTTTACATTTCCCTGCTTCGTGCAGGCCTGTGCAGGCACACTGTGTGTGCGTACACACGCAGCTGACGTGCTCAGAACCAGGGCACAGCCATGGCCCCAGTGCCTGCTCCTGGCTGCAGGGTCAACCACAGCCCCGACGATGGGCACCCGCTGGCCACTGGCCCAGGATGCTGGGTGGCATGGGCTGGCTCTGCCAGAGGGGGTCTCCCGCCAGGCCTAGGCAGAAGGGCTGGGGAACAAGAGAGCCCAAGTCGCCCTCTGACCCACGCTTATTTCCATTTCAAAGAATGGAAGCCTTTGAAATGGAAGGCTTCTGTTGAAGCCTTCAACAGAGGCTCGGAGCAGATGCACCCAAAGTCGCAGAGTGAGATGCAACCGCCCAGATGAAGAAAATCTGTGCCAGGCAAGAGGCTCCCTGAGCTCAGACAGACTCAGAGGCCCAGGGGGAAGCTGGGCCTGCGGAGGTGGCCCAGCAATTGGAACAGAAAGAAAGGAGTGGGCTCCAGCGTCCCACCTCCCGGGCCAGGACAGTAACCCAGTCGTCTTTCATGACCGCCTCACCCACTTCTGATTTCTGTGGCAGCTCTGTCCAAAACATCTAGACCAGTGCTTGCAGGGAAGCCGCCCCATCTCCTGGGTTCTCCTCCCCAGCCCAGCCTGCACAAGCACCTAAAAACTACCAGTCTTTACAGTAAGTGGTGCTGGGTTGACTGCATAGCCACAGGGGAAAGATGCCTCTGTGGTTGGCAGAATAATGCCCCACCCCATAACTTGTGAACATGTTTACATGGCAGAGGGGAATTAGGCTGCAGGTGGAATCAAGGTTGCTAATGACATGACCTTGAGATGGGAAGATTATCCTGTATTATCCAGGCAGGCCCAGTGACTGCAAGGGCCCTTAGCAATGGAAGATGAAGGCAGGAGCAAAAGAATCAAGAGGGAGAGCAGTGTGTCAAGGCCTCAGTCCAATGCTGCTGGCCTGGAGGATGGAGGCGGGGCCACCAGCCAAGCAGTGCGGGCAGCTGTGAGAGGCTGGAAAAGGCAAAGACACAGAACCTTCCCTAGAGCCTCTAAGGAGCGTGGCTCCTCCAAGGAGCGGGCTGATACCCCGATGCAGCCAGGTGAGATCACGTCAGACCTCTGACCTCCGGAATTGTAAGATGAGACACTGGGGTGTTTGAAACTACTAAGTGTGTCGTCATTTGTTATAGCAGCAAAAGAAAACTAATAAACTTCCTCCACATCACACACAAAAATCAGCTCCTCGTGGCCGGATCTACATGTGAATGATAAAACAGCACAGTCTATAGATGGCATCGTGGAAGACCGTCCTGAGATCAGAGCAGGCACCGATTTCTTAAACGAGACACAGGAAGTGCTAAAGACAAGGGAAAGATGGATAAAATGAACAAGATTAAGAGCTTCTGTGAATCCAGTGATACTACTGAGGGGGGGGGGGCAGGCAAAGCGGGAGGAGACACTGGCAATTCCTATATTCTACCAAGGACTCATATTCAGAATATTAAAAAGGACACAAGCCAAGTTGGAAAAATCAGAAGAGTTGAACAAGCACTTCACAAAAAGAGGGTATTCAAAAGACCAATAAACATACAAGAAGATGTTCACCTTTATTAGTTATCGTGACAACGCCATCCATCCATCAGAGCGTACGAAACGAAACAGACTGACCACAGCACGTGTTGGGGAAGATACGGATCACCCACAGCGCTCCTACGTACACTGCTAGGAGGACTGTGAGCTGGTACAGGCACTCTGGAAAGTGGCTGGGCACTACATACTAGAGCCAGACATACCTAATCCTAGGACCCAGCAACTCCACGCCGAGGGCATACCCCCCACAAAACGTGTACATATGTGCACCAAAAGACATGTTCTTTTCCTAATGCTCCCACACTGAAAATAACCCAAATACCTACCACCTTTCAGACTGACTAAGTAAGTTGTCACTTAGTCCCATGTGTAAATAAATTCGCACGATGGAATAAAATGCAGCAATGAGAATAAATGAACTGCAACCACCGGTGACAATGTATATGAATTTTGCAATTATAATCTTGAGTGGAAAGAGCCAGGTATAAAAGAGTGCATAGAGTATGACTGCGTGCTTCCATTTACCGGTGTGGCTCAGTTGCTCAGAGCATCGTCCGGTAAACCGAAAGGTCACAGGTTCGATTCCCCGTCAGGGCACATGCCTGGGTGGTGGATTCAGTTCCAGTCAGGGCGCATGCAAGAGGCAACCAATCAATGTTTCTTTCACACTGATGTTTCTCTCTCTCCCAAATCAATAAATATATCCTCAGGTGAGGATTAAAAATGATGAAATGAAGTTCAAGGGCAGGTAACATTTACTTACTGATGGTGTTTGAAATCGGGGGAGGGGTCACGGTGGGTCAGGCGTATTGACTGGGAGTGAAAATGAGGGGTTTCTGGGGAGGTGGCAGGTTCTGACTCGGGTTCGGGTGCTGTTTCACAGTCGTCTCACTTTGAGAAAATTCAGCAGGCAGCACACTGATGACATGCACACTTTTCTGTGTGGATGTCGTATTTCAATAAAGTTTGCAAATGTTTCCTGGGAAGGGGTGGGAGAATACAAGTGCCTCCGGCTGCTCTGGGGCCCTTCCCCCAACAGACTGCCTGAGCTGGCGGCACCTAACCGTGTGGCCCTACCTGAGTGTCTGCCTGCCTTCCCCACGGCTCCGTGGGCTCCCCAGGGAAGGCCCAAGCCCCATGGACTTCAAGTGCCCGGGGTCTGGCACGCAGCGGCGCTGTGCTCACTGAAGAACCGTCTGGCACCAGCCTCCCTCCCTGAAGGTCAGCGAGTTGGCACCTGGCCTCCTCTCACACCTGAGCCTTCCCCAGCAGGGGGCGGGGAGGAGGCTGAGCCCACCGGGGTCCAGGCTCAGACCCTCAGTGACCCGAGAGGCCCGGCCAGAGGAGAGGGGTTGTAAACCGGGCCCACAAGGAAGCTCCAGGGCGTGCAGCCTGGAGAAGGGATGAGCCGGCCAGAAGGCCAAGGGTGCGCCTACACCTCTGGAAGGTCACCCAAAGCTGCTGGAGGACGGAGGAGGGGTAGAACCTGGTGGTCCTAGGCATGCGGCCAGTTACTAACATGCCCTCAAAGTCATGTTTGTTTGTTTGTTTTATTGCTTCCAGAAAGGCATCCCCTGCCCTTCACTAGCCTTGGCCATCAATTCTGGCAGAAGGCCACACGCCCACCCACACCCGTACAGACTGCCACCTCCCCAGACTCCCCAGACCGCTATCCACATGCTCCTGCTCCCTCTGCCTAGAATGCCCTTCCTCTAGGCCCCTGGAGAACTCCCTCAGCTGTCACTGCGAGCAGCTGAAGAGGGCAGGCTCTTTGCAAATCTTGTTCGCTGCTGGGGCTCTCGGTACCTGGGACAGCGCCTAGCACACCGGGAGCTCGGAATGTTTCATACCGGAATGAATGGAAACGCCCCCTCTGCCACCCTCTTCCTCCCCACATGCAGTCGGAGGCCCATCGCAGCTTGTTCACCACCCTCCCCCCCCCCCCCCCCCGTGGCTGCATTCACTGGCTGGCTCCGAGCAGTGTCTGGGGAAGTCACAGAGGAGCCATTCAACGTTCTTGAACGACTCGAATCCTGCAGGAAAGCCGGCACCAAGTGCATCTATCTCACGCACACTGCACAGAGCAGATGCTTGCCCGAGAAACGAGATGGGCCCAGCAAGTAAAGGGCAGGCAGTGAGCCCCCCACCACTGGAGGGGATTCAGCAGAGACTAAGGCCTGCTCTCAGAGCAAGTTTTTGCTCCAGTTGGCACAGCTGCCGTGAGAAGCTCTCCCAAACTCATGCAACTATAACCACTGTCAAAAACAACTTTAACTGGAACCTGCTGAGCGCTCTCCAAGTCCCGGGGCTAGCCAGCCACGGTGGGGGGCAGGGGGCAGGGGAGAGCAGTCCCAGGTCCACACCTCTTTCTGCTGTAAGACTTTGCCGCTTCGCTATGCTTGATCCTGAACTTGTGTGGGTGTACTTAGTGTGGGGGGCATTGGGGTGGGACGAGACCCCATTCCTCACTGAGTTGCCCCAGCCTAAGGGGCCACATATCTGTAATATTTGCTCTGCTCCAGGCACCAGTCTAAGCATTTTATAAAACTAACCCATTTAATCTTCACAGGCCTGTGAAGTAAATACTACTCTGAGATCCAATTTACTAATGAGGAAACTGAGGCCCAGTGAGGTCAAGCCCCTTTGCCCTGAGTGATGCAACCGATGGACGGCAAAGGTCTCGCTGGAACTCAGGCCCCCTCCCTGGCCACAGAGCCTGTGCTCTTAACCACTTCTCCCTACTTCCTCAGAACCAAGGCCAACTCTCCTTCACACACCCGGGCCGGGAGCACAAGGGCAGAGACTCACAGGGCACCCCACGGCCCTCAGTGCCAGGGCCACAGCCTTCAGCACTTCTGCCTGCTGACCCGGCCCTCGCCTGCCCTGGCCTTATTTCCTGGGCCCCCTCCTCTCCCAGAGTCCTGCATTCTGGCCTCTCTAAACGTGTTTCCAGAGATGCCCAGCCCCGTTGCTTGTTCTGCCAGGAATGTCTTCGCCCCTTTCCCATCCATCCCTTAGCCAGCTCCTGCGGTCAAGTGGGAGCACCCAGAGCCTCCGCACAGTCCTGTGTCACGGCCCCATGCCTCCTCCCAAGGTGAGGATTCTCGGGGCAGGGACCAGTCTGGCTCCTGGTTCACTGGGTCCCATCCACCCCTAGAGCCCATCAGACACTTGAAGGGGCTGGCTGCGAGCACCAGCCCACTGCAGCTGCAGCGGGCCCTCCAGGGGGGGGATTAGAAGGATCAGCGGGCGGCTGTCTTCCCTCCCACCCTCTGCATTCTGCACTTGGGTCTGCCCTCGGACCACACTAGCTGGCTCCTCGCTCCTCTCAAGGTGCGAACCCCCAGTCAGCTTGTTGTTTTATACAAAGCATGGGTTCACATGACTCAGTGTGACAGTACAAAGCCGCTCCAAACTCCCATTTCCCTCTTGGATCTCGCTGCTGGAAGGCTCAGAGTCAAATTACCTCCGAGACAGGGCACAGAAGTTCCCTTGGGCTTCCCCTGACTTTTACCACCGTGGGTTTCCTCTTGCTCTGGTTCTCCCATGTTTTTTTTCTTCTCATTGTACTGCACTTATCTTTACAGATCACCTCAAGGCCTTTCTGGAGCCAGACAAAGAACACGCATGGTCTCTCGGATGTCCTCTCACCTCTGCTCCCTGCTCCCTGAGCCCAACGCACCCACAGGTCTGAAAGCTGAATATGAGCTCAGTGACTGAACCTACGATCGAATTTGGAAAGGGAACAGTCTACATTAGAAAAGTATCGGAGCGGAATCAGGAATGAAGGCAAACAAAAAGCCGAAGACACCAAACCCCTCTCCTTCCCGAATCACAGGGCTCCATGACTGGACGCCAACTTCCTGCTTCGCCTGGAAGGTGAGTGGGCTCCTCACCGGGCCCTCCAGCCAGAGCACCCTTCTGTCGGCTGCCCAAACTACTCCAGGTTCCCCTCTGTACCGTCAGGAAGGCCCTCCTCAGCTGCCCCAGGTTCGCCCATCCTTCAGGACGCAGCCCAAGGCCCGCCTGGTGCCCTGCCTACCTGATAACACCGAGAATGACCTGCAACCACTGCCAGGGCAACGACCCCACTGGGCACTGAGGAGCTCTGCTTCTCGGGCCTTAAAATGTTTCTCAAAGGTGCTGATCTTGTTTATGTCTTCAGGAAGGGTGCTGATATCTTCCTAATTCAGTAGAACCCCTCAAAGGCAGGGTCTGAACCTGAAGTGCACTGTGGCCCCCACCCAGCGAGGGGCTGGTTTCCACACAGCCATCGCCCACTCCCACCCCTAATACCACGTGTTGGGGAGCACGAGCTGGGGCACCCCAGGGAGGAGCTGCGGCCAGGGTGGGTCCAAGCAGGTACAGATCAGCCCTGGACACTCACTGAGGGAAGGGAGGGTGGAAAACCGGGCACTCCCTGTGAGCCTGAAATTCCACCTTCTCACGGCAAAGAGGCCAAGAGGGCAAAGAAGGAAGTGGAGGAGCAGCGGGTGTCTTTCTGGCTGGGCTGTGGCTGGAGTCAAAGGTCAGATTCCAGGGGCGGAGCAAGGGCTGCTCAGGGAAGGCCCCACCTGTGTTCCTTAACGAAACCACCTGCCGTGCTCTGCCTTCTATTCAGAAGGGAGCCCTCTCATTGCCATTTTGAAGCAATTCTTCTGAAAACACGAGTTTTGTATTACTGTGTCTGGCTACTGGGCGTGGCAGCGCAGCCCAGAGAGGGGGTGGTGGGACAGGGGAGGTCCCATGCTGGCAAGGGGAGCCCCCATCTCCAGGTACTGAAGGAAGGAACCTTCTCAGCTCCCAAGACAGAGCCGGGGGGGACCCACAGGGCACAGCCCCTGCCACCGTGTCCTGCCCCCTTCCCGAGATCAGCTAGTTTCTCCCAACAAATCATGGAGCCAAGTGGTGGAGACCCACACTTGGCCTGCTGTGGCATCTCGGTAAACTGTCTGTGGGTCTGCCTTTGCCGTATGGAGGGGGAGCACTCGAGGACGGCAAAGCCCCCATGTGAACGTCCTCCCCAGAACACACCAGCTGATGCTGTAGCAGCCGTGCCCAGCGCTGGCTCCCACCCCCAGCCCTGGAGACCATGTGGCCTGCCCCCCACCAGCTGAGTGGATGGGGTGAGCATCCTCACCCAGGCCAGGTCAATCGGTTCTCTGGCACCCTAAGACCAAGGGGAGTGCTCCTAGGAGGTCCTGTGGCCTCAAGCTGAAGCCACCATCCAGGGCAGCCACGCCAACCGGCCAGAGAGGCAGCCCGCTGGGAGAGGAAAGGGGACAGATGCACCAGGAGAGGTGGAGAAGACGAAACTGGCAGCCCAGAGAGGAGAGCCGGAGGAGGGGCTGCCTACCAGCTTCCCACGTCCTGGGGGAGCCTGGCTGCCTGCAGTTGTTTGCTACACAAGTTCCCCTTCCCTCCTCTTAACTCTCCTTTCACTTAACCTAATTGTAGGAGGTTTCTCTCCCTGACAACAAAATTATCCCAGAGACCGGTCAGAGCCTGCCCCCTTCCCGCTCAAGAGCAGGCCTACTCATCAAGCCATGCCCACCACTCAGCTTACAAGGTGAGGCTGGTCAGGGGAGGGCCGGCACCTGAGCACTGTGCCTCTGCGCAGTGAAGGCAAGGCCGGCTGGGGCCCCAGAGCCAGAGGGCACTGGACTCTGCACCTGGGCGAACGGGGTGGCGCTGTCTGAGGACAGCACCGCCAAAATCGTGCTTCAGGGAAATTAACGTGGTAGGGGTCAGATGGTCTATAGGAAGGGGGCACGTCTCCCAGGCGCACAGTAGGTGCCTAACAAATGCATGGAGGGCAAACAGGGAAACCTCTCTATGCCTTGATTCCCTCACCTCTAAAACACAGGGAATGTATTAAGATATCCACAAACTAACACACACCGTGTAAAGAGCTCAACACAGCCCTGGCTGCCGTGGCTCAATTGGTTGGGTGCTGACCCACAAAACGAAAGGTTGCTGGTTTGGTTTCTGGTCAGGGCACTTATGTAAGGTTCGGTCCCCTGTTGGGGAGCATACAAGAGGCAACAGATCCATGTTTCTCTCCCTTTCTCCCTCCCTGCCCCGCCCCTCTCTCCAAAAAAAAGAAAGAGAGAGCTCAAAACAGTTCCTGACACAGCACGCTCAATTGAATAAGTGTTTTGTTTTTTTCAAACCTGTGCTGTTCTCCCCAACAACCTCTGGGCAGGTGCTATCATCTAATGTTTGTGTGCCCCCAAATTCATATGTTGAAGCCTAGTGCCCAATGTGGTGGTGTGAGGAGGCAGGGCCTTCGGAGCCCTCATGAATGGGAACAGCGCCCTTACAAAAGAGACCCCCCCCACTGGAGACTCTGGGGGGATGGCAAAGGAGGGGAGGGAAAAATAATAATAAATTAATAAAAAGAGATCCCCACAGACCTCCCTAGACCCTTCCACCCTAAGAAGATACAAGGCGACGTCTGCAACCCAGAAGAGGGCCCTCACGAGGCCATCCCAGCGGCCTAATCTCAGACTTCCAGACTCCAAAACTGTGCAAAATAGATTTCTGTTGTTTTTAAGTCTGCGCCCCACCAGTGCTTTGTTAAGACAGCCTGGACTAAGACAGCAGGGAACCAAGAGGGTCAAGAACACAGCTGGGCACAGAAGCAGAGGAAGGGTAAACGGCATCCAGAGGGCAAGGTCAATCGTTAGGGTGGCAGGGCCGGGGAGAGAAGGCCAGAAGGGAGCTGTCTCCTGCACTGTGGATCAGAGTGGAGAGAACAGGGATGGCCAGGGCTGTGGGGATGCTGGCCTTCCCACTACCAAGGGAGGCGGACCAGGGCGGAGGGGGCGGCTGAGGAGAGAGGCTGCAGTGTGGCAGAGGACAGGACCTGGGTGAGGCTAACACGCAGGGCTGCCTGGCAGTGGACAAACAGATGGGGAGGGAGGGAGCCACAGGGGTGTGTGGGGGTGTGTGTGTGCGTGTGTGTGCTTGCACCTGCATGCACATGGGCTATAGTGCAATCTGGCACAGCCACAATAACAGAAATTGGGCATTTGCTCCATCAAGTGAGCATACTTCACATCCACCCACCCATTCAATTCTCTCAATAACTCTACCAGGTGGATAGCATAGGTATCTTCATTTTTCTAGATGGGAAAATCGAGGCAGACAGAGGTGTAGTGATTTGTCTGAGGTCATGCAGCTCATAGATGGTAAAGCTGAGATTTGAACCCAGGCCATGAGGGTCCACCATCCAAACTTTTAGCCACCAAAGTGGACAGGACATGCTGGAAAGGGTGCCCAAGGGTAAACCCCCAACTTGGAATTTCAGGCTGTGGGTACAGAATTCTAGGTACTACTTCACAACCTGCTGGGTAGACCCGGCAGGGTGTGCACACCTGTGCACAGGTCCCCTCTGCCAGGCTCTTCTGCCTTTGAAACTCCTCTCCATCCCTACCCCCTCCACCTCTCCCAGAGTCTGCACCCACCATCCCTTGTAAGCCAGGCGCTGCAGACACAATGCATCCTGGCTCCTGGCTCATGGAGGAGGGAAAGCAGTAAGGACAGGACAATCCTTTCCCTCAATAGAACTCCCCTGCCTTCAAACCCCATGCCCCACCACCTAAATTTTTCACTGTTCTGCTGTTCTAACCCAGCAACCACCAGGCCTCCTGCCCGCTTCTGACTCTAGGCCCTACCCACACTATTTCCCTGCCTGAAGCCCCTTTGGCATCCTGGCAGCAAACTTCTGCACTGGGCTCCATCAAGCTTCCTGTCCCCCTCCCCCCAGGAGTCCCTCCTCGGTACTCCCAGCTCCCTCACGGCTACACTCAGTGATGGCTGTGCTCCCTGGAGGCTGCGATGCCCGATCCTGTGGACTTGCCAGCCCCTGGCAGTGCTGGGCCAGGTGACAGCAGCTGGATGAATGAAGGGCTCATTGTTTACATTACAACTGGTGGGGAGTGTGCTGCACACATGTGGTGCCCCACGTGGTGCTCCCTGCACCCTCCTCCTCCTGTGCCAGCAGCCCTAGGCCAGCGCCATCTCCACTAGCCTAAACCGGGCATCTTACAAGGGCGAGATCAGCCAGCACACCTCATTTGGACTCCCCATTTCTGACCCAGAAGAAAGAGGTAGGATCTCAGAGACTGGGGGATGGGCTGCTGGGTGTGTGACATCCCACAAGGTGCCCCTCTGCCCATCCTCCCCAGGGAGGGGGATAGCGCTGAGGCCTGCGCGACAGTGCCCAGGGAGCACCTGCCCCATCCAGGCCCTGCCTGAGGGACCCAAACAGGCAGGTCCTGGAGGCCGAGCGAAGCATCCTTGGCGGCCGCGGCCCCTCCCTGTGAACAGGGCAGAAAACCTGCTGCCTCACCAGCCACCAGCGCCAGCTTGCCGGGGCACCCCTGCGGGAAGCCGCCCCGCCCCAGTACCCCCTAACCACCTCCGCCATGCACTTCAACCAAGTTTTGCAAAGGGCAGTGGCCGGCGACTCCAGCCTGCGCGAGGGCTCCGTGTTCTCCCGGACCCCGCGTCTGGAGCAGGGGGCTAGGGGACCGCGCCCACCAGGCTGTGCCCTTCGGGCCTGTGAGCCCAGGGCCCTGCGACGCGTCCAGCCTCCTCGCGCTGGGGAGGAGGCGGGCTGCCCCCCCCCCCCAGCAGATGTGCCGAACTCCGGTCTCCGGCTGGGCTGGTGGAAGGGGGGGCGGAGGATGCTGACGGTGCCCTCACCACCGGGACAGGCAGCCCGGGAAGCGCCTCCCAACGCCAGCAGCACCCGCTCCTCGCTTGCGGGCGTGGGCAAGTTGAGGTGCAACCCAGCACCGGCTCCGCTCACGCCCACCCTCCAGCCCCGACCCTGCGGCCTCTCCCACGCCCGACAACGTCCCCGGGCCGGCCCGCTTCTGCCCAGGCTGCGGCCACCGCCGCCTCCCGAATCCCTCGATCCTTTGTTGCCCGGCAAGCCCCCTCCTTCAGGGGGTCCCCGCTGCTCCTACCTTCGCCCCTCCAGCATCAGGCTCGGCGGCGGCGACCCGGCGTCGGCCTCCTCCGCGGGCCCGGCCGCCGCGGGGGGAGGATGCTGCGGCCGCTCCCGCTCCCCGTCGCCCCACCCGCGGCTCAGCCCCGTGGCGCCCGGACACGGCGCTCGCGCTCGGGACCCGGGCCTCGCGCCGCGTGTGCGGCCGGCTGGCGGCCGGCGAGCCGGAGCAGCCGACCCAGGCAGCCCCGCCGCCGCCTACGCGCCCCGCGGCGAAGCCCCGCGAGCCGAGCGGAGCGGAGCGAGCGGCCCGGCTCCGGGAGGGAACAAAAGGGGCCGGCGCTGGGACGAGCGCCGGAGGGCGGGGCCTGGCGCGGCGGGGGCGGGCACGCGGGCGCGCGGCCTCCGGGTTCTCGGGCCGAGGCGCGTAGCCGCCGGTGGGCGGGCGGGCAGAAAATGCGGGGGATCCCGGTAACCCGCCCGCAGCCGGCTGTCGCGGTGGGGCGCGGGCGGAGTCGCGGGTGCGCCGACGCCCACTTCAGCGGTCGGCACGCGGTGGTGCTTCAGTCGTGTTTGGCGTAAGAACGCTCTTCAGCCTTGCTCCGCTCACAAGGACGCCCCAGACCCTGGGGAAAATGCGGGGAGGAATGGGGAGGTTCCGGGAAGGCTTCACAGAGGAGGTGACGTTGGACAGAACAGAAAGAGATGAGGAAGGGACGGTGTGACCGAGGTTCTAACTCCAGGTTTTATCGAGCTGTCCTGAGGCCAAAGACGATGGTAATAAGTGACACAGGTTCTTGGTGATTTGCTTCCAACATGTCTTTGCAAAAAGTGGTACCCAATACACAGATGATCCTCGACCCCGCTCCCTGGAGCAGGATCTCCCTCCTGTGATATCAGAGGAGCTGACACAGTTGTATCGTCCTCTCCCCTAAGTGGGTGGCAGAAGCTAAGTGTCAGCTGAGGGGAAAGAAATAAATAAATTCCCAACACCCATAGGTGCCAGTGTCCAACTGTGGTTGCTTTCTATGCCTTTGTGACCCTTTCCCCTTTGATAAACTAACCTCTGAGCCTTTGCTATGATGGTTCTTCGACCAGCAACGCCCCCCACCCCTGCCTTCTCTGTTTGACAAATCATCCTTCCCCTTCAAAGCCTGGCTCCCACTTACCTTCATTTCCCTTGAGTGTGGCGATGCGGGTGTGTTGGGGTAGGTTGTGGTCTGCACAGTGAGGCCCACTCCAGAGGGCAGGCAGGAGGCACAGTCTTGCTCACATCCCCTAAGGCACCCAGCACAGACTCTGGCCCAGGGCAGACATTCAATGACACTTGTTGAATGAATGAATTTGCTAAGAGGCTACCAACCATCCTTCTGCTGCCCTGGTATCCATAATCTCTGAGAAATGAGTTAACCTCTGGAACTCAGTTTCCCCACCTATAAAGTAGAGACAGTGTTTCACTTTGGTTCAGCAGACGTGTAACGGTATAGTGATGAGGCTGGTCACAGGCCAGCCCTGAGGAGGTCCTCAGTGGGGAAGGGATGCCAGACCTGGAGACCAGGTCCGGAGGAGGGTGCAGAGTGAGCCCGGAGGAGGGGCAAGCTTCTGGTGGAGGCGTCAACCCGATGGGAAGAAAGGGGATTCGAGGTGGAAAGGGCTGCTGTGCTCAGGAACCAGAGAGCAAAGTGTTCCGGGTGGCTGGGATGAGCGGTCCAGATATTAAGCAATGAGACCCAAGGCATCAGGCAGTGGTAATAGCACAGCTCCATCACCTCCAGCCCATGGACAAGACTCTCTGGGCCTCTGTTTCCCCATCTATAAAATGCAGGTAGTGTCAGACTGCCCCCTAGGGTTGTTGTCAAGAGAGCAAGGTCATCAAAATGACTGCATGGAAGGAGCCTGGGTTTTTCTGCTGTGAGAGGGAGATTTCGGACAGACTTTTCTCCCACGGAGAGGATGAAGCACAGAGTGAAGACTGGGGCTTTTCCGGTCGCCCACTCCTCCCTCCCTGGGGGTTAGTGGAGGCTGCAAAGGCCGTGGGGGTCCCAACGGTGGGAAGCAGGGGAGGCCCGGTCAGAGGCCATTCTGAAAGTTCTCCCTCCTGGCAGGTCTTGGGGGTAGGCTGAGACCCTGAGAGACCCGCTGGAAGTCTGTGGGGGTCCAAGCTAGTGCTGGGGGGGCTGGGACACTCTAAGGGGGAGGGAGCAACAGAGGAAACCAAAGGAGAGACCAGTCTAGATCAGGTTTTCGGGGTTCCTTTGAGACCGAAACCCAGGGTGACTCTCCCCAGAAACACACGATATGCTTACACATAGACACAGAGTTTCTCAAGCAGGTTCAGACCATTCACAGACCCCTTGAAAGCCCCCCCCCCATCTGTACAGCTGGGTTCTAGGGCAAGAGAGAGTTCTGGGGCTGAGGAAAACAGGGCAGGTGCCCTGTAGCTGAGAGCGTGATTTGTGGGTCTCTGACCCAGACCTAAGGGTGGGTGCAGCCCGCAGGCACCCCTCCCTTCTTTGACACCTGAGGCTTCTGGAACCAGGAAAGTGGCCAAAGTTCTCAGGATATCACCCATCAGGGAGGGACTAAGAAGGTCCCTTAAGAGAATTTAAACCATCGTTGCATCCCAGCCCCTCCTGGCACAGGTGGGGAAACTGAGGTCCACAAAGAGGCAGGGGTTTCAGGACACAGAGACCCTGCTGTGAAGCACCCGCGCTGCCTGCACCAGCAGGTTCAGCCAACCTCCCCACCTACCTCCAGAAGGTGGGTGGAAGGCCCGCTGCCCCTCCCTCACCAAGAGCTCCCAGTTCCTGCCGAGCACCAACTTCTCCTCACCTAGACTGTGCAGGCAAGGCCGAGAATACTCGTCCACGAGGAGGTCAATTGCTGACTCGGTTCTTAGGCTTGTGGGTGAGAAACTATAGGCTTGTATCTTACTGCAGGTTCAGTTGGGGTTTTCTGCTTGCTGCAACCAAACAAAAGATTTAGACGTGGAAGTGGAAGGTGGAGCTGGGCATGATGCCCCAGGCACCAGGCCTGGGAATGAGGGTGGGGTGGGGGTGGGGCGGGGGAGAAGGGCTCCCAGAAGACCTCTCACAGCCTTTTATCTTCACAGAAAGTGCTGATTTGACCATTTTCTTGCTGACACTGGCTATGACCGGCGTCCCCACGAGGGGGAGGGCGGTAGTTGTGGGAAGAGCACATCAGGAATAATTGGGGACCAGGGCGGAGGTCTCAGAGCCCTGCCCTGGGGCAGCCACAGACAAGGCGCGGCTGCCCTTCAGGTCCTGCCCCTCGGGTATGCTGTGCTGTTGTCTCATTCATTAGGACCAACAGCAGGACATGCACATGATGGAGTATTTTATAGTCTCTGAATCACTATTTATAAGGAATCTGTAAGGAATGGAGAAACACGCTGGCATTTGTGTCAAATGAGAAATGGACATCAAAAAATTGTAGATGTGGTAGAACGGGAAAAACTGGTCACCCTGGTGGCCTCGGGTGGGGAGGACCCAGGGGGGTTTTCCTGCCCTTTTCTGCATTCTCCTAAACAAGTGCGTGTTACTTTCAGAGCTAACAAAAGTGATTTATATAGAGAACACTAAAGATTCAACCAGAATACTACTGGAACTGGTAAATAAGCTCAGTAAAGTAGAAGGATGCAAAATAAATATCCAGAAATCAGTTGCATTTTATACACCAATAGTGAACGGTCAAAGGGAAATTAAGAAAATAATCCCATTTACAATCGCATAAAAAATACCTAGGAATAAATTTAACCAAGGAGATAAAAGACCTGTTCTTGGAAAAGTTGTAAGACACTGAAGAGAAAAATTGAAGAAGATACAAATAAGTAGAGGCATATACCATGTTCATAGATAGGCAGAATTAACATCATTAAAATGTCCATACTACCCAAAGCCATCTATAAAATCAACACAATTCCTGTCAAGGAAGAACAAAGAGAAAGAAGAACAAAGTTTCACATGCTACCTGACATGAAACTGTAGTACAAGGCCATAGCAACCAAAACAGCATGGTGCTACCATAGAAACATACAGAACGATGGAACAGAATACAGAGCCCCAAAATAAACCACTGCCTTTACAGTCAATTAATATTTGACAAAGGAGACAAAACATACATAGGGGTCAAGATAGTATATCAATAAATAGTGTTGGGGAAATTGTACATATCCATGGAAAAAAATTAAATTAGATCACTTTTTACTTCATACACAAATGAATTCAAGGTAAATGTAAGACCTGAAACCATAAAAATTTTGGAAGGAAACATATGCAGAAAAATCTCGGCCATTTCTCACAGCAATATTTTTTCTGTTATGTCTCTTCAGGCAAGGGAAACAAAAGAAAAAATAAATAAATGGGACTACATCAAACTAAACAGTTTTTGCACAGCAAAGGAAACCATCAACAAAATGAAAAGACAACCCACTGAATGGGAGAACATATTCGCCAATGATACATCTGATCAAGGGTTAATGTCCAAAATTTATAAATAACTTATAAAACTCAGCACTAAAAAAGCAAACAATCCAATTAAAAATGGGCAAAGCGCCCTGGCTGCTGTGACTCAGTGGATTGAGTGCCAGCCTGCGAACTGAAAGGTGGCCAATTTGATTCTCAGTCAGGGCACATGCTTGGGTTGTAGCAGGTCCCCAGTTTCGGGGTATGAGAAAGGTAATTAATCAATGTATATTTTGCACACTGATGTTTCTCTCCCTCTCTTTCTCCCTCTCTTCCCCTTCTCTAAAAATAAATAAGCAAAATCTTTTTTTTTAGATAGGCAAAGGACCTGAATAGACACCTCTCCAAAGAAGACATAAGGATGGCCAATAGACATATGAGAAGTTGCTCGATGTCACTAATCACCACAGAGAAGCCAATTAAAACCACAAGGCGGTGTCACCTCACACCTGTCAGAATGGCTACCATCAATACATCACCAACAAGCACAGGCAAGGATGTGGAGGCAAGGAAGCCCTAGTACACTGTTGGTGGGAATGCAGACTGGAGCAGCCACTGTCAAAAACAGTATGGAGCCCTGGCTGGTGTGGCTCAGTGGACTGAGCGCAGGCTGCGAGCCAGAGGGTCGCCAGAAGGTCGCCAGAGGGTCGCCAGTTCGATTCCCAGTCAGGACACATGCCTGGGCTGAAGACTGGACACATGCCCAGCTGGGGTGTGCAAGAGGTAACTAATTGACATTTCTCTCACACAGCGGTTTTTCTCTCCCCTTTCTCCCTCCTTTCCTCCCTCTATAAAAATGAATAAAATATTTTTTAAAACCAGTATGGAGATACTTCAAAAGATTAAAAATAGAACTACCATGTGACCCAATGATTCCACTTTTGGGAATGTATCCAAAGAAATCCAAAACATTGATTTGAAAGAACAGATGCACTCCTGTGTTCATTGTAGAGTTATTTACAACAGCCAAGATCTGGAGGCAGCCCAAGTGCCCATCAGTAGATGCGTGAATAAAAAAGCTGTGGTACTTTTACACAATGGACTACCACTCAGCTGTAAAAAAGAAGAAAATCTTACCTTTTGCGCCAGCATGGGATGGACCTAGAAAGCCTTTTACTAAGTGAAATGAGCCCAGTCAGAGAAAGACAAGTACCATGTGATTTCACTCATATGTGGAATCTAATGAACAAAATAAGCTCACTAGCAAAATAAAAGCAGACTCAGATACAAAGAACACACTGACAGCTGTTAGAAGGGAGGGGATTTTGGGGCTGGGTGGAAAAGTCAAAGGGGTTAAGGAAATGGAAAGGGAAAGAAACTTCATAGATGCAGAAAAAGGATAAAGAAATTTAAACCCCAATCCTTTTCTGTTGCAAACACACACACACACACACACACACACAAATGATTGGATATTGTCAGTGGCCTGGGGCCGGGAGTGGTATCACCATGGAGACATCAGCTGAGGCCGGCACGCTGAGGCCACACCCCTTTCAAACGCGTGGGCTCTGCCTGAGTCCAGCTCTCGCTTTCCCTTCCCGGGAGGACGCAGCCTCTGATGGAGGGAGACCCCCCCAGGGACAAAAGGTGTCTGCTACTGGGGGGTATGGCCACTTCCTGTTGGGGATTTCCAAGGCCCTAGGGGGCTTTTTTCTGTGCAGCCCCCTGCATTTCGTGAAGGCTGCTGAGTGAAGGAAAGCTGGCATTTCTAAGCGAGCTTATTGCAGGGTAGGTTTCAAGCTAAGAACTTTGTGTGAGTTGCGGAAATAAAGACCTCCCCGATGGGAACAAGCGAAGGCAGTTTAGTCAGAGGTTGCAGTAGTGAGAGAGTCCACGCCAACTCTGCGCGTGGGGGCAGGTCACGGCAGGCAGGGGTCAGGAAGCTGCGGGGTGGGCCGGAGGGGAGGCGCAGGTGTGTCTTGATGGGGGCGGCTGTAGGCGTGGGGAGCTGGATGCGGGCATCGGTGAGGGGAGCATATTTGGCGTTGTGCAGTTGGTCCCCAGTTGGGAGAGGAAGCAAAAACTCGGAAAGCTGGCATTTCTCGGTCAAGTCCTGGCCATCTGGGGTTGTCACTTGGCTTCCTGGACTGGAGGCTGCAGAGAGTGTAGTTCAGTCTTTTGTACATGGTCTGGCTGTTGTCTGTCTACGTATATCCAGTTTCTCAGTGCTAACTCACGTGGTCCTCGCCAACTGTGCTAAGGCTGGTGTGATTACGATGTTGCTTCAGTGAAGAGGAAACCAAATCACAGAGAGGTCAAGGGACATGCTCGAGGTCACACAGCTTGCGAGAGCAAGGTTAGCCAGGACACGGGGCTTCGGAGCCGGGCTCGCTCCTAAGCACAAAAAGACAACAGGGGGACAGCGCCTGGGACTCCAGCCTGAGCTCTGCCACTCGGCAGCTCTGCGACCCAGGGCAGGTGCCGTGGGAGCCCTCCTCCGGCACAGGGCCGCGCGGAGAGCCACACTGACAGGAGGCACTGGACGCGGAGTGCCAGTTGCACACGTGTGTGTGTGTGTGTGTGTGTGTGTGTGTGTGTGTGTAGCGCCTGCTGGGAGCTGTGTTTATTGTTTCCTCTCTGGCAGGCGGGGTTCTAAGCACCTGAGATTCTGTCAACTCACGTAATCCCCAGGACACCCCCTGAGCAGGCATTACCTGCCCCAGCTACAGATGCAGGGCTGCAACTTGCGGGAGTTCACACAGCAGGTGGGGGGCACCCCGTGGAACCCAGGCCTCCTGGAGCCAGAGCAGGAGTTCCGGCCCCCCTCCCTCACTGCCTGTGAGATGCAGCAGTGGCTCTGAACTGAACAGGGCAGGGGGGGGAGGGGGGGGCGGGCACGAAGCCTCAGCTGAGACCTGATAAGGTGAATTGCTTCTTTCACAGTGACTCCTGAATGGGCTTCTTCAACTAGGGGCCCTGGAAACGAGCGAATGTGGAGGAAAGAGCCATCCCCTCTGAGGGTGGACAACACCCGCAGCCACTAACAATTGTGTGGACGTGTGTTAAGGCCTGTGCTGCTGGGGTGGAACTTCACCTCCTGGGGAGGGGCCTCGGTGCCCGTGGCCTCCACTGGCCCTGGGGTTCCTTCCTCCTCGGTGCTGAGCTGGGCCACAGGCATCCAGCCTCCTTTTGCCAAGGGAGTGTCTAGAAGGTGCTGGCAGTGCAGCTCTTCTCGGTCCCTCGCTTCCCAGCCTCAAGGCCTCTCTTCACTGCTGCGTTCCTCATTTACCCCCTCTCCCTCCACGTCCCCAAGTTTGCACCTCTGTGTGTTCCAGGCAGCAGAGGTGGTGGCACACCTGGAAGCCGGTTTGCTCTGTGCTTCTGTGAGCTTTTTGCAGGGTCCACAGCCAGTGTCTTTCTTCCTAGGATGCTGCCCACTGGCCCCTGCCACTTCCGAGGCTGCCTGCCCCTCACAAGGCTGCACTTCTGCAGCCCAGGTAGAAGGGGACATTTCTTTTGGGTCCTTCTGAGAAGTCACACAAATCATCCATCACCCCACCAAATGCACAAAAATTAGAGACCGACAGAATGTGACTAACTTTACCATGAAAAAAACACTGGAAGAAATAACCATGCTATTGCCATCACTTCCGACAAGGAAGGACGTTTTAGCACCAGGTAAAGGAAGGAGCATAATTTTGGAACACAGGCCAACCCTTTATACTAAGTAAATGTGGCTTTCTGGGAAAAAAACATCTCTTGTTTTGTTCGCTTTGCTGCTGAAGGAGAGACACTCGGTCAAGCTTGCAGCTGCTCCTGGGACGTTTGGGAACCAGCCTCCTCAGAAGGCCCGCTCCGGCTCCCAGGCCAGGGCAGTGACTTTCCTAGGCCCCAGCCCCCGCACCTCCTGCTGCTCCCAGGCACCTTGGTTTCCGGAGAGAACTGCACTGCTTTGTTTGGCTTTTCTTGGACCAGTCCACACGCCCTTCCATCCCCCCACATGCACACCTTCCGGGGCCCCCAGAGCCTTGGCTGTCTGTGAGCCAGATGTTTGGAGAGAAGTTCCCAGCTAATTTGTCCAATCCCTGTTGCTTTTCAGCAGGAAAGATAAAGTACCGTTAGACAAAGTACCATTAGGAAAGCTAGCAGTCCTCTGGAAAAACCACAGCCTCCCGTCTCTGCAGCTTACCCCTGCAGCTTCCTTGGTCATAAACTGCCCCTTCATCCCACAGATGTGGTCCACGTGTGTATATTATACAAAAGTTAGAGCTCCTATTCAAACTGCTGGTGTCCTAGCAACAGAATCCTTTCTTTTGCCTTTAAATCCTTTAGCTCCCTTTCTGCCCAGTGTATGGCTACAAAATTACTTTGAAAACACAGATACACAAATATACACTGTTTAAAGTGGCAAGAGCTCTGACGGAGTTACCCGCGGGGTGCTCTGGGCCACATCTCATTCTTGATGTGTGGGACCAAGTGCAGCTTCCTGGAGAAGGTGACAGCCCAGATGTGTCTTGAAGGATAAGTGTGTGGCAGGCACAGGGAGCAGCAGGAAGGTGGGTGCTGTGGTGCGGAACCTTGAAGAACCTGGGCCGCCAGAGTGGGAGGGAATGGAGCCGGGATGGAGGCCGAGGGGCAGCAGGCTCCTGCCAGAGAGGGCTTCCTGTGGCTGGGCTGTGGGCTTGAGCTTTTTTCTATGGGCAACAGGGAGCCCCGAAGGGCTCTAGGAAGGGGAGGGGCATGAATTTGAGACCTGAAAGCTGTGTAGGGACAGTGTGGAGGCAGGTTAGAGCGGCAGGGCAGTTGGTGAGGGGGGTCATGGGGGGGTCATGTGGACAGGGTCCAGGAGTATGGCTCAGCCACACCGGCCTCGATGTCTAGCAGGGTGTGGGCTGAGAAAGAGTAAGTCTCTGAAGACAGGACCTGCAGACTCTGGGCTCCCGGCACCTTCCCAGTGAGAGGAGGGACCCCAGCCCCTGATGCTGAGGCTGAAGGGAGGGTTTTGCTGCCTACAGTTGGCATGGAGGATAGATGCCGCTGCCCACCTAAGAAAGCAGGGCCAGGGACAAGCACGTTCTCGTTTCCCAAACCTGCTGCCCCGCTGTGAGAGTCTGCACTCTCCACCACGCTCCTGAAGGATGTTGTGTTATGTGTTAGAGCCTCCCACCCTGTGGACAGGGCTCCCTGGGACCCTCGGGCAGGGAGGCAGGAGCCAAAGAAAGGTGGTGCCACAACAGGGTGATTCCCAGGGGTCCCGATCAGGCGGAGGGAGCACCTAGCTGGGCGTCCGGCTGGGGCTGCAGTTGCAATGGCGCCGATGCACCCTTCACCTTGGAGGAGCAGCTGGGGGAGGCTACGTGGCGGAAGAAAGAAGCACAGGCTTGGGAAGCCGCAGACCTGTGGGGCCCTGAGCTGCTTTTGATGCACATGATGTACCAGGCATGCGACCCTGGATGAGGGACTGGGGTCCCAGCCTCCAGCCCCTAGTCTGCCAAATTCGAACGACAGGCTCCACCTCCACACACAAGGACAGGTAGACTCAGTCCAGAGCCACAGCGCTCCAATGGAAGCTGAGACTGCTCCAGCGGCATGCAGGGAAGTACTCAGTGGGGCCCTATTCCCACAGCGCCCACCCGCAGGCCGCTGGCCCCCTCAGCCTCCCTTTCCCCTTGTAAACTACAGGCTCCCACTCAGCCCTGGGAGCTGAAGTCCCAGAGGCCCCAGAGGAAGTCAGAGGCCTGCACAAATCAGGAGGGTGTTGTCTACCAGCCCTCCAGGCAGAGGCACAGGGGACGGCCTGGACTGTGATGGCGCCTGAGGTGGGGGGTGGGGGTCATCCTGTGGAACTGAGCCCTTGAGCTGTGGGGTCTGCACTAACTCCAGGTAGGCAGTGTCAGAACTGAATGAAATTGTAGGACACCTAGTTGGTGTCACAGAGAATTGCTTGGTGTGGGAAATCCACATATCTGGTGTCAGAAGTGAATTGTGTCTGCGAATAAGGAGACACACAGGGAGTTTCCCTGTAGTGGGGGAGTCTGTAGACCAGGGTGTGGGTGGGATGGGAGTCTCTACATCAAGGTGGGGATGACGGTGGAACCACTGTGTGACTTTGGGCAATTTTCTGCACCCAATATCCTCTCCCTTGGTTCATAGATGGGGGAGCTTGGTGGTAAATTGCTTTTGGTTTTGATTATAAAATATCACACATATACAGCACATTTGTAGACATGACTGGAAGATAATAAAATGAATGCCTATGTTAAGAACATCTGGCTTAAGCCCTGGCCGGGTGGTTCAGTTCGCTGGAGCATCGTCCTGAACACCAAAAGTCTGTGGGTTCAATTCCTGGTCAGGGCATACACGTAGGTTGCAGGTTCTATCCCCAGTCACAGCACGTACAAGAGGCAACCAACCAATGTTTCTCTCTCACATCAGTGTTACTTTCTCCCTCCCTCTCTAAAATAGTAATTAAAATATCCTGGGGTAAGGACTTAAACAACAGTCTGGCTTAAGAAAGAAAACTTTACCAGGACCTTGAATCTCCTACACGCACCTTTCTATGCCCTCCCTGAAGGCACTTGTTTTTGTGACTGCGTTTCTCCTCCCTTTGCTCGGCTTCTCTTCCCGTGAGCACACACCTCAGCCGAGGCTGCGTTCGTGCTGCACGCTTCCCGCCGCACGTAAATGGGCGTGTGCAGTCGGTGTTCTTCTGTGATTCCTCTGGTGCTGCAATTTGACGTCTGGGAGTCCGCCGCACGGGCACAGGCGAGGTTGGCCGCGGAGGGTCCCTTTGTGTCCCGTCCCTCAGTGCACTCGTCTGCTGTTGTTTCCGGTGTGGGGTCTTGTTTCGTTTTGTTGTTTTTGCAAAACTCGTGGGGTCCACTGCCTAGGTGCCTCTCGGGTGCACAGCTAGGAGGGAAGTGACGGAGTCACGGTTATACGATACTGTCAAATTGGTTTCCCAAGTGTTTGTACCAATTTATATTTTCACAGCAGAATACAAGTCCTTGCCGTCTGGTATCCATAATAGCACTGCGTAGGGTAGGACCTTTTCATTTTTGCTGGTTTGGTTATTGTAAAAAACAAAAGGAAAGCAAAAAAGGGACCAACACCAGACAACACGTGAGGCGCCTTTTGAATGTCTGTTCTCCTGTGCAATAGCTATCCGTGCATTTGTCTGTTTGCTGTTGGGCTGTTTGTCTTCTCTCTTCATAACGTGTAGGATTATTTACATATCTTAGACACTGTTCCTTTACCAGTTTAAAGAACTGTCAAGACCTCTCCCGGTTAGTGGCTTGTCATTCAACCTTATTGTGTGTACGAAAATGAATATAGTATGAATATAGGCAGCCGTATGAATATAGTAAAATTTATTGTCTTTTTTTTGGTCACAGTTGAAGTCTTTGGGATCTTGTTTAAATCTGAGATTTTCAATTTACTTTTTAGCAACATGGCTCTTTGTTCAAAGGAACCCACAAATTGCCCACACTGAATGCCCACCCCTTAGAGGACCAGTTCTTTTCTTGAATAAATTTTCCTGGGCAAACTATCATAAAACAAAGATCTAATTGCCATGCAGATTAATTTTACACATTTTCTTTTTAAAGATTTTTATTCATTTATTTTTAGACAGAGGGGAGGGGAAGGAGAAACAGAGGGAAAGAAACATCAGTGTGTGGTTGCCTCTTGAGCACCCCCTACTGGGGACCTGGCCTGGAACCCAGGCATGTGCCCTGACTGGGAATCGAACTGTTGACCCTTTGGTTTGCAGGCCGGCACTCAATTCACTGAGAAACACCAAGCAGGGCTAATGTTACATATTTTTAAATAGTTAACAAAATAAATATGTGATGCACATATTTATTTTATTTAAATAATTGAATTTTGATTGCAACAACCATGAAACAAGAAGAATAAAGACAGAGAAATCAACACAATTCTACAAATGCTTCCAGAAATCACCTAGCGAGCGCTCAGCTCACAAGCTAGGCCAGCTACAGGCCACCAGGCCAGGCTCCAGGGTGCCGAGACTCTTCAGCCACTTTTTTTTTTCCAGATAAAATTAAGTTAATCTAGTTCACAAGATGATTCTTTCTTTTGCGAGGTAATTTCAGAACATTGCTACATAAGCTCTGGTTATGCACTTTAAATATGGATGTATTTTTAATCCAAGTTTCCAGGGAAAGTCACTGAGTAAACTTAGTACTTGTTTTAAATAACAAATGTATAAATGACACAAAATCACAGTATTTTGGAATGTGATGGGATCCTGGAACATTTTGACCAAATGCCCTCATTTTATGAACTAGGAGGCTAAGGTCCATTTTCCGGAGATCCTGAGTTGCAAGAAGCCCACCGAGGAGGAGCTGCCTAGAAACAGAGGGGTGGGGCTGTCCAGGGAAGCCCCTCCCCTTGGATGGGCTCCTCAAACCTGAATGGCTGCCTCTGGACATGTGGCCTGTCAACGGTGGAGCTCATCTCAGCCACCTCAGACCAGCATCCAAGTGAGGTGCCTGGCCTGCTGCCCGCCTTGGGCCCTGACAGTGGGCCTGGGGTAGCAGACCACCAAGGTGCCCTTTGGGCCTGGTCTCCCTCACCTCCCTGGCCCTGCCAGCAGCAATAGCACCCCTAGGAGGAAGGTGAAGGTCCCTGTCAACCTCACCTAGTCTTTCCTTTCCACCTGGGTTATGGTCTGGCTGTTACAATGCGGACACGCCCATTTGTCTTCCAAGTGGATGGATCAGCCTTCACGGGGCCGCTGCCACGGGTGGGCTGGGGTGGGGAGGTGCCCTGTGGGCCCTACCAGCTTTTTGGCCTTGGGGCCCCAGCCCAAGGAGTCCAGGGCTGGGAAAGTATCCATGAATCCGCCCTGCCCTGTGTGGCTCAGTCTGTTGGGCATTGTCTCACAAAGTGAAAAGTGACCAGGAATCACCATTTGATTCCCTGTCAGGGCAAATGCCTGGGGTTGTGGTTCAGTCCCAGGTTGGGGTGTGTGTAAGAGGCAACTGATAGATGTTATTCTCCCTCCCTTCCCCTCTTTCAAAAAATAAAATATTTTTAAAGGATATCCATAAATCTTGTTTCCCCAGGGAGCCCCCATCCCATGGCGGCTTCCTCCAACCATCTGACCAGACTGCGGCCGCAGACACCTGGGACCCCCGGGACCCCCGTCCCTATTCCCCACTTTTTGCCTCAGGTGTGAGATGAGATGACACCTCAGGCCCAGGTCCTGGTGGACTTTCTGGAAAATCATGGGAGTGTCTTTCCAAAGATAAAGGCTGCAGGGCTGGGTGATGCAGCCTCTGTGGACCATCAGCCCCCAGTAGGATTCTGGTCCTGCTGCTCCCTCTCTGTGTGACCTTGGGCACCAACCTTCTCCACTCCGTGCCTCCGTTTCCCTCTCTGAGAGAACATTTTCTTTAGGGCTTTTCGCACAACGCCTGGGATGCTGCAAGTACTATGTAAGGGCAAATAATTATGCGCTCGCAGAGAAGGGGTTGCTGGGAGGAAATGACTACAGTGCCCCAGCGCCAGCCAGGCAGGCTTCCCAAATGCCTCTGAGGTTGATTCATCCTCCCCGGCCCTGGCGTCTGTGTCCCCCTCCGCCCACACACCCACACTGCTTCCCGTTAGTGAGGTGGCGTCCTGTGCTCTTGCCATCCTTGCTCCTCTCTTCCACGCTGCCAGCTTCACCCCGGAAGTTGCCTTCAACCACCCCGACCCTGGTCCCCATGGGAGGCAGACCTGGCTCGGGGCTGTTTGCAGTCTCTAGTCCCTCTCCCTGAGCCCCGGGGGAGCTCGCACAGCCAGGCCTATGGCAGGACCAACCTAGTAGATTCCCAGATGGTTCTTTTAAGCTGGAATGCTTGACTTCCTGTTTTGTTTTCCATCAGCAGTTTTCAAAGCAAAACTTTCTTTCCCATAAAAAGTATTTCTTCAGATTACTGACATTCATCCCACTCTGAGAATGAGGGCGATTTGGGGCTTTTATCTGAATGAAGTTTTAGATTACAGACTGCCCAAGGAAGCAGTGGATGTTCAGAGCCCTGGTTCGACCTGGTGACCTGGGTTCAAATCCCCCCCCCCCCCCCGGAGGAGCTTGCTGGTGATCGGACTTCTGACAAATTACTCAAGGCCTCGCTCAGTTTGTCACTGCAGATAAAAATAGAAAAAAATTCTTCACGATAGACTTGTGGAGACTAAATACAATGTCACAGTAAATGGCTTCTCCAGTGCAGAGACCGGCACAGGAAAAGCCCTCACTGGCCAAGGAGACGGAACATCTCCCTAAGCTCCTCCCAGTCGAGGCTCCACACAGTGGTCCAAACAGAGGGCGGGGCAAAGAGCGAGCTAAAAATTCATGAGAGGAGTTCACAGTGGAAAAAGACTGAATAGAAGACATTAGGAAGGCGAGGGAGAAAAGACTCTGAAACTCAAAGAAGCAACTCGAGGCTCCAACCTGGATCCTCCTCTAATTATAATGAAGGGAGAATTCTGTGTAGTTTTCCAAGAATTTCCGCAGCTTCGGAAGGAGTGCAGCTTGGACAAAGAATGTGAAACATTCGACTGACCCAAAGGTCTCTGTCACTCGTGCAGAAGTTTCTATGGGCCCTTAAAATATACATATATGTGGTGCATATTGCCAAGTGAAAGAAGCCAGTCCGAAGAGGCTACAGACTGCATGAACCCAACTCTGTGACATTCTGGAAAAGGCTAAGCTTTGAAAACAGCAAAAAGATCAGTGGTTGCCAGGGGCTAAGAGAGGGGAGGGAGGAGGATCGCATGGGTGGAACACAGGCGACTTTTAGGATGGTGAAACTACTCTGTATGACACTGTAATAGTAGCTTCCTGGCCTTATAAAACCCCTTAAACTAATGAACATAGAGAGCAAACAACGTAAACTATGGGTTTTAGTTAATAACGACAATGTATCACTGTTGGTTCAATCATTGTAATAAACGTACCACATTAATGCAAGATGTTAATAATGGGGGAAGCTGTGTGCCTGTAAAGGGAGTTATATGGGAATTCTCTGAGCTATCTGCTTAATTTTCTGTAAATATAAAACTATTGTGAAAAATGCAGTCTAGTAATTTAAAGCTTGTGTACTTGCAGGAAGTATGATGTGGTGCAAAGAACATGGGACCTGGTGACAGGGAACGCTGACCGATGGCCACTGGTTAGCTGAGTGGCCCTGGGAAAGCCCCTTGCCCCCTGAGCCTAGTTTTCTCATCCTTAAAATGAGCCATTATGCTTGATTATCTCTAAACATCCCCTCTGGCTTTGAATTGCTGTGCCTTTACTATTAACAACATTTCAGAAGGATAGAGTGACAGACAGTCTGAGTCTCTCAGGAAACAGCCCTATGAGTAAAGTTCAAGGGACGTGTACTGCAAGAAGTTTAGTTCTAGGAGCCTCCCAGGTAAAATAGAAAACGTCAAGTCCCTGCCCGGTGCCTTGGCGAGTCGGTTTTCCCAAATACCACCCGGGCGGTGACAGCAACCGAAACACTAAACAGCTTCCGGTCCCTACCAGCTGGCGGGTTTCTTCCCTTCTTGGCTCGGCCTAGAGTCATATTTTATTCATGAAAATTGAGGCCCTGGGAGGCCTCGGCATAAACAGGATGTAAATATTTGCGGGTGGTGGTGGAGAGGTGGTATTTGAGCAGGGACTGTCCGAAGTGGGGACCTCCAGGACAATGCTTGCTTGGACCCGCCCACCTCCATCTCGTCGATAGGTGGGGGGTGGGAGGCTTGTGCAGCCTGTACCCCTGATTGGAGACCTGGTTTGGAGACTGGTTCCCTCCACGTGAGTGGGGCTGTTGCTTCCCCTGGTGCCATATCCCGTTTCCGTTATCACGGGACCGTCCTCAGCTTGAGACTTAGGACTGGCTTTTGGGCACTTGCCGAAGTGCCAGAAAGCACCTCTTGTGCTTTGTGGAGTCCCTTCCCGTTCCCCAAATTGTACCGTGTTGTGGCGTTGTCCCTTTGCTTATTCCAGTTGTTCCACCTGGTGTGAATTTACCTCTTTGGGCTTCCGCTGGTCTCTAAGACCCCCTCCAGATGTTTGCATTGGACAGCGCCCCTTTCCCGGAACTCAGAGCTCCCCCACCTCTTGGGCTCCCACGGGGCAATAACCCTCGCTCAGCTATAGTTACCTGGCCTGGCGTGGGTGTCACTTCCTCCAAGAAACTGTCCCTCATGTTTCCCCTTCAAATCAGGCCTCCCCACCTCTTGGGCTCCCTTGGGACAATGACTCTTGCTCAGCTACAGTTACCTGGCCTGGCGTGGGTGTCACTTCCTCCAAGAAACTGTCCCTGATACTTCCCCTCCAAATCTGGACTTGAAGCCTTCCTCCACCCCACTGCCTGAGACTTCTGTTTGAGCACCTGCAATGCTGAGCTGAGGCCCTTCCTCTTTATCCTGCACTCAGATAGGGCCCAAACCCTTCGGTCCTGTTCACTAAGTAAATACTTGTTGAATAATTGAATGGATAAATGGACGGATGGGTCGATGGGTGGATAGATGGGTGAAGTCGTAGTGTATTTGCCGCCTGTGGCTGTGGCCATCTTTGACTTGCCGTCACGCCCATGTGTCTGCGCAATGGAAGTCAGACCACCCTCCTTCAGTGCCTTACACTCACTGTGCATTTGTTGTTTATTTTTTGCAGGTCTGTGCACCCAGGATGCTGCCTAGAGCATTATAAGTAGCAGTCTTGGTGGACTTTCACAGGGTAAAAAGGATTTTCAAAGTTACACCCTGCACCCAACAGCTTCAGGTATGAGGAAAACATTTCTGTGAGACATAACTTCTTGGAAATGACACCCTGCCCAAGATTCCCAAAGAATGTGGTGAGCATGTATGGGTATGAGCAGGCATGCTGGAACTAGGCTTCGTTGACTATGTTCTTGACACTCTTCAGATAATGAGACCATGCTTGGCTACTTCTGAGATTAGGAAAAACATGAAATATACACCCCAGATGGGAGCACCAGCCGGCCAGATTGGACCCAGCTGAACTACTCCGTCTGCAGTGGAGGTGGGATGGAAATGGCAGGCACAGCCTCACGCTGAGAAATAATGTCCTGGGGAGACTGCTATTGAAAGAAATGTCAGACTGCCTGGGTGAGGTTTCTTTAAGCACAGTTAATCAACCTCTAATTCATCCTGTGTGAACATGTTGATTATTTTCACTACGTATAAGACTTCTTAGCTTAAAATAGGCTCCGTGATTTAGCAGAACAAATATCCCACAAAACAGAGAGTTCAACAGGAAGCAAAAAAAAAAAAAAAGGACCCGCAGCAGCCTAGAGGGCCTGCCTGGGCCTTCCCATTCCTTCTGGAAGTGCCCAGGCCTCCACGCACACGGCGGTTCCTGCATTTATGGGATGCCTTAGGACAGAGGCTCAGCCCCGGTGTGTGCTCAGGCCCCCAGACCTGCTACGTCAGAAACCCTGTGCCCGGGACTTAGCATTTGGCTAAAACTCTAGGCGATTCTGTGTGGCCAGGCTGGAGAACCTGACGGGGCCCACCCGAGACTCTGCATTTCCAACCTGCTCTCAGCTGAAGCTGATGCTGCTGGTCCCTGGGATACACCGGAAGTGGCAAGACTTTAGGCAGAATAATTTTTCACTTGAAATAAAGTTTTGAGGACACAAGCAGTTCCCAAGTAATTCTTACTGCAGAAGATTAAAACTAACAGAAATGCATGGAGCGAACCATGAGAGAAAGTTTACCCCGCCCCCTTTACCCGCACTCCCTCCACACCACTGTCCTTCCCACGGGGAGATGCAACTGACGTTTGTGGCTCCAGGCAGAGTTATAGCCTCTTTTTAGATACATTAGATTATTTTTTCTGCAACTTTCCCCCCACAAGATTAGTGTCATAGATGGCCTTCATATTTCAGGGACTATGTAGTACGAACATATCATCATACCATGTGGGAATTTACCGACCCATTCCAGCAGTGATGGACTTGTCTTATCATTTCCTGTTTTCTGCCTCCCTAACTGGCTGCAATGAGTACAGATGAGTGCAGTGAGCATCCTAGTACAGATGTCTTTGTGCACATGTGTAAACACTTCTGTAATACAAGTTTCTAGAAGCAAATTCTGGGTGAGAAAGAATGTCCACTGCTCACACATCACGTCTTAGGCAGTTTTTTTGGTGGAACGCCAAATCACCCAGGTGACTCAGCCCCCCTACAACCCAGATTTGACACCCTGTGGCTTCTGGTTTTTCCAAAAACTAAAATCACCTTTGAAAGGGAAGAGATTTCAGACCGTTGGTGAGATTCATGAGAATACGAGGGGGCAGCTGATGGTGACTGAGAAAACTGTGTGAGGTCCCAAGGTGCCTACTTTGAAGGGGACTGAGGTATCCTTATCCTATGTACTATGTGTCTTGTATCTTGTATCTTGTATCTTCTTCAACAACTGTCTCTATTTTTCATAGTACATGGTTGGATACCTTCTGGACAGACTACGCACACACACCAGATTGGAAACCAAAGAAACACAGCCACTCCCCGCTCTCATATGCTGTTGATGGAGCAATAACTGGATGCGGCTGGAAGTGGCTCGGTGCTCTGGTCCCCTGTCCCTCAGCAGACTTGGAACTGGCCACGTGGAGGCCAGGACAGACATGCTGACTGAGAACAGGAAGCAGAAAGCGCTTGGATGAATAAACAAACAGAACAAAATTAGAAGTAAAGACTCCAACAGCCTAAAGATCCTTGCTGTAGAGTGCGGGTGTAGAGTCCCCCACACGCCCGTAGTCTGGGGTCATTCCCACATCACAGCACACACATCACTTGGCCTTGGTGGTAATGACCCTAAAGTGCCAGGGAAAATCCGGTACCCTTGTTTTTAGGAGGGTAAGGAAGTGTGTTAAGCAGTTTTCAAAGTTTCCTAATTGTTAAATTTAACAGAACAGTTAAAATGAAAACCTTGGCATACAGAGGGCACTTAACCATAGCACATCTTTATGTAGAACAGCTTGTTCTCTGGAAGGGTTATTGAAGTATCACTATTCAGGATTTGCTTAAAGCAGGGCAGGCTCTCCTTGAAATCATCAGCCTCACCCACTCTAAAATGCCAGCTTGTGAGAAAAAAATAAATGTCTGAAAAGATGTATCTCAGTGTATTTCATAGACATCTTCTCAGCCCCTCGAAATAGACATGTGGGGAGGCAGGACCAGAGCTTTACTGCTGAGGGGTGTGGAAACCGAAAAGACACTAGTCCTCTTGGACACCTTGGCTCAGAGGCACCGAATTTAGGCTTGTGCTGTGCTTCCGTTTAAGGCCTCGCTCACAGGTCACTTCCCTGTAGAGCCTGGGCCACTCCAGCCACAAGGGACCCTTCCCTTCCTGTGCTCTTCAGGTGTGCGGGACATCTGAACACCTGCCAGGATTCTCAGACTGTGAACTTGTTGTCAAACTCATGTTTGCGTCTCGAACCATGGTTCGAACAGTGCTCCCAGAACAGTGCTCCCAAAACAGTGCTCACATACGGCTGGTCCTCTGTGCGCTGACCATGCAAGAGTCACACCTGGACTCTGTGGCACAGCCTGTCCTTGTTGAAAGGGCAGCCCTCTCTGGAATGGGTGCCTGTGGAGACAGTCCTACTGGGTATCACCCTGTGAACTCATTAAGTGGAATGACAGGAGCAAGACACACACTCGCACACTTGGAGACACAGACCAGATTCAGGGAGAGGCTCAGAGAGGTAGAGCCAGGCACAGAGGGAGGACCTTTCAGGTGGCAGGTGTGCCTCCTCTGTGGACAGAGTGACCTTAACCCCAGGATACCAAGGCCCCCAGGAAGCTCCTGGACTGGCCGAATGTCCTCAGGCAGACGTGAGAGCAGCTGCTCAGACACGGGAGGAGCACAGGCTCAGGAGAGGGAGGACCTTTAGGTTGAGTCCGGGCTCCATCTTCTGCACACAGAGAAACCTGCGGTGCCATGTGCCTCAGTTTCCAAACCTGTAATGGAGGTAATTACAACCTCACAGAAGAGTTTTGAACAAAAGCATAAAGCCCTTTTACCTGGTCCAATTGTTAGTTACTGTCACGGACCCTCCGCAGGGCCTGAAGACAGTCACCAGCCCCAGACGCTGAGGGGGGGCCAGGTTGGCAGGCTGCGAGGCAGCCGCCCAAGGTGGACGAGCAGGCCTGAGGTAGCGGCTGTGGGCTGAGCATGCATTTGCAGCGGGGCCTCATCGAATCTCAGCAGCCCTCAGTTTTCTCATCTGTAATAATAGTACTTGGCCCTGATGGGTGTGGCTCAGTAGATTAGGTGTTGTCCTGCTAACTGAAAGGTCACCAGTTCAAGTCCCAGTCAGAGGTTCAGGGCACATGCCTGGGTTGCGGGCCAGGTCCCCCAGTTGGGGGGCTGTGATAGGCAACAGATCCATGTTTCTCTGGTGCATTGTTGCTTCTTTCTCTCTGTTTCTCCCTCCCATCCCCTCTCTCTAAAAATAAGTCAAATCACCCTGGCTTGTGTAGCTCCGTGTTTTGAGTGCAGGCCTGCAAACCAAAGGGTCAATGGTTCAATTCCCAGTCAGGGCACATGCCTGGGTTGTGGGCCAGGTCTCCAGTAGAGGGCGTGCAAGAGACAACCACATGTTGATGTTTTCCTCTCTTTCTCCCTCCTTTCCCCTCTCTAAAAATAAACAATAAAATCTTTTTAAAAAATCAAATCTTTAAAAAAAATAATAGTACTTGACTATTGAATGGCACTTTGAAAAATTCCCTCCGGACACTGCTGGTTGGATTGTGTGCTAGAACCACCTTTCAGGACACCGGTGGCAGCGCCGGCCCTGCGGGAATGTGGCTTCCGGTGCCCACTGAGACAACTTCTGTCCACTGAAAACGTTACTTGGAAAGTTACTTAAAAACTTTTGTTTTTGCCTTGTGAAAGTTACAAATTTAAAAAACCTCATTCTTCCTCAAACTTTCAAGTTTGCTTTACAAATCTTACTTTTCTTCTTTTAACTCTGGCAAATTTTGACAATAACTTTTAAAGGTCTTTTTAGACTCTGTATAATTAAATTCTCTGAAGTATTTTAAATGACACTTACAGGTTTAATATATTTGGTTTTCTTTTTAAGTATCTCAGTTTTCTGCCAAACTTTCAAAGTACTTAAATGTATCTTATAAAGCTAATAAATCAAATTTGTAATATGCTGAATCTCAGCTTTTTTTAAACATCTGAATACTATTTATAAATTTGGTAAATTTCAATCTAAAATCACTTTTTAAAAAAGTGATTGCCAAGTTCTCATAAGCATTTCAAATTATTTTTTAAAAGATTTTATTTGCTTTTACAGAGAGGAGAAGGGAAGGAGAAAGAGAAGCAAAGAAACATTGATCGGTTGCCTCTCACGTGCCCCCAGCTGGGGACGTGGCCTGCAACCCAGGCATGTGTCCTGACTGGGAATCGAACCAGGGACATTTTGATTCCCAGGCTGGCACTCAGTCCACTGAGCCACACCAGCAAGAGATCAAATTCTCTAACATATCAAATGTATAACAATTGTGTATGAGTGCTACAAAAAATACTAATACAAAATTTTTATTTTCTCCATCATGTCTGTACTTCTGAAACTCCCTGAGATTACCCACTGATACAAAAACATTCACCAATGTCTGCAAAAGGTCAAGCGCTCACTATTCAGGGCACTGACGATAGCAGTGGCTGATAGAGAAAATCCTTGCCATCATGAAATTTATTCCAATGGGGGACACATTCAATACATACAGAATAATACACTGACAGCTAGAGTTATATGTTATGGAAAAAGGAAAGCAGAGTAGAGAAGAAAAGAACTTTTGGGAAGCAGGAAGGCTCAATGAATGAAGGACAGCAAGCAGAGACCAGAATGAGGTAGGGGCAAGCCACGTGGACGTCCAAGGGAAGAGTGAGTGCAAAGGCCCTGGGGTGAGGGTGTCCATGGGCTTTCTCATTTCGAGCAAGGAGGCCCGTGAGACAGGAATCAAGTGTGTGAGGGTAAGGGTGGTGGAAAGGGAGGTTTTTATTCCACCTTGACCCTGAGTATTCTGCGAGGATTTGTCTGGAGACCTTCCAAAGAAAGCCATTTCAATGATCCTTATTACATTGGAGATGCCCTTACCTGGGACCCCACAGTTCTCATTCTAGGCATTCACTCTAGAGAAACTGCTTCAGAAACACAGTGGAATACACTATGGCAGAAAACAAGTGCATTCCTTCAGCAAGTTTTTATTGAGTACCTACTCTATGCCGGGCAGTGAACAAAAGAGACAATTTTACATTCTATAAGGTAATAGGAAATAGACTGATTAGATAAACCTCGAAAACATCATGTTAAGTGAAAAACAAAACAGACTGAAAGTTATTCATAGAATGATTCAATTTATGGAAAATTTAAAAATCGACCACACTGGCCAAACAATAATACATCCTGTTAACAGATAATCTAAATCTTATCAAAGTAAAAAAGTATATAAAACACATAGGCCCTGGGTTCAGACTGTCTAGTCTAGAGTCAGTCTTCCCCTAGGCACCAAGAGACACTGGGGAACCTCTTTGTGCCTCAGTTTCCTCTTCTGTAAAGAGGGAGTGAAAAGGAAAGAGAAAACAAGACAGTGGAGAGCTGTAGCAGTATCCATGTGTTATTTCTTCTTTAAAAACAGAGACAAAATTGTAATAGCTGTCTTGACAGTGAGCACATGAACAGTGATATTATTTTCAGTATGCTTGAAATGTTTTATAATGTAAAATTTAGAAATTAAAAGATCATAAAACAAAAGGAAACACTCCTACACGCCTGACCCCACACACACCCTTGCCTCCCTCCACACCACTTGCCACGTGGCAAGGAGAGTGACCCACAGTGTGAACCGGGTCAGGTAGCTTTACCTCGCCGCCTCCGCCAGGGGCTCATCGCTCCCGTGCTACCCTGGGCTCACCGCTCTCCAACCCCATTCCCACTGGTCCCGGACTGACCACCACGGCTGCTCCACCCTCGCTGTCAGTCAGCCATTCACCCCTTCAGCACAGGGCACAGCTATGCTGGGCCAGCCGTATAGGCAAAGGGCATCATAGTGACCAGGACAGTTTGTTCCCTTTCTCAAAGAGCTGTCATTCTGGAGGTCGGAACAATCGACAAACAAGGCAGTAAACCCAGGTAATTACAGATTGTGGATAAGTACAATAAAGAACTGAACAAGGCGATAGGGAAGAGAGCAGTGAGAGACAGGGAGGGTGTGAGGATGGCCTTGCAGGCAAGGCCATCGGATCTCAGATCTCACGACAAAATGCCTGTCCCCAGGTGGGGTGGGACCCAGTTGCTGATATCCCAACAATCATTCGGTGCCTTTCTAACACACCATAATTAGAATGAAGTAAATGTCTGTTTGGCTGCTTGGTGTCTGTTAGTGACCTGAGGGCCAGAAGCTTGCCATGTTCACACATCCTGTGTCTATCACAGTGGCTGCAGGCACTAAATCAATATTAGTTAAACACAGAAACCAAGAGTCTGGCTAAACCAGCTTCCAAACTCTACGAACCTACTCAGAGCAATTCATGAGGACACATGTTACCCAAATGACGAAGTTTTACACTATAGATATATTTAGGAAATATGCTTTTTCACTACATAAGGAGCCTTTTAATACTGAAAATGCTAATAAGAATGTCAGAGAAACTCTAATGGTGATGGAACATTACAGCGTCTGAGAGAAAACAATTATTTCAGTAATAGTATCACCATCTTCAAACAATAGCTAAAATGAATAAAGAAATGCCCTGGAAAGCAACAAGTAAATTTTAAAAAATTCAGTGTATACAAGGCAAACAGCATCAAGCAGGTCCAACATTCTGGGCCAATGGGTGGGTGGGAAGCAGGAGTAGCCAGTAGTCCTGGTTTTGAGAGGACACCAGATTTTCAGCTCCATCCAGCAATAGGGAAAGTGGGCTATCATCTACCGCTAAAAGTCAAGGTGTCATTTTAACCAAGGTTTGTTGCCTGTCCCCTGTGATCATTTGACTGGAAGGCTCTGGCTTTAAGTAAAGATTTTGTTTTCAATTTTCTCTCATTTTGAGACTTTCCTCTTTTATATAGCTAATTGCCCTCTTGTGAGAAAATAATCTGGAAGTTTAGCCTAGCGGTGAATTCAGTGTCCTGGGATTTCACAGGCTTGTTTGGTGGGAAGAGTAGGAATTTGTTCTGGCTCATCTTTGCTCTGGCACAAAAGCCTGTGGCTTCCCCAACACCCCCCGGCCTTCGGTGTGGCCCTAGGGGCGCTGTGTGGCCCTCCGGGAGGGCTGGAATTCTTAAGCTCTTAGCTCTGTCTGGGCCCAAGTCCAGCAAGTCATAGAAGGCTCAGTCTAGGGAAAATAAAAATGTCCTGATAGTGCAGTTCTGTCCCAAAGGTCACCTCCTCTGGTCTTCCTGGCATTCCAGGCACATTAGCGAAAGCAGAGTGCAGGGAGGGCCAACGGGCCTGTCGTAGAGAGGGGGTTTTTGGAAAAGAACCATGAAAGAAGAAAGAATCGTGCACTGTTTTCTGCATTTATTGACAATGTTCAGGTTTTCTTTTTTTAAGAGTTAATTAATTAATTTATTTTTAGAGAGGGGGAAGGGGGGAGAAAGAAAGGGAGAAAGACATCAATGTGTGGTTGCCTCTCAAGCACCCTCAGCTTGGGACCTGGCCCACAACCCAGGCATGTGCCCTGACTGGGAATTGAACCGGTGACCCTTTGGTTCACAGGCCAGTGATCAATCCACTGAGCCACACCAGCCAGGGCAAGAATGTTTAGTTTCTAATCACAAACATCCGGTGCGTGTGGTGGGAGGTATGCAGGTGTCACACCTGACTCTAAGGAAAATATGAACATTATTACCATGTGGAAACAGTCCCAGGAAAAACCACAAAGAGATATTTTAGGAGAAGTTTATTATATCAAGAAAAATTTACATTTACTCCCTCAGGGAAATAAAGAACCCGTGAACAGTGATGTTAAAAATAGGCAAGGGCGGCCCTGGCCAGGTACCTCAGTTGGTGAGAGCATTGTCCCAATAGGCCAAGGTTGTGGGTTTGATCCCCAGTCAGGGCACATACAAGAATCAACCAATGGATATGTTAATAAGTGGCACAAGAAATCAATTCTTCTCTCTCTCCCTTCCTCTCTGTCTCTAAAATCTATATAAAAATTAATGAACTAAAAATATGCAAGATGGCTTCATTAGTTCAAAGGGTAACTGAAGTGAGCCAGCCAACTTCAAGCACTTTTTCCGAATCATATAAAAGAAGAAAAACACTGAGTAATTGCTGAACCTGGAAACTTTAATTACCATCATTAAAACAAACTGCTTCAGAATTTGAGTCATTTGAGGTTTCTGCCAATTGGCAATGACTTGAAAAGGATGGGAAAGCACATGTTCTCGTCCCATCGCACAGAACACAATTGTGAATTGTCCCTTCTACTGGGGCCTTGCTGGCCTGGCAGCATAACTGGAATGAGCGATCTGCAGACATCAGCTCCACGCCTGCTTTGTGCAAGGGAAGAAACTGGGAATTAGGGGCAAGTACCGAGTCCTCAAGGAGCTAAACACACAGGTTGGAAAGATGAAGCACAGAATTTACACATGAAAAATAAACACAAGAGCAATACTGTCTACCCCAATAAATTTCCATCACAGGCAGGGCTTTTGGGAGAAAGGACAACTAAAAAGGTAAGGATGAAAATAGAAAAACACCCAGTCAGGGCACATGCCGGGGTTGCAGGCCAGTTCCCAGCAGGGGACACATGAGAGGCAACCATACATTGATATTTCTCTCCCTCTCTCCTTCCCTTCCCCTCTAAAGATAAATAAATAAAAATATTTAAAAAATAGAAAAACAATCACCTACAATATAGATTCTGGAGCCCATATTTATTTGAATGACTAGTCAATCACCCAGAAGACAAGATCATCTGTCTGTTCTATATTGTGAATGAAAAAGAGGCCACATACTAAGTCTGACAAGTTCAGGCATGACAGGCCTTACCAAACATAAACATTCCTAACTAAAAAAGGGTCACAGTGGGAAGTCAGGTCAAGGCCTGTAGCTTGCTTGACAAAGATCAGACTTTACCTTAACTTAGTCTGAATACTTTTTTTTTCATCTAAGATTGCATACCTTTGAAATGTCACAGTAATTTTCTTTTCCAGAGTCCTCAAGGCACAACTGCTGGCATAAGACCACAGAACCCCTCACTGTCATCTTGTTGCCCCAATACCACCTCTATGTGCTGTAAAATGTTCGTTATTAACCATCCTGTACCCACCAATGTAAAAGAAGTATGTGTTTCTTTATCTTGCCTTTTTACCCAATCCCAGAGATTTCTCTCCTTTGCTTTCTCGTGGCCCCTTATCTACCACCAAGGGATTTCAGGTAATAGTAAATGACAATCATTATTTATATATTTATTTATTATTCATTATTATTATAAATTTGAGCTATGGGAGGAAAGATGAGTAAAATAGGTAGAAAACCAGCCAAAAAGAATGTTCAAATCGTCTGTGAATAGGAGGTACCTATTTCTCTGAAATGATACTGAATCACATCTTGCAGAGGAATAATTGCCTCCTCTGCAAAACGGGAGTAATTTCCATCTCGCAGCATTGTGAGAATTCCCTGATAATAAACGTCAAGTTCCAGGGTGCACGCAGGAGCCCACCCAACTGGAGCTGGTATTGCACGGGAACATTCTGAGCAATCGGGAAAACCGGGCACCAGCAGGTTCCAGACGTTGGCTTCTGCCACTCAGCACTGCTGGACGTCAGTCCTTGTCTGTTTCCGCCGCGGGTCCTGCTTTCGGACGGACTATCCACAGACCCCTGCTCCTCTCTGCGCAAGCAGCAGGCTCCTTTCCCACCAGGCCGGCCTAAGCGCGCGGCCGGGCCTAGGTGCAGCTGTTCTACAGGCCACGCGGAGAGTGCTTCCCAGCGAGTCACACAAGGACGAAAACCGCCGAACATCCGTTCCCGGTGCGCCCTGCCTTCTCGGAAGGCTAAGCGGTCCGGTCTCGCCTTCCTCTTTCTCACAGGCGGTGGTCAGGTCTCCCATAGCAACCGCGGCCTCTAGCAACTAGCAACACGCCAGGCCAGTGCCCTTTGCGCAGGCGCAGAAAGGTGAGGCCACAAGGCTGCCTCAAGCATCTGGCGTCCCGCGCGTCCCCGGGGCGGGGCTAGCGTGATTGCATCATGGGGTGGGGCCTCTGGCGGCGGGAAGAGGCGGTGGGAGAATGGAGGTGCAGGAGAACAGCAATGACGCGGCCGACTCCGGCGCCCAGGATCCTGCCCCGGCCCCTAGCAGGGCGCCGGCCAGCGCCAGCCACTATGAGCTGCCGTGGTGAGGGCCCAGGTCATAGATAATGGGTGCCCTGGAAGCGTAGGTGGGCGAGAGGCGGATCGTGTTCCGGGAGAACCCAGGGGCCGGAGTTAGTACGAGGGACATCTGAGCGAAGCAGGAGGCTAAGAGATAGATTATTTGGAGAGGGCGAGGGACGCTGAGCCCACCTGGGGGTCTAGAGTGGCCGGTCTGACCTCTGGAAGCGGAGTGTCGGTCAGAACATTGTGAACTGTGGTCTAGCAACCCCCTGTGACCACCCACTGTGCACTAGGCCAAGGGCGACTCTGATGGCCACTTGGCGGGAAGTGTCGAATGCAGGTTCGGGATTACGGGTTGTGTGCAGAAGGCACCCGCCTCCTTTCTGTGGCTGGCTTGCTTTGAATAGCAGCATCGTAGGTAGCTGGGAGGAATGGTGACTTTGGGAAGTCACCTGCCCCTGGCACAGGTATGATGCAGGCTCTCTGCTTGGTCCCACGTCCAAAGAGCACCTCTCAGAACTTTCCATGGCTCATGGTAGTGGTTTACACCCTGTAATGGTGTATATTCTGTGTATTTCTATCCCTCTAGTCCACCCGTCTTCTGAATGACAGGAGATAACCTAAATGAAGCGCAGCATAGCTTATTGGAGTATTTACAGCTCTGCTGTGCAGCCCCCCAGCCACTAACCACAGGATCCCTGCAAATGAGGCTAGGCCAAACTGAGATGGGCTATAAATGTAGACTATACACCTGGATTCTGAGGACTTAGTACTAAGAAAAACTCATTAGTAATTTTTATATTGATTTCACGTTGAGAATGGTAATATTTTGAATATGTTAGATTCAGTAGATTATATTAGTAAAATTCACTTTATCTGTTTTCTTTTTACCTTTTTTTAATGTGGCTACCAGACAGTTTAAAATTACATATGTTGCTGAATATGTGTATATATGACATATATACATTGCATATATGATATATATATATATATATATATATATTAAAAAATTACTTTTAGAGAGAGGGGAAGGAAGAAAGGGAGAGAAACATCAGTGTGTGAGAGATAACATCGATTGGTTGCCTCTCACACATCCCCAACTGGGGACCTGGCCTGCAACCCAGGCATGTGTCCTGATTGGAAATCGAACCGGTGACCTTTTGGTTTGTAGATCAGCACTCAATCCACTGAGGCATACTAACATATTTTTCATGCACAACAGTATATGCTTAGGATACTTCAGTATACAAAACAAACCCTGCTGTCATGGAGCTTACATTTGATAAAGACAGTAAAAAAACAACAACAAGTATCTATATAGTATATTTGATGGTGACAAGTGCTGTGGAGTAAATTGCTATGGTGTTCAGGGAAGGCCTTTGATAAGATAACATTCGAGCAAAGACCTGAACTTGGGGAGTAAGACATGCAACTGTGGAGAAAACTTTCAGGTAGATGGAGCATCTATGACAGCCCTGAAAGATGGGCATCTTTGCCTTGTTCAAAATCTAGCTCAGATTTTAGCTCCTAACATTCCCAGGCGGCGATTTTCTCCCTCCTCTGGGCTTCCACAGCCCTTGGCTTCTATAACAAGTTTAACACTGTAGTAGGACTTGCTAAGCTCTATTTCCCTGCCATTGGGAAAGCAATAACCATGTCTTGTTTATCTCTGTGTCGTTGCTTTCCTCCCCTTGTGATCTCTAACTCCTTCCACAGTGGCTGGCACCTGGAAGGGACTGAGTATAAAGAATAAATGAGTAGGAACTAGCGTGCTCTATATGCTAGTCTTGGAGGAGACCTGTCTTTTTCTTTCCCATATTATGTGACAAAAAAGCTTTGCATGCAGCTGCTTCTGGAGCACAACCAGCATAATATTGTACATCAGGGAGTATTATAAAGGACAGAGGAAGTCCTGATGGTCAAATCATTGCAAATCTATTTTCATTTCTATTCTCGCTGAAGAAAATCATTTTCTCACATAGTATAGCTTGCAAAAGAGAGAAGTATTGGTCTGACTAAGCCACTAGCCTGTCCATTTCAGTAGGGTCACAGGATAGGCCTATAGTTTCTGTCTAGCCAGCCCTGCTGTGCGCCTCGCTAAGTCTGCAGAAACTGGCAGATGAGGGATGAGAAGGCGGCTTGGCTGCACCTGTGTCTGTCAGGTAAATTGATGTCAGTGCTAGGTATGCTGGACCTCTTTTGTGATGGGCAGACTCTGTTTCTGCACAGTGTCACATTGGTCAGGCGGCTTGCTCTGGTCCTTCTCTAGCAACAGCAGGGTTTTGTTTGTTTGTTTGTTTGTTTGTTTGGTTTTGGTGTGTGTTTGAAGTCTCTGGTGTATAATCCTCATGCATTTTTCAAATGGCATTTCAGCACCCCCTTAAATTTAAAACCTGCTGCCATTTGGTATATTTTTGCTGTATTTTTGGTATATGTATGTATCAGATGATATATATGTATATTATCTGATAAAGCTCTCAGGATTGCTACCCTTTACTGCTTTCTTTTATATATATATATTAATTTTTATAGAGGGGAAGGAAAAAGCATGGGAGAGAAACATCAATGTGTGGTTGCCTCTCATGTGTCCCCCACTGGGAACTGGCCTGCAACCCAGGCATGTGCCCTGACTGGGAATCGAACCGACAACCCTTTGCTTCACAGGCCTGTGCTCAATCCACTGAGCTACACCAGCCAGGTCTACTGCTTTCTTTTGTGTAGCGTGAAAATGGCTATGTCAACATCTTTATTTATTTTCTTACAAACAGGGTTGAGAAATATAGACCAGTAAAGTTGAATGAAATTGTCGGAAATGAAGATACTGTAAGCAGGCTGGAGGTAAGTGATTTTTTAAATTTATTATATTTATTTATTTTTAGAGAGGGAAAGGGAGAGAAAAACAGAGGGAGAGGAACGTTGATTTTTGAGAGAAAACTCAATTGGCTGCCTCTTGCTCACCCCCAATCAGGGACCTGGCCTGCAACCGGGGCATATGCCCTGACCAGGAATGGAGCCTGGGACCTTCGGGTTCACAGGCCTGCACGCAGTCCGGTGACCCAAACCAGGCAGGGCTCTTTGCTTATTTTTTAAACAATCCTTTAAAAATGTGAAAGTCATTCTTAGCTAGGGGGCTTATAAAAACGGGCCTCAGGGTGGATTACCCTAATCCCCCATGCCCCTTCTACCACAGTTTACCAACCCTTGAATAGAGGGGCTGCATGGCGAGGCAGGTGGCTTCGAAATGGACAGACAGAAATGGTGAGCAAGCTTGGAATTCCTAGCTATAGAGGTCTTTAAGCAGAATCTAAAAGCCCAGCTATTTGAGACATGACAGAGACAGTCTCTGTAGTAATTGGGGCTTAGAATTCAATAGCTTACAAGGTATTTACTTATTTTACAAATGTATTCATTTTGCAAATAGTATGTTCTCTGGGACAGATATGGGACAGTGTTAGGAACTATTGATATAATGGGGAACAGAATAGACATGATTCTTGCCCAAGCCAGATTGTTAGTCTAATGGGGCAGCATTAAAGTCAGCAGGCAAGGTGGTGAGCACTCTGCCAGAGGAGGCACAGGTTGCTGTGGGGGCGCATGGGGAAAGTTCAGGGAGGAGTTAACTTCACAGTGTCTTCATTCCCAAGTGGAAGAAGTGATACCAAAGCTAGAGTGGGAGTTAGCTAGACTTGGAGGAAAGGGGTGGAGAGAGAAGAGGTAGCCAGAATAGCATGTGCAAAGGCCCTGAGGTGAGAAAGCTTGGATTGTCTTGGGTGGGAGAGTGCCATCTGATTGGAGTACTGATTTCCATACATAGATGGGCATTTGAATTGCCTGGGGATCTTGTTAAAATGCAGATTCTGGTGCAGTAGTTCTGGAGTGGGGCCGGGTTCTGCATTTCTAACAAGCTCCCAGGGGACGCTGATGCTGCTGGTCCACAAGCCCCGCTGATAACAAGGCTGTAGGGCGCATTTATTGGGGTGTGTGAGAAATGACCGGGTGGGCTTCATGAAGCCGGGCTAGCACACTGCTCAACTTACATTAGAAAACCCCCAGCTCCCTTCTCTTTTTTCAACCAGCCTCACAACCCCTCACCCTGCCCCCTGACAGCTGTCAATCTGCTCTCTATCTGTGGGTCTGCTTCTATTTTATTTGTTGGTTTATTTTGTTCATTAGACTCTGTGTATGAGTGAAGTCATAAAGGTGAAGGGAATAAGGAAAAAAACCCTCATAGACACAGACAACAGCATGCTGATTACCAGAGGGGAGGGGAGGGTGGGTGGCGGGGGGGATAGGTGGTGATGGAAGGAGACCTGCCTTGGGGTGGCGAACACACAGTACAATATACAGATGATTGACTATAGAATTATACACTAAACCCATATAATTTTATTAAGCAGTGACACCTCAGTAAATTCAATAAAAATAAATAAATGAGGAAGGGAGGAAGTTTGGGTTTCATGATGAGAGCAGTGAGGAGGTGCCCAAGGGTCTCAGTCAGGTAAAAGTGCATCAGTTAGGCGTGTGTTTGAGAAACTGGTGTGGTTACAGCATGGGAAGTGGGCGGGAGCGAGGCAAGATTCCTGGCCAGGGGAGGAGGGATGACCAAGCCTTTGTAACAAAGGTGCCGTGCGGGGCGAGGAGGAGGGCCCGGTCAAGGGCGACAGTGACTCCAGGCTCCTGGCTTGGGTGACAGGGTTGGCACTGACAGTCCACGGAAGGGAAAACGTGGGTGAGGCCTCAGGTGTGGATTCAGTTGTGAATATGCTGAGGCTAGAGCTCTGTGGGGCATCCACGTGGAGAAATTTGTAGCCGTGTTAACTTCACAGGCCTGTGCATGGCTGGGGAGGCTCGGCCCCTTACGGTTTGTAGGCTAACCACTTGTAACGGGCATTTCTTCCTTCAGGTCTTTGCACGAGAAGGGAATGTGCCCAATATTATCATTGCTGTAAGTACTCAGCCCTGGCAGCCCCGGTGGATGTCTTGAAGTCTCTTTCGCTTCCCTCGGAAATGATTCTTGTGCACAGAGCTTCTTCCTCAGAGAAGCCCGTTACCCCCGGAGCCCTTATATTCCCCTCTGCAAAGTGAAACAGTTGGTCAGGAGGCCTCTGGGTTGGCTGCTATATTGATTTAGTGTGTTCTGTGGGCTGGGGTTGAGGGTTTGAGGGGGAGGTGAATGCAGAAGAGTGGCAAAGAGTAAATCAGGAGCTGCGTTAAGATCGTTCTGTTGGCTTGAAGCACTTACTGGAGATCTCTTTCCTAGGGCCCCCCAGGAACTGGCAAAACTACCAGCATCCTGTGTTTGGCACGAGCCCTTCTGGGTCCAGCTCTCAAGGATGCCGTTTTGGAACTCAATGCCTCAAACGACAGGTGCACCCGGGAGTTAGGACTAAAGGGCAGCGAGTGTTGTACATTTTGGATTGTTACAGAAACAGCCTCTTTTCTGTGCTGTGTTGCACCTGGAGCTTGCCCAGCCAGCTTTGTCTTTTTCCTTCAATCCCCCCCAGTGAGAGTGAATGGAAATTGCTTGCCCCTCAGGGTGGCATCATAGACACTTGACTTGATGGCTTACTTTTTTTAATGGAAATCTAAAATACTATTTTTAATTGTGGTAAAATACACATAACATAAAGTTTAACACCTTACCCATTTTTAAGTGTACAGTTCAATAGTATTAAGTATATTCACATTGTATATTTGCATGGTTGTGCAGCTCATCTCTAGACCTTTTTTTTAAAGACTTTATTTATTTTTAGAGAGAGGGAAAGGGAGGGAGAAAGAGGGAGAGAAACATCAATGTGTGGTTGTCTTTCACACGACCCCCACTGGGGACCTGACCCACAACCCAGGCAGGTGCCCCAACTGGGGATTGAACTGGCAGCCCTTTGGTTCGCAGGCTGGCACTCAATCTACTGAGCCACAACCAGCCAGGGCTGACTTTTTTTTTCCTCACCTGAGGACATGCTTATTGATTGTGTGTGTGTGCTTTGTTTTTAGTGAGAGGGGAAGGAAGGGAGAGAGAAAAGGAGAAGGGAGAGATATACATCAATGTGAGAGAGAAACATGGATCGGCTGCCTCTCACACACACCCTGACTGGGGACCGAACCTGCAACCTAGGCATGTTCCCTAACTGGGAATCAAACCCTGGACTTCTTGGTTCATGGGACAACGCTCCAACCAAGTGAGCCACACCAGCGAGGATATCAGTGCTGATTTTTATCCTTACCTCTTGTTCTTCTCACACTTGCATCATCAAACTTACTATTTTTGAAATCTTTGGTGGCTCATAATTTTGTTGAAGAAATAATGGCCCATAGTTACAAGTATTTTCAGTTTTAGATTTATAAACACGTATTTAAATGAGTGACATAATGACTTTTTTTCCGTTTCTATATCTGCTGTTTCTTTCTAGTCACCTTTGTGTACAGACCTGCCTTCAGCTTTTGATCACTTACAAACTGCAGCCTGTGCGTGTTAGTGTGTGAACATCACAAGACGATGAGGGAGTATCGTCACGTGTTCTTGTATCAAAACCAAAGGTCCAAGTTCTTGTCGCGGGGTATTGGGGAGCGAAGTCGTTCCTGTTGATAGACCAACTACATGAAAATAAAGTTCATTTTTGCCCTTAGAAACGCATAGTTCACTCCTTGATTCTTTTTTTAAAATTTATTTTTATTATAATAACAGTCAGTATCCAATATCGTACTAGTTTTAAGTGTACAGTATAGTCCGTCAGCCTCTGTGTGCTAGTGAAGTGATCGCCGTGCGAGTCTGGTGCCCGTCTGACACCACACGGGTTGTTCCGTTTTACTGACTGTCCCCTGCTCTGTCCCGTGACTCACTGATTTTAAAAACAGAACGTTTCACAGATTTGCGTATCACCCTCGTGCAGGAGCCATGGTGGTGTTCTCTGTTTCATCCAGTTTTCGTGTACATGCTGCCAAAGGAAGCACGCTCCTTGACTCTAAAATTTGAGAAAATTCACCTAGGATTTTGGCATCTGAGGAAACAACTGAAATGTTGCTTACATTTCCAGTGTCACCATCATGAGTCTGGAGAGCTTTTTGCTTCTTTGCAGTCATTCTCTGATTTGTCTGATAATTATGAAATATCTTCCTCTGTCAGTTTTTTTTCTCTATGACACGGTAGATGGAAAATAAAAAGTTTTGATTTTTTTTTTAAAGTTTGGTCAATGAAATCTTTTAAAAAGAGCAAAGATGCCCTGGCTGGTGTAGCTCAGTGGATTGAGCACGAGCCTGTGAAGCAAAGGGTCACTGGTTCGATTCCCAGTCAGGGCACATGCCTAGATTGCAGGCCAGGTCCCCAGTAGGGGACATGTGAGAAGCAACCACACATTGATGTTTCTCTCCCACTCTTTCTCCTTCCCTTCCAAAAGACAATGTGATACATCAAGCAACAGAATAAAAAAATAAAGGATTAGCCCTGGCTGGCATGGCTCAGGTAGCTGACTGAGCGTCGTCCCACAAAGGGAGAGGTCACTGGTTTGATACCCAGTCATGGGTCGTGGGCCAGGTCCCCAGTTGGGAGTGTGTGAAAGGCAACCAATTGATGTTTCCCTCACCCACTGATGTTTCTTTTGCTGTCCCTTCCCCTGTCTTTAAAAATAAATAAATAAAATATATTTTTTAAATCTGTTAAAAAAGTGAAGGATGAGGTGATAATAATAGCATTTCCTCCCTCTAATATTGTATTATTTTTCTGGTCAATTCCATCATTCTTTTGTTTTTGTTTTTTAATTTTTATTTTAATTGTTGTTTAAATACAGTTTTCTGCCTTTTACCCCCATCCCAGCCCACTCCCCATTTCATTCTTTCGTTTAAAAAAATTATTTTAGTTATTTTTAGTATGGTTGGGAATAATTAATGAGTAATGGTGGAATAATTAATGGGATGATAAAAACTAAACAGTTTCAAGATATAGGAACAATATGGTTGTTAAAACCTTAAAATATATCTGATCATAAAATGATTCAGTGGACCCACAGGTAATTATATGATGAGTTTATTATATTTTAAGTAGTAAGTAAATTTTTTTTTGGTTCTTCTAAAGACCTTTAAGAAGGAATAAGAGTGCCCTGGCTGGTGTAGCTCAGTGGATTGAGCTCTGGCCTGCGAACCAGATAACCGCGGTTCAATTCCCAGTCAGGGCACATGCCTGGGTTGCAGGCTGGTTCCCTACAGGCCAGTTCCCAGCAGGGAACCCACAAAGGCAACCATACATTGATGTTTCTCTCCCTCTCTCCTTCCCTTGCCCTCTAAAGATAAATAAAATCTTAAAAAAAAAAAAAGAAGGAATAAGAGTGATGAAATTTCAGTTTTTATAAAAAGTTAGAATTTCTCGAAAAGGAAACTTGAAAACCAGAGCTGGGTTGCCTGCGGCGTGTGTGGGTTGGAAGTTCCCTCGGAGGTAACGGGTTTGTCTCAGGCAAGTGAAGTGCATGCTGGCTCCTTGTTTCAGGGGCATTGACGTCGTGAGGAACAAAATCAAAATGTTCGCCCAGCAGAAAGTCACCCTCCCCAAAGGGAGGCACAAGATCATCATCCTGGATGAAGCGGACAGGTAGAGTGCTTTCCAGGCATTTTGACCTTGATCTCTGAATCTGTTACTGGGCTTCGTTAAATCCGGAGAAAAAGCTCCTACCTTGGCACCTTTGTGGTGTGTTTGCTTGTCTTCGAAACCAATTTAATAGGCAGCCTGTTTGTAAACCTAAACCTGTCTTAATTGAGTAACTTACAAACAGTTGGCTAAGACAGCCAGCGGTGTGTTTGTTCCAGCATCACTTCTATGAATTGTTTAAATGTTATTTTTTAATTGTGAAATACACATAATATAAAGTTTACCATTTTAACCATTTTAGTTTATAATTCAGTTACATTTAGGACATTCACAATGTTGTACAGCCCATGACATTAAAAAAAAGTAACTCATTCTTTGAAGAAAATTTAGAAAATGTTAATATCTTGCTTTGTTTTCTTTTTCTACACTGTGCATTTTTACATATTTGAGATATATAATTTTTGTCTCCTGGTTTTTTCTTTTAATGTAAAAAGCAGTGTTCTGCATTATAATCTTGTTTGGAACATAGTTTGTAATTGCCATATTATAGTGCAATTACCCTACTTTACTGTAACATTATAGCAATAATAGCAGCTAACATTTATTGAGCAGTTATATATAAGCATTTATGTTATCCCAGGCACTCTGCTAAACACTTTACATATTATTACCTCATTTAATTGTCATCACAACCCTCTGAAGCAGGCAGAATCGTTATCTCCTTATAGGTGATGACGCTGGGGCTCAGGTAATTTGCCTATGGCCCCAAAACTAGCAGAGGCAGGAGCTGCGAGGTGAGCCCGGGCAGCCTGGCTGCAGAGCCCCCGCCCTGTGCCTGTGTGCAGCCTGTTCGTTTAAGACCAGCCTGGGTCCTGAGGAGAGACTGAGCATGCTCAGTTAGGAGGTCCGGTTCCCAGGCTCTGCAGGGAGGGTTTGTGTCCAGTGGGCCCTGGGTGTGGTTGCAAACTGCACTCTCATTGTTTCTCTTCTCAGCATGACTGATGGAGCCCAGCAAGCCTTGAGGAGAACCATGGAGATCTACTCCAAAACGACTCGCTTTGCTCTGGCTTGTAATGCTTCGGATAAAATCATAGGTGAGGGTCAGCTCTGGGCAGCTTGGGGTCCAACTGGTGCTCATTTGGCTCTTTAGCAGCAGGAGAGTAGGGACTTTTTGATTGCATGTCGCGAGCTGAGCACTATACTGTACCTCATCTTTTCCCTTTATTCTTATACAGTCATTTGCAGAGGTATTATTAGCACCACATCAGAGATGAGAAAACCTGGGGCTCAGAGAGATCGAGTAATTTGCTCAGAGTTAGCAAGTGGAAGCTGGGATTGGAACCCTACGTCTTTCCGACTCTTGCACCATCCCAGGCACACGTGACATTTTGACATCCTGTGCAGTGTCATAGTCACTGCCCCTCTCCAGACATGTTCTTGCACTTTCTGTGTGTCTGAGTGCTTGGCACGCACTGCGTCTGCACACTGGGCTTGCTCATTACTGGCAATTGCCTCACATGCGAGACCTTACCTCTGAGTCTTCTCTCCGACCTGGCATTTGTCCTGCCAGTTCCTTTGCTCACTCCCGCTCGTCAATCTGTCTGCTCACTGCTTTGAGCCCTCCTGGCTCTGTGTCTCAACTTCCTGGTGGTTTCACATCCTTCCCTGTCTGATAAAGACTGCAGACATAGTCCAGCTTTCTCTCTCTCTCTCTCTGACTTTTCTCACAGCTCTCTTGTCCTTGCATCCCATCCCCCGTGCGAGACCCCAGCCTGTGTGAGCTCGGCTCTCTGACTGCCCCTTTTCCACCCGGCCATGGTGCGCTGCTGCAGACAAGCTGGTCACCAACTGTGACACCCCCCACAAAGGTGGCGGGCTCCTCAAGTTACCAGGAATCCTTTATGCCTTTTTAGTTTTTCTAGATGGTCATTATTTGTTCATTAGTTTATTCAGCCATTCATTCAACAAGCATTAACTTTGTGCTCAGTAGCTGTTGGGTACCACTGATGCAGAACATACAAAGTTTAACGAAAAACGTTCTCTGCCTTCAAGACATCAACAGTGTGGTGGAGGACACTGTACTAAAAGTTCTTGACTGACAGATGTGTATGTGATTTGTCTCCTTAGCCAGTGGTGAGAGAAATCTGTGAGGGCGGGGGAGGTATTGTGCTTAGAGACCCCCTCCCCACACATATTGCACAGGGCTGTGTGTTAACGAGTGGCAGTGATTTGAAACTGCACTTGTTGGAGAAAGCTCTGGCCCTCCCTCTTTATGAAAGTGATATCTGTGATGCAGGTCTTGCATTATTTTTAATTTTTAAAAGGATATGGCAAACATAAATGAAATCTCTATAGGAATTTCTTTCTAGCGTTAGAGAAATGGTTCGCAATCAGATTGCTGCACAGTTGATTTTTGAAACTTAATAGCTGAGTCTCACTTTGGTTCCTGGAGCCATACAGTTGAGAGAGAGGCTTACTTTGAGGAAAGCCACGGCTGCCTTATTCTCACATGTATTTAAATCCTAGGAATTCAGTTTGGGGACTTCTCAAAAGATAAACATCTACTAAAGGAAACTTATAGTATTGTTGGAATATTAATTGCTTTAAAATATGGGCTCCAGTTCCAAACTGATCTTTCTCGTCTTTGCTAATAAGCCGAATATGCGAGTAAGTTTCTGTTCTGAGGCTTCCTGCTTTCAGATAAGTTGTGACGGACTAACCCTTAGGAAAGCTGCTTTTTGAAGGCTTACCCACTTGGCAGATGTGCACACAGTATCCACTCTGCACAAGGCACAGCGGAGGCCACAGGCCCGTGTGAGGCTCTGTCCGGCCCCGCAGGACCTCGTGCATGGACAGGAGAGGGGCTCCCTGCACAGAGCTGCCACCCACCCCAGGTCCTCCTCTGTCTGCTTGCACCCCAGCCAGCCCCGCCCCCAATCAAATCCTCCCCAGTGTCGAAAACCCCTACCCTCTGCCGCTCTCACTCCAGGTCTGGCTTCAGTTTCTCCCCTTCCCTGGTGCACTGTTCTCCCGGCTTCTCTTGCACCTGAGCGGGCTGCCAGAGTCATCTCAGCACGTGACCCTGCCACTCCCCTGCTTAACCCTCTAGTGGCCTCCCGACGCCCGCACAGCCATGCTTCCACCTCCCACCCCACCCCAGGCTAACACACAGAGTCCTGTGCCCACAGCCTCATCTCCTTTCACCCCCACACAGGGCAGTCTCGTCCTTCCCCAACCCCCTAGGCCCTGTCTTCACTCTTGCGTTTGAATGTGCTATTCCTTCTGCCTTTCCAGGCCAAAAGCCTCGTCCCCCAAAACCCAGCTTCTCCACCGAGAAGCTCCATCAGGCTGAGTTGATCACCCTGTCTGGCCGGGGTTCCCAGAGCTGTTCCAAGAAACTTCTGCCAAGGCCCCATCTTACCGTGTTGTATCATTCTCATTCATGTCTCCTCCATCCTGATAAACCTAGGCGCTGAGGAGCCAGGACCTCATCATTATATTTATCCATGCGTCCCCAAAACCTGGGGTGCTAACTGGTTTCATTAATGCAAATAGGCTAACAGGAACATGTTCCTTGAAAAGTGTGAACGAAGGAAGGGAGGTAACTGCAGGCTGGGGAGATCTGGGCCGGCTGCATGAGGAGGGGGTTTGAGAGGAGCTTTTGATGATGGTTGGGGTTTAAGTGGGAAGGAACAGGAGGAAAGAACATCCTAGGTGGCAAGAGCCCTCCAGGAGATGCAAAATCTGTTTGCTGCAGGAGAGAAGGTACCAGGCATGGAGTTAGGAGAGTTGAGACAGGTGAAGTATGCAGAAGATTTTACATACAAGGGTGAGAGGTGAGCTGTACTGTACTTTGGGAGGCCATTGAAGGGCTTGCTTTGGCAAGAAGAGGTGACAGATCAAAACAGCTTGAGGCAGGCCATCGTGGCAGCAGAGAGACCAAACTGGGGCTTGGAGAGGGGTTTGGACTACGACAAACAGCTATGACCAAGCTGTTGTCATAGTCCAAACCAGAGGTCAAGGACAGATTCCAGAATTCTGCATTGTCTGTCTAGTGGTTCTCAGCCCAAGCTGCGGTCAGAATCACCTGTGGATCTTTAAAGAAGCCACACAGGTGTCTTGTGCCTACCCAGCTGGCCAGGCTGTGACCTCCCCAGAAGGGCCCTGGTGTTCAGCAGACACCGGGTAATCTTGGGTCGCCTGGGCCAGCACTGGTGCACGGAGACCTCCGGGCTGTGGCACGCGGAGGTCTCTGTGTTGGAGGATCTTTCCCTTCTGGAAGCCGTAGCCAGCTGAGGTCGTCCCAGGCAGTGCTGGCTGAGGCCTCTCGTGTTGCTTATTGGTTGATATTTTGAAATTGAGCCCCAATCAGTCAGTCACTGGTGAGTGCCTGCTGGGTAGAGAGCGTGGCTGGGCTGTGCGGGTTGTGCAGCTGCATCCCAGTAACTGAAGAGCCAGCAGGCTGACGCCATCCTTGCCCAGTTGCCTAATTGCTTCCTGTCTATTCAGAGCCCATTCAGTCCCGATGCGCAGTCCTCCGCTACACAAAGCTGACCGACGCCCAGATCCTTGCGAGGTTACTGACCGTGATCGAGAAGGAGAAGGTGCAGTACACTGACGATGGTCTGGAAGCCATTATCTTCACCGCCCAGGGGGACATGAGGCAGGTGGGTGTGGCCTCCGCCGTGAGGCTCAGACCTGTGTGTGCCCCTTATTTTAGGGGGAAGCGGGAAGTGCCAGCGGCACAGCCGAGCATAGCCAGAGGGAGAAGCGCTGGGGCCTTGGGCTGACGGGGAGCAGGCTTGCCAGGAGGGTGTTCAGCCAGGAGCGATGGGGAAGAGCCGAGGTTGAATATCAGCCTCCTGTGTTTTTGTTCCTCAACAGGCACTGAACAATTTGCAGTCTACTTTCTCGGGATTCGGCTTCATCAACAGTGAGAATGTGTTCAAGGTAGGAGACTGGCGTGGGCATCACAGCATGCGAAAACAGGGTTTATCTGCAGGGGCCTGTGGAGTGGAGGTGGGACGATCTTGGCTGGAAGGGGACGGACTCCGTATCACCGCTCTGCTGACTCGCTCTGGGTGGGTGGGGAGCTTGCCCGGCTCCAGTCTGTCCACTTGCCTCCCCCCACTGGGGAGTTGGGGGGAGTTGAGAGGGACTTTGGGATGCCACCGCAGTGAGACAGATGCAAGTGCTGGTGCTTTCCTCACCTGCTGAGCCTCTCAGAAGCCCTGCACCCAGAGGTTCTCAGCAGCATTTTGTGGCTAAGGAAGCAGCTCAGGTGGCCTGCCCGAGACCACCCAGCTGCTTGAGGCCAGCAACTCGGACTTGCCCTTCTTGTGGTGCCTGCGGGACGTGCCACTTCTCTTCAAAGCCGAGCTAAAAGACTCTCCCTCTCCCACACTGGCAAAGGATTTTTCTTTTGGGAATACTTTTGAAAACGCATTGCCACATCCAATAGCTTGGTGTCTGATTTCCTCCTTATTTGGGGCTAAGAATCGGGAAGGGCTGTCCATGTGTTCCGTCTATAGCTCCTTCTTACCAGGTGTTTGGGTGAAGGAAGCTGTGCTAAAAGCCTCTGCTTAGACCCTGGCAGTAATGTGCACCCAGGACACTGAGGGGAACTCGCTTAGTCACTGGTAATGACACTTAGGGTCTCCTGTCCTCCTGGAGCACGGCATTGGGGGCCCCAGAAACGAGGACTTCTGGGGGCAGTTCATTGAACTGGGGAGAGAAGGCGAAGGGGAGCTGTAGGCACTATCTCGAGACATCAAGAGGCTTTCATTTAGATTTATGTGTTGATGTTGCACTGGAGGCTGGGATCTGAGGCCAATGGCGGAAGCAGCCTTTGGTCTCGGGAAGAGCTGCCCAGCACTTCCTGGGTGGCTCCGAGGGTCATGCTGAGGCTGGGAGACTCTGTCCCGGGAAAGCCAATTGCGATTCCAATGGGAGACCAGCCCAAAAGATCTCCTAAGTCTTAAGTGGGTTCTAAGTGGTTCTGAGCAAGTGATCAGCCGGGTGGTCTGAGATGTGACTTGTAATAGCTTTGAAGCTGCTCCCGAGCAGAGGTGCTTCCGTGGCCCTTGTTGATGCATCTTCTGTTGGAGAAATCGGTCACATGGTGTCGGAAGCTCTCCTCACTGCAGTAGGTCGACATCGTCCTCTTTTTACTTGTCGCCTTGTTTGGTGGTGAGTGGTCTTCCCCAACCTGCTTCTGTTTGCTAGAGAATTTGATGAAAAACAAGTAGAAAAGTTGGCCACAAATCGTCCAGAAGTTGGGGTGTCAGGGGTCCTCCTCAGGTGGTGCCCTCAGCCGCTTCTTTTTGGTTCGGTCAGGTCTGCGATGAGCCGCACCCCCTGCTGGTGAAGGAGATGATCCAGCACTGTGTGAATGCCAACATCGATGAAGCTTACAAGGTCTGCTTCCTTCCCGCCCCACCCCCTGATCCCCGAGGGAACTTTCTCTTCTTGAGCAGAGCCGAGGGAGCTCCCCTTAGTTCTTAAAATGATGCTGTGTACACCCTGCCGATGAGAAAACCATGGTAGAAGCTAAATTCCCTTCTCTGTGTGTATCACATTGTTTAAAAGTGGTAGACCTGGAATTCAGGCATGTCTTTGTATTGTAACTATATTCTGTGCACCTAACCTGTGAGGAAGGACCAGCCCAACTCCTTGCTTTGCAGTGAAGCCATCTGTCTCTGAAAGGGGAGACTTCTCTGCCACCTTCCCGAGGAACCTGGGTGTGGGCACCCTGGGACCCAGCAGTCCCCAGTGGGCCAGGAAAGGGGAGCCCAGGAGGTTTCTGGCCTAATTGGCCTAATTACAGAGTCCGGTCCTGTGAGCAGGTCCAAGTGGGCACCTTTGGCGTTCAAGTGACCCTCAAATCACATGGGTGGCAGTGGTATAATCTTAGACCACTGGTCAGACTATTGTGGGTTTCCCTGCTCCCATCTGAATAGACTAGAAGCGACTGAGTTTAGGGCAGGGCTAGACCTCACGTGAAAGTGAAGTGCAAGGCAGGGAGACTGAGGCAGAGACCAGGCACCAGGACTAGATCGCTGAGTGGGCCTGGAGGAAGCCTTCGGGTTTAGGCGCCCAGAGCTTCCCAGCACCCTGAATTTGCCCCAGCACAACCAAGCAAAGGCAAAAATAACCGACTCCAGCCCTGGCTGGTGTGGCTCAGTGGACTGAGTGCCGGCCTACGAACCAAAGGGTCACTGGTTCAATTCTTGGTCAGAGCACATACCTGGGTTGCAGGCCAGGTCACCAGTTGGGGACATGTGAAAGGCAACCACACATTGATGTTTCTCTCCCTCTTTCTCCCTCCCTTCCCTCTCTCTAAAAAAATAAACAAAGAATCTTTAAAAGGAAAAAAAAAAACTGGACTCCAGATGCGGTGGGCTGGGCATCGAGAAGCGGAGGCTGAGACCACTGCTGTGAGCTCCGCCCTGGCCAGGGCGTGCGAGGGCTGCTCCTGCGGACGGAGTGTTAGGACTCATAGCTAGGGAAGGCGTGGCAGATACAGGCTGCTACTCTTTCCGCTCTGGGAATGATTAATAAGGCATTTAAAGAGCCTCAGGGTCTTAGCAGACCTTGTCATACATTTTGAAACATTTGCGGTATTATCTTTCTGTCTGCTGGGAAAACCAGGTAGTTATCCCCACGTGATGCACAGGGCGTGGCCCACAGCACCTTGGTGTTCAGCTGATTCAGAATCTCCTGGGTTTGGTAGGATGATCTGTCCGCTCCTGGCAGTGTGACAGGCCCAAACTGGTGTGACTTAAACTCATTTCCCCCGAGTGTCCTTGCCGTTTACAGATGCCTTCTTCTGTCTAGATTCTTGCTCACCTGTGGCACCTGGGCTACTCACCAGAAGACATTATTGGCAACATTTTTCGAGTGTGCAAAACCTTCCAAATGGCAGAATACTTGAAACTGGAGTTTATTAAGGTCAGTGAGAGTAGAGCCAGTCCTCTCTCCTCGAGAATGCGGGACGCTGTGGGTTTCTTTGGTTTGTTGACTCACGTCCGGGCACCAGAACGATGCTCAGCGAGCGTCCCCGACCATGATGGAGGCGGTGGCCGCTTCTCCCGGGGGCTGGGAGTTTGCTTCAGCCGACTGCCCGTCAGTGCCCTTCTCTTCCTGGGGATGACTGTCCCCATTAGAGGTTTGTTTGTTTATCTTTAAGGTCAGGGTAATTGAAGTATAATTTACATAGAGTAAGATTTGGGATCTCAGGGGCATTCTGTTGACAAAACAGTCCTGTACACACGGCTCTAACCCCCCAGACTGACGTGGCCCCCTGTAGTCATTTCCTCCCTCCAGCACCTGGAAACCACCAGTGTACTTTCCGCTTGGGGGCGGGATCTTCCAGGACGCCATCCAAATGGAATCAAACAAAAACGGTCTTCTGAGCCTGGCTTTTTTACTTAGCTAAATGCATTTTGGATTTATACATCTTTTTTGCTAAAAGTGTCCGTGGGTCATTCCTTTTTATTGCTGAGCAGTGTTCCACTATGTGGAGGTGAGACTGTTTGGTCAAATGGTAAGTGTAGGTTTAACTTGCTAAGAAACCACCAAACTGTCTTCCAAAGTGGCTGTAGCATTTTGCACCCAACCAGCCTGGCCAGCCGTGCGAGCATCTGTGCTGGTGCACATCCCAGCCCGCCCTTGGAGCGCTCGGCTGGTCCTTTAAAGTCATTCGAATAGGCACGTAGTAGTATCTCATGGCTTAGTTTGCATTTCCCAGCCACTAATGGTGTCAAGCACTTGTCCATGTGCTTATTTGCCATTCAGAGTCTTCTTTGGTGAAGCATCTGTTCAAATCTACCCAGTTTTTAATTGGGTTGTTTTCTTATTAACCTAGTAAGAGTTCTTTATATACTTTGGATGCAAATCTTTTGTCAGATATGTATTTTATAAATATTTTCATATTGATTTTTCTTTGAATTAACAGTATTTTGCAAAGAAATACCAACATTCTTTTAGAAAATAAATTGAAGTTTAGTTAAAGATAATCCATGACGACTTCGAGTTCATTTTCTAGTTGGAGTTCGAGTTCACTGCATCAATTTTGAGTAAACCATCAGTACAGATTTAAAAATAAATAAATTCCTCCCTCACCTAACCCGATTTCGATTTGATTTGTGTTTCAGGAAATTGGATACACTCACATGAAGGTAGTGGAAGGTGTGAACTCCCTCCTGCAGATGTCAGGGCTGCTGGCCCGGCTGTGTCAGAAGACAGTGGCCCCGGTGGCCAGTTAGAGGGAACTCACTGGTCGGGCTATGAGAGTCCCGAAGGCCGGGAGTCCCAGGCTTTTCTGCCTTGGAAGAAAACACTGCCCGGGCTGCAGCGGAACTCGCCTCTCTGTAGCGCGGCGCGGCCTTCCTGGTGCCCCACTCAGCCACGGGGCATTTCTGTTCAGCCCCAGGCTCAGGAACGGGGATGGTGGGAAGGCCCCAGAGAACCTCCAGGGCACAGCATCCAGTCTGGGCATGTGTTGGCATTTTACCTAATAAAACCACACGGTATTGTCATCAATGATGTGGCAATGCACGGCCGCAAAGAAAGCCAGCTTCCTGTGTCTGCGTGTGCCCCCTGCGTGCTGCAGGTAGAAAGGGTGATTTAGGTCGTGGGCTGCTCAGCCAGTCTGAGTTCTAGAAACTGGAGAACCGTCCACATGCGGCAGGACCGAGTATTGAGAAACACTCCTGCCACGGCGCCTGTTCTGTGCAGTACTTGGTGCTTTAGAATTTCTCAGTGAATTTCACATTAACTTGTAGAATTTCTTCTTCTTCTTGGCAAGGTACTATTTTTTTTTATTATGAAAAATATCAGTTGTACATAGAATGATACAGTGAACCTTCACATATTCATCATCCATCTTAAAGTTATACCAGCACACGCCCACCTTGTTTCCTCGGCAGCCCCCACCCCAGCCCACTCTGGGATTGTCCCAAAGCAAACCCCTAACGTCGTTTCCTCGTGGTGTTAAGGTGCTTGCGGTGGGAGTGACTCAGCCTCTGTGACTGGTGGTCTTGTGGAAAGCTTTGATTGAAGACGCTTGTGCCACGGGCTGGCTCCCACTCGTGGGCACCCGGGCGAAGGGCTGCAGTGTGTAGCCACGTGGCCCTGCTGCAGCAATGCCGGGCTCCCTCCCGGGGAGGCTTGGCTCCCAGGGGTCTGGTGTTCTAGCCTGAACCTCTTCAGCCGGCCAGGGCGGGGAGAGGGAGGGCCTGCCGCACTTCCACTTAGTGCCGTCCCTCCAGGGCTGGCTACGCCACTTGCCCAGACCCCGCTGTTGGATGGGGACACATAGGCTCTGAAATGGCTGGCTCTTTAGGTTTGGGTTTCTATTAGGAGAAATACAAGGTCCTCAAAAACAAGGTGAAGTCTTACAAAATACATGTCCTTAGTCTTATTTTTTGTCTGGATCCTTGGGATCCCCGCGAGGTGGAGAGGTGACTGTGCCCAGTGTGCGGGTGAAGGGCCCAGAGGGACGTCAGGGTTTCCACTCCTGCAGCATTGCCCCCACGACCCCCCAGGTCCCCTGCTCGGGCCTAAGCTGACTTCTGAGCTTGTGAGGTTGGAGCTTCAGGCTGTGAAGTGGCCACAATTGTGTTCTAAATATTTTTTCCTAATTTGCGGCATTAATTTCTCATGGAAAGAATAAATGTGGCATCCTGGAAGGAGCTTGCCTTGGGGCCCCTGCTCCCAGACTAACCGATCTCTCTCTCTTGCTCTCTCCCTCTTGGCCTCAGGGCCCTGTTCTATGAAACAAGGCTGATTGATTCCCCTGGTTTTACAGGAGTCAGAAAGCAGACACTGGAGAATTACTGCTCTTGAACTAGAAAGGTTTATTGAAAAGGTAGTTGGAGGAGGCATTTTCCTGCCTGGCTCTTCTGACTCAAGGTCCCGTTGGGCCTCTGCCCTTGTGGAGAGATGGTCATGCTGCCCAGTCCACTGACCGAGGACGGCCTTGGAGCAGAAGGTTCGGGGCAACTGACGGGGCGCCTCCACTGCACCTGCCTGCCCCTTCAGCAGAACTGATGTACTTTGTCCACAGGATGTGCCCACAGAAGGGGCATGTGGATGCCGGAGCCTCATCTCCTCAGTGAACTGAGGCCCCAAGGAAGGAGCCCCAGGGTTCCCCCTGGGTGTCTGCCGAAGTTAGTATGTGTAATGCTTACAGGAGACGAGATAGACCACATCTGCCCTGGAATGTAGAGTACTAAATATGGCTCCATCTATATAAATTAATTGTACAAACTATCGATCACAAAAAAAAATCCCAGCAACTGACATTGGTAAGCAATTTGGGATCCAAATCCGAAGCAGAAAAGAACACAACACCAGCATTGTGTGAAGTTTTAGATGGGACACAAGGAGATGCGACTCGCCCTTACTGCTGGGTTTTCAATTACAGCAGGAGCTGCACTGCCCTCAGCGCCAGGCTGGCTCCGCATGGCCAGAGGGGTGGTCCCTGGGACACAGTGCACCTCCCGTGAGTAACCATTGGGGTCCGGAAGTCGAGCAGCTCTGGAGAAGCGGTCACTGGGAGACAGTCAGTATTCCTGTGAGCTTTGGGTTCCCGGGCCCGTTCGGTGAAGATGAAAATGGTTGGCTAAAAGGAAAAGGTTTGCTTGGCTAGCACTTTTATCCCTTGGCAAGGGAGCACCTGGGCCAGGAAGAGGGACACAGTGATGGTCAGCGTTGAGCTGCACGCCCACAGCTGGGCCGAGGACAGAGCCTGCCTGCCAAACTGAGTGCTTCCCGGAGATTCTGCTTTTCCTTGGCAATCCCGACTCCTCTTTGGTCCTTAGTAACCGAGGCCTGGCTTGTTCCAACCCGTGTCCCTCTCTGGCCCTGCTTCTCCCCTGTCTGCATGCAGATTGCCCCCTGCGTGGGTCTCTCCAATTAACAGGCTCAGAAATTAACTGGACTTGCCCACAAAACCTGCTCTGCCTCTAACATAGCCTCCCAGACATCAGTGGCCAACAGGGACTCCTCTGTTGCTCAGACAGAACCCGCAATCCCCTTCGAGCCCTCCACCTCGCACCCACACCCAGCGGATGCCTGCTGACTCCACACAACATTCAGTACCCTCCCGCTGTCTTCCTGGGCCAAGGCGGCATTTATTTTTGGTCTGGACTCAGCTTACTGGTCTCCCTGCTCCCACTGCTGGCCCCCTGCATATAGTTGCCCCTTGGAATCCTGGGGTTTGGTTCTGGGATTGTCTACCCTACCCAGCCAGATACCCAAACCCGAGGATGCTGAAGTCCCTGATGTAAAATGGTGTGTTTGTGTTTGCCTGCAGCAGGGTACACGTGCACGCCAATGATGTGGACTCCACGTAGTGCTCAGCAAATTTAAATGTTGCTTTTTGGAACCTTCTGAGGTGTTGTTTCTGTTTTCCCCAGAATATTTTCCAGCTGAGGTTGGTTGAATCCAAGGATTCAGAGGGCCGGCTGTATTCATTTCCCTGCGTAGTAGCCAGTGATCCTCTAGAAATATCAAGTCTCTGTTTCAAACCTTCCCATCCCCACTCCTCAGCCCCAAATCTCAGAAAAACCCAGATGCTGGCCCTACAGCGCTGGCCTCCACCTCCTGTCCTTGTCTACCACTCCTCGTGCGGGGTGTCCTACCCCAGAGGGGTGAGGACGGGGCCTCCCTGCTTAACGCCCCACCTCATTCCCTGCGTCTCTCCTGCCGTGGTGTCTCCAAAGGACTTGTCACCACCTCGAGTGACCACCACCTCGAGTGCCCTATTTCCTGTCTGTTCTACAGGCATCTTGTGAGTTGCGTTCATCACTGTGTCCCTGCCACCAAAGGCAGGACTCGCCCCTGGCAGGTGTGGTAAGTGCTGGGTGGAGGAGTGAGCAGCGGGCTTCTCTGCACTTGAGCTCAAACTTCTGTGGCTGGCTCCTGACCAGCCCAGGCCCACCACCCACTGAGAGAAATGCACCTGTCCCTCTGACAGGGACTTCAGACAACCTTTGAGGGCCCTGGGGTGGATCCTGCCTCTCCAATGTCCCCTCCTCCGCTGATTCCAAGTGTGACGTTGGGTGGACGGCTTGGTGCTGGATGCCCGAGGGGCGGTAAGAGACGGTGAGTCTGAGCACTTGGCACCATGCTGGCTGGCAAAGAGGCTGCTCACCCCAGTTCAGCCACTGCTGTCATCGGCCCTCTCATCTCCCAGCCCTGGCCCCTGGCCCTGAGTCCAACCCTGGCCAAGCCCTGCTGGGCTCATGCTTTACGTGCAGTGTCTTATCTAAGACACAGGTCCTATTAGCTCCGTTTTGCAAATGAGGAAACAAGTCTGGGGAGGTTAAGTCACTCCCCCAAGTTTGCAGGGACCCACCCGGAGCCCACCTTTAACCAATGACTCACCAGCCTTCCCTATCTAACAGCCCCACAGAATGAGACCCTTGTGCTGGCCACGAATCTGTCACCCCACCAAGCCTGCCGTGGGATGTGGGGGCAGGGTGGGCAGGCACTGTTTCGGAGGCGCAGCGCCCTGCAGAGCCACCCCATCCCAGCACCCGTGGGTGCTGCCTCTTGGCTAGCATCGTGGCTCCTCCAGCCCGAGCCATCATCCCCCTTGGAAAGGGACCCCCTGGCCAGTGCGGCCACCACCCTGCACCAGGGCAGATGTACCTCCTCTCAGGTCTGCCCTAGGCTTCTGCGGCTGCCACATCCCCGTTCACATAATCGGGCTCTTCGTCATCCTTGTCCGGGCTTCCTGCAGGGCAGGGAGGGGCTCCTCTCGGGCCTTTCCCTGCGGACCAGCAGGCAACCGTCAGGTGGTTCACTCGGACGCGCCCAGACGTGCTCCCTGAGCCAGCCGCCCGCCCGGGGCAAAACCCCAGATGCCACAAAGCGGTCTGAAGGAAAGGCCGCTCTGGACGGCGTGTCTGTCCTGGTTCTGGGGTTTGCCAGATTTGTCCTTGGGGGGGTGGAACAAGTGGGACTCCATCTATACAGCCGGATGGGCTGCCCAGGACGAGGACCCCGCCTCCAGGGGCCAGGCTGCTCAGTGGTGTCCGGGCATGGTTCAAGGCCAGCGAAGACACTGATTTGCTGAAGGCTTCACTTGAAATTAGTTGAACTGGCTGCAGGGGACCCCACCCTGGTCTGGCCCTCCCGAGCTAGCCCCCACAACTCCCACCTCCCTTCCCCTCATCCTTCCAGGCTTTGCTGAAGTGGACGGTGCAGGAGTCCCTGCTCTCAGGCCACATACCCACGACCCTTCTGGACTCCTGCCACTGCTGGATGGAAGCCGAGTTCTGGTAATCCTCAGACTCCTCGTCACCTGCAGGGAGAGGGACCGGGAGAGGGACTGCAGGGGGGGCCTCCGCGGCTAGTCCTCAGGCCCGCAAGGTGCCGCAGCCCCTCAGAGAGGCACCCTACGCCCTCGTGGGCAGCCCCACGGGGGAGGAAGGGGTCCCCACAGCGCATGCCCACTGAGGCCCAGGACGATGGGGACCAGGCAGTGCCTGACCGAAGGCTACGGGTGTCGGGGAACTTTCAGGCTGCAAGGCAGGTGATGCTTTTGAGCCGTGAGGACCTCAGATCTCACCAGCCCCTGCTCAGCTCTGGGCCGGCAGCCTCACCTGAGTCGGGCTGCTTCTGCTTGCAGATGAGCACGTTCTCATAGGAATTAGCATCGTCGTCATCATCTGCTGGGAAGAGGGGGGAGGACTCTGGTTATGGTGACACCTGTCCATCAAGCCTGGCTCTGCCTCTCTCCCTTCACCCAGCACTCTCTTGGCAGATGACTGGTCCTGCCAAGCTCCCTGACTCTGGGTCCCCCAGGGGCCTCAAACATTTTCCTGGACAAGTTTCTAAATGGGCACTGGCCAGACTCAGCAGCTGCCACCCCAGGCTCCTTCTCTGTCCTCCAGGGTCACCCCCAAATGCACTGGGGAGGGGAGGTTAGGGGATAGGGCTGCATTCAGGCCCAGGATGGATGGTTGGATAGAGGGAGGTGCATTTCTATCAGGCAGTGGGGGGCCCCGAGAGCCCCTGGGGGCCCAGGAGACAGGAACCGGGTCTAAGCTTATCTGGAAGCAGAACCCTTTAGGCAGGGCTGGTGGGGCCGGGAGCCTTGGCCCAGGGTCTGGGTGGGTGTGGCAGACCAGAGCCTGGCACCCTGGCATCACCCCACCTCCAGGGAGAAAGCTGGGCTCTAACCGCCGCCCCTTCCAGGTCCATCTACATCAAAAATGCTCTGAGAAGTGCAGGCCCCGCCCCAGTTTAGAAGTGGCAGAGGGGAAGACGGGGACCCCACTCCCTGCCCACCACAGCGCCTCACCCCCCCCCTAGCAGAGCCCAGGCAGGGGCCCAGCCCGTGCATCTCCCAGCAGGTGCTCCCTGCTCTCAGTCTTCAGTTTCTCCTTCTATAAAGCAAAGGTGTTAAGAGCCTACGGTTCCAGCATCCTCAGAGCCTGCCGGGCTCAGCAGCCACCAGCAAGTCTGCCCCATCAGGGCTTTCCCCTGAGGTCCCCTATGTGCCCAGCCCTGGATGGGGCCTGGATGACAAGGGGCCCGGATGACAAGGGGCCCGGCTTTCCTCCCATCCCTGGAGCCCTCCGTTGCTCCCTCACCCCTGTGGCCCACCCTCCTCTGCACCTGGGCTCCTGCCCCTGGTGCCAACTCCCTCATCTTCCCTCCCCTCCCCAACCCATCCAAAGGCAGGCCCAGGCTCCTCCTTAGAGTCCTCCCAAATGCCTCTGGTCCCACAAGTGAGCTGAGCTCCCACGCTCCTCCTCCCTGTCCCCCTCTTCCCCTCTGCCTCACCTTCCTGGGGCTTCTGGAACTGCTCCCAGATGTAACAGTCCATGGGGGTGGGGTCTCTGGGAGAAAACACAAACACAATACCAGCTGTTGGGCAGGCCTGTGGTCAGGGCGGGGGCTTCCTGGGGGAGCAGTGAGGCAAGGGTTGCTCCAGCCATCACTGCCCCAGGGGCCCATGGGGGCTGGGCCGGGGTCTCCTCTGCTCCCTTCATCCCCTTTCCCCGGCCCCCCGAACCTCCCTGAGGCTGAGAGGGTGGCAGCCTGGCACTTGCCACCTTGCCATGTGACACTAGGCAAGTCTCCACCTCCTTGGGCCTCAGTCTGCCCATTGGTGAGATGAGATGTCTGAGGGCCCTTCCTCTCTGGGGCTCCAGGTGCCCCTGTCACTTGCCTCTGACAGGGTGACAAAGGATGAGTCCCCCCTACACAGCCCATCCCCAGAGCAGGGCCATGTTCCTGTCACCATCCCCATTCCCACAAGACCACCTGAAGGGAGACAGTGCTGCAGAGAGCCTGCCTGGGCCTGGGCTGGCAGCCGGACCTTCCACCAAAAATAAGGACGCTCAGGGACAGGGTGGGTGGGTGTGGGAGGAGGGGCCGGGAGAAGGCCACTCACATGTAGACTGCATTGGATCCAAGTCTGCTTCCTGCAGGAGCAGCAGAATTAGGCCTAAGCTCCAAGAGGTGGCCCCCATTGCAGCCCCCACAACTCTGGAGCCCGCCTACCTTTTCTGAAGTTCTGATACCTTGGGGACGCAGAACCTGGAAGAAGGGCCAAGGGCTTCCTACCTTTGCACCTCTTCTCTGTCCCCTCCCCCACTAGGCCAAGCCCGTCAGGACTCCCAGCCTGGCTGTGTGTCTCCTCTGCAAAGGCCTCTGTCTCAGTTCCCGCTCCACCCTGCCCCGCCCCCGTGCCAGGCTCACTCACCCTCGAGGCTGGGGGAGAACTGCAGCAGCTTATCCTTCCTGCAGCAGAAAGGAGGCAGGGGCTGAGGAGGGGCCGAGGGGCAAGGAATGGCCCTAGGGTTTGGGGGATTGGAAGGCCACAGCTCTCCAGCCTCGTGGTGGGGCTCTGGAATCCAGCCATGCAACTCTGAGGTCTGAGGGGGGAGTAAGGTCCTGGCCTGGGCTCAGCCAGGTAGGGACCCTGGTCCTCCTCACTGCCCCCCCCCGGGGGGTTGCCACCCCTCTGGGCCCAGGACAAGTGGCTCCTTCCTACCGTGCTGCTGCCATGTTAGAGGCTCTGTCCACCATGGGCCTGGCCACTGCAAAGGACAAAGGGGTGTTGGCCGGACCCCAGGCCAGCTTGCCAGTGTAGCCCCTCACCCCACCAGACCAGGCCACAACCTCAGGGTGATAAAGACAGAAGGGACTTTGATAGGACCCCCCAACCCCTCACCCCATCCCTGGAACCCTTCCATCTAGGGACTCACAGGAATAGGTCCAGGCCCCCGAGAAGTTCTGTTGGTCCTCTGGCCTGGAAATGCATGGGGCTGTGATGAGCTAGGGCCTTGGCTCCCACAGCCCAAGGGACAGAGACAGGAGAGATGGATAGACGGGGACAATGGACAGAGAGGAGGGACACACCAGGGCAAGAGTGAGAAGGAGCTGCTACCCATCCAGGTCTCAGGGCTAGAGCCCTGTCCCCTGGTGCTCACCCTTGTCACATGGCCTTGGGCTGCAGCCAGCTGCCAGCGAGGCCCATCTCTCACCTGGGCTTACCCAAGAACCCTGGGGTATCTGGTCAGCGGGTCTGTGGGTGGGGCCCGGGAGGCAGCCCTGAGACTCTTGCGGCAACTGCTCAGGGACCTAGTGGGGACTTCGAGCAGGAGCAACAGGGAAGCTGCCCCCGCCCCTCCCACTCCAGGAGTGTTGACCCTAAGAGAGCACATGCCTCAAACACACTGCGTACTCCCGAGTGACTGGTAGGACTACTTTCGGGTTAGCAGACACAGCCAGGTATCTAGCCATTGCCCAGGGGCCCCTCCTGCCTTTGAAACACAACCCTGACTTTTGTTTAGCCAGCAGCATGCCCCTCTAAGAGACTGTTTCCCAGCTTCCCTTGCACCTAAGTGTGGCCAAGTGATTAAGCTCTGCTGTTTGAGATGCAAGCCAATGTTGCTGAGAGTTCCAGGAAAGCTCCTGAAAGAAGTTAGTTACTGGCAACTGGGGTACAGCCTTTTTGTCCTCGGCCTTCATTCTTACTACCACCTAAAATGCAGAGATGAGGGCCAGAGCCCTAGCTGCCATTTGGACCATGAAGTGCCCTTGAGAATGGAAGTGACAAGTAAGGATAGTAGAGCAGATTAGCTAATCATAAGAGCATTTGGGGTTCCTCCCCTGGACTAATATGGGTATCTGGCCCAGCCTTCCAGAAGCTCCTGGGGTGTGGGGGTCAGGGTGATTTGATTTAGGAAGGGTGGCCTAAATCCACAGGAGTCGGGCACGGCTTCCCAGAGGAAGTGGTGCAGGAGCTGGGCCTGGCCCCATTTTCGTGCTCCCTACATAAGGGGGTTTGGTCTACAGTTCTAAGGTCAATCTGGGGCCTGAGCGGGCAGGAACTGAGGGAGGAGGGCAGAGGGGAGATACTACCCATCTGTGCCTTGGGGCAGGAGAGTGGAGGGGCAGCAGCAGAGTCCAGCCCACCTCGGTGGAGGTGGCGGGCTGACAATCTAGATGGCCAGTAGCCAAAGATGCCTAGAAAGATCCAGTCCTGGCCCCAGGCATGGGCCCGGATGGGAAAATTCTATTTTCAAATCTCATTGTGGTTTTTCGGTTGCAAAAGGAAATGAGAAAAGGGTGTGTGTACGTGTTTGTATGTGAGTAGCAGCCGGGTGTGCATGCAGTGGTGTGTGTGTGTGAGAAGTCCACGCATGAGCAAGTGTGCAGGAAGCATGTGGGCGAGAGTAGGCGTGTAGGCCTGTGTACATGTGGGCACGCAGGCCCCAGTGGTCCCCCAGGACTCCCATCGGCCATGTTCCTATTCCAAGTAAGGACGCTGCCCCCGCGCCTGGGGCTGTTCTTGGGTCGCCCCCTGGTCCGCAGTGTTCAGCACGGCCAACCCTCCCGGGGCTCATGGAGTGGAAAACTGGCCTTCAATGTACCTAGAGCTCCATCACTGGGGTCCTGCCACACTGCAGAAAATGGTCACTAACCCAGTTTCATCTCTACCCCACTCCCCCCTTTCCTGCTGCACAGAAGCCCCTGCTTTGAGCTCTTTTGTTGCCACCTTGACACAAAGGCCAAGGCCTCTCCCCACCATCAAGGGCTCACCCAGCTCCTTGCTCCCAGGCCCACAGAACCTGCCACCTCATCCCCGGAAGACAGTGTCCAGCATGGTCCTGTGTCAGTGACCGCCCACACTGTTGTCTCCCTGGAATGTTCCCTTTTGCCTCGTTCTCTCTTAAATTCTTCCCCACTTTCTCTATGCCTGGGGCCATCCTTAGTCACCCAGCAGCAGGCCCACACCCTCCCCTGAGCTTCTTTTGCACTTTTGGGCAGGGGGGGGTGGCGGGGGGAGACACAGACACAGCTCACACTTCGTCCAGTCTCTGACCCACGCTCAACCCTGCATTGCCCCAGAGGCGGGATTCCTCTGTCCCTGCCCCGCCCCACCCTGACCACCAGCAAGGGGGGCTGCTCAGGGCAGGGTTCACAGGGAGCATCTCTGGAGATGTTCTTGGGCCAGCGGAAGGGTGGCATCCCCTCCTCCTGAAGCCCTTGCAGACCAGGCTAGGCCAGGGCCTGGACAGCCCCTGGGTGGCCCCCTCTCCCTCCCTGGACTGCTCAGGACCCAGCAGAGCTCAGCATGGAGGACTTGTGGGTCAAAGGGGTGAGGGACAGCATGCAGGGATGCCTGAGGGGACACCCCACGCAAGGCACATGAAGTCACCAGGCTAGGGACACTGAAGCACTCACAGATTCCTTTGCTCACAGATTTTCTCGGACCGCTTCACACCTGCAAGAACGGGATCAGATTTGCAAGTGTCCAGAGCCAGAGTGGGACCGAGATCCATGGCCCCCCTCCCCTGTCGCCCCTGTGCCCTGTGCAGGCCTAGGACAGGACGCGGGGGCCTGCCAATTTCTGCGGGCCCCTGGCACTGACAGGGTGTTTCTCCGGTTTACTTAGAAAAGCAGAATGTAGAAAAGGTGGCTGCCCAGGCCGCCCAGCCTCCCCACCTCGTCCAGGGCAACACCCGCACCCCAGACACACCCTCCTCGATCCGGCAAAACCAAAGCCGCACAGTGAGGCAGATCCACTGTGTTCAGGCACAGTTTGGGGTGGGTCTGCAGGGGAATCATTCTGCCCTGTGAGGCTCATCCGACTTCCCCTCCCAACCACAGTCAGGTCTGGGCCTGGGAGGGTTTCTGGGCACACCATCTTCGCCTCCATTGTGCCTGTGATCCTCCTCCCCCATCGTAACTTCGCCTTTACCTGAGCGGGAGCAGCGCACACACAGGCTGGCAGCCACTGCCCCCAGCAGCAGCAGGAGGGCCGCCCCAGGCCACAGCAGCTCAGTCTCTGCATTCATGCCCGCTCCTGGCCACTTTCCCTGCAACCGGAGGCCCCCATGAGTCAGGTGGGAGGGTAGCGGGGCTGCCCCTCCAGGAACCCACCCAGCCCCACACTTTCAGGGCTCTTACCTCTGAAGTTCCCTGACAGCCCCCCAGATGAGCTCTGGCTGTGGAAGCGCCCTCCTGCCCTGCTGGAGGACTGGGTTAGGACCAGACCCATTCCTCCACCTGCCCCCAGGCGTGTGCCCTTGGCCTCCTGGGCCAGCACTCTGATAAGTGCTAGAAGGTTCTGGGGCCCACCAGACAGCACCAAATGCGTGTGTGCATCCCTGCAGATGCCCTCACTCAACCCACACAACTGCCCTTGGAAGGGCAGGCTGCTCCTTTTCACAGATAACGACACAGGCCAGAGATCTCGGAAATGCTGAGTAGAAAGACAGGGTTTCAGTTCCAGCCCCCAGACTCCAGCTCTGGCTTTGCTCACGGCATCCCCTCCTTCCTATAAACCCGACTTTACTCCCCAGACTCCGAGCTGGTGGACCCTGCTGGATGGGAGCTCCCAGCAGCCCTCACCCAACGCTTCGCCACCCCATCCATGGCCTCCTGGGGAAGCTGGGAGTGAGATTCCATTCATTAAACACCAGTGCACCCAGATTCCTCCTGTCATGGGAGCTGGGAGGCAGGAGATCAAGAAAGGCTTCTTGGAGGAGGTGGGCTTGAGAGCTTGGAAGAAATGTGCTCAGGGCAGAGGGACTTGCTGCCCAGGGCAGCTGTGGGGCTGGAGGAGAGAGGCTGCAGGGCGAGGAAGCCCTGAATCTCTCACTGCCAACCGTCTTAGTGGCTGCTCCAGGCCACGGCCTTGGGCCACTGTGATTGTCAGGCCTTGATCTCAATCCCACATCAGGGTCTGGTTAAGTCACTGAAATACAGAGACTCAGCTCCTCAAAATAGATGGGACCCAGCTGAGGGTAGCAGGGGGTCTCTGAGAGGACCACGCCCAATGGGACACATGAGCCCCCGCCACTGAGCACCCACTCTGTGCACACCTGTGCCCCCTGCATCAGACACCTGGGAGGAGGGCTGCTCCCCACTTTACAGCCGTGGAGGGTGAGGCTTGCAGAGAAGGTGAACTTTGCGCTGCACTGCCCACCTCCTGCTTCAGACTCCCCTGAGGCCTGTGTGCACCTGGCTGTCCCCTCACCGCTTTGAGCTTCCCGAATCTCTGCGGCTAAGATGACAAGGGGCCTCTATGAAGCACGGAGAGCTGGTCAGGGGCCTGTCACAGAGAGGCCACCTCTCCTTCCCCAAAACTCCAAGTGAGTCAGTGGGAACACGAGAATTCCCGAATCTCGTGAGGGGGCAGCCTCTGCATGAGGAGAAAGACCGACCCCCTCCTCTCAGGGGCGGGCTCGCTCCTCGCTCTGCCTCCCGTGGCTGCCCCAGGGCAGACTCCCTCCCCAGCCCCAGGCAGGGCCCTCCTCCGTCTCCTCCATCTCGGGCTGTTTGATGCGGGGAACACCTGCCGCAGAGGGAGGGCTCCAGGGTCAAATCCTGCCTGTGCCATAGCACCTCATCTCTTGGCCTCAGTTTTCTCATCTGTGACACGGGGGTCAGTCATGCCCAGGCAGGCAGGCCCGTGGCTGGGGCTTTCTGAAGAGAAACCTTATTTCCAGCTGGCTGGTTGGGACAGCTCCCTCAGGCTCCTTGACCCTTGACAACTTTGCCCTTTGGTTAAGACAGTGACTCTGTCCCCAAAGGAGATTTGGGCACAAACACCTGGGGTGGGACATGAGTCCACCACCAGCCATCCCCAGGGGCTGCTTAAGACCCCAGAAGCAAGTTCACACTGTCCACCTGGTACTCAGAGCCCTGAGCCCCCACCCCAGGGGACCCTGACCAGGGAGAGCCCTGTTGCTTCCTGAACAGCACACTCAGGGGTGGCCCCGGCATGGGGGCAGGTGTGGGAGAGGGGCACGAGAGTGCAAATTCTGCCTGGGAAAGACAGTTGAATCCTAGGGTTATGGGCCTTTGGTCACCCCTTTTGTCGAATAGGGGAAACAATGACGCTTTTCCCGTGGGTTTGTCACATGGGGCCTAGTGTTAAGATGACGTACCTGAGGTTCCAGTGCAGGGTGGGGCATGGTCGGCCGTGACCACCGTGACTGGCCACTATCACGGTTCCAGTGGAAGGGGCAGGGGAAGCTGCAGCCTGCTGTGGGGCACAGAGCTAGCTGGGCGGCCTGCAGCGAGCAGTGTGGCGTGACTCTGGGGGCTTCCCGCCTGGTTTCCAGACGGGCAGGCTGAACTTCCCTCCACTGCCTCGCATGGGCTTTGAGCTGGGACCCTGAGTGGGGCTGGGACGGGAGGAGAGCGTGGCCTTGCCCCCGCCCCTCAGTCAGTTGTCACAGACACCCGCAGCCTGCGTGGGAACAGTAGGCCCACAGAGGGGGGGGACCCTGTCCAAGACCACACAGAGAGCTAGTCTCGGAGCCGAGATCAAAACCCAGGGCAGGCTGTTTCCAAAGGCCACACGCCTTCACGTTTTTCTTATGTTTTCAATAATAATAAAATATATTTTTTAAAAGGCTAATTTGAGGAAAACTCCCGTGCCCTCCCTGCCACAGTGAATAAATCCGCCCTCTCTTGTTGCCTTCCATCCATGTTCTGAGAGCAGGTGGGGTGGGTGAGGGAGGAGGGCGAGGGGGCCGGGCCCCAGGAGAGGCAGACCCAACGGCTCCAGGAGGCCCCGAGAAGCCAGGCAGGGCTGGGTGGGGTAGGGAGGGAGGCTGCCACAGCCCATGCCTCCGCAGGCCAAAATAGCACAAGGGGAAGTGGGCAGTTTTCATATGAACAAGGTTGCAACAAGCCGGCTGTGGGAAGGCCCCCAGGGCTGGGCGGCTTGGGCCTTGGCATCGGAACCTCCGGCCCGGAAAGGCCCTTGGAGGTGGTACTGCCCCCTCTCCCAGCACTCATCGTGCTGTAGATGGGGAAACTGAGGCCCACTAAGGCTGCGGGACAGGCTGGGGTGGGGGTGGAGTGAAAGTTACCAGTCTGAGCCCTGGGAAGGATTTAGTCACCGGGCTGTGCTCTGGGGTCTGTTTCGTTTTCCCAAATAACCTTGGCCTTCAGATAAGACCAGGCAAGATGCTCCTACTAGAGGCTCTCAATGCTTAGTGACTCCGCAGGGCCTGGGCAGCCCCAGTCCCAGGGCAGAGGCCGGGGCCACCTGTTGACAGAGCTGGGCACGGGGAGCCCCCAAGGGGCCTTTAGCCTCTCGGGACCACAGCAGAGAGCTGGCAGGTCAGGCTGGGGACTGGGTGGGGGCGACGGGACAGACGCTTCCATCTGGCCCGGGGCAGGACCTGGGCATGTTTGCCGGTAGAGTCTCGCCCACTCTCCCACAGCCCATGTCTGGGATGTTACTGTTCCATTTTACAGATGAAGAAACCTCAACTCGGGCATGGGCTGGGGTGGCCCATGGCCCGAGTCGAGGGCTGTCCTGGCCCCTCACCTGTCTGTCTCAGGAAGTGATGGGATCGCCCTGGGGCTTCCTAGGACTGCCGGCCGGGCTGGGGATGGTGCGGGCAGAAAGGTGGCTGAAGCCCCAGACACAGGCTGCCCCTCTGAGCACCGCAGGGTCCAGGGTGAAGGCTCCCTCCTCAGGGGTGCCAGGGCAGGACTGGGGCCAAAGAAGGGGGTGCTGGGTGTCCTGACGTCTTCCCCCTCTAACCAGTGGGCCAGCCGAGTACTCCTGCTGGGCCAGTGAGAACACCCCAACCTCCACGGGGTGTCGGAGGCCTGGGGCAGACCCAGGATCCCTGCCCTCAGGGCCAGGCTCCTAGGAAAGGCTTACCTGAGAGTTGAAAGCTCTTCACTGCAGCCACCTCATCTTGAGCCCACACACCTGCCGGAGCCGACACCAACGCCACTGACACTTGCGGGCAGCAGGCAAGGCGGGCGGGCTTCCTGTCAGCCACTGAATCATCCCTCACACATCCGCTGCCCTGCCGGACAGGCTCCGCTGTGAACGAGACAGATACACACGCATGCGCGCACACACACGAGAGACAGAGGGATCGAGAGGGAGAGAACGAGACAAACAGAGGCAGAGAACAGAAAGGCATGGACGCACACACTGAACACACACACACACAGGTCACATGGAGGGTGAGACACACACAGAGCAGGAAGAAAGAATGCAGTGGGAACTTTCACTGGGACACACACAGGCAACAAGAGAGCAGGAGGACAGAGAAGCACACACTAGGGAACACACAAATACACACCAACACTGAAACACACACACACACACACACAGAAACCCAGAGACAGGGAACCAGAGAGCGAGACAGAGAAGAGGAACAGGCAGTGTGAGAATGAGAAAGGGAAGCACGCAGCATACACAGACACACAGAGGGACAGAAAGACAGTCAGAGACACAGGGAGACAGAGAGAGACGCACAGGCGGTCAGGGACATGGAGCCAGAGAGCCAGAGCCAGGTACTCGGACAGCGAGAGTCCCGAGAATGAGGCAGGCAGTGCACACACGCACGGAACATGGGACCTGGGTGGATGGAGAAGGCAGAACTGACGGCTGGAGACGAGGACTGCTGACAGGAACAGCCAGCCACAGGCATTAGGGGGAGCAAGACAGGCAGCCATGCTGCGGGACAGAAGGAAGGACAATCGTGACCCCTCTAGTCCTGGGAGCCACGTCTCTTCACCCCCATTTTCCAGATGGGGCTTATGGAGGCACAGAGCAGGGTGAGGGCACTGCCCTGCTCCAACGGCCGCCGTCCCCGCACCAGCCCTTTGCTCAGCTGTGGGAGGCTGATGAGAGGCTTGGAGGGGACCTGCTCACTGGGAGATTGGTAACCGCCACTGCGCTCCAGGGTTCATGCTGCTGGTCGCTAGTAACTTGTCCAACGCCATGGAACTGTCAGTGGCATCCACTTGCTGGAGATCCCAGGGAAGCCCGTGAGGGTCACCTGACACCCCCTCAATCTCACACTTTCAGAGCCCGGTCTCCCCAGCTCTAGGCCTGGGACAGGATGTCTCTGTGGCCCCAGGGTGGGTTCAGGGGGATGGCCAAAAACTGCAGCCAAGGCCCAGACAGGGATGGCGAGGGGCCAAGTGCAGACTGCAGACTCGCAACTGAAACAGGAACCAAGGGTGGGTTGGGCCTGCTGCTGACACCACGTGGAGGAGAAGAGCAGTGCAGGGACCAGAGCTTGTTCCGGGAGATCCCATGGACCCGGTATGGGGTGGGACTAGAACCAAAACTAACCTCCTCTGACTCCCAGGCCTGCAATAGTGCAATCACACCAGCATACTCCCTTACGTCATGGGGTCGAGGCCACGTTTATGTTAGTTTCTTACACAGGCAAGAACACCATGGCTCACAGATGCTAACTCAATTTGAACCCAGGCTTCCAAAGCATCCAAAGCCCATTGTCTTTCCACCACCTGAGTGCAGGATGTCACTGGGTAAAAGCCTGGGTGAAAGCCAACAGCCCTCCTCACTGGGCTGCCTGGCCCCTCCCCACATGACTGGGACGCCTGAGTGGTCTCCACCAATCCCTGGACCGCGTGCCTCACAGGGGTTTCCTGCCTGCAGAGGGTCAGGAACGCGGATGCACGTGAGGGAGCAGACTTCTGTTCTACATTCCTGGTCTGTCCAGGACTTAGCAATGGCTGGAGAAGTAACCTCGGGCCACTGGCAGTCTCCGGGCCCAACCACAGTGTGACCAGGGGCCCTCTCGTACCCTCTCTGAGCCCCCTTTCCACCTACAAAAATGGGCCTGTCAGCCCAAAGACCCCTTTTTGGACCTGAGTGGACCTTGCCCCCTTATAGGCACTTCTCAAATCCCTCCAAGTTCTATTTTATTTATAAACCATTCACTTGTGGCCTTGGCTGGTGTGGCTCAGTGGATTGAGTGCCAGTCTGCAAGCCGAAGGGTTGCTGGTTTGATTCCCAGTCAGGGAACACGCCTGGGTTGTGGGCCAGGCCCCCGGTACAGGGTGTGCGAGAGGCAACTGCACACTGATGCTTCTCTCCCTTTTTCTCCCTCCCTTCCTTTCTAAAAATAAACATAAACAAAATCTTTTAAAAAACATTTAGTTGTGAATTAGAAAATAAGCTTTAAAAAACTAGACAGTTTATGTCCTGTTGTATAAATTCGAGTGCACTTAGTTTATTTTTGTTTTCACAGTTCAATGAGCTTGGGTATATTACATTATATATAACAATAAAATTTACCATTTTAACCACTTTGAGTATGCAGTTCAGTAGCATTAATTATACTCACAATGTTGTACAACCATAACTAGTTTCAAAACTTTATCACTCCAAACAGGGTTATTTGGCTTTTTAAGAAACCTACTTTTAGAGAGTGGGGAAGAGGAGAAAGAGGGAGAAATACTATGTGGTTGCCTCTCACACACCCCTCACTGCAGACCTGGTCCACAACCCAGGCGTGTGCCCAGACTGGGAACTGAACTGATAACCCTTTGGTTCGCAGGCTGGCACTCAACCCACTGAGACACACCGGCCAGGGCCTATTTAGCTTTTTAGTTCACAGCCGATTAAGTTGTGTGCATACTTGTTACAGCAGCAAAATGCCTAGGTAGTAATGCAACAGCTCTAAGAACTCAAAACAGTTCCAAGGATGAGAATCTCCTGGGGCCACATATCCTTCAAAGGCCAATAGGAAGCTATGGATTTTCTTCAGGAAAAATGCATCTTGTGAAGTACATACGAATCTAGAAGCCCCGGGAACCCACTGTGAAGTCGTCTGCCTGCCACCCCAAGTCTCAAGGTGCAAATGGGCATTCCTCCCACCTGTCACGCCCAGCCATGTACTTTCTCTGCTCATTAACTTGCCACTCAGTGGAATCTAGAACATTCCATTGCTCTGCCTCACCCTACCTGCTTTTTAAAAGATTTTGTTTTTAATGTAATTTTTTAAAAGTATCATGTTGTCTGTAAGCATTTGGGACTTTGTATTACCATCACTGTGACCCATCCACACTATTGTGAGTGGCAGAAGTTCATTCCTTTAGTCTTCTGTACAACATCCCATCATCTGAACACAGGTTTTTGGATATACAGCTGGGAAGGGAACCACTAGGCATGGAGTACGGGGATGTTCAGTTTTCAAGATCATTCCGAAAGTGGCTATACTCACTGACACTTTCATCTGTGAGGTGCTGAGTCCCACAAACTCACCAGTACGGGTCTTTCAGGGATCCTGACCTGCTGTCTGAATGGGTGTGAAAGAGTGTTTTATTTTTTAGTATTGATGTACAATTCCTTGATTGCTAATGAGACCGAACATCATTTTTCTGCCGTATTTCCTATTCTGTGAAATACCTTTTAATGAATTTTGCTTAGTTGTTTTACCAGCTTGCAGAACTCTTCATATATCCTTTTTTTTTAAGTTTATAACGCATCTTTTCCCTTTTTGTTTTGATAAAGTACTTTAACTGAAACTCTGGGCTACCTACAAAGCTGCTCTGGTCCCCCTCCCTCCCAATCCTGTTTAGAAAGATCAAGCCTGTAGGTCAGTAACAATTTTAACATCGTACCTGGTCTCCCACGGTGAACAGAGACCAGGTATGGAGAACAGGTTCTGTCTGCTGCCCCAACTGAATACTGAAGAGCCTGCTGCTGTGAAAGTCTGCTTTTTCATTTGTATATTTAATATTTTACAGTTAGAGGGTGGTTACAGGTGGAAGAAGAGATTAGGAAGTTATAATTAAATATGTAGTCTTCATATTTTGACTCTTTTTCATGACCAAAAAAATCACCAAAGTTAGATTTTAAGATACTGGATATGTATATATGCCTGTTAACCTCACACAAACACAAAAGTAACTTGAACGTCTCAACGTTGTAAAACATTGGCCAAGAAAACACAGAAGATGCAGTGAAGCTCCTCACGGAAAAAAGGCCCTCACGGCCAGGTGCAGGTCAGCCACTCCTCTAAATGCGAGGAGCCCAGCTGAGCGAGTGGCCTGCCCTCCCTGTCAGGGCAGCCCGGGTGACAGCCGCCCTCCATACACTCCATGGCCAGCTGTCTTGTCCTGAAGATCTCTTAGAAAATCTGAGGTGTGACACTCCGTCCTTCTCCCCTCCCGACGTCCTGTAAGTGCACAGGTGAGAAGTCCCACTGGACAGACAGCAAGAAGTGGCCGAGCAGAACACGGTCCGCCTACCCCCTTCTCCAGCGGATCAAGGAGCCCCGTGGACAACCCTGGGCCCTGTCAGGTCCCGCTGCAGTGGACATTCCAGAGTGACCCTTATTACAGAGGCACTGACCCTGTATGACCTCAACAGCCATTTGGAATTGGAGAAGGGGACAGAGGGGAAAGAACAAAATATATGTAAAGTACAACTTGGGAAAAGAGCAGATCCCAGGGCTGTTGTTTAAAAACCAAACAGGCACCGGAATCTCTGGAGGCTGTAGAGCACACTGCAAAGAAATGCTATTTCTAGTGATTCTCAAAGCTTGAGTGGCTTTACATTGAAGTTAATTAGCTCTTCTTGTTCTAGACTTAATCTCTACCAAGTAATCTTCAATGAAACACCAGGCTGTTCCTAGAATTGCACGTGGAAGTCCAACGCCCCCCTCCCTCCTTTACTCGATGCCCACCTCCCGAATTCTTCCCTTTAAGACTAACCTGAAGGAACAGTACCTGTCCTGACAGGAATCCCGGGCTTCTGTCTGCAGTAGAAACAACTCCTTCTGTAGGGCCTAGAGAAGCAATCTGGCCTCTGGCAAAATGGACTGGAGGTAAGAACATTCTTAGAAACCTGAGCCCCTTATTAATAACAAAGGGGCCTCCTTTTGTGACTTCATTAAATTTTCTCTGAAGCCAGCTCAAAAGTAGAGAGAAATCAAGCATAAACTCAAACTCGTCTGTGGACCATTCACAAAGTAGGTGCAAATGTTTATGAAAATGACACTTTATTTAGGTGCTTCTTTGGGGAAAGATGCACCCTCCTCTCTTAATTCAGCTACTTATGGACGGGAGGCAGATACAAAACACTTTCTGTAACTGTTCAGTATTACACCCCAAGGGGGTAGGTGCTTGTGAGATGCCAACACTGTGAAGTCTGGCAGCCCGGGAGGGGAGGCAGAAAGACAGCTCCACGGGAGTTTCATTTCCATCACAATTCCCTCTGAATTCCTGGCAAACCTGGCTGACTGGTGTAAGGGTCCGAACATTCTACAGGCCCTTCATTAAGATGGAATCTAAAAGGACCTTCAGAAAGAAGCCTCACAGAGTTGGATTTCAAGACTCTGGACATAGGAAATCTCTCCCGGAGACCAAGTCCCAACTTGATTTAGGGCAGAGGATTTTTGGTCGCAGGGAGTCTCCCCCTTAAAGAAAATACCAGCAGGTATCAAGTCCTCTGCTCCATGCCCTTGGCTGGGGAGTTGAAGAGTCACTCATGCGTTCCGTCTTCAAGCTTGTTTCTCTAGACCAAGCAGCAGTCAAGGCTCCCCACTCGAGGAAGGGAATTCTGCATGGTGCCAAGCCCTCCACCTCTCCTGTGCTGGCCAGGCCAGTCCCAAAAGGCTGGAAGCTCTGCACCTGGCCCAAGGTCATAATAAAACCAACGAACTACACAGCAGTGCCTCTGCAAACAAGACCTACTTGTCACAGAGTAGCACCCAGCACTGTCATGAAGAGTACCTAGAATTTCTTCTAAAAACAAGCAGTGAAAAAAAGCAGGTACATGACACACAAGTATTTGATTTCTTCTATATTGGGGGAAAAAGTCCCTTTGTCCAACCAAAAACTACAGCCACACCATTATATAAGGTTTCTATGTGCTAGGAAAATTGTATCTTTTAGGCAATGAAGAGGAAAAAAGTTGGTGGCTCATTTTTAATCTTTACTAATTCCTTTTAAGACGATCTTACTAATCCTGGAACTTCAAAAAAATGCTTTTCTCACTTAAATTGCAGTAGTCTACTAAGTTAGGATACTGCTTTCCAAATTTAAAACTGCTCACTTCATGAGGGTAAAAATAACTCAAAAATAAAGACAAGCATTAAATATTACGTAAGGTTTTCTTTTATTTAAAAGATCATTCACAAAATACCATATCCATAGATTTACTTTCTGTCATATAGTTGAATGTGTTAAGTGTTTGGAATTCCATTCTTACATTTAAAAGTCAACTGGATTGCCAGAAGTTTAGATGAATTTGTTTTGTTCTTAGTCTTTTCCACATTGAAGATATAAGTAGGTCGTCTGAAAGCATCAGGTTTGATTACAACCACATAATGCATGTCTTTCTTAAGTTAAGTACTGGTGTTACACAAATGGTTCTTATTCCAGAAGCAAAGATGACAGGTGGAAGGAAAGAAGGGAGAGTTCTGTAAATTGCTGAGCCCTCGTAACAGGGACAGAGTAGGAGGAGCCAAGGATGCCAGCTAGTGACCAACTCCTGTCTCAGCACGCTGCGCTTTGTGGGCCGGGACACCCCCGGCCCTCCAGTCATGCTGGTGGGGGTCCCTTTTCTCTAGGGCTCCAGCTGCTGGCTGCCCCCAAACTGCTCTGCATGAAACAACTGGGTCCCAGGTGCTAAGGAATTTAAGTTGTCCACATGTGGGTGTTCAAGCTCCAAAGCTACTGCCCAGCCCCCAGTCCTGTGGACATGCTGCACACAGTGTGAGAATAAATTTTGTTTCAAAGATGAGACCCAGCAACTTATAGCCACCTACCAATTATTTTAAGGTTCTTGATAGCACTGCATAGTAAAATTCTCAATTCATCAAGTGAAACAGTAAAGTGCCAGATTCTAGGCCCATTTTCATTATAAAATTAAGGGATGGTGGGAAGCACAGTATCTTATTGTTATATAGGAAACAGATAAACGCAAGGGAGAGACACAGAACACACAGATAATGGGGATTTGGAAAAAGCAATGCCTACACTATAAAGTTAGCCCAGCACAGCTTTACCGCCACCACCCTGGCCCCCAACCTTTAGTCCCCCAAAGCACCTGTCCCCCTCCCGCAGAGAGGAAACCAGCAGCAGGCAGTTCACTACGTCCAGCAGCCAGAGGAGCCTCTGACACAGCTGGTGAAGGAAGGAACCAGGGTGGACGGTGTTGAAAAGCAGTAATAAAGGCGCGCACAGGGCAGTGCATTCAACTAATCTCCCGTGTAAACTCCCTACGGACATTCCACATCACTCTTTACCTTTCACTGTTTGAAATTTGAGCCAAATATATTCTGCTCTAATAATCCATTTGGAGAGGGGGCAATAGAGACAGGGCTACCTATAAATAGAGATGGAAGGGATTTGAAAACAAGGTGCCTCAAAATCTGTATGTTGATCAAGGCTGAATAAAAATAAGATACATCCACTTTGTGACCCTTTTTTTTGGGGGGAGGGGAGCCACAGAAATACAGAACTCAACATGCAGGTCAGAAGCACTGAGAAAAATCAAAGGAAGTGACTGGAGTCTGGCCAGTGTGTTCAAAGAAAGAGAAAGCAAAGCAGAAAAATGAAGCAGCACCTATACCCAGGGACCTCCCCACACGGCGGCTGCCTTTGTCCCTCTAGAGAAATTCATGTGCTGGAAGGAAACAAGGAGCAAGAAGGAAAAAAGACACAAGGAAAATGGGGGGAGGAGCGGCAGGAAAAAAATGCACGAAACAGGCACTAGATACAGCAAAGCCGAGAATGTACTAAAAACCACTTGTTAACTGCTGACATGCACTCACGAGCTCCGTTTCCTTTGTAAGAAAGGAGGACAAAGGTCAGGCGCAGGAATGGTAACTGCAGGACTGCCAGTCCAGGGGGCTAGCCGGGCTGCGGTCTCGCTCTAACTGCCCCTACACCCCATTCCCTCCCAACCGCAAGCTCATTCTTGCTCCTTGTGAACAACTTCCTCTCTGGGCCGGGCTCCCCCGAAGATAGCAGAGTTGGGATTGGCTACTTGATTGAGGGGCGTTGCAACTGTTCGAGGTTTAAGCTGGAGCCGTGGTCTCTGTGCTCTTTCCTCTGGGGGGGAAAAACAAGGTTTTTAAAGAATGGTTCCTATTCCCCGCCAGGCAGAATGATCACACTGATGCTGATCCCTATAGTCCAGCCCAATTCCTAAAAATTAACAGCCTTGAAAAACTACTCCATCCCTAGATACACTAACGAAGGCAAACCTACTATTTAAGATAAGGGTGGTGTCCATGGCCTAAGAAGGTACTGTGGAAAGGCACCCTCCATCTGCAAGCGGTCGCCATACCTTCCGTTGGTTCTCTGAAATCCATGCTGGACCCTCGGAGGGGAGGGCCATCTCTGAAACGGCTCCCCATGGGAGGGCCTGTTCGCCGGTCCCCGGGACGACTCCCTCCCCTGCCTCCTAAGAAGTCGTCCCTGAAACCTGAAGCAAAAAGACGACACTGAATTACTTTTTAAACTGTCTCCAAGTGGATACGATCTTAATTGTTTCTGACTCCAAAACGTTAAGTTCTTTAGTTTGTCCAGCGTCTGAAGTTCTTCCAAAATATAGTGCATTGAAAATGAGTCCAAATGTGAATCTGCTTGGTAATTTCAATGCTAACAGACTTTTTAAATAAAAAAGAATCTTAGGAGAGAAAAATAAACCATTTAAATCCTTAGCTTGCAGTGAAAGTGGAAAACAATATGAGGCTATATTCTAATATGGTTTAAAACAATATGAAAGTCCTCAAAGCACATTTTATTGTTTTCTATTACAAACCTATACAGTTATTAAGAAGATAAACCTGAAACTTAGAAGTTACGATTTAGAATGCAAAAAATCTCAAGAAAAAACTAGATACAAAGACAAAATAAAAATACAAAGTCACCTCTGGGTGACACTCCCCATTTTCCCTGTTCCTGCTGCGTTTCAGCGTGGGTCATTCTAAAAGCAAAGCACCTGTGTGGTAAACAGAGCAGTTATCGGAGTTAGGCCCACCCCCGAAAGGGGTGTGTCGAAGAGGGCTCACTCACACCCAACCTTATCTCACCTCCTCTGGTTGCAATGGGGTTTTCTTCATTCATTTCTGTATCTGCTAAAACAATTACCAACAAAAGTAAAATTCATCTCCATTTATAAGTGTTAAGAGTAAGTTATGCCCTGGCTGGTGTAGTTCAGTGGACTGAGAGCTGGCCTGTGAACCAAAAGGTCACTGGTTCAATTCTTAGTCAGGGTACAAGCCTGGGTTGTAGGCCAGGACCCAGTAGGGGGTGTGTGAGAGGCAACTTATCCATGTTTCTCTGGCACACTGATGTCCCTTTCACTCCCTCCCTTCCCCCTCTCTAAAAATTAAAAGTGACAATTGTCATCAGTGTGTAGAATAGAGTATTTTCTCAATGGACTTTGAGAAGCTTAGGCTTCAGTGATGTATTTAAGTGAAAGACCTTCAGTTACGGGGGGTTTAAGCTAAGTAACCTTTTAATAATATAACCTACTAAAATTAAACTTAACTTCCAGTAAAAATATAAAAAATAAGATTGTGATTAAACAAATGTGCTTAACCTCTTTGTTCATGCTCCCAAAGCTGACTCTCACTCAAAGAATGGCGCCAGTGCCCCAAGTTTTGTAGGATGTGTCTTTAAGAGACCCGAGCCTGAGGCATGTTCTTCTAGAGAGAGGTGATCCCCATTATCCAAAGATGTCATTTTTACAAATTTTACCTACTTGCTAAAATTTACTTGTAAGTCCCAAACAACACTTTTGGTGCTTTTCCTGCCATCCAGACACGCACAGAGCAGTTGAGGATTGGGTCTCGAGAAGCACATATTCGCAGCTGAGGCAACACTCTGCCTTGTTTCAGCTCATAAAGTAAACAGACCCTTTTATGATCTGTTAAGTGCTAGTTTTCTTCCCTCTTGTATTTTTTTGTTGGTGATTTCTGTTGAAAATAGCCCCCAAACAGCACGGAAGAGTTTGTAGTACTCCCTAAGCATAAGAAAGGTGTGAGGTGTCTTAGGAAGAAAGTATACTTTTTTTTTTAGTATGTTTGATAAGCTTTGTTCGGGGCAGAGTTACAATGCTGTTGGCTGTGAGTTCAATGTTAATGAATCAACAATGCACATTAAATGAGGCATCTTTAAACAGAAACACACATAAGACAAGTTTGTGTTGACCGGTTGGTTGACAAAATGCAGTGATCAGAGGCTCAAAGGACCCTGACCTTGTCACTTCCCCTGGGAGCAGTGGGTCAGCATTTGTGACTCTCCAGAACCCAACCCCTGCAGAGTTGGAGAACCTACCCTACCTGCAATGGTGCTGCTTTTCCTGGCAAGGGTTTTGGAAATATATCAAGTTATTAAAAACCCAGTTCAGAGGCTGAGTTGAACAATACCAACTTTAACAAAATGAGCAATAAAAACAATCCTAAAAGGATTTAGACCAAACAGGAACACTGCTTTGGGGGAAGACACATTGGGATGCATACAGACAAGTGAAAGATTCTTCAGTCTTTGAACCTGACATTCCCCAACCCAATCTAAACTGTGATGTGTACCTTTCCACTGAGTATGAAAATTACTTTCTCTTATTGAGGTTTAAGTAATTTTTGCTGCCAGTTCAGCAAAAATCCATTAGCTCACACCCACAATAACAAGGCAGATAAACACAACTGCTGCTGTGTCCACATGAGATAAGTACAGAAGAGAAAACCGTGTACATTATCACTGACGGCTTCATTTCAAAATATGGTAAGAGCAGTGGGAAGATTATGAGAAAAGCACAGCTAAGATTAACAAGTATCTTTTAATCAATTTGATGAGATTTCTAGGAGATACACTATTCATAAGAATCTTCTGAGTTTTCTTTACAAAGTTTAGTTTAACACACTGACTATTTCTAGTGGTGGAACTTTTAAGTTTTTACCTGCTCTTCAGTAATGCTTGATATATTTTTACAAGCATGTACCACAAAAAAATAGCATCATTTTTTAAAAGAGTAAAAGAGATCCATTTTCATAAATAACACATACGAGTAAGCATTCCTCTACCATGTGGGCACTTCACTGAAACAGTGCGGTTCACAGTGAACCTGCTGGGTGGAAAGGTAGTTTCTCTGGCTGTGTTCACTGTATGTCTCTGCTTCGGAGTAAAAGTACAAGCTAAGTCAATAGCAGAAAGGCATTAGTTACTTAACTTCCACAGTCCCAGAGCTATGAGCTCACTGTGCTGTTCCCAAACTACCAGGAAACACGTAACTGCCAGGTCAAAGGCCACTGCTTATCAAGCTACTGAGTGCTGTTCCTGGATTGGCCTTGAGAAGACATCTGTTGCATGTTTCAATCAGAGATTAGCTTATACATAAAATTACAGGTTTACTGGATTATACTGTACTTTTATGAATAAGCTCATTTCTGACTGGCTACATAGGACTTTTAAAAATTAAATTATTCAACAGATATAAACTGTCATCTGTTTAGCTAGAGCAGTACTGGAAATAAACTTTTAAACTCTTTAAGACTCACAAGACATTCTGTACCGGTTTCTCCATACTCACCCATTACTTTATATTGAGTTTTGTTTGGTGGGGGTTGGGTGACAGGCTGGCTGTGCTGATGTTCTCATGTATTGGAGAATACAGAAACAAGCTCGGGTTCATAGGGAAGAAAACCCTTTAAAAATTTTCCTGCCTTTCTGTTGTAATTGACAGGTTTATTACGTATATGAATTACTTTAAAAAAGTATAATTAAGATGAAGAAATGTTTAAGAGATCTTTGAAAGCAGAGGGCAAACTGGCCTCTTCAGTTGAGCCAAGGAAGCCCCCACCTGCCTGCCGTGGTCGGTGAGAACGGGCGAGGCAGAGCGTGTCCCGCCCCTCGTGAAGGGACGAGCCCCTCGCCTCTCAGGAAAGAACAGGTCACCAGACTCTTACCGTCCCAGAGGAGCCACCAGAAACCACAGTTACACGGCTTCTCTTACGTTTCTAGAACCTCCACATTATTTCTAGAAGTTCACTGCAGTTCTATTTGTGCCATACACACAAGAGTCACCAAGGAGCTTCCTTGGGCCAGACCCTGAGAAAAAACTGCTGCATGCCTGGGTACCTTTTGGGAAAGTTTCGTTTGTCAAAGAAACTAAAGAAGTAGCCCAGCCAGGTCGGCTACTCACAGGAAATGTACAATAGCGCCAAGGCCATTGAAAAAGGTTAAGTGGTGATACTTTAAATACTGATACCGGAATTGAAGTCATCCCGGGACTCCCATCCACCTCTAGATTCTCGAGAGCCACCCATTCCTGAGGATACACAAAAAAAAGTAAAGTTGAGGTTGGATCATTACCTTGCTGCACAAACATGGAAAAATTCACTGGGACGATGTACAACTCGTGATGGGAAGTTCAACCGAATTAGAGTTTTTGCTGCCAACAGGAAAAAAAAAAAAACAACCCCAGGCTTGCAGAAGCATCATCCATTCTAAGAGTTTATTTTTATAAAAAGCTCACAAAAACCTATCACACCTACAGGACAGAGTTCTATCAGTAACCTTCCAGAGTTGCAACCGGTAAGTTTTATGTTCAGTTTTAGAAGAACCAATCACCTCTGTCATCTGGTCCACCTTTCCTGAATCCAAAGCCACCTTTATCTTGTTTTCTGCCTTCTGCAATGTCCACACGAAGTGACCGATCACCCAAAAGCTAATGGTAAGGGGAAAACAGTGTCAGTATTTGCAAGAAAAAAGCCCAACTACTAACATGACAGAGAAAACGTGAACATACTTACTGCACCATCGTATGTCAAGGCTTCCTTAAGGGAATCCACCTCGTCAAATTCTACATAGCAGAATCCTGTAAGAGAAAAACGAACTCCATTTCCTCAAGAAATTACAGGTCAAAAATACAGTGGGTTCCCCATTTGCACAACTTGCCCACATTGGAACTACCACTGTTGCTGCCTCTAGATAACCGCAGACTAGTAGATTCTGAAAGAACAGGTTTTGCTTTTCAGTAAGTAGAACTTGACTGGTATTCCTCCCTCTCAGTTATATTCTACCAGAAAGCGCTAACCAAACAGGCACTAAAATGACAGCTGTGGTTTTTTAAAAAAAAATTTTTTTTTTAAGATTTTATTTATTTATCTTTAGAGGGGAAGGGAAGGAGAGAGGGAGAGAAACATCAATGTATGGTTGCCTTTCGTGCATCCCCTGCTGGGAATTGGCCTGCAGGGAACCTGCCTGCAACCCTGGCATGTGCCCTGACTGGGAATCGAACCGTGATTGTCTGGTTCGCAGGCCCGCGCTCAATCCACTGAGCTACGCCAGCCAGGGCCGACAGCTGTGTTTTCATAAAACTTTCTTCTCATGTATTTTAACCATAATATTAAAACCTTTCTTGGCCCTGGCTGGTGTAGCTCAGTGGATTGAGCGTGGGCCTGTGAACCACATGATTGCTGTTTGATTCCCAGTCAGGGCACATGCCTGGGTTGCAGGCCAGTTCCCAGCAGGGGACATATGAGAGGCAACCACACATTGACATATCTCTCCCTCTTTCCTTCCCTTCCCCTCTAAAGATAAATAAATAAATAAAATCTTTAAAAAACAAACAAACAAACACACACAAACAAAACAAAAAACAAAAAAAAACCCCAAAACCTTTCTTGGATCACTGCTGCGTTGTTGGTTCTGATTTCTGAATCACTTTAATATAATCTAATTGGACTTTTAGGACAGATTTCACAGTCGGTATCGACATGCTCTGAAGGAGAGGCTGAAGGTGCCCATTACTACGCAGGTAGTTGGTATACAAACCTGAGCAAGCCTTTCCACTCCTGTGCAGTACTCCTGAGCACATGCTCCCGGAGTCCACACCTGGGTTAGGTACTCTCCTTGCCCTGACACACTCACACTGCGCCCTCTATTCCCTCCCCACTCCTGCCAGAGTACCCTCGTCCTATGTGAAGATTATACTTTACTTTCAAAGCCCAAGAGACTGCAAGTGCTTCAAAGGCCTGGGTCCAAACTTCTCCCGTTCACCACCTGCTCAGTAAGTACTTCTGCAAAGAATGCACTGCTTGGCCGGAGAATGTCCCCTGGTCCCCCCACCCCCACTTTATTCTCTACGTGGATTTGTGTTGAGAGGAATCGAGAAAATCACTTTGAAGTTCAAAGAGGCAACAACGGCCCAGTCACATGCCTGACACCCTAGAGCTGCTGAAACCAAAGAGGACCCTCTGCAGAACAAAGTCTAAAACCTGCTGCTGCTTACTCATTTAGCCTGAAGGTTGGCTTCATCCACACATTTTGACTATAAATGTGGATTCCTAGTGTCGGTTAGCAAGCAAACTGGGTGGAATTTACAAAGTTTAGTCAATATATTTGTTTTTATTGTTTGATCACCTGATAACAAGGCTTCAGGCTCTAAAGTCAAAAAGCTTTCAAAAAGATAAAAAATGCCACTACACACAGAACCACTCAGATGAACAACACCTCGTACCTTGCACTGCGTATTTCACTGCTGGGCACATTTCCCCTCAGGCAACTTTGAAAGCTAGATGATGATGTCATTCAATGCTTCATTCTTACTCTTTCTCTGCTCAAGTGCCCTGAAGATACTAATCTATAGACACTATCTGAATTTTGAGCCAACCCTCTCCCAAACACTTATCTTATTTTTAAGACTGTAAGACGTCCTTCCCTCCAAATGTGGGAGGAAAGCAGGGGTGTGCCTTATAGTCCAAATGTAGCGTACCTGGCTTGCCGGGGTGGCGGGGGAAGCAGGGTCACAGGTTACTCAGTATTTTACATTTTTCTGCTTCAAAAAATTTTTTCCTACTCTAGAACCCAGGTGCATCTTATAGTCCTAAAAGTACGGTACTCTGAAGTCACAAATGTATAGTGATAACTTATTAGGTTATCTTTTGGATTTTATAATAAGTAACTGAATTATAGGAAAACTACCAAGAAAAAAAGCATGAACTGGCTAAGGTGATACATACTTGAGAAGTCTTCAGATCTGTATGCTCACATCTATCCACTGCCCTCCTGCCCTCCACGTTAATGCCTGCATTGTCACACAGGACTGCTATGTAAGTCAGGCAGACAGCAGGTTTACCTCGTATGTGCCATATACTTCTAGATGATGTGCACAACATTTTCCCCCAAGTAGAACTGAGGGCCTTCCAGTTAAAGTGCTATTTATTTCAGCTATAATATCTGAACGCTAAGCAAACATTTAAAACTTCATCATTAAAGCCCTCTAGTTCACTAAAACAGTCTGGTTTAGACTTCTCCCTTTAGAATCATGTACAGTAAGAATGTCCCTCAAACAAACTCACCTTTGAATTTGTCTGTGTCTTTGTCTCGGACTAGCCGTACACTCCTTATGCTGAGATCCTTAAAGATAGCATCTATGTCGCCCTGAACTGTATTAAAAGGTAGATTTCCTACGTATGCTGTGTAGGGGGGCTCTGTGGGCAGCTCCTTCTGGCTACGGGAACCATGGCCACCAGCATTGCCGCGAGACCTAGGAAATGAAACAGACAGAATTCAAGTCTGCCCACGTGTTCCAGCCCCAGACCAGGAACAATAAAAATGCCTCCCAGCTAGCTACACCACCCAGGCGAAACACTCCTCCTTGACGTACCATCATCTTCACCTGGAAATTATGAGTATTCTAAGTATCATTTTCTGAAAAAGGTGCTTAGTTTTTTAGTGATAGAAATGTCCACAGAATCACAGACTCTATGTAAACATACATTTCTCTGAAAAATCAAATCCAAATTTAACACGTGCTCCTAATGGTTCTCATATTCACACAGAATCAGCATCTGCAAAGTGTTTACTTCCTAAAACCTAAGCAAATGCCTTCCCTCACACTCAATACTAACGCATACATAAACGGACTGTCCAGAGTCTCTGGGTTGAGCTCAAGAAGAATTACTGAAGCTGTCGAAGTTTAATGTATTCACACTACAATTGTTTCTTGCTATTATCTGGTTATGGATAATAACACTATAGAAATTTTAGATTTAATTTAGCAAGTACTGTGTATATACTACTCTCCATTACCCATGCAATACTTCACTGGGCTCTCACGCATATGGGGTGTGTATTACTTATCCATTTAAACCTCAATGCCATTTCCTCAGATGTAACAAGAGTGGTGTACTTGTCTTTGGTTACAGAGCTAAGAAGTGGCAAAGGCAGGACCTTGATCATACTTCATCATTGCTAATTTGAAGAGGTTATCAGTTTAAATCCCAGCTCTGCCACTTACTAGCCATATGATCTCGTAAACTCACTTTCTCTAAGCATTTATTTATTTATTTGTGAAATTGGGTTAGAATTAATTAAGACCTTGAATTATTGAGAAATAACAAATATAAGGTGCTTCAACAAACACTGCATAATAGACAGCACGTATGTACAGAGTAACAAGTAGTATTATCACTGCCACCTACAACCTGAGGTTAAAAATGTTTTACAGATAATTAAGTGGGACCATCTGTCCAAGCCCACAGAATGTACAACACCAAGACTAAACCCGAATGCAATTGGACTTTGGGTGATAATGACGTTTTCAATGCAGAGGTTCACCGACTGTAGCGAATGTACTACTGCTGCGCAAGCAGGGGAGGATGGGCACGTGCAGGGCGTACACAGGACCTCTGCCATTTCTAGTTTGGCCGTCAATCTAGAAATGCTCTAAATAGTTCTATTTAAATGAATGAATGAATGAATGAATGAGTGAACGAATGGGAAGGGGAGCTATTCTTTACATCAATAAGAATGCTAGCTGATAAATACTGAAGGAATCATCACTACTCTGCAATGTGGTTAGCAGTAACCGATTTAGGCCTAGGCTTATCAAGAGATGCTAAAACCACTAATAAACTTTTTTTTTTTGGGGGGGGAGAACAACATGGTCTTAAATTATCACTCCACAGATTATTACGGGGGGGGGGGGGAGTTTTTTCTCAAATGGAAAACCTGGCAGTCACCACCTTAACCAGGTAATTGGTACCACTAACAATGGAACAAGCTCACATTATATTATATGCCTTCTATATTGGTGCAGATTCTTCAAATAAGTCAGGAAGGATGAAAAAGGCAGACACTAACAATGAAATATGAAAACCAATGCTATGGAGCAGGCTGGTGTGGCACAGTCCATTGTGCATCGGCCTGTGAACCAAAAGGTCACAGGTTTGATTCCCAGTCAGGGCACATGCCTGGGTTGCAGGCCAGGCCCCTAGTTGGGGGTCATGTGAGAGGCACTGATCCATGTTTCCCTCCCTCTCTTCCCTTTTAAATAAATAAATAAATAAATAAATAAATAAATAAATAAATAAATAAATCAATAAACAAATCTTAAACAAACAAAGTACCCCCAATGGTACATATGATGTTTGGATCCTAAAATACACAGCTTAAAAAAAAATCAGGTGGAGAAATCTGAATATGGCATGTATAGATTTTTGTATCAATGTTAAATTTGTTATGAGTGACAACTGGTATTGCAGTCAGTAGAATGCCCTGTTCTCGAGATTTAATGTAGTCGAGGATGAAGTGCCAAGATAGCCATTGTTTACTGTATTTTCTTTTTAAAATATTTATTTATTTATTTCTAGAGAGAGGGAAAAGGAAGGAGAGGGAGAGAAATATCAACGTGTGGTTGCCTCACATCCCCCCCACCCCCGACTAGGGACCTGGCCCACAATCCAGGCATGTGCCCTAACTGGGAATCGAACCGGTGACCCTTTGGTTCAGAGGTCAGCACTCAATCCACTGAAGGCCATTTACTGTATTTTCAAAGAGTTCAGCATGAAAGACATACAAGCATGTATGTAATATATATAAAACAAATGTGAAACTTGTTAAAAATCTATCAGAGCCCATTGTGTTATTCCTTCAACTGCAGATTTGAAAAATTTTCAAAATAAAATGTTTGCAGAACACAGAAAAAATGAATAAGGGAAGCATTGTTTAAGAGAATATTTAAAATAAATGAATCTTATCACAACAAAGATCTGCTCGAAGTCATCCTTTTTGCAGGGGAAATATGAGTATTAGTCTTGGATGATGCTTCAATCAACTGAGCTGCCTGGCTAGGGCTAAATACCATTCTTTAAGACAACATTTTTCTGAAGCAGAAGAACCAAGCCACGGTGTAATTCTTAGAGGGTAAAAAATTTAAGTTTAATGACTCAGAATTCTACTACTTCCCAATAGGAAGTATTATTCTGCATTCTGTTGTAAGAATGAAGAAAAACAGGTTTACAAGTAAATCATATCCCACTTCCCCCATCCAAAGCTTGGCAAATGTGACTCACTTTTGCATTTGTAACACTACTGGTAGTACACAACTATTACTATCTCAACAACCATAAAGCCTGAATTATTTTCAGTAAGATACTCTTTGGATACTGAATATATATATAACCATATGGAAAATGTCAAAATGGAGAATAATAAACTGTTTAAATTAATTCATGCAACATCCATTAAATATCTTGATGGAAAACAGTCTTCAAACCCCTCACAGTTGAGTAGCACCTATAAAACACAAGTAACTGTACACATGCATGCATGTTTGTGCATGTGTACATATTTAGTAAACTCTCATTTATTACTGATAGATTCTGTGACTTTAAGCAAAACAACACACAACGAAACCAATTTTACCAGAGGCTTGAATATAAACCAAGAGTTAAGTTCCTATAGCATCATGTCGTTGTTAAGAAACTGTGTTGAATGAAATGAAGCTGTTTGAGGACCTGTTGTACAATATATATATAAAACAAATCCACGATGTTTTTTTAAAAATTTAAGGTAAAGGGGAAGATAGAGAGATGACAAATTCCATGTGTGTGATAGCTGCGTCAGGAAAATGGAGGTGGGAAGGCTCGCTAAAGGGTATGTTAAATGCATATATGAGAACTTATGAAGGGTGTTCCGTGCAGAACTGAGGAGGTAAGGTCAGATGACCTTTCAGCACAGGGAACCAGGAAAGCTCTCATTAGGGCCGCCACAGCCTAGGTGAACAGTAGGAAGATGATGGGGGCACTAATAAGAATGAAATTGGCTAAAAATCCAGCTTTGGGAAGATAGAAGAATCTCTTTTCAGAAAAGCAGTATTTTAAGAGCTACAGATGTGGAAACAGGCAAACTAACCCAAATCCAACAACTTGCTCATTTCACTCTAGTATCACAAAACCATCAGTGGCTTAACATTCTAGACCAATGATTTTCAACTGGGGTGCCTTGAGAATTTTTAAAACATGCAACACCTGACTACTCAGGGGCACTAACCTCTTATTTAGGTTGTTGTCAACAACAACAAAAGACAACTGCTCACAAAACAACAGCCATCCGGTGTGAATGAATCAAAATTATACCTATTTCTGCCCTGACCAGTATGGCTCAGTTGACTGGGCGTCATTGTGCAAAGGAAAGATTGCTGGTTCAATTTCTGGCCAGGGCACATGCCTAGGCTGCAGATTCAGTTCCAGGCTGGGCTGTGTACAAGATGCAACCAATAGATGTTTCTCTCTCACATCAATGTTTCTCTCCCTTTCTCCCTCCCTTCCCTTCTCTCTAAAAAATAAGTATTTTAGTCCTGGGTGGTGTTGCTCAGTGGACTGAGTGCCAGCCTGTGAACCAAAGGGTCACTGGTTTGATTCCCAGTCAAAGCACATGCCTGTGGTACAGGCCAGGTCCCTAGTTGGGGTAATAAAACAGACAACTGATTGATGTATATCTCTTACACATCAATGTTTCTCTCCCTCCCCTGTCTCTAAAAGTAAATAAAATCTTAAAAAAAAAAAAGTTTAAAAACACCTATTTTTTTGTGAGATCAGCAAAAAAAAAAAAATCTATTTTTTGGTGTGCTGCAGAATTTCTTATGCCATTACACATTTATGTGTGTCACGAGATAAAAAGGCTGAAAATTGCTGCTTTGACCGCTTTCAAGAATTACTGAAGCAGGTCTAAATAATATCCTATCTGACGCAGTTTTACAGGATTTAAGCATTTTTAAGTCTTTCATTGAGCTGTGCCCTGAAGATACTGCAGGGCACCCCTAAATGCAGCCATCTAGCCAGACTTCAATTTATCCACTCTAACATTTATGAAGCATCTAGTGTGCCAGCAACTGAGTGATAAATCCCAGAGTGTGCACATACACATAATGAAATACACATTGTGTTATGAACCAAATAAAAAAATCCAGTGTCAGAAAATTCTTTGAGCTAATATAAGTTTAGAGGGGGATATTAAATAAATCAATAACCTGTATCACATGAAAGCACTTCCTAAAACAGGTTACAAACAACACAGGAAAGACTCACTTGAGACCTTAGTTTTGTGTAGGACATCTTCCAAATCTCCTCTGTCCCTCAAGTTTCCTTGTCTATTTTAAATCTTTATTTTTTAAAGAAGTTTAAAATTGACCATAAAAACACTTCATAAACCCCAATTGCTTTATAAAAGTTTAATGAAACTTCTGCGTGTCACAGGAAGACTAGCCTGCTGGAGGTCACACTGCGCCTGCAGCGCCTGGAGGTCACACTGCGCCACTACCAGCAGTGGGTATGTGCAAACCAGAAAACAGATAACATAACCGGCAGGCCCAGGCAGACCCCCCTCCCCATTCAGAGTGGGCACCTCAAGGTCTGTGCAGCAAACTCCCTGGCCACACCATCGCACCACTGAGCAATGACCCTCCCTGCTCATTATCCCTTCTTACTGTCCCTTGGGGGACAGTCCATTGCTTTTTAAAACAACATGTGACTCTCCTGACCAGTGGGGCTCAGTCGCTTGGGCACTGTCTGGCAACTCAAAAGGCTGCAGGTTAGATCCCCAGCCAGGGCACATGCCAGGGCTGTGGGTTCCTCCCCTAGTTGGGGGTGTGCAAGAGGCAACAGATGGACGTTTCTCTCTCATGATTCTCTTCCTCTCTTTCTCCCTCCCTTTCTCTGGAATCAATAAAAGAAAAAAACACTTATATCAAAACAAAACATGTTCCCTGGCTGGTGTGGCTCAGTGGATTGAGTGCCAGCCGCTGAACTGAAAGGTCACTGGTTCGCTTCCCAGTCAGGGCACAAGCCCCCCAGTTGAGGGTATGTGAGAGGCAGCTGATCCTGATGTTTCTCTCACACAGCACACACTGATGTTTCTCTCCCTTTTTCCCTCCCTTCCCCATCTTTAAAGATAAATAAATAAAATCTTAAAAAACAAAATACATGTGATAGTTAAGGTAATAAATTGCACCCTTAGAATTACAAAATCCCACTTTCAACTCCAAGTATAATCAAAACATTTCACAGACAAATCACTTCTCTTCACTCCCATCAACTAAGTATCTAAATGTCCATGAAGTAGAGGGCAGTATAACAAACCCAAACCTCAGTCTCTGCCCTCAAGGAGCTTATAATTCAACCGAGGGGAGGGGGGGGGCAGGCACCTGGGAAAAGGAAATCCCACCCTGAGCAAAGGACTGCAGAAGACTCAGGAGACAGCAATGAGAGCCATCACTGCAGAGAAGAAGGGGGACTTGGACTCTACTTTCCAGAGAGTAGATAGGGAGAGCACTGAACTCTTAACAAGATGGCAATGTGTGAGTTACTGAAGATATGTAGGACTGAAAGGAGGCTAAACAGTGACCATAAGAAACAATATAAAGATTAGAAATTACTAGGGCTGGGCCCTGGCTGCTGTGGTCCTGTTGGTTGGGTATCATTCCACAGAGCACCAGTTGATTCCCGTCTGGGTAAGTGTGAGAAGCAATCAGTAGATGTTTCTCTCGTTCTCTTTCTCCCTTCCCCTCTCTCCAAAAACAACTAAATCTTTGAAAAAATTATTATGACTGGGATTAGATCCAGCAAACAGATAAAGGAGAAAATTAAGTGCTTAAGACTTACTTCCAAAGTATTTATAAAAGTTAATGAAAAATGAAGGAAATACGCTTCCAGGAAAAAAATTTTATAAAGATTTCTAGGTGAATTAAAAACTAACTATATACGACTTAAGCACTGTTGCTGCCAAGCTTAAAATTTCAAGACCAATGCTAAGAAACCAAGAGGTATTAATCGCCCTTTGGTATTTGGACCACTTTTATCTTTAAGCGATAACTGAGATAATTTCATTAGCTGATCAACAACCCTGCTCTTTCATATGCCACCCAGAAACACTCATTAGTACATATCATTTGGCATGTAGATCCTACACAAAATCACAGTAAGACTGTTGTTAGAAGAGTAAAATACAAGGCAAACAAAAAGAACCCAGTGAGCATGCTTACAAGAAAAAAAAGAATGGTCAAAATGTGTAACCTAGTTCCTAGACAACAACAAAAAAAGGTTAAGCTCTCAAAAGCCAAGCCCTTATTTCATTTACACCACCTATTATTATTGTACATTAGTAAGCATATACTAGTTGTAATCACTGAACCAACATCAATACATTAACTAAAGTTCAGTTTATTCAGATTTCCTTAGTTTATACTGAGTGTCCTTTTTTCTGTTCCAAGATCCCATCAAAGACATACCACATGGATTTTAGTTACAGCATTTAAAAAACTAGCTCATGTTTTCCTTCCAAGCACATCTTCCTCTGAGTATATGCATTTTCTAAGGCCCTCGATCAGCACTCGAAATTAAATCCCTTCATCCCGACAACTGTCATTTACTACAGCATGTGCATGGAAGCCTCTGAAAGTTTCTGGTAAGCACTGGAAGCAGGGCAGTATCTATGGTGAATTCTTCAATGTACCCTATTTCAAGGAGCCCTTTTTTGCTGTGAATGAGATTCTAATAATTTAATCACATCTGTAAGATGAAAAAGCCTTGCAGTAAAATGTAAAGTAGTTCTAAGGCAGGAACTCAGTCTTGTATACTGCTTTATCTCCAGAACTTTGCATTATCTGATACAGTACCAGAGGTGGAAGCAATGAAGTCGCAGGCCTACCAACTACTTTAGCATTGCAAATAACTTCTCACTAATAAGGGTGTTCTTACTCAGAAAAAAAAAATTTTGAATATGCCAGAGGGTTCCATGTATTTATTTTTTTGAATTTAAATTTTTCCCTTTTTTATTTATTTATTTGTAGAGAGAGGAGAAGGGAGGGACAAAGAGAGGAAGAGAAACAGTGGTTGACTGCCTCTCTCACACCCCTAACCAGGGACCCAGCCTGCAACCTAGACATGTGCCCTGACTGGGAACCGAACTAGTGACCTTTTGGTTCACAAGCTAGCACTCAATCCACTGAGCCAACCAGGCAGGGCAGGGTTCCATGTATTTAGACGACATCCCCAATTAGGTACACTTAAGTGTTTTTCAAAAAACTTTTTGGCTGTGACCAACACTAATAAATACACTTCACATCATGACTTAACAATGCATACATATATACATGCCTGCACATTAACTATACAAATAAAAGCTTGCCCAATAGCACTAACTCAGTAAAACATATGAGTTAGTGTATATTTATATTTCACCTCCAAAAATGCTTATTAGGACCCAATAATTAATTCCATCATCTATCAATAGGATACAACAGGCAGTCCATAAGCCTTATTTTAGATGAACAGTGAACTCCAGGGGATTTTTGGTTTACATACCCTTTTAGGGAATTTTTCTTACTAGGCAAAAGGCATTTATTGTATTATATTAAAGGTTTGAATTCCCACGCATTAATGAAAGCAAATTAATGAGTAATCAATTTACTTCATATGGGTTACTCAATCCAAAAGTCCCAGATTTTCCAAAGGAAATAAAATCTTAAATCTCAGATCTATCTACTGGTCCTCAGAGAATACTGCCACATAAAAACAATAGTGTTAAAGCTATGGTGTAAACTATTTCTATGGATTAGTTCTGAACTTTAGAGGCCAAGAGTTCTTTTTTCCCTTAGAATGCTTATTATTTGATCTGACATTCCACAAACCATCTGCAATTAATTTTAAATGAAACTTCAGTTTTTCATTCAATGTTGTATTTCATATGATCAACAAATAAATTACAACTCTACAATTTGTATTTAAAATTTTTAACTATTAGATAACTACAAAATGCTATAGGGAGACTACCATTTAAAATGTAGAGTTCAACAGTGAAAGGACAGCAAACTCAGTTATTAACAACCACACCTAAAACAAAAGCAAACTAAGAGGACAGCTAGATCAGGAGCAAACCATAGAAATGAAGATCATATGGAGGGTTAGCAACAGGGGAGTGGAAGAAGGTACAGAAAATAAGTAGCATGGACCATAGATAAAAAATAGATAGGGGGAAGGGTAAGAATAGTAGGGGAAATACAGAATCTAAAGAACTTGAGACATGTGGTCATAAACTAAAGGGGGAATTGGTGGGGGAGGGGGTGTGCAGGGCGGAGGGAAATGAAGGAGGGAAATAGAACTGTAATGGCATAATCAATAAAACAATTGAAAAAATAATAAATAAATAAATAAATAAAATGTAGAGCTCAAGGCATTCAGTGAGAGCCTTTTTTTTCTTTTTTTTAATTTATTGATTTGAGAGAAGGAGAGGGAACTGGAGAGGGAGAGGGGAGACACACACACATCGATCTGTTGTCACACTTACTATGTTCTCATTAGTTGACTCTTGTACACGCCCAACTGGGGATTGAATCTGCAACCTTAGCTTATCGCAGAGCCTTTTCTTCATGTAACATTTGAAAAACCAAAAATCTAAGTTACTAGTATTTTAAAAAGTATTAAAATGAATACTTAACACTAATAATTGTGTATGCCAATATCAAATTTTAATTTATACTTACTTCACACACAATTACAAGAATTTAATGTATGAAAAGTACCTGAAAAAAAAGCTATACACACTCCCCCTTTATAAACGAATAGCTAAGAAAACTAGAGGAACCTATCAATTAAGATGTCTGAAAGGCAGAAAAATCAAACATAATGTACAAATCCTGTCTGGTTCTGATCCAAAAAGATCAGCTGCATATCAGAATATATGAGCTAAGCCCTGATCAGTGTGGCTCAGTTGGTTGGGTATCATCCTTCAGACAAAGGGTTGATGGTTTGGTCCCCAGATAAGGTGTGTTTATGAGATGCATGTTTCTCTCCCTCTCTTCCCCCGACTCTAATAAATAAATGAATGAATGAAAAAAAACCTTTTAAAAACATAAGCTATCAGAGAAATATAAATATTTAGTGGTCTGTTTCATTAAGTTTTCATATGTGATATTGTAGTCATTTTTAGAAGTTATTTACTTAATTTAATTAATTTACCTACTTATTTTAGAGGAGGAAGGGAAGGAGAAAGAAAGGGAGAGAAATATCCACAAGAGAAAAAGTGATCGGTTGCCTTTTGTAGGCGCTCCAACCAGGGAGCGAACCTGCAGCCCAAGCACACGCCCAGACCTGGAATTGAATCGGTGACCTTTTGCTTTGCAGGATGACGGCCAACCAACTGAGTCACACTGGTTAGAACACCAAACTGAATTATTACTCATGGTTCACTTGCAGTATTTAAAGGAGAGAAAGGAAAAAAATAAAGCCAGGTTCAATAAGGAATACCCTTCGTAAAGCAGTAAAAATTATTAATTTTATTAAATTGTGATATATTTCTATATCTAATGTATGAAATAGGGACAAGCACTTCTGCTTACAGAAGTACAATGGTTATCTCCAGGAAAAGCCCTCATGTAAAGGAGTTACAAGCTGAACTAGCTATTCTTTTTATGAAACTACATTTTCACCTGAACGAACTGACAAACTGGTCGTTCAGATTTGGATATTTGGCAGACATTTTCTTGAAGTCAGTATGGTCTTGGCCGGGTAGCTCAGTTGGTTAGAGCATCATCCCCACATGCCAGGGTTGCAGGTTCACCCCCTGCTCAGGGCACATACAAAGAGCAACCAAAGAAAATGCGTAAGTGGGTAAAACCGCAGATCCATTATTTTTCCCCCTCTCTCAAAATAAAATAAACAAATAAATGAGCCTGTCACTTCAAGGAAAACAACTATAATAGTACCTGTAGCCAATGATAAAATGCAGGCTTTCAAGCCATAAGTAAGCAAGTAAATAAATAATAACTTTTCTAAAAAGAAAAGTTGTATTCATCAATGTAAGCCTGACAGACTTCCAATACCTGAAATTTCTCAGATGAAATTGATGGTGATAGTAATAAACATGGTATTTGATACTTTGTAAAGAAATGTGTCAACATTTGGAAGATTTGCATAACTCAAGTCTATTGATATCTCCCAAATGACCACTGTGTATGTCATTCAAAATATTAAGACAGACTGAAGGACTTTAATGTAACAGTATGAAAATTCTACTGATAAAGTTTCAGATGATCAACTAACCTTTATGTAAACTACCACTTGTCGAGTTTTGGTATAATACAATAGCAAATAAGAATACCCACAATTACCCGAAAAGGCTATTAAAATACTCCCTTTTCCAACTACTTAACTGTGCAAGGCTGGAGAGTACAGCATGTACCTTTGTTCATACACCTATGTCAACCAGAACCTATCCCAGAAGCAGGTATGAGAAACTGGTCATTTTCTATTAAGCCAGACATTCAAAAGGCTCCAAAAACGCAACTGATTAATCAGAGAAGAATATATGCAGAACAAGAGACATGGACAGTTCCATTTACTCTATACTGGAGTAAAATGCTTAACTGGAGGTGTTATATTTTCAATGGAGTACCAACATGTTAGAATACATCCAAAGGACCCATCAAACAGAAACTCAGAAACTGTGGCATGGGGAAGACTTGAAAGAACCCAGGACACTCAATTTTAAAAGCTGACTTTGATGAAAAGGTCAAGAGGCAGGGCAGGCTCCCCAGCCCAACTCTCCCTTCAGTTTCTCAGGGGAGGCTGAAAAACTGGAAGATGGAATCTGATTTTGGACTGACCACCCCCCACTCCCCGCAAACATTCTGCTTCAGATGTTCTAAAGTTCTGGGAAAACTAAAATTATGTCAAGTCTTCCCAGAATACTGTTAATTTCAAACAGAAATACAAATTTAAAAAAATATGCTAAAAAACTTCTGAGAAATCTCAGAGGCATTTATATTAAACACTCTAACCATAAATTCTGTAACAAACCAAGCAGGATCTCATAGCTCAAAGGTAGAGCATCTGACTCCAAATTCTGTAACAAACCAATAATTTCAAAGAACGAATTACTTAGTACTCATTTTATAATACTATGAACAGATTTCTCTTACTTGGATTTAAAAATAGAACCAGTTAAGCAAAAACTGTCCACCCCTCTACTAACCACAAAGGAAATATTTTAAGAATTAAAAAAAAAATAAACCAATAGCTACCAATAACTAAGCATTTATATATACTAGATGCTATGCTGTGCACTTTAGCTATATCTCATTTAATATTCCCAACAGCCTGATAGAGAAGTTTCTATCTCACATGTGGGGGAAATGAGGCTCAGCAAGGTGAGGAACCTTGTTCCAGATCACACATCTAAACACATGGCTGAACTGACACACAAGCTCTGAGCCTCCGTTCAGGCTTTTGCCTTAGCTGTCTGTCTCCCAGATACTTCTTGATAAAACCAAGTATTTGTAACTGTAACCCGTTCCATAGAGAGTGATTTGCAATCAAGCACTAGGAGACTGGGGAGTGAAGAGAAGGGTAACAATAAACCCAAACAACTTGCCATCTGAATGGTAAACAGAAATTTTTTTTTTTGGTAAACAATTTTAAAAGAAGTTTTTCAATACCTTTACAGATCCTGGTGTCAGTGAAAATAGCTACTGTTATTATACACTGTTTTCCTTCCAGCTTTAAGTTAAAATATGCTTAAAAATTTAGTCAGAGATGCCAAGCTTAAGTCCTACAAGACTCAGAAATTTATAATTCTAACCCCCTTAATTGGAAACTGATAAAGAATATTTTAAGTTTGGTAGTTTAATCAATTTTTAGCAGGTACCATTTCAGCAACCCCAATTCCTCTTTTTTAACCCTCACCCTAGGACATTTTTTCTCATTACTTTTGAGAGACGGGAATTATGGGGCAGTGGGGGAGACGGAACGGAAACAGAGAAGTATTGCCTTCTTGTACATGCCCCACCTGGGGACTGAACCTGCAACCTGAATGCGTGTCCTGACCTGGAATTGAACCCTCAACCTTGTGGTCTACTGGATGACGACGGTCCAACGCTTTGAGCCACGTTGGCCAGGGCAGAAACCTCAATTTTTGCTAATTCCACGTTCCAACCCAATTTTCAAGATTGATGGTTTTAGGTTAAACACTCAAAAGGCTTTATTGCAGTCAAGAATGTAAAATCATATTACTCTCCACTTTATCGACAATGGCAAACGAAAAACTGGAACCTCAGAATAAATGAGCAAATGTGGTAACAAAATACATTCAAGTTCTAGTGTAATCAACTCTTGATACTTTGGAATTTTGTTTTGTCTTCCTTTTTGAGCAACAGTGTGGCCTCTGGTTCTCTGCTTGGCTGTTGGGGACATGCCTCTATAGGCTGGGAAAACAAAGCAAGTCAGTATTGCTTCCCTACAACTGCACTGGTTACTACATATGGCTGTAAAATAAACTTATGGGAATGAGTTTTTAGATTATGACTGTACAGTTCAAAGTTGAATTCTTCTTACCTGTTACCCAAGTGGCTTAGAGTTGAGGCATACTAAGGTGTTTTAGGCTAGAGGGAAGGTGCCTTATAAAAGTACCAAACAAAGCAACATTAAGACTGGCTTTCTGCCCTGGCTGGTGTAGCTCAGTGGATTGAGCACCGGCCTGGGAACCAAAAGGTCTTGGTTCTATTCCCAGTAAGGGCACATGCCTGGGTTGCAAGCCAGTTCCCAGCAGGGGATGCACAAGAAGCAACCATACATTGATATTTCTCTCCCTCTCTCCTTCCCTTCCCTTCTAAAGATTAAAAAAAAAAAAAAAGACTGGCTTTCTATAGGTGGCATAATCTTCTACAATGCATAGGAACATAAGCAAATAGCACCAAGACATTTTGGTGCGAATATACTTCAAATAACAAGTAAAATGATCATAAACGAGTATCCAGTCAACTATTCAACCACCTTGCTAAATTCCAGAGATCACAGTAACATAAAGTAGCTGACTCCTGGGAAAAGGAAAGCTTCAGCGCAGACCACAACACTACAAGTCTGGTCCGCCGCAAAGTTTCGGGACCCACTCCAGACACTATCTGAATGAGCACACAAATTCACCAGCAGGTTTTTAAGAACCCGAGTAATATTTCCTACTTACTTTTACATGAATAAGAATTCAAATGGAAAATTTCAAGGGCAGATGTAGACGTTTAACAGTAAAGAGACTTTTTATTAGGAAGCTTATAAAGTGCTACAGTGATATAGAGTGCTAGCTACTGTTCCCTCCTACCAGTTTTTAGAGCACATCTGAGCAAATGGCTAACATTTTCATTTGTCTTTTAATACTGGAAATAGTTTCAAGAGAATTTTACTTCTGACCACTTTCATTCCAACTGTCAAAATTGACATTCACTAAAAGTCTAACTTGAACACCTCAAGTCACTAGAAAAGCTGGCGAATCTGTGAAAAGGTAGAATTAAAAATAAAAACAAAAACTCCCAGGCTCAGTATAATCACTTACAGTAGTTCTAAACCAACTAAAAATCCTTGGATCTGCCTTACATTGAACGACTATGTTTTAAGAGTAGGTTCACTGGGTCCTTCTAAATGAATGGAGAGAAAAAAATCCTAGTTATTAAACTTCAATTACCAATCTGATCTCTAGAAACCTACCCCAGGGGCAACACTATTTCACATGTCATCCAACATCTATTTCTTTTTTATGAGCAAATAAAATATTCTTTGAAATAACAGGTGGCTCCACTTCCATGCTATAGTGTAATGAATGATACTGGGTACACTCCCAAACCCAAACAAGCCTCTGAGCCATTCCCAAACCAAGGCATTAAAAGATCATTCTTCACCAAACAAAGATACTTTTGGGATTGAAACCCAGGAGACTGGACACCTCAGTAGGTACTATTGTGGTGTTATCCTGGGAAAGTAATCTTTTTGTAAAGGCACACAAAGGCCAAGTGTGTCCTTGACAAACAGCAAAATGTTTATAGCTTATCTTCTTCTAAATTCTGTATGAGGTAACTTGTATTAAAAAAAGTAGTCCAGTGCAGGTTCTTGGAATTAAACACCTTAAGCTTTTTATTCACTAGTTTTTTCCAACAGGGCACCTAATTATATATACAGTCTGTATTTGGCCAGAATCAGAACGAGAAACTAGGAGAAATAAAATATTCTGCCAGCAAGCACGTAGCACCTTGTCAATAAGGTACTCTACCTCAAGAAAGAATAAAAAACCCTCTGATGTATTTGTTTTGGTTGGTCTCCCCACTTCCGACGTAAACCGGACCATTCCCAGGCTCCAGTCACCAAATCCCTGCCTCACACGTAAAGGGAAGTGGATCGTCCCTCTCCCGGCCTCCCGACCTTACCCAGTCGGCGGGCCTCCCGGCGAAAACGGTCAGGGCGCCTGCTGCGCAAACAAACAGGAGGGTCGAAGCGGGGATCGAGCCCCAACCAAAGCGGGGCAGGCCGTGGCCCCGACCCCAAGCTGCCGCAGAGACCCATGCCGGCTCTACCATACTAGGGGATGGGGTTGGAAGCGGGAGCTCGTCTTCCCGGGCGCTCAGTGCTGCTACCGCCTGGCTTTGAGGCTGAGAAAGGGGGAAGACGAAACGTCGTCTTCGGCAGAGCCAGGGATCCGCCCTGAGAGCAAGACCCCAGTAGGCTAACTGCCCCCTCCCCGAGCGCGCCATTTCCAGGCCCCAGCCCTCCAGGCGCCTATTCCAGGCCTCTGCCGACCCAGCCCAGACCCTACCTCTCGCAGCCCTAGGTTCAGAACGGGGAGGCCGCCGCCCTGGGGTCCCGGACTCCGCTAATCCCCGGCACCCAGCTAAAGTCTGTGCACCGCCGCCTCACCCTCTGCCGCCGCCGAAGCTGCTGTAGGCCCGATCGTCGTAGGTATCAAAGTCCGCCATTTGCCGTCTCCGCTCCGAGAGGAACCAGGGTGAGCGAGGAAGGACCCCGCAATATAACTCCCCCCTCCTCGCTGCCGGGGCTGTCCGCAGCGACGCCTGATCGCAAATTGCATGCACGCACGCGCGTGCGCGCGCACGTACACCGCGCCGCGCCCTGCTTGGGCCGACGGGCTGCTTTGGGCCCGGCGACCTCTGCAGCCCACGTGTTGCCGCGGTGTATTTGCTCTGCGCCTGGCCTCGCGCCCCCGCCCATTGTGTGCTAGCTCTGCGGCTTCACCGCCAGCCGCTTCCTGCCCTTGCCCCACCCGTGGCGCGAGCCTTGCCTCCCTCGGGGACCTCCGGTGCCTCCGTCCACACTCTTTGAGGGCCGTCGCCCTGCTGGCCTCGGACCCTGCGCCAGGCCCGCAGTGCTTTCCGCTTTCGCCTAGCTTTTCCTATTCCAGGACTGGCGGGACCTGGAATCCTGCTCGGCTTCGCCCCACTCCAAAACCCTCTTCCTGGCCAAGGGGTTGGCGGCTGACAACAAAGGGCCACCTCCAGTTTGAGACTCCAGAGCTGGGCTCTCGCTGAGAATGCACAGGGGCGAAGGGCCTTGAAGGGGTGAGATTGGGGTCAGATCCGAGCTTGTGGGGAGATGGGAATGCAGATGAGTCGCTTTCCAGGGTCTGATCCAGGCCTGGGTATTGGAGTTGGAGTAGGGGTGAGGGATGAGATTAGAGTGTAGGTTGTCATTGAGTTGGCGTATCTCGCGTTTGCAGAATCTCTGATATGAACAATGTAATACAAAACAGAAAAAATGGCTAATTTCTCTATTACATAAAGACCTCCTAAAAAGAAGTTAAGACCACCCAGTAATTTTTAAAAATAGTCAAAAGGAATAGACAGTCAAAAGAAAAGGATAATATATATGGAGTACCCAACCTCATTCACTATAAGTATCAGCTTGGCAAAACTTAGATGACTCATTGTGAAGGTGATAGTGTGGGTGAACAGCACTCTAATCCACTGTTGGACACTACACATTTATAGAGGGCAGTTTGGAAACAACTAGCAAAAACAAAAGCTCAAAAAACTCTTGACTATGTAATTTTATTTGTGGAAACCAATTCACTGCATTATTTGTAACAGCTGAAGTCTGGAACCACCAAATGATCTTTGATGGGAGACTAGCTAGATTATGATACACCACATAGTGGAATTCTAGATGAAACCGGAAAAACCAGCGTTCTTGCTGGTTCCTACTAGACCCAAAAAGCAGAGATAGGGATTGAATCTTTATGGCGCTTTATTGAGATGGCGATATGAGAAGATGGTGGGTGGGTTTATATCCTAAGAGCCCATCTTAAATTTCATTTTAAACCCATCCTTTTTATAAGGAGAAGAAAAATGTAGGTAAGGGGTTTGGAATTCAGGGGAAAAGTTAATCAGATAAAAAACAGCATTCTTTTGTCTGTGTCCTGGGTGGTGCCCATCCAATCATGGAGCAGAATGGCTCAGATACCATCTTCATTCCTTGCAGTCTTCCTGAGGCACAAAGGTGGAACAGTTTATGGTCTCCCAGAGTCAGGGTGGGTCACGCTTTCAGTTGATGAAACAATAGCTTTTTATATACATTGATTACTAAGCTTATTAGCTATTACCTGAAACTAAATTTATTCCAAAATTTGAGTCCCCCCCCCATCATAGATAGTCGTCAAAAAAAATACAGTGTGGGTCCTGGCTGGGTGACTTGGTTGGAGCATCATCCCGTACACCAAAAGGTTTGGGGTTCAATCCCCAGTCAGGCCACGTACCTAGGGTGTGGATTTGATGTCCAAAGTTGGGCAGGAGTACTGGAGGCAACCAATCGATGTCTCTCAATAAACATATCATTGGACAAAGATACAAAAAAATCACCCTAAATACTCGTATGGCCACATCCTACAAGTTTAATGCGTTATGTTCATTTCTTCTTTGATCAGTAAATACTCAGAGTCTGTTTTAAAGTTTCAGCTGTATGGGGACTTGATTATGCTTTCTGTCATTGATTTCTCATTGTATTGTGGTCAGATAATATGGTATATGTGACACTAATGTTTTGGTGTTTATTAAGGCTCGTTTCTGACTTAGATGGTCAGTTTTTGAAAATGTTGCTTGTGTATTCTCTAATTATTGATTCTGGAGTTTTAGGAAGGTAGTTTAAATCTATGTCACAATAATTTTTGTTTGATCTAGCTCTCAGTGGGAGAAGTATATTAAAATCTTTCACTATGCTTGTGGATTTGTCCATTTATCCTTGTAATTCTGTAATTTTTGCATTGTATATTTGAAGACTATATTGTTACATGCATACAAGTTTGAATTACTTAATTTTGGTCAACCAATCCTTTCAACATTATATAGTAGTGTTTTTTATTTTTGCTTTAAAGTCTAACTAAATATGTCCATAACATATGAGACACACATGCTCAACAGCTTCCTTTTGCCTAGTTTATTTTTTCTTTATCACTTTACATTTAGCCTTTCTGAATCTTTATATTTTTATTTTTTTAAGGTTTTATTTATTTATTTTTAAATGGAAGGGAGGGTGGGAGAAAGAGAGGGAAAGAAAGATCAGTGTGTGGTTGCCTTTCATGCACCCCCTACTGGGGAACTGGCCAGCTACTCAGGCACGTGCCCTGTCTGGGAATCGAACCATTGACCCTTTGGTTCACAGCCTGGTGCTCAATCCATTGAGCCACACCAGCCAGCTCTGAATCTTTATATTTTTAGGTTAGCCTCTTAAGAACAGCATGTGGTTAAACTATAATTAATAACAAACAATCAGATTATGTTTACCCTTCATTTGTCTAGTCCATTTTCATTTATTGTGGTTACTGATAGATTATTTATATCACCCTCTTTTGTGCTTTCTAAATACTTTGCTTTTCTTTGATTGCCTTTCTATGATTTTATCTTCTATTACATTGATCAAATTTTTTTAATATAAGTATTTGAAATACAGACAGGATCAGTATTACTGATTTTTTCTTTTCTTTTTTTTAAAGATTTTTATTTAGTTTTAGAGAGGAGAAGGAAGGGAGAAAGAGAGATAGAGAAACTTCAATGTGTGGTTGCCTCTCATGTGGCCCACAACCCAGGCATGTGCCCTGACTGGGAATCCAACCTGCGACCCTTTGGTTCGCAGCCCATGCTCAATCCACTGAGCTATACCAGCCAGTGCTTTGATCAAAATTTTTATTCTTTCCCCAGCTTTCCCCAGTTTCAAGTATTTTAGAAGTTAGAAGTTGCTGTTCAATTTCCAGCATGCATATTTGATTTAAAAAGTCTAAACTTTGCCCTGACTGGTGTGGCTCAGTGGATTGAGCACAGGCCTGCGAACCAAACAACCACGGTTCAATTCCCAGTTGGGGCACATGCCTTGGTTGCAGGCCAGTTCCCAGCAGAGGATGCATGAGAGGCAACCATACATTGGTAGTTCTCTCCTTCTCTCCTTCCCTTCCTCTAAAAAAAAAAAAAAAAAGTCTAAATTTTAACCCCAAACAAAACAAGGACCCTAGAATGCTTTAATAACTCTCTTGTCATCTGTAGTAAGTTGAATAGTGGCCCCAAAAGATGTGTAAAGATGGAGGCAGAAACCATCATAACACAGCTGCAACCGGTAGCCGCAAGCCAAGGAGTGCCAGCAGCGACCAGAAGCTAGAGAGGCATGGAGTGGATTCTCCCCCAGAACCTCTGGAAGGAAGCCGCACTGGTAATAGCTTGATTTCGGGTCTCCAGGACCCTTGAGAGAATAAATTTCTGTTTTAGGCCATCCAGTTTGTGGCAGTTTGCTAACACAGACCTGAAAAAACAAATGCAACATCTTACAAGTTATTGATTTCCAGTATTTTATTTTTAACACTAAAATCAGGCTTTTTAAAAGGCCATGCTGATTAGATTTATCCACATACGTACTCATGTCTTTGTTATCTTCACTTCTTGCATCCTACCCCTTCATTCCAAATTTCTGTTCTTCCCAGAATACGTACTTTACAATTCTTTAGAAAGGTTTTAAATTCTCTCCGTCTTTTCTGAATTTTTTTTTTACTTTTATTATTGAAGGATAATTAAGCTAGGTATAGATTTCACAGTTGAGAGTTATTTTCCTATAAAATTTAATGATGTTATTCTGTTTGTTTGTTTGTTTTTAATCTTCTGTTGTTGCTATGGTTCCTATTGTCAATCTTATCAAATAATTAGCATTTTTTTCTGTGGTAGCTTTAAACATTTTTGCCATTTGCCTTTATTTTGCACTTTTACTATGGTGGTTCTAAGTGTAGACTTCTGTTTCTAAGCATGGGAGGGTTTGTACTTCTTGTGTCTTGTCAACTCTGGAACCTTATTGTTCTCTCTTTAAATATTGTCTTTGACCCTTTTTTTCGTTCTCCTGGTAGACTCCTATTAGCTGTCTGCCATACTTTGTTATTCTTTCCTCCATGTCTCCTGACTTCTGTATTTCTCCTCTTTTTAGCTTTTTGTGCACTCTGGGCTCAGACAGTGTGTTCCTCGGACATGCCTCCCAGTTCGCTAATTTTCATTTCAGGTACATTTTACCTGATAAGTAATATTTCCTTTTTAAAACTGTTTCACTGAGTGCACTTTTCATTTTTAAGTTTTATTTGTTTCTTTTACAAACCCGCCCCATATAAAGTCTTATTCTGTACAGTTCTGATTGTAATATTTTGCTGATCCTAATATTTTTTCTTTAATCACTTGTTAAATCATTAAGTTACAATATACATCCTGAAAAGTGTACAAGTTATAAATGTATACCTCACTCAGTTTTCAAGGACCGAAAAAAACCCTCAAAACCAGCACTGGGGTCCGGACAGAGAACACTCCAGCCCCGCCCCCTAAAGCCTTCATAATGCCTCCCAGGTACTCCTTCCTTGCAGAGGCAAACACTCTTCATAGCCACTTTTAAGACATTTTGTGTGCTCGTTCAGATTGTTGTATATTCTGGAGATCATCTGTTTGTTGCGTCTCCTGAGTTTCAATCCCAGAGGATTGTAAATTCAACCTTAGGGCGGCTGAGTCTTATTTTTTTTTACCTCGGATACAGTCTGTTGCAACCTTGGATCCTGGGAGGGTGGCTTCAGGCTTTTCCCCTTTTGCTCATGCCCCCGGGTATCACTGGACTGGGTGCCAGTGTATCGACAGGAAGTAAATTGACATCCCAAACCATGGAATGCTGGGTTGGGGGTTTTGGGTTCTCAGCCTGAAACAGGCTTGCTTGTCACCTCCTTGAAGATGGGCACATTTTCTCAAGTTTGCCCTTTTACTGACAGTTGTGGCCTTACGAGGGTCCAGCTTTATGCGGAGATCTCAAGTCCTCTCTGACCTTAGGTGTACCCCAAGACTGTGTCCTGTCCCCATATGGGCTCTAATCATTAAGTCCCTGCTGCTCACTCCAACCTCATCCCAAGGCAGACTCAGGGTGAGCTCACTAGCTGCAGGGGTCAGTCCCATCTTGTTTCTCTTCCTGTCATGGGAACTCAGCTGTGCATTTTAAATAAATTCTGTTCTGTTTCGTTGGTCATTTTAAAGAGTATGTGATGAGAAAATATTTAGGTTACTTAATTTGCAAAGTCAGAAATACCTGAGCTATTTAATACTTGAAACGTGGCTGTGGAACTGATTTTTAAATTTTATTTCATTTTAATCAATTGGCATTGAAATTTAAATAGCCATCCATGGTTACTGCCTTCCATATCGGACAGTAAAGCCTTAGAGAAGGAGGAGGAGCTGACCATGGCCCCACAGTCTTGGGAGTCCCAGGTCAGACTGATTCCAGGGTGTGGACAACCTACATTCCAACCTTGGTCTGGTCCAGGTCTCTGACGACCTTGGTGGAGGTCAAGTGGGAAGCATGTTGGCTGGCCTAGATTCCATTCTGTGTCTTTGGACCCACCAGTGCATGATGAATTGGGTCAGTCAGCCTGGAGGACAGGCCCTAGCGGGGTGTGTCCAGGGATGTGGATTAGGCCTCACCTCATTGGCTGCTTGGGACATGGCACCAAGTTGTGAAGGAGCAGGGACTCTGAGCGGTTGTGAGGAGTCAGGACTCTGATGGTCTATTTTGTCCTTTATTCATTTTTTAAATTATATGTTATTGATTATGCTATTACAGTTGTCCCAGTCTTTTTCCCCTTTTGCCCCCCTCTACCCAGCACCCCCAACTCCCTCAGGAAATCCCCACCCCTTTGTTCATGTCCATGGGTCATGTGTATAAGTTCTTTGGCTGCACCACTTCCTATATTATACTTTATCCCCACAGCTGTTCTGTAACTACCAATTTGTATTTCTTAATCCCCTCGCCTCTCCACCTATTCCCCTACAACCCTCTCCCATCTGACAGCCATCAAAATGCTCTCTGTATCCATGATTCTGTCTCTGTTATTTGCTTAGTTTGTTTTTTAGATTCAGTTGTTGACAGATCTGTATTTATTGCCATTTTGTTGTTCATAGTTTTTATCTTTTTCTTAAATAAGTCCCTTTAACATTTCATATAATAATAGTTTGGTGATGATGAACTCCTCTAGTTTTTTTCTTGTCTGAGAAGTTCTTTATCTGCTTTTCGATTCTAAATGATAGCTTTGCTGGGTAGAGTAATCTTAGCTGTAGGTCCCTGCTTTTTATGACTTTGAATATTGTTTGCCAGTCACTTGTAGCCTGAAAAGTTTCTTTTGCGAAAACAGCTGACAGTCTGATGGGAACTCCCCTGTAGGTAACTAACTGCTTTTCTCTTGCTGCTTTTAAGTTCTCTCTTTATCTTTAATCTTTGGCATTTTAATTATGATGTATCTTGCAGTGGGCATCATTGCATCCATCTTGTTTGGGGCTCTCTGTGCTTCCTGGACTTGCATGTCTACTTCCTTCACCAAATTAAGGAAAATTTCTTTCATTATTTTTTCAAATAGATTTCCAATTCCTTGCTGCTCTTCTCCTTCTGGTGACCCTATGATGTGAATATGGGAACGTTTGAAGTTGTCCTAGAAGCCGTTTACAATATCTTTATTTTTTGGATTCTTTTTTCTTCTTGTTCTGATTGGTTGTTTTTTGCTTCTTGATATTCCAAATCATTGATTTGATTCTTGGCTTCATCCACTCTACTATTGTTTCCTTGTAAATTGTTCTTTATCTCAATTAGCGTATTCTTCATTTTTGACTAGACCTTTTTTATGCTGTTGAGGTCCTCACTAGATTCCTTTAGTATCATTATAACCTATGTTTTGAACTCTGCATCTGATAGTTTGCTTATCTCCATTTTGTTTAGTTCTTTTTCTGGAGTTTTGATATTCTTTCATTTTTTGTCTCCTCATTTTGGCAGCTTCCCCATGTTTGTTTCTGTGTATTAGGCAGAGCTGCTATGACTCTGTGTCTTGGCCATGTGGCCTAATGTAGGGTCCAGTAGCACAGACTCCATTTATCACCCAAGCTGGGTGCTTTTGGTGCACCCTCCTTATGTAGTTGAGCCTTGATTGATATTTGCAGGTCAGTGGGGGGGGGGGGAGATTCACCCAGGCCAGTCAGCTGCAAGTATTGGTTCTGACCACTGACCACTAACCTCCACCCTGTGTGGAGGATCAGCTGTGCAGGGGCAGGGTGGTGGTGCTCCAACATGATCTGTAGCTGCCCACTGGGTACACAGGCACTGGGGTTCCCAGTGTGGTGCAGGCCAAGTCCAGCCCCCACCTGTGTTCTGCCTGGGGGCACCCTGCATGAGCTACAAAGCAATCTGAGATGGCTGCTACTTCTACTGGGCTTGGATGTTCCTAGGTGAGGCCAAGCTGTGAACTGAACCTAGGCTGGCTGCTGCTAGTGCTGGGCCTAGGGCCATTTAGCAAGAGGAACAGATACTGGGGGCTCACTGAGTCTGGCTGTTGCTTGTTTGAGAGGATTTAGGAAGTTGTGAAGCCTGAGCCAAGACCAGCCATTCACGTGGAAAAGCCACTGTTAACAGCTTGGGTGGACCCATAAGTTAGGGTGGTTCAGAGCCTCAGGGGATCTCCAGGGCAGGGCACACAGTGTTGGCCAGTGGACAGAGTCATGGATATGCCACTGGGCTGGTGGCTGTGTGGCTCTGTCAGGGGCTACAAAAAAATGTTGGCAGGCAAGGCAAGAAGGGGCTGGAAAGAAGTATTCCAAGTCATGAAATGCAAGGACCTCCATCCAAGATTACTGTATCCAGCAAACCTTTCATTTAGAATGGGAGGGCAGTTAAAGTGCTTCCCAGATAAGGCCAAGTTAAAGGAGTTCATCATCACCAAGCCCTTATTATATGAATGTTAAAGGGAAGTATCTAAGAAAAAGACGATCAAAATTATGACCTGTAAAATGACAAGAAGCTCACAATTAACAAGGAATCTAAAAATAACAAAAACAAACTAAGCAAACAACTAGAACAAATAGAATCATAGAAATGGAGTTCACATGGAGGCTTATCAGTGGGGAAGGGGAGGGGAGAATGGGGGAAAAGGTACAGGGAATAAGAAGCATAAATGGTAGGTACAAAATAGACGGGGAGAGGTTAAGAACAGTATAGGAAATGGAGAAGCCAAAGAACTTGTATATACAACCCATGGGCATGAACTAAGGGATGGGTGGGGGGATGCTGGTGGGAGGCAGGGTGCAAGGTGGAAGGGAAAAAGGTGGAGAAAAAAATGGGACAACTGTAATAGCATAATCAATAAAGTATATTTAAAAAAACTAAAGGGAACAATGGCCCTTACCACCTTTTTGTCTGGGAGAAAGCTGTCCCCCAGCTCTCACCAGACACGTCAGTTCCTCCCTGTCCGCCCCTGGTGCCTTCCAAGCTGCTGTCCCAGTGCTGGAGCCCAGAGGGAGTGAGTAAGTCCACATGCAGCTTCTTTAAGAGGAACTGCTTGGGACTCCACAAGTTTCTTCCATTGACTCAACCCCTGCTGATTTTTCAGTCAGAAGTTATGGGGACTTACCTTCCTGGCACTGGAACCCTGGGCTGGGAGGCCTGGTGTGGGGTTGGGACTCCTCACTCCCAAGATATCCCTTCCAAATTTTTATCCACCACACATGGGTGTGGGACCAGTCCATTCCATGTTTCCACCCTTCCTACCGGGTGGATGGATGTGGTTTCTTTAATTCTGTAGTTGTCAGACTTCCATTCAACTTGATTTCTAATGGTTCTGAGTGATGGTCCTATAGTTTAGTTGTAATTTTCTCTATTTTTCCCTTTAAACCTTGGCTTTTTACCTTTTCCCACATTGTGTCCTCAGGCTTTTCCTGACCGCCAGACTCTTCCTGGAGAACTCCTCCAGCAGGGGTGCCCCCACCCAAGCCGCTACAGCTCCCTGGTTTACTTCAGGTACCTCATTTTCAGCCTCACACATCTCATGATTCCCTAAACACATCTTGCTTTCCCAAGCCTGTAGGCCTTGCCCATGCTGTACGCCTTCCTAGCAAGCCCTCTGTATTACCCCCACCCACTTTCCTGATGCATACACTTGAATTTTGTTGTTGTTGTTTAGATAGAGGGGAAGGGAGGGAGAAAAAGGGAGAGAAACATCAATGTGTGGTTGCCCCTCACACGCTCCCTACTGGGGTATCTGGCCAGCAACCCAGGCATGTGCCCTGACTGGGAATAGAACCAGTGACCCTTTGGTTCACATGCTGGTGCTCAATCCACTGAGCCACCCCAACCAGGGCCTGATGGGTACATATTAATCCTCTTTCAAAACCAATCTTTAATGTTACTTCCCCTAGAAAGCCTAACTTCTATGCTCTCAAAACTTGCTAACACACATATTGCACTCTAATCCATATGTGTATGTATATTGTGCATATATACATATAAAATTAAATTTTGAAGGAAGCTTTATATGCACAATGTACAAGATTCAAAATCCACCCACAAGTATATGGTGAAACGTCTGTCTTCCCCACCCCCGGGTTTCCAGCCACCCAGTTCTTCCCAAGGGCAACTGCTGCGTACATCCTTCCTTAAGGGCCATGTGGATTTCTTTTAACCTACCAGACAGTGCCAGGCAGGGATGACCTTGTTCTTTCTCTGCAGGCTTCAGGGCACCAAGGAAGGGTTTGATGATTGGGCAAACCAAAACTGCGACCATCTGAGGACAGGGGTCTGGGATAGCAAGAGGGAATGTAGTGGAGCTATAACGAGGGGTCTGACCCTAAACTCAAACTTGTGAACCCCTGACAGGGGAATGGACAGCAGTGCTACTAAGAAACTCACCCTCCATCTTTCTGAGGGCACCAAGGGTAGGAGCTGGGATTTGTTCCCAGGATGATCTTATGCGTAAATATTAGCTGTGGCTCCCGATACTGTCCTGGACAATCAAACACATCAGTGCTGTGGACAAAAAAGAAGTGCTATGACAATTCTAACTGAAAGTAACCTCACAGGGTGATCTGATCATAAATTCTCAACTGGGCAGGTTATGGTGGTAGTCACTGCCCGAGGCCTGTAACTTCTTTAGGAAAAGGTTTTTAAGCAAACCCTGTCCGTTGTTCTTGTGCATGGAGGTTTAACATGCCTTCGAAATGCCAGGGTAAGCCTCTTTTCTAGACCACCTGTAAGGAAGCATTTGAGATCGTGCATATGCTCAGACTGACGTGATGTGTCTCAGGATGGCTCAAATTCATAAAAATTCCCTACAGGTTAAGACGTTTCTTACATTATCGACTGTGCACATGTTTCAGGCTCAGCCGTTTGCAGCTTCTCTGGAACACCGGTGGGAATTCGCCTCCTTTGTAAGGCATCGTGCTGATCCACACTCATGGGAACTTGATGACTCAGGCTGCAGGAGTCACTACGCTTGGTTGGAAGTCAGCATCTGGTCCAGCCTAACCCCATCCCCAGCCTCTCCACCATAGTGCATCCTCCTACAGTGCTGGACTCCTGGTGGTGCTGAGACACTCCAAGTCCTTGTTCACATCCGTGCCTTTGCACACACTGCTCCCAGAATGGCTCTGTCCCTCTCCCTGTCTGTTCTCACTGCTCCCACATGTCTACCAGGCAAACACTTCCTCCTTCTGTATGCTTATTGCAAGTGCCACCTCCTCCAGGGAGCTCCTCACAGCATTGGTTGTACAACACTGTTAGCACGTCTGCCTCACCACTGCACTGTGGGTCCCCCAGTCCGAGGGCAACATGGGGTTCGTTTTTATCCCCCTCATCTTAGCAACTGGGTGTGCAACATGTTTGCCAAATAAATGGAGTTTTGAAAATGCTTGTACCATTATTTCAGGGAAAGTGAGACCTGGCTTTAAACTGTGTTAACGTGAATTTTGTAGTCATCCATAAAGTCATTTCTCATTCTGAGATTCAATGAGCTCTGCTTTTCACAAAGCAAATGCCGCCCATCTTTAAAGTAATAGACATCAACTGGATTTCATCTTGTCAGCATCGCTGTTTATCACATTCACGCATCTGCCATGTGAGGACATAGGATCCAGGCTCAGGCAGTCATAGTACCCATCTTCCTGGGCATAATGACTGGTCCAAGGAGTGTGCACATGACCCAACAGGTCAATCAGTAGCCTTCCCTGGACTGATGCACCTTTGCAAGGAGACAAACCCCCCTTGCTGGGTTGCTAACCTGGGACTGCTATGCAAATCACTGGCTTTGATTTTGGTTTTGTATTGCTTTTCTTAAGCCAGTTTGAGTTAGTTTCTATCAAGAGACCATAAGAGTTCAACTAACACAAGCTAGATCAAGTGGAATGAGAGCTCCTGGACTGGCAAGGGAGGCTGTCAGCTCTGAGCAGTACAATTTAGAGTTAGATAAATGAAATGATACTCCTTTTCTGTATTTGAAAGGTTTGGAAACCATGTTCTATATGTAAAAAGGGGATGGCCTGGGGATTTTTAAAATAGCTGAAGCTCAAGACAGTTTAGATTTACCATCCGCATGTTGAGAGAAGCAAACTTGGTTAATGGCTGAAAGAGAAGAAGGGCCGAGCAGTGATCAGAGCTGCCTGACATCGGAGGGGCTGCCTTGTGAGTCAGCGAGGTCTCCATCACTGGAGCTATTCCAACAGACGTGCGGTACGACTCGAGAATTCTGATGAGGCAATTCTCGTGTTGGTTGCAGCAATAATCCCCATAGGGAGAGTGTTGCTCTTCCCGATGCGAAATGTGTGGGGAATTTTTTAAAAGAATTCCCTAGGACTAGGGAATCCAGCTGACATTTAATGAACCCAATTTTTGGACCAATGCACATGGCAAAGGTTGCCGAAAATGCTGAGAGTGCCTGTATTTGGAAACACCGGGGAGAAAGGGTTCATTTGAAGAGTAGTTTTAAGTTTCATTTTAGTAATGAAACAAATTTTATACAGAATCCTAAAACACAACAATTCTACTTTCACTATATTCACACGCATGGGAAATGACATACATACAAGGCTATTTCAGTAAGAACATTGGAAGTAATTTAAATGCCTACAAATTATGGCTCATCCACATAGCAGCCCTAAAAACAAATGAGGCATCTCTCATAGGTACCTATTTATCAGAAATAAACAGAAGTTTGTTCTTTAAAAGACATGGATAGAATGCTCACAGAAGCACTGTGAGTTACAATTGAACCTTAGACCCTGTCAGACGCTCGTGGACAGTAGAAGGGACATGTGGTCATGCATCCCTTCACTGGAGTAACGCACAGGAGTGAGAATGAGTCAGCCACAACTATACGAAACATGGATGGATTTCAGGCACAACGTTGAGTAAAAGAAGCCAAACAGAACATACTCTGAGTCTATATAAAATACAAAAGCAGGCAGAACTAAACTCCAACATTAGAAGTGAGAGTCGTCGTTACTTTTAGGGTAGCTCAGTGCTGGCATTGGGGGGCTGGATTCTCCTGTGTCTTCATCAGGGTGCTGGTGACATGAGTGCTTTCCCTTTGTGAGAAGTCACTGACGTGTCTTCATGTACACGTTAAGATGTCTGTAGTGTACTTTGAAAAGAGGTTACAAAAGGAATGAGAAACCTTTTCATGTACTGGAATGAAGTGATTGCTGAGATTATAAGGTGGATCAAAGGAACAGAGGTGTGTATGCTTGTTACAAACAAGTGCATGCTGGGAGTTGGGGGAGAGTATACTGCATCTTTTGGGCACGGCTGCAGTACAAATTGCAGCTTTTGAATTTGCTGCTCCATGAATGTATTTCTAATCCAAGCAAATAAGTGAAATTTGGGCCCTGGCTGGTGTGACTCAGTGGATTGAGTGCTGGTCTGCAAACCAAAAAGTCGCCTGTTAGATTCCCAGACCTGAGTTTTGGTCCAAGTCCTTAGTCAGGGGCGTGTGAGAGGCAACCAATCGATGTATCTCCCATACATTGATGTTTCTCTCCTTTCTTTCTCCCTCCCTTCCCCTTTCTCTAAAAATAAATAAAGTCTTAAAGAAAGAAATTTGGATTTGGCTTTAACCAACATGGAGCCCCTGCCACAAGCCAGGCTCTGGCTGGGCCACATGTCCTGCACGCTGTAAGAGCAGGTGGGCACTGCTGTCCCTTCATCAGAGCATGAGGGGGTCTGAGCCTGAGTGATGGCAGTTGTGAAGACTGCAATGGACGTCCTGTGCCTGTGCTAGAGGCAGAGACTTTCAGAAGCGTCTGGATCTCAGGCCACCAACCTCAGTGGTTTTCACACATGTTCTTTGGTGCCTTAGTGTTCTGGAGAGGGGCCCTGGTGGAAGCCACCCTGGCTTTAAGCACTGTGATTCTATTATGTATTCTGGGTCTGCAAATCTATTGTTGGAAAAATATTTTCATTGCTGAAGGAAGGTTGAAAGCCATTTTCTAAACAAACTTCTCATCCAGAAGTTCCTGGTTCTTTTTATGGGACTGTCCCAGGGCCGTAGGTCCGCTGTCTATGAACGTGCAGTCATTGTGACAGCCAAGTGTCCAGCTGGTGTGGGTAAGGGGAGGCTGACGCTCTGCCCAACGCAAGAGACTCCTCATGAGTGTACTTGATGTCCCAACACTCCCAGTGACAAGGAGCTCACAGTCTCACAAGGCAGCCCATGCCGCATTCAGCAGCACTGGTCTCTGTACACAGCTTGTTCTTTTTCCTGGTAATGCTCACCAGGTTGTTCCAGATAATCAGTCTGAACTCAGAGACGAAATCAAACTTCTTTCCCCTATGTAAACTGCACTACCTAAGAGATGCTCTCGTCAAAACGTCTAATCTGATCCCAGACGAGCAGTTACATTAACTTCTCTACCCAGTTACAGGAAATATAGGGGATGGAGGAGTGTGTTAAATGACAACTCAAGAAAATGTGACAAATCCAGAAGGTGGGACTTTATGTGAGACACCTGGCCTGGATGCTTTAAAAAAAAAAGGGATAAAGGATTGGTGGAGGCGACTGTGACGAACAGGTGAGGCCAAATTGTTGGAGAAGGTAAAGGGCAGGGAGAACCCCCGGCAGAGCCGAAGATCAAGAGCAGTTTCCCCTTCCAGTGAAGGGAGGGGCCGAGGAGCAGGGACACTGCCTGAGGTAGGCGTGGAGTTGTGACTCTGCAAAAGGCAGCTTGTACAAAACTAGCCTGACCCCAGACTGCCTGGAGACTGCCTGCCTCGGCAACACGGAGGCCGGAAGAGGGGCAAGGCAAACGCAGCCAACGTTAACTCTCATTGGTTGAAAAGCTGAACGCTCCCTTTGGCTTCCGGAGAACCCGGGATTCTGCGAGAGGGCTTTTAAACAGAAGGTGGACAGAAGCCCACTTTCTTGGCCCTTGGCTGCTTGGCTGCTTGGCCTTTTGACTTCCCGTGCTCTTGTTTCACTCTGCATGGGCAGGAGTGGCAGACCCCAGGGCTGCTCAGGGCTTAGGCCTCACAGGGTTGGAAGCCAGCTCCCGAAGGCAGGGTCACACACTGGCATGTATGCCTCGCTGGGCACCAGCCCTTGGGACACTATGACACAGTACAACATGGCACACAGGTCCTGGACTGCTTCCACTCTTTTTGGTCTGAGAGCAGCATATGGAGGCGTGAGCTGGAAAGTTCCTTGCAGATGGTTTCCACTGCACAACTGTCTGGAGTGTTCTGGCAGTGCACCTGAGAACCTGAGAGAGAGAGAGAGAAAGCATGAGCGTGAGCTGCTGTGAGATGATGGTGACTCTGAAACCCACAAATGCACACCCCAGAGAGGATAGAGATCTGTCTGCATGGCCAGCTTAAGCTCCAAAAGGACAGATGAGCAATAATATGGAACTTCTGGGCATGGCTTTGGATTGCAGTCTTTTTAGGAGCAAGGGAGGTTCTGTTTCTTGCAGAAGAGAAGGGCTCAGAACAGGAATGCTCCCAGCCCCCTCAAACTGGGGGCTCTGTTAATCAAAACCTATTTCCTACCCCACAAATCATGTTGTGCATATACATGGTGACAAGTGGCCAGACCCCATACTGCCCAGTTACACAATGACACAACAGGCAGAGGAGTCTTCATTGGATCCTGATGTGACCAACAAAACAACAACAAAACATACAAAATATTTTCTGAGACAATTGGGGAAACTATGGACTAGATCATATTATACTGGTAATTGTTCATTGTTAGTTGCCTTGACTCTGATCATAGTATTGTGTTTTGAAGAGAATGTACTTTTAGGAGATGCATGCTAAAATAGTCACTGTACTCAAGAAGGGAAATGTTATGATGTTTATGAATTAATTTCAAATGATTCAGCAAAACCAACCTACCAACTAACCAACCCTATACCCATATAGGCATATGGTAACTATCGTTGAATGTAGATGATGGGCATAGGGACTCATTAACCTATGATTTTCCCCAAACCTAAAGTTTGGGGAAAATCTCTCCTCCAAGACAGCCCATTGGATAGTGTTCTATACTTCATGTGGATGAAAAAGAGGATAAATGGAAAGTGACCTCACGGGGCAATCTGATAATAAATTCCTAACTGGGCTGGTCGCCGTGGCCAGTCTCACCCCGGGCACATACTTCTTTGCAAAAGGCTATCTTTGCCTTGACCAAGCCCTGTCCATTGTTTCTGTGTCCTGGGTTAACACACCTTTGAAACACCCCTTCTTCTAAAGACTGACCACCCCAAAGAGAGCACATAATCTTGTTAACTTCCTGTAATCCATTATTTACCTTGTTTTCTCCCACTTGTATGTAATCTTCCTTCTCTCCTTAATTTCAAATGCATAAAAGAAACTGCAATACTGCTATTCTCTGGAGAGTTTAAATCTTGCTCTCTGGCATATGTTGTTTGGCTCAAATAAACCCATAAAAATTTTCTACTGGTTTGGACATTTCTTACATGGACATTAGTGTACACACTTTTGTGTATATAGCTCTGTACAATTATTCTTATGTAAACTAAGGAGGATCGAAGGCCCAACTTATAAGCAAGAAAGGTTTGGGAAAATGGGATCCATTTGGGAGATGGGAGAAGACACGTGAGGCAGTAAGCTGTGGTGCTCTAGGGGAGCGAAAGAACTGGGGTGAGGCCAGAGACATGGAATGGGGAGGATTGAGACAGGCTAGTAAGCCAGCACAAGCAGGATAGGGAACCTGAGGTAGTTAAATAAGCAGTTTGCAGCCATCTAGTAAATCAAAATGCCAAGTGTTTGCCACTGTCTAGTAAGTCTTATCTTTCCTTAATGGAGAACAGTTAAAAGTATATGGTTTGCACTTCTCCCCAACTAGATGGTACCTAGCTTAAATCACCCTACTCAGGGAGATGGATAGCAAAAATCCAATTAATGCCATTTGTCAACCACACTCAAGGACAGATGCACTTAAGGGAATAAATCTCCTTTTGGCACATCAGCATAAAACTGGTAAGTATTCTATTGAGATCTTCTCCTAAACTCTTAGCCTTTAAAAACCCTCAATATGAAGGTTCTGGCATACGCTCTCCTTCCCAGGAGCACACCTGCACCTTTCCCTTCCCTCTCCTCTTCTTCCCCATGGGTACACATCTCCTAAGCTTTAAGGAACCCCATGAGACTTGCAGTGGCAGATCATCCCGGGCTAACCCCCTGACCCTGTCCCCAAGGCCCCCTTTTCTCTGACTTCTTAGTGAGCTGAAGCAGCCCGGCCTAGGCTCATTTTTCCACCTAGTTCCTCTCCTGTTGCTTCTATCCTAGACCCTTCCTTGTCTGACTGCCCCTAGCTTTAATACACATCCTCTAAAAATCACTTGGACTTGTGTTGTGAAATCTTTCCTGCATGAAGTCAAGAACCCACACACTACTAGCCAGCCCTAGGCAGACTCACTTAGGGTCAGGTCTCCTTTCCAGTAACAGAATGGGGAAGCACCTTGAATGCCAGGTTAAAGAGGCTGATTTTTTTCTATGGGACTTAGACAAGTGCTAAATGGCAGGGTCACCTCTGGCATTTTTGTTGGGAGCAGTGAGGGTGACGATGAACTGGAAAAATAGGAGCCTCAATCTCTAGGGCCTTTAGGGGCAAGGCAGACGGGTTAGGGTCTGTGTTAATCTGTCCTCTCTGAAGGGAACAACTGCCTTCAGAGGCAGCCGATGTTCCTTCCAAGGGGGTGAACTGTATGTGGGCCCAGAAAACTTCTCAAAGGCAGACAGAATTCTTTTTTTTAATGTGAAATCTTCTAGTTTATAGTCTTAGCCCATTTAAAAACAAAAGCAAAGCAAACAACTGTTTGAGGCAGAGAAAACAGTTCTGAGGCCCTGGTCAAGCTCAGGGGCCACCATTCCTCGTGTGATAATCCAGATGGCAGTGATGGTGGCTGACAGGTGATGATGAAGAGGGTGGCTGTCAGAGGCCTGACTGCAGAGATGCCCAGAGGTGGACGCCACCCCAGAGATATGGTGAGTAAGCAGAAAAGGGGAGGTGGAGTCCAGGGTGACACTCTGGAGATGGAATCGTGGAGGACGGAGTATGGAGGAAAGGAGAGTCTCTGTCTGGGCACATGGCCTTTGAAGAGCCTCTGGGCCCCTCTGCAACACACTGCACAGCTGGCAAGTGGATGCACTGGAGCCCCTTGGGTGGGCAGCTCTGCTGGAGAAGGAGCTCTCTGGAGAGAGTCAGAGGCAGAAAAGGGCCGAGGACAGAATGAAGGAGAGGGTAGGGAACGGAGAAGGAAAGCTAAGACTTTATGGGGCAAAAGATGCCATCCTGGGTGCTAACTGAATGTGTTTCTGATTCTTTACAACTCTGTGCCAAGCTTTAAACAGATGAATAGGTGGGGCCTAATACAGATTCCTGACACACCCCCTAGGGCCTGTCCTCTAGGCTGACTGGCCCATTCATCAAGCACCTGTGGTCCAAATCCAAGAATGGAAACTAGGCCAACCCACATGCTTCCCACTTGACCTCCATCGGGGTCATCAGAGACCTGGACCAAGACTGGAATGCAGGTTGTCCACACCCTGAAATTAGTCTGACCTGAGCCTGCAAAACCCTTGGAGTGGTGGTGAGCTCCTCTTTCCCACTTCGGGGTAAGGAGAAATGGACCTTTGTTTAGCAGTTACTATGTGTTGGGTAGTGTCAGGTACTGTCTGGTTTGATTGTATATCAGACATGCACAATAGGCATTCTTGTTATTTTACATTGATCACAAAGTGTGTGCTGATATTCATTCATTCATCCATTCGGTATACATTTACCCAGTATCTTTTAAACTGCACTAGGCACTGTTAGGGGATACAAAAGTCTAAAACATCAGGAATTGAATCAGAACACTAGGGAAGTGAGTTATGTGTTGTTTTTCAAATTGCACAGGAATAATCTCCACCTCTATTCAATTACTAGCCCAACTCCACCCAAATTTTGTGTATTCCTTAGGGGGCTGTATCAGAATTTTGGCAGAGGAAGAGGGGTTTTGAAACATACTTTGAAAAACCTCCCCATATGTTTCTGATTTGGCACGATAGATAACAACAACAAAAAACCCCTCCCCTATTAAAACTCTTTGAAATGTGTGATATAATTTAACAATTTTATTTTAAATGCACAGCTGAGATCCCATAAAAGAAAGGGAAATCTCAGGAGTCCAGTAAAAAATAGGGGATAAAACATTGTAGATGACAGCCAGTGAGTTGATAATGTGTCTTTCCTTAGGTGTCAAGTAGAGTCAGTAATCAGCAGTGACAACAGATGAGGCCCTGCACTATGGTTGCCAAGAAGAAAACAAAACAGCACAATACAGCATTTCCTGTCAAGATGGAGGCATATGTAGACACACTTTGCCTCCTCGCACAACCATAGAAAGAATTACAACCAGATCTCAAAAACAAAAAAACACCCAGAACCATCAGAAAATTGAGCTGTATAGAAGTCTGACAACCAAGGATTTACAGAAGCCACATTCATCCAGACAGGTAAGATGGGTGGAGATGCGGAGACAGGGCGGAGAGGTGGTGGTGGCACGGACAGTCCCACATTCACATGTGGTAAATAAAAACTGGGAGGGATACCCTGGGAGTGAGCCATCCAGCCCTAGGCCAGACCACACAGACCAGGGTTCCAGCACGGGGAAGATGAACCCCCATTACCTCTGGTTGTAAAAACCAGTGGGGGTTGGGGTAGTGGAAGAACTACTGGGTTTTCACCACTTAAAAGGTCCACTCGGTGTCAAACTATGCACATCCCAGGGCAGCATCTAGAAAGGTGCCCGTTGGATATGGGAAGTGGATGAAGTGACTACAAACGGGGCGAGTGCCAGAAAAACCTCCAGAAGCCAGGCTGTGGAGATGTTCCCTCTCTGAGCCCCCTCCCCTCACCCAGAGACACGAAGCAGTAAAGTGGGTTGCTCCACCTTGGTGATTACCTAAGGCTCTGCCTTACACAATTTACAGGTGCCTTTTTGATATAGGCCATGCTACTAAGACAGGGAGTAAAAGCAGCTCTACCTAATATACAGGAAAAAAAAAAAAACATGGGGAGGCTGTCATATTAAGGAGACAAAGAAATATGGCCCAAGTGAAAGAATAAACAAAACCCCAGAAAAAGAACTAAATGAAATGGAGATAGTCAATCCGTGAGATGTTGAGTTCAAACCACTGGGGGTCAGCATGCTCAGAGAAGTCATTCGGTACAGCCACAAAATAAAGGAAGAAGTGAAGTGTACACAAAGTGAGACAAAGAAAAATCTACAGGGAACCAACAGTGAAGAGGAGGAGGCCAGGATTCAAATCAACAATTAGGAACAAAAAGAAGAAGTAAACATTCAACCAGAACAGAAAGAAAAAACAAGAATTTAAAAGAACAAGGAGAGGCTTAGGAACCTATGGGACAACTTTAAACATATCAATGTCTGAATCATAGGGGTGCCAGAAGAAGAGGAAGAGCAAGAAATTGAAAACTTATTTGAAAAAATAATGAAAGAGAACTTTTCTTCACTGGAGAACTAATCTGGTGAAGAAAATAGACACAAAGTCCAGGAAGCACAGAGAGTCCCAAACAAGTTGGACCCAAAAAAGACCATACCAAGACACATCATAATTAAAATGCCAAAGGTTAAAGATAAAGAGAGAATCTTAAAAGCAAGAGAAAAGCAGAGAATTACCTACAAAGGAGTTTCCATAAAACTATCAGTTGATTTCCAAAAGAAACTCTGAGGGCAAGAAGGGGCTGGAAGGAAGTATTCAAAGTGATGAAAAGCAAGGACATACAACCTAGATTACTCTATCCAGCAAAGCTAGCATTTAGAATAAAAGGGCAGATAAAGTACTTCCCAGGCAAGGTAAAGCTAAAGGAATTAATCATCACTAAGCCATTATTACATGGAATGTTAAAGGGACTTGTTTTAGAAAAAGAACATCAAAACTATGAACATTAAAATGACAACAAACTCACAACTATCAACAACTGGATATCAAAACCAAAAACAAAAACACACAAGCAAACAACTAGAACAGGAACAGAATCATAGTTATGGGGATCATTTGGAGGGTTATCAGCTGGAAGGAGAAAAGGGGGAAAAAGGGAAAATGGCATAGAAATTAAGAAGCATAATTGGCAGGAGCAAAATAAACAGGCAGATGTAAAGAATAGTACAGAAAAGGGAGAAGCCAAAGAATTTACACACATGACCCACGGACGTGAACTGAGGGGAGAATTGCTGGAGTGAAGGGGGGTGCTGGGTGGAGGGGAGCAAAAGTGAAAAATTGGGACAATTGTAACAGTATAATTAATAAAGTATACTTAAAAATAACAGGATAATACAGGATTCCTGTATGTATATATATAAAATACAGAGATGGATATATATATATACATATATATGTATACATGTGTGTGTATATATATATATATGTGTATGTAAAATTTATATATATAAGTCAACCTAGGCCCACCTATAATGGAAATTGTACCGAAGAACTCTGTAAAACTTGACTCTTGAAAATCCACACTCTCAGTGAGAGGATAGACTAGAGATGATGTGTCCGCCCAGGGAAGTGATAAGCTTGCCTGCCTCAGCCAGAGAAGTCAAAGCCCTGACCTGGCTTCAAATGTCTGTGGGATTCCAGATCACTTCTTAGAAATGGTTCAGTAAATTGAAAGCCAAGAAATGAACAGAAATAAAGATACTCTCAAGGTAGGAAAAAAAAAGTGAGGATGGAGGACTGGAGAGCCCAGAAGGTGTGCCCCCAGGCTGCAAGGGATTCTCAAATAGAGTGAAAAAAATAAATGATGAATTTGTAGTTAAGAAAGGCTGAAGACCTTGAGGGAATAGTTTTTCACATGTGAGACTCAAAGTACAACAGTTAAGACAATGAGAGCCCTTAGATGTTGAGATTATACAAATAAAACATGAAAGAGAATGTAAAAATTCACTGTTGCCCTTGCCAGTGTGGCTGAATTAGTTGGATGTTGTCCTGCAAAACTAAAGGGCACAGGTTTGATTCTTGATCAGGACACGTGCCTGGGTTGTGGGTTCAGTCCCTGGTCAGGGCACGTACAGGAGGCGAGCAACCAATGTTTCTCTCTCCCATCAATGTTTCTCTCCCTCTCCCCCCTTCTCTCTAAAAATACATAAATAAAATCTTTTTTAAAATTCACTATGTTGAAAATTATTAAGGACATAAAATTAGAAATCTAAGCCTTAAGAAAATAAACACTATAAAGCTATGAGGACTTGATAAAGCACTAAATAGAGTTTCTAAAAATGAAAAATGTAGTAACTGAAACAAAGATCACAGCAAATCCTTCAGTGGGTGGATTCAACATCAGATTGAACACAGTTGAAGAACGGATTAGTGAACTGGAGGAGAGATTTGAGGTACAGAGAAATGAAATGATAAAAAAAATATGGAAAAAAGGAGACACAGACAATAGAATCAGAATAGTCAACATATGTTTAGTAGAGTCTCCAGGTGGAAAGAATGAGGTAGAAATAGTATTTGAAGATATAATGACTAAACATTTTCTGGAATAGCTGAATCATATTTGTCAAAGGTGAAGAAACACTATAAATCCTAAACATAATTTTAACTGGGCTCATAAGAAAAAGAAATTTTAAAAAGATTTTGTCACTCGCAGATCCTTTCTGAAACAATTGCTAGTGGATTTACTCCATGAGCACTGTGAGAAGCAGTGAGGAACGTAGAGGGGAAGTGACGGAGGGAAGACCTCACCTCAAAGAAAGCAGTGGTGAGACTGGCAAAACTATCAAATGCAACCATTTCAGCACTCTGGAAGTGAACTAAAGGCACGTACCAAATTGAAAGGCATGTATTCAAGAAAAACTCCTGAACCTTGGTCATAACAGTGATGTCGACGGCATTTCATCTCTAAATGGCTCCCAAGTCCCTCTCCTCCTTTCCAGATGCGATGGAAACCGTGAAAGCTGGCAGCCTCGTTGCTGGGCCTGACCTGACTTGGAGCGCTGCAGAAAAGCATGGTGAGGGGGGATGTTGACAGTGATATCAATGGGTGCTAAACGGTTTGGAAAGGCCGACGTCCCAGTCACCTAAGACTACAGTGCTGCCTGGGGCAAATGAGAGACCAGTCCAGTAATTAAACAAGAGATGTAGGGCACAAAATAGCTGTAGGGGGCTTTGAGAAACTGCCAACATATTCTTGGGGATCTCAAAGAGTGTACACACTAAGGGCTACTTACACATGCAGGAGAGGCTGCCAACTCCAGGTCCCTGGCTGATCACGAGGCCTTGTGAATCAGAAAGTAAAAGGCTGACTTGTAACCTGCCTGAACTTCGTGTGCTCCAGCACAGACAGAGATTCTCTTGGCACAGGTGGAAGCCACTGGCTCAAAATGTTTGATGGAAAGTTCTTACCAACCTTTGGCTGGTCATTAAGCTATGCTGACTCAGGGGTGAGGCCTAGGAAGCGAGACTTAAAAATAAATATTAGACCAAACGGCGAGTTTCTTAGAAAAATGCAAATGATTAAAACTGACTTAAGATGACATAGGAAATCATCAAAGAAGCTGAGTGGTATTTTAAATTTCTCTGTAATGACAGCATTCACAACTTTACAGTTGACTTCTGCTAAACATTCAAGAAATTGGCCCTGGCTGGTGTGGCTCAGTGGATCGAGTGCCAGCCTGAGAACCAAAAGGTCGCTGGTTCGATTCCTAGTCAGGGCACATGCCTGGGTTGTGGACCAGGTCCCTAGTTGCGGGTGTGTGAGAGGCAACTGGTGGATGTTTATCTCACACATTGATGATTCTCTCTCTCCCTTCCTGTCTCTAAAAATAAATAAATAAAATCTTAAAAAAGAAATTACACATAAGAGTGTAATACCTACTCTCTGAGAATAAGAAAAGAAAAAAAAAAAGAAACAGTACCCACAAAATCTATGAGGTTAATATAGGCTTAATGCCAAAACAACCAAGGACAATAGGAGAATGGAAAATTCGAGGACAATCTTCCTCTGAATTATGGGTGTAAATATCAGAAAAAACTTTTAGTCAAGCCCCAGCTCATGTGGCCCAGTTGGTTGGAGCCTCATTCCACACACGAAAAGGTTGCGGGTTCCATTTTGGGTCTGGATACATCCCTAGGTTGCAGGTTTGATCTCTGGATGGGCACCAATCAATGGGAGGGATCCAATCAATGTTTCTCTCTCTCTCTGAAATCAATAAATATATTTTAAAAAATTTAAAATATCTTAGCCAATAGAATCCAACAACATATACAAAAGTGAATACACTGTAGCAAAATTTGGTTTGTTCCAAGAACGTAAGATTATTAACATTAAAAAAATCAATGTAATTCATCACATTATTAGTTTTAAATAGAAAAACTATATGAGCATCCCAATACGTGAAAAGGAAATATTCCATACTTTTCAAATTCTATTCATGGTGTGAACTCCTGGCAAATAATGAATAGAAGGGGTCTTTTAAAATCTGATAGAGTATTTACCAAAAACCTATAATAAGTAGAATTTTCAAAAGAGAAATATTGAAAGCACCCTTTTAAAATTAGGAAAAACTTTGTCCACTATCTCTACTTCTGTTTACATTGTATATGGGGCATTAGCCAGTACAGCCAACAAGAACTGAAGGTATTTGAATTGGAGTGTGTCATTTGGGTGCCTATTATTGAAGGTTTCCCTATTTATGGAGCTCACCAATATTTGAAAAATTAATTCGTTATTGACATGCTTGAGCTCCTCAAAGCAGAACTTTCGATCTTTTCATGCGTGGTTTGGGACAGGCGGCAGAAGCAAACGGCACACTTTGTATACACAGTTGCCCCGCTGTGCTAACCCCTCAGCTTGCGAGAAAGAATGCACTCTGAGAGAAAGAAATTATATAATTTAAAAAGCCGTATTAATTTGTATAAAACAGCTGGCTCTGCTATACACTCTGGCGAAAAGATCTAGTCATTTGGATTTGTCCTTAAATGGTATTTCTGCAGTGGAAATTTTCATTAAAGTGATGTATGATTCCAACAAATCCAACATGGTTTTATTTTCTTATAAGGTACTGCACTGATTTGCCAAAATTTTTGTCATTTGGCAAAGGAATAACCTTCTTTAAATTTGTATTTCAAGTCCTTATAATTTAGAATGCTGTATGATAGTCTGATTATGTTAAATGAAAGTTATTACCTATATTTTGCAACACTTTTAAACTTAAGCAGAGGAACAGTTGTTCACATCTTTTAGCATTTTACACTTGCCTAACTTATATAAAATTGCCATGTGTCAAAAGTCACACTTCTATAATTGCTAAAGCATGATATGTCAGTTTATTGGAATGTAGTTACATTTTAAAGTAATTGTGACCACAAAACTTTTTCTAAAAGGAAATTTGTGCCTTATTTGACTTATAAATCAACTCCAGCATAAATCTCAGGGACTTTAATACTTTTAATAATATTCTTCTTGCTAAAGCAATTGACCCACATTAAGCACTAAGTGCAGTGCGGTGCTTTTCATTCGAGGGAAAACCTTATTTCCGATTGTGGAGGCCAGACGCCACCTGAAAAACAGCACAGTCAGTGCCTATTTCAGGGCACGTCATTACAACCACTAAATAGTTTTTCTGATACTGGCAGTTGTTGTATCCGGAGTAGTTTGCCAAAAGGCAGTTAGATTTTTGCCTTCATTTTTTTCCAGGTGCATGCATTTTATTTTATTTATTTATTTTTTAATTTTAACTTTTTTATTGATTATGCCATTACATTTGTTCTATTCCCCCCTCCACCCTGCATGCCCCTCCCCCACCATTCCCCCCCTTTAGTTCATGAACACGTGTCTCAAGTTCTTTAGATTCTGTATTTCCCCTACTATTCTTACCCTCCCCCTATCTATTTTCTATCTACTGTCTATGCTACTTATTTTCTGTACCTTCTCCCCCCTTCTCCTCCCACTCCCCTGTTGCTAATCCTCCACATGATCTTCATTTCTATGATTCACTCCTGATCCAGCTGTCTTTGCCTTCATTTTATAATGCTTAATGTAAATGACCAACTTGTCAAGTGTCCTACAAAAGGGAAAGTTAATATATATATACCTAAGCCACAAAAATAGTATACTAAACTATTTGAAAATTAGTGTTTTTTTCTAACTAAAATATTGCCTACAAAACCCATGATTATTTCAATATATGCAGAAAAAAATTGATAAAGTTTAACAACCTTTTGTGATAAGAAAACTCAACAAATGAGGGATAAAAAGAAACTTCCTCCATTTGATGAAGGGTGTCTAAAAAACCCCGAGAACAAACACCACAGTGAAAGCTACCTAAGACCAGGAATAAAACAAGGATGTCTGCTCTCGCTACCTTTTTTCCTTTTTACTGCATTTATTGGGTGACACTGATTGACAAAATTATACAGGTGTTAGGTGCACAACTCTCCACCACCCCACCTGTACACTGTACTGTGTGTTTACCACCCCAGTTGCCACTTCTATTCAACATTGTGCTGGAGGTTCACTTAGGAAAGAAGAGCAAATAAGGTATCCAGACTGAAACAGAAAAAGTAAAACCCTATTTGCAGATGACATAATCTTGTGTATAGAAAAATCCTAAGAAATCCAGAAAAAGATTACTAGAGCTAATAAGAGTTCAGCCAAGAAACAAATTAATATATAAAAATCAATTCTATTTGTATTAACAACAAATGATCTGAAAAGAAATTAAGAAAAAACTATTTCTTCTTTTAAAAAAGGCTTTATTTATTTATTTTTATAGAGAAAGGAGGGAGGGAGAAAGAGAGTGACCTGACTGGGAATTAAACGAGCCACCTTTTGGTTCATAGGCCGACACTCAATCCACTAAGCCACACAAGCCAGGGCAAAAACAATTTCATTAAAAGAGTAAAATACTCAGGAGTAAATTTAATGAAAGAAGTATAAGAGTTATACACTGAAAACTACAAAACATCATTGAAAGAAGTTAAAGAAGACGTAAATAAATGTAAAGACATGATTATATATTGGAAAACTTAAAACTGTTGAGATGTCAATATTCTGATACTCCTTAACTGATCTACAGTCCCTATTAAAAACCCAGCTGGCCAGTGTGGCTCTGTTGGTTGGAGCATCCCAATAAACGGAAAGGTCATGGGTTCAATTCCTGTCAGGGCCAATGCCTAGGGTGCTGGTTCGGTCCTGGTCTGGGTGAGTATGAGAGGCAACTGATTGATGTTTCTGTCTCATATCAACGTTTTCCCCTTCTCCCTCCCCCCATCCCCTCTCTCTAAAAGCAATGAGCATGTTCTCAAGTGAGAACAATAAATAAATAAAACCCCCAGCTGCTTCCCCACCAAGAAATGGACAAGCTGTTCCTAAAATTCATGGAAATTCAAGGAACCCCAAATAGACAAACAGTCTTGAAAAAGAATAAAAAAGTTAAAGGGCTTGCCCTTTCCTATTTCAAAAGTTACCTCAAAGCTACAGTAATCAAGACTATTGGTATGGGCATAAAGATAAACATATTAATCAGTAGAATAGCATGAAAACTTCAGAAATAAACCCATACATTTATGGTCAATTTTTTTCACAACTGTACCAAAAATCATTCAATGAGGAAAAAATTCCCTCGATAAATGGTGCTGGGACAACTGGATGTCCACACGCAACATAAATGGAGCTGGGTTTCCACCTCACACGATACACGAAAACTCACTCGAGATGAACATCTCGACCTAACGTGAGAGCTGCAACTATAAAACTCTTTGAAGAAGAAAATGAACAATAAACAAAAAGAACAAGAAAAAAACTCTTTGAAGAAAGTATCGGCGTAGATCTTTTTGCCCTTGGATGAGGCGACAACTTCTTTGATCCACCTAAAGCATAAGCATCAAAGGGAAAAGAATAGACAAAATTGAACTTCATCAGAATTAAAAATTTGTGCTTCAAGAAAGTAAAAGACAACCCACAGAATGGAAGAAAGTATTTGCAAATTATATACCTGACAAGAATATAATATACAGAATATGTAAATAAGTTACAACTCATCAATAAAAAGCCTAATAGTCCAATTAAAAAATGGGCAAAGCTTCCGAATGTATGTTTCTCCAGAGAAGATATACAGATGGTCAATGAACACATGAAAAGGTGTTCAACATCAATGAAAGAAATGCAACATAAACCATAATATAGCACTTCATACCCACTAGAATGTCTATGATGAAAAAGATGAGCAATAACAAGTGTTTGTGAAGATACTGAGAAATTAAATCCCTTATACATTGCTGCTGGGAATTTAAAATGGCTCACTTAGTTTGGAAAAGTTTGGCAGTTTATCGAAAAGTTAAACATAGAGCCCTGGCTGGTGTGGTTCAGTGGACTGGGCACCGGCCTGCAAACTGAAAGGTGGCTGGTTTGATTCCCAGTCAGGGCACATGTCTGGGTTGCAGGCCAGGTCCCTGGCTGGGGGTGTGTGAGAGGCAACTGATTGATGTTTCTCTCTCACATCAATGTTTCTCTCCCTTTCTTCCTCCTTCCCTTCCCCCCTCTCTAGAAATGAATAAATAAAATCTTTTTTAAAAAGTTAAACAGAGTTCTCATATGACCTGGTAATTATGCTCTAAAGGTATCTACCCAAGACAATTGAAAACATGTTCAAACAAAAACTGGTAACAAGTATCTATAGCACTGTTATTTCTAATATCCAAAAGGCGGGAGCAGCCCAAATGTCCATTAATTTATGAATGGACAAAGGAAATATGATGCACATGTAGATATCTATCTATATATCTATCTATGTACAGTGAAATACTACTCAAAGATCAAAAGGAGTGAAGTACTGATACATGATTCAACATGAATGAACCTTGAAAACATTATGCTCGGTGAAAGAAGCCAGACGCGAAAGGCCACTATGTACTGTATGATTCCATTTATATGGAATGTCCAGAGCAGGCTCCTTAGAGACAGAAACCAGATGTAGTGATTTTTCAGAGGCTGCAGAGAGGGGTGAATGAATAGTGTCTCCTAGTGTGTATGGGATTCTTTTAGGGGTGATGAAAATGTTCTCTCACTAGATGGTGGTGATGGTTGCATAACCTTGTAGATGTAATAAAAACCACTGGATTATCTGTAAAAAGATGAATTTTATGGCATGTGAATTATATTTGCACAAAAACACATGTGTAAAATATCATTTAACTTAAGACTCGTTAGTTCATGTGTAAATGAAGCTCAAATACATTAAGTATTTGATTTTTTAATTGATTTTTTAAAAATGGGAGTTTGGTTTTACAACCCAAATAACATTTCAACTAAATGAAAGATGTGTAAATATTTATACTTGAAAAAAAGTTGGCTTGTACAATATGTGTAGGGTAGATTTGTTCTTAAGAAAGGTGTTATGTTCTAATGATTATATTTCCTTAAAAAACAAATGGTTTGAGCAACCTGACAATCCTACAGTCCCCGCTGCCTCTGGGGATGGTGCTGAGTATGTGGCAAGGAGTCTACAAAGCAGAGAGATTTGACAGTTTCATGGTGCTCAGATCCTATGACATTACTAGAATTAAATACTAAAGGGAAGCAAAGCTAATCAAGGCCAAACTGCAACTCCTGAGTTCAAATCCTGACGAGATCAAAGATCAGCTGCTCTGTGATGGCGCTGAAAGTTAGAGTCTGGGTTTAGGGCAGAGAGAGCTCCTTAATCCCACCTGAAATGGGAGGTGAACATCATCAAATTAAAGCTGCAGACCATCCCCGGATCAATTGTATTTTGGGGGGAATTGCAATGATCATTCTTCTACCCTAACCTCCTGATGGAGGAAAAGGATTGCATCCTCTGAGAAAAATGTGAACAAAACAGAAATATTATAGGAGTCTCTGCTCTCCTTTTATACATAATATCCAAAACAAAAAATTATGAGAAACACATTTAAAGAAGCAGGCAAATGTGAGCTATACTAACGAGAAAAAAACAAAAATTTTAGAACAGAATTCTAGATTTGCACTTGTTTTTCAGTTTCTAATTCTCTGCTAAGATTTTCTATCTTTTAATTCATTGTGAAAATGTTTCCTTTATCCCATTGGCATAATTGTAATAGCTACTCTAAAATAAAATACTATAGTGTTAATGTCCACATTTGACCTTGGATGATTTTCTTTTCTCTTGAAATTGGTCATATTTTCTTGGTCATATGTTGAGGTTTTTGGATTTTATCCTGGACCCTGTAAATATCACATTGGAAAGATTTTAGATTCTTTTATATAACTCTGCAGTGATTTTTTTGAAACGGAAAATTAATTTGGTGGACTCCAATTCAAATGCTGTCTTTTGGGCAGCAGCCTGAATCTCAGTTCAGTCCTTTTAAACTGCCTTGAATCTGCCCTTGCAGACAGGGTGTGGGAGTCAGCCAGAGCTTTGGGTGGACTTGTGCCAGAGTCTGGGACTCCCCTGGCTCTCTTCTTTCCACAATGCCCCTTTGCTTTCCATTGGCTGTGCTTGTCCCAAATACTGTCCTCTGGTTCTCCAAGCCAGATATATTAATTTTAGTTTGGACAGAACACTTACTTAATGACGCTGTCTTTGTCTTGACTTCAGGGCAAAAGCTATAAAAGTGGGACACTCACACTGAGCCAGTCTCGTCTTCCAATTTTCAACCTCCCTTCAGAATCTGCCTGCTCTGTTCACCCTCCAGTACCTTCATGCCACTTAAAGATACTGTCTAGAATTTACAGTTGTTATCTCTAGGACGGGGAGGTTTGTTAGGTGCTTACTTGGCCTTACTAGAGGTGAAACCAAATTTTCAACTTTGATGGAAAACATTAACCTAACCTATACATTCAAAAACTTCAGGAGCCCTGACCAGTGTGGGGTGTGGCTCAGTGGGTTGCGTATCATCCCACAAACCGGGAGGTCACTGGTTCGATTCTGAGTTCAGGCACATGCCTGGGTTGCATCAGGTCCCCAGTTGGGGGTGTGTGAAAGGTAACTGACTGATGTTTCTCTTGCACATCAATGTTTCTCTTACTCTCTTTTCCCTCTCTGACTCTCTTTCTAAAAATAAATAAACAGAATCTTAAAAACTATTTTTTAAGGAGTCCAAACTGGGTAAATAAAAAGAAAATCACACTGATGCAAACCAGAGCAAAGCTGTTGACACCAAAGGTTAAGAGAAAGTCATAAAAAGAGACAGAGGAAAAAGATACAACATACAAGGAAACAATAAGAATAATGGCTGACACCTAATCAGAAACACTGAAAGCCAGAGGACAGTACAAAGATGTGTGTAAAGGCTGAAAACAGACCCTGGCAGCCTAGAATTCCATAACCAGTGAAAATGGCCTTTAAAATGAAGGTAAAATAAAGACTTTTTGATAAACAAAAGTAGAGATCATTTGTTTCTAGTAGACATGAACTGTGAGATTACAATAGGATTTTGGCAGTCAGAGGGGAAATGATACCAGATGGAAACTCGTATCTGAAGGAAACAATGAAGAACACTATGGATTGCAACTACGTAGGTAAAAATAGACTATTTTCTAATTAATTTATTTAAGAAAATTGGTCATTTAGCTGTGGCTGGCATAGGTCAGTGGACTGAGAGTGGGCCTGCGAACCAGAGGGTCGCTGGTTCAATTCCCAGTCTAGAGCACATGCCTGGGTTGCAGGCCAGGTCCCCAGTAGGGGGCATGTGAGAGGCAACCACACATTGATGTTTCTCTCCCTCTCTTTCTCCTTCCCTTCCCCTCTCTCTAAAAATAAATTAAAAAAGAAAAAGGCTGAAAAAAAAAGAAAATTGGCCATTTGAAGTAAAAAATAAAACACATTGTGAGGTTTATAGAATGTCTAGAAGTAAAATATATTACAATAATAGCACAAATATGGGAAGAGGTAAATGAAATTACATTTTTGTGACAGTCTTATGTATGAAGTGGTAAACATTAATTCAAAGTAAACTAGATTAAGGGTTAGTTTTGTAATATCTAGAGCAATCAATAAAACATATAAAGAGTTATAACTGAAAAGCTAAAGATGGAGATAAAATGGAAGTCTAAGAAACAACTCCATTCAAAAGAAGGCAGAAGAAGGAAACATAAGAGCAAAGAGAGTGGAGGGTTAGAAAAATAATAGCAATAATTGCCACATTAATAATAATATATTAACTGTAAATGGACAAAACATCATTAAAGGCAGAGTTTGAAAGAATGAGTTACAAAACAGGACCAAATATGCAGTTTTCAAGAGGTGGGATTTAACTATACAGACGCAGATAGGTTGAAAGTAAAAGGATACAGAAAGACATATGATGCAACCACTACCCATAATAAAAGAGGGATGGTTACATTTATCGAAGATAAAGCAAAATATTTCACGATGATAAAAGGGTCAGGTTATCGAGAAGACATAGCAACCCTAACTGTGTAGGCACCGAATGACAGAGCTGCACAATACAAGAAACGGGGAAAGGTATTAAAAAAATGGTGTCACTTATACTTATGGTACTAATTATTTTACAGTTACAAGGCCTGTCTGGGAAAGATCCAGCAATTTTTAATATAAGGAGAATGGTTTGCACGACATTGATGTAACCTGGCAGCCAAGGACAGTGGACTGGAATGTGCATGTGTAAATAGTAATGACTTCACTGCACTAGTCAGTAGGGGTGGTAGATGCTGTCGAGTGAGCATGTTTACTGTGTGGCTGTCACATTCAAAATGATCGAGCAAGTAGAGCAATGAATCTGCATCAAATTTTGCATTAGGCTTGGACATTCCTCTGCAGAAACTATTCTGGTGATTCAGAAGACCTCAGCCATGGGCAACTGGTGATTGGCAGCTTCCTCCCAACAACATGTCTGCTCGTGCCTCACATCCTGTGCAGAGTTTTTTGGCAAAACATCAAATCACCCAGGTGACTCAGCCACCACTGCAGCCCAGATTTGGTGCCCTGTGACTTCTGGCTTTTCCCAAAACTAAAATCACCCTCGAAAGGGAAGAGATTTCAGACCATCAATGAGATTGAGGAAAATATGACAGGGCAGCTAATGGCGACTGGGAGAACTGTGTGAGGCCTCCAGGTACCTACTTTGAAGAGGACTGAGGTATCATTTTCCTATGTACAAGGTTTCTTGTACCTTGTATCTTCTTCAATAAATATCTCCTTTCTTCATACTACATATCTGGATACTTTCTGGACGGACCCTCATATACATATATCAAATCGTTATGTTGTACACTTAAAACTAATACAATTAAATCTCTTTTTAAAAAGCCAAATGGCACTGCAATAGTTGGCTATATAAATGCCAAAAAAATGAACCTGGTCTTTAAACTTACATCCTAACAAAAAATTAAGTCAAAATGAATCATAGGCCTAAACATAAGAGGTCGAACTCTAACTGTTCTAAAAGAAAACATAGCAAAAACCTTTCTTGACCTTAAAATAAAGGACACAAATATTTCTTAGGACACAAAAAGCACAACTGTAAAAGAAAAACATAGATAAATTGAACTTTACCAAAACTAAGAGCTTCTGGTCTTCAAAAGATACAGCTCAGAAATGAAAAAAGTCACAAACTGGAAAAAATATTTGTAAAACACATCTGATAAAAGACCTGAACCTAGCACATATAAAGACCGTTCACAACTCAATAACATAAAGAACAAAACCAATAAGAAATGGCAAACATCTTGAACAGATACTTTACCAAATAAAATAACTGGGTGGCAAATAAGCAAATGAGAAGGTCCTTAGGCCAGTCACTAGAGAAATTAAGTTCACAAAGAGATGCTGACGGCTGAACTTAAAAAGACTGACCACACCTACTGCCGCTGAGAATGTGGAGAAGCTGGAAGCCTCAGACATTGCTGGTGGACACGAACAACGCTACACCCACTTTGGCCGTTCGTTACAAAGTTAAGCATACACTTACTATATGGACCTAGCAATTCCACTCCTGAGTATTTGTTCAGTACAAATGGAAACATATGTGTAATAGCCGAAACCCAGGAACGCTATAATGTTCATTACTGGAAGAATGTATAAATCGTAGCATAGTAGGTTCTTATAATGGAGTACAATGAGCAATGAACATAGTACAATGCAACTTCACTCAACAGCATGGACACACGGGAAGAGTGAGGTTGCACAATGGAAACCAGATGTAAAGGAGCACATGCTGTGTGGCTCCATTCATCTGGAGACTGAGAACCGGAAAATGTGTTGGAGCGTGACAGAAATCATAACAGTGGCCGGATGTGACGTGGTGGCGGTGCGCATTCATGGGAAGGCACCGAGGAAACTTCCCCGGGATACGGAAACCTGTATCCTAACAAATACCCGGAGGTGGGTTGGTCCACAGGGGCGTCCAACCCACAGCCCAGGGGCTGCATGTGGCCCGGCATGGCTATGAGCGCAGCCCCACACAAAATCGTTCATTTACTTAAAACCGTTTTGTTTCCTTTTTGCTCATCAGTTTTCATTAGTATTTGTGTATTTAATATGTGGCCCAAGACAGATCTTCCAGTGTGGCCCACAGACGCCATAAGGCTGGACACCCCTATTGGTGCAGTGGTCATGCAGGCACATACAATTACGACAGCTATTCAAATTGTGCACTAAAGAGGTATCCACTTCACTGTGTGTACATTTTATCTAAAAATTGTTTTGGTGGTTCATTGTCCATACTTTACGTTTTAGCCTCATTAGGTCTCTCCTGATTTTCGGTGCTAACTGATGGAATTCTAGGGAGTCGCCTTAAAAATGCTAACAAAAGGCTTAGAAAGAAAAGTATAAAATACATATGCTTGTCCTACAGTGGCAGGAATGCAGACATCACTGATTATCAGAAAGCTATTTCTGACAAAGTAGTAAATCGAGAGGATTCACAAAAATATCCCGTCTGACATGAGAGCGCACAAATATATATAACCCTCCTCAAGAATCGGTGTTTGCTCAGATGAGTCTTCTGAGACATCCAGATTTCAGAGTTTTTACTGTATTCTGTGAACTGTAACCAATAATCCCTAGAGGTCTGCAACCGGTTGTCTTATTTAATAATGTGTTGCCCTTGTAATGATGTTTAATCTGATGTATACACTCTCTGAAAGATACAAATAATTAAAGTTCAGTTTTTTAAGCCATGAAAAGGAGCATTGGGACTTTTTCTTTTTCCTAATAAAGCTCAAAGTTTATCAGATTTCTTGTTCAAACAGGGGGTTGTAGAGACTCAGTCTTATTTGAATTTGTAGGGCTAAAAACTAAATGCACAGGGCTAAGAAGCAGAAGCAGAAAACCAAATGCTGAATGATTAAATTATTGAATGAGTAGTTTGGACAGTATGATGGCAGCTGGGCGTCCTAGATCTTGTAAGTTCAATGATAAATTATTTTATTCGTCAATTTACCCAGCAAATACTTCAACCTCACTCCTGGTACCAAGTACTATTATCAATCAGGGACCAGTCAGGATAGCAGAAACGAAAATTTATAATTTGCCAGGACCTGGGAGCTCTGAGTTGTATCTCCATGCAGCTGCTGTTCAGAACCCTAAGGACAGGGTGCCCTTGGGGGGGTGCCCAGACTACCCAGGGAGGCAAGGGGAGGGGTGCCGTGACGGCTGCTCAGACTTCTGAAGAGAGAGCTGCAGGCGGCCTGGGCTGTGTGTGCTGCAAGTAGCTGGGGGCAGAGGCCAAATGTTTGCCGCTGCTTGAGAAATACAGACAATACTTGGAAAAATGGAAGGAAGTCTCTTTTCCCCTTTGTCCATCTTCTGAGGTTCCTTTCGTGCTTCCTGTTGTCAGGAGGAAGACAGCTGGCAAGATAAACAGAACTTCCTAGATGGGATTGTGAAGTTTAATTGGTTATGTCTTTGATCTTGAATTCAGGACTGAGCACCTTGCCTGTGTAGATGGGATTCTGGTATCCTCTGGCATAAAGAGACAGACATTTCAAATACTCTAGTCACCACTCACGCCTGGTGGAGATGAAGTGCCTATTGTATCCGATGCCACGTGAAAACAAGTGGATGAGGAAGACGATAAGGGTGGGGAGTTGGGCTGTTTCTGACTGCACTGCAGAACTCCAGAGAGGAAAGGGTTAGCTTGGGGCGTTCGATTCTCAGCTCAGGTCGTGGTCAAAGAACCAAAGAGGTTTTACGGCGGCTGTATCAACTATTACTGTGCAACAGCTTATACTAGCATTTAGTGGCTTAAGAGAACAACGCACCCTTGTCTCACAGTTTCTGAGAGTCTGGAATTCGGAAGTGGCTTACCCTGGCTAGTTCTGGCTCAAGGTCTCTCATATCGGCTGGGACAGATGTCAGTGGAAAGCTGAAGGACCCGCTTCAAAGGTACTACTTCACATGGCTGTAAAGTTGGTGCTTGTATGATGTCTATTTTTTCAGTTCTAGCCATTTTTGCTTCATGTATTTCAAAAACAATGTTTTAAAAGACTTTATTTTTGTATTTTTAAAAAGATTTTATTTATTTTTAGAGAGAGAGGTAGGGAGGGGGGAAGGGGGAGAGAAATATCAATGTGCCAGAGAAACATCAATTGGTTGCCTCTTACATGCCCCCCAGCCAGGGTCCTGGCCTGTAACCCAGGCGTGTACTGTCCAGGAACTGAATCACTGACCTCTTGGTTTCCAAGACAATGCCCAACCAACTGAGCCACACTGGTCAGGGCTCACAACAATGTTTTTAGGTGCATACACATTATGTCTGCTTGGTTAGTTGACTCTCTTATCATTATGTTCCCTCTTTATTCCTAATAATTTTCCTAGCTCTGAAATCTACTTTGTTTGATATCAATCTAATCTAATCTAAATATAACCAGTCAAGCTTTAAACCTTTTTTATTTTATTTTATTTTAAAAAATATTTTATTTAATTTTTAGAGAGAGGGGAGGAAAGACACTCAATCCACTGAGCTACACCAGACAGGGCTATTTTTTTTTTTAAAATTTATTGAGTTGAGAGTGCAAGAAATCAATTTGCTGTTCCACTTTGTTTATGCATTCACTGGTTGCATCTTGTATGTGCCTGACTGGGGCTCGAACCCACAACCTTGATATATTGGGATGACACTCTAACTGAGCTACCCAGCCAGGCCAGTCCAGATTTTCTTTCTTTTTTTTTTTTTAAAAGTTTGTGTGGTATATATTTTCCCTTTACTTTTAACTTATCTACTCATATATCATTATTTTCAAGTTGGTTTCTTGTAAACAGTGCATATATACATTTAAACTTATTTTAAAAAATATTTTATTTATTTATTTTTAGAGAGAGAGGGAGGGAAGGAGAAAGAGAGGGAAAGAAACATCAATGTGCGGTTGCCTCTCACGTGCCCCCTACTGGCGACCTGGCCCACAACCCAGGCATGTGCCCTGACTGGGAATAGAACTGACAACCCTTTGGTTCACAGGCTGGTGCTCAGTTCACTGAGCCACACCAGCCAGAGGAGAATATACCCTGGCTGGCGTATATGTATAAAAAATATATATATATATATTAATCCAATATGATCACTTTTTCTTTTTGGTAGAAATTCTCTGTTGTTTGAAAATTTTTCTCTTGGCTTGTTATCTCCTTTGATTAGATTTTTAAAAATTACTATTTAAAACATGTACATAGAGTAAAATGGACTTTTCTGCTTATAGTTCTATACATTTTAGCATGTTAATAGACTCACCTAATCATCACCACGATTAGGATACAGTTCTATCACCCTCAGAAAACTCCCTCATGCTGCCCCATTGTCAATTCCTTCCTCCGCCCCGAGTTCCTGGCCACGAGTGGCCCGCTCTCCACCCCTTGGGTCCTGCCTTTTCTAGAACGTCATATAAAGAGAATCATAATGCATGTAACATTTTGACACTGACTTCTTTCAGTCAGCTTAGTGCTTTTGAGATTTTTCCACATTATTGCACGTATAAATGATTCACTCCTTTCTCTTATTTAGTAGTTTCCATGGTGTGGATTTCTGTTTATTCACTTGTTGAAGGACATTCGAGTTGTTTCCAGTGTTGGCAATTATGAACAGAGCTTTTAGCAGCATCCATGTGCTTACAGGGTTTAACATTTTTTGGGTTGTGTGAGTGTGTGTAAACATGGGTTTTAATTTCTCCAGGGAAAATACCCAGGACTGGGACTGCAGGGCTACGTGGTGAATTACATGAAAAGTGCATTTAACGTCATAGGAATTACTGAGTGATTGTGGCACTTGGCATCCCCAGGACCAACATATGAAGGCTCCAGGGGCTCCAGTACTTGCTGACGCTTGGTGTTGCCAGTTTCAAATGTTCGTTGTTCTAACAGGGGTGGTGAGGCGAATGTCACAATGGTTGCAAATTGCACGTCCCTAATACCTAACCACGCACGTGAGGCAGCTTTTCATGTGCTTATTTGGCAGCTGTATACCTTTCTAGGTGGAGTGGTTGATAAAATCTTTTGCCTATTTTTAAAAATTTAGGTCGCTTTGCTTTGTTGAGTTTTGATAGTTATTTATGTTCTGCATAAAGCCCTTTGTTGTGTATGTGACTTGTGAGTTCTTTCTTCTAGTCTGTATCTGATTTCGGCAGCAGGGGAATTCTTACTTCAAAATGAGTTATGAAGTGCTCCCTTCTCTTCTATTTCCTGAAAGAGATCGTATGGAGTTGGTGTTTTTCCTTCTTTGAATTTGTCAAATTCTTTTTCTGAGGATTTTAAACTACAAATGCACTCATTCAGCAAATAAATTATTAGTCACATTTTCTATTTTTTTCCTTGGGGAATTTTGGTTGTTTGTGTCTTTTAAACAACCAGTCTATTTCATCAAAATGTAAAACTTTTGTGCATCAAAGGGCACCATCAAAGAAGAGAGAAGATAATCCAGAAAGTGGGAAAAAATGTTTGCAAATCATACATATAATAAAGGATTTGCATCCAGAATATTGAAAGAACTATCATAACTCAATAATAAGATAAATAACCCAATTAAAAGTGGGCAAAGGGCTTAAATAGACATTTCTCTAGAGAAGATATACAAATGGCCAATAAACACACAAAAAGGTGTTAAACATCATTAGTAACTAGGGAATGAAAATAAAAACCATAAGTGTTAGTGAAACTTAAAGAAACCGAAACTCTCATGTATTGTTGGTAGGAATGTAAAATGGTATAGCCAGCTGCTGTGGAAAATTTTGAAAGTTCCTCAGTGTTAAGCATAATTACTACCTTCAGGTATATTACCCAGTGAAGTGAAAACATACATTCGTGCAAAACCTTGTAATCGTTCGCAGCACCACTATTCACAGGAGCCAAAAAGTGGAAGCAGATCACCTGTCTATGAATGAGGGTGGCATATCCCACAGGGCAATGTTCTTCCACATAAAAAAAATGAAGTACTGATAAATCCTATGACATGGATGAGCCTTAAAATGTTCAGTAAAAGACACTGTATGGACAAAACTTACCTAAATCTAAAGAGACAGAAAGACCAGTGGTTGCTGAGGGCTGGGGGAGGGGTGAGCTGGGGAGTGGCAGCTAATGGGCGCGGGGCTCCTTTTTAGGGCGATGACAATGTTTTGAAATTAGGTTGTGGTGGTTTGTGCTCCTCTGAACCCATTAGAAACTACTGAATCTTACATTTTAAGAAGGTGGCTTGTATGTGATTTGTATGTTACAAAATCCACGATGACATTGTAATCAGTCGTAGCAATGAGGACTCTAGCAGCTGTGTGTTTTCCTCTTTGCTTGTTACGTGTCCATCAACTAATTTTGCCTTCCCTCTAGTATTTTATGTGAAAGTATTGACAATGCTGATGCACCTTACTATTTCTTCCAGTTATGGAACACTCAAGTGGCATTTTGGCTGGAACCAACAGTGACGGATGTGACGACTATGGAACTTTGCTGTCCTCCCTTCCAGGGAACAACAGGTCTGTGTGAGAAGGGCACTTGCCCGGCGCTGGGGGAAGCAGAAAGGTTTCGAGTGGTATGGAAATTCGGATTCGGCACAAAGGTGTGTATGAGTGATGGGGGAGTGTGCTGGTTACTTACTGTGTCTCAGCCCCAAACCCGCTCTGCTTTCCGTTCTGTGAGGCTATAGCTGGACTGCTGAAAACTACATTTCCAATGGGCTTCTTGTTAAGGCTGACCTGCTAGTAGGGACTGGCTGAAGGGGACTGGGAAGTGAAAGAAGGGAAGGGACTTTCTTCTACTCTCAAAACCAGTTATCAGAAGTGGACATTTAGCTCCGGCATGGGCCATTTTTGACATTTAGCTCCAGCACGGGCCATTTTTGTACCTACCTTCTTAGAAGTTCCAGCACCAACTGCTACGAATCCAACCCTTCCCTTCAGTGAACATCAAAAATCCAAGTGCTGGTCTCATGGGGCTCTTCCCTGTAGGTTCTGGCCAGTTTCCCAGATGACCCCCAGTGATCCATTCCAGTCCTGGTATTAGTGGCCATGTCTGCTCTTCCACTGAACCAGCTGGCCAGTGTGACCAGTGGAATATGGTGAAAGTGATGCTGTGGACCCGAGCCTGGGTCATAAAGGGCAGTGGCCATGTGCATGAGCCACATCAAAGGGCCTTTGCCACTCCCTCAAAGGACCGAAGCCCCAGGCAATATCTGACCACAACCTCGGGAGAGACCCCAGACCAGAGCCACCCAACCAACCTCAAGAGAAACCTCAAACAAGAACCACCCACCAATCTCAGGACACACTCCAAACCAGAACCATGCACCCAACCTCAAGAGAGATCCCAGGCCAAAACCACCCGCTCACCCACCCACGCTGCTCCCAAATTCTGGACAGACATCAAGAGCCATGTGCGATCACTGTTATTTTAAGCCACCAGGGTTAAAGGGTGAGTAGTTGTATTACATCGGATAACTACTGTCACCTCTTCTTTCCCTAAATGCAGCCAAAGGTGGCTGCAGTTCATCATCTCCAGGTTACCTCAGCACCACTGTTTCGACAGCTGTGCAAATTCCCTGGATTAAATGCCCTGTATTTGAAATAACTAGTGTGGTTTCTGTTTTCCTGATTGAACCCTTTAAGTTTTAGAAAGAAGAAAACATGAAATGAAAGCAATATAGTCTCTGCTATTTCCCTCTACTCTTCCCCCTCCCAAACCCGGCTCTGGGGAAGTCTTCACTTGTCCCGACGGGCCACCACCTCTGCTCTGCCCTCTGCATCCTCTGCCCCCTGCATTTGTCTCCCACCAGGCCTCCAGTCACAAAGCTCTCCTCCTGTCCCACCTCCTCTGGGCCCCAGACACACAGTGCTACGCAGGAGCTGGGTGGGGGGAGCGCAGAATCGAGTTTATTGTTCTGAGTCTGGGATTTGTTCCTTAGACATCAAGATTCCTGGATGGAGGTGACTGTCGCACCTCCCTGAGTCACAGTCCTGTGGGCTTGTTTGGATTGTTTTCCAGGTTCAAGTGCACTGAGAAGGCTTCACAGTTTTAATACTTCCTAGATGCTCAACTGAGGCAAAGTGACAAAATGGCCCCCCCACCCCACCCGCCAAAAAAATAAAACCCCAAGCTCCCAGCAGCTGCTGCTGCAGCCGTATGAAAAAATAATACAAACTCTTCTTAAAAAATAGATTACACAGAAAGAACCCAGAGGACAGAGGGACATGGGGGGAGGCAGGGGCTGCTCCAGCCACCGGTGGGGAGCCTTGGGGAGAGGCCCAGGAGGGGCGCTGAGATGGACCGCAGGGGCTGCGATGCTGGTGGATGCCTGCCTCGTCTGCTCTGCCCAACCTCCCCCTGCGGCTCCTCCCAGCAGCTCGGGCTCAGGGAACTGCCCTTTATCCTGAGGCCTGGTACCTGCTTCTCACTAAAGTGGCTTCAATAAAGAAACAAAAAGACCCAAAGCTGGAAGGGCTGCTGCCCAGACCGCAGGGATGTCCTCCTGTAGGAGCAGACCTCCCTCTGCTTTGGGGGTTTGGATAGTTATCAATACCTGCTACTACCTAGACACCCCTGGGGGTGACAGGCCCCAGACTCCCTTATGGCTCCTGGGCACACGGCCTCTCCCTTGACACACACCCCACTGTGCACCCAGCTGTGCCAGGGCCCGGTCTGCAGCTGTCCTCCATCAGGCCTCGGAAGAGCTGCGGACAGGTGGAGGGTGTGCAGGACGGCCGGGGCGGTGGGGCGCGGGGTGGGGCACAACTCACATGGGCCCTCCAGCTCATGCAAGGAGAAGCAAGAGGGGGCAGCCCCAACCAAGACAGAGGTAAGGTGGGGCGAGGTGATGGTGTATGTGCAGCCAGGCCGGCTCTGGGGCCAGGGGCAGATGGGGTAGGGGCCACAGCCCACAGGGGAGGAGGAGGCAAGTCAGGGCCTGGTGCTGGGGAGGGGTCTGGGTGCCCGCTGCCCGCTGAGGGCTTCACACCCAGCTACCTCCTACACAGGAATCTGGTGCAGGGTGTATTCTCTGCAGTGGGGACGGGGCTTCTGGGTGGGCTGGGCTCAGTCAGGGACCTCGGGGTGGGCAGGCAGTCCACTTTCACCACGCCGGTAGGTCTCCCAGAAGCCCCTGTCCAGCTGCTCCAGCTGTGAGCCCAGTGGGAGGTGGCCAGCCAAGTGCATTCGGAGGGTCTCCAGCCACTGCTCCAGCTTCACGAAGGAGGGCCTGGGGTGACGGGTACGGGGAGAGGGACGGTGGATTCTGGCTTTGCAGGGGACTGGCCCACCCCCAAGGTTGCCCAGGTTAAGCCCCACCCTACTCACCTCTTCTCTGGATCCAGATCACAGCAGCGCACGGTAATGGGGAAGAAGCTTGGGGGACAGTTTGGGGGGCAGTAGCGGTCCAGGAAGCCTCGCACATTGAGGCCAAAGTCCATGGTGCGGGGAAGATAGTCAGGATCAGCGTTCACCCGCCCGATGATCTGTCCAGCACAGGGCAGGCAGTTACCCAGGTGCCCTTGGGGCTGAGTGCCACCCAGGTGGGTTTGCAAGCAGGTCACACTGGGCCTGGATGCAAATTGCTGTGGGCAGCCCAGTTCCCAGAAGCCTCTCTGGCTCGAGAGGCCTGCAGACTTCCAGCCTGCAGCCTGGGAGGGCAGGGAGTGGGCAGGAGCCACTGGGCCTAATGCCAGCTGCTGCCCAGCCCAGGACCTACCTCACACAGGACGATTCCAAAGGAAAACACATCCACCTTCTCATCATAGCTTCGGCCTAGACAGAGAGACGGACTGTTACTGGGTGAGGCAGGGCCAGGAAGGCCAGCTGGCAGGGGGGCTGGGCCAGAGACTGACCAGCCTCTTGGATGCCCAGGCCAGCAGGTCAGATGCTCTGCTCCTAACCCCACCAGGTCTGAGCAAACTGTCGTGGGGTGAGAACGAGAGCCCTGGGCAAGGGGTCCCAGGCCCAGCTCAGTCACTGACAAGCCGTATAACTCCAGACAAGTCATGAACTTCACGGTGGCCCTGAAAGTTGACCACATCAGACCCCTGGAACCTGTGAAGGTTACTTCATTGGAAATACGATCTTTGCAGATATGATGAAGGATCTTGAGATGGCATAATCTTGGGTTACCCAGGCAAGCCCTAAATGCCATCACAAGTGTCCTTATAAGAGAGATAGAAGAGCCCTGACTGGTGTGGCTCAGTGGGTTGGGTGTCATCTCACAAAGTAAAAGTTTGCCAGTCCAATTCCTGGTCAGGGCACACGCTTGGGTTTCAGGTTCAGTCCCCAGGCAGGGCACATACGAGAGGCTGCTGATGGATGTTTCTCTCCCTCCCTCCCCCTCTCTGTAAGAATAAATAAATAAAATCTTTTCTAAAAGACGGAGAGAGAGAGACAGAAGAGAAGGTACAGCAGAGGAGCCCGTGGCCACGGGAAGATGGAAGCCGAGATTAGAATGATGTGGCCTGAGGACACCAGGACAGCCAGCAGGAGCTGAAAGCAACATGGAACGAACCCTCCCCTACAGTCTGCAGTGGATACAGCTCTGCTTCTGTCTCCCAGAAGCTTATATAAAAGAATAAATTTCTTTTGTTTTAAGCCACCCACTTTGTGGTGATTTGTTACAGCAGCCTCAGGAACTGATACAGACTCTTTAAGCCTCAGTTTCCTCATCTGTAAAATGGGAAGAATACCATCTAATTCATGATGTTAAAAACATCTAATTCACGATGTTAAAAACAATCAGTACAGCCAATTGTTTATTGAATGCTGCCTAGTTTATAGCTTTAATCCTCATACCACCCCTTAAAGATAGGGACCGTTAGCCTCATTTTACAGATGAGTTATTTGGGGGGCTATGTTGGCTCTGGTCAGAGCTGGCACTGAGATGACCCTGTGTTGGCATGCCACCTGCCCGTGGAGGGGCTTTAAACACGTGGTCTGGGCATACACAGGACCGCTGTGTGGCGGGCCTGATTAAAAAAAGAAAGGGAGTGGAATGGGGGTGAGGGAGAGAGAGAAAGAGAAAATGAATAATGGCCCCCCACGATGTCCACATCCTGAGCCCTGGGACTGTGAATACGCTGCCTTACATGGGACTGTGCAGGTGTGACTAAGTTAAGGATCTTGAGATGAAGAGATTACAGTGGATTATCGGGGTGAGCCCTGTGTAATCACAAAGGTCCTTATGAAAGAGGGAGGAGGCTCAGAGTCAAGGAGAGAGATGTGACACTGGACACAGATGTCAGAGAGAAGATGCCAGGTGGCTAGCCTTGACAGAAGAAAGCGCCACCACCTGAGGAATGAGGTGGCATCTAGAAGACGGAAGAAGAAAACAGGTTGTCCCCTGGAGCCTTCCGAAGGAGCCAGCCTTGCTGACACCTAATTTCAGCCCAGTGAGGCTGCTGTTGGACTCCTGACCTCCAGAACCACACGATCATTGGGGTTTTTTAGGTCAAGTGTGTGGTAATTTGTTACACAAGCAATAGGAGGCTCATATAGGACTCAAAGTAGAGGTGGAGGGGCCAGGGAGGCCAGGGGTTGGGGGGCTGCAGCTCTGCCTGGGACCCCTGGGTCCCTAAGACAAGACAGGTGGGGCCGCCCACTCACCGTTGATCATCTCGGGTGCCATCCAGTACGGGTTGCCTACCACCGTGTATCGCTTTTTTCGGTCTGGCTTCTTGAGGCTTCGCAGGTCCTGGGGCTGAGTCTTCTCATCCACCATGAGCCGTGCCAACCCAAAGTCGGCCACCACCACAGTCTTGTTCTGGGGTGACGAGGAAAAGGGGTCACACTGAGCATGCTCCTGCCACATCCAGCTACGTGCTCCTAGCCCGGACCCACCCCAACCCACAGCCAGCCAGAGAACACACCTCTGACACCTGGGGGCTTGCCGAGGGGGGTGGCAACCCCACCGCTTAGAGGGGCTCAGGTGCAGGGTGAGGACCCCCTTCCTTCCCTGAATCCCTCCGCTCTTTGCGAATGGAGTTGTCCAAAGCTTCCGAAAACACCAGTGTGGCCCCACTCCCCTGCTTATTATTTATCTCTTAATTCTCCAACAACCTGGTACGTGCTATCTTACAGGTGAGGTGACTCAGGCCAAGAGAGGTGAAGAAAGTTGCCCAAGGCCACCCAGCTGGCCAAGGACAGGACTGGGATTCAAAAACCCAGGTCTCTGGAGCCCCTGCTCTACTGCTTCAGGTGTGGCGGAGCCCCTCCCAGGGCCCGGTCAGAACCCTGGCAGAGTTGGGGTGCTAACTGCTATGTCTACCCCACAAGGCGGGAAATTCAGGGACAGAGCCTCCTGAGAGATGAGGGGCAGGCGGTGAGGCCCAGGGCACAGTGCCAAGCCAGGGAGCTGGGGAGGTCCTCTGAGTGCCCCGTGGCCCAGCCTCTCAGGCTTGGTGCCTAGGGCCCTGGAATTCTGGAGCCCATTTGTCAGCTCCAGGGTGACTATTGCTGGTGACACCGAGGAGTGGGCACAGAGGCTGAGGTGGCAGGGCCTCAGGCAGGTGGCCGCTAGGGCCAGGCTCACTGTGAAGGGAGGAACCCTGTGCTGCCTTTGAGAGTGACACAGATGTGGACAGTCACGTAGAAAAGATTACAGAGATGGCAAGTGGCAGAGGGGAGGCATTTGCAGCCCTTGCCCACCTTGAAGGGGCCTCAGGTGAAATAGTCCCTCTCAGGGCTCCATCTCCTTCCTCAGGGGTAATACCAGGTGGGGGGCAGCTGAGGGGTCTGGACCTGGGGTCCCCAGACTGCTGGGCAGTGGTTCTTGAACGCCAGGGTCCACCAGGATTGTCCAAGTGCTGGTTCCTGACCCAGCCTTTTCAGAAGGCCTGAGGTGGGGGCGGGCGGGCAGTCTCTGGACTGTGCACTTTTGATGAGTCTCCCGGGACTTAATGGTGCAGGGCCCGCAGACTCTGCTGTGGGAAGCAGCTCCAGGGAAAGCAGCCAGGATGACCACTGCATTCTCAGAGGCCCCACGCTGAAGTCCAAGGTTTTGAAATTGTGCCCAGATGCACTCTGGGGACAGGGGGGCTCACAGCTCTCATCAGGTTCCCAAAGGATGGGCTGTGCTGCGGGATCAAGGCTGTGACAGGTCTCCCTGTCCTCGCCCTGCCCAGAGTGCTGGTGGGGCCTTGCAGTGACGCCCATTGCCAGCAGGGGCAGTCTAAGCAGGCTCCCTGGGAGGCCCACAGAGTGGATCCAGCTTCACGTGCTGGCTGGCCACTGCTTCCCACTGATCCCAGAGGGCTGAGGGCCCCCACTTGACGGGGAGCAACTCCAGGCTTCCTGACTGTCATACGGGCCTTTGCACGTTGCACTCCCACCACCATAAACACCCTTCTCACAGTGAATTCACTGGGCAAACACCTCCCAGGAGAAACTCCTCCTGGGCTGGGTCTCACCCTGCCTGGAGTGAGGTGGGTCACATCCCCCAGCAAATTCACGTCTGCCCAGAACCTCAATGTCAACTTATTTGGAAATAGGGTCTTTGCAGATACAAGTAGTTAGGATGAGGCGACACTGGACCAGGGTGGGCCCTGAATCCAATGTCCTTATGAGAGGAGGACACGCAGGCACATGGAGGGAAGAGGGCCAGGTGAAGATGGGGCAGACTGCAGTGATGCAGCTGCAGCCAAGGAATGCCAAGCAGGGCCAGCAGCCGCCAGAAGCTAGGAGAGAGGCCGGGGCCAGACTCTCCCTCGGAGGCCCTAGGGGACCAGCCCTGCCCACACCTTGATTTTGGACCTTTGGCTTCCTGAACCCTGAGAACATGTTTCTGTCACTTTACACCACCCGGCCTGTGGTGCTGTGTTCTGGCAGCCCCAGAAACCTCTCCAGCGGGGCACAGTCAGCGGCCCCTCCTTTTCTTTCTGAAACCGCCGGTGGTTGTTTCACTCCAGACTCCCTGCCTCCACTGCCCCCCCAACTTAAGTATGTCCCCCCCAGCCTCTTTCAGGAAGCCTGCCCTGACCACCCCCGCCCACGAGCCCAGGCCCGACTACAGGCCCACCGCTGTGGGCGCTGCCCAGTGCAGGCCGAGCCGCTCTGCCACGGCCTTTCTCGGTGAGCGCCACACTCCTGGTCCTTTACGGTTTATACACCAGTTTCTCCTTGGCCTCCTACAACCTGCAAGGTCAGCGGCTCAGAGAGCTGCAGCCACACTGCAGGCGAGGTCTGTCTGCCTTCTGGCCTTGAGCTGCTTCCCTATGGGCTTGTTGGGGTGGAGGTGTCTACCCAGAAACCCCCGTTCAGAGAAGGCCCCCCGCCTAGGAGTGCGGTGTGCAGGGCTCCTGCTGCCCCTCCCTCCCCGGCCCAGGCTGCTCACCTCCCGGACCAGGCAGTTGTGGGAGTTGAGGTCCCGGTGGATGATGTTCATGGAATGGAGGTAGGCCTGGGGGTGAGGGCACGGAGGTCAGGAGGCAGTGCACTGAAGGACCCCAGCCCTGCCCCAGAGCCTCCCACCCGCCTCCCCCCTACTCAGGCCAGCCATGGGTGCTCTTCCCACCCTCCATTCAAGCCCCTCTGCCCACTCTCAAAGCTTCCTTGTGGTTTCCATTTCTAAATCCCTGTGGAATTTTAGGCTAGCAGAGAGAAAGTTTTTGTAAGTGTGGTTGGGGCCCCCAGCCCAGACTCTGTAGGTCAGAACCAGAGCCTACTCACCATGCCGGAAGCTATGTCCTTGGCAAAGCTCACCCTCTGGCTCCACGGGTACTGGCTCTCCTGGGTGGGCGGAGAAACAACGGCCAGGAGGGGCCAGTGGGGCCGCGGTGGCAGGACAAGGGGGTGAGAGAGGGGCAGGAGGGGTGTCCCAGAGGGTCCGAAACCCCTACTCTCTTCTACACCCACACCTGTTCCTTCTAAGGGGTGTGGGTAAACAATTCCGAATAATTTTCTAACAGACTGATTTCAAACAGTAAAAAGGGAGGTGTGGGGAATACTCCACTCTAGTTCCTGATCGCCACCTTTGAGGAAAAAAGCTTTTTTATCTTACACAATATCCCATTTTTTCAAATTAAAAAAAAATCTGAAGCTACTTTGGCGGACCATCAGAGACAGGTGGGCCTGGTGGGGTGACCTGCAGAACGCCAGCCACACTGCTCAGGAGAGAAGGGTTCTGGGCTCCAGTCATGTGGGGAAACACCGTCTCTCTCTCGCCACGTTCCCTAGGAGACCTCCAGCAGGACGTGAAGCCACGAGAGCAAATTAAAGACTCGGGGTGCAGTTAGGGAGCCGAAGCTGGCGCAGCCCAGTGTTTCTGAGTGGTACCCACCCCAGAGTCCCCTCTGAGAAGTTACGTATGGTAGGAGCCCACAGGAGCGACACTCTGGCGATGCCAGGTAATTCCGCCGAGGGGTGAGGAACCCACGGCAGGCGTGGGAGGTGGACAGGACCCGAGGTGTCGGGGTAACGCTGAGGGGGCCCTAGTACAGGGCCCGGGGTCGCTGCCAGCAGCACGAGAGCGCCAGATGCGCCCCTCCAAGCACTGTTTCCAAAGATGGCTTCGTCATTTTTTAAAAGAAAGTTCTGAATTTTATGGAAAATCTCGAACAGCACAATTGTTTGGTTTCACCAGAAGTAAAACAAAGGCCCACTATGAAGAGATAACAGGAGGGGCCTCTCCTCAGGTGTTTGACCTGTGGCAGGTGTGGCTGTGTCGGGCTTGTGGCCCTGAAGGACGGCTAATTCATGAAAGCCTCCGTGTCTCCTCAGCAAAGCCACCACCCTTCTCTGGGCCCCAGCTTTTCCCCGGCTTCAGATGGAGCCAGTGCGGCCCTACTGGATTCCCTCAAATCAGGCTTTGGAGGGTCTCTGAGACCAGAGGCTGACCCCACCGAAGAGAGACTGGGCCCAGAGGGGAGGTGCCCGGCAGGGGGCAGCTCAGCACTCACCATGTTCTTGATGATGCCGCGGAGGGTGCCCCCCTTGATGTACTCGGTGATGAAGTTAAGCCTCTTGTCCTTGTAGAGCACCCCGATGAACTTGAGCACATTGGGATGCTCCAGGCATCGCATGACCTTGACCTGGTGGAGAGAAAACAGGCTGGGCCCGGGGCTGTGCCCACATCTCTTCCTCCACTGTCCCAGAGGCAGGCCACAGACAGTGCCACAGACGGAGGGGCCTCCCCACCCCCTGGGGTCCTGTCACACCCACTGGCCACGGTGCTTTGTTCAAGCTGCTCAGACCCCCAAGGGTGGCCCTGTCCTTCTCGCCCTCCTGGCAGATACTGTCTCTTCTTTCAATATGTGAGCTGAGTGCCACGTCCTCTGCCACCCCCTCTCAGTGGGGGAAAGGGTGGGGACCACAGCACATTGCAGAAGTCTGGTGAAGAGGAGGGGGCAGTTCCACTTACTGACCTCCTTGAGAAATGTCCTCTGTGTCTCCTCGTCGAACCGGATCAGCTCCTTCATCACCATCACCTCACCTGTCTCCCGGTGTGTCACCTGTGTGGGGACACCGAGGCATGGAGACAGACAAACAGAGGCTCTGTTCTAAGTCTGACTTGTCAGAGGTCCCGTCCATACCCCAGGACTGCCGGGGAGATCAACGGTCAGCCTCCAGATCTTCACAGACATTTCCTGGCCCTCAAGGGCAGAAGGCCTTAATACCTTTACAGGTGAGGAAACTGAGGTTCAGAGGTTTCCTGCCAGGGCCCAAGGTCAGCCAGCTGGCAGGGCAGGGGGTGGCTGGAGCTTGGGCCCAGGACTGCCTGACCAGAGGCCAGCTCTTTCCTCTGTCCTGCTGGGCCGTCTCCAGCAGGCAGAACGTGGCTCTACAAGGGACTCCTCCCCTGGCAAGAGGATGGAGACAAGGGCTGGGGGCCAGGGCCAATCTCAACAAGGGCGCATGGGTGGCCTTGCCAGTGCCTTTTGTGTAATCCTGGATCTTCTACCCTAGTCGTAGCTGGTGACATGAGAGCCAGCGAAGGGCTCATGTCTCAGGCGGGGAGAGTGTGAAGGGAAAGCAGCCCTGAGCCCCAAGCCCCGAGTGGGTTGGCATCAAGCTCAGTACAAGGCCTTCAGGGTCTGGCTGGGCTGCCCTCCCCTCCACCACCTTCCAACGACCTCCTCCATATGAGGTTCCAGGACCGTCTGGAGTTGGCCCCCTCCCTGTCACTAGCTCAGGGAGGCCTCAGTGGAGGTGAGTACTGGCCGGAAGTCTGGAGCCCCATCTATGTGGATTCCTAGACGCATCGGCGGGAGGAGGCAGAACTGAGACCCCTGCTCCCACTCCTGGCCCAACCCTACACGGCATGCCTTATACCTTGATGGCCTGGCCGAAGCAGCCCTTGCCCAGCACCTCCCCGTGGATGAGGTCCGATGGTCGGAAGATGCGGTGTGGCCGGCAGACCACGCGGAGGGACTCAGAGCGCCCCAGATCCTTGCGCTGGGAAGCAGGGGAGCCCAGTGAGCCGGCACCTGGAGACCTGTCGATGCTGTAGCTCCTCCTGGGGGCACACACACAAGCCCAGTGCCACTGGGGGCAGATGGACACCTGGCTGAGCCCCCTGGGGGTGGCCAGGCCTCAGCCTGACCCTTCCTTTCGCCTGTCATGCTCCCCTCTATGTCGGTGTTTGCACAGTCATCGGCCCGAGGGGGTAGCGCACAGCGGCTCTCTCCTGGGGCGGTCACAGGCTTTTGCCTCATCCCGATGGCCCGCCCTGCTTGGCCTTCCTGTTTGAGGCCCACTACTGTTCAGGTTCCCTGCTGAGTAGGAATTGGTAGGAATTGCCCATTGGTGCCCACTGGTAGGAATGTTTCTCCTTGGGCTTCCCTGCTTGGTGGCCCTGGGTCACACACTTCTGTCTCCCAGCATTTGAGTCCTGGGTACAGAAGCAGATGACCTGCCTAGGAAGCCCTGCCATATAGGTGGCCCTCTAGGGTGGGGCAGGAGCTCCAGATAAACACAGATGGGGAGAAAATACATGACTTCGACATCACTGTTTCTTAGAGTAAAGGCTGTCCCCTGAGACGTTGTCCCCCCCCCCCCCCAAGTCTTTACCAGGAGTCCTGAGCAGGCCCACAGTGAGTTGAGTGAGGACCAGAATGCTTCTAGGTTTCTTCCTCATGTCTCCCAACCCCCTGCAAGAGGGTACGGGGCACCCCCCACACCTGGACCACCACGACAGCCCTCTAGCTGTCTCTGGTCTTGGGTGTCCTTCCACACAGGGGACCAGAGGGGTCTCTGTGAAAAACATCACTTTGCGGCGATACCTTGAGGGCAGACAGCGTCATAGACCCCTGCCAACATCTCAAGCCTTACAGTTAGCTTCTACCTGGAAGCCACTCCTCCCAAACCACACCCAAGGCTCCCATGATGCTGAGTAAATAATCCCCAGCTCGGGAGTTGCTTCCGCCTGTCTTCCCATTTCTCATCACCCTTCCTTCCTCTTGCACTGTCCCCAGCACCTTCTGCTGGCTTGCCTTTTTACAGGGCTGACTATCTCATGGACTGAGCATCTGAAGGGTGGGGATCAGGTCCCATCCCGCGGCCCAGTGTCGGTGAAAGTACCTAGATACGCCCAGGTGCAGGGTGGACTTACAGGACGGGTTTCTGCCGGGCAGAGCTGCCTGCTTCTCCGCTGGGAGTGTGAGCTGGGGAGACCAGGGGGCTGGGCTCAGGCCCTGCCATGTGGCCCAGTGTGTCGTGGGGGTCATGCTCAAGAGTCAGCTGGAGAAGGCGGCTGGTTTCCTGGATCAGCAGATCAATCTGGGGAGAACAGGTGTGCGGACAGGTGAGCCCCAGGTGGTGGGGGGCGGTACTGAAGGCACCGCCTCCAGTCCCGCTTACCAGACTCAGGACCCATACCTCATCCAGGGGCACGTTCCGAATGGGTGTGCCATTGATTTCCAGGATCCGGTCTCCAACGTGGATGGAATTCTTCACATCTGGACTCATGCAGCCTGGGTCCACTCTGTGGGCACAGAGCAGTGGTCAGACCCTTGGCCCCCTGTCTGCCCCCTAGAGCCCTGAGAGGAAACCAAAGCAAAGGGATCACATTGGGGTGAGGGGGCAGATGATTCTGTCTTGTGTGATCAGCAATGGTAATGGTCTAGAGCCCGGAGTTCTGGTTTGGTGGTAAGAATTCTGTAATTAATCACCAACGTCTGCCCTGTGATGCTGGGGAAAGGTGGAGCTGCCCTGCATGCTCAGGGGCTCCCGTCCAACAGAGTGTCATCTCTGCCGTGGAGGAGCTTCCGGGGATGCTCGGGGCAGACGAGTGTCATGAGTCCTGAAAGGGTCTGGATCCTCTGGCTTCCTTCCTGACTCCTGAACTTGCCCTGAGAGGTGTGGTGAAGGCCCCCATTCCCCCAGAGTCAGCAGGAAGAAGCCCACAGCCTGCCCTGAGCCACAGTTGCAGAGCGGTGACAGGATGACACCCTGGATTAGTGGGCCATAAGCTAACTCACGGAATGGCCAGTGAGTTTGCCAAGTTTAATTGCTTCTTTTAACTCTTTGGTGTTAATTATCTGGTTTTCCTTTGTCTTCATAAAAGCTTTTTAAAGAATGGTCACTTTCTCTCTGCCCTGATATGGAGAAGGGCTGGGGGACAGCAGAGACTGACAACTTTGTGGAAAACAGATTCATAAAAAAATTTCATTATACAGAGTATATTCTCACATGGGGGAGCTCTTCCTTACACTGGAAAGCCAGGTAGTAAGTGCAGAAGGAAGCACAGAGTTAGGAAATCACCATTATGTAGCCATTGTGGTAATAACTGATACAGATAAGGATCATCTGTGGGTGCTAGCACCATTTGGTGGCAGGTCCTTGGGGAACAGGATATTTACAAAGGCAAATCTCATAAATGACTTACTTGTTGAGTACATTGCCAAGGGAAAAAATGTCCCTCACAGCGGAGAGGAGTATTTGCCCTTTGTCAAGGAATGACAGCCGACAGCCCCAGGAAAGGGCGGGCTTTGCGACACCGCGTGCACCACGCACAGAAGTGGACACAGCATCGCTTACGCAGGGACAGGCCAAAACGCAAAATGACCTAAATCTAATAAAGAGAAAACGCCAGACGGAGGGACGCTCCCTTAACAACGGACCTGCACTCCTCGTGAATGTCATGAAGGACCATGAAAAGTGAGGAAGTGTCACAAATTAAAAGAGACTGAAGGGACTCGAGGACCCAGTGAAATGCAGGGTCATGAACTGGATCCTGGATTGAGAAAACTAATAAAGGTGCAGAATAAAACCTGGCAACATCTGAAAATGGATGGTAAGTTGCATAAAAGTACCGTATCAATGTTAAATTTCCTAAATGTCATGATCACATGTAAGATACAAGCGATACTTATGTAAGAGAATACCCTTGTTTTTAGGAGAATGTAAAGTGTATTTGAGGGTTTTTTTTGGCGGGGGGAGGAAGGGTCAATGATATCTGCAACTTATTCCCAAATGATTTTGTAATAACAATATGTACATATGTGTGTATATAAATATAAATCAGTACATGTGCACACACACATAAATGCAGAGGGAGACACACACACACACACCCCAAATGTGGCAAAAAATTAAAATCAGTGAACCTAGGGGAAGGGTTTATAGGCATTCAATATACTTATTATTTTAGCAAGTTTTCTGTAAATTTATAAATTTCACGACAAAAAGTTGAAAAAAACAATGAACACACTTTCATTACTTTTTTTTCCCTAAAAAATGTATATATTACTTAAACTCCCCATCTTCTCTCCGTCAGTCTCCTGTTAGGGCAACAGAGGGCCGGGTCACAGATAAATTAAACTTTGCTTAAAATTCTACTACAAACAAAATGAAAAGTGGTTAACTAAGACTGGCTTAAAACAAGTAAATCCGGTTAGCAGCCTCTGGGCAACCTGGGAGCTTCTGAGAAGGGGGTGGCTCTTTGCAGAAATTGGAAAGCAGATGTTGGCTAGAAGGAACACTCAGCCAGAAAGGGAGATAGTGCGGGGGGAGGTGCTACTGGCTCTTCATTTCTAAAATTCTGCCTGGCTGTCAGGCACCAGCTGGTCTGGGAGTCTCCCCATCTCTCTCACCAGTCTGTCTGCTTACTTGTGCGTGTGAGGCAGCTGCTGGCCTGGCTGATGCTCAAGATGGGGGGTGGGAATGAAGAGTCGAGCCTGACAGCATCCTCCTTCCCAGTACCATCGTCACTTCTTATCAGCTCCGAGGCACGGTGCCTGGTACCCAGCAGGTATGTGAGAAAGGCACGGTGCCTGGTACCCAGCAGGTATGTGAGAAAGTTCACTGAATCCAGTGGGGGCTGGCTCTTAGTTCTCATGTCCAGGCATTTAAATGTCCAGACATGGGAGACATTTAAAAATACTTTTCAAGGAGTCAGTAAAGGCCCTGAACAGATATTGGAAGGCTCCAAAGTGGCCAACTTCCTCATTGTTCAAAGACCCCAAAGCCCAGAGTGACAAGGGAGCGGCTCGCCGTCACCGGGCTGGCTCCCTAATCTTCTTTCCTTCTGGCGTCTCAGACCTTTTCTACATCCTTCATGATTTTTTTGGGCACGATCTGCTAGTAGTAAATCTTGGTTTTTTTTTTCTGTTTTGTCTGCCTTAACATGTTTATTTGACCCTCATTCTTGAAGGATATTTTCAAATATAGAATTCTAGGTGGATGGTTATTTTTTGCTCAATGCATTAAATATATCACTTCACTGATTTCTTGCTTAGATGGTTTCTGTTGAGAAATCAGCTGTCAGTCCAACTGTCCTTTTCTGAAGGTAATTCGTCTATTTTTTATGGTCTTTAAAGGTCTTTTCTTTTGCCTTGGAGTGCTGGTTTCACTAGACAGGTGATCCATGGGTGGATTTCTTTTTATTTTGCTGTTTGGGATTTACTGGGCTTGAGTCTGTAGATTGGTCTTTTACCAGTTCTGGGAAGTTCGCAGCCATTACCTCTCCAAAGAGTGCCTCTCCCCCATTAGTTCTCTCTGCCCCTAGGATTCCAAATAGGTGATTCGGTCCCCTCACGGTCCTCCACGTGCCTTAATGTCTCTCTCACAGTTTTCATCTTTTTGTGTCTCTGCTTCTCTCTTCTGCTGTTTTAAACCCTACTCCACTGTTAAATACTTACATTAATGTTTTCATTTTAGTAATCACATATTTCATTTCTAGGGTTTATATTTAGTTCCTTTACAAATTTATTACTCTTTATTCATTTTTCAAGTACCTTTCTCATTAAAACATATCGAGCATAATTATGTTTTTAATATATTTTACTGATTATACCATTACAGTTGTCCCATTTCCCCCCTTCATTTCCCTCCACCCTGCACACTCCCTCCCCCCCATTCCCTTTTAGTTCATGTCCATGTGTCACAAGTTCTTTAGCTTCTACATTTCCCATACTATTCTTGCCCTCCCCGTCTATTTTCTATGCACCATCTATGCTACTTATTCTCTGTATCTTCTCCCCCTTTCTCATCCTCCCACTCCCCTGTTGCTAACCCTTCATATGATCTCCATTTCTGTGGTTCCGCTCCTGATCTAGCTGTCCTCTTAGTTTGCTTTTGTTTTAGGGGCAGTTTTTAGTAACTGTGAGTTTGCTGTCCTTTCACTGTTCATCTTTTTTATCTTCTTTTTCTTAGGTAAGTCCCTTTAACGTTTCATATAATAAGGGCTTGGTGATGATGAACTCCTTGAATTTGATCTTATCTGAGAAGGGCTTTATCTGCCCTTTTATTCTAAATGAAAGCTTTGCTGGATAGAGCAATCTTGGTTGTAGGTCTTTGGATTTCATGACTTGGAATACTTCTTTCCAGCCCTTTCTTGCCTGTAAGGTCTCTTTTGAGAAATCTGCTGACAGTCTGATGGGAATTCCTTTGTAGGTGACTGTCCCCTTATCTCTTGCTGCTTCTAGAATTCTCCTTTATTTTAATCTTGGCTAATGTAATGATGATGTGCCTTGGTGTGTTCCTTCTTGGGTCCAACTTCTTTGGGACTCTCTGAGCTTCCTGGATTTCCTGGAAGTCTATTTCCTTTCCAGATTGGGGAAGTTCTCCTTTATTATTTGCTCAAATAAGTGTTCCCCCTGTTGCTCTTCCTCTTCCCCTTCTGGTACCCTTATAATTCGGATGCTGGAACGTTTAAAGATGTCCTGGAGGTTCCCAAGCCTCTCCTCATGTTTTTGAATTCTTATTTCTTCATTCTTTTCTGGTTGGATGTTTCTTTCTTCCTTCTGGTCCACTCCATTGATTTCAGTCCCAGTTTTCTTTCCATCACTATTGGTTCCCTGTGCATTTTCCTTCATTTCACTTAGTGTAGCCTTCATTTTTTCATCTAAGTTGCGACTAAAATCAACTAGTTCTGTGAGCATCCTTATCACCAGTGTTTTGAACTGTGCATCTGATAGGTTGGCTATCTCTTGGTTGCTCAGAAGTATTGGCTCTGGGGCTTTGAGCTGTTCTTCTGCTTGAGCCATAATGTTTTGGTCTGTTCGTGCCTATTACGTATGAGGTGTTCACCAGGGCGGGTCAACACAGTTGCTGGGTTGTGACTGGGGGTGGGGTCAGAGAGGGAGCAATGGCATTTGTTCCGCTCTCTCCCAGATTTTGGTCCCTTCTGCCTCTTCCCACAAGCAAACTGGGCCCTTCAGGTGCTGGTTTCCCAGTGGCTGGGCTTGTGTATGTTCTAGGACCCTGTGGGTCTCTCCAACGAACTCTCCATGTGAGGCTGGGAGCCTCTCCTGGCACCTCAACCCCTGAAAGTTTTTTCAATCGGTGCTTTTAGGCTTTATTTCCTGGCGCTGGGGCCCTGCATTGTGCAGTCTGTCTCATTGTCCATTTTTTCACCTGGTTTATCGGCGCACGAATGTGTGACCATGGTCAGCCAGCCGCCTTGCACCCTCACTGGGTCTGCCCATCGCCACCCCACGCCTGGGTCAGTCTGGCCACTGACTCTGCCCCTCTTACCGGTCTGGATGAATGGTTCGTTGTTGTCAGACTTCCGTACAGTTCAATTTTCTGTCCATTTTGGTTGTGTTTTTGTTTCTAAATCTTTGTTGTCCTTAAACTTGGTTGTGTGAGGAGGTACAGTGTTTCTACCTACGCCTCCATCTTGGCCGGAAGTCTATTTTATATTGTTTTGGGTGACTCCAACACTGGAAGGTTTGACAGGCCTGGTTCCACTTCCTGTTGTTTCTGCCGACACTTGGTCACCATGACTTGTTGCCTCACCTGTGTGTGCGGGGGGTTTCTGACTGGATCATCATCCTTGGGACACTCATCTGAGTCAATTCGGTGAAGAATGGCAGTGGGTTTCCTCAGAAAGGATCTACATCTGATTCTGTCAGGGCTTACCAGCACCACCAGCTGGGGAGCACTTTCAATTTTTACAATTTTGCCTGAAGGTTTTTTGAACTGCCCTGACACGTGAATTTGGCTTGCGATCCGGGCTTTATGAAGTGTTAGACTCCCTTTTCCCTTCCATTAAACTGGTTCAAACCAGTTTATTTTACAGTTCTCAGAGTGGGGTGCTGATGGGAGGTGTGGCTTATTTCTCATTCATCCTCACCTTGAGAACCCTTCTGGGGTCCAAGCTTAATGGGCGGGAGAGCAGTTCTCTTATTAGATTAGCTTCCTTAGCAGGTTGAGGCTCTGAGGGACACAGTTATGAAAGGACTTGAAAATTAAAGCTTAACTTCACCCAATTTAGATCTGCCCTAAAGCGTGGCTACCTTCAGTGTTCTGCAGATGGCCCCGGGCTCCCTCCTTCACTTATTCCTGACCTGGTTACTTCTCTTTCTCACTGGATCATGCATGGATTAAAGAAAATATTTTAAAATCCAGGGTCCAGCACAAATAACACCCCCTTTTTTATTATAAAATCATAAGCATGTAATTCTGTAACATAATAATATCGCACTCAAGCACACCATATGACATTTAAGTGAAATGTTCTAATTAAAATGACAAATTATTACACCCATATTATTACCCTACCAACCACACTCAAGCAGGCATTCCTTCTGCTGGACGCTGTATTCTATCTGGCATTTGTAATGGTTTTTAGAAGAACCGGGCGTCTGGTATAGTGGGCCGTGAGAGCTGGGTTCCATCTGGACCTAAGTGCTCCCTGTGTTCAGAGCCCCCAGCCCAAGTCGGCTACACGTCTAAAGCATCCACGCTACAGCCACGCCAGCTGCAGCCCCGGCAGGCCGGCCACTCACCCTTGGACGCGGACGGTGTGGGAGTGCTCCGTGCCACAACCCGGCGGGCCGTGAGGGGGGTCGATGGAGACTGAGAGGCCACGTCTGCCATGAGCTGAGGCTGGGATGGACACTAGGGTGACTGTGTGGGGCAGGTGAGAGCCGGGGGAGTCAGGCAGGATCTGCTCGATGACGGGGGTCACCACGGTCTGGTAGTAGCAGTGCCCACTGCAAGGGCCACAGGCAGCGGAGACCCAAAGAGTGGGAAGAAAAGAGCGTCGATGGTCACCAGCATCCCCCACCCCCAAGTCCCAGGCTCCCCGCGATGGCCCCTCATGGGAGGAGGAGAGTCTTAGCTGCCTGGTGGGACTGGGAGCAGAATGTGCACGTGCAGGGCCCTGCCCTTGGCCCTCTCTGGTGCTCAGTCATTCTGGGTTTGTCTGCTCACTTGTTGTGTGGTGAGCTGACCAGAAAAAGGCCAGGGATTAAATCCAGTTTAGCAGTAAGTCATTAAAAGTCTATTTGGGATCAAGCCATGCTGCCCTCTTTATCAGTGTTATGTGATAAGGATTCCCCTGGTCTTTATCCCTGGTTTCTGGGAAAGAGGCCCTAAATCCTTGGAGTAAGAGTGCCTTTGTTTTTCCTGAGCCCTCAGACCACACCTGAGTTTACACTAACGTGATGATTTAGGATGGGAGTCAGGCACCAGAAAGACAGACCCATGTGATTAGAAGCCTAGGGCTTTGACCCAGTCCGACCTCCAAGGAGTGGAGGGGATTTGGAGATGGAGTCCAATCACATGCCCACTCATTCAATCAATTCTGCCTACATAGTGAAACCTCAATAAAAAACTCTGGTGATGCGGGGACAGGGGGGTGGAGAAGGGTCACATGCCCTGATCCCACAGGGAGAATGCAGAGACCCTCTGATTTCAGGATTCTCTCAGACCTCGCCCTTTGCGTTTCTTCATCTGCCTCATCCTGATTTGCACCCTTCAAAAAAAAAAGGAATCCTAATTATAGTACTTTCCAGAGTTCTGTGAGTCATTTTGTGAATGAGCAAACCTGAGGGGTTTGTTGGAATCCTTGATTTGTAACCAGCTGGTCTGAGGAGGGAGTGCGCTGAAGACCCCTAAACTTGCCTGAAGTGAGAGTGGTCTTGTTGGGGACTGAGCCCTAAACTTGTAGGGTCAATGGTTGGTGCCAGAATTGCACCGCATGCAGTGATACATCTGTGAGAAAGCTGACACCTGAGGCTTCCACAGTGTCACTCTTACACCGCATTTCCCAGTCCCTTCTACAAAGCACTTCGATGAATGACTGCCCCACACGGGCCGGGAAAGGCCCCAGCGTGGAAGACCTGTGATACAGGGGCACAGGGCAGAAGCAGGAAGAGGCCAGGGCACTCACCAGTACAACTTGGAGTGTTCCACCAGTGTGTAGGTGTCCCCGTCACCAATGAAGGTCCCGCATGTGAGGCAGATGAAGCACTCGGGGTGGTACTTCAGCTCCCCGGCCACCTGGCAGGGGGGTGGGGGGACAACACAACTTAGCAGCCCCTTGTGCCCCCACCTCCTCCCCTCAGCCTTCTCTCAGTAAGGGCAGCCCCAAATGACTTCAGGGGCCCGGCTGGCTCTAAAGATAGGAGGCTGAGGGATACAGACAGACAAACTCATTAAGAAGGTGGGGGTGGGGAGAGTTAGAGACCCAGTGAAATGAACAATGAGAGAGGTGATGGGAGAGAAATCTGGAGTAGAGAAACCTGTGAGGACACACACACACACACACACACACACACACACCCCACATGAGGTGTGAATGACGGGCAGGGGTGCTCACCATGACCAGCCCCTTGGTGATGTGTTCCGAGCACCCGTGGCAAGACTCGCCATAGCGGGCCCAATAGTCCTTCTTGCAGAAGAGCTGCCCATCCTTCTCATAGTACTGGTGTGAGAGGGAGGCACTGCATTCACAACACCTGGGTGGAAGAGGAGACGGGGCTTAGCATGGCCCACTCCACCCCTCCCTGACAGCTGGGTCCTGCCACAGTCTGTAGGTGCTTTTATGACACTTGGAAAAAGGTCTGGGCAGAGGCAGCCTGCACCGGAGTATAGAGCTTAGAGAGTGCAGTCAGGGATGGGTTCAGCCCCATCTGGCCCCTTGGCCAGAAGCCTCTGTGCAGTGCACAGCCTGCACAGCCTGCACAGCCTGCACAGCCACCGACAGCAGTTCTGCACCCAGAGTATGTGGGCGGTGCTTCTCAACTGAGCCTCTGCCCTTGTCACGTAAGGAAGATGGCCCAGAGAGGGAAAGTGACTTGCTCTTGGTCACCAGTTAGGCGAAAGGGGGAATGGAACCAGAGAGCCCAGGATTGAGGTGGTGGCCCTGAACAAATCCTGGGCCCCACTTCTCTAGTCTAGTCAGCTTCCTCTCCTCTGCCTTCCCCCCGACCCCCCAGCAATGTGTACGCAGCTTGAGCCAACTGACATATACATGAAAGTGATCTGTTGGAGGCCTTCTCATTGTCTTGGTTAAATTTACTTAATACTCACAGGCTGCCATGAGGCAGGCATGAGCATCCTCATTTTAGAGGTGAGGCAGATGAGCTTCAGAGCATCTAAACTGCCCTAGGTCAGGCAGGAGTTCAGCTCAGCAGAGACGCGTCAGTATCAGTTAAGAGAGGGGATCTGCTATCTTCCTAGTCCCCAGCCAGCCCTCTACTTGCTGCCAGTCACAACCAGGGGCTGAAGGGCAGCACAGCCTAACCCCTCCCTCCACCTCAACCAGAGCGTAGTCCCCATGCCCCCCCACCAGGCGCTACCAGGGAGGCCCAACTGGTGGGGCCCCTGAAGGGCAAATGGGGGAGAAAGACATGCTGGCTTCTTAGTATCACCCCACAGGCTTGGAGCTAGACCCACGTGCCTGGCTTCTTTCCATCCGAGTGTCCAGCCCAGGGAGTGGGCACCAACAGCCCAGCTAAATCAGGATGAGCAAATGCAGAAATGTGGATCCCATGGGCCCTTAGGGGCATGTTTTCAAGAGCCTGATCCAGGGTTCCAAAGGCTGGAGTACACGCCATGCAGAGAATCCATCCAGCTCTGCTGCTCTTTAGGCCCTCTGGGTAATGTGAGAAGGTCACCCGGGGACAGAAGGACCTGGGCTCAGTAGGAAAACAATCAGGAGGAGAGGGGGACAGGAAAGACTGGGACCTGAGTGAGACGGTCCCATCCCCCAGAGAACCCTCCACTCTATGTAGACTGCTTTCACTGACTGCTCCCTTAGTCTGGGAACTGGGAATGAGGAGGGAGAGGAAAGCAGGCTAGAGTGCTGGTGGGACACTGTCCCTTTAAGAGGATCCAGCCTGTTCCCTATTGTCTGGGAGCCTGAAGTGGGGGAGGGGACAGGTTGGTGTGGGGCACGGCAAGGGCAGGGAAGGCACGAAACGCCTAAGTTCAGGGGCAGGGGTGAGGGGGTGAGGGAGGTGCCTATAATGGAAGTCTGGTGCCGTCACCCTATAGGAGAGGGCCTCTGGAGACTGCCTGGGATGTGAGAGGAGGCAGCGGAAGCAGCAGCTGGACCAGAGCCACGATGTCATCCGCCCCCCTCCACCCCCAACCCTTCCTGCCCTGGGCCGCAGGGGGCGGGCATCTCACTACTGGGTGATGAGGGGGGCGGCTCTGCAAAGAGGCGGTGAACTGGGAGGTCCCCCAAGCCCTGTGCTAATCAGTGATTCACTTCAGCCTTCTACCGACCAGACACATCTCGTCACAGGAGTGTCACCACAGGAGTCTCCCCCTCACTCTGCAGCTGCCAGGATGCAGGAAGGCTAGGGGAGGGGGTGGGGGGAGGGGTCCTGCCTCTGCTCTTCTCCAGCCTCCAAACTCCTACTCCTTTACACATATTCACCACTGTAACAACCCTGGAAGACCCGAAGCTGACTCATCCAAGGGATCTGTGAGTGCAATCGAAACCTGGTCACTATTTCCCTGAAGCCTGCTCAGAGGCCTACTAGGTGTCCCCCCACCGCGCACCAGCCTGCACAGCCTGCCTTTGTTGACCCACCAGTCCTTGCCATTAGCCTGCAGGGGCTCTGAGGTCCCAGGCCAGGCATCCACAAACACTGAACTCCAAAGAGAACAAAGTGGTTCCTGCTGGAGAGGCCTGCTGTGTGCACTCCATCTGCAGCAGTTCCCACCCCCCAGCATCCTCAGAGCTGCTCCAGGGCACCCCAGCTGGGCCTCTAACTCAGAGAGGGCACAGGGGACCTCCATTTCAGATAGGGAACCTAGCCCAGGCTCATGCAGCAGCTTGGTGACTGGCACTTGTGGCCTCAGTGACCTTTGCTGATGGAAGGCACCTGGAGCCCCTGACCCTGTCCATCCCTTCATCCCTCAGGTCCACATCCAGCCAGAAGCCAGAGGAGGCAGGTGGGGCAGGCTGGCCTGGCTCTAAGGGGTGTCCTACTCATGCCCCCGCCCCCACAAGAGATGTCAAGAGAGAAGTGCCAGGTGCTAGGGGTGTATAGAGACGGCCCAGGGCCAAACGGAGAAGTCCTAAAGGGCAGTTGTCTGTCTGCCCCATACAGGGCCCCCATCTCTGAGAGCAGAAGCCAAGGCCAGGCTCGGGAAGTAGAGAAGACATGGGGGGCCTGGGCTGAGAGGCAGAGGCAACCTCTGCAATGACAGGTCCATCCCTTCTAGGTGTGCCCTTCACCCAGAGCTACATTTCTGGACCTCGGAGGCAAAGGAAGGAGGACCGGCTCACGGAGAGACAGCACCAGAAAGGCCTGAAGCTTCAGTGTCGGCCTGCTTCCCCTTGACAGGACAACAGTGACCAGGAGTTTCAGTTCTCCTGCCTCACAGCTGGGACCCAGGTCGGCCAGTCCACAGTTGCCTCTAGCCCCAGCCCTCACACCAGGGGGGGGCCTTCCTGAGGCCTGGGACAGGTAGGGAAGGGTCTTTCCACTTACTTGGCCCCTCTAAGGAAGCATCGTCTTCTCAGAGGTGAGGCCAGCATCCTCTGCAGTTCCCCACGGCAGGGGCTCTGGGGGCCAATGGGGAGCGAAGGGGCAGGGGTGGGCCAACAGACTGGCTGCTTCCCCATCCTACTCCAGGCACTCAGGATTGGAGGCTGCGGAGGGTGGGGCCAGTGTGGCCACCCACATGGGAGGAGAATGCAGCACTGTGGGTGCAGGAGGACTTGGTCTGAGCCCGCAACAGGAAGCAGTTGAAGGCCTTATGCTGCCGCTGGGGCTCTGGTGCGGGCGGGGAAGCTGTGGCAGTCACACCTTGAGAAAGGCACCCTCCATGCTCCTCAGTGTCTACTTTGACAAACGCCCTGGGGGCTCAGGGCTCTCTGGGGACAGGCACAAACTCAAAGGTAGCTGTTTCTTCTGGTGCTGCCCCCAAGAGAACAGAGGCTGACTTTCCTGCACAGTCTGTTGTCCTTGCCTCACAGGTCCCCCAGAGAGGAGGAGGCTGCATTCTGGCCCAGGCTCAGACCCACGGTGTCAGCTGTGTGCTCACCCCTCCTTGCCCAGGGCCAGCCCACCCAGCCTCCAGGGAGGTGTTACCAGAGCTACGGCAGCAGCAGCGGCAGCACCAGGGCTCATGCGCAGCAGGCTGCTGGGAAGGGACCTCCCAAAGGCAGCAGCTGGGCTAAAGGGAAGCTTGGACCACTCTGGGCCTGGCCATAACCTTCCGGGAGGCGTGCCTGGAACAGAGAAAGGGGGGCCTCTGCGGTGACAATGACCCCTAGTGTTAATGCCAGACACATCCTGTGTGCCCGCAACTCTCCCACTACAAGGCCTCAGAGCCCAGGGGCTGGTGCCAGCCCTACTTCCTGGCACCGAGATGCTTCCAAGGAAAAACCAAACAGACTCCGGGGCCTTGGGCATCCCACTAAGAAGCAGACTGGCTGCCTATTAACCATGGGGACCAGACAAACAGTGACTCCACCTAAACTGCTTTTCCTGATTGTCATGGGATACGGACACTGTTGGCCTCGCCAGGGGCTGTTGAGAGAACCACACTACACGTCAGAACTCTAGTGTAAGCCACTCTATGGCCCTCTGGCTCTTCCGGCCGGAGGGCCCTCCTCACTGTGGGAGCCCTCCCTGTGCCCCGTCACAACAGGGACCCCGAACATGCCCTCTTCCACTCCCGCACCAGGGGCCTCCCCCCTCCCCTGGTACTGCAGGCAGGGACCCTTCACAGCTACATTCGATGCACCCTGTCCCACTACTTTACTGTGCTCCTGGCCCTCTCCCGGGCTTCCCAAGGTACCATCTCCCTCCCCACGCGAGGCCCAGGGGGCCCTAAAGTTCTTACTCTGATTTCTCTGGGCCCCACCTCAAATCTCCCCACCATCTCAGTGCCAGCCCGAGGTAGGCTGTTCTCTCTGGCCTTTTCACCTCTGACCTCAGACCATCTCGGCCAGCTCTGGGCTGGGCACTGCCACCCTGGACAGCCCACTGCACCTCCAATTCAACAGGGACAGGGCACAACTCACCGCCAACCCAGCCCTCGACTTCATCAGAACCAACAGGCCACTGCCCTCCCCAGCACCAGGGTAAAAATTGGACCGTTTTAAATTCAGCCCCCGCCAGTCACCTGGTCCCAGCCCCGCCCTAAGGCCCCTTACCTCTTCAACTCTGCGGTGATTTGGAATGAGAAGGACATAGGTTCAAGTCCCATCTCTGGCTGTTGCAACTTTCAGTAAGTTATTTTATTTCTCTGAGCCCCCATTTCTCACCTATTGTACAAGCTGGGCAAGTAATGGTACTTCATTCAATTATGTTGAAGGTTTAATGAGATGACATTAAAAGAGTGCTCAAGCCCTAGCTGGTGTGGCTCAATCGATTGAGTGCCGGTCTGTGAACCAAGGGATCGCTGGTTTGATTCCCGGTCAGGCTACATGCCTGGGTTGCAGGCCAGGTCGCAATAGAGAGCAGACAAGAGGCAAGCACACACTGATGTTTCTCTCCTTCTCTTTCTCCCTCCCTTCCCCTCTGTTTAAAAGTAAATAAATAAATAAAAATCTTAAAAAAAAAAAGTGCTCAATAAGTAGTGGCTAATATGACTAAAACTTGTCCAACACTGTCCCTTCGACACCTGTAGTTCTCTCCACCCTTAGGCACCGTTGTGGGTCAGACTCTGAGTACAGAACTCTGAACTACCTTGATGGTCCCTTCCCTGCCAAGTTACCATCTGCCGTTGGGACAGCACTTTTCAGTAGCACTTTTGCCCACGTCCCTCCCTTGCTTTCTGCTTTTTGAATCCCTTTGCTGGCTCCCCACCACCCTGAAGAGGTCCTTATCATGGCGTTCAGGGACCTGCACAAATCAATCCCAGCCCTACCTCCTCGATACATCCCTGGACTCCATCTGTTCCTACCAAATGAGCTGCTCCCGTTCGGAGCTCCCGTGCAGAGCTGCCCACGCTGTCCCACCTCCCTGCTGTGCACACCGTTTTCTCTACCTGCTGAGAATCCCCTGCCTTCCTGAAGACCTCCTTCTGAACACCTGCCTGGGGACCCCCGGGCACGCTGCCTGTCCCTCCTGTGGTCTCCCTAGCCAGTGGTGTGGGTGCCGTGTGTTCATTTCACTCACTGGCTGGGTGACTTCGGTCAAAAGAATTAACCTCTGTGTCTCAATTCATGGAGATAACACAATACCCAACTATACAAAGTCCTTACCAGTGCCTGGCCCTTACTAAATTGTAGAAAATGTTAGATATCATTCTTAAAAAAGAAAAGGATAACAAAACTTTGTCAGAGGTCCCCACTGACTAAAATAAACTCCGTCAGCTGGGGTCGGTGCCCTGACCCCAGATGAGCCTCCCAACGTCACCTTCCTGCCTTTGCAATGCGTTTCCACCTGAACCCTGCTGTGCACTGACTGAGCCAGGCCCTTTGCACCTGCTGGGTCCTCTGCCTGGAGTTCCTTCCCACGTGGGAAATCTCACAACCTTTGTGACACCAACGCTGGCTCTAGAGCCAACGCTAAGGCCATCCCTGACCCTGCTTCTAATTATGGTCCCATTGGGTTGCTGGATCACCTTTGGGTCCCAAGTGCTCAGCCACAGCCCTGACCCTTCTCTTCAACACTTAGTGTCTGGGCTATGCACACGGGACTATGCAGCTTCACAAGCAGCCTGGGGCCCGGTGAAGGAGGCCCAGCTTTCCCCAAGGCTGGGTTTCTCTGCCTTCCTCCCTGGAGCATCAGCACACAGAAGGCAAGGGTGCACTGCTGTCCCCTCTTCCCTCTGCCTAAGTGCCCACAGGCCTAGGTAACACTGGTGGAAAGGCAGGTTTTTCTCCCCCTTTTCTCAAAGGTCTAGAATGTCAAAACAGAGAGAACTTTAGGAATCTTCTCGTCCAAATGCCTGTTTTACAGATGGGGAAACTGAGGCCAAGGACTTGCTGGAACTCAAGAGACACCACCGAGGGAAGAGCCAGCTCTCCCAGATTGCTTGCCTAGTCTCTCGTCTCTGGCAGGCCTTACGTTAGGGCACCCCACCTCTGGCCAGCCCACCTTACCTGAAGCAGTCTGCGTGCCAGTCAGCATTCAGGGCCTGGAGGTACTGGCCGTCATAGATCCTCTGGCCGCAGCTCGCACACACAGGCAACTCGCTTCCTGCAGGGGTGGAAAGGGAGCCAGGAACCATTCTTGGTGGAGTCCCGGTTTGGTCCCTGCTGACCCCATGTGCACAAACCTCGTGCCCACACACACAGCACCCAGGCTGGGCCGCCACTGTGCTGGGCAGAAGAAAGGAGCTAGGTCTGTAAGTCTTGCTGAGACCTTGGCTAAATTATCAAGTCTCTCTGGATCTCAATTTCCCTGTCTATAAACTGACTGTAAACTGAAGAGGAGGATCAGATGTCCACACTGCAGCAACAGCATTCTTCAACTCAAGGTAAACGGGGAGGAAAAAAAGCAGCAGGATTTAGAAATAAGACATCAGTGACATTCTTGTCACAGCTCCTTTCCTCCCCTGCCTGCCCAGGAACAGGTACTAAGAGGACACTTCAAGTCCAGGTAAGGACTGGAGAGGACTGAATTGGTCCACCCTGGGTTGAAGTTCCTTGGAGGGGAAGGGCAGGAAGCCCAGGGGTGCCAGCCCCAAATGAGCCTTGGCTATGTCCTGGCCTGACTAGGGGTGGGACTGCAGAGCTGGGGACTCCAGACACCTGCTCCAGGGAGGCTGGCCCCTCCACAAGCTGCCAACTAGGCATGCTTAGTCATCCTTGGGGCCTGGCACGACTGGAACTGGGTGGGCCCTGGAAGATTCCTTAGGCCCACCCTTCCTCATTGTATAGATGGCAAGACTGAGACCTGGGGAGATTAAAGCTTGCTGGGTCACACAGCAGCCTCCCAGGCCACTGCCTGCCCCTCCATGAGGACCCAGGGACCTGCAACAGGGGTGGTAGTGAGGTGGGCCCCTGGTGGAGAGCCGGCAGTAGCCCTGGTGGAGGGAACGGCTGGTGGGTCTGGCTAGTCCGGGCCAGGTGGGCCTATGTGATGGCGCAGTTAAGGAAACCCAGGGAAGGAGACCTGACCCTGCTCTGGGCTTGGGGAAGTTTTTTGGGTTCTGGTTTTCACACCCTGTCCCGTAGTCCCAAGTCTTGAGCCCCAGTAAGGGGGAAGGGGCTGAAGAGGAGGCTGGGATGAGTCATCCTCCCAGCCAATACTGATGGCAGGCACCGTGTTTGCTACAGGGAGAGTGGGTGGGGGCCCCCAGCATACTGCCAACGGCTCCCTCGAAGCTCCTCTAGGCTCTGCCCATTCAGCCCCTACCCACCGACACCAGAGTCCAATTATGCGGCCCCCAAGTGTACAAACTGGGAAACTGAAGCTCCGCAGGTAGCGCCTGGCTCAAGGTCACGGAGCCAAGCAGTCATGAGACGGCGACTCGGACCTCGGCTGCGGCTCCCCTAGAGCCTTTCTGCCCAGGCCAGGATAGAGACTGGATAAGGGGTGGCCCAAGGCAAGCTCCGGGTGGATGGAGTACGCGGATAAAGGCTGGGGGTGGGGGCAGCACGCCCGGGACTCCAGTCGGGTGGTCGTCGGTCGGTGGCTACGGGAAGGCGGGGAAGAAAGGCAGGAGGGGCGCTCTGCTCGCGGGAGGGCAGCCCACCGAGGGCCGAAGACGGGGAAAACCAGGGATGAGGGGGGTCAGCCGGGGGTCGGGTGGTGGGTAGCGTGTCAGGGAGGGGCCTGCGGGCTTCGGAAGGTCCCGCTCATCCTCAAGGAGGGAGGGGCACGGCCTCGTTGCAGACCCGGCCTCCGCAGCGGCCCGGCCCGGCCCAGCCCCCTTCGTGCCCCCGGCCCACCGAGAAGGCGCCCACCCGGCCCCCAGGTCGGCGCCCCGCCCGGCCCGCGCCCCGCGCACCTTCCTCTCCCATACGTTCTTCCCTCCAGGTGCAACAAAGTAGCGTCAACCTCATGCACTCGGCGGGAGGCGGGGCCCGGAGGGGCTGGGGCTGGGGCTAGGGGCGGCCCGGGCCCGGCGAGCTCGCCCGCGGCCGCCGCGGGCCCGGGAGGCGGAGGCGGAGAGAGCGGGCCAGGCCGGGTGGGCTCGGGGCTTGCGGCACCGCAGCCGCCTCTCGGACACCCGCTTGGGCACCGGCTCCGCGCCGCGGCGGCCTGGGGAGCGAGCGGAGGGGCGGGCCGGGGCGGGGCCTCGCAGCTGCGGCAGGAGGCGGGGCGGGGCGGGCAAGCGGCGAAATTGCCCTGCGCGGCCCCGCCCCTCCTCGCGACCCCGGGGCGGGGGGGCCTCCCCTTCCTCCACCCCTCACTACTCCTCCTCCCCTTCATTCATCTTCCCGGAGCTACAACTGTGCCTGGAGTCTGGAGGCAGAGAATCGGAAACCGAAAACTGCGGCTTAGGAGAGACATGTGTTCCGACGCGGCAGCCTAGGCAGGTTTAGAAGCCCCAAGAAGCGGCCTCAGTTTCCCTGCGGGGACCTCTTCTGACCCAAGCCAGCTAGATGGAGGCCAAGAAGCGGACGTGAGCTGGAGTAGACGTTGTGGACCCTGAGGACGGTGGTAGCCGCCTTGGGGGGAGGCGCAGCCCAGTTCCTCTCTCTCCCCGAGGCTTGCTGTGAGGGCGGGGGCGGGAAGGCGATACCCAAATCTCCAGGCCCTCGCCGCCTAGGCAGGAAGCTATAGGAGCAGGACCTGGGGGACGAGTGATCTGCCAGACTGTGACAGATGTGCCCAGGCGTCTGCCCTGCCTGGGGATGAGGAGCAGACACAGCTGAACAGGGCTTTGGCTGAATGAAGTGGGCTGAGGAAATGGGTGTTTCCCAAAGCAAAGGTCCCCAGCCCAGTACTGGAAGGATGTAGCACCCTGCCTAGAAGTGGAGAATCCTACAATGCCCCCTGGGGAGGCAGCACCCTATCTGCCCCCGAGACCCAACCTCCCACTTCATCCTACTGCCCAGGAACCTATGAGCAGAGAGGTTGAACCACGTGCCCAAGTGCACCCATTGAATAAAGGCAGAGGACCCACGCTGGCTTCAGCCACCATATTTGCTAAATTTCTCTTGCCAGGGCCCTGGCGAGTGGTCTGTAAGGTGGGTGCACTCACCCCTGGGTGCAAAACAATTACCTGGTGAGGGGAAATATTCAAATTTTGACTTCTAATATAAAGAAGCTGCGCATTAGAAATACTTAATATTTAGATTGCTACTAGTGCCCTCACTGCCTTCATCTCAGATGGCCCCAGAGCACTGACAGGAAAGTGTCCCCAGGAGACATGGAAGTCCTGCGAGGCTAGACAGCAATATATTTGCTTGTTTGTTGCTTTTCTATGCGGTATATCTCAAACAGGGTCTTGGCAGGAAACAGGAGCACTCAGTGGAGATTACTGAGGAGAGTTTAATAAAGGAATTTTACAGCGGGTTGGGCAGGGTTAAGGGAAACCAACAAGAACAGGCACACTTTCGGGATGGCAGCAGTTACCACCCCAGGGGGAAGGGGCTGAGGAGAGGACGACAGTGCAGGGCGAAGGGAGTGTGCAGAGTGGACGGGAAGGAGCTGTGGGCCTGTCCCCAGTTAGCTGAGTGATGTTACCTAGTTTTAACAAAACTAACCCACACAGAATAAACTGTGGCTGCAAAAGATCGCTGAACAGAAAGCAGAGATTGATGACAATGCTAATACTGGGAGAAGACTGAAAAAACAGAGCTGGCATTTCCATCCCTAGTTGGAGCTCCTTGTCAGCAACATTTCCTGTTGGAACCAGGGACCCGCTCATCAGACCTGACGTGTTCAGTTACATCGCTCATACAGGTATGGTCTTTTTTAACTGAAAGCGAAAGGTTTGTTTACCTCATTTTTAGGGCACTCTTTTTAAACTCTTTTTGCATTGTTATGTGATGACTATATTTTATTATTTGTATAGTCAAGTATGTGTATAATTTACAAGTGAATGTGTCTACACGTGTGTGTGATAGGGCATAAATCTTAATTTGGGTGTCCATTTGCAACTCAAGTGGCAAATGTAGATACAGATATAGATATAGATTTGTTAAAAGTTATTCGCCCTGGCTGGTGTAGCTTTAGTGGATTGAGCACGGGCCTGTGAAGCAAAGGGTTGCCAGTTCGATTCCCAGTCAGGGCACATGCCTGGGTTGTGGGCCAGGTCCCCAGTGGGGGACACATGAGAGGCAGCCACACATTGATGTTTCTCTCCCACTCTTTCTCCTTCCCTTCCCCTCTCTCTAAAAATAAATAAGAAATATTTTTAAAGTTATTTTACTGATGGGATTAGTGATAAAATGTTCTAGACAAGGGGTTAAGATGCCTGTGGGAAAGGCTGTGCAACTCCAAGGGCAATGACTAGGATGTGACTACACTGGTGCCTGGCCAAACAGAAGCTGGTGACAAGTGAGAGGCTCTGTGAGGACACTGTCACAGGATGAGCCCAAGACTGTGTCACCCAGGACAGAGCTCAGAGCCTGCGCCGCCCTAGCCTGGGGAGGAGGAGAGAGCCGCATCATGGGCTCCCCGCTGTCAGCTGCAGTCGGCCTCCTCCTGACCCAACCCAGACGCAGGGCTGGGCGGCTCCCTCAGCCTCTCTTTGAACTGCAGACACCAGGACCCAAATGTCTACCTGGCATCTTCCTTTGGATGGCAAATAGGCACCTCAAACTTAGTGCATCCAAGCCAGAGCTCTTAATAAGTTAGCCTGGGTCTTAATTAGCCTGGAGCTGCTCCTCCCCAGGTGTTTCTTATGTCAATAAATGCCACCACTGTCATCTAAGTGGTTCGAGCCAAAACTTGCACGTGTCCTTAACTTCACTTATTCTCTCTCTACTCCTTGCGTCTGATCCATCAGCAAATCCTTTTGGCTCTCTGTACAAAATATGTCCAGAATTCTGCCACTTCTCCCTGGTCTAGCTGGATGTTCAGTGCAACAGACCCAAGTCTGCGCCCCTGGTGCCCTGCACCGCCTCTGAACACGTGCGCGCAAACCTAGTATTTCCTCACTTTCAAACCCAAAACCCTTACTTTAAGCCTTATGGGATGTGGTCCCTGGCTACTGCTTTGTCCTTATTTTTTCACTTCTTGCTCACTTTTAACCAAAGGTGTACCTCTCTGCTGTTCTGGCTCTCCAGCCATGTGCTTATCACAGGGTCTTTGGCTCAAGGTCAGGTGTCCCCAACTATCCCAAGCATCTTAATATTCTTTTTCATTCTCTGTCTCCTTCCACGACTCTTAATCTTCGTAGCACGGATCCACTTGACTTTAGAGTTAATCATCTATTCGCTGTATTATTTTCCTGTGGCTGCCGTAAGAAATAACCACAAACTTGGGAGCTTAAAACAACAGAAATTAACTTTCTCACACTTCTGGAGGCCAGAAGCCCCAAACCAGTTTTCCTGGGCCAAAGTCAAGGGCCACACTCCTTGTGTAGGCTCTAGAGGAAAATCACTTCCTCTCCTCTTCCAGCTCCTTCTTTCTCTTTAAATTGCGGTAAAGAACACATAATCTAAGTTTATTGTCTTAACCATTTTTAAGGATGCATTTCAATAGTGTTAAAGTGTATTCCGTGATGGTGAGACTAATGCTGCAGGTCGAGCCGGGGAGCTTGCCTGCTTGTTCAGATAAGCCAAGAAAACCACAAGGAGGACTGGGTGGAGCAGACGTGGCCTTTATTGCTCACATTACAGGGACCGCCGACAGCAGCAGATGGGCAAAGCAGGACCGCACCTCCCCGAGTCCAAGGCTTGTTTTAAGGGGCCCCACACAAAGGGGGCATGTGTCTTGCCCGTGACTCTAAACTGCATTACCTCAGTGTGTACGTGCAGAGAGAAAAGGTCAAGAAGCAGTCACACGGCACAAGAAGCTGCTCCAAAAGGAGATAAGGTGGGAATTATGATCCATTTCCAAAGCGATACACATTCCTCCAGGCCACAGCCCTGCGGCAAGCCTTCCATCACGGGGGTTGGAGGAGACGTGTCCAGCACGACCCCACAGAAACAGGTCTCGAAAACTTTCTCCTGATGCAAATCCAAAACTCAGTACACAGTAAACAACATCTCCCTTCTCCCCCGCCCCAGCCCATGGTGACCACCATTCTACTTTCTGTTTTTATGACTTTGACTGTTCTAGACACCACATAGTAATGGAATCACACAATATTTGTCTCATGACTGGCTTATTTCACTTAGCATAATATCCTCTAGGTTCATTCATGTCGTAGCATATAATGTTTACTTCCCTTTTAAGACTGGTAATATTCTATTGTCTGCATCACATTTCGTTTATCCATTCATTCATCTGTAGACATTTGGGTTGCTTTCACTTCTTGGCTATTATGAATAGTGCTGTTAGGAACATGGGCATGCCTATTTCTTAGAGACTTTGAAATATTTCTTAGTGCAAATATTTCTTAGAGACTTTGCTTTTAATTCTTTTGGGGATATACCCAGTGGTGGGAACGCTGTATCATATGATGGTTGTATTTTTTTTTTTAGATTTTATTTATTTATTTTTAGAGAGGGGAAGGGAGGGAGAAAGAGAGAGAGAGAAACATCAATGTGTGGCTGCCTCTTGCACGCCCCATGCTGGGGACCTGGCCCACAACCCAGGCATGTGCCCTGACTGGGAGTTGAACCAGCGATCCTTTGGTTCCCAGGCTGGCACTCAATCCACTGATCCACACCAGCCAGGGCTGGTAGTTCTATTTTTAACTTTTTGAGGAATCGCCACACTGTTTTCCACAGTGGCTTCACCATTCTACATTCCCACCAAGAGAGTACAGGGGTCCCAATTTCACCACATCCTCATCCACACTTGTTATTTTTTGCTTTTTTTGACATTGGCCACCTTAATGAATATGAGATAATATTTGTGTGTGTGTGTGTGTGTGTGTGTGTGTGTGTGTGTGTGTGTTTAGAGACTGATTCAGAGTTTTTATTCTCCTATAATCACAATGTACATTTGGGAATGTGATGTAATTTAAATGTTCACATCAGAAAAATAGCAAATAGGTTAATTAATACATAAGTCTTATGAGAGAAAAAGTAAATAAGGATGTTTAACAGAGGAAAAGTTTTGGCGGACATGGGTTGTCAGTTTCGATAACTCCTTTTCATCTTTTTTTGGTCTCGAACTGTAGAAGTTCTGTAGAGGTAGCTGATGACTTTTAATTTTTTTCTGCGATACTCAGGCTAGTTTTTGAGATGTCAGTTAGTACTTGGTGCTTTTGATTCGCATTCCTCTGCCGATTGGTGATGCTGGGCATCGTTTTACTTGTTTGTTGGCCATTTGTATATTATCTTTGGAGAAATTTCTGTTCGGATCCTTTGCCCATTTTTTAATTGGGTTGTTTGATTTACAGAGGGGACCCCCCAAAAAACCCCAGAATTATTTTCTGGAGGGTCGGCCCTTTGTAGGACAGGCTTCCCTGCTAGGTGAGTGTTTCAGGAACCCATCTGTATCAGTGTACCTGCTGGTGTTGTTGTGAGACACTGCATTCAGCTTCAGTGATTTTTTTGGAGACCCTTACAATGTGTTTGCCCAATTCACGATGGGTGATTTACAAGCGTACCTACCCTCACTGCGCTGAGTGTTCAGCAGTTTTTGACTAAAAATGGCATGACCCCCATGCCCCATCCTCCTTATTCACCCAAACTCGGCCCCAGTGACATTTTTTTGTGTTTCCCCAGATGAAAAAAGTCCTCAAAGGGAAATGTTTTGCCATGGTGGAAGAGCTGAAACAACAACAGCAGAAGCACTGAAAGGCATCAAAATCAACAAGTTCAAAAACTGTTTTGAGCAGTGCAAAAAACATCTCGATACGCATTAAACAGCAGCTCCCTTCTGCTGTCTCCCTTCTCCCTCATTGGTCTGTTTGTCCCTTCAGTTACATGAGCGATGTAACCGAACATGTCAGGTCCGATGAGCCGGTCCCTGGTTCCACCAGGAAATGTTGCTGACAAGGAGCTCCGACTAGGGATGGAAATGCCAGCTCTGTTTTTTCACTCTTCTCCCAGTATTAGCACCATCATCAATCTCTGCTTTCTGTTCAGCGATCTGAAAAGACTGCTGCAGAGGCGTATTGCATCAAATGGAGAGTACTCTGAAGGTGACTGAAATTTAAACATGCAGGAATAAATACACAATTTTTTATAACTAAATTCTGGGTTTTGTGGGGCCCCCTCTCGTATTGTTGCCGAGTTGTAGTTCTTTGTATATTCTGAATATGAATCCTTTACCATATACTGGGTTGGGCAAAATTAGGTTTACAGTTATGGGTACACAAAGCAGAGTTTATTAGTGGTTATTAATTATTGTATTACTTTTCATATGAACAACTGTAAACCTACTTTTTCCCACCCCTGTATTTAATTTGCAACTATTTCTCCCACTGAGGGCTGTCTTTCCACTCCGTTGGTCATGTCCTTTGATACACTCCAGTTTTAAGTCTGATGTAGTCATGTGTGCTTTTTTCTTTTGTTGCTTGTGGTCTTGGTGTCATATTAAAAAAACCATTGCCAATTCCAATATCGTGAGGCTTTTCCCCTATGTTTTTTCTAGGAAACATAAAACTTTCCTAGAGGAAATTCAGTTTTGAGACTTTAAGCCATTTTGAGTTAATTTTTGTCTATGGTGTAAGATAAGGTTTCAACTCCTTTTACAAGGTTTCAACTCCTTTTGCCAGTTTTTCCAACACAATTTGTTGAAGACACTATCCTTCCCCCATTGAGGGTTCTGGCATCCTTATGAAAAATCCTTTGACCAGCCCTAACCCACTGGTAGTTCAGTTGGCTAGAGTGTTGTCCTGATATGCCAAGGTTGCAGGTTTGATCAGGTCAGACACCTGCAGGGCAGGTGCTTGGTCAGGGTGCCTACAAGAAGCCACTGATGAACGCATAAATAAGTGGAACCACAAATAGATGTCTCTCTCTCCCTGCCTCCATCTCTAAAATGAATAAATTAAAAAAATTTTTTAAAGAAAATCATTTGTCCAAATATGTGAAAGTTTTCTATTCTGTATTCTGTATTCTATTCTGTATTCTGTATTCTATTCCACTGGTCTATTTGTCTGTCTTTATGCCAGTACCACATTACTTTGATCATTGTAGCTTCGTAATATGTTTTGAAATCAGGACGTGTGAGTCTTCCAATTTCATTCTTGTTTTTCAAAATTTTTTGGTCCTTGATATCTCATATGAATTTTAGAATGAATTTTTCTATTTCTGCAAAAGGTGCCATTGGGATCTTTCTAGACATTGTATTGACCCTGTAGATGGCTTTGGGTAGTAGGAACAACTTAACAATATTAACGCTTTCAATCATGAATATGAAATATTTCTATATATTTGTGTGTTCTTTAATTTTTTCAGCAATGTTTTGTAGCTTTTAATGTGTAAGTCTCATTTCTGTGGTTAAATTCCTAAGAATTTTATTCTTTTTGACTTTATTATAAATGAAACTGTGTCCTTAATATCCTTTTGGATTGCTTATTGTTAGTGTATAAAACCACAAGTGATTTATTTTTAATGTTTTATCATTTTATTTTAAAAATTTTCCCAATTTTTTAGAAACAGATTTTTTCTGTGTGTGTTAAGTTTCTATCCTGTAACTTTGCTGAATTCATTGATCAGTTCTAACATGTTGAGGGGGTGTGTTTATGTATGTGTGTGTAATCTTTTGGATTTCCTACACAAAAGAGCATGTCATCTGCAAACAGAGATAATTTTATTTCTTTCCAATTTGGATGCCTGTTTTTCCTTTTTCTTGCCTAATTGTTTTGGATAGAACTTCCAATACTATATGTAGAAGTGGCAAGAATGGGCATCCTTATGATATTCCTGATCACAGAGCAAAAGCTTTGTCTCTCTTCAGTGAGTACGTTAGCTCTGGGCTCATCATATATGGACTTTATCATATTGAGGTAGTTTCCCTCTATTCCTAGGTAGTTGAGTGGGTTCTTTTTATCATGAAAGAGTGTTGAATGCTTTTTCCACATCTATGAGATGATCATGTGATTTTTGTTCTTCATTCTGTCAATATGGTGCGTTATATTGGTTAAATGTTATATGTTAAACCATTCTTGCCTTCTAAGAATAAATCCCACTTGGTCATGGTATGTAATCCTTTTAATGTTGTATTAAATTCAGCTTGCTAATATTTTATTGAGGATTTTTGCATCAATAGCCATCAGGGATATTGGTTTGTAGTTTTCTTCCCCCTCAAAAATCAATCAATTAATTAATCAATTAAATATCTAGCTTTATTGAGATATAATTGCCAAATAAGATTGTATTTATTTTTTATTTATTTGTTTTTAGAGAGAGGTAAAGGGGAGGAGAAAGAGAGGGAGAGAAACATCAATGTGTGGTTGCTTCTTGCATGCCCCCTACTGAGGACCTGGCCCATAATGCAGGCATGTGCCCTGACTGGGAATCGAACTGACGACCCTTTGGTTTGCAGGCTGGTGCTCAACCCACTGAGCTACACCAGCCAGGGCAGATTGTATATTTTATTTGCTGTACACTATGATGTTTTTATATACCTATACACTGGGAAATGATCTCCACAATCATGCTAATTAACATTTCCATCACCTAACATAGTTGGTTTTGTGTGTGTGTGTGATGAGAACACTTAAGGTCCACTCTCAGAAAATTTTAAGTATACAATGCAGTATCCTTAACTATAATCATCATGCTGTACATCGGATCTCCAGAATTTATCCATCCTTCATAACTGAAACTTCGTGCTGGTCGACCAGCAGCTCCTTACTTCCCCTGCTCCCCAGCCGCTGAACAGCCGCCATTTTACTCTTCGTGTCTATGACTCGGGCTTTTTTAGATGCCACATAAAAGTGATATTGTGTAGTATTTGTCTTTCTATATCTGGCTCATTTTACTTAGCATAATGTTCTCTGGGTTCATCCATGTTATTGCACATGGCAGGATTTTCTTCTTTTTTAAGGCTAAATAATATTCTACTATAATTGTGTGTATACAACATGTTTCCTTTATCCATTCACCTGTTGATGGATCTTAAGTTGTTTCCACACCTGTGGTAAGTAATGCTGCAATAAACATGGACGTGCGTACCCAAAAATGGGATTGTCAGGTTACGTGGAGTTAATTTTTAATTTGTTGGAGAATCTCCACACCATTTTTCACAGTGACTGTTCCAATGTGCATTCCCACCACCAGTGTCCAAGGGTTCCCTTTTGTCCACATCCTCTCCAACATTTGTTACCTTTTGCTTTTTTTTATAATAGCCATTCTAACAGGTGTGAGATAATATCTCACTGTGGTTTTGATTTGTATTTGCATTTCTCTTTTTAAAAAATATTTTATTTATTTTTATTTTTAAACAGGGGAAGGGAGGGAGAAAGAGAGGGAGAGAAACATCAATGTGTGGCTGTCTTTCACACACACCTCCATCGGGGACCTGGCCTGCAACCCAGTCATGAGCCCTGACTGGGAATCGAACTGTGATCCTTTGGTTTAAAGGCCTGAGCTCAATCCACTGAGCTACCCCAGCCAGGGCCTCAAGATTCTTAACTTAATCACATATGGGCTGAACTGTGTCCCCCCCCCCTCCAAATTCATATGCTGAAGTCCTAACCCCAGTACCTCAGAATGTGACCGTGTTTGTTGATAAAGTCTTTAAAGAGGAAACTAGGTTAAAATAAGGTCACTAGCGTAGAACCTAGTCCAGTAAAACCGATGCCCTTACAAGAAGAGTTTAGAACACAAATGCACAGAGGGAAGACCCTGTGAGGACGCAGGGAGAAGACGGCCGTCTGCAAGCCGAGGACAGAAGTCTCAGAAGGAGACCTCTAATCAAGATGCCAACATCTTGATCCTGGACTTCCAGAACTGTGAGAAAATAAATTTCTGTTGTTAAAACGACCCAGTCCGTGGTCCTTTGTCGTGGCAGCTCGAGCAGATGAATACAGTAATATTTATACGGCTCCAGGGATTAGAAACCGGGTATCTTTAGGGCCATTGCCAGCACATCATCTCTCTACCAGAGAGTCTAACTAGTGAAGTGGGGACTTTATCTATTTTGTTCTTAAAGCAGTGTCTATCCTCAGGGGTTTACATTTTGGTATGGAGAGTCAGATGATAAAAACAAGAAGGAAGTCTACTTGGTCACACAGGTGCTCTGGAGGAAGAAAAGGCAGGGGCGTGTGAGGGACTGCTGCACGGGGAAGGGTACAGGTTGCTATTTTAGAAAGGGGATAGGGAAGGACCTTCTGAGAGGGTGACGTCTGAGTCAAGACGTGAAGGAAATGAGGGAGCCAAGCACATTGACAGCTGAGGAAAGCGTCCTGGGCAGGAGAGACAGCAGTCGCGTTGGCCTGCAGTGGGCGGCCTGCTGCCTACAGAGTGAACCATAGGGTCCATGTAGCCACATGGCCTGCTGGAGGGCTGAGTGGCAGGATGTGAAGTCAGGGCAGCTGGTGCAACTCAGGTAGGGGCTTCTAGCCATTGAAAGACTGCTGGCTTTGTGCCTGAGCGAGATGAGAGCCACTGCAGGATTCTGAGCAGACGCATGACCTGAACTGACTTAAGTTTTGGGAGGATTGTTTTGGCTACTCTGTGGAGAGAAGGCCTCTTGGAGAGCCAGGGCAGAATCAGGGAGCCCATTTAGGAAGCTGTGTCAGTAATTCAGACACTAGCTGCTGGTGGACCAGAGCGTGACCCCTGGGGGTTGTGAGAAGTGGCTAGACTCTGGATATCTCCTGAAAGCAGATTTGCCGCAGGGTTTGCTGGTCAGTCTGCTACGGTGAGTAGGACGAGAGGACTCGAGTGGCTCCAAGCTGCTGGCCAATCCAGCTGCTCATTTACTGAGCTGGGAAAGTCTGGGGCTGGGGATAGAAGTGGGGACCATGCTATGCAGGGATAAGACTTCCAGGTAGAGATATTAAGAACTGGCCCTTGGTGGGCAAGTCTGCAGCTGCATAGAGTTCTATGCCTTGAGTTGTCAGTTTGGGAGTTACCAGTTCATAGACAGTATTTAAAGGCACGAATCATAGGCAGCCAAAAAGCAGGGATGCCCCCACCTGGGATTGGCCACATTTTGGAGGCCAGAGAACTTAAGAGGGATCAGAAAGGGATATTTTTGTTGAAGGAATAAATGAATGACTCTCCTTTGCTACTACTCAGGCAAGCTGTCCCTTCTCACAGCAGCCCCTGTGGGTCTTTATGAATCCACCCCCTACCAACTTCAGATCCTTCCTCCATCCTTCGGGTCCCACTGGGGCATTCTTACTGCCCTGCCCTCTAGGCCTTTACGCAGGCTGCTCTCCCTGCCCAAAAGGCATGACCCTCCTCCCTGCTTTGTTCTTAGTGTGATAGATTGCTGTCTGTTCTCTGTTACTCCCTAGGAAGCTACCTCTGAGCACCATCCCATCCCTTTTCTCTTTTCGGCCCCACTCCCTCTGGCACTCAGAGGGCCCTGCGAACAAATACAAAGCAGTTCAGTCTGCCGACTCCACCCACGCTCCCGACAAATAGCTCCTGTGCCACCCTTCTGGCTTAGGAGTGTGTCCCTGGCCCTGGGGTCCACCCTCAGGAGGCCACACGTGGCATGAGACCATGTGGTTCCTGCAAGTGAATTTGGTGGTTTGGGGAAAGAATTCCAGAACCTGGTATCCAGAATAGTCTAGAAGGGAGTCGTAGGCATGTCCTCGGGCCCCACGGATTTCTGGCCCCAAGGGGCAGGGGATGTCCCTGGGGATGGGTACGCCTAAGAGTGGTACTGGGTTTCCCAGTGCTGCCTGCAGGGTGACATTTGTTCCGCTTTATAAAGCAGTGAAGTGGTTCCTTACATGACTGTGGGAGTGGATATTTCAGAGGAAAACACGTCTTCTAGTTTTCTTAGGTGGTACCGTTTTCTCCTCTCCGTATCGCTGTTCACCAAGGCCAAGGGTCTGGTCTGGATAGGAGGGTCTGTCTGTTCACTCCACGCCTCCAGGCCCACCCTTGTGCTGGAGGCCGCAACGGGGCCCTGGGGGGTGAGGGCTGGGGAAGGCGTGGCTGGGCAGGTGAGCCCACCAGAGGAGACCTGCTGTGGGCGGGTGTGTGTGGGACCGGCCGGCCCAGCCTCCCCTCCAGAGAGGCTTTAATTGTTAGAGGACAGTGTGAACTTGGAGAAGGACCATACACCAGAAGCCGACGGCGGGGGATTCTGGTAAGCAGCCCCCGTAAATGCACCGTGAACGGTGGAGGTTCCCCAAGGCCAAGTTCTGTTTCCCTGCCTGGGCCAGGAGCTGCCAGCAGATGAGGGGTTACAAAGGAGGCCAAGACACAGTTTCCTTTAAAATGTTTTCATTTATTAGTCTTTTTTGAAGCAGTTAATTCTCTTTTCTTATTAAAAAAAAAATGTGTGTTTCATCCAGCGTTATACCAAAGTGATTAAAATGAATTTTCTTCTGGGGTTATAGCTCCCCAGATCAGAAAAAATATAGATTTTTTTTTAATTAACCACAAAAGTAAAACCAAGAGAAAACATCAACAATCAAAAATAATCCCCAAATATCCAGGACAAAAAATAAAATATTTATTGATCTATCACAGCGAGACACAAAGAGATGGGCGGGGCGGGGCGGGGCGGGAGGGGCTGTGAAATGCAGTGGCTCGAGGGAGGGTCGGGGGATACAGTACTGCGTGGGGAAACCCAGGCTCGGGAGGGGGGTCCCGTGCCCCAGCTGGCACGAGCCCCCACGCCCCAGGCCCCTTCGTAGGGGTGTGTGGAGTTGGGGCGAAGGCAGGGCACAGGCTGCCACAACAGGTTAACCAGGTTGATGGTGGGGTGCCCGGCCAGCTTGTGGTGCCCTGTGGTCAAGTGGGGACAAGGATGGATGGATGGATGGACAGATGGGCGGATGAATTCCACAAGAGAAAGAGGGCTATTTGCTTCAGGGTTCTTCTGATCTGAAGGTGCCTGGGGCATGGGGAATAGCGATTGGGGGGGGGGGGAAGGGGCATTAAAGAGGCCAAGAGATGGTGTGACCGAATGCAGCCTGAGGTTTTCGATGATTGGGTACCAACTGGACCGCAGCCAGGGGTGGGTCCTGGTGGGCAGGGGGAGGTAGGACTGCCCACAAAGTGTCTGCACCATTTTCAGGGGAGCCCCAGGGAGGAGGCTTCCTGGGGGGGCTGCCCTTCCCTCCTCCCTCCCCCAGGAAGATGAAGCACCAACACTTAGCACCAAGTTCCCCTGGAGATGGAGAGTGTGTAGAGGGAGCACCTTGGTGGGAAGGGGGTGGGGGCAGGGGGCCGAGCCCACCCACCCCTTGCCTCTGAAGTAGGGGGCTTCCCGGGGCCCACTTGGCCACCGTTCTCTTGTTTCCTTGTCCTGTGGATTTCCAAGTCCGCCCGGCCAGCCCTGTCCCCTCCAGAGGTGGGGACTTAGGAGGGGGCGTGGGGGGTGGGTCACAAGGGTTTACATTCTCCACCAAGCAGTAGCACCAACGTTGATGAGGTCGTGAGTCAGGGGTTCTGGGAAGCTCACTTTCTCTTCCGGCCACAGGATTTCCCAAGGCAGGCCCCACCTGGGTCGGGGGAGGCATACGTGACACTTAGCCCAGGCCCTCCTCATTGCTGCTCAAGCCGCTGCCCACTGAACAACATCATCGTGGTGGGGAACAGGGGCTCCAAGAAGCCACCAGAAGCCTGGACGGCACCACACTCATTGTACAAACTCCCACTAGACAGGTGGGCGGGACCAGGGCTCAAGATGTGGTTGACAAAACCAAGGCGCAGAGAAGGGAAAAGGTCAGGGGGCCTGCGGCCAGGTCCCGGAAGGAATGGGCCTGGACAAGCTCTCCAAGCTGTGAGTTCGACATATCTGGGAAGCCTTTAGCGAGTGACTCAGGGCCGCCCCCCTTCAAGGGAAATGCTGTGATAGAGAAACATGACAGTGCCTCAGACAAGTGAGCGGAGAGAGTCTTACACGTCCAGTCAGTGGCTGACCTGGGACAGGAACCCAGAATCCCTGCCCTCTCCTGGGGAAGGTCTGATTGGTAAACCTTGTTTCTAACCTAGGCAACACTGCCTGGTAGTCGGGCCCTGAGTAGTTCCTATCCCTTTGGGAGATAGGCATGGCTCGTTACCGCCACCTGGTGGCAGCGAGAAGCCGAGTGGTGCAGGGACGGGCATCTCCGAGGCTCATCCAGGGTGTTTGGGGAAGCAGTGGGATAGGGCCGCAGGCATCACTACGTGCCCGGGAAGGGTCAGGCTGCTCTTGCCTCTGCTCTCCGAGCCCCGGCCTTGCCTCAGCTGCCTCATCTGTGTAGTGGGAAGCAGGTGGGGGTGGAAGGGATGCATAGTCTGAGCGACCACAGGGGTGGAGCTGGGGTTTTTCTGAGTCTCTGTCGGCGTTGCTGGGCAGAACTCCGGGGGTGGTGATCAGGACCCAGCCCACACACTTCCAGAGGCACGTGTGCATTTTTGAGCAAGGGCGTGGCTCAGTGCCCGGTAGTGTCCTCTGCCTCCTCTGCCCAGCCTGGGCAGCCTGGGTCCCCCTTCCACCCTTCGGATCCCCTAACTCTAGGGCCCTGGTTGTCTCATCCATTCTCTCCCTGTCTCTGCTCCTTTGAGCTCTTTCCTCCTCCTCCTCCACCTCCCTTCTCTTTCCCTTGGCTCCTTCCTGCAGGGCGTGTGGCAGCAGGGAGGAGGGGACTGCTAGGCCCGGCCCAGCCCCAGGGAGCATGAAGGGCTCTGGGCCTACCCCCAGATCTGATCATCTGTGTCAGAGGCAGAAGAAGGAACGGGTGAGGTGTCCAGCTCCTCCAATCTCCCCGCTTTCTGCCGGGCCTACCCCTCCGAGCCCCCCTGGCAGCGTGGGCCTCGCCTGAGGGGGGCTGAACTCTGCGCTCAGGTGCTCAGAGCCCTGGCCCCGCCTCAGTCACTGCGTGACCTTGGGTGAGCACCTGGCGCTCGATGAACCTCAGTTTACCCCATCTAGAACATGGCGTTCTAGGAAAGCTGCTGCTCCCTGGCCTTGCAGGGGAGGAAGAAAAAATCAGGGGGAGACCAGCCTGGTGTAACTAAGGTCATGGGGTTCGTCCTGGGGATTGGCTCAGGCCTCCCGAGCAGGAGATGAAGCAGGGGAGGGGAAGGATGGAGCCAGAGCTGCAGCCCGGGGGGGGGGAAGCGAGGGCATACCTGGGAAAATAGGGGATAATCCGAAGCCAGGTCTTGCTCCTGCAGGAGGGACTTGTGGTTAGCAGGCGTCAGGCCCGCCTCTAACCTCGTCCTCTCTTCTTCTCTGCCCAGCACCTCCTCCTCCTCATCCTCCATAGCCAGAGTGGCTTTCTCCACAAACCTTGTCCCTGCCCGGCATCCTGGTGTGGGGCCCCATAGCCTCGGCTTGTCAGCCTGGCGCCTGAGGCCCGTGGTGCACCCCCAACTGCTTTGCCCAGGATGTTTCCTCTCCTTGACTGCCCCCTCTGCCCTCTTGCTCATGTCCTTGCTAGCTGCGGCTCTAGGACTTCCCCTGCCAGCGCCACAGGCCTTCTCTGGACCCGGGCGGAGGGGACGATTTCGCAGCAGAGATGGCCCCTACCTGCACCTGGGAACGCCCTGGCAGCTCCTAGGACTCCTCCAAGGCCAGCAGCACCTGAGAAGAGGGCAGATGGGGTTTGGGACAAGGCACAGTCGAAGGGGCCCTGGGCACCCCCTTTGGGTTCTGGGGTCAAGAAAATCCTGGACAGCCTGTCATGGGGCTTCAAGCAGGGCTGAGGCCTGAGGTAGGTGAGATGGGGCAGTCAGGACGGGGAGTATTAGCGGCCTTCAGGCCTGGGCAGGAGGAGGGCAGCAGGGAGCGACTCACCATATTTGGCTGCTTTAGCAGCTGCAGCTGGGGACACACCTGGGGAGATGGGGCAATGAGGGCTCAGGAATAGCCCTCCCTGCCAGTCATGTCCCTCTCCCGTCCTGTTCCCCATTCCGCCATCGGCCCACCGACTTGTCCTTCCACCCCTCCTCCATCCTCTTTCCGAAAGTCTTTATTAAGCTCCCACTGTGTGCCCCGTCTTGTGGTGCACACAGGAAGAGACTTTAGGCAGGTTTGTGTAGGGAGGTACAGTGATGCCCCAAGAAGCGTGAGATGTCGACACAAGGCCTGCCAGGACGGCAGAGGCTTTGGAAAAGCTATTTCCTCCGTGCTCTGGTTTCCTTCTCTAGAAAACGGGCATAACCGCCATTATCCTAATGAACTCCCACTGGAAGCGGTCATGTGAGTTGAAGGACAGAGGAGAGGGAGAAGGTGGGACCCCAGCTGCAGGAAGCAGCCTGGCTTCTGCTTGCTCAAGGCCCCCTCTGCCTGCTGTGGAAGCCCAGGCGTGGGGCCTGCCCACCACGCGCTTGAGTGATGAGTGAAGTGGGGTTGGGGTTGGGGCAGAGAAGACAGCTTGAACAAAATGCAGTAAGGTAGGAAGGAAAATCTCTCTCACGCACACACAAATACACACACACAGTATACATTCACTGATTCCTGAACAGCCTCTTACCTCCGAGGCCCCCAACCCCTGGGACAACTCCACCAGGCCCAAGCCCTCCAATTCCCAGTCCTCCGACTCCAAGCCCGCCAGGTCCGAGCCCAGCGGCTCCCCCCAGGCCTGTGGAGAGAGCTGTGTGTTAAAACCCGACCAGTGGGACCCCTGCTGCTCATCTGTGGAGTTTTCATCCCAGGACCAGGTGGAGCCTGAGCTTGCAGGGCCTTTGTAGGCGCCGTGGGGCCAGGAGACGGGCTGGGCCTTGGGGAGACGATGCCCCCGAGGGCCTTAGGGGCAGGTCAGGGAATAGGGCTGCACAGCGCACAGTCGGTCGGAGGCTCCCCAGACCCTGGGACCTGGGGGGCAGCGCCCACCTCCACATAGTGCTCACCAAATTGGGCAGCTTTGGCAGCAGCCTTTGTGGCGGCAGCCACGGCAGCAGGTCCAGCTCCTGGGGACACAGAGGGAGCTCAGAAAGCCATGCTCCATGGGTCAGTCTCCCTCCCTGCCCAGCCCGTCCCGGGGTTTCAACTCACCTGCCACACCACCTGGGACACCTACTCCACCGAGGGCTCCAGGTACCCCCAGAGCCCCAGGCACTCCGAGGGCTCCGGGCACTCCCAGTGCCCCAGGCACCCCAAGCGCCCCAGGCACGCCTGCTCCTGAGGAGAGGGGGCAGAGGGTTAGTCCCCTCATTTCTGAAGGACAGAGTCTTCCCGACCCAGGGACATTATTAGTCAAGCAGACAAGCGGTCGAGGTCATGTGACCGGTGGAAGGAGCACTGGACAGAAGGCCATTTCCAGATGCCTGGGCTGGTGTCCCTGACCAATCAGGCAACAGGAGGCCCCCTGGAGCCTTGGCTTGCACATCATTTTCTCCATCCCCCTGGGCCAGCACTAGAGCCGCAGGTGGTCACAAGCGATAGCCACATACTGCCCGGGGGAGAAGACTAATCTCAGGCTCTGACAGCCCTGAGTTCAAATCCTGGTTTCTCCACTTATTAGAGCTGGCGCCTCTCTGAGCTCCAGAGCCACGCCTCCCTAGAGGAGGTGAGGATCCTTAGCCCGCTCACCCTGCAGGTGTTTGGAGAGGAAAAGAGCACGACATCTGTAAACATACTCTGAGTTTTGAAGCACTGTCCAGGGCAGAGCTGCTGGGAATAGCAGCGGCAGGAATTCCACCCTTCTCAATGCGTTTCACAATTAGCATGCTTATTCTTCCATGTAACAGGGGAGGTGGGTACTAATATCATCCCCATTTTGCAGGTGAGAAAACTGAAGCACAGCAGAGGTTAAGCAATATGCCCGAGGTCCCGCAGGCAGGAAATGGCTCTGGAGCCTGTGCCCTTAACTGCTTTGTTTCCCTGGCAATGTCTGCTAGACTCAGGCTGCAGAGCAGCCAGCAAGGAACAGGAGAAGGGCCTGTGGGTCACCAGGCCCGCCAGGGGTGGGGGCCGAGGAAGCTGGGATTTTCCGAGGTGGAAACTGGCCCCAAGTGGACTGGCTGGGGGCGGGGTGGTGTTTCCCTAGCAGAGGCCCTGGCCTGACTCCCAGGAGGCCAGGAATTTGGGGGCCACAGACAGTGTGGGTCTGGACAGCCAGGGCTGCTGCGTGCCAAGTGGAGGGGCAGGCATGTCTGCCACGTCCTCGTGGCTCGTGGCAGGCGCAGTCATGCTGACAGGGAGGTGGGTGGGGGACTGGGGCCTTTGCTGGCTAGGAGGCAGAAGCCGCTGAGCTGGCAGCAACCCTGGCCCCTCTGTGACCCGGAGGCCCACAAAACTGTGATGACCAGAGGTGACTTAGGGACCATGGCTTTTACCCAGGTAGAACTGCCCTCAGGAAGGCTGAAAATGTGAGGGGTGTGTTTGGTTGTCCCAGGGCTGGAGGCTCAACAGGCATTTGGTAGTCGGGTGCCAGGTCTGCTAAGCTGCCGTGAATGCGTCCTAGAAACTGCCTTTTTCCATCCTGACCATCCCAGCTCTGTGCTGCAGGCTCTAGGCATGGGGCCCTGGGCCGGGGGAGGGGAGGTGGGTGACCAGGTGTTGCCAGGGATGATGGGGCGGTAGTGGAACCAACCATGGTGGTCAGTGTGGGGAGTACTCACCATATTTGGCTGCTTTAGCGGCAGCCAGAGATCCAGGTACTATAGAAAAAGGAAAAAGAATCATGGGGTGGTCAGTAGCTATGCTCTGTGCTTACGGGTTCTGCTTCCTCCTGAAAGCCCTCCTTGCCTTCTCTGGCCTTCTTTGCTTCTCTCAAAGCCCTGAAGCTGTGGCTCCCCAGCCAGGAGCTCGCCCTGCCCGGTGGATCTCCAGTGTCTAACCATGCCTCTGCCAGTCTGGTCTGGGGGCGCCTCCTCCTCCCATCCGCCCCTCCCATCCCCCTCAGGTCCGGTGTGGTCCACCTGAGGCTGCACACAGAGCGGGGCCAGTAACCACCAGGCGAAGAACTGGAAGCTCCCAGGGGCCCTTGCCGTGGCGCACTGCTGAAGGGGAGCCAGCCTGGCCCACCTACGGCCTTGGAGTCCAGGGACCTCCAGTTTCCTCCCCTGGATGATGGGATTCTTTCTGGTTGGGAGGCCTGTGACCCCTTCCCTGGGGAGGTAGCGACTGTGACATGTCAGCCCAGGACATCCTCGCCTGGCCTGTCCCACCTCTGTTACTCTAGGCATCTCTGACTGCTTCAGGAGAACCTAGTGGGGAATTTACTAGGTGCTGGGAGGGGAGAGGTCTCCCTCCTCTGAGCTCAGGGGTCACTTCTGTCCAGCCTGGAAGACCCCTTACCTGCCCCAAAGCCAGGAACACCAGCGCCAGGCCCAAATCCGGGAACTCCAGCGCCAGGCACAAATCCGGGAACGCCAGCACCAGGCACAAATCCGGGAACACCAGCAGGAAGGCCAGCTGCAGCCCCTGGGAAAGATCAGTAGTGGGTGGCTACAGCAGGCGTGGAGCGTGCCCCCTTGGGGGTGTCCCGCCCAGGGAGCTGAGTCAGGCCCCGAGAGAATGGGACCAGACCCCCTTAATCCACTCTCTATGCTGCCACCAGAATGGCCTTCCTGAAACTCCCACTGAACGCCGAGTCTGGCCCCTCCCCCAGCCGGTATTCAGGGGTGCACGCTCAGTACACCACTTTCTTTTCCAGGCTGACCTCCTCCCCTCCCCTCTCAGTTGAGCTCATCTAATGCTCCCAACAGCCTTCTGCTGTGGATGCCCTCAGCGCTCCCTCACTGTGCACGAGGACAAGAAGCTCAGAGGCCAGGCACTCAGTGTGAGACCTTGGATTCGAGCCTGGGCCTCCCTTACACTAAATCTGCTTTTCCCACCCCTCCACCTGCCCCCTCGGGGATCCCCCAGTCTCTAAAGCAGGCCTGAGAAGCTGCATATTGTAGGGAGCGGCTCCTGCTTGGGTTGTGCTGGGATGGCCTGGGCTCAGCGGGGTGAGGAGGGAAAGCCAGGCAGGGCACTCACGGAGCTGGGCTTTGGCGGCCACTTTAGCAGCAGATTTGGCTGCACCTGGCACCCCTGCTCCTGAAAAGAGAGGGAGGGGGCATCAGGATGTCACCCACCCATAGTGGGTCCTCAGGCCCACTTCCTCACATAGCTCACCTGCAACACCACCAGGACCAATGCCAATGCCAGGAACCACACCAGCACCAGGGCCAACGCCAACGCCAGGAACCACGCCAGCGCCAGGGCCTAACCCTACGAGAGTGAGAAGAACTGATCCTTAACCCGGTTCCAACCAAGATGGACAGAAGGTAATGGAAAGAGCAGTGAGCTGGGAGTCAGGAGCCTTGGGTTTCCATCCCGCATGGGGCACAGAATGGCTGAGTGACCTTGGAAAGATTATTTTCCCTTGATGCATCTCAGCTTCATCACCCCTAAGGTGAGGCACGTGTAGGACCAGGAGTCCTTAACGCCTGGAGGGGCGAGGACCTGTTGGAGACCTCTGAGGGTCAAGGAGGCAGAGTTATGTAGTAAAGGCTGCTCTGTAAGATAGACAGATGTGGGTTCAAAGCTCAGCTCAGCCACCATCTAGCCGTGTGACAATGGGCAAGTGATTTAAGCTCTCAGAACCTCAGTTGCCACATCTGCACAATGGAAAGAACGGCACCAACTTCATAAACTTGCTGTAAAGATTGCCTCGGCCAATGGCAGCTTTACAAAAAAGGGGTCATTTGTCATACATGAGTTTGGGGGTCAGTGGACCTAAAATTAAGATTCCTGTGGTCTAGACAGCCCTAGGTTTTCTGATCTGAATCTTGCTGCCCACAGGTCCCTAAAGCCAAGGTGTGCAGACGCCCTGGCCCAGGCCTGGCAGACGGCCGGGCTCTCAGTTGGGGCTACTGCCGTTCTCTGTATTCAGAGAGGTGGAGGCAGCTGGGGCTGCCCGGGTGGCCCTCAGTTGCATGGAGAGTTGGAGAACCTTGTCAGAGAACAAGAAATACTGCTACCAAGGGGGTGGGAACCAGAGGAGCCCAAGTTGAAGTCTGGAAGTGGGGTGGGCCCCAGCTAGACCCAGGGGCAGCAGGAACTTTGGGAAGGGTGGGGAAGTTGGTCCCGGGGCGGGGCTCCCCAGGGCCTGTTCTCACTTTGCTTTCCTAATCAGAGACTTTACCCACACCCTAAAAGTGGACAGATGGGTCAAAAGACCCACAGTGAGGATGTGACAGCTTCGGGGGGCTCCCAGACCCCAGAACAGGGGACATGAGAGAGCAGTGCTATAGGATGAGCACGGAGCAGAATTGGGGTGGGACCTTACCATATTGCGCAGCTTTAGCGGCTGCTGCAGCGGCTGCAGCTGCTGGGGTCCCAACACCTGGGAGGGTGAAGAGAGGGGATTGGGGAGGGGGTCTTTTGTACCCCTCCTCACTTTCCCCCACCCCCATTTTGGAAAGACCTCCCAGAGTCCGCCTCTGGGGCGCTATCCCTTCTCCCAGAAGACCCTCTCTGGGGCTGCCTCTTCACACCAGACACAGAGACAGAAGCGGAACCCAGCAGAGCCCAGCCTGAGTCAGGCCGCCCAGGCTCCAGGCCCGCTCTGAGGGTGGCCCACCAGCTGCCCTGGGCACACCCCTTCCTTGAAAACAGCCCACAGACTGCAACAGTCTAGCTTGGACTGTGGCGGTGGCAGCCCAAATCTGACTGGCGAAGGTCTAGGTCCTTTCCAAACCTTTGCCTCAAATATTTGTGAAGCATTCTGCTAAAGATGATGTTAATTTTTAAAAAATCTTTATTGTGTCTGTATCCAAAACTGTTAGAGGAAATATCTCATTTTGGAGGGAAACTCAAAAGGGGAATTTTGTCCCAGAAAGAAGGAATCTAGGAGAGAAATCTGCTGGTAGGAAAAAACCACCAAGGAAGGATGTAACTTCATCTTGGTATATCTCCTAATTTCTTCCCTTTGGCCTGTGACTGGTGGAGGATAAAGAGTGCAGGGGGACCCAAGGGGGACACATGCCCTTCCAGCTGGTAAGCGACAGAAAGGACCCCAGAGTAAATGGGGCCACCCCACTCGGACAGAGCAGAGCTCCTCTGCTCAGCTGGCTGACGTCTGGACGTCCTGAGCATCCCTGAGGGAGGGACTTGCCAGGTTCGTTCTACAGACTGGAATCGCATAAGGGCTCTTTCCCCCAAAGTAGGGGACATTGCTTCCCCTCCTCCCCATCTCTGGGCTCAGTCTTGCCATCTTTAAAATGGTGCACTTGACCTGAGTCACCTCCAAGACCCCTTCCATGAGACAAACCACACCTGACTCTGGGTTGGAGACACAGCTCACCTGGCACGCCTCCGACACCTGGCACACCTGGTACACCTGGTACTAAACCTCCGACACCTGGCACCAGCCCTCCCACGGCTCCTGCTCCTCCAGCACCTAGAGGAGTAAAGAGAATGTCTAGCTGTGCCCCTAGAAGCTCCCCATCCTTGAGGGAGCAGAGGGTTAGGAGTGGGGAGGAGACCAGAGTGGCTTCAGTGAGCACCTTTAACTCACTGGTTTGGGGTGGGGTGATAAGCTGGGCACCAATAATCCTAATGATGGGGAATTGAAAAGGGCAGAAAAGTTCAGTGCAGCTTTGGAAGATGGGGTCAGGGGCTTCCAATCTTAGCCCAAACCATTTCAGCCCTGGAGGCCTGAGTGTGAGCTTGCTCTGTCCCGATGCTGGCAAATTGCTCTGAGCTCAGAGCCTGGGTCCCAGGGCAGGGCAGGGCTGGGGTGGAGAGGAGGGGAAAGCACGAGCCCCAGGAGAGAAGAATGCTGCCCTGGGCATGCCCTGGGCATGGAGGCATGCAGGGCGGGGACACGTACCAAACTTGGCTGCCTTAGCGGCTGCTGCCCCGGCCGCAGCTACAAGAAAATGAAACAGACCCTTAGAAACCTCACTGGACCCCAGTGGGGCTGTGTTGATTGCTCTCCTGCCCAGAGAGGCACTTCAGGCCCTCTCTGTGCTCTCCCCAGCTTCCCCCTGAGCTCGCTGAAGCCCAGTCAACACTTTCCCACTCCCCCTAGAGCTCTGCAGAAGAGAAGCCCCCATGCCTTCTCCCGGTTTCCCCAGATGGAACTAGGGCTCACGGGAAATGCCAGGGACAGCTCCAGGGATGGCTCCAGGGACAACCCCAGGGATGGCTCCAGGGATGGCTCCAGGGACGGCTCCAGGGATGGCTCCAGGGATGGCTCCAGGGACAACTCCAGGGACGGCTCCAGGGATGGCTCCAGGAATAGCTCCAGGGATGGCTCCAGGAATAGCTCCAGGGACAGCTCCAAGACCTGAAAAGCCCCCAGCACCAACCCCATGAGTGGGAATACCTTCAACTCCCACTCTGGTTCTGCCCCTTTGGAAGGAGGAGAATTGAATAGAAAAGGAGCTCAGTGAGAGACTGGGAGGGTCCCAGGGAATGCTGGTGGGCTGGGGAAGTGGGTGCAAGCCTCACACAAATTTGGTCCTTGAAGGACAGTAAATCACAGAATGCCTGGGCCTCCCACAGCCTTTTTCAGGAAGCCTTTACTGATAACCAGCCCCCACCCTGCCCCCAGCATTTCTCCAACCCCTCTCTTCTCTGATTGGGATAGGGCCCCTTTGGTGGCTGTGGGGAGGCTATGGGCAGGTCCCATTTCCCCAGCCAGACTCAGGCTCCACGGAGAGGGGCCCTGGCTGGGCCAGGGAAGGTCAGAGACACGGTCCCCACTGGGAATGCCATAGAGGACTCTCCCATCACTCAGCTCCATGGCCTCATGGTGGGAGTCCACTGGGGAGACATCATCCTGGAGCCCAACAGGTCCAACTTCCCAGCTCTGCCAGTGACTTGCTGGCTAACCCTGGCCAAGCCATGCCCTTTCTCTGGCCAGAACAGGGTAGGATGAAGTACAGCTATCAGCACACTCACCATATTTTGCTGCTTTGGAGGCTGCTTTAGCAGCTGCAGCTGGTGACACAGCCCCTGGAGAGACCCAAGTGAACCCAAGTGATTAGGAGAGCATGGATGGTAAATGTTCAATGTACATTAACTTTTCACTCATCTGTCCAGTCTATTTCTATCAAGCCAATCCAATGGATGTCTATCTATTCACCCACTCACATCTCCATCTATTTATCTGTGTACTTAGCCCCCTGTTCATCGACCCACTTACCTACCCATTGTATCTCTCCATTTGTTTGTCTATCCTTAGACTTCGACCACTCAACCACTTATCTTTCTGCCCATTCATGCACCCATCTATCCAATCATTTATTTGTTCATTTGCCCATTCATCAAATGATCTATCCAACCATCTCTTTTTCACTTGCCCCTGCCCACCTCCTCCTCCAATCACATGCTCACCCATCCATCCATCTATCCACTATCTATCTATCTATCTATCTATCTATCTATCTATCTATCTATTCATCCATCCATCATTCAAACCACTTATCTAGTCCCTCCCCTGCTTTTCCACCTGTCTTCCATCTATCCATTCATCTCCCCATCTACCATTTTACTCATGTATCTGTTCATTCGTGTATTTATCTATCCTTGTATCTGCTCATTCATCCTCTTATCCAGCAACTTCTCTACTCATCCACATGGGCATTCACCCACATACCTAGCTGCCCATCTGCCCATCTATCTGTCCGTCCACCTACCCACCCATTTACCCACTATTTACTGAGCAACTATTTAGCTAAGGGCTGAGAACACAGAGATGACAAAGGCATGCTTCCTTCCCCCAGGGTCACACTGACAGCCAGAGGTGAGTTGGAGAAGACAATGCTGGCAGTAACTAGTTAGGATCTTGTTATAACCCAAGGGAGAGAAGATAAGTTATGGCCAAGGGTATGGGAGAAGATGATAGATGAGTGAAGTGTTAGGGAGAATCTAAAAGTCTTGGCAATAGTTTTGATATTTCTCTTATATACACACACACAGAGTCCAGTTCACCTGGTCTACCCAAAATACCTGGAACTCCAACACCTGGGACCCCAACACCTGGGACCCCAACACCAGGAACTCCAACACCAGGGACTCCAACACCAGGGACTCCAACACCAGGGACTCCAACACCTGGGACTCCAACACCTGGGACCCCAACACCTGGGACCCCAACACCAGGAACTCCAACACCTGGGACTCCAACACCTGGGACTCCAACTCCTGGGACACCAGGCACTAAGCCTCCAGCAGCTCCTGTGGGAGGAAAGGATTGTTCTGGCCCAAACCCCATGGGAACCTCAGAGGGCCTCCAAGGGCGTGGCTCTGGGGAGCTGCGGGAATGGCAGGTCCTGAGTGTGGAATCCCAGGTGGGCTGGCATTGCCTACAGAGCGCTAAAGGTTTGGGAATGTGGATGGGGAGAACATGGTCTGTGTCTAAAACAAATTCAGAGCGTACCACTAGCACACAGGCAGTTGGAGCAGCATTTATGGGTTGGCCTTGGGAGGAGGGAGGGAGGAGCCAGGTGCTCCACAGTGGTCCCCCCCCCCCCCAATGCTAGACCAGTCAGTGGAGAACAACAGAGAGGGCCTGGCAGAATGGCTAGAATGGGTAAAGCCATGTTTGGGGAGGTGGAAGTGGTTTCCACAGATGCATGAAGGCAAAGTCCATCTAGCCTTGGAGGACTGAACAGGCCCCAAGGGTCTGAGGGCAGGCTGGAGCCTCAGGCCTACCTCCCCTGGGGGTACTCACCATATTTAGCTGCCTTAGCAGCTGCAGCAGCAGCTGGAATCCCAGCCCCTGGAGAGACAAGACAGCCACAGAGGGTGAGGTCTTTCCCCAAGAGGCCTTCTCAAGGACACCCCGCCCCTGCTGGAACAGACCCTACCTGCAATGCCTCCAATCCCAGGAATTGCGCCAACTCCTCCAATCCCAGGAATTGCACCAGCCCCTCCAATCCCAGGGAGAACTCCGGCTCCTCCAGCACCTGCTGGGATGGGGACAGAGCAGACATAGCTCCTGGGGCCTCTCTGAGGCCAGGAAGAAAGGCCACGCAGATGCTGGCGTTTAAACTAGCACGATCTCCTCTGGGAATGTGGCCCAGGCATCTCTGGCTGAGCCTGCTTTAGAAGGCCCCCACCCCACTGTTCATTGACTCACCCCCAAAGTGTCCATTTCAACACACTCATTAAGGGACTTGTATGTTTTCAGACAAATCCCATTCTAATCACTGCCACATACTGAGAAACCACAAGCGGCCGCTCCCCGGGCCAGAGAGGCCCCTGAAGGAATGTTCAAGGCTTCCTCTCCCTGTGTTCCGAAGACTCGGCCAAGTTGTAATCCAAGTGCCTGGCTGCCTGGATCTGGCAGCCCCTTGCCGCCCTGCTCTCCTGCTCCCACATTCCACCCTTAGGGTCCTGGAGGGAGGGACCGTGGGGCCTCCTTGGGGCAGGCCTCCAGCCTAGTCCTCCACTCCGCATTCTCGTCCCCTTGGCTGGTGGGCAGATGTTTTCTGTCCCTTCCATAAGGGCTTCCCTGGCCCTGGGGGTGAAGGTGAGGACATTAGCCCCAGTGATCTGAGTCCGAACTGGAACTACCTGGGGCAGGGGGACAGATGCCCACTCTGCTCCTCTCATGGGGACAGGGAAGGACATGGCATGTCTGCCAGCCAAGGCGTCATGAGTTTGAGGAGCTAGTTAAAAATTTTATAGTACACACTAAATTGGTACTAGACTATTAAATTTTTTAAATGCTCATATAGGTCCCACTTAAAATAATCTCTCTAACCACTGTAGTACCCATTCCCTGTGCAAGAGCTCCTTCTTCCTGTTTTAACCACATGACAAACTCCACCTATATTTTAAGGCCTCAATCAGTATCCTTTCTTCTGAGAAGGCTTCTTGATTTTCTCTTCCCGGTAGAAACAATATCCCCTCTCCCTGATTCCCACACCAGCACCTACTGTCTCCAGCAAAGCTCTCACCTGTCCCTGGTCTGTAAAATGGAGGGAGGGAGGGAGGGATAAGTAGTTGGGTGAGTGGGTGGATGGATGGATGAAAGAACGGAGGGAGGGAGGAATGAAGGGATGGAGAGGTGGAGGGTGAATAAAGGGATGGGCAGAGGAACGGATGGATGGATGGGTGGATGATGGAGAGAGGGATGGGGAAGAGCGAATGAAAGGATGGAGTGAAGGAGGGGGAATGGGGCAGACTGGGGAGGAGCTGCCTTGTTGAGTTTTCTGCGAGGCAGGCTCTCGGTGGTGACCCGGATGGAGATGTGGGGAGCTGGGGGCCGGGGGTCGGGGACTCCGCAAGTGCTCACCGTATTTTGCTGCTTTAGCTGCTGCCGCTGCTGCAGCCTGGGGGCCAACCCCTGGGGGAGGGGAAAGACAGAGACTGAAAAATTGCCCCTGAATCTCCAGAGCCCTCCTGTTCCAGCCCTAAGAGAACCGGTGGGTGTAGGTGGGGGTGCTCAGTAGGCAGCAGAGACTGAGAAAGCTGCCCCACCCGGGATCTTTCTCCGGGCAAAGACTGGGGTCTGAATGCAGGGTGGGCTGGCCTGATTTCCGGAGAGACCCTGGCCAGCTCTGGAGTCTGGGTGATCACGGCCCTTTTGGCTGGCAGTGGGGTGAGGCTTTCCTTACCTGTCCCTGTTGGGTACCCGGCCTTGGCCGCTGCACCAGCAGCTCCTCCAGGCCCATAGCCTGTAAAACAGAGAGGCTCACTGGGCATCCATGCAGATCTCACCATAGCTGCCCCCCGCCACGCCCTTCCAGGCTGGGTTTCCAGAATCTCTACCCTGTCCCCCCCAGTCAGGGTTAAGACAAATTCGGATGTGTGTGAGGGATGGTTACTCCCACGATACAGGTTAGGACACTGAGGCTCAGAGGAGAAGCTGGTTCCCCCAAGGCCTGGTGGTAAGCGTGAGTGAGGGCCAGGACTGAGAACCAAGCTGTCTGAGTCCAGGTTCCGCATTCCTTCCTTAGGGGATTCCCTTCCCACCCCCTACCCCCAGCTAGTGCTCCCCTAGCTCAGGGCTGGGGCTGCAGCTTCCTTGCCAGGACCCTGCATCTGGAAAGAGCTGGTCCAGCAGGGCCTTACTCACCATAGGGCAGTTTCCCAGTGCTGTAGGGTAGTCCGTAGCCACCTGAGGAGAGGGTAGGGCTCAGGCACTGCCATGCAGCAGCCCCATGCCTTGCTGGGCTCCCACTGCCTTGGTGGACAGATCTAGTCCCACAGCTGCAGAGGCCCGAGACCCTCCTGAGGGTCATGAGCAGCTCACAGAGGCTGGTGCTCACAGAGCACCAGCAGGGAGCAGAGGCCCTGGGTGGGAGAGGAAGATGGGGCGCCCTGCCAGATCCCTAGCATCTGAGTAGCTTCCTTACTCCTCTCCCCAATAAGAAACATCTCATCGTGTGAGCTGATGGAAGGGTATGGATGTCAGAGGGATCTTTCCAATGAACAGTGTTTCTTCCCATCAACACAAGTGGTTTCCTGTCAAGACTGTGGGTCTTTGTGCCTGTGCGTGCATGTGTGCAGGTGTGCACGTGAGTGAGACCAGCCCCTGCAGGATGGCTGCCCCAGGTTTTCCTCTGCTGGCGATCAGAAGTGAGGTTCGGTACCCAGGTTTCCTGACGGCCCCCACAAGAGACACTGGTAGCCCTAACAGTGCCCCCCCACAAGCTGCTCTCAGCAGTGAGACCTGGTGAGTAGTGCCCCTTGAATCTTCCTTCTGACTTACCTGGCAGCTTGGGTGCCTTGATGGGGTATCCCAGTGGAACGCCAGGCTGCTGGCCCCCAAACGGTCCAACTCCTGTGGGAACAAGGAGAGCAAAATCAGGTCCTAGCAACTTGAGCCAGCAGCTCCTGCTGAGCCCCCAGCTTCACTTTCCACTTTCTGCTCAGACAGAACGAGCTCCCACTGCATCCAGAAACCGTCCTGCTAGAGGGTATCCCTTCCTGTCACCCATCATCTGGGCCCTGCCAGTGCAAGGCCATTTCCCACAGAAAGCTGCAGAATCCACTCCACTCCACAGCATTTGGCACAGACTGGCGGGTTTTCTGGGCTGGTGTGGGCTGCTACTCATGAGGGGCTGGGACTGCGGAAGCAGACCTGTGGTGGGTGCCACTTTGTGCTGCAGCCAGTCCAAGGCCTGGAGCAGTAGGCATGAGGGAAACTGGGCAGGCCTGATGGGATTCTGAATGCTCAGCCCCTCCCAAGGCAGGAGCCCCTGCCTGGCTGGCCACCCTGCTGGCCTGTCCACTCACTGGGGATTCTTGCCTCACCTGGGATTCCGGCAAAAGCTCCGGCTCCACCTGCAATGATGAGGAGACGTCACTGAAGCCCTTCCACCATGGGTGCAGGGTAGAGGCACCAATGGCTGGCGCCAGGCAGCACAGAGAGGTGGGCTGGCCCTAGTAGTGACCAGTTCTGCCCAGATCTTCTGGCTTATGCTGCCCTCACGTATACTTGGGATTTCTGAGAGGTGTTCTGTCCATCTCTGCCAGATGTACCAGGGCTGGAGCACAAGGGGTGCCCACCCACGGGGCACTGAGCCCAGGGCCCCAGGGCCCCTCCCACTCCCCCTCCCATAGGGTCCTGAGAGCGGGTGCAGATTTCCACCATGTGTCCTCAGCCCACCGTTCACGTACCTGGGGCCTTGGGCTTGACTCCAGTTCCGGTGGGAACCCCAGGAAGCACCCCCACACCTGGGAACCGACCTCCTGGGGGGAAAGTGGGGTCTGGCAGTGAGGGCGGGAGGCAGGCCTCCAAGGCCCGCCAGCCTGGCACCCTCGCCACCCCTTGGGTCACACAATTGACCTTCTGCACTGACGTCAGGGACAAACACGGCTCAGGTGGGGTGGGGGCTGTTTAGTGGTGACTTTTCTTCCTTCTCTGACAGAACTGAATTTTAATCCCATTTCCTGGCTATGTGATCTCGTGCCTCAGTTGGCCTCGTCTCAGCCGGAACGAATTTCCAGCCCCCTGTCCACCCTTACCAGATAAGACAGACAGGAAAAGCTGGCACCGGGTGGGAGCCCGGGCCCTTTCGGGGCCCTTGCCTGACATGCATTCACAGACGAACACACACAGCCATCTGCTGTGGCCGGAAACTGCATTTGCCAGTGTCTGGTGCTCCTACCTCTCCTGTCTCACTTGGGATTGGGCCACCTCGGCCAGAGGGACAGAGGGAGGGACACTGTCAGCAAATCTTGCAGAACAGCCTAAGTCTGGGCTTTTGGGGGAATTCAGGAGGTCACATGTTGGGTGGGATGGCCAGACCCTGGCAGGGAGCGGAGGGTGAGAGGGCAACTCCGAGGGTCTCTTGTAGGGCAGACGCTCTGAGCGGGCTCCCTGGTGACTCATGGCTTTTGGGAATTAGTTGGCCACACTGGGGACTTGGTGTGTCCTCGGGGGCCCACCTCAGGCTGCGTCGATGATCTGGGTCTGGGCCTGGGGTCAGGGCTTGGGTGGGACAAGGAGAAGCTGACTGGCCTTCATGGGGAAAGATGACAGGGGCCCTGTGTCATCAAAGCTCAGGCTTTGATGTTTAGGGACCGAAGGCTTCTGGTGGCCTCAGCTTGCAGAGGGGTGAGCAGCCTCCCAGGAGGCCACCAGAAGATGGTTTCCTTGCAATAGGGTACTTTCTCCTCTTCAACTTTACCTGCGCCCGGGAGCACTCCACCTGGGAATACACCTGGTAGCCCCACACCTGTGGCCAAAAGAGGGCGGAGCCATGAGCAGCAACCCAGCCTCCAGGAACCCCCCCTTCCCTGGCCCTTCCTTCTGCGGTTCCAGGGCTCACGAACCAGCCACCCCAGTTCCGGCAGGGGCAGCCAGGAACACATGTGTGGTGGCTGCGGCCTTCATCGCGGGAGTTTTAAAAGTCATCTGCTGACCCTTCTGTGCATTGATTTATCTTGTCTCCTGGAGCATGTTTACCATGGCCAGCCCAGCCCACCTCTGGGCTAACAGCTTCCAGATGTTCCCTCCTGCTGTGTGGACTCAGGCAGGCTTTTGTTTAACCTGAAGTCACTTTGTCAAGGGCTTGAGCACCAGATCGGGAGTCAAGGCACCTCGGGCCACCCTGGCTTTGCTGTGACCACCAAGGGCCCTCTGCACTGACTCTCCATTCTGAGCCCGTGTCCCCATCTGCCACCTAAATGTTGGCCACAGAGCCTGTCTCTGAGGTCTGTTTCTGTTCCATTCTGGCTGAAGGGCCCAGAGTGTAGGCTGGGGCCCCTCTCCCTGATTTCTAACAAGGCGCCACGCTTCGGGCCTGGTTCTCTCCCCTGCCCTCTGCAGCCAGGCCCTGCCTTTCCTACCCAGTAAAGAGCAGGAGCCTCATTGCCTCCCTGACCTATGTCCAGCCCTAGGGACTCCACACTGACCCGGCACTTTCCCAGGCTTTATTCCAGCTCCGACTCCTGCTCCAGGCTGAGCCACCACTCCACCTGGCATGGAAGGAACCGCATCAGAGTGGGTGTCACCAGGTCTTCAGCCTTCACCTGGGCAACCCAGGGCTAGCCACCGTACCTGTAGACACTCCTAAGCCATTTAAGAGACCTCCAACGCCAACACCGCCGACGCCACCAAGCCCAGCACCTATAGAGCCAGGAGGGGGAGAGGCGAGGAGTCATGCAGGAGGGATGTGAGTGCACGCGGAGAGCCCGGTGTTGATATCCGAGCTCGCTCCCCCCTCACTTGGAGACTGGCGGCCTCCCTGAGCCCCAGCGGATTAGAGATGAGGATTCCCACCTGCCTGCTTCCCAGGAAATGTTTTTTGCAAAGTGCAGAGCCCACAGAGGTGAGAGGGTCTTGCAGCATGTCCCAAAGAGTCACACTCACCAGCCTTGGCAGCAGCTTTATAGGCTGCAGCAGCACCAGCCGCTCCGCCGGGCACCAGAGCCCCCGGGTAGGCGCCTGCAGGAAAGGCCCCAAGCCCTGTGGAGGGGAGGATGGGGTGAGGTCTGAGCCCACCCAGCTCTGCCCAGGAGGCACATTTGAGGTAGATCTTCTGCTCTCTGCAGGACTTCCACGCCAAGCAGCAGCCTTTGCTCTCAGGACCGGGTTCGGTGTTGGAGAGCGGTGTGTGCCAGATGGCTGTGCTCAATCTGACAAAACTGCAGGGATCTTTTGGGGTCAAACTTCCACAGGCCCTCCTCCAAGAAGCCTTCCTGAAGCCCTGCTGAGTAGAGCTACTCCTCTGGGCTCCCCTGACCTCTGCAGCCGCTTCCACTCAGTTCTTAGCACGACATCACAATAGCACTCAGGATGCAGCGGAAGCGACTCTCTTGCATTCAGGGCAGCTACTCTGGGCAGGTGGTCCCAGCATCACCCCCATGCGCATGCCCAGGACTGGCCTGGCCCACATACTAAGCAGATGCCCTGAGCTTGGCTCTGGCCCCGAAAATGGGCATCTTGTTTGGGTGACAACACTAACCTGCCCCAGGGACAGCTCCTGCAACTCCTCCAACACCTGTAGGAAGAAGGAGACAGAGCCAGGTGAGAAGAGAGACTGGTGAGTGGGCATCATTCCTGGATCCTGGGTAGGAAGGGTCTCGTGGAGGGCGGGCAGGAACCAAGCAGCACTATGGTCAGTGTACAGCTGCTCATGACCCTAAGCTGGACTGAAGCCTTTGGTTCTCAGGGGCTGATCCTGATAGAAAAGCAGCTGCCATGTAGCGACTAGCTGCTGTGTGCTATGTAGATGTAACTGCATTGACTTCCCACCCCACATGCCCCACAATGTGCCTAGGCCAGGCCTTGCTTCTCCTAGAAGGACTGACAGCTAATGGGGGACTCAGCAGGGCTGTCTGTGGGGGCAGGAGCTGAGTGGAGTCTGCCGGCAAGCCCTCACCCAGGCCAGGCCCTGTCCTGCTCCCACACCAGCCCCTCCCCCAGACCTCACTTCTACTTCCTTTCAGGAGTCACCTGGCTCAGCCCACTCCTCCTTCTGTGTATCTGGAGACCCTTCTGTCCTCCACCATCTATCTATCTGTCCATCCAGCATGCCTGCAGTCTAGGAGCCTCCTCTATTTCAGACAGATGCTAAAATGTTTATGAAAAGTCAAACGGGTCCCTCTGGCTCTCTCTCCCCACATCTGGGCCCAATCGCTGCTTCTCCCCCTCCAGGAGACATTCCATGACTTTGGCCAGGACTGATGGGCAATCAGGTTGGAGTTCACAAGCGTGCCGGGGTTGTTTCCAATTATGTGAGAATCTTTCCTGCAAGCACCAGTGGTGGCTGCCAGGGTCCTGAGCCCAGGGAAGCCCTCACTGGAAACTGACTGCCAAGCCCAGGAGGGGTCTACCTGGCTTTCACTGGGTGTGGTCTCCCTTCCCCCCACTCATTTCCTACTTGTGTGAGTTCGCCCCATCTGAAACTCAGCCAGCGCCTCTGGAAGACGGGCCTCTAACTCTGCCTAGTCTGCCTTCCAGGCATACAGGGTGTGAGGCAGGCCCTGCCTGGGGCTGGTGGAGTTCACTTCCCAGAACTATAGACCCTGCCCTCCCCAGCTCTCTTAGGGGCTTCCTTCCAGCCAGGCCTGTTTCCTGAGCTCCAACAGGGCAGGGGACATGCCTGTTCCAGCCTTCCCGACCACAGAGGGGCTGGGAAGGGAAGATGGGAACTGAACCTGAAGTAAGAAAGGCTGGGGCAGCGCGGATGCGAACGGGCAGCCTCTCTGCAGCCCCCTGTCCCTTTCCCTCACTCCCTCTAGCAGTCTGGTCCCGACACTGCCCTCCAGCGTGACCTGCTCCATGGCTGTTTGCCCTCCTTCCTTTGGACTTACCTGGCCCAAATGCCCCAAGGAGTCCAGCCCCTGGAAAGGAGGGGAGGAGGGGTGAGATGCTGACCACAGCTGGGAGCCGAGGGCCCTGGCCAGCCCAACCCTCTCTCTTTCTGCAATCAGAGAGCTCTGGATTCAAATACTGCTGTCCCTACTGACTGTGCATGCAAGAGCAAATCCCTTCTCCCTTCTGAGGCTCAGTTTCCCTACCTACAAGATGCCACTGTGTCCCTGACCTTCCTGGGACCTGTGAGATCATGAGCAGAAAGCACCTAGTGTGGGGAATATGCCAGGGTGCCCAGTAGGTGTGCCCTGCTCCTTCCGGTCCTCTCCCATGGGTGGCTGGTTTCCAGCTAGTGCCGAGGGTGTGGGTGTTGCTGGCTCCCAGCTGCCTGGTCCCCCACAGAGAGCCCAGGCAGGCCAGCCGCCGAGGCCCACATGGAGCAGCTGCCAGGCCACCCACCCGCTACTCGCCAAGGGATTAATTGTTCTGAAGCACGACACACACGACCTATGCCCTGTTCCATCTTGCCTGGGCAGGCCCGGACATCCCCAGGGCCCGGATGTGGGGAGCTGCCTGGGGGAGGGCGGGGGACTGGCTTTGTCCAGGCCTTTGTGGTCCAGAGCCCTGAGGCTCAAAGATGAGCACAGGGAGTTTGTGAGATCCAGCCCTCTTTCATCAGAAAGAGAAAGAGATGCCCTGACTTTTATTTATTTATTTGTTTGTTTGTTTGTTTATGTCTACTCCTTCACCCTGAGCTGAAAATTCTTTTGGAAGTCTAAACTAAACTGTTACTAAAAGCTTCATTTTAGCAACCAGCTATTGTGGGATTCTATGCAGTTCTTTCAGTCCTCCCTCCTGTGTTTAATCACAGCACGACATGTGTCCCCTGCTGCCAGTGGGACCAGACAATCTCCCCTCTAGCTTTGCGGTCACAACCTCCACATTTTGGGTCTTCTTGGCTAAGCACAGACCTACCTCTACACCTTGGCTTACCTAATCCTTCCCTCCATTCTTTCTACCATCAAAGACCCTGGGAAGGTCCCTCCAAAGAGGCAGAATACAGGCTCCGGCAGGAACAGCAGTGAATTCCAAGGACTCCGGCCTTGCAGAAACCCAGACTCCAGGAAGCCTGCAGCCCTAGCTTCCTGCCCTTCGGCCTCTCTCTAGCCTGGCCCTCACCCTGGAGTTTCAAAACCCAGATGGGCTTGCAGGGAAGGGGAATCTGGGTCTTGCAGATTCATCTGCAGTTGCATCATCGAACGGCGGGATTTCGTAAGAGCTGTTGGACATGCAGATTATCCTAGAGCCTCAGCCTCCAGAGCCGGGGAGAAACAGCGTGGCGGGGAGTGCCAAGGCCACATGCGGAGCATCTCACACCAGCGGGGTCATCGGTCTGCGCAGAGACACCATTTCCTCCACCTGCTCCGTATCCACCAGTGCTTTCTGGGAAGGGCACGCCCTCTGTCTTTCCTGGGGGTGTGTTCTTTGGAACTGGAGGTGGACCCTTATGGCCCATTGGGCGAGGCCAGGACAATCCAGTCATATCTCCTGCCTGGAAAACTCCATGGTCTAGACACAGCTAGAAAGGGCCAAGGATCAGGAAGGACGCCTGTCTGCAGCAGGGCCAGGGTCCAGCCTGGGGTTAAGTTTAGGGCTCGGTCTGGAGTCAGGGCTCAGCATGGGATCAGGCTAAGGGCTTGAATCGTCAGCAAGGTCAGGGATATTGAGGGTCTTGGCATGGAGTTAGAGGGGGCTCGGTCTGGAGTCAGGGCAGCATCCAGGTGGAGTCTGGAGCCTATCATGTGTGTCCAAGCCTCAGAGTGACATTCATAGGGTTGGGGCCCTGGAACCTCAACCCTTACCTTTGTCCTGAGCACCAGGCTGTTTCTGAGACCATGTGCAGAAGGGACAGGGCAGCTGGGCACATAGGCACTTATAGAATAAATGCTGGACACTCCTCACAAAAGCTGCCACCAGCTTCCTGTCCCCAGAGCCCTTCGGCCCTGCCTGAGACTGCTCGTACCTGGGGGGGCCAGAACAGCCCCCCCCACTTCCTTCTTGCCTTTTGCCCGGAGGCTCCATTGTTAGGTCTGCAGCTCTGTGGACCCTCTCCCCCTCTCCCCTCCCCTTCCCTGGCCCTTGGCCTGCTCTCAGTGCCCTAAGACCTCAGGTCTTACCTGGCTTAGGTGGTTTGGCTCCAGGCCCCAGCCCTGCAGAGGAAAGAGATAGTAGTGAATGGTCCACCTGCCTTACAATTTATCCCCCCAGGGCAAAGCAAGGGCATTGTGGGGTCTAACTCTCCAAGTCCTAAACGGGCCGTCAGGGACAGCCCTCCCTTAGGACAAGGAGCTGCTGGAAGCCCAATGTCTAGACACCTGGTAGGAAGCCCAGCTCCCGCCCTGATCTGTGGTTTTGACTCTCAGACTCAGTTTCTCAGCCTCTGAAGGGGACGTTAGTACCCATTCAGCCGGCATTTCAGGAATGTTGTGGAGGATCAAAGGAAATGTGAATGAACGCAGGGACCGCCAGGGAAGAAGCCTGGGGGAGGTGCTCAAAAGGCCGGTGGGTTCCAGTGCTCAGACAAGTCTTTCTCCATTAGACACTCAGCCTATAAAACGAGGGCCCCCTTGATGCCGGGGCCTTCTGGGGTCCTGGGGTTTGAGGACCTATGTGAGCCAGGGTGACACCGAGTCCCCCTCAGTGAGGAACCACATTTGGCTTCTGAGCTCACCTCCTCCTCCCAGGCCTTCGAGGCCAATCTCAGGGACACACACACACACACACACACACACACACACACAGTATATATACAGAGAGAGAGAAAGAAGAGAAACAACAGTGCCCCTGCCAGAAAGCCACCCATCAACCCACGGTCAAATCCATCACTGCCTCGCTACACGACCTCGGGCAAGCCTTCCCTGTGAGCCTCAGTTTCCTCATCTGCCTCATCGGGCCAGTCGTCCTGTGCCAGTTTGTGCCTGAGAGTGTGCTGGTCGCTGCCCTCACTTCCCTGTCAGCTCTGGATTGAAAATATTACCTTGATTCTTCAGTCTACATTAAAGCCCCATGCTTTTCCCCCTGAATTAAAGGAAAATATGGCCCTTGGATGGCATTGCTCCAACATTCTGCCCATTTTCATTTGGGGGGTGGGGGGAGCCGGTTTCCACCGGCACATGGCTGTTGCTTTTATATTGTTTTTACTTGGAAAGCACCTCACCATATTGCACAACAGGTAACCTACTCATACTTTTTAGTAACAGGGTAATATTTTAGTTTTTCTCCATCATGCCCTCCAGTCAGGTGGGTTCTTGTTTCATGTTTTGCAAACACCACTCCCATGAACCTTGCTGCAGGTCCTTCCTTTTCTCTCGTCAATTATTTCCTTTCAATGGATTTCCACGGTTTGAAGACCGTGAATGGCAGGAATGTGCGAAGACACCTACTTTCCTGTAGCCTCAAAAGCACTGTTTCATCTTTCAGAAGATTTATGCCCTTAACAGGTGTGAAATTGTCATATAAACTGCTTTTCTAAGTAGGAGTGACTTGTGGGTCCTCCGTGGTAGGCATGACAACATTGTCCCCTTCAGCAGTGTCAAAATGTGTTCCTCTCAGGAAGGGACTCGCAGTCTGCCTCACCTGGGTGTGTGAAAGTTTCGTGTACATTACCTGGGTAATAGGCTCCTCCAGGAACCCCTCCAGGAATGGCTCCAGGAACTCCGGGAATGCCTCCGGGGACGACTCCAGGGATGGCTCCAGGGATGGCTCCAGGGACGACTCCAGGGATGGCTCCAGGGATGGCTCCAGGGACGGCTCCAGGGATGGCTCCAGGAATAGCCCCCGGGACCCCTGAAAGGAAGTAGGTAGAGTTTCCTGTTAGCCAGAACTAACACAAACATGGTAACAATGATGACCATTATGATAATAATATTGCATGTACACAAAGCAATTTTTGTTTTCAAAGCATTTTTTTATTCATGCTCTGCTAAGTGACCCTGTGAAGTGGGAAGGACTGGGATTACTATCTTCATCCCAACAGATGTGAAATCAGGCTCAGAGAAGTTAAGGGACATGCTTGGGGCCACACAGCTGGAAAGAGATGGAACCTGGATTCAAACCCAGACAATTCTCTCCCTGGAGAGGGCCTGGTGTGAGGCTGGGTTTGAGCGCCTTTCACTGGGCAGCCAGCTCTCTCCAGCCTGAGCAGCAGGGGCCAGGGCTGTGGGAGAGCAGGCCGGGCTGTAAATGAGCAGTAAGGAAATGAGGCCGCTGCCAGTAAAAATGCAGCCATTCCCACACTGATAGGACGGCGTGAGGTCAGCGTCCTCAGCCACTGGGCAACAGTGGATGGGTGGGGTTCTGGCTGCCTGACATAGGGCTGTCTTAGGAGGCGCCGGGCCCCAGAGGGGGACACCATGAATGAGCAAAGTGAATAGTTTCCTAAGGAAAAGCTAATTCACTGGCCAGGCCAGGGACTGTCTGCACAGCCAAGATCACGGGTTCAGTCCCCACAGAGCAGTGAAGCTCTCACTGGGGAATGCTGTGAGGCCAGGCCCCAGCCCCAGGCCTGGTCATGGCAACAGATGATCCTGCTGCGGACCTGGCCCAAACTCCGCCGCCTCAGAATGGTCCCGACCTTGACAAGCTGCCTTGCCGATACCCCAGCCCAAGCCCCAGCACCACCTTGCTGAAAAGGGCACGGGCAGGGCTGGGGGACAGTGTTGGTCAGCTCTGGTGTATCCGGAGGCCTCAGGGACAGACATCTGGCCTCTGTGCCCTGGCGATGCTACACAGCTGGCCTGTTGGCCCCAGGGCCCTGTCAGCCCCAGACACAGACCAGCAGGACAGGGCATGCCAAGCTTTCACGGCCACCCCGTGCCAATGTCCTGGCGCCACCACCCGCCCCCAAGGCCTGCGGTCCCCCAGGAACTGCACTCCAGGCCTGGAGTGTGCAAGAAATCTGGTCAAAGCCTCGGGGCTTGAAGTGGTGGCCCCAGGAGGGCGGGCCCGCTGGGAGTGAGTGCTGCAGCCCTGTCATCCGCTGCCAAGCACACACATGGGCCGCATCGAGCCTTTGATGCCTTCGCCTTCCCCGGCTCTGGCCTCCAGCTCTGAGCGCTGTGTCTTCTGTCCTTTCCCGGGTGCACTCCGGGCCTTTCTCTGCCTCAGCCTGGCTCCCTCCTCTCTAGGTCCAGAGCGGACTGTGGGAGCAGCGTTGGGGCTCAGGACAGACCCATCTGCCTCTACTCCTGGCTGTGCCATCCACTTCTTACCATCAGTGTGACCTTGGGCCAGTCACTCGGCCCCTTTGAGCCTCAGTTTCCTTTCCAGCAATGGGGGCCTATAGCCGCTGCTGTGCAAAGTTGCTGCAAGTTGTCAAATGGTTCAATTAAGAGACACCTGTTCTGCCCTGGACCTGGTAGACAGTTAATTTCTCAAAAAAAAAAAAAAGATGGTGACTCTTTGTATCCATGGCCCTACACAGCCTGGGGCTGGGTGTACAGTGGGTGCTCAATAAACAATGGGCACTTTCGGTAGAGGGGAAACAAAGACTCTGCCTGCGGGTCTGGATCTGACCTGTTCTACCCCCAGGCAGCCTGGGAGTCTCCCCCCTTGGCCTGCTCTGGCAGCACTGGGGCCTGGCTGGAACCCCACTTCCTCTCTCGGGGTTCTGCCGTCCCACACCTGCTTGTGACCCGGCCCCTCCCAGGCCTGCCAGCTCCTCCTCTGCTTCCTTTCTCCCCAGCGCCTACCCATCTCCTCTCCCCACTCTCCACCCCCATGATTCAAATCCCAACAGCATGTGCCAAACTCCGAGCCTGAACTGTGACAGCCTGGGGAACTATGGGTTCTGATGCCCATTCGGCGCAGAGGAAACAGAGACGACTTAGTGGATGTGAAGGGTCCCTGCCTGGCCTTCTCTCTTCAGGTGCAGGAGAGGCGAGACTATAATAAAACAGAGGCCAGCAAGGGCCTACGAAAAGGCAGCAGTCACTTTTGTGCTCCAGCAGGTCATCTTCACTCCTTGGCCTGAGCAGGTCCTCCTGCCAGGAATGCCTTCTCCTCTCTCCAAGTCCTACCCTTGCCTCGAGACTGAGCTCAGATTCTCCCTGCTGCCTTTTCTGAGCCTGTGATTCTCACTGTTCAGCTGGCCCAGAATGGTTGGCCTGCTGCGCGCTTGTCTTGTTTTATGTGGGTTTGGCTTATTTCACCGGCTGGTCCAGGGTGAACTTGTCTCTTGCATCTTGGAATCCTGATCCTAGACTCTCAGAGATCATAACAGTCTTCTGGCCTGGGCTGAAACCTCCTCCTGCAAACATCCCCTGGTGTTCCTGCTTGCACGCCTCCAGTGATGGGAAAATCACCTCTTCCTGGTGCTGTCCACTCTACCTGCAGAGAGGCCGTCCTCCTATCGGGAGAGAATCTGCCCCTCTGTCTTTCTAATTCTGCCTCCCAGAGCCCCATAGACTGAAGTTCACCTGTCATTCAACAATAGCCCTTCAAACATTGACCTTTCTTTAAAGGTCTAGCTCAGAGGTCACTTCTGCTTCCTCGTGAAGCCTTCCTGGGGTTTCTGGAACGCCTCCAGACACTCCCTGCCTCAGTCCTGGCTGCTTCCTCCATCACAGCACTCTGCTCCCCACTAGACGAAACATGGGAAAAGGGAAACGAAAGCTTATAAATGTGCACTAATTACAAAGGTCGATCGGCCCACGTTAGCAAATTCTAAATAAGAAGATCATCATTTTAAAAGTCCACATCCCCACGGTTCTCTTATTTGATACAGTTTTGACAGATGTTGTATTGCTGGAGCCTCCCACCAGCCCTAGGAGACAGTAGGGCAGGGATGTTTCTCCCCATTTCCCAGCCAGGGAAACCAAGAGCCCGTGAAATGAAGTGCCTGGCCTAGGACTCAGAGCTGAACCCAGTCACACGCAGGGCCTTCTGCCTGGAGCCTGGGCTCCAAGTTCAAAGATCTGGGAGAAGGCTGTTTGGGAGCAGGCAGTGGGCAAGCGGTCCTTTGGTAGGTGTTTTTGCCAAGCCCGAGTCCAAAGGGCCCGCCTGGGGAGCAGATAAGACCACACGAAGCTGTTTGCTGCTTGTTTGGAGAAAGGCTGCCAAGGGCTTTTCAGAAACAATCTGTCCTCCCAGTGAAGGGCTCCAGTCCCCGTTGCCCGCAAGGCGCGTCTGCCCTCCTGTGCCGGCCTCGAGGACGCAGAGAGCAGATCAGCCCCTAAGCCAGAGGTCCTCGGCCCTGGAGGCTCATCGGTGTCACGTGGGCAGCTTTGACAAAACCTCCATGTCAGGGTCCCACCACAGACCAGATGAAACAAGAATTCTTGAGTGGGACCCCCATATCAGAATTGTTTAAAATCCCCTGGGTAACCCCAATATGCAGCCAGGGTTCAAAACCCATCTTCCAAATCATCCTCAGTTCCAGAATAAATTTAAAAACCTGATAGTATTTCTGGGGGATGGGAGATGCTTAATTTAGTTTCTCTCTCTCTCCCTCTTTGGTATGGGAGTCTGGACACCTGGCCCTCGAAGCGACTTTGGACTCATTTGGACTCAGTCTAGACAACCTTTTCCATTGCACAGTCATCCCGGGGAGCCCCTTCCTTGCCCCCACTGGTAACGTGGCTCTTTGGAGTTGGGAAACATATGAGGCTGACACTGTCTTTGGGTGGGGGGCCGCTGGGCTCCCCCAGGACAGCCAGTCAGGTGGCTCTGTGTGCGCATGTGTATCTCGGCCCCTCTACTCCTTGACCTCTCTAGACTTTGGTCAAACCCCTAAGGAGCTCATCAATCGTGCACCCCTTACTTAGACCCAGGATTCATTCTACCACCTGGAACAGAGCTGTGATTTACATTTGCAAGGGAAGACCAAGGCCAGCTGAGCATTTCCCAGTGTCACTGAGGGGACAAGCACAGGGTGCTTTCTGCCCTAGGGCTTGCCCGCCCTAGAGGACTCAGCCCTAGGCCTCAACCTGCCCCGATGTTGCCTAGCACCTGACCTCCACCCCTCATCCACTGGCCCAGGGAAGAGAGCTGGCTGGTACCGAAGCTCCTGGGGCTGCCGTAGCCAGTCTGTGCCTCAGTGTCCCCCTTGTGAAGTGAAGCTAGTAATTCTTCACTGTCAGGGCTCCTGTGGGGCTTAACTGCTGTGCTCCAGGTGGGAGCTCTGAGAAGGCAGGCAGGTGTTCAGGGCCACGCCTTGCAAGGGGAGGTTCAGGCAGGTCCAGAGCTGCTGCTCTCTGACAGTGGGGTGCTGGTCCTCTGGGCTGTCTTGCTCCCCACCCCCAGGCCCCATCTGACGGCGCACACACCCCATAGTGCTGGTCAGGCCCGGAGCTGATGACCTCTGTGCAGGAAGCCCCTATTCCCAGCAGCCCCGTCCAGACAGTCAATCTCACGGAAACAGCTGCTGCTCCTGCCCGGCCCCCCGCTGCTGCCCTCCTCCTCGGCCCTGCTCCCCCACCCCATGTGCCGCCCATGGTGGTCCCCACTGAGGTCAAGTTCTCATGGCAAGGAGGACTCTCACAGGGACCAGACCCCGCCCTGGCCCCCTCTACATGGCTCCTGAGCCTTCACTCCCCTCTGCCCATGGCCAGGAGCACCTACCAGGGTCTCTGGTGTGTGCCTCCCAGGGGCCCCCAAAGTGCGTGGCATCCCCATGGGGAGACCCTTGAGGCCTGAGGCAAGACACACCCTAGATGGTCCAGGACTGCCCCAAGGTCTACTCCAGCCTCTGCCAGGAGGTAAACACCTCACCCAGCCTCCCTGTTCTCCCTTATGTTCCACACGACAACTGCTACGCACACACTCTCACGTGCACCATCACGTACATGGAGACAATCCACACCTAAGGACACACCTGGACACCAGATCTCCCATGTGTACATGTCTATCAGGTGGCAGACTTCTGTGAATGTCTTTCACCTACCCTACAACCTCCTCCCCCAAAACACACCAGCACACACACGTGCACACATATATACACACCTGTCCGGGGATGAACCTGTTAACAGAGATTTATCCCAGAAACCTCCTCCACTATTTGGTGATGTCTCTGGGCACATACACCCATGCACACCTATGGAATAGCATGCAACACACTCATTTCTGTTTGCATCTGTATGCGTGTGCACACACACTTCACACACTCAGAAGTCCCAGCCCTTTTTACCATGGACAGACCACAGAAGGAGCTTTCTAACTGGCGACCCCGTAATCAACTAACCCTGACCTTCCTCAGAGGGGTTCCTGACTTCCCAGGGGACAAGGAACCTGCTGAAGCCCCATAGCTCACTTTGGCTGGTCGCTAGCTCAGGTCGCCCTGCCTGCAGGGCACACGTGCTCACTGGGCTGGGTCCGCAGGTATGCAAACTGCTGGTGCCTGGCCCCTCCTCAGCAGGCTCCCAACACCCCCACTGGGACAGCGCCCCGACAGAGCAGAGACAGAGCAGGAGCGCCTTGGTCCCCTCAGCGCAGCAGAACCTGGTCACTGTTGGGACCATCCCACATCGAGGGGTATCTATGTGACAGGTTCCACCTCAGAATGGGCGAGGTCCGGGGATGGGAGGCTATAAGGATCCAGTGATCGCTGGGCTCCTGCCTTGGAACCCCTGGAGGATGCCGGGGTGAAGGGCACCCTCTCATCCATTAGCCCAGACACCTGGCTGGGAGGATGGAGGGTCCGCCGGCAGCTCCGGGAACAGGGTGAGGCCTACCTCCAGGCTGCGAGGGGTGGATGACGGACAGCAGGAGCAGGAGGACTCCGGGCCGCAGGGCTGCAGCTGTCGGACCCGCCATCTCAGGGAGAAATGCCCCAGCCCGCTCTCCGCGCCTCGTTTTATCCCCAAAGCGTAATTGCTGCCTCCTCGGCTGCGAGGGAAGAAGGGAGGGAGAGAGGGCGGGCAGGAGGGCCTGAGAAGGGGGAGGCCTGGGGGAGGGGGCTGTGGGGAGGGGGGCAATTACGAAAGGCCGGTTCACAAGCCTCCCAGGCTGGGTCTGAGTGGACTGGACTGTGGGCTCTTTTCCTTAAAACACACACTCGCTCACGCGTGCGCGTACACACACACACACACACACACACACACACACAGTTTCCCCTCATCTCTCTCTCTCTCTCTCTCTCTCTCTCTCTCTCTCTCTCTCTCTCGCTTTCCCTCTGTGGCTGTTCTCTCACTGCTGGCCCTGTTCCCGCCAGAAAGTGTGAGGGGGGCCTCTGCCAGGACAGCCCTCGGGAGAGGAAGCAGGAGGGAGGGCCCTGCAGCCCGGCCAAAAATCCAGCCCCAGCCAAGGCCCAAGTGGCCAGGCCCCCGCCCCTCCGGCTGGGCCCCAGGCCCAGTGTGGGGACACAGGCCAGCTGTCCCGCGCCTCTGCCCCCACCCTGGCCCTCCAGACTTCCCCAACACCCCCAGGCCTGGCCTGAGACAGGCCCTGCTTAAAGCTGGGGGAGTGGGGTGTCGGGCAGGTCTGGGGGCTCCGGCCCAGGGCCAGTGCCGACAGAGGTTGAGGTTTACCTGCAGGCAGAACGGCCTGGAGGGTAAAATCACCCTGCTGCTATCCCCCGAGGCATCGGGGGGCAGGAAGGGGGACCCTGACACAATACATGGTCCGGTTCTACAGGAGCTAAGGTCACAGCCTCCCACCTGAAGCCTGGGTGGGGTGGGGGCTTCTGTCGGGTCTGTGGTCCCTGGCGGCAGAGGGTGAGGGGCTGCACAGGGGGATGGCCTGGGAGTTGAGACCATGTTGATGTTGTTTACTGGGGCATCTGGGGGACATGTGGGAGACCCTGACACACCACAGGGGTTCCCCTTACATGGATCAAAGTCACAGTCCCACACGCAGGCCTGTGCAGGCCACATTGTCTAGCAAAGATCAGGCTGGATCCCCAAGGTGCCTGTGGGAGGGAGAACAGGGGCTTGGGAAGCCTGCCAAGACTCATAGGTGACCCAGCCTCCCTTTACCACTCTGCCCCCACCTGTCCCCAAACTGAGCACTGCTAGCACCTGGACGGACATGGGAACTCGCAGACTGCTGATTCTCTCCTGGCTCCAGACTGGGATGACATTCCTCGGGTGGCCAGAAGGGGGCGGCCCTGTGCTGAAGCAGCTGGGACCAGCATTTCCAGAAGGACGGGGTTATAACCGCCTAACTGGGCACGATGAGGACCCCCTGGGGATTTGGGGTTTGGGGGAGGGAAGAAATTTGGGAGCCACAGTGTAGGAGGGGGAAAGTGGTACTTGCCCTCATCGCAGCCTGGGAAGGGGTAAGTCGAGGTCACAAGATCTGAGAGCTTCTCCCCACCTTCCTCGCCCAGAAGGAGAATGAGGGGAGGACACCGCCTCGACATCAAGGGAAGGAATGAAATGGTCCCTCCTCTGGCCAGGAGCATCGTGGCAGTCCGGAGGGCCACCAAGGGCGGCCAAGAGTGGAGATGCCAACGGGCTTGGGGACCCGGGACTAGGCCTCAATTCTAGCTCTAGCACTTTCTATTGGGGTCACCTCTTTGTAGAGTTTCGGTTTCCTCATCTGTCAAATGGCGATTACTATCCTTCCCTCAGAGGGTTATTGCAAACATAAACGACATGTGGTTGTATGTTTCTGTACTGCGCCTGCTCGATCCAAGATGCTCTGTGCTCATTGGGTGCTGGTACGGCTGTAATGCCGCCGTCACTACCATGAGCTCCGCAAGCTCCACTCTTGTTTGTACAGCGGCACCCTGGGCTACCCCTTCCTCTTCCTGCTCTCCGGTGGTGGGCACTCCAGGGGCCTGGAAGGGGTGGGCATGCTGGAGGAATTGCCTTACAGCTGTTTGCACAGCAAGTGTGTGACTCTTACATCCCGGGGTGTTTTGGGGGTAGCTGATGGAGATCAAGAGCCTGAGCTAGCCCTCGTTGGGGAGGTAGAGGCTGCTCTGGGTCAGGGTCTGAGGCCCAGTGCCTGGATGTGCCTGCTGGTGGGGAGGGGAGACCCAGGGGTCCATCTACATGCCTGTCTCCTCCCAGGAAGAGGGAAGGATGGGGCGCTGGGGAGGAGCTGGGCCCCACTCGTCTCAGGGCAATGACGTGGGCAGGAACCGGCTTTCAGACTTGCAAACCGCAGTCTGCTCAGTCTTTATTAATTCCAGGACCGGGAGAGAGGCTGTAGCCAGCTGGAGAGGGCTTGCTGTGGGGGGATTCGGGAGAGGTGTGGAGGGGCGCTTGCAGGGATAGACTTGAGGCTGCTGGGCCAGGCCTCTTTCTGCAAAACCAGGGCCCTGCATCTTGCCCCCTACCTGTGTTCCCCCCTCTTCTTAGCATTCCGTGCTCATCGCAGGAGCTCCATTAACTCGCACCCAACCAGGCGCTGTGCACCTCCAAGGGGGCCTCAGTTCAGACTCCAGCCCACTGAACTGATTATCCAGTGCAATTCAGCCCAATGCATTCAACACATAATGTAAGGACGGGGGGATAGAGTTGTCAACAAACTTTCACTCATTCACTCACTCGTACATTTAGGAAATCTAACAGTCCTCAGCTGTTATGTGCCACCTCCCTGCATAGCTGTATACAAGGTATAAACGTTGCACTTCCCACAGAGGGCTCATTGAATGCTGTGTGAGCCTGGCTTCACCATTACCATTGACAAGCCTCACCTGCTGGGCATTCAGGTGAGTCCCTGACAGGCCATCTTCGTCCTCAGCCCCTCCGGGTGCACCTGTCTGGGGAGAACAGAGCCTCCAGCCTCTACACAGCTCTGAGCATGTCATTGCTTTGCTCAGAAACCCCCAGTTGCTTCTGGATAAAGTCCAGACTTTTGAGAATGGCCTTCAAGGCTTTGCACGACCCAGCTCAACTTCTCTGTCACTTTTCTTCCTTCTGGCCAGCCAGCCTGGCCTCCCTTCTGGCTGGTGCAGCTGCTCCTCAGACCCCGAGGCTTGTCCTAGCGGTTCAGATGCTGGACCATTGTCGCCAAGGTTCCCTCATCTCAGCTTCCCTCCCTGCAGATCTGTGCCCTTGGCATCCTTGCCCCCAGGATCTCCCTGAGGATCCTCAGTGCCGGCCCCCAGAGGTGGAGCTTGTGGCTTTATCTTCTCCCCTACTGGCCTGGCCATCACTGAAGCCAGCTAAAGGATGGACCACTTCTGTCCGTTTCCCCCCTCATCCAAGAGTGTCAGGTGATAAGGAAATGTGTGCTTTCCAAAAGATGGGGACAGGCCTCCAAGAACCTGGGGGCACGAGTTTTGTTTTCTCCCTTGTCTGCACGTGGTCCTTTCACCCACTGAGTGCAGGATGCCCCATCTGCATGGCACCTTGGACCAGAGAGAGACCAGCATGCACTGCCTGGGAAGAGCTTAGTGTCAGCTGGACCCAGGGCCCTGCTGCTCTCTCTCCAAGTGCAGACCTCTCTGCCTCCAGTCATTTGTGCCTGTGTGTGAGCGAGGGAGGACCATGACTTTCTCATGTGGACCCAAGTGAGGTTTGGGACTGAAATACATGCTGATTGGGTAGCATGGGTTCAAGCGCAAATATTCCAGGAGAGAACAAGCAGAAAGGTAAAGGACCCCTTCACACCTCCCCGCAACCCACCTGCCCTCACCCATTAGACCAGCTGCAGGCGTTAGGGAGGGGGCCGGAACCTCCTTCTCCTCTGATTAAAAGTTTTCTAGAAGCCAAATAACATAAAAGAAAGAGTAAGTAAAATTCATTTTAGTAATATGCTATATTTAACCTAATACAGCTAAAATATTATCACTCGAACCTGTAATTGAAGTTAAAATGGTTAATGACCAAGTTCAATCAGTTCTGTGAGCATTTTGATTACCAGGGCTTTAAATTCTCCGTCAGATAGGTTGGCTATCTCATTGCTTAGCTCTCTTGCTGAGGTTTTGCTCTGTTCTTTCATTTGGGCCCTATTTCTTTGTCTTGGACCACCTGTTCAGTTGTAAGGGGGCGAAAACTAAGCAAACAACTAGAACAGGAGGAGAATCAGAGACATGGACATCACATGGAGGGTTTTCAGTGGGGACGAGGTAGGGAGGAATGGGGGGGAGGTACAGGGAATGAGAAGTGTAATCGGTAGGCGTAAAATAGACAGGAGAGGTTAAGAATGGTACAGGAAACAGAGGACTCAAAGAATTTACGTGCACAACCCATGGACATGAGCTAAGGAGGGGAGAATGCTGGAGGGTTGGGGGGTCAGGGCAGAGGGGGATGAAGGGGGGCAATTGGGAAAACTATAATAGTATAATCAATACAATATACTTAAAATTATCAATGAGATATTTTGCATTCTATTTTGGACTAAGTCTTAAAACTGGTATGTAAGTTATACTTAGAACACATCTCAATTTGGACTAGTCAAATTTCAAGTGCTCAGAAGTCACGTGTGGCCAGGGGCCACCAGCGGGGACAGCACAGGTTGAGACCATGAGGGGACTGGTGAGGACGAATCTGACTTAGGACAGGTGAGGAGGGGACACCAAATGGTGGCTCCTGCTGCTCCAAGTTTGCCGGTAGGATGGCCCATGAGGGTGAGGGAGAGGACCAGGGCGGGAGGGGCACCCCGGAGGGCTGGTGGGGAAAGGCCTGGTTACACCCGCGACAGGCAGCCCCCAGGGAGAGGCCCTGCCCTCATGCTGGTGACCAAGCCCAAGAGGGCACTGCTTCCAGACGGGCACCAGGCTGCAACAGCCCAGAGCCAGCACTTCGGCGAGGACGCAAGAAAGGTCTCTGCAGCTTATCTTGTTCCAGATGTGGCCAGCGACCCTCTGAGAGCAAGAAGCCAGGGAAGGAAGGGACCTGCCACAGGCTTCATTGGAGGCAAAGGGTCCGCAGGGACACGGCTGGTCTGGGCCACTCGTTGGGTCTCACTTCCTCGTGTAGGATTGGCTTGAGGGAAGAAAAGGCTGTGCTCGGAGAGGGGTTTAAAAGTTGGGGTGGGGGGCTGGAGTTCCAGTACCAGCTGCTTCTGCAACCCCCAGGCCAGGGTGCTGGGAGCAGAGGTGGGGTGCAGGGGAGATGCAGAGGGGCCAGTGGTGATGACGGGGATTAGCACTGATTAGCATAATTAGCAGATCACTTAGTCATACCTGATCATGGTGGCATAAACAGTAATGAATGCAGGGAAGCCCCTGTTACCTTTTATGGAGACAGGGGGTGGGGGGGGCGTTTCACAAGCCTTCAAGATTGAAGGCTCATGTCTTAACAAGCCTGGTACACAGCAAGTGCTCAAAAGTGGGACGAGGTCCATGACATCATCACAGGCATCTGGAGCAAACAATTGAGGCTGGGGGCGGGGGGGGGGGGGGAGGAAGCCCCTCCCACAAGTACCAGCCCCACTACCGCCTGGCACCCCTGGCTCCTGAGCTGCATCTCTGATGCGGCCTCTGCTCAGGCCGGGTGTTTGCATGTCTGAGTCATTTGTCAGTCTGGGTCCTTGGCGGGTGCAGGCCTGGGTGGGGGGTGGGTGTCCTGGACCGGTCGTTCTGCCCTGTGCTGTTCCCACATCGCCTGTCTGCTGCGGTCTGGGGGGAACATTGTGAGCTGGGTGCTCGAGTGCCCCTCCCCAGGGGACTTGGGATGAGGAGGCCAGAACACGCCTCTCCTTTGACACTTGACAGTTTACAAAGCACATCGCTCTTTGCGATCACAGATATTATTATCCCAGTTTATAAACACAGGGTTAGGAGCCCTGTCTACAAACTCTGGCCGCCAGAAAGAGCACTCTTGGTATCTCCTTTAGATCTATTTAATCTTCACTTGGAGCCCCCGGCACACGGACAGCAGTAAATTCCACCCTCGTTATTGGGTCTCTGCCGCCACCCCTGACTGAAATCCAGGCGTCAAGAGTGAGGGCCTGGAGGTGGGGGCCCTAGCTTTGATGATCCCCTTTATCGGAGCCTCTGTGCTTTCGTGCGCCCGGAGAACGTGCCGAGGCCAGGGAGCCCGGCCCTGGGCTGGCTCTGGGGATGTTTGCAAGGAGTGACCGGCTCATGGGACCCACTCCGCCGGGTGGCACATCTTCCCCCTGAGTCTCCTGCCACTTTAGGATAGTTTCTCAAATTAAAAAAAGGCTTCAGACTGCTTTGGCCTGCAGCCTGGTACACAGTGGGAGGGGCAGGATACACTCCGGGGCTCATGACTTAATAAACCACCCTTCTCCCCAGGTGAGGAAACAGAATCTTGTGAAAACTCACAACTGGCCCAGGGTCACCCCAAGGCACTGCGGTCTGGAGCTGGGGCTACTGGGGTGTTTCACCCTGCCGACCACACAGCTCTCCAATGGGGCAGCAGCCCCAGCTCTGGGCACGCTCAGCACCTGGGGAGCAGAGCTTTTTGCTCAATGCTGGGAGCCTCAGGGGTTTCTGTGCTGGCCCAGGGGCCTGATGGGCAGAGCTGTCCCAGCTCCCCACGCCCCCCACCCCGCCCCGCCCTGGCCCGTGCTCTCTCCGCCCTGCTCACGGCAGTGCTCGCTCCTGCTCTCCCTTATCGCCTCCCTTCCCCCAGCCCGCCATGCCCAGGAGGAGCCCTTCCAAGAGCCCGAACTGGGAACGCTGCTGTGCAGGGAGCTCTCTTCCTTCAGGATTCTGCCGGTCTTCACCCCTACCCCACGTCTGGTCACTCCCTGCCCTGGGCAGACCCCTCCGCCCATGCCCGGAACCCTCAGCTGGCCTGATTCCTGTGGCGCCGGGCGGGTCCCACAGGGCGGGCCGGGAAGCTGCCAGGATGCGGGGTGGGAGGCAGAAGAGGCTGGGCCAGGGGCTCCCACCAGGCCTGGGTTATCTACTCGCTCATTTATTCTGCTCTCCACATTTCTGAGCTGCCTGGTCTGGCTGGACTTCGGGCTTTAGGAAGGGGTACAGACGGGACATCAGCACCCGCAGTCCTGGGACAGGGGGCGGCAATCAGGAAGACTTCCTGGAGGAGATGATGCCAGAGCTGAGTCCTGTTCCCTTCTCTCAAAGGAAGACGTGTCTGGGTGGTGCTGGCCGGAGGAGGAAGGCTGCGGGCAGCTCTGGCCTTTGCCCATCAGGCCACCCACAGGCTGCTGCTCCTTTCCAAGCTCCCGAAAGCACAGATCCCAGCTGTCCCCACCCAGCACTGAGCCTGCCAGTCGCTGACTCTGGGAAGATGTCGGCCCTTCCTGCTCAGCCTTTCCCCCATGCCTCTGGTACTTTTCAAATTATAGGACGTGACCTATTGGTGGGGTGTGACATTGATTTAGTGGGTAAGGAACAGCATTGGAAAATGAGGGAATAGAATAAAATAAATGCACATGTAATACAGGTGACCAAATCAGCCTGTGTCTTGAACATTTTGCCTGAGTTACACATGTTTGCACCTGAGCACTGGATTATGATGAGTATTTTTGTCTGCACGTCATGGCCAGTAAGTCTGAGAGACATTGTTGGGGCTGCTGGGCGGGCAGGGCTTCCGGGTTTTGTGTGGTTTATACGAGATACTAGGGTTCTGAGTGACATTTCATTTGAAGACAGGCTCTTGGGGCTTGAAAAAAATCACAAAAACTACCACTCTGCTGAGAAGCCGGGGTCCTCAGGAGGCTGGCGTCCAACTCCCTGACCTGCCCCAATCGCTGTGTGACTCTGGGTAGCTTCTCCCATCCTCTGGAGCTGCCTCTGAACATTGGGGGTGCAGACTGGAGCCGTGGCTCCGGCCCCTGGCCACGCATTAGAACCCCTGGGGCTCCGCTTCATCAGTTCCACTGCCTGGGCCGTGGCCCTGACTGAAATCTCGGGGGCAGGGCCCTGGTGTTAGTGTTCGTGCAGCTCTCCACACAGCAGAGTTTGAAAACCACTGGGCTAGGTGGCCCATCTCTACAAGGGACCATCCCACAGGGTGCTCAGGCTGTTCTCAAAGTTTAACGAGCATCCTAATCAATGTTAGAAATGCACATTCTCAGGCCTGCCCCAGATCTTCTGGCTCAGAAACTCTGGGGTGGGACCATGGACCTGTGCTCAAACAAGCCCACCAGGTGATGCTGATGCACACTCAAGCTTGAGAACACTGACCTAACCTTGGCCATCAGACTCCTTTGCGTGAAGGTCACCTGTGTCCCGCAAACAGCGCTTCTGCTTCTGGAGAAAGGACGGAGCCACCAGTGGTTTCTGGTGAGTGCGCCGCCTTTTCCCGGCCGCCAGGACAAAGTTCCGCAGGCGGGGCGCCATCATTAGCAGAAACTTACTGTTTCCCGGTCTGGAGGCTGGAAGTCTGGGATCAGGGTGTTGGCAGGGTTGGTTTCTCCTGAGGCCTCTCGCCTTGGCTTGCAGATGGCCCCTTCTCCCTGTGTCCTCATGTGGTCTCTCTTCTATGTGTCACTGTCCTAATCTCTTCTTATTAGGACACTGGCCATACTGGTTTAGGGCCCACCTAAGAACCTTACTGTAACTTAATTACCTCTTTAAAGACCCTATTTCCAAATATAGCCACATTCTGAGGTACGGGGGTCAGAGCCTCATTATATGAATTTGGGGGAGGGACACAAACCCGCCCGTAACAGGGGCCTGTGGGGTCCTGAGGGAGGGGCGTTCTGGAACTAAGCCCTCCAGATTCTCTTAGTTCCTCCTGGAACTCAACTCCTTTCCTGACCATCAATGTGTCACTGTCCTCCTGAGAGCAGACCCTCCAGCTCTGGTTCTTGAGGGGTGCACATGGGGAGGTGTGCCCTTCTTGAAACAAGATGCAAAGAAGACCCCACCCCTGCACTGACGTCCCTGAGGGGTCTGAGTGTCCAAGCATGACTGTTCTCATCTATTTCCTTCAGAATATTCTTTGTTTCACACTGAGCTGCCCACTCTTTCCCCATCAGCCCAATCCGGTGAGATCCCTGGTCCCCCAGAAACGTGTGTGTGAGAGTTCACTGGTATAGCAGGAAACCCTGACGGTGCTGATCGGAAACCAGGGGTGCCGAGCAGCAGAGATGCCAGCTGGGGCCGGTCTGGGGAGGCTGCTCAGAGCAGGTGCGATGGGGCTTTGGACTCCGGCCTGTGTGGTATCCTCACCACCCACTCACCGTGCTGGGGGCTTCCATGAAAATAGCTGGTTTAGTTCCCAAACAAATGCAAAGGTGCTGTTATTCCCCTGTATTAATCATATCCTTTTATTCTGTATTTTTGGTGACTTGCCATCTCGGAGCCTTGCTGACTCTGGAGGGACAGCCCCTTCCAGGGCTAACGAACTCCTAGAGAAAGCAAACAGCTTGCCCAGAGCATGTCAAGGGCCACACCCAAACCACCACCTTCATGGCTCTCACACTCTGGCCCTCCTCCCCACCCGCACTTGCCCTACTCACCCCACGGCCAGGTGTCATGCAGCCAGGGGCAGCCCCTGTGCCTAAGAGCACACTGGGTTTGAAATTATTCAAACTAGCCAATCCCAAATCTGCTTACCCTGCCTTGCCGGTTCCTTGCCACAGAAGGAACAGCAAAGACTCTTGCCCACGTTTCCCTCTCCTGCCGAGTCTGTGGTCCAGACACTCTGGGACGGCCCATCACTTCCGTTCTCTGTGCTCTGTCCTGTGTCCAGATTCTTGAGGGGCTTGGAGGGAGGTGAAGGAGACACAACTCCTTTGAAAGAGGAGGAGGCAGACCTGCCCTGTGCCTGCCCCCCTCCCTCTGGATAGCTGGAGCGTCTGCTTCCAATTTGCAGGCGCTCCTTGGGAGCTGGTGCTGTGTCTCAGGCCCTCCGTGTCCACAGCACCCCCGTGGCCTGGCCCAGAACACATGCCTGGGTGGTAGGAAAAAAGTGAATGGATGGACGTCCCCTGCTCTGCCCCTTCTCTCCACCTCTCTTGCTCTGAGTCTCTGTCTGTCTGTCTGTCTGTGTGAAGCTTCTTCTCCAAGCAGCCTCTCTGTGTTCCTGCTGGCCTCTCTCTCTGTTCTCTCAGGGGTCTGCTCCTGCAGAGCCTGAGGCTCTCCGGCTGCCGGGTTTGCACAAAGTCGTTTATCCTGAGCAGACTCGGCTGCCTGAACTCTCATTCCAGGACCCAGAGGAGGACGTCCGACCAGGGGGGTGGTCTCCGTGTTTCCCGTCATGGCTTTCAGCTCCGGGGGAGGCTCATCCTTCCTCCGTCTCGTGCTCCACACTCGAAATCACCAGGGCAGCCTGGACGGGCCTGCTGCCGCCCCTGCTGATCGAGGAGGGGACCGAGGCCCGCACGGGAGGCGTCAGGGAGGGCGGGTGGGTCTGTGTGTGTGTCCGACTGTCTGTGGGTGTGTGCTCTGTGTGCTTTCATATCGACTTGCACGATGATACGTGCTCACCCAACAACTAACTCAACTCCACAAGAGTGTTTTAAAGTAAGAATAACACACACAAAATGCACAAAGCTTAAAGTTTTACAGGTCTGTGTACCCATATGACTATACCCACAGTAACACAGGACATCCCCAGCCTGGCAGGCCCCTCTGTGCCCCCTTCCCGGTCAGTCCCCGCGAGAGCACATCACTCAGTGGTGTCTCTCACCGCAGATTAGTTCTGCTTATTCTTCCACTCTGCAGTGGGTCCCACTGTGTCTTCTAAAATATGTGTTCAGACCCTAATCCTTAGTACCTATGAATGTGGCCTCATCTGGAAATAGAGTCTTTGGAGATACAATCCAATTAAGATGAGGTCATATCGGATTGCTGTGGGTCCTAAGTCCTACGCAATGTGTCATGAGGAGACCATGTGAAGACCTGGGACACAGAGACACACAGGAAGAAGGTGGCCATGTGCAGATCGAGGCAGAGATTGGAGTGAATCACCTGTAAGCCAAGGGAGACCAGTGATGGCCATTAGCCACCAAAAGCTAGACAAAGGCAGGGAAAGGTTCTTCTGCAGAGCCTTCAGAAGGAGCACAGTCTCTCCGATGCCTTGGTTTTGAACTCTGGCTTCCAGAACTGTGAGAGAATAAAGTTCTTTTGTGTGTGATAATCTGTTATGACAGCACCAGGAAACTAATACAAGCTCCATGTAAATGGAATCCCAGTGTATGTACTCTTCTGTGTCTGGTCTCTTTTGCTCATATTGTGCCTATGAAATTTATTCAGGTAGTAGGTCATTCTTTTTCATTGCTGTGTAATATTCCATCTTAGAAATATACCACACTTTATTTACCTGCTCTAACGTTAATGTACATTTAAGTTGTTTCTTTTTTTTGTTATGATGAATAATGCTACTAGGAATACTTCCTTCTTTTTATGGACATATGTTCTCATTTCTCACGGGTATAGAGCCAGAAGTGGAATCGCTGGATTTTATGCTAAGTGTGTGTTTAGTCTTTTGAGGAACTTTCAGACCGCTTTTCAAGTGGTTGCGCCGTCTTACATTCCCACCAGCAACGGATGAGAGTTCCAGTAGCTCCACGTGCTGTTGACGGAATTGTCAGTCTCGAACTTTCAGCCATTCTGGTGGGTGTATAGGGGTTTCTCACCTTGTTTTGACTTTCATTTCTCGGATGGCTAATCACAGTGAGCACGATTTCCCATGCCTTTGGGACATTTGCAAATCTCTGTGGAGTGTCTATTCAAGTCTTATGTCCATTGTTGGAAAATTGGTTGTTTGGTATTTTCCTATTGTTTTGTAGCAGTTCTTTGTATATGCTGATACAATTCTGTGCTTAGTTAATGTATTAGAAAGACCTCTTGCTATGTGGTTTGCCTTTAAAAAAATGTTATCTTTTGGTGAATGGGAGTCCTTGATTTTAATGAAGTAATAAAGTCTAATTTATCCATCTTTTCTCTACTGGTAGGTGTCTCTTCTGTGCTGTTTAAGACATTTTTGCCTACTAACAGGTCACACAGACATTCTTCTAGAGGCTCTGTAGCTTTCCCTTCCCCTTTAAAGTTTCTGATCTACTTTGATACAGGAGCGTTTCAAATTTCAGCAGAGCCAGGCCTCAGCCTGCCCGCCAGCCCCTCCCCAGCTGCACTTCTTACCCCCTTTGGCTGGACCATCTCACCCACTCACACCACACTGAGAGTGCTCAGCCTGGGGCAAGAGACCTCCAAGGAACCTCAGCTGATCCTTCCCCACTCCTTGCTTCTCTCCCCGGGGGCACAGATTTACTGACCGGAGGGTCTCGGCCACTCCCGGGATAGAAAACAGGTTTTGTCACCAACCACGTTTGACCAGCAACAACTGCCTGAAGTGGCATCAGAAAGGGTTCTGCACCCGGTACGGCAGGTGCTTGGTAATGCCGGCCTGCGAGCAAGAGGCAGCCTGGCTGCCCTGCATGCTTTGTCCTTGGTGTCTCTGATCTAGTTGAAGCCCCTCATTAAAATTAGTCCAAAGTAGATTTTTAAAAATTGTTTATGCTGTGATAGTTGTTCTAATTTCCCCCCTTTGATACCTTCCCACCAACCCCCTCACCACCGTCAGTTCCCTCACCGTTGTCCATGTCCATGGGTGATGCATGCATGTATGTCCTTTGACTAATCCCTTCACCTTCTTTCAGCCAGTCCCCTGTTACTCCCCTTTCACTGCTGTCAGTCTATTCTGTGATTCCATGCCTCTGATTCTATTTTGCTTGTTAGTTTATTTTGTTCCTTAGTTTCCAGTCATCAGTGAGATCGTATGGTATTTGCCTAAAACTTCATGGTTTATTTCACTTAGCATAGTGGTCTCCAGTTCCATCCATGCCGTCACAAAAAGCAAGGACTCCTTTTTTACTGCTGTATAGTATTCCATTGTGTAAACGTACCACAGCTTGTTTATCCACTCATCTACTGATGGGCACTTAGACTGTTTCCAAATCTTGCCTATGATAAATAGCACTGCTATGAACATAGGGGTGCATATATTCTTTTGAATTGGTGATTTTAAAGGACTCGTTCAAGGGCTCATTCAGCTCTTCATTGAGATGGCTTAGAGGCTCAGTATTAGCTATTCAGCAGAGGCCCTTATTCGTTTATTCAACAAATATTGACTAAGCACCTCCTGTGTTTCAGTCATAGCGTATTTCAGTGCAGGGCACAGAGTCTGGTCCATGCTGAGGTCTGCATGACTTCCTCCGTGCCGACATTCAATGTATATTGAACGATGAATGAACCATGGGTCCCAAGTCATGGTCATTTGCCATCTGCTGAGCTGGCTATTGCTTACTCCTCCACCTCCACCCCCAGTCCCTGGGGTGAGATTATTATACAATTTTTTTAAAAACTAGAAATTGGTGGGTCACTAGGGTTCCATAGTTGAAATGTTTCTCTCCAAATAACTTTTCAGAAAGGAGGTCACAAATGAGGCCTGCAAAGAAAACCCCAGGGACCGCGGGCTCTGGGACTTCCACGGGACTGCTCAGGGCTGCTCGGGCACCATGCTGGCCTTTCTCCCTCCGAGCTGGCCTCAGGAATCTCTGCCCCTCCCCGGTGTGCACACACACAGAGACGTGTACATGGACACGTAGACACACACTCACACAAGGACACACACATGCAGACACATGCAAACGTGGACACGGACAATATATGCAGACACGAGCACATAGAGAATCTCTTTTTCTCCCACTCCTCCCACTACCAGCACGGTATTGAATAAAAGCCAAGGTTCTGGGCTCCCGTAACTCAGGTTCAAGTTCCCACTGTCCCACTTTGAACTCTTTGACCTCAGGCAAGCTTCCCTGAGCCCCGGCTTCCCCTTTATTAGAGAGAGGTGTGTAGAGGGGCCGAGTGCACTGCACACGTCAGCCCCAGCCTCCCTGTCGCCCCACTAAGGGGGCCGGTTCCGGGCTATACCAAGAAACCGGGGCGGTGAGGAGGTGTGCGGCCTGAGCTCAGGGCTCCTTAGAAAACTCACCTCTGTGGCCCTACCCAGAGCTCAGCACTGAGCTGGGGACATGGTAAAGACACGATCAAGGCCCATTGTGGGGGTGGGGGGAGGGAGGACCAGGGTTTTGCTCTCAATCTCCTGTTTTTTCCCCTCTGGGAAAGCCCTGATTTGTTTCAGGGGCGTGAAAGAGCAGGGTCTGAATGTTTTCTGGACCAGGCAAGCTGGGAGTAGGCCACTAGGTCTCCTCTGGATGAGAGGGAGCCGGTAGGTAAGCCCCATCTCTTCTGCAGAGCCGCTGACCTGAGCCCAGCTGGGGCCCTGCTGCCCGCTTGGGCCCCACGCTCCGTGCTTTCACTGTGTCCACCGCCCCGGCTGGGACCCCGCCAAGTCCTCACTTCGCTGGTGAGGGCCAAGCTGGGCCGTGCCAGGCTCAGTGGAGGCCATTGGCCAAGAACAGCAGAGCCGTTCTCAGGAAAGCCGGGGGATTTAGCCTCAGGCCTGAGGGGACTCAGGTATCTGCCTCCTGTCCCCAACTGGAGACGAGGGAAAGGATGACCTCACAGCAGCCCGGGGCTGGGAAACAAAAGGACCGACATAGCCTCCCACCCAGGGATGTGGGAACGCAGCACCACCGGGGCCAGGTTGATTCCGAGACCACCCCCTTTAGGGAGGGGCTGGGGCCGAATGCCTCCTAACCACTCTCCCAGACAGGCCCAGGTCTCACGGCCTGGAGCACCCACTCCCTGGCACAGGCCCAGCTCTGGCCCCGCCTCAGACTAAGCCCAGGATGACAGTGGCCTAGCTCCGGTCCTTGTTCGTAGGCTGAGACCTGACTTGTGGTGTGAGGGGTGGATAGCTGTCAGGCGGCTGGGGTGGGAGCTCTGCCCTCTGTGTCTGTCCACAGAGGGGTGGAGGCACCCAGCTTGTCCTGAGGCCCAGCGTCCCCGGCCTTGCTCCTTTCCCTCCCCTGTCTGGAGTGTGTCTCCTCTGTCCCTGTCCTGTCCAGTTCCAACACGTCATTCCAGACTGCCCTGCCTCCAGGGGTGTTCTCTAACCCGAGGCCGGGATTCAGGCTTCCTCCCGCTCCCCCAGCCCCCTGCTTCTCCCTCTACTGGAACACTGACCACACGGGACCGCCAGCATCTGCAGGCACCTGTCTCCCTCAGAACCCCCAGGTCAGGGACCCCATTTCCCACTGCCCCAGCCTCCCCCTCTCGAACCCTACTTGTCCTGCTGCCCTCTGGGCTGGGCCCATCGCTGGCGGGGCCTCGCTGGAGCAGGTGGCCATCTGACCTGGCCCCGTCCCTTGTCTGGGCTGACTCCGGGCCTCTCCCTGTGGGCCCGGGTGGGGGTGTCTGTAGGGATGCTGACTCAGATGTTATTTTGGGCTCCCCTTGGGCCCAGAAAGCTTTAGGGTCTAAGGCCTATTTAGAGGGCTGGGCCAGATATGACCAAATCCGGGAGCTTGGGTCTCTACAGGGCTGGGTGAGAGTCAGGCCGAGGCAAATGCTGACTGGGCGGGGGGCGGGCAGAGGATGGGCCTGGAAGGCCAAGGGGCCTGAGGACTGGCTGAGGCCATGCCTGGTTTGGTCCAGTTCTTAGCTCCAGGGTCCCAGATGAGACCCTGAGCCTGGGAGCTGGCACACTAAGCCCTTAGGGGTCATTCTCTGGTGGATTTGCAGTCCCAGAGTCTCCCAAATTAGAATATCAGGCAGAGGGTGTAGCCTCAACGTGCCTCACACATACACACACCTGTGTCCCCACGGCAGGGACCTGAGGCCCAGAGGAGGAGCAGACCCAGTTTATATGGAAAGGCCCCTTTCAACTAGGGTCTCTGACCCCCGGGAGACAGGGTACATACCTTAGAGCTGCCACCTCAGAAGCTGCTCAGTCAAAGGCCGCAGGTAGGTGCCACGGGGTCCCATCTCTGCCCTGCTGGCCCTGGGCAAGCTCCTCCACTCCGTGGGCCTCAGTTGCCTCGTCTGTGAAAGAGGCTACTTGGGCGCTGCCACCCTGTGGGCCTGGGCGCCCCGTGAGCCGGGGAGCAGGACACCCTGAGCTCTGCTGTTCCAACATGGCCTCCCAGACAGGGGGCAAGCGGTGCCTGACTCCTCACCCTGAAGCCCCTGCCCAGGCTCCAGCCCAGCAATGTGGAAAGAACCTCATAAATCCTTAAGCTCTGTCCACCACATCCTAACCAAAAACAAGGCGCTGCAGTGCTGCCGTGCACTCCTGCGGAGGGAGCGGCAGGCCTAGGGCCGGGGCGGGGTCCTGACGCAGCCCCTCCGGGGCTGCCCCTCAGCGGGCCCCAGGCGTGTTTAGGACTGGCCAGCACGTGGGAGCTTGGTGTCAGCCAAACTCACGCCTGGGCCCAGGGACACCCAGACCTGCTGTCTCAGTGGGAGGCCTTTCTGAAGGGAGGTGGGGGGCAAAGGAGGGAAAGGCCGGCTGCTGCAGAACTGCTGGGCCACTGACACTCTCTCTCCTGCCCCACTGGGGCCCCAGGGAAGCGCACCCATCCCAGAAACGTTTCAGAGCCACCTGAGGGCTGGGGGGGTTCCCCACTAGAGAGGGAGGAATACAGGCAGCAGCGCCCCCTGCCCCCACCTTGTTTGGTCACCTGCAGCACAAGGGTAGGGACAGGTGAGCCCTGGAGGCCCTAGAGGAAGGAGAAGCTGGGTGAGCTATCAGGGAGGGCCCTGTGGCCAGCCCCGGTGCTCAAAGAAGTGAAAGGAGAGACGCTTCGGGGACAAGGCATCAGCAGGAACCAAGGCTGCTAGGTCCCTGCCGTAGCGGAGAGTGCGAGTGGGGGTTCTAGTGGGGCCACTACTCTCCCGTTGGTGTGAGCTGCCCAGGTCAAGACACGAGGTTTCTATCTGCAGGTCCCTCAGAGTTGAGAAGGCCTTGGGGTAGCCCATTGTATGGAGTGTGAGACAGAGGCTCAGGGAAACGCATGGCTTGCCCCGTGTCACATGAGCGTGGCCTGTGTGGCAACTGGCATCCATGGCTCTGTCTCCCAGACTCAAAGACAGTGTTCGATCTACAGGGCCTGGGCCTGGATGGGGGGGCAGTTGAGCTCAGTTCTCTGAAATCTAACACACACCCCACCCCCCGCCAGCAGCCCCCTAGATCCCAGCCCTAAAACATTCCCACCTGTTTCCCCAGGCAGGTGGGGGTGGTAGGTGGAGGCTTCCCAGGGGCCAGGCCCCTCTAGACTGAGGACATAGCTGGCCTGGGCAGTCCAGCTTTCCGGCAGCTGCCCAAGTATGTGGACGGCAGTGTGGACAGCCGTTCTCGCCACGTTCCCAGAGCATGCACCAAGGAAAACATGGAATGTTTCTTGGATGACACATTCTCCATCCCAAGTCCTGCATTCCTGTGGGAGGGCAGTGAGGAGGGGTCGAGGCTGTCTGCAGTGGTGGGGGCTCTGCTGCGGCACACACGGTCCTACGTGCAGATGTGGGTCCCTGGGCTGCACCCACAGCCTGGGGGGTCCATGCCAAATGCACCCCACCGGGGTAGCTGTGCCATGGGCACACAGCTGTGTTCCTGCCTTTGCAGGCAGTCAGCAACACCAGCCTTGTACATATGGCCGATGCCCTGGTTCTTCTGTTTTCTGCCCTGGGAACTCAGCTGGTACCTATCCTGGTTCCCCGTGGACGAGTGGCATGTCCTGAGCCCTGAGCAGGCAGCCGGGGCAGCACCTGCCCTGCGCACACAGACGTTTCCCCTGTCCCTGTGTCCTGTGCAGACAGCAGCTTACCTGTGCCCTGCACTGCACTTACAGTGGGCGTGTCTTCAACCTGCTTTAGACACAGGGTCATTTAAGTCAACCAGCTTGAGAATGACGTGGATAGATATGTCCTCCCAGGCCCTAGCCTCAGCTTTCTCCTCTTTAAGTGGGCCTAGTTTTGCACCCTTCACGTGACCACTGCAATCGTGATAAAGGGCAACGGCCAGAACATTTTTTTGTCCCTGGGCCCAGGACTGAGTTTGGTGGGAATCATGCTAAAGGCCTGATCTTTTGGCAACTTCACAAAAGAAGGAAGCTTCTAGTCTTGACCTGGAAGATTCTGAGTCCTCAAGAGTCCCAGGTGGAAGTCAGGGGTCCAGAGAGGGCACTGTGAGGCCTCTGCCCTAGAGAGTCCCCACCAAAGTCTGGCAAGAGTGCTGAGCACTGTGACTGAGAAGGCTGGGGTGGGTCATGGGAGCTGAGGGCGTCCATCAGAGAGGCAGGCATGACTCTGGAGGAAGGGACCTATGAGATGGGTTTTGAAGGCTGAGTAGGAGTTTGCCAGTAGATCAGAGTGGAGAAGGACTTCAGAGTTAAGTCATCATGTGTGCAAAAGACCCAAGGTGATAGGAAGTGTGGTACACACTCGGGGAAGTGCAGGAGGTCTGGAAGGCCGAGCTTGAGGGTGGCCATGAGGAGCCACGAAGGAGGAGAGCCGGACTCAACCAGTTGGGGATGAAGGAGAGACAGGGGAAGTCAGGGAAAATCATGGAGCAGGTTGACCTTGAAAGAGAATGCTAAGTTGGGCAGGGTTCAGTGACAGAGTAGGATCTCCCTGGAAGGGATGCTGTGAGCAGTGGTGGGGAGGTGGCAATGCGGGGGAAAAAAGAGGGGCCCAGGTCTGCTGGAGGGCAGAGCAAGGACCAGCCAAGATGTCTGCCCTGGTCGCGATGCCTCTGGCTGGTACTGGGGAGCTAGGCTGTCTGCTGCCCGACACCCTCCCCCACTGTTTACATTGCTCACATACTTCTGGGCTCTTATCTGCAAGGGTCTGTCGTGCGTGCCCACCTTGCCAAGTGGTCCCATCATTGCCTGCCTCATAAATCAGGCCCGCCTCACCCCTCGCCTCCCTGCTCCTGCCACACCCTCCCCTGGCTCCCTGCCCCACCGAGTCCCACCCTGCCTTGGAGGCAGAGAGGGGCCCAGAGGCAAGCCTAGGCCTGGTCCAGGAGCTCTGGGTTTGGCAGAGCAGCTGTCCTGAGTGACCTGGTCCTCAGGAAGCATCTCCAAAGGCCTCCAAAGACTTCTCCAGTGGCCACCCGTCTTCCTGGCTCCTGGGGGCACGGTCGAGCCTGCTGTTCCCTTCAGAGGACAGCCTCAGGGTAGGGTGGGGAACGGGCAGATCAGAGGCTGGAAATGGGGCTACACCCTTTGTTTTTATTTTTTAGATTTTATTTATTTATTCTTACAGAGAGGAAAAGGGAGGAAGACAAAGAATGAGAGGAACATTGGTTGGTTACTTCTCACATGCGCCCTGACTGGGGACTGGCCTGCCACCCAGGCACATGTCTTTACTGGGAATTGAAGTGGCAACCCTTCAGTGTGCGGACGATGTCCAAGCAACTGAACCACACTAGCTGGGGCTCGCCTACCCCCTTTTAGAACCTCAGAGGGCTGTGTCTGCCTTCCACAGTGGGTCAAAGCCTTCATCACTGCTCTCCCAAGCCTCACATCTCTTGTATGTAAAATGGGTGCATTCACACTTTCACTCCACAAACACTTGCAGTAGTCCCTCCTTTGTCTTGGTTTTGCTTTCTGTAGTTCAGTTACCAGCAGTCATTTGTGGTCTGAAAATGTTAAATGGAAAATTCCAGAATAATAATTCACGAATGTTAAACTGAGCACAGTTCTGAGCATGTGCTGGAATCTCACACTGTTCTTCTCCATCCCTCCCAGGACACGAATTACCTTTTTGTTGAGTTGTCTCCGCACTAATGCTCCCCATTCATTAGTCACTTAGCAGCGGTCTTGTTTATCCGACTGGTTACCAGACAGAGAGAGAGAGAGAGACCATATTCACATAACTTCTATTACAGCATATTGTTATAATTGTTCTATCTTATTATTAGTTATTCTTGTCAATTGCTTACTGTGCCTAATCTATAAGTTAAATTTTGTCACAGGAAAAACATCGTATATACCGTTTGGTACTATTTGTGGTTTCAGGCATCCGCTGGGGGTCTTGGGCTGTGTCCCTCTGGATAAAGGGGGGACGGCTACACTGTGTGCAGAGCCCCAGGCACGGAGATGCACCAGGCAGAGCCTTGGCCGAGTGCACAGCCTAGTGGGGATGATAGACAAGGACACTGGAGTGCCCCAGCGTGTCTCGTGGTCCAGGACAGATGGCGACGGGCGTGGCAGGGGGACTCAGATGAACAGTCAGTCCTCTCTGGGGCAAACAGGACTGTTCAGAGGAGTGCCCGGGGCCGGGTGAGCACATGGAGGGACCACCCCAGGCAGCGGCAAAGGCTCAGGGGGACCATATGAGGACCGGCCCATGGCATAGTCTGCAGGAGTAAGGTCCTGGGGGTGAGGTGCCAGTGCTGAGATATGAAACTGAAGAGGTTAGCAGACCATGGGAATCAAGCCAAAAGACTGCCCTGAGGCACTGAGGAGCCATGGCGTGTTTAAGGCAGGGAGCAACACAGTCAGATCTGCATGTGAACAAGAGCCCTCTGACTGCCGTGTGGAGAATGGGCCAGGGAAGGTTGAGAGCCTTGGTCCGGGGCTGTGGAATCCTGAGGGGCAGCTGGAGGAGTCAGAGGAGGTTCAAAGCAGAGGCGCTGTTCAAGACTGGCTTCTGATCCAAAGGATCACACTGCATTCACAGCTGCCCGGTCAGCTCGGAGGGCAGGCTGGCTCATCCCTGGGAAGATGTCCTCACCAGGGTCCTACCATCCTCCCGCAACTGGTCCCTTCCAGGGCCCTGTGCCAGCCAAGGCAATGGGGACCGATGCTAGTAACAGTCCCGCATCTGTCTGTTGTGGCACACTCGCCAGGCCGCAGTCCTGATCCCATTGGCCTTCCCACAGAGCCGGGGGTGTCTTTTGCAAGACCCAGACCCACATGGCCAGCTGCCTGCTGGTTGCCCCCGCCCGGATGCCCTCAGGCAGCCACCTGCCACAGGCCCACATGGTGCCCCTCCTCAGTACCAGCCTTTTCCCCCAGAGACCCAAAGTCCAGTGAGGAAGCTATTACAATGGAGGAATGGAGTGTCCTGTGGGGAACATAAGGCTGTAGGATCCCAGAGCAGGTATAGACCTTGCATTAGTAGTCAAAGAAGTCTTCTTGGGTAGATGGGGGGAGGTACTTTCCAGCAGAGTCTTAGAGGACAAGGAGAAGCTTGCTAGTTGAAAGAGACTCAGTGGGCATTGCAATCAGGGTAACCACAATTCAGAAAGCACAAAGCCAGACACAGCAGGCTAGACTTTGGGTGGAGTGCCTGAGAGAGGACAGTGGCTAGAAACAAGGTGGGGGGGCCAGTGGGGCCAGATCCTGCCAGGCATGAAATGCCAGACGGGAGACTTTGAACAGTCAGTGAAGGAAATGGGAGCCGTGAGAGGTTCAACACAGAGAGGCTGCATGACCAGTATTGCATCCTAGAATGACTCTTGAAGCACTGCCTCCTATGGGCAGAACATACCCTGAGGGTACTGAGGAAGGGGCCATAGGGTCCAGGAGGGGTCCAGGCAGAGCGTCCAGGTAGCTTCACAGAGGAGGCAGTGCTCAGTCTGGGCCTAAGAAGAGGAGCGAGAGGATGTCTAGACAGGGGTGTCTGGCCCCCATTTGTCCCTGGGCCTGGCACAGACACAGGGCTTGGGGAGGGGCCCGTGTTGGTTGAGTGGCCCACAAAGGCATTCTCTCTTGGAGACAGGCAGTGGAATGTTCCAGTGCCCCGCTGTGCCTAGGAGGTGCTCCATCCACGCCTGCCCAGCTCCCCTTGCCCAAGGCCTTAGAGCCACGTCCACCAGGGCCCGGCCTGAGGAGGGTCCCCATCCCACCCTGGAGGAGGCTGCTTGCGTCCAGCACCTGTGCCAGGCTTGCTTTCCCTCTGCATGTTTCTGGAAAGGCCCAGGGGAGGCCTGGGGGCCAACCCTCTGGTCTCTCGTTCCCTGCTGCCCGGCGCCAGGGGCGTTGGTCTGGAAGCTCAGCAGAAGCCACTGACGGCCCTGGCCAACATGGCTCAGTTGGTTGGAGCGTTGTTGAAGGGTAGCTGGTCCGATTTCTGGTCAGGGCCCATACTTTGCTTGTGGGCTCCCTCCCTGGTCTGGGTGTGGGCACGTTTGACCTCGGGTCTGGGCACGTGTAGGAGGCAACTGATAGATGCTTCTCTTTCGCATCCACGTTTCTCCACTCCCCTTCCTCTCTCTAAAAAAGCACTGAAAAAATATTCTTCGTTGAGGATGAAAAAGAGAAGAAGCCACTGAGGTCACCCCGCTCTCTGGGAGGGCAGCAGGCCCAAGGGGTTAGTTCTCTCAAAAAGGCTGCTTCTAGAATCTTCCCCGGGTGTGCTCCTGAGAACGCAGGTGAGGGTGGGGACGGAGTGGAGGACACACACACACACACACACACACACACACACACACACTGTTAGCGGTAGGTGGCAGCTTTGAATTAAAGAATCTCAGACAGAAAGGACAGGCATTCTCCAGGATCCCACGTACACCAAACTCAGAAACAGGCAAAACCCATCAACACTGAAGGAGTCAGAAGGGAGGTTATTGTGGGTAGGACAGCAGGGACGGGGGGGTGCAAAGGGGTTTTGGGGGCCTGGCAGAGCTCTGCATGTTGGTCTGGGTGCAGTCAGGACAAATGTTCAGTTTGTAAAAATTCACATTTGGTCTGATGAATGTTCACATATGATCTGTGCACTTCTCTATATAAATAATGTAATACTACAATTAAAAAGTTCAAAATTTAGGACAGTATTTTAATACATGTATGTGTGTGTGTGTGTGTGTGCGTGTATGCAAACGTATGCCTGTCTATATCTATCTATCTATCATCTGTCTGTCTACCTACCTACCTACCTACTTATCATTTATCTCTGTATATCTGCAGATTCAGGAGAATTTGGCTAATGTTTTTTCTTGAAACACATTTGGGTTCTCCGCTGGGGGAAGGGTAGCAGGAAGTATGGACTATGGAGTAGGTCCCCCCACCCACAGACCAGCACCCTGTGGAAGGGGAAGGGCTCTGGGGCCCCTCCAGCTGCAGAGAAAAACCGTAGCACTTGTCAGAGGGAACGACTACGTCTCCTCTCAGTGCCTACAAGCTGGCACGTGGAGGCAGACCAGGCAGTAAGTCCCAGGGCCGACCTACACCCCCGAGAGAACTGTTTGTTGGTTGACTGCCTGCACAACTCACAGACCGTTGTCTGCCGCCGGTCAGGATGCCCAGGAACAGGCTGGAGAACACGCCGCCTCTGCGGACCTTCTGAAAAAAGAGCAGTTGGCATAGCCAGCGTGGATTCAGGGACAGAGCAAGAGGGACAGACGGTTGGACATTTGCACACACATGGTCACAGACACGTGTGGACCTCATGTACTGGGCTTGGGTCCGAGGGTCAGGCAACCAGAGGAACGGCTGAGCCACAGGACCCAGGAAAAAAGACACCTGCTGTTGAGGGAGACTCATTCCACCTTGGACTCAGAGAACCAGGGCTGGTGCCGCCGCTGGGTGATCCTTCATCGGGTGACCCAGGGAGGAGGCCCAGATGCCCGAAGTTCTTTAGGAAGACGTCCAGGTGGAGCCCAGACACACGCTGGGAGAGGCAGACACACCCTCGATTGTTCTCTCCACACAGTGTCTGAGTCTGGTGTGTCTTGGCTGGAAGGGGTTGGCTCTGAAGAGCTGTTAGAGAAACCGGAGAGGATTCTGGGAGGGGTAGGGTATGGGATAGAGTCCCAGACATGAGATCTTAATCTAGAGCCCTCCGCTCCACTAGGCTGCCTCATAAGTCCCTATTCCCCTGACCCCAGCCACCCCCTGATGACATGAACCTTTCACCACCCCCAGCCCTGGAGGTTGGCTGGGGTCCCTCAATGGCCTGCTTTGCCTCCCACCTCCGCCTTGGAAGGGCAGCTGCAATTCTGCCAGCGACCCTTGACCTCTCCCTGACCCCCCCACTGTCTCCCTCCTACCTCCCACCCTCATCACATCCCCAGCCCTGACCTCATGTCTGCAGGGCCTGGGCGAGGGCGAGATAAGGCGGGCATTGCACTCGGCTCCCTCTTGGGTACCGACGGGAAGGGCGGGCCAGGCCGACAGGCTCAAGAGAGCACCCATGACTCACCAGGTGGGCAGGGCCCAGGCTGGTGTCCGGGAGGAAAAGCCACTTCCTGTGGATAAGGCCAGAGGCCCACAGTTTTTGCATTATGGTTTATGCATTTTGGGTTTTGTTTTAAGAAGTCCTTCCCTGATCCTATGTTACAAAGATATTCTCCAACAGTTTATTCAAGCACACTCAGTCTTTTTTTTTTTCATGTTTAGGTTCTCAATGTAATCCATCTGGAGTCACCTTTTTAAGAGATATTAGGTAGGACCCAGTTGCAAATTTTCCTCCACAAAGTAAGCCCACTTCGGCAACCTGCCAACAGCGGACCTGCGGCGTGTGAAGCTCTGTCTTTGTGCTTGGTCCTCTGCCCCGTCGCCCGTCCGTCTGTTCTTGCCCTCATTTCCCCTTGCAGAGGCTTGTGGTACGTGCTAACACCAGGCAAAGCAAGCTCTCCCTCTCCATGCTTTTTTCACACTCCCTAGCCATTCACAGATGTGTATTCTATATATTGGGGAGGAAGTTTATCAAGTTCCTCCACATTAACTGGTTAACATTAGGGATTTCGGTTCAGTGAAGGGCTATGGACAAAGTGACAAATGGGAGGATGATGCTATTTTGTGATTTTAGAGCAACGAGAAACTGAGATCTGAGTACCCTGGGGATGCCTGCAGAGCAAGGAGAAAAAGACGGCAAAACCGGCGGAAAAATGGGCCAGGAGTATGTATTGGCAGTTTGCAGAGGAAAAAAATTAAACAATTAAACAGCGTAGAAAGAGAGACCCAAACTCACTTATAATCGGAGGAGTGCAAATTAAAACCATAATGAGATATTGGCGGAAGCCCCTCAGATTTCTGGGCATTAGCGAGCTGGGCAATGCCAAATGTCGGCCGGCACGCGGGCGAGAGCAGCCCACTGGAGTCCCATCTCGAAGTGCTTCGTGACCTTGAAACCCCGCTGCCTGGCTTCCTCCTCAAGGCTCTTCCACCTAAACCTGGCCATGCTCATCCGGGGACCCCCATCAGCAGTTCAAAGCAACAAGTCTGGTAGAGATGAGACTGTGTTGTTAGATCTTAAAAACAGAACACTGAGTGGAAAAGATCAAAAAGAATATGGACCACGGCACACTTCCACTTTTATAAATAAAAATCCTCCTGCCCTGGCTGGTGTGGCTCAGTGGATTGAGTACTGGCCTAGGAACCAAAAATGTGCCAGTTTGATTCCCAGTCCGGGCACATGCCTGGGTTGCGGGCCAGGTCCCCAGTAGGGGACACATGAGAGGCAGCCACACACTGATGTTTCTCTCCCTCTCTTTTTTCCTCCCTTCCCCTCTCTCTAAAAATAAATAAATAAATAAATAAATAAATAATCTTAAATAAAAATCCCACCAAAACAGTGGTACACATTTAAAAATGTGAGATAACATTCACACAGTGTTGACCATGAACCACTTTAAAGTGCATGATCCAGCCGCACTGAGCACATTCACCCTGGGGTGCAGCTCCCCGCTCCGTCCAGTTCTGAGCCTCGTCTCCCTCCGAGAGGACACCCAGGCCCACTAAGTGCTCATCTGTTGCCCGTGCTGTACAGGAACACACACACATGAAAGGACACGCATTGGAACATGCTGGGGTGGGGGGGACGGGATCAACACAGACCACGTAAGAACCGAAAAGGGGTTCTGTTTTATAGTAAAGTATAAAATAGAGGCTCGGATTCCCTCCACTCCAGGCACCCAGGGAGCAGAGGCCCTGGAAGAGAAAGACCTGGGGTGCGGGCCACCATCCCCTCCTACCCTGGCCCTGGAAGGGAGAACAGGATGAAGATGGAAACTGGGACTGGAAGGGACCTGGTGGGGAGGAAGCCGGACTGTGAGGTGGGAGCCGAGGGCCTGGACGGCAGCGGCGGTGGGCCCCTCGGGGGTATGGTGGGGGTACGGTGTGAGACACGGCTGACGGGGGGGGGGGGCTGGAGGGAAGACTGGGAGCCTGGGGGCTGTGTCGGGCCACACTCTCTGCTGGCCCCCAGCCCCGGGCCGGGCAGGGCCTCATTTTCTGAACAAGAAACCCAGACATGGGATTTGCCAAAGGCCTTTTTTTTTTTTTTTTTGATTTGAGCATTTATTTATATGAAAAGTCTTACCGAGGTATAAACATTCTGGGCCTTTGCACATGCGGCAGACTTAGCTGGAATGTTCCCTCCAAGCCCCTCTCCTGCTCTGCATCTGCCTGGTGACCTCCAGCCATCCTTCTAGGCCTCTCTTTCAGGAAGCTTTCCCTGACCAATGTCCGTGCCCCCCACCCAGGGGCAGTCACACTCTCTTGGGGGGACCCACACCCCTCACTTGAAGATCGCTCTCCATTTCCCTGTTGGTCTTCCTCCACCTGACTCGGAGGGGTCCCTCCAGGGCATGAGTCTGAGTCGTTCCTCCTTCCCAGGTGCCTGGTACCCACGGGGCTCAGGGAATATCATGTGCACGGATGGCTCATGGGTGCTCAGTCATACCTGCGGGGGCTCAGGGCAGGGCAGGGGTGTCTTCCCAGCACCGAGTCACTGGGGTTTGAACTGAGGTGGTCTCCAGGCCCCTCCTTACCTCTCCTCAGCTAAGCCAGGAGGCTGGAATAAGCTATTCTCTGTTGCCAGAGACCCACGGGCCTGGGCTTGAGACAGGGAGCCCTGGCCCTGGGCATTGGATGTTCACTGCGCATGGGCAGCCAAGACCCCAGACCCCAGAAGGCAGAGGGGAGACTGGGGTGGATCAGGCTGCCACCTCATGGGGCTTTGTGAAGGAGCCCAGGGTGCCTCCTGCCATTGCAGCCGCCCTCGGGCGGCCGAAAGGATGAGGGCGCCATGGGCAGCTTGCCCGTGACCCCCTGAGGCCAGACAGGGGCTGCTACACTAGAGTCTCAGCAATGGGACCACTTTCTGACCTTCCTCGGGGCCAAGGGACTCTCCTGGCGGCTTCACAGACCCTGTCTCTGAGTGGAGCATGCTTCCCAGACAAGGAGCCCGTCTGGGTCAGTCTGGGGGACATGTGTGAGCCCCCAGTTGGGGAATGTGAGGGAGAGAAAGGATTTTTTTAATTCGTGTACTTTGATTTTCTGTGATATCAGCTCCCAAAGTCACCGCTCCCCTCCTGGCTTGGCAGCACTGCCCGCCTTATGCTGTTGACCTTGGCTGTGGGTTTGCGGGGGCTGGAGCTCTCACACCATAAATTCCTGTCTTCTAGGAATCCAGCCTGGGAAAGAAAGGAAACACGGAGGAGAATATTTGATTAACATTTTTCCAACGTGACCACATCACAGAGACGTGTGGCCGGAATTCTCACCCTGGACTGGGCAGGGCAGGACTCCGGCTCGTGCCCAGCTGTGGGGAGGGTTGGCTGGGCTGGAGGCCCTTCTGGCCTGAAGGCAGAGTGGGGTCTGGACAAGCATTGCCCCTCAGGGTGGAGGGTTCTTGAATGAGAGCCTGGCCAGATCAAGCACCTGGAGTTGGAACGCCTGGCTGAGCTCACCCTTGACCTCAGTGGCTACGGGGACTGTACCCTGAGCTCGGGATGGACCCCAGGGGTGTCTGGCCTGTTTTCACCTCGCCATCTGCTTCCCACTCTGGACAGAGCCCTCTCTGACCCCAGATTGAATGTGGACCCCAACTCCAGACTCGGACCTGACCCAAGGCCTGCAATGACCTCTGACCCCAGCCCCAGGCAGGGCGTCCCCCTGTCATTGAGCTTCCACACAGAGATCCTGCATACCTCCTTCACTGTCCCCAAGCTCTGAGCCTTCATCCTCAGCCTGAGGCCAGTTCTGTGGGACTGTCCTCAACCTCCCATCGCCAAGCCTGGGGCCTCCTGCCTGCTCCTCCTCCCTCCCTGCTCGGATGACACAGGCCCCTTTGACCCGTACCTGGTCCCCTGCCCCTCCACTTGCTTGACACCTCAGCCCATCCACCACCTTTATTTCCAGCACTTCTCATTTTTTCAGCTCCTCATCGGTATTTAAACATTCCATTGACAAAGAAAAAGAGAACCCTCCCTGAAACCCGCTTCCACCTCTGGCTGCCCCCCAGCTCTCACCTCCCTGTCGCAGTCAAACTGTCCAAAAAGCTGTCTGCGCAGCCGTTTCCACCCCCGCCTCCTTCTTGCTCCTATGCCCAGTCCCGTCAGCGGCCCCCCCATGCTGCCCAAGGTCAGCGGTGACCCCGCGGAGCCCAGCCCAAAGGGCACTGCTGCAGTCTTTAACTCACCACCATCTCAGCAGCCTTTGACACTGTACGACCCACTCCCCAAAACCTGCTCTTTTCTGGCCCTAGGACCTCACTCTGTCCTCCTCAGTTCAGACCCGCAGTGCCACCTCTGCCTGGCTGGCCCTCGGGCAATTTGATCTCAGCAGTTCAAACCCAGGCTCCTCCTCCTCCCTCAAACTGCTCGCCCTGCAGTGCTCACAGCCCAGTGGATCGCACCATCTCTGCTGTTCAAACCCGGGTCATTCTCCACACTTCCCTCTTCCTCCCCGCCCCAGGCCCCCCCCGCGATGCCATGCCCTGGAAATCTTACCCGGTGAGTATCTCTCACCTTTGCCCACTTCCCTAATTCTACACTGTTGCCGCCCCCGTCACCACACAGCACTGCCTTGTTACCCCCACCCGCCCTCATCTGTAGCCCCTTGACACCTCACCACACCTCATCACTCCTCAAACCACCATCTCCCCCTCACCCTGCCCATACCTTTCCCATCCAGCACTTCCACCCTTCTTCCCGACTCCCTGCGGCCTCCCACTGCAGTGCAAGCTGCCATCAGCCGATTTCCTGGGCTAGCTTTCCAACTCATCTACCCTCAACCATCCGCGCCCCTTCTAGTCCAGCCTGATCTTTAAAAAATGCCAATCTTATCATGCCACTTGCCTAAAACTTACAATAACTTCCCACTACCCGTAGAAGAACATACTCACTCCTTCCCATGCCCACAGGGCCCTGTGCTTTCCAGCCTCCTGCACTGATTTTGCAGTGGTCTCTCATTCCCACTCCACCCAGGCAGCCTGCACTGTGCTCCCCTCTCAGCCAGGATTAGATCACCCCCTCCCCAGAGCCCTCTCTACCTCTCTCCTTCCAACCATATGGTCTGTTCATCCACCTGCTTAGCACAGACATCACCTCCATCAAGAAGCCTTCCCTCATTCCCAGGGCTGGTCCGAGGTTCCCCACTGGGCTGCCATGGAAACAGGGGAGCACAAATCACATGAGTCACGATTTCTTGGCTCTCTGATCTCAAGGTTGGAAGAAGCCCCAAGAGCAGAGACTGGGAGCCCACCACTGTTTTTCCTGTTCCAAGCACATGGCAGTCACTTAAAACCATTTTGAGAATGAATGAGCATAAAGAGAGGGCCAGACCATGCACAGGTCCCCACCAGACTGTGAGCTCCAGGCAGGCGGGTCCCTGGCTTATTTCCCTTTGTGTTCCCAGGAACCAGGAGAGAACCAGGTACAGGGCAGGGGATGTGAGGGCCGGCTGACCTAATGCACTAACGAACAGCAGAGGTGGCAATGGGGCCAAAGAAGAAGAGGAGTGGCTCTCTTGAAAGAGGGGCCTGGTGGACATGGGGTGGTGGGCAGGGAGGGAGGGAGTCCAGATACCTGAGTATTTCTCTTTTGCAGAGACCAGCAGATGAAATGGAAACAGAAGCAGGCCTGGGGCTGTCTGGGAGAGGTAGAGTGGGCTGGGGCGGCTGGGAACACTCCAGCTGGGGAAGAGACTCATAGCACCGCGGCATGGAGAAGGCCCTCATCTGACAAAGGGGCTCTGAGGCCAGAGAAGGTTGGAGCTTTGCCAGGGCCACACAATGGCAGGTTGCAGAGCTAAACCCTGGAAAGGAGGGCCCTGACTGACAGTCATAGGCTCAGCCCCCAGAAGGTCACACCTCCCTTGGCTTTGGCCTTCACTCTCTGTGCTCATAGCATCACCCCTGGAAGCCTATCTGGCTCTCTTATAACCTTTTTTCTCCTCCACAACTTGCTCACCATCTTCCCAACCCCCTCAGCCCTTCATCGCTGGCTCTACCTCAGACTCACACTCTCCTGAACCTGATAACCATTCCACCCACCCAGCCAGGCCCTGCTCTAGCCCCCTCTGTAGCATTTGCTTGACCCCTCCATAGCTGGTGTCTCACCGGCCCTCCTTCCTGTCCCTGCCGTCACCCATGTCCTGTACCAGAATTAACTACCACCCCCCCACCCATCATTTATAAGTTGAGGTAGCACCTATTGAAATGTGAGCACGAAGGGTAGGAGTTTTAGGACTTTTTTCTTAGAACACCACCAAATAGTCCTATATTTCTTCTGGACCAATACATGTGATGCTTTTTTTATTGTTTAGGAATTCAGAACAAGAAGGGAAATGAGATGGAACGAGACCTTCACATATTGGTGACAGGAGCAGCACTGACGCTGCACCCACTGCGCATCGGGCCTGTGCTGAGGGCCTGATGGGCACTAGCTCGCAGCACACTCACTGTGGCCCTGTGTGAGGTTGTCGCTGGGGAGGTCTCCACCACCACTTCCACCTCATATTTCTATGTGAAGGGACTTTGGCAAGAGGACATTCCGGTCTCCTCTTCACTCTTGTTTCTCCCCACCCCCCAGGACACCTATATTTTATGTTGTAGTCTATAGTAATTCTGTGGAGAAGGCTCTGCTTGGCAAGGGTACAAGGGAGACCTGGGGTGTCTGGCACTTCCTATGACTGGGTCCAAGTGTATCTAAGTCAGGGATAAGGGGCCAGATGTCCACTTTGGCTTTGTTTTTTGATTGGTTGGGCAAATCATCATACCTTTTCTTTCTTTTTCTTGCCTTAGTGCAATGGCTAGGCCCTCCAGTACAATGTTGATACTAGTGGAAGCAGTGGACAGAAATGCACTGTAGTAAGGTTATTTATCTCTGTCTGACTGATTCCTAGTCTCTCTCAGCTTATTCTGAAATTGTGAGGAAAATGTGTTTTATAAGCTCCCTAATGGTCTATTTTACAGATGAGAAACTGTGAGGCAATTTGTCCAAGGCCTTATATTTATTAAATGGTGAAGTTTCAATATAAATTCCATTCAGCTTGACTTCAAAGGTCATAATATTAACTACTATACTATAAAGCCTTCAATAAAACATGTTCTAAAAGAACAATAATTTAACAGTGTGGTACTAGAGTAAGGTCAGAAATACAAACCACTGGAATAGATACAAGGAGCAATTACATATTAAAAAATGCAATGCATGGTAAAACAGGTCTTGTAAAATGAATTGAAGAGTCAGCGATTCAGAGTGGGAGAAAATTAGCTAATACTATATTTAACACCGAAATTATCTCCAGGCAGATGAAAGAGTTAAAACTTATATAAGTAAGTAATAAAATTCTACAGTAGCCAGTAGGAAATAGTGAGTCTTTTTTGCCCTCTGGAAAAGCATTTATAAGTTTTCCTTAACGTTTCTTAAATTTCCTGAGGGGCTTATAAGTTTCCAAATAATAGAAGAAATCACATGGAAGAGATGAATGGTCTCGGCTTTAAGGTGGGGATGTGGGGGAAGGGGCAGGACCCTAGCGGTGACCGTGGGGATGAAGCCGCAGTGCTCGGCTGTGGAAATGATCTGTGGAGACTGAGAAGCAGACAGCAGCGTGCCGCGGCCACGTTGCGGGTGCCTGGAATCCACTGGCAGCCCTTGGATGCTCTCAGAGGCCACATCCCCAAGGCACACTTACATCCTCAGTTGTGCACCAGATCCCTGGTTTGCACTCACACACTTTTGCACTCTCAGGCACATCTTCTCTTGGCTTCGCACACCCCATTGTTCTCTCAAAAAAGCGCTCCCTTGGGGGTTGCTGAGACGTCTGTGCACATGTGGTCACGTGCCAGCTTGCTGGGAAGATACAGCCAGTGGCTGGGCACTGGCCAGGGCACCATCTGTCTACCCAGCCTGGCCTCTTTGGGTGACCAACTCACTCCAGAGTGTGGCAGCTGAGGGTCCTGAGGCCGACCCAGAAGGGCCCAGGAAGAGCCCAGGGCCCAACTCACCCTCTGATCTGCTTCAGCTCCTGCTGCCCCCCAGAACTCCACCTGGGATCCCTCTCCAGCCCAAGCCACACTGCACATCTTCATCTGCTCTGAGCCCTGTCTGGAGGCCTGAGAGATCAGTAGTGTGTTCCAGGCAAGGGCGCAGGTCTTGCTCATCACCACTTCATCTGCAGGTTCAGCTATGCTCCCCAAGCCCACCAGCGCAGGCTGGGAGGACATTCTGCCACCTTCTCAGGGGTCTCCAGGGAGCAGGGCTGGCCTTCACCTCTGCTCCCTGGGTCTGCTGTTGCCCACCAAGCCCCTCACTGCCCTTTACCCCCCTGCACTTGGTCCAGCCCCACCACCCCCAACATCTGCCTGAGTTTATCCCCCACTCCAAGACTCAGAACTTCACCCTAGAACTCGAGTTCTGTCCCAAACTTCATCTGGAGCTTGGTTGAGCCCTCATCCCATCTATAGGCCAGATCCCCTTCTCCACATCCAGGAGATTTCAGCCAGAGCTGAGCATAGCCCCTGGAACAGAGCAGGCTGGCAATCAGTATTTGCCAAACGGGTCAGTTCCTCTGCAGTCTCCTCAAATAGTCCAGCAAGCTCTGCAACCCATCCCCTCTGCCTTGCTCCTGGAGTGGGCTGCTGTGGGCCAGGAGACAAGGACCTGCCCGATGCAACTCTGTTCCTGCCTCCCATCCCGAGTTACTCGTGCTCCCCGGGTGCCTCTCCCTTCCCTGGGGAGGGTGTGTCCTTTCCAATTCAAAGTGCCTCCTCCTGGACACACAGAGCAGGGTCCTAACACCACAAGGTACCTTGGATGGCCCCCTTTCTGCTGTCGTGAGGTTTTCTGCAGGCCTGGCTCATCCTGGGCCTGGTCTCTTCCGTGTCGGGCATCCTTGTGTCCCCTCTGAGTGTGTATATTTCCCTCTCAGGGCTTGACTGAGGGCTACCGGGCTGCTCCAAGCACCCTGCACGGGTGGCCTCTCTGTGCAGGCAGAGAGGTACTAAGACTGCCGGGCACGCCAAAGGCATTCCTCCCTCTCACCTTCTCTGCCTGTCATTCTGCGACCTCGTGGTTCCAAACAAATGTGGCGATGAGTCGGAGGGTTAATGTGGGATCAGCGTTGCTCAGAAATTTACGAAGGATGTTATGGAAAACAGGACGCATGTCTCCAGCGGTACCTCTGAGGGCCTCCCAGCTTTACCGTTTGATGACTCCTCAAAAAGCCAGGTCTTCCTGACTCTGGCCTTTGAGAGCAGCTGAGCCCTCCACCCTAGCACGTGACACCCTGCTGGGCCGCACCCACAACGGGACAGGGAGCTCGGGGAGGCGGCCCCATGTCAGGAAGGCACATCTACTCGCCACTGGCAAACCTGACACCTGGCTGGGTTGTGTGTCCCCAAACTGGATGGTTAGTGCCCGCCCTCACCCAGGTGCCCCTCTGAGCAGGGACAAACTCACAAGTGAGGTTCGGGCTTTTTCTGGGCATCAAAGGCACTGAATTTTTCACAGATTTGCCGTAAAACTTCAATTTCACGAGCCTTTGCTCCTACCCTGGGCTGAACAAGTAGTCAGTCCCCTTGTCCCCTTGCTGCTCAATTCAAAGTCTTTGTGGCGGGAAGAACATGTTTTTAAAACACGAAAAAAAGCCACCCTGTCTGAACTGAACATTTTCTCCTGCTTGTTCAACACCACCATTTACATTCCTGGGCCGGTCGGCAGCCAAGATATTTATAGCACTGCACTGGCACTCCATCTTGCCTAATTGGCGCAGCCTGACGGGGCCCCCATCCGTCACGGTAAGTGGGCCTTTCACCAGCCTCCAGCAGGCTGTCAGCCGACCCGGACATTCTCAGGCCTGGGGGGAGGATGCCCCCCCCGCCCAGCCTCCACCCGGTGCCCCTACTGTACCGCGCAACCCAAGGTAACTGGGGACCCCCAGCATCTCCCCAAATGTCCCCAGGCCCCCAGGCTCTCTGTCATCTTTCACTCCGTCCTTCTAACTCACAAAGGTGGCCTTGTCACCCTGCTGCTTAATGGCTTCATGGGTTCGCTTCCTTGCCGGATGAAGCCTCAACCCCTTCATCAGCCCCGAAAAGACCACCGCCATCCACCCCATGACGCCTCCGGCCTCCTCTCTCTTGCTCTGTTTTGGCCACACTGAGCTAGCTACATGCCATTTCCCACAAGGAAAGATGTGCCCAGGCCTTTGCGGGGGTGGGGGGGGTGTGGCACACTTCCCACCCCCGTCAGCCCGCTTCACCTCTGCTCCTGCTCCGGCATCTGCTGCAGACACCCCCTCCTCCGTGAAGCCTGTTTGTGCTCTTCCTCCTCACCGCCTTCCCAGCAGGTCTGGGGGCTCTCCTTTGAATACCTGGCAGGTCCTGAGCACTCTCCATTGCAGCATCCAGCACACATATTACATTGGATTGACCTTGCTCAACCTTGAACTCTCCAGGGCCATGGGCAGGGCTTCTCATTGCCCACAAACCAATGGCGCATCTTTCATTCTCTGGCCTCTAAGGCTTGATGGGATGCGGTGATGGCATCGCCTGCAGTGTGCCACTGAGACCTCGTAGTGGCGGTAAGGGCAGGCCTGTGATTGGACTGACCCAGGTTCTGAGCAACAATTAGTTACCCAGTATGGCAGGCTTTGCTACACTGGGTAACTAACTGTAGCTTCTGAGCCTTGGTTTTCACATCTGAAAAGTGGAAAACACAGATATTACCTACATCATTGGGTAGTTGAGATGATTATACTCAAAATGAGAGAGCGTTGGAAATGCTCAATACATAATAGCTGCTGCTGTTATTTCCTTCAGTGGAGATCTGCACGCCAACCGGGAACCCAGCAGTGAGCAAGGTAGACAAGGCTCTGCCCTTGTGGATGTTATAGTCTTGGTTGCAGAGACAAGGATGAATACATAATTATAAATTAAGGTAAATTCCTGTAAGGAGACAAACAAGAGACCAAGACCTGAAGGACAAGGATGGACCAGCTGGGTGAAGAACAGTGGGGAAGAGCTTCCAGGCAGAGGGGGACAGCACGTGCCAACGCACCGATGCCAAGAGAAGATAGTGCTGGGAGAGCAGAAGGAGGCGAGGTAACGTCAGGTCAGAGGGGCCTCATCGCCACCAAGGGTGTCGATTTTGCTCCAAATGCAATAGGCAACCAATGGGGGAAAGGGCTGTCTAAGCAGGAGAAGGGTGGATCTGATTTATATTTTAAGCCAGTCCCTTCGGCTCTGTGGGGGAGTGGGCTGCAGTGGGCAGAGGGGAGGCAGGCAGGAGGCTGGCACTGTGGCCCGGGGGAGAGCCAGCAGTGGCTCGAACACAGCAGTGGCTGTGGGAACCGAGCAAAGTGGATTTGGGATTTATTTTGGAGGTAGAATTTGACGAGTCTTGGCAATGAATCGATGTGGGTGGTGAGGGGAGGGAAGATCCAGGGATGCCTCCCAGTTTTCTGGCCTGAGCAGTGGGGCGGATGATGGTGCCATTTCCTGAGACGGGGAAGACACAGGGAGGAGCAGGTTGGGGAGGAAATCAAGAGTTTGCTTTTGGACCTGTTAAGCTTGAGCCGTTATTTGTCTTGCTTGGCTAATTGCTGACAGAGCTCCATGGGCCTCAGAGCTGTGGGGGCGGGGGGGCAGAGAGAGGGGTGTCTCTAGGCCAGAAACCGTCCTACCCATGTGTGGCCCTATTAGGTGTTTCAAAGCATTGAAATTCTTGAGCATCCGTTACCCTGCCTTCAAATGCCACAGACCAAGGAGCCTTCCTAGTCCTTAGGAATTGCCCCAACCTCTCCATTTATAGCAAAGAAGGACCATGACCTGGTCCATAGGCTCAGTGAGGAGGTGTCCACATCTCTGTTGGGACCTCTCCCCGATCCACTGTGAGCTTCAGGGTCTGACCTGATCCTTCTGCTCGCCCCGGTCCAGCCTCCACCTGCACATCCCGGGTGCTCTCTGCAGAATTCCTTAGAGCCACACAAGAGCCAGCCCAAATTCTACCTCTTCCATCCTTATCTAACTAGTTGTGAGATGGGAGCCCTAGGTTAAGGGTTCTGCATCTGTAAAATGGGGCAATGACATCAATGTCCCCTCAGGGCTTCCGTGAGCATTCACTGAGCTAGTGCTTGTAAGAGCTTCACACCAAGGCTGTGGAAGTAAGTGCACAAGTCACTGTTCTTCTTACTTATCATTGTCTGGCCCCTCTCAAGCCCACTGTAATGTCCTGAGTGTGAAATCCCCAAGCCAGGACCCCCAGAGCCTTCCCTTCTTCTCCTGCCTTTCCCTCTGTGGCACCCCAGCAAAGTTTTGATGGTGGGATTCCAGACATTGTCAATCAATGGGAAGGGAGGGGGCACTGAGTCATCCCCTGTTGGCACGTGGTGGCCTCTGGAGCTCGCAGGCAGGGCTGGCCTTGTCTGGTGACTGGGGCGGGAGCTGGCAGGGGTCTGGGGAACAAGGGACAATGGGCCCTTGTCTTTGCCGAGCTTTCTCCTTCCAAGACACTCCAGCCCCTAGACAAATATGACCTCATTTCTCCTCACAAGGCTCCAGGACAGAGGGTAGAAATGGGCCTGGAGTTGGACCCACCCACCCTATTTTACAGACTGGAAAACCAAATCACGGAGGGAAAGAAGACAAGAGGGCCTGAATTCACACCCTTTGGGGACATGGAGTCAGATAGAGAGTGGGCGAACTTCTGGGACAGACCACTTGTGATTGGATCCCAGCCCTGCCACTCACAGCTATAGCCTGAGTAACTCCATCTGCTTCTCGGGGCCTCAGTTCTTACATCTGACCGGGGGCCTGGCAGCCCCTTCCTGGCAGTGGTGTCCTTGGACATCACTGACGAAGGATAAAGTTTCAGACCAGTCTGCTGGAAGCCTAAGTGCCCACCCCCCTCCCTGAGGGAGCGATTTTCTGGGGCAGACAGGTTTGTTCGGTGATGGGATTAGGGCCCACCTAACCTAAGCCCCCAAGGACCACAGCTGAGCCCAGCCAGGAGCCCAACAACAGGAGTGTGTGGTAGGGACCGGCCTACCCTTCTGACCAGTTTTTAAAGGACATTTTCAGACACTGGCCCTGCTGGCTCTCACATCCCTCCCTGCCCTTGGCAGCACTGACTTACGTTGCTGCACCCCCCCAACCTGCTCAGAGGGTCTTCTCCCAGCCCTACTGGGGATGCCCCTCGCACCCCATCTCTTCTGTAAGGTGGGATCGTGGTAATCCATGGAGACGTGTGAGCCTCAGGTGAAAGTAGGAACCTCTGGGCCAGACAGGGTGGCTTTATTGCTGATGACAATAAGCATTTCCAAAGGTCATTTAGAACAACCTTCAACTCACAGATGGAAAAAGCAAAGCCTAGAACTCAGCCTGGTCCAAAACTTGGCCCCTGGGCTCCATGTCAGAGCTGGCCATCCTTGGCCATATGCCACCCAGAGACCCAGGTGAGGGAGGCGAATGAGTGGGGCTGGGGCTTTCTTGGATGGGGCCCAGGCTCTGGCCCTCCCCTTGGCCCCAGCTTCCACCACAGCTGCATTCCCAGTGAGATAAACAAGGGATCAGTGGGAGCAAAATGAATGAAGTAACAAGGAAGATATGAGCGGCCTCACCCAGCCCCCGGCCTGCCCGCTGCTGGACAAGGAGGGCTTTGGAAGAAGCCAGGCCCCCCAGCCTCAGCTGGTGCCAGGCACCCAGGGAGCTAAGCCTGGGCCAAGCTTTGGCTGATCCCCGGGCTCAGGATGCAAGCCCCTCTTGGAGCCCTCAGATCCTCCCCAGGCCCTGTCCCTGTGCCCCACCCTCCTCCTTGGCCTCCTCAGCCCCCCAGCCCTCACTGAGCTGGGATTATTTAAAATCCAAGCCTTGGTAATCTGGGGAACGCCTCACTTCCGTATGCAAACTCACCAAGCCTCTGAGCTGTCTGGAGCAGCATGGGGTTTGCCACCCTGGGCCTGGGGTTTGGCCCAGCACAGCCCATCCACATCTCCGCACATCCGATGAGCCTCTGCCTGCAAGTGGTGGACAGGCTGTTTATTTGAGGGGCCTTGCCAACCACAGTGCCAGCTCCTTGCCCCTGAGCCTTTGGCCATCCTGACCTCTCTCAGAGGGTCCCTGGAACACTGGGGGTGTCTCCAGGGCCAGATGGGAGGCTGGTGCTGCTGAGCCAGTTTGAATACCAACCAAGCTGGACACCAACTCAGGCACCTTCTCCTGCTGAGAAGCAGACAAAGAGCGAGTGTCAGTGGGGTGGGCTCCACCTCCACCCACTGGCTGTGGGGACAAGCTTCTCACTGAAGGGATCCAAGGCCTGAGCCCCAATCAGGGATCCTAGAAGCTCAGGCCCTTCCTTTCCTTGTCTTGAAAGGAAGAGGTGGAGGTAACTGAGCCCGCTGCCTGCTGGGAAACATGCAGAGAGTCCACCTGTGGGCTGAGCCAGAGGCCTAGCAGAGTTGGGGCATGTGGTAGGCCCCCCAGGGCCCACCCGCTTGGCTCAGCCTGGGCCTCAGCTGCTCTCTGCAAGTGCCCCCAAAACTGCCCCAAGTTTTGACTGGGTTGTCAAAACCTTCATTTCTTCCCCAGATTTCTCTGCAATCAACCCAGCTGTAACTGTGGAGCTGCAGGCCCAGGAAGGTGATCGAGGCCACACCTGAAGAAAAGGTGCTCTGGTCCCTTCCCCAGCTAGCCATCGTCTCCTGGCTTCCAGAATGTCCTGTGCTGCCTGCTGAGCTTCACGCACATCCCTGGCTCCCTGGTCCTCAGGCCCTCACTTTTCCAGCAGACTTCCTACCTCCCCACCCCATGTACCCTCTGCTCTGACCAGGGAGAGCACATCTGTTTGCCCAGCACGCAGTGCCCTGTCCTCCTCCCTGTGCTGGCCCCTAAGTCTGGAACGTTTGCTTGATGGCCTCCTTTCTACCCAAGATATTCCCGCTCGGCTCACAGACCAGCTCCAACGTCACTCTGAGAAGCCTTCCCTGATGCCCACCTTGTCCCTTGTCCTGATATATCTTCTAGTTGCACTCGTCACTCTGTAGCAAACCTGCCTCCCCTCCCGCTGGGGCTGTGTGTGATGCCCCTGCACAGGGCCAGCCAAGGCTGCCAGGAGAGCGGGTCAGAGCTGCCTTGTGGGGACACCCATGCCCAGACTCAGATGACTCAGGGGCTGCTGAAGTCCTGCTATGTACTCAGCTCTCTCTTCTCTGTTTCCCAAAGACAGCAGAGCCCCAGGAAGGGGAATCGGCTTACCCTTCCTGGGCAAGGGGAATCACTCAGCTGAGGTGGCGGTGCTGGCGCCAGAACTGACCCCAGTGATCACCCCCCCACACCAGTAGATTCACTGATCAGGACCACAGTCTTGGACAGTGGCTTGGTCACGGTCTCACCAAGTCCCCAGGCCCTACACTGGCCTCAAGGAGACACAGTGCAAGAAGAAAAAGAAAAACCTCTGAGATCAAGGGCTTGCCCAGAGCTGAGGCCCAGAGCCAGAGTCCTGGATGCCACTGCCCAGAACGAGGTGTGGAATAGAGGAGCCCAGGACGCAGAGTGGCCCAGCATGTGGGGAGCACCGAGAAGATGGGTGGTGAGACTCTCCAGCTCTGCCCAGGGTGCTTCGGCTGACAGTCCATCTGCCCTAGGGGCCACAGATTCCCAAGGCCCCTCTCCAGAGAGTTCCGGGCAGGGGCTGGATCTCCGAGGTGATGCTAAGCACAGCCAATCGTAGCAGACAGATGTGGGAGGCGCCCTGAAGAGGCCAGCGCTGTTTGAGTAGAGCAGCGATGAGGTGACCCCTGACTCCCTGCCAGGAAGCCACTTAGCAGCAGCCGCCGGCGCACCGGAGACACCCAATCTGTCAGCACAGGCCACGTGACAGGCTGGTGTGGAGCCATGGCCTTGAGGGGAGCCACCAGAGGGGGGCCAGATGCCGTTCAGGGCCTCGCTCAGAGGAGGAGAGGGCTGAAGTCACCATCCTGAGGGAGCCACCTTGATAGCTCCAGGTCCTTGAAGCTAGCTTTAATTTTTCACATTTTTTAAAAAATTTATAGATTTGAGAAGAGAGAGAAGGAGAGAGAGAGAGAGAAGCATCACTTGTTCCACTTATTTATACATTCATTGGTTGCTTCTTGTAGGTGTCCTAGGGATGGGAGCCACAACTTCAGGCTATCAGGACAGCACTCCGACCCACGGGGCCGCCCGGCCAGGGCTTTAACCAGGGTCGGCCTGCCACACCTTCTGTGTCCTCTGCCCAAAGAATCCCTTGGAGAGTTGCCCTGAGTGCCAAGCTCAAGGTCCTAGAACTGTGCCTTGGCTACTCAGCAACTGTGCAGTGGCTGTGGGCAGGTCCCCTTACTGCTGACCTTCACTTTCCTTCCCCATAAAATGGACTAAAAATGAAGGATGATGACCGAGCGGTGCATATGAGGTGCTTGTGGGAGCAGGGCAGGAGGTAGAGAAGTGGGGGTGTTTACCCCAGTTCTGCTAGTGGCTGTTCCTCCAGGCTCTCAGCTGCTGGGGGTGGGATGGGGGGGTCCTACTCTTGCTGGACCCTGGTAGCACTTTCCCGTCCTGTTCCCCTCCAGGCCTGGGGGCAGGTGGATCGCAGCTGGGCCTCCACACCTCTTCTTGGCTCTTTTGCCCCCGCCCCCGCCCCACCTCTTTCTGCACACACTCCCTTATCTACAGTCCTTTCTGTTAATTTCTTTGGGTGTATCACTGACCCCCTGCTGAGACCCTCCTGATACAGAATCCACCACAAGTTTTGGCGCCCAGGGTCTGCTTGACAGATGCGGCTAACCTCCGGCAGTTGCCTCAAATCCACAAAGCTGAGGAATAGCTGCTTTAGTTTGAGACCTCCCAATGCCCCCACCCTCCACAGTTGGCTGACTTCTCCCGGTGGCGGTGGCGCAGGCTTTTCCCTTTCCCCTTCACCAACTGCACAGCCACCCCACCTCCACTCCACACTTCTCCGAGCCTTGCCTGATTTGTCTCATCCCCCCAACAATGCTCTGGGCCTTCCACAGCCTCCCCACGGCCTGCCCTGATGCCAGCCTGATGAGTGCCTGCTCAGCTCCACACCCCTCCAGGTCCCCCACAGGCCCCATAAGCTCACATCTGGTCCGACAGCCTGGAGAGGCAAGTGGGGTGGGCCACGGAGGCCTTGAATGCCAAGCTGAGGGCCTCAAGCTTTACCCCGAATGGAGTGGCTTCACTTTACATATTCTGGATGTAAGTTCTTTATAGATTTCTGTATTGCAAGTATCTATTCCTGGTCTATGGCTTGCCTTTAACTTTTGTAATGATAAGTTTTCCTTCTTTTCTATCTTTTTATATTGAAAACAATAAAATACATAGATCTTAAGTATACAGTTTAATGGTTGTTTTGAAAAATGCACACGTTACAAACTTCCAACTGATTAATGGATCCTGGAGATTTAATGCACGGCATAGTGAATATAAAAAACAACATTGTATTATAACCATTGAACTTGCGAAGAATCTACATCTTAATGATTCCAACCACAAAAAAGAAATGATAATGATAATTGTGTGATATATGGAGAGGCTAACTATTCATACAAATGGCAATACATAATATACAAATGCATCAAATTAACATGTTGTACATCTTAAATTTACAAGGTGTTACATAGTCAAATGGATTTAACTGGAAAGAATACTTTACAAAGTAAAAATGCGTACACTAATGTAACCCCCACCCTTCTCAGTGCACAGAACATTTCCATCACTCCAGAAAGTTCCATGGTGCCCTTTCCCTGCCACTCAGCAACCCTGATATGATTTCATTTGTGTATTTGTTTCCTTTTCATTGAATTTATTGGGTCAACACTGGTTAACAACATTATACAGGTTTCATTGTCTTGTGTGTTCACCACCCCAAGTCAAGTCTCTGCCCATCGCCATTTATCCCCCTTTCCTTCCTTCACCTCCCCCACCCCCTCCCCCCAGCAATCACCACACTCTTGCCCATATCCAAGAGTTCTTTCTAAATCCCTCAACCTGCCCCCAGTATGATTTGTATCACCATAGATCCATTTTGCCTTTAGGGGTGTGTTGTTTTTAAACATAACTTTTTTGCCTGGCCCCTAAGTTATAAATACTATATTCTCCTATAGACACTATATTCTCCTATAATTTCTTCAGTTTTAGCTTTCATATTTAAGCTTATAATGCACCTTGAACTAACATTTGTGTGTGGTGTGAGGTAGGGATCAAGGTTATTTTACACCCCCCCACACACTCCAGCAGCATGTGCTGCATAGGATTGCAGCCATGTCTTTGTCATTACTTGAGTGACTGCATGTGAAACTTCTGTTTCTATACTTTATTCTGTTCCATTTGGATTCCTTTCTATCAGCAATATAACATGCCTAAACCACTCCCTGCCTGAAAATCCCCAAACCTTTCTTAACTCCACACTTTCCTCTACTTCAAAGCAAAGTTTTTTTTAAGAGTTACTGTTTCCATTCCTTACCTCCCACTTTTCCCATAGTCACCTCCAGTCTGCTTTCTGTCACCCCTATTCCATCCAAACAGCTCCCTCTACATTCCTGATGGCCTTTTTGTCAGTAAATCCAATAGATCCTTTATATTTTCCCCTTTATTCCAGGTAGCCACAGCATTTGACACTAATTTCAACTTTCTACTCTGCGAATCCACTTTCCTTTTCTTCTGTGACCCACTCTCTTGATTTTTCACCTACCTCTTCAGGTTCTCTTTCTCCAGCTACTCCTGGTTTCTCACTACTCTCCCTTTTCCATCTCTTTTTTTTCCTTTAATTTTTATTTATTCATTTCAGGGAGAGAGAGAGAGGAACAGAGAGAAGTATTGGTTTGCTGTTCCACTTATTTATGCATTCATCGGTTCCTTTTCCATCTCCTAAAGTTGGAGTTCCTCAAAGCTTGCTCCCAAACCCTCTCCTCTCCCATGCCCCACCCTGTGCTCTGCGGAGCTCATCTTCTTCCATGATTTCACTTACCATCCACGGTGAGGGCTATCAACTCTGGCTGCATGTCAGAATGTCCTGGGAGCTTTGGAAAAATTCCAGTGCTTAGCAGCATCCTCAGAGATTCTGTTGGTCCCGGGGTAAGAACCAGGTGTCAGTATTTTTTTTTAACTTTTAGTTTTCATTCCAACATGCAGGCAACATTAAGAGCCACTGGGAGCTCTGGCTAGTGTAGTTCAATGGATTGAGTGTGGACCTGTGAACCAAAGGGTCACCGCTTGATTCCCAGGCAGGGCACATGCCTGGGTTGTGGGCCAGGTCCCCCACTGGGGGCACATGAAGGGCCACCAATGATGTTCCTCTTCCTCTCCTTCTCCTTCCCTTTCCCTCTTTCTAAAAAATAAATGAATAATATGTTTTAAAAAAAAAGAGCCACTGGGAGAGATACTGGTAATTCCTAAACCCTTCACTCCAGCATATCTGTCCCCATACTTTGTCCCTAGCACTACAAACTCAGCATCCCCAAGTCTTAAGCACCCCCCCCCATTTCTCTCCTTTACAAACCTGAACCCCAGTAGTATATACTTGAGCTGGAAACAGGGGAGTTATTTTTGGTTCTCCAAGCTCCTCAGACACCCTCGGGTCTGGCCAAGTATCTTCTAAATTCCTCTGGAGACAATCCACTTTTCTCTGACCCAGTGTCTACTGCAAGCTAGGCATTGGGGCCATGGGGTGAACAAGACAGACTTCAGTATTGCCTTTAGGAGACTTACAATTTAGCAAAGGATGAGTGAGTGTGGGAGTGAGAGAGTGACTGAATCATCACGTGTTAACATTTAACCTCCCAGCCACGGCCATGGCCATCAGTCACCTCCTGTCTCCTCCCCAGTTCCCTGCTCTAATTTGTATGGTGGTTGGTTTTTCACAGCTCTATTGAGGTTCAATCAACATATATTAATAGCAATGATCTAAAATGTACAATTTGATATGTTTTGACATATGTACACGTTCATGAAATCATCATCACCTTTATGATAATGAAGGCATCCAGGCATCAGCCCCAGAAGATTCCTCCTGCCCCTTAGTAATCCTCCCCTCCAGCCTCCTAAAATCTCCCAAACAAGTCACTATAGGATTTGCATTTTCTAGGATTTCATACACTCTTTCCAGGGGGTCTGGCTTCTTTCATTCAGAAAGATTATTTTGAGATTCATCTATGTTGTAGCAGGTATCAGGAGTCCATTTGTTTTATCACTAAGTCGTAGTCCACTGTATGATATAGCTCAGTTTGTCTACCCATTCACCCAGTGATGGACATTCTCAGCTTCAGGCTCTTACAAGGACAGCTGCTATGAATATCGATGTGTTGCTTTCTGTTGTGGATGGATGTCTTCACTTCTCTTGGGAAATACCTAGAAATGGAGAGGCTGTGTCACGTGGTAGTTACATGTTTAGCATCTTAAGGAGCTGCTGGGCTGTTTTCCAAAGTGGCGGCCCCATCTAACACTTCACCAGCCATGACCGAGCATTCCAGTTTTTGTCCGTTTTTTGGTCTAAAGTGTCTTCATATACTATAGATACACGTCCTGGGTTGGATATACGTTTTATAGAAATTTTAGTCTGGGCTTTGCTTTGATCATTTTCTTTTTTAAAAATACTTTATTTACTTATTTTTAGAGATGGCAGGAAGGAGGGAGGGAGAAAGAGAGGGAGAGAAACATCAATGTGGGTTGCCTCTAGCATGCCCCCTACTGGGAACCTGGCCCACAACCCAGGTATGTGCCCTGACTGGGAATCGAACCAGCCACCCTTTGGTCCATAGGCTGGGACTCAAACCACTGAGCCACACCAGCCAGGACTATCATTTTCTGAATATGATAGTCCTGGCTGTCTTAGAAGTGTCTTAGAAGAGCTCAAGTTTTTCATTTTAATGAAATCTAATTTATTGATTTTTTTCTTTTGTTGTTTGTATTTTTTGTAATGTATTTCAGAAATATTTGCCAAACCCAATGTAATTAAGGCTTTTTGCCTATGCTTTCTTCTAGAAGTTTCATAGTTTTTGCTCTTACTATTTTTAATTAATTTTTGTGTATGGTGTGCAGGACAGTGACTTTCACCAGCCTTACTTCTTCTCCAAACCACTCTCCTCACTACAGGGTGGTTTTGCCAACATGTAAACCCTTCTATGTCACTCCTGGGCTTAAATTGCCACCGTCGAGGCAAATTCCAGTCTCTCTACGGTAGATGCCTCTGCTCGCAGCTGGTCCCAATCAACACCCATCCTTCATCCCCCTGTTCTGTGAACACCACAAGCCATTTCTCAAACACATTGAACATCTCTTTTTTGCTTGGTTTTGCACATGCTGTTGAAGTACCACCCCCACCACCTCCCTTCTGTCACCACGCACTTTTGACATTTCTTGTGAGTCCTTCAAGGATCAACTAAGATGTTGCCTTCTCCAGGAGACCTGGGCAGAGGCCGACGAGGCCTCTGAGTCCCCGTGTCCTGCTGAACACCGCTGAGCACCGCTCAGCACTGGAACCATAATTACCTAGTTACCTGTCTGTCACCCTCTCATCGACCCCCCTGGGGCCACGGCAGGTGTCTCCCCATTCAGGATGCCAGTCAAAGTATGTAACAACTTAGATCCCCTCTCCGGGATATACCACCTGAAAGTCAGCCTGGCCTTTTTCTGCGTCCTCGGTGGCGCAGAGGAGGCCCGGCCTGGCCGTGGAGGGAACCACCCTGGACATTTACCCCTGCACACCTTCCCCTCCACCTGGATCTTTTCCTTCCAGGACACACTGTTCACTTGGAGGTGGGGGTTGGGGGTGGCAATGTCCTTAGGAAAAGCAGGAGCTGGGCTGGAGAGGGAAGGAGGAGAGGGAAGCAGAAGCCAAGGTTTTTGGCAATACAGGTTCTGGAAGTTGAGGACAAACAGGCCTGGGACCACAGGATGGGGTGAAGTCAGGGCACAGAGGGACAGCCTCCAGTCAGGGCCTGTGGCCCCTCAGCAACTTCCCTGTGAGGCTGTGGGCCCCTGGGCAGCTACAAGGCTTTTGCACGTTTCTCCCTGCTCCAGCCAGGCAAGGGGGTGAACCTGAGGTCACCCCACGCCTCTTGCTGCTTTCTCAAACAGCCGCTTACCACAGGGGACCTGGAAAGCCAAGTCAATAACGTGAAACCATAAAATATCGAAGGCGTTGAACGTTTGGACAGAGGAGCAGACGCGGCAAATGGGGCCTTTTCCCAGGCAACTCGTGTGGAACAAGCAAAACAGATTTATGAGCGTCTGGTTGAAACGGAGTTGTGGGGCGGGTGGGGTGAGGGGTGGGGGCTGGCTTCAGACAGGGAAGTCTGTAGCGCAAAGAAAAGATGAAAAATGGGAATTAATTGCATAGCCCCCATGACCATGATTTAAAATGAGTGAAACACTGTCTCTTCTGTAGTGGGGCTTGTTTTGGTGTCATTTGGAGAAACATAAATGCATTTGTCGGCACTTTTATGGGCTCTCCCAAGACCTTCAACCCCTGATCCTCTGTTCTCTGAAAGGGGGCAACTGGAGGGGGTGCTGGCCTCTGTGTGTGTACGGGGCTGGGTGGGCTGTGAGCCCATCCTTGGCCGGGACTGTGGACTCCCAGATGTAGCCACACGGCCTGCATCGGAGTCACGGGGCGTGTCTAATTCTCGCTATAGACTTTGGACAGACTCTGAGGCTTCGAGTGTGCATGCATACACACACGCGTACACACATGTGCACACTGTGTGCACACTGAGTGAGCTTTACTGAGTGCCAGGCTTTGCTGAAGGGAGAAACGAGAGGCCTGACTCTCTAGAACCATCTTCCCCTCCAGCATCCCTCAGGGATCAGCTCATGTGGGAGCAGGGCTTCCTGACCCTCTGGGGAGCCTCCCAGCTCCCCTATAACTTCCAGCACAATCCAGGAAGGTGTTCGGCAGCTCCTCAAATGCCCTCAGCTGGTATGGAACAGGTGGAAGTTTCTCAGGGTCCGAGGCAGTCTTTGGAGGTGGGAGGGGCAGAGATCGCCTGGGCCTGGTCATCTCAGGTTCTCAGGGTCCCTAGGGGAGGCACCTGCCTACCTAGGTCAGTGGAGTTGGGTTAGTCAGAGTCAGAAGGCCCAGAACAGAGCTGCCTCCTAGGGGCTCCATGTCCTTGGGGTGACTTTTCTTCCCTAGGGCACCCCTGAGCCACCCCTATCTCAGTCATAACCACATCTGGTGCCATGGGATGCCCCAAGGCCACAGGAGCACAGAGGTTGTGGCTCCCAGGGAGGGAGACCCTGGGGCAAGAACCTAGGCAGGGGCCCTGGGGAACAGATGCCTCCTCGGAGTTTACCACCCTCCAAACCTGCCCTTGGGAGTCCCGAGCTGTAGTCATGTGACCGTCACTGTCAGCTTCTAGGGGCTGCAGTCCCAAGGGACAGGGATGTGCTTGAAAAGAGTTACACTGCATTGCCTGGCTGTCAGCACACCATAAGGAATGAGCAAGATCAACAAAACTCTGCCACCTCACACACCACCCGGCTCCACTGCCCGTCTGTGTGCTAACCTACGCTTTTTCTTCCTACCTGAGACCTTCCAACCCCTCTTTCCATGGTCTCCCCTGGCCACCTCAGCCAGGACCACACAGACTTGTGAGCACTCCAGCCCCCTAATTTCTGGAGATGGGGATACCAACTTTTGCCATCAATGGTCTCCCCTGGCCACCTCAGCCAGGACCACACAGACTTGTGAGCACTCCAGCCCCCTAATTTCTGGAGATGGGGATACCAACTTTTGCCATCAAACAATTCAGGCCTTGTGTCTATAGCCAGAGCCCAGCACGGTCCTTCCAGACTCCTAAGGCACGCTGTGAGGCCAGCATCAACACCACCTCCATTTTACCCAAAAGGAAACTAAAACCTGGGGAGGTGAATGACTTGGCTAAGGTCTACACCACTGTGAAGGGGACGACCAGCCTGGAAGCCCGGCCTGGAAGCCCAGCCTGGAGGTCTGCAGGCATCCATGTGCTTAGCTCTCCGGGCTCTGTCTCCAGCAGAGAGGAAGCAAAACCTGACAGGCTGTGGTGTGTGTGTGTGTGCTCGCCTCTTCAACACCAACATACACACACACAGGCACACACAGCACAAGTGCACAAGCACACACGGGCACACAAGAATGCACACATGTGTATGAGCACATAAACACATGCATGCACACATACGTGTGCCCATAATCCACACACGTGCGTGCACACATGTGTCCGCAAGCACATCCCCACACAAAGCACACACATGAGTGCATACATGCCTGCACATGAGTGTGCACACACATGGACACGTGCATATGAGGGACACACCCCCTCCACATGCAGCAGAAAGTGCACAGGTTCCCACCCTGCTCACCAGTTGAGCTCTCGGTTGCTCCCCTGTAGGTGATGAGCCCTCCCACTGCTGCTGTTCAATGAGATGATGGATGAGGAGCCCAGGGGCCCAAGGCCTGGGTGATGAGAGAGGCCTCAGTAGGATGGCATGTAGGCCCCATCCAGACTGGGGCGTCACCTGGAATAAAATCATGAGGCAAACATGAGCGAGGCTGTAAACACGGGCAGACAATAGGGGAGACAGGCCCTGAGGCTCCATAATGAGCGTCCGGCCAGGCCAGAGCTTAGGCCCTGCTTGGCTCAGGGGTGGCTGAGGGGACGGCAGGCGGGGGCTGCTCTGTGCTTGGCTGGGACGGCCGTCTCGGCTGCGGCTGGCCGGTCCAGCTCCGAGTTGGCTGGAAGGCCTGGCCTCCACACAATAAACAACAGAGAAAGATAAATCGCAAATGTGTCTGGAACGGGTGGGGAGTGGGGAGAGGTGCAAGGGGGTCACCAGGGGACCTGTTTCCTTCCTTGGCTGCTTCACTACCCCCCTGACTGGAGGGCCCAGCACTCCAGGGGGCTCAGTCCTGGAGCCCAGGACTACTGGGGGCTGGGATGGTGGGACCAGAGACAAGATGTATTGAACATGTGGAGCCAAAGAGGCCCTTTGAGGCAAATTTCCACCTGGAAAATTCCAAAGAAGTGCAAAGTCTCTGTGTGGAGTGGAAGGCCTGGAGGCGGGGCAGAAGTCCTCAGGCCAGGCCAGGGGGCTGTCACGGAGCCCACAGACCCAACCAGCATCCACTGCTTTGGGCCTCCCCACCCCCACCCCAGCCAGGGATATAGGGCAACTGGCTTGTGTTCTCCCCTTTTCTAGAAAAGGGAACAGGCAAATCAATGGGGGCTTTCTCTTCTGTGCCTCCTTCCTGTGTCCCCCAACACGGTCTTAGATCTCCCCCTTTCTCCAGGTGACCTCACACCCAGCAGTTCCACCTGCTGACCCTACTTCTCCAGCTCTACATCTGGTACAAACCTCCTCCCCCAGCTGGATTCTGGGCATTCCCACCTGCATGGCCCCGGGGCACCTGACAGGTGCAGACCCTCTCGGCCACTCCCCTACCGTGAACCTGACCTCAACTGCCTCAGCCGGAGACCAGGGAGCTAGACCTTCGCCCTCCATCCTTCCTCCTCCCCCAGACCCGCAATGTCTCCTTCCCTCCTGTCCCCCACAGCCAGAGGGATCTGCGGGAATGCACATCTAACTTTCCCCCCTCCTGGGTTCCCCATAACCTACAGGACAAAAGCCCAGTTTTTGGGTGCCACAGGGCCCCCCTGTCCTCTCACTCTTTATCCATTATTTTCCCTCCTCTATCACTTGGCACCCACAGAGGAAAGCTTTGGTAGGGCCTCAAATTCACCATACTACCACCCCCCTCCCAACCAGGTGCTTCTAGAACAGTCTTGCAATTCACCTCCTCCCCTAGTCTGAGCAGGAGTCATGGCGCTGCCCCAGGAAGCTGGTATGAGGGAGGAGACATGGACCTGCCATAAAAAGCAAGTTAGTCCGACGGGAGAGACACAACCACTCTCTGGAAAGGGTCTGAGTGGGGAGTCACAGTCCTGGCCCAGAAAGTCGAGTCCGAGGGGGTGCAAGACCTCTTCTGAGAAGCCCCAGTCACAGGAGGAAGGTGTCACTTAGCCCTGGTTGCTGTGATCAGTGCAGAGATGTGGCCCTTCTTATACAAGTCCCTATTCATCAGGCCTCCCCTAAGAGGGTCAGTAGGTGTGGGCCTGGACCCAAGGCACCTCAGCTCTGGGAGGGCCTGCCAGCGCAGGGCACAAGCCCTCATCCGCCTGCAGGAAGCCAGTGGCCAGGCACTGCCAGAGGGATGTGAGGCACGGAGCCAGGCCTGACGAGGGGTTGGCCCTACCAGTGGCTGCAGGGCCGATGTTGGGCGCACCTAATATTAGCCCTGCCGGACTGCTGAGGAGTGCAGAGGACAGGGACCCGTGGTGGCTTTTGGGCAAGAAGGGTAGACAGGCATCTTTGTGCCCCCGACCCAGGCAGCCTATCTCCCAGGGCAGAGACGGCAGGACCTCAGGACTGCCCTTACATTCCCACAGGGCCGCGTCAGGGTACCTGTATGTGCTGCGGGGTTTCAGCTCTCTGCTTCTTTGAGGATAGGTTCCAGGTGACCCGCACTGAACCAGAAGCTCCCTGAAGAAGGAGAGATGATAACCATCTATCACACGCCCACTGTGTCCTTTCCCAGAACCACCTCACTGCTTACTAAACCCTAAGGGAAAATGTCATTGTGGGCTCAGAGAGGATAAGAAACTTACCCAAAATACACAGATAGAGTGTGAGAGAGCTTAAATTCAAACCCAAGCTATCCCGTGCCCCAAGTTGCCTTAAAATACACCTCCCTGGGAGCAGAGACCAGGGCTTCCCCATCACACGCCAATCATCGTACCTCTCCTTTTCTCCCAGGTCCCATCAGCTGCCCCCAGACCATGCGGTTTGGAGCATGGCTACCAGTGGCTGTCCTGCTTGAGAACGTTGTCTAGTCTGTAAAGAACACCTCAACAGCACTGGAAGGGTGGGTGAATGAATGTGTTCCAGTGCCTCCTCTCTGGGCCAGACTCCATGCCACAGAGAGAAGGAAGAAGGGTTGATTCCCGACCCTAGGAGCTTCCATTTTCGTGGGGAAGATGGGCTAGGACCCAAATCTGCCCTGAGCATCAGTCGCTGTGCCGTATGAGTGCACAGAAGCAAGTAGGCGGGAAAGAGCCAGGGGTCCATCCCCCAGGCCAGACATGGGGAATTAATGGTACACTTCATGGAGAGGGGAGTGTTCCAGCCAAATCTTGTGTGAAGGACTTTTCAGGCTCAGTGCTGAGGAGGCGCCACTAAACAGCCCAGACTTTCCAGAAGCCAGGGGTTTACCTGGAAGGTGGGTGAGGTGCACGGGGAGACTGGGGCCCAGGGAGCATGGATGCCTTAGGACACCAAGGGCCTTGACCACCTGGGTAAGGAGCTGGAACTTTCCCTGCAGTCAACAAGGAGCCTGGGAAAATATAAGGCATGGGGTGACATGGCCACCTTGACTACTGATGGGGCTGGTCAGGCAGGGAGGGCCTGGGGGCAGCGGCTCTGGCAGAGGCTGGCACAATGATCTCAGTAAGGGATAGACAGGTCTGTGCCGGAACACTGACAGTGTGGCCGCCACCGGAAACTGTCAGGACTCTCGAGGGGAGTGAAGGTCTGGCAGGATCGCCCACTGAGATAAGACACTCAAGAGTCTCCTGCTGAGGAGGGGTGCCTAGGGTCCATGCAGTGGGGAGGTATATGGGCCTCAACTTCCCTTCTTTTACCTGGGAATTCCCTCCTGAAATGCTCAGTTGCTGTCTGGGCCCCAGTTTCCCTCTTCCACCTCAGAGAGCTTTCCCATAGCTGGAAGGTGGGCAGTAGGACACTCCTCTACCTGGGCAGCCTGGATGGAAGGCCAGAGCCCAACCTTGTCCAGAGGCAGTTCCAGAGGCCTCACGCCTTCTGTTTAACGGGGTTGTGTGTCCACTGGCAGATCCTAACCCCCTTGCTCCAACGCTGTGGCTGGCATGGTGGACCACAGAGCTGGGCTTGCTTGTGGATGGTGCCCTGGGTGTCCAAGCCCACTGGCAAGGGGAACCGTGCCAGGGCCATGGGAAGAGAGGGTGATGGCCCCAGGAGCTTGGGTGTTCAAGCCACCCTCAGTGCAACAGGCAGCTGGCCCTGGCATGGAGCAGGCTGGACTGTGGGTGGCAGGGAGCTCTGGCCCACAGGCAGCTGGCAGTGACAGCAGCTGCTCATCTTGTTTTCCACTCCCCCAGATCATCATCCAAATCACTGCTTTCCCCTGTGGTCCCTGGTCAAGTGGATAGAGACTGGGGCTATAGTGTGCGTCTTCTGAGGCAGCATCAGGCAGGCCTTGCATCCAACCCCAGCTCTGCTCTAGCTGAGCAGTTTCTCCACTATGAAATGAGGATAGTAACAACCACAGTGCCTGGTCTCTAGTGAGTACTCATGGAAGGGCAGCTCTAACGTAGGCAGAGCAGGCAGCAACCCTAAATGACTTGCACAGGAGAGAGGGTCTCTTGATAGATCTGTGGTCAGAAATCCTAACATTGCTACATCGCTGTCTTGCTTATTGTCTCCCCAAGGCCTCCTCCTAAGCAGGGCCCCAGGTCCCTTGTGCAGGATGACAGGATTGGAGGAAAGTCCAGGACTTCAGCCACCTTTGACCACCAATTTTCATGATGTTGGACAGTTTTGCTGATGGTCAGAAAAACACCACCAGCCCAGGAACAGCTCTGGTCTGGCCCTTGTCATTTGAGTGAGTTGGATACACTGGTGACTCCCAAGGACCATTTCAGTGTTTGGCTTTCAGGATGCAGAACCTTCATACCCACTGGCCAGGCATCTGCGCTCTTTGACTCCATGTCATGCCCCTCCAGTCTGAAATACCTGCTTGCTCAGATTTCTTTAACTGGGTTGCTCATATTCTCCTCTGCTACTCCAAGCCCATCTAGTTTTCTAATACCTACCCCAGCCCAGCCTTTCTGGGATTCTTTCTCCTGAGAAATTCAAGTACTTCTGGCTGAGTTGCACAGCCAGGCCTGGATGGCACGCTTTTGCTCAAACCAGTTCCGCCACCAGAGGCCCAATCTTCTCCCCTCCCTGGCTTGAACTATGGGCTCCAGGGCAAGAGCTAGGCTTTGGCATCCCTCTGTGGCCCTTGCAGGCTGAACACACGCTCTCAAGTCAACAGGAACTCAGAAAAGGAACTGGGAAGCTCGTGGCCTTGTTTCCAATCCCTGCTCTGTTCCTTCTAACCAGATGACCTCAGACGGTTCTCACTGCTGACCTCGACCCCTGCTCTGTTATCCTCTGTGAAGTAGAGAGGCACCACCCACCCCTGCATGCCTAGCACACAGGTAAGAATTTGAACTAAGTGTTCTCCTTGGATGATTTCAGTCAATACTCATAGCAATCTTAAGAGGTAGTCTATTATTTACTCCTTGTTTACAGATACAGAAACAAGCTTAGCAGAAACAGTGAATGACTTCTTCAAGGTCCCAGAGCTGGAAAGAGGTGGGGCCACGACCACACCCAAGCAGGGTGACAGGGCACCCTGCTGTACAGCATGCCTTCAGAGGCTATGAATACACTTTGAGCCCTTGGTGTTCTTTATGGAGAAAGAGAAGGTTGCTCTTGCCATTTTAAGATGAGAAATGGAGGTCCAGAGAGAGGCAGTGACTCTTGGAGGCCACAGCATGTCCATAGCACAGCTAGAGTGCTGACTACTGCTCCAGGCTCCTTCCCCACCCCCGGATTTCCTGATTTCTTTGACATCACATGTAACAAGTCTCCTCTGCCCCAGATCATATGAACCAGGTGGGCTGCCCACTGATTCTCATGCATTGGCTGCATGGATGCCAAGCCACTCAGCCCAGATCTCCACCACTGGGCCATCATCACCATTCAAGGCCATAGTCTCAGAGCAAACATAAGCCATAGGCCAAAACCTATAGTTCTGGTTACACCCCACATCCAGGGACGCTTCGCCAAACAGACACACGCCTGGTTGTTAAGAAACATCTAGTGATGTCAGAAGTCCAACTGGGGAGCTATGTGGGTGGCTGTGGTGATGATGGTTGAGACGGTGAAGTTGGTGGAGGTGAGAATGGAGGTGCATTTGGAGGTGAGGATGGAGGAAATTATAGGGATGCTTGAGACATTAGCAGTGGCAATGGTGGTGATGATGGTAGACCTGCTGAAGATGATGGGGATGGGATTAGATTGATGGTAGTAGTAGAAGTGGTAGATAGTATGACAGTGAGGAAAGAGGAAATGATGGGGATAATGGAGATATTGGTGGTAAGGGATGCTGCTGTGGCTAGTAAAACTGGAGGCAACAGTAATGGTGAAAATAATAGCCAGAGGACTTCTAGCCAAGATAGAGGGGTTCCTAGATACACTTTCTCTCCTCACACAACCAAAAGAAGGACAACAAGAAATTTTAAAACAAAAATAACCGGAACTGCTCAAAAACTGTATGGAAGTCTGACAACCAAGGAGTTAAAGAAGAAACACTCATTCAGACTGATAGGAGGGTCAGAGAGGATGTGCAGCTAGGCAGTGGTGGGAGGACTGGGTGGTCCCACAGTCAAGTGCAGATAGGCCAGGAGGAACAACTGGGGAGTGAGACAGACCACACACACAGGGTTCCAGGGTGAGAGACTAAAGCTTCAAAAACCTCTGGCTATAAAAATCTGTGGGGGTTACTGTGGCAGGAGAAACTCCCATCCTCACAGGAGAGTTTGCTAGAGAGACCCACAAGGTCCTAGAATGTACACAAACCCACCCACCCTGGAATCAGGACCAGAAGGGCCCAATTTGCTTGTGGGTACTGGGGGAAGTGACTGAAAGCTGGCAGAGAGTGAAGCAAGCAGCACTGTTCCCTCTCGGACCCCTCCCTAACATACAGTGCCACAGTGCAACAACATGGGTTCGCCCTGGCAAATACCTGAGGCTCCACACCTTACAATGTAACAGGCACCTGGAGATTTAAAAAAAATGTCCCAAATGAAAGAACAGGTCAAAACTCCAGAAAAAGAACAAAGTGACAAGGAGATAGCCAGCCTATCAGATGCAGAGTTCAAAGCACTGGTAATCAGGATGCTCACAGAAATGGTTGAGTGTGGTTGCAAAAGAAATGAAAAAGTGAAGGCTATACAAAATGAAATAAAGAAAAATATACAGGGAATAAACAGTGAAGGGAAGGAAACCAGCACTCAAATCAACAATTTGGAGCAGAAGGAAGAAATAAATATTCAATCAGAACAGAATGAAGAAACAAGAGTTCAAAAAAATAAGAAGAGGCTTAGGAACCTCCAGAACAACTTTAAATATTCCAACATCCAAATCATAGGGGTGCCAGAAGGAAAAGACGAAGAGCAAAAAATTGAAAACTTGTTTGAAAAAATAATAAAGAACTTCCCAATCTGGCAGTGGACATAGGAAGTCCAGGAAGCTCAAGGAGTCCCAAAGAGGTGGGACCCAAGGAAGCACAAGCCAAGGCATGTCATGATTATATTACCCAAGATCAAAGATAAGGAAAGGATCTTGGAAGTAGCAAGAGAGAGGAAGACCATTGCCTACAAGGGAGTTCCCATAGGACTGTCAGCTGATTTCTTGAAGGAAATCTTGCAGGCAGGAGGGAGCTGGAAAGAAATATTTAAAGTCATGAAAAGCAAGGACCTACATCCAGGATTGCTCTATTCAGTGGGGCTATCATTTGGAATGGAAGGGCAGTTCAAGTGATTCCCAGATAAGTTAAAGGAGTTCATCATTATCAATCCCTTATTGTATGACATGTTAAAGGGACATATCTAAGAAAAAGATGATCAAAACTATGAACAGTAAAATGACAACAGATTCACAACTATCAACAGATGAATCAAAAAACACAAACAAACTAAGCAAACAATTGGAGCAGGAACAGAATCGTGGAAATGGAGATCACATGGAGGGTTATTAGCAGAGAAGGAGAGGGAGAAGAATAGGGGGAAAGGTACAGGAATGAGAAGTATAAATGGTAGGTACAAAATAGACAGGGGGAAGTTAAGAATAGCATAGGAAATGGAGAAGCCAGAGAACTTATATGTACCACCCATGGACATGAACTAAGGGGCAGGAGGAGGAATGCTGGTGGGATGGGGGGTGCAGGGTAGAGGGGAATAAAGGGGAGAAAAAATGGGACAACTATAATAGCCTAATCAATAAAAATATTTTCATAAAACGAGTAAATAAAAATTTTTAAAAATAACAGCCAGAGGAGAGTTGCTGAGAGTAGCTCTTGACCCAAACCCCTTCAGCAAACATAAAAGCTCCTTCAGCCATGACTTCATTTGCAGTCTTAGAAGCTTCCTCTGTCCAGTCAGTGTCATTGATGAGCATTTAGCTTCAGGTCAGATAACAGGAAAGGCACCCAGTTGCCTTCCTGGCATTAGCTAATGTGAGTAAAGCATCAGGCATGACTCAGGCAGCTGACAAAGTACGGATTTCCAACTCAGTGAGAGGCCCAGTGACTGGTGTGCCAGAGAGTCAGGATGTGGCCTGGGGAAAGGCCCTCATCTTCCTACAAGGAAGCAAGGCCCTGACCAAGGTCAGCAGGACATCCAGCAAAGGCTCTACTGGATGTAGAGCAGCTCTGAGTCCCTGGTGGGGAGGCAGGGCCCAGCAGAAAGTCTGCTCAGAATGACCCTGGGAAAGTGAAAATGACATTGGCGGTGGAAGGGGCACCTTGAATGCCAGCACTAAGCTAAGCATTTGGCCTGGATAAAGCTGTCAGGAGAAAGTGTTGAGGCTGATGGAGGTATCTGAAGCAGAGAGGTTTGGGGGACTTGCTAGAAGCAAGGGTGAGGCAATCATGACAAGAAAGTTCCAGGAGTGCTTCAAGCATGCGTTCTGAGGTAGTCATTGGGAATCTTAGCATCTTTGGCAAAAGGTCACAAACTCCTCTTCTATTGTTGACTTCAATACACAAACACAGCAGGCCCGCCATGACCAATGTTTGAGCTTTTCCATTACCCGTGGGCGGCCTGCCCATTTCCCACCCCACGCACAGTCTCTCGGCGCACCCACTTCTGGCCTCAGCCAGGACCCCAGCAAGGGGCTGGCCTGGAAGAGTCTGGCCAGGGTGCAGGCCAGCCTCCCTAGCGTGCTGCCCGGGCAGAGAGCCTTGCCAGGTGTCAGACTCAATTTCCCGACCCCTCTTGCTCAGAGAACCAAGCATCTTTTTCTCCTCCCAAGCCAGGTCCTCTCAGGCCACCTCCTTGGCAGCAAGAAGACCTCTGGGGGTGGGGGGTAGTCAGTCTCACCAATTCACCAGGCAGGGCAGGGTGAGGGTAGATTGCAGAAAGGCCATTTATCCAATTTGTTGCCCACCTCTCAGCAGGCAGCCAGCCAAATAGAAGGCAATGTTGCCAAATGGAGTGAGGACAGGAGGGAGCAACTGCAGGCAAAGTGGCTGGAGCTGGTGGGGGAAAGGCTGGACCAGGGAGTCTGGAGAACTGGGTTCAAGCCCCTGACTCACACTGTCCTGTGGGCAAGACCAGGGCCCAGCTCTCCAGTGGTAAATAAGGTGGGTGAGTAATAGAACTTTTGAAGTCCATCCCACCCTCCATTAGTCAGCAAACTTCCCTCCACGGCCAACCTAGATCCCTTGCACAACTTTGCACTCATTGTTTTTTAAAAAATAACAGCTTTATTATGATAGTGTTCACATACCATATAAATTTACCCATAGAAAGTTTACAGTTCAAGGTTTTTTAGTATATTCACAGTCATAGTCATCTCCAGTCAATTTTTAAAACATTTCATCACTCTAAAAAGAAAATCCGTAACTTTTAGTTGTCACCACCGCACCCCTCAACTCCCAGTCCTTCTGGATCCCACTTGGACCTTCCACCAGCTCTAGGCAGCTACTAATCTATCGACTTTCTCTATAGACTTGCCTATTCTGGACATTTCATATAATCGTTGCTTCTTTAGAGAGGGAGGGCACTGGGCAAACCAGATCTGTTTGCTGCCCCCAAACCAGTGCCTCTCCACAGCCCCATCTTGCCCCGAGCCCCAACTGCTAGGGTTGATGTCACTGCAGCGCTCCTCCCAGATCCCCTTTGGGGGGCTATGTGCTCACACAACTGTGAGTTGCGGACATTGGCTGCTCATGGCTCACGGAAGCCCTTTCTCCAGAGAAGAGCCCCAGTTGATGGAAGTTGATCAAAATACCTTCAATGGCCAGTGGAAATGGGGGCCTCTTTGCCTCAAGAGGCTTCAACACTGTGGTGCAATTTATGTTCCAGAGCCCTCTCTGTGATCAGGCCAAGGACTCATTTTCCCTGAGGCCATATCCTTCTTCCCTCCCTCAGGAAATCATGGTACCCAATCCTTGACTCACAGGCCCTGCTTCTGGAAACCCAAGCCAACTCAGGCATTTTTTGTGAATGGCAGTACACTTGGAGTCACTTGGGTTGTCTACCTGGAGGTGAAAATTTGAAGGGGCTGCTACACCAAATTCAGAGGCTCCAGCCACAGAGGACCAAAATACCTCTGTGGTCTCATCTCCCATCTCATTCCTCCCAAACTGCACCTTTTGGCTTTAGTTGACTAGGGCTGAGAGAAACATTGTGCCCCTTGCACCATGCCAGGACTGTCTGAAACACAAAGCCCACAAGGCACATGAGGACAAGAACTTGGCTGCATGTAGGCCTGTGGACTAGATTTAGGAGGGCAGCCTGGGGAGCCAGCAGCCCTGGGTGGAGTCCAGCTGGGGGTGACCAAGTGACTGATGCTAGAAGATCAAATCTGAGGAGATCAGAGGGTCCCAAAGGCAGGTATCAGCCTTTAGCATGGCCCACAAGAAATAACAGAGTGCTCACACACAACATTCAGAGTCCAGTGTGAATAGGTGGGTGGCTCAGGAAGCTCAGGGCAAGATGCAGAGCCAGAGAACGGTGACTGGCTGGGTAGGCAGATAAGACAGGGACTCAAGTCTGTCATATAAGGCCCAAGTTGCACAATCACAATCAGGGTATGTGGTGAAGCCTGCTTTGAAGGAACGAGGCCAGAACTCATGTATTAAAAATGCAATCATACCCAGAGCCATGGTGCCTTGAAGTGGAGATGCAGATGGATGGTCTGGAACTACTTAACCTGCCCCTGCTTCAGGGAAGGCCCAGCTGGGCCTAAGGCCTGGGCTAAGGCTGAGCCTAACTAGTGGGAGACCAACAAACTCCAGATACATGAAAAGTGGGTTTCAGGGCGGGAAGCAAGTGCCCCAACTCTACACACCCGGCAGAATAAATAAACATTTACTGACTAGTCAGTGTTCATGTAGTCATTTGAAAACTCTGAGCACCAGCTATGGGAAAGCCCGTGCTGGGTGATTTAGGGTCCTGGCCATGTGCTTGGCATCCCTTCCGGAATTGCCTGGACATTGGATTCTTGCAAATACATGCAGACTTGTGTCACAGCTCAGCACCCCAGAGCTAAAGGTGACCTGGGACCCAGGCTCATGACCAATGAGCCTCTTGGAGAACGTCTGAAGAATGGGGACTTCTCAGAGTACAAACACATCTCTCCTTAGGGTACAGGTCTCAGACCTCAGACACTTCAGAGAAGTGTCACCTCTCTGGCTGGAGTTCCTCAGGACAGGGCAGAGCTTGCTCAGACTATATTTTCTAGAACATGGTGTGTCTCCCCTCATCAGACTAACTTGCTTTTCAGAGAAGATCCATGTCTCTCCCCTCATACCTTTTCCAAAAAAATGGCTCTTCTTCCCTCTCAGTGCAAGACCATGTGTCTTAACTCATATCAGTTTCCTGAGTTCTCCTCACTGTGTGGCCTTCTCTTTTACCTCATCCATAAAGTAGGGGATGTCTTATCTGCTTCACAAAGTTTCTATGGGTAAAAGAAGATGGAAGGAGGACAGCATAACATCACAATATTGAATGTGCAATTAAAAATTACTGTATCCAAAAAATGGAATATTACTAGGCCATAAAAGACAAAGTACTAATATGTGATACAAGATAAATTAATCTTGGAAATGCCATATTAAATAACAAAAAATCATATATAACAACCATGATTCTATTTATATAAAGTGTCCAAATATAAAAATTTATGAAGATAGAAAGTATATTAGTAGTGCCTAGGGCTGGAGGTAGTGGTAGTGAGGATTAGTAGACAAGCGCTAACAACATCATGGCTTCCCTTTAGAATACTAAAAATTTTGTAAAATTAATTTTGAATATGAAGCTACAATCCTATGACTATATTGAAAGCTATTACATTTTGTAATTCAATGGGTAAATTATATGGTATGTGATTTATATCTCAATAAAGCTGTAAATAAAAAATACATGCAGAGAAGAAAGAAAATAGGACCCATAACTAAGCAAAAAAAAATCAATGAAATGGATCAAGAAATAGCCCTGGTTGGTGTGGCTCAGTGGATTGAGTGCTGGCCTGTGAACCAAAGGGTACTAGTTCAATTCCCAGTCAGGGCACATGCCTGGGTTGTGGACCAGGTCCCCAGTAGGGGGCATGTGAGAGACAACCACATATTTATATTCCTCTCCTTCTCCTCCCCTCTGTCTGAAAATAAATAAAATCTCTTTAAAAAAAAAGAAATGACAAAGATAAAAAATTAGCTGGCAAGACTTTAAAACAGCTATTATAAATATGTTCAAGATTTTAAAAAATAAACATAATGAGAGAAATAAAAGAGAAACCAATGTAACTTTTAGAGCTGAATATACAATGTCTGAAGGAAAAGATTCATTGGATGAGTGTAACTGTAGATTAGAAGGAAAAATAAGAAAAAAGTTTTAGCAGAGCCTTGAAGACCTATAGAACAACATTAATCCATATCACTGACATATAATTGGAGTACCAGAGTGTGAAGAAATAAGGGCTGAGTTGTTTTCAAATTTCAAATTTAATGAAAACCATAAACTCAAGATGCAAGAAGTTCAAAGAATTCCAAGAAGAAAACTACAAAGAAAACCACACCAAAGCATATCATCGAGTTGCTGAAAACCAACGAGAAAGAAAACATCTTAAAAGTAGCCAGAAGGGAAAATGACAAGTTATGTAAAGGGAATAACAATAAGAATGATTGCTGACTTATTGTCAGAAACAATGAAAGCTAGAGGACAATAAAACTACAACTTTAAGGTGCTAATAGACTCAACTTAGAAGGAAAAAAACACATGTAAACACAATGTGAAAGATAATGAAAACACCAGAAATGATAAATATGTAGACTAATGTAAAATATTTTATCTCATTTTAATTTTTTAGAAAGATAGTTGACTATTACAAAAAAATCACTGTATTGTGCAGTTTATAATGTATGTAGAAGTAAAATATCTGACTATACACAGGATAAAAGGAAAGAAGAGGACAATATTATTGTAAGATTCTTATAACATTTATGAAGTGCTAAATGTACTTTAAAGATAGATTGTGGTAAGTTAAAGATTCAAAGAATAAATTCTAGGTTTATCAAACATACATACAGAGAACTAGCTAATAGGCCAAAAGTAATAAAAATGGAAGACAAAACCAACATTAAAAACCTCAGTCCAAAAAAAAAACAACACCTCAGTCCAAAAGAATAGAGGGAAAGAAGCAAAAAAATAAAAAGAGTCAAAGAAACAAATAGAAAATAAATAGCAAGCCCTGGCTGGTATGGCTCAGTGGACTGAGTGCCAACCTGTAAACCAAAGGGTTGCTGGTTTAATTCCCAGTCAGGGCACATGTCTGGGTTGCAGGCCAGGTTCCCAGTGGGGTGCACGCAAGAGGCAATGTGTAGTTACACGCTGATGTTTCTCTCCCTCTTCTTTCCCTTCCCCTCTCTTTAAAAAAAATTTAAAAATAAAATCTTAAGAAAAGAAATAGCAAGATGGTAGAGTTAAACCGAAACATATCATGCTGCATCTAGCCACATAGAGTAACAGGAACTGGATTTGACCTCCCACCTTTGCAAGTATAAAACCAAAAACATGACACAGCAGTAGTCTGACATGAAAAAGAAGCAGTAATAAAATATAATTCCTAGGAGAAGGGAAACAAGATGAACTCTAAAAATCTGGAAAATTTCCCGAAGATTAGCAAGTTAGCACACTTTTAAATAACTTGTGGGTCAGAAAAAAAACCACATGGGAAATTAGAAAGTCTTTTGAACTAAGTGGAAATGAAAACACTGTACACCGACATCTTTGGGATGCTGCTCTAAGCAGTGCCTCAAGGGAAATATATGCTTTCAATCATTATACACAAGACAAAAAGCTTATAATTAATGAGTAAAGGGTCTACCTTAAAAAGCTAGAGCAAACTTAAAAAAATATAAGAGCAAATTAAACCTGAAATTTTAAAAAATACGAGTAATAAAAATAAGAAAAAAATCAATAGAAAGTGGACAAATAATAGAGAAAATCACTGATACCAAAAGTAGTTTATTTGAAAAGTCCAAATTATTAAAGCATTTTTACCTATTGCCATATAATATTACTACAAATATAGTGGCTTTGAACAACATACATTAATTATCTCATCGTTTTTGTGAGTCAGGAGTCCAGGCACAGCTTAATTGGGCTTTAGAATCTTATAAAGCTGCAATCAAGGTGTCTCATCTGTTGCTCAAGCAGGGAAAAATCCACTTTCAATTTGTGCGATTATTGACAGAATTCAGTTTCAGTGCAATTGGAGCCTCAGTTTCCAGCTGTTTAATAGCTGGAGGCCATCCTCACCTCTTTGCCACATGGTCCTTTCCAAGTGGCAGCTTGAAACATGGCAGTTTAATTCCTCAGAGCCCTGTGCCTGTGGGAAGTTTCATAGTAACGTGCATGAATATCTCATATAAAATCATTGAAAATACATGATCATGTACATCCTTTCACCTTTGTCATACTATACTGATTAGAAGCATGTCACAGGTCACATCCACACTCAGAAGGAAAAGGTAATATAAGGGAGAAAACACCAGGAGGTGAATAGCATAGGGTTACCCTAGAGTGTCTTGCCACAATTAATAAAACTCAGGCTAGATCCTTTAAACAAAAAAATATGACCAATATTAGTAAGAAAAGAAGGGACATCACTAAATCTTATATGTACATTAAATAGTGAATATTATGAAGACATCATGCCAATATATTTGGTAACTCAAGCAGAATGGAAAAATTCCCTAAAGACACTATCAAAACTAGCACAAGTAAAAATACAAGTTTAGAGGAAAATTTATAGCTCAATAAAGAAATATAGATAAAAAAATAAATGAAATAAAATATAATATTACTACAAAATATTACTAAAATAGTGATTTCTTTGAAGAGAAATCACTAAAAGTTATTTCTTTGAAGAGATTCCCCCAAATTAACAAATCTTTAGCTAGATTGAACAGAAAAATTACAAAACCACAAATTATTAAAATTGGGAATGGAAAAAGAGATATTACCACTAACCTTACAGAAGTAAAAAAAGGACTATAAGCAAATACTATGAACAACTGTACACCAACAAAGTAGATCACCTAGATGAAATGAACAGATTTCTAAAAGGACTCAATCTATTAAAACTGACTCAAAAAGAAATTGGAAAGCTGAAAATATCTATAACATGTAAAGGATTGAGTTAGTAGTACTAGTAATAGTAGTAGAAGCTTACAAAGAAAAGCCCAAGACCAGGTAGCTTCACTGATGGATTTTGATAAATGTTTAAAGAAGAATTAATGCCGGAGGAATGATATAAGCAAGACAGTGGAGTAGATGTTTTCTACTATCATCTCTCCACAGAACAACAATTTTAACAACCACTGACAAACAAGAATACCTTTGTGGGAGTTCAGTACTCCAGTGGAGAAGTTCCACCACACCACTGGAGAAAAAATATCAGAGAATTTATGCATTGAAGAGAGTAAGGAGAAGAGTTTTACTTTACCCACATTAATTCTCTCCTAAGGTAGCCTAGCTCAGTGCCAAGAGAGAGAAATTCCTTTGGCCCACAACTTCTCCCATATGGAAAAGATAGTGTAATAAGTCACCATCTAGCTTCCCCAGCCAAGGTAAAGAATGCCCAACAGACCCATTCTTTCTCTCTCCTCCCAGAATGTTAAGGTGATCAGTACAGCTGAGGGGTGGAGAGAGGCTGGGAGCACAGAAACCAAGACTTGAAACTCATCAAAGTGTTACAGATTCTACTAACCACCAGGTGGGCTCCATCAGAAAGCCCATCAATAAGCTGTTTGGGATGCCTCACCTGCGGACACCCCTCCCAAGTGGTCTAAGGTGATCCTCCGTGTTCTACATACCTCATTCACTTCCTATGGCCAGCTCCCTGCACATGCTCCCATGGACAGCAAGTTTGAGCCAATGCAGACAGCTTGAAAGAACATGAAGAAAACAGATCTGACTCTGTGGGACTGAGACAAAGCACAAAGCTTGACCATTTCAGTGTACCACCCTAGGGGGAAAAGGGGAGACACTCAGCTTTCAGCCTTGGTTCATGGAATCAATAGAAGGCATACAATTTTAATAATTTTCCTCCCAAAAGTGGACACATCTACATAAAAGGTCAGAGAAAGTCTCAGAATCCCTAGCAGAGATGACTGCTGAAAGCTTTTCTTGCCCAAACCAGCAGGTAAAGACTGGAGGAGATAACTCCTTCTTTAAATGTGAGTACAACAATGCAAAACTTCAAGGATCACACACACACACAAAAATCAAGGAAACATGACACTAAAAAGTAAAATAATAATTTTTTAGTAACTGACCCCCCCAAGTGGGGATATATAATTGCCTGACAAAGAATTCAAAATAATTGCTTTAGAAAAGCTCAGTGAGCTGCTAGAGAACACAGGTAGATAACTCCATAATATCAGGAAAACAATACATGAACAAAACAAGATGTTCAAGAAAGATATAGAAATTTTTAAAAGAACCAAATAGAAATTCTGGAACTGAAAATTACAATGAATTAAATTTGAAAATGCAATAGAGAGTGTTAGTATCAAATCTGATTAGGTAAAAGAAAGAATCTATGGACTCAAAGATATGTCATTTGATATTATCCAGTCAGAGAAAAAAAGGGGGAAGGAAAGGAATGAAAAGAACATCATAAAGTAAAGAATATATGCATTATAGGAGTCCCAGAAGAAAAAGAGAAGGAAAAGGGGGCAGAAATATTATTTTTAAAAATTATGGCTAAAAATATCCCAGACCCAGGGGTAGATTCAGACAACTAAGTACATGAAGCTTTCATGTACTTCAGTGAGACACATTATAATCAAATGGTCATAAATTAATTACCAAGAGAGAATTTTGAGAGCTGCAAGAGAAAAAAAAACTCATCATCATATACAAGAAACCCTTATAAGGTTGTATGTTTAAGCAGAAACCTTGAAGGCCAGGAGAGGGTAAGGTCTAAATTCTGAAAGAAAAGCCCTGCCAACCAAGAATACTTTACTGAGTAATGATGTTCTTCAGTAATGAAGGAGAGATGAAGATTTTCCCAGACAGACAAAATCTGAGGGAGTTCATCACTACCTGACCAGGCTTATAAGAAATTCTACAGGGAATTATTCAAGCTAAAACAAAGGGATGCTAATTTGTAACATGAAAACGTGTGAAAGTATAAAACTAACTGGTAAAAATAAGTAGGCATATTTATAATACTCTAATGCTACAACAGTAGTGCTCTCATGTTATAACAGTAGTGTGTAAATTGCTTTTAACTCGAGTATAAAAAAGACAAAAGACTTAAAGACAACTATAAGTACAATAATTTGTTAATGGATACACATAAAATAAGGGGAGTAAAAGCATAAAATTTTTGTATGTGACAAAAATTAAGTTGTTATCAGCTTAAAACACACTGTTATTACTGAAGATGTTCTATGTAAGCCTCAAGGCAACCACAAAACAAAAACTTCTAGTAGGTACACAATGAATGAAGAGAAAGGAATCAAAGAATACTACTACAGAAAACCATCAAATCACAAAGGAAGACAATAGAGGAAGAGAAGAACAAATGAAATACAAAACAGCCACAAAACAATGAACAAAGAACAAGAGCAAGTCCTTTTTTACTACTAGTTACTTTAAATATAAATGGATTAATTTCTTCATTCAAAACATATAGAGTGGCTGAATAATTTTTTTTTAAAGAGAACCAACTGCTGTTACTACAGACTCACTTCAGCTTTAAGAATACACATAGGCTCAAGGTGAAGGTCTGGGTAATGATAGTCCATTCAGGGAAAACCAAAAGAGAACAGGGATAGCTATACTAACTTATAACAGACAAAATAGGTTTTAAGTCAACAACTGTTAAAAGAGATGAAAGATACAGAGATAAGGAGATTCATTTATTAAGAGGATATAACAATTGTACATATGCATTCATCCAACAACAGGACCCAAATATATAACACAAATATTAAGAAATTGAAAGGGAGAAATATATAGCAAATTAATCATGGTAGGGGGATTTAATATCCTATTTTCAACAATAGATAGATTATCCACATACAAAATCAATAAGAAAACACTGTACTTGACTACAGTTTACATCAAATAAAACTAACAGACATATACAGAATATTTCACCCTAGAACAGTGAATATACTTTCTTCTCATGTGCACATACATGGAACATTATCCCAGGTAGATTATATGTTAAGTCATAAAACAAGCCTTTAAAAATTTAAGATGGAAATTATAGCAGGTATCTTTTCTAATCACAGTGATATGAGACTAGATTAATAACAAAAGGCAAACTAAAAAATTCACTAATATAGAGAAAAATTCACTAATATGTAGAAATTTTAAAACTCACACCTGAACAACCAATGGGTAAAAAAGAAAATTAAAATAGAAGCAAAAAAAAATCTTGAGACAAACAAAACTGGAACACAACATACCCAAATTTATGCAATGTAGCAAAAACAATTCTGAGAATAAAATTTATAGCAATAAATGCATACACTAAGACAAAAGAAAGATCCCAAATTAACAACTGATTTTATACTTCAAAGAGCTATAAAAAAGAAAACAAACTAAGTCTAAAATAAAAAAAGAAGGAAATAACAAAGATCAGAGCAGAAATAAAATAAATAAAGACCAGAAAAACAATGGACAGATCAATGAAACGAAGCGTTGATATTTTGAAAAGACAAATTTGACTAAGAAAGAGAGAAGACTCAAACAAATAAAATCAGAAATGAAAGAGGAGACATTACAACTGATACTGTTACCAAACAGAAAGTGGGGTTCAGTTGCCCATTGTCACTCATAGGCAAATTGTAGAAGCAGAGGTTTGGTGAGAAAAGGAAAGAGGTCTTTCCCCCACTTTAACACTTCCCTGGATCCTTGTAATCTTAAAAGGGGAAATGGACAATTGTCTCATTCTTCTGTAACTACTTCCTGCTGACCAAAGTTATAGTCCTACCTATCTCTGGGTCCAGAGATTTTTAACAAAAAGGGAACGCATCAGGAATGGAGGGAGGCCTTTATGCAAGGGAGAAAGATCCTGCAAACTCCAGGTCAGTTGGCTGTCCTTGGGAAGTGGTGTAAATGATGTCCAAAGGATGGCATTGCTGGACAAGTTGTCATCCTTGTTGCATTCTAGAGGTGACAAGTTTGGCAAGAAGGTTAGAAGGCATATACCTTGTGAAAACAGAAGGAAGAACATGAAGGTTAATCCACACAACAAATCAGAAACCAGTCTGAGTGTGCAGGACCATTATTTGAGAAGATGTTGAGTTGTAAGGACCTTGCTGGAATGATATTCCAGCAAGGAAGATTAAACAGTGAAGATCTGACATTCTTCTGGACTCTAAATTTAACATCTCTGGTGATGTCATCAGGTGCTGACATATAATCTGTGTGGCATATACAGAAATAAGTTCAGCTTCCAAGTGAAAACAAAACTTTGAAGACAGTTAGCTGCACTAGATTCCAATACCCACAACTGGGCATTGTAATTTTCCTTGAAACACAATTTTTCTCCTTAAGATCATCATCAATGTCATCAAAGGGACTGGATTATATCCAGTTTTTAATTTTTCTTATTTGCATAACAATAACAAATACAGCAATTAATCATATAGCCTCTTTAAATCTGCTTTGCTGGAACTCACACAAGAAACTTTTATTTATTTATCTTTATTCTTGTTCAGTACAGTTATCTCCATTTTCATGCCACCACACCCATCCTCGTCTCCCACCCTTGAACTTACCCGCTTTGGCTTTGTCCATATGTCCTTTATACATGTTCCTTGATGGCCCTTCCCCTATTATCTCCTATTAGCTTCCTCTCCCCTCCTTTCTGCTTACTGTCAGTTTGTTTTTTACTTCAGTGTCTCTGGTGGTATTTTAAAATATATCTTATTGATTATGCTATTAAAATTGTGTCATTTTTTCCTCTCTATTTCCCTCTACCCTGCACCCTCCCTCCCTTCAGCATTCCCCCTCCCCACCTTAGTTCATGCCCATGGGTCATACTTATAAGTTCTATGTCTTCTCCATTCCCTACACTACTCTTTAACCTCCCCTGGTATACTTTGTACCTACCATGTATGCTTCTTATTTCCTGCATTTTCCCCCATTTCCTCTCCTCCCCCTCCCTGCTGATAACCCTCCATGTGATCTCCATTTCTGTGGTTCTGTTCCTGTTCTAGTTGTTTCCTTAGTTTGTTTTTCTTTTTGTTTTGGATTTGGGGGGGGGGGATTTAGTTGTTGATGGTTGTGAGTTTGTTGTCATTTTACTATTTATAGTTTGACCTTCTTTTTCTTAGATATGTGCCTTTAACATTTCATATAAGGGCTTGGTAATGATGAACTCCTTTAACTTGACCTTATCTGGGAAGCTCTTTATCTGTCCTTCCATTCTAAATGAAAGTTTTGCTGGATAATCTTGAATTTAGGTCTTGCTTTTCATGATTTGGAATACTTTTTTCCAGCCACTTCTTGCCTGCAAGTTTTCTTTTGAGAAATCAGCTGAGAGTCTTATGGGAACTCCTTTGTAGGTAACTGTCTCCTTTTCTCTTGCTGCTTTTAAGATTCTGTCCTTATCTTTAATCTTGCATAATATAATAAGGATGTGCCTTGGTGTGTGCTTCCTTAGGTCCAACTTCTTCTGGACAAACTGAGCTTCCTGGACTTCCTGGAAGTCTATTTCATTTGCCAGATAGGAGAAATTTTCCTTCAATATTTTTTCAAATAACTTTTCAATTTATTATTCTTCCTCTTCTCCTTCTGGTGCCCTTATGATTCAAATGTTGAAACATTTAAGTTGTTCTGAAGATTACACAAGGAATCTTTAGACTGAGCTTTAGTCAGCCCTTCAGTGCACAGAAGCCAAGCCCCACAACTGTCATATGTCTTTGCCTGCATGACCTGTATTCCTCAAGTACTTGGGGTTCCCAAAGTGTCTTAAGGTTTCTCCCTTGCCATCTTTCAAGAAAGCAACCTCTGTTCCTTACCTGGAAAGTCTGCCACAAACAACATGACAAAACAAAGTACCAGGCCATTTCTCCAGTGGGCTTTTATTGGCTTCAAAAGTCAATCTCAGTTCCTCAAGACTTTCTGGTGGCATCCACAGTCCAGGCATGTCTCCATCAGGCATGATATTTCAGTCAAAATATTGATTAATAAAACCACAATTGGAAGCTAGTCTCATTGGATTTATGCAAAGAGACTTTGCTATCACTCACTCATTAAGAATGCCAAATTCTGGGTTGCTCCCCCATAGAGAACACCTAAGGCTCTGCCCCTCACTACATAACAGGCACAATAAGACAAAAAAATCATCCAAACAAAAGAACAGATAAAAGCTCCAGAAAAAATACAACTAAGTGACAAAAAGATAGCCAATCTATCAGATGCACAGTTCAAAATACTGGTGATCAGGATGCTCACAGAACTGGTTGAATTTGGTCACAAATTATATGAAAAAATGAAGGCTATGCTAAGTGAAATAAAGGAAAATGTACAGGGAATCAATAGTGATGGGAAGGAAACTGGGACTCAAATCAATGGAGTGGACCAGAAGGAAGAAAGAAACATCCTATCAGAAAAGAATGAAGAAACAAGAATTCAAAAAATGAGGAGAGGCTTAGGAACCTCCAGGACATCTTTAAACGTTCAAACATCCAAATTATAGGGATACCAGAAGGAGAAGAGGAAGAGCAACAAGTGGAAAACTTATTTGAAAAATAATAAAGGAGAAGTTCCCCAAGCTGGCTAAGGAAATAGACTTTCAGGAAGTCCAGGAAGTTCAGAGAGTCCCAAAGAAGTTGTACCCAAGGAGAGACATACCAAAGCACATCCTAATTACATTACCCAAGATAAAAATGAAGGAGAGAATCCTAGAAGCAGCAAGAGATAAAGAGGCAGTCACCTACAAAGGAGTTCCCATCAGACTGTCAGCTGATTTCTCAAAAGAGACCTTACAGGCAAGAAGGGGCTGGAAAGAGATATTCCAAGACATGAAATACAAGGACCTACATCCAAGATTGCTCTATCCAGCAAAGCTTTCATTTAGAATGGAAGGACAGATAAAGTGCTTCTCAGATAAGGTCAAGTTAAAGGAGTTCATCATCTCACCAAGCCCTTATTACATGAAATGTAAAAGGGACTAATCTAGGAAAAAGAAGATAAAAAAAAAACATGTACAGCAAAATGACAGCAAACTCACAATAATTAACAACCACACCTAAAACAAAAACAAACTAAGCAAACAACTAGAACAGGAACAGAACCACAGAAATGGAGATCACATGGAGGGTTAGCAACAGGGGAGTGGGAGAAGGAGAGAAGGGGAAAAGGTACAGAGAATAAGTAGCATAGATGGTAGGTAGAAAATAGACAAGGGGAGGGTAAGAATAGTATGGGAAATGCAGGAGCCAAGAACTTTAAGTATAACACATGGACATGAACTAAAGGGGGAAAATGCGGGTGGGAGGGGGTGTGCAGGGAGAAGAGGAGTGAAGGGGAGGAAGTGGGACAACTAAAATAGCATAATCAATAAAATATATTAAATAAATAAATAAATAAATAAATAAATAAATAAATAAATAAATAAATAAATAAAATATTTAGAGAGTGGAAATTCCCCCTTCTCCCCCCCCGAAAAAGAATACCAAATTCTGGAGAGATCGGGTAGGGGAAAATACAAGGCAAAAAATGAAAATCCTTGCTCTTCCAATACCCACCAAATTTTCATCTCTATTCCTCATGCCTTCTATTACTAAAACAATACAATTTCTTTCCAATTTAATGTGAAGTTTCACAAACTTCTTACCCATTCAGAAACAAGCACTTTTAGCCTAACTGACTTTCAATCCTTGTCCTTTTAACAATGGAAAGGACCATACTCTAACTCTGTATAAGAGAACCAAAAGTCCTTAGATTTGCAAACACATTCCATAACTTCTTGCAACACAGCTGTTTGATGCTATTCCTTTCTAAATCTTCATTGTGTAATAAATAAGGCTTTGGGTGGCACCTCCCTTTTATCCCAGCGGAATAGATTTGCTGAGGAAGCCACCACCTGAGAACTGCAAAAAGGAAAGAAAGGACTTAGCTTTGGGAGCCACTAGCCCTTTCTCAAAGAGAATTTTAAATCTCCTTCAGGAGCATAGGTCCAGCTTTCTCTTTCAGCATCAACCACAGCAGCAGGGGCCCAGTCCTCCTCAGGCAGTGCCTGCTTTATCTGTGTTTGGTGGATCCAAGAGCTTTAGAGAAGAGTGTTTTGTCATCAGGATGCAATAGGGACCAGACTACTACTCAACTAACTACTGCTGAGGACTTGAGCCTTCCAGGCCATTAGTAAGATGTGATGTCCCAGCTGGAATGGGAATAGGGGCTCATCAGATGGATAGACAAACCTGCACTGAGCAAACTTGTGCAAATCATTTATGCTTGACCTAAATGTTGTACATATTTAATTTTTGACTCATACTCCAAATCTAAAGGGGGTATTTCTAAAACAGAGATTTGGAAGGGTCTCCCATAAACTATTTCAGAAGGGCTTAATTTAAGCCCACTTTAGGTTGCTAGTCTAATTAGAAGCAAGGCAATATAGAGTGCCTGGTCCTATTTAAAATGCATTTCCTGGCATATTTTCCTCAGGATCTTCTTTGTTATATAATTAATTTTCTCAGTCTTTCCCATAGACTGAGGTCTTCAAGATGCATTTAGTTCCTGTTGATTTGGTACTGCCTGTCAAATCTTCTGGGAGATCTCTGAAGTGAGTGGTGGTCCACTGCCACTTTGAATACTGTGAGTATGTCAAACCCAGCTTGTTCTTGGCCATTTTCCATAAAGATGCTCCGGCCTCTATATAACTCCCCATTACGTACTGTCAATGGCTGGTCCAAGCAATCATGCTGGGAAGCTCAGTCTCCCTTTTGTCCAGGAAGCCATGTGGCCAGGTGGTGGGCACCAGCCCCCAAGGCTGGCATGATGGAGCCCCTGCATGGATGGCCATAGCAGTTGGGAGCGGCCTTGGGCCCCCCACGGGGGAAGCTGCAGTGGCAGCATGGAAGTGCTGGCCTCACCTGCAGAGTCTAGGAAGGAGCCTGAGCCCCAGCCGTGGCAGGGAAAGAAGCTGAGCTGCTTGGATGATCATGCAGCAGCCACCTGCAGTTCCCAAAGGGTAGTATTTTGAATGGAAGAAGAACTCAGGGCACATCCTTGGACTGGCCTGGCCAGGGGTGGCCGTGTTTTCCCCTGGGTGCTCTGGAGAGGATGGGCTTTGAGGCAGGAAACTGCCATCCTCCCAGACTGTGTAGCTTTTGAAAAAAGGCCTCTTTCCTTTTCTTACCAAACCTCTGCCTCTGGAATTTGCCCATGGGTGATGGCAGACAGCCGAACTCCAACTTCTGTTTGGTAACAATACCACAGAAACAGAAAGGATCTTAAGAGAATACAATAAATAATTATATGCAATCATTTTGTATTACCTAGAAGAACTGGATCAATTCCTAGAAACATAAAAGTTACAAAAACTGAATTATGAAGAAATAGAAAATCCAAACATACCAGTAATAAGAAGATTAAATTAGTAATTAAAAAATCTCCCAATATTTCCCAACTCATTCTCTGAGCCTCTGATACCGAAACCAGACAAAAGCAATATAAAAAAAGAAAATTATCTCAATCATTAGAGATACAGACACAAACAATTCTCAGCAAAATACTAGAAAATGAATCCCTATAAAAGGGTAACATAGTATGACCACATGAAATTTATCCCCGAGATGCAAGGTCAGTTCAACATTCAAAAATCAAGTAAGTTAATACACCATATTAATAGAATAAAGGACAAAACAAAATGACTCAATTATCTCAATAAATTTCAAAAAGGCATTGGACAAAATCTAATACCCTTTTTATAATAAACACACTCAACAAACTAGAAATAAAAAAAGTTTTCTCAGTATGATAAAAGGCATTTATGAAAATACACTGCTAACATCTAAGACCCAGAGTACCTCAAAGATATTCTCTCTCATTATTTATAGACAACATTGTACTGGACATTCTAAACAAAATAAAGGCACCCATGTCAGAATGGATGAAGTATAACTATTTCCATGTGCAAATGACAATATCTTGCATATAGAAAATCCTAAGGAATACACACACACACACACACACACACACACACACACACCTACTAGAACCAATAAACAAATTTATCAAGATTGTAGACTACAAGAGAAATATACAAAACCAGTTAAATTTACATATAATAAAAGTGAACAATTTAAAAATCAATCAAAGAAAACAACTTTTCTCACTATATACAAAAATTTACTCAAAGAATCATAGGCACAAATGGAAGAGCTAAAGCTATAAAACTCCTAGAAAAAAATAAAGGTATAAATCTTTGTGACCTTGGACTAGGCAATAATATCTTAGATAAGATGCCAAAAGCGCAAGCAGCAAAAGAAAATACAAATAAATGGAATTTCATCAAAATTTTAAACTTTCATATTTCAAAGAACCATCAAGAAAATAAAAAGATTACCCACAGAATGAAAGAAGATATTTACAAATCATTTATCTGATAAGGGGCTAATTTCCAGAGTATCTAAACAACTCTTACAACATAACAATAAAAAAGATAAATAACTCAACTTTTTAAATGCGAAAAGCATTTTAACAGACATTTCCTCAGAGAAGATATACATACAAATGGCCAATAAACACATGAAAAGGAGTTCAACACTATTAGTCACTAAGAAAATAAAAATCAAAACCACATTATGATGGCTATAATAAAAAGAAAGACAATAAAAAAGTGTTGACAAGAATGTGGAGAAATTGAAACTTTCATACATTGCTGGCAGGAATATAATATGGTGCAGCCACTTTGGAAAACAGTTTGGCAGCATCTCAAAAAGTTAAAGATAGAGTTGCCAAAGGAGAAGTTCCACTCCGATGTATGTACCCTAGAGAAATGAAAAAGTATGTTCACACAAAAACTCGGACACAAACTTTTATAGCAACATTATCCATAGTAGCCAAAAAATGTAACCAACCGCATACCCAGAGCTGATGGATGGATAAATATCATGTGGTATATCCATACAATGGAATAATATTCAGCTATAGTAAGGACTTCATTAATAAAAAAACAAAATACTTATAAATGCTACAACATGGATAAACCTTGAAACCATTATGCCGGCCACAAAAGACCACATATTATGTGACCCCATTTATACGAAATGTTCAAAATAAGCAAATCCATAGAGACAGGAAGTGGTTGCCAGGAGCTGGGAGGAGGGGAGAATGAGGAGTGTTTGCTAATGAGCCTGGGAATTTGGGGGGCAGATAAAAATTTATGAAATTAAGTGATGGCTGCACAGCTTTGTGAATGCACTAAAAACCATTGACTTGTTCACTTAAAAAGTAAATTTTATAGCATATGGATTATATGTCAATAAAAAGAAGACCTAGGTAATCTGAATGAATTTACATCTACCAAAATTTATATTTTATAGTTAAAACTTTTCAACAAAGAAAAATTTCAGGCCCAAATGGCTTCACTAGTAAATTATAGCAAGTAATTAAGAATGAGGTAATCCTAATCTCCAAAAACTTTAAGAAGACATAGAAGGGAATATTTCCCAACAGATTTTATGAGGCCAGTGTTACTGTGATACCAAAACCAGACAAAGACATTACAAGGGGAAAAAAACTCTAACAAATATAGACAAAGGATCAGCACACCAAGGCCTGTGGGCTAAAGCCAGCAGCCAATCTGTTTATCAAAATAATGTTTTGTTAAAACACAGCCACAGCCTTTTATTTACGTATTGTCTATTGCTGCTTTCATTCAGACTTGAGTAGTTATGGCACAAATCATATGGTCCACAAAACTTCAAATACAGGGTGGGGCAAAAGTAGGTTTACAGTTGTTTGGATGGAAAATAATGTAATAATTCATAAATAATAGTATAAGAATAAACTCTGTGTTTCTTATACTCATAACAGTAAACCTACTTTTGCCCCACCCTATATTTACTACCTGACTCTTTACAGAAAAAAATTTGTTGATCCCTGCTATAGACTAATAGGTCTCAGGAAGACAGTTGCAAATCAACCAAGAAATATATAAAATAGATAAGACATCAAGATCGAGTGGAATTTATCCCAATAATGCAATGTTGGTTTACAAAAAAATATCAGTCAATGTAGTGTAACATATTAATAGAATGAAGGTTAAAAACGACATGGTCATCTCAATAGTTGCAGGAAAAAAAGCCTTTAATGAAATTCAACATCCTTTCATGATAAAAATACTTTTCAGCAAACTAAAAATAGAAGGGAAAGTTTCCCATCCCACATGTAGGAAGTTTTTAAGTCACCACCCTGTCCTGACAACAAGTAAGAGGCTGAACAAACTGAAAATCAACAACTCTTCTTAGACCCATCAGAGAAGTTAGGTCACAGGGAAAACTGCTGCACCCAAAGCTGTGGACATCAACATAATTAGTCACGGAGAATTACAACTTACCAGGACAGAAACCCACGAGCAGAAACCAGGGGGACCAGTGCCAGGGTAGGCAAACCTGACAAATTGCTGGAGGCTCAGTGTGGACAAGTTTGAGAGATGAAAATTCCAGAGGGACCAGTTATAAGGTGACCCCTCCACCCAACACACACACACACACACACACACACACACACACACACACACACACACACATACAGTTTTGTGAGTTTGTGAATTTACCTCCTGGAGCTCTACCAGATTCTCACAATGAATATCAAAAAAATCCCTTCATACTTTTGGCACTGGGGAGGGGAAAATAAACCATTATGTAATATGCCAGAGCATTCTGTTCTTCTTAATAAAGCCCTCCCTCAGGAGAAACTATCCAACCAGAGCCTAACTCATTGGGTTTTATCAGAACCTAACTAACTTGAGGGAAGAGAAATACTCAGTTCCAGCCTAATCGAGCCATCTTGTTCCACCCAAGGGAGAAAAAATAACTGAGAAACACTGGTGAATTTCACAGTCCAGAGGCATCATTGCACTAAAAGACTGAGACCTAATTATAGGACTGTAGAATGCTCTCCCCACGCACTACATCACTGGAGGCCTATTTACAGCCATTCCTTTCACCCAGTACATCATGTCCAGCTATCAAGGAAAAAACTACAAGCCATACTAAAAGGTAAAAAAAAAAAAAACACCATCTAAAAAGAAAGAGTAAGCATCAGAACCAGACAAGGCAGGGATGATGGAATTATCAGATTAGGAATTTAAAACATGACCAATGTGCTAATGTCTCTATGGATAAAGTAGACATCATGCAAGAACAATGTAAGCAGAGAGATGGAAATTCTTAAGGAGAAATGCTAGAGATTAAAAAGCACTGTAACAGAAATGAAGAATGCCTTTGATGGACTTATTAGTAGATTGAACACAGTTAGGAAAAGAATCTTTGAGCTTGAGGATACCTCCATAGGGACCTCCCAAACTGAAAAGTAAAGAGAAAAAAGACCCGAAAGAAAAAAATAGAACATCTAAGGACTGTAAGACAGCTACAAAAGGTGTGACATATGCGTCAGGTAATACCAGAAAGAGAAGAGAGAAGGGGTAACAGAAGACATATTGAAACAATAAAGACTGAGAATTTCCCCAAACTAAATTCAGATGCCAAATACAGATCCAGGAAGCTCAGAGAACATCAAGCAGGAGGCATATCATATTCAAACTACAGAAAATAAAAAGATAAAGAAAAATCCTGAAAGTAGCCAAGGGTAAAAAAACAACTTACCTATAAAAGATCAAAAATGAGAATTACATCTGACTCCTCAAAATCTTTGCAAGTAAAAAGAGAGTGAAAGAGGGGAAAGTTTTGAGAGAAAAAAAAAACCACCAACCTAGAATTTTGTACCTTATGAGATTATCCTTAAAAAGTGAAGGAGCCCTGGCTGGTGTAGCTCAGTGGATTGAGCACAGGTCTGTGAACCAAAGGATTGTGGTTTGATTCCCAGTCAGGGCACATGCCTGGGTTGCAGGCCAGGTCCCCAGTTGGGGCCTCATGAGAGGTAACCACACATTGATGTTTCTCTCCCTCTCCTTTCCTTCCCCTCTAAAGATAAATAAATAAAATCTTTAAAAAAAAACACCCTCTATTCAATCAGAGAGACAGGGTGGAATGCTTTTACTCCACTTTATCCAGAACCAGAACACAAAGGCTTCTTTGGACATTTGAAAGAATTACTCACTAGCAGATCTTCATCTCAAAAATGTTAAAGGAAGTCCTTCAGACAGAAGAAAAGTGATACCAGATGCAAATGTAGATGGACCTAGAGAAATGAACAGATATGGTATGTGGATAAACACAAAAGACTTTTTCTTATTTTAAAAATCTCTTCCAAAGATAATTGACCAACTAAGGCAAAAACAATGACAATGTTTTCTGGAGTTCATAACATGTAGGAGCAAAATATATGACGACAAGACACGAAGGCCTGAAAGAGGAAAATAGAAGTACAGTGTTGAAGTTTTTATTCTGTATTTTATTTTCTTTTTTTAAAGATTTTATTTATTTATTTTTAGACAGAGGGGAAGAGTGGGAGAAAGAGGGAGAGAAACATCAGTGTATGGTTGCCTCTCACGCGCTCTCGACTGGGGACTTGGCATGTGCCCTGACCAGGAATCAAACCAGTGACCCTCTGGTTCACAGGCCAGCATACAATCCACAGAGGCACACCAGCCAGGGCTTTATACTGTGTTTGAAATGGCATAGTGCTACTTGAAGGTAGACTGGTAAGTTCAAGATGTATACCATAAGCCATAAAGCAATCACTAAACAATAAAATACTGAGTTATAACTAAAAAACTGATGAATAAATTAGGATCGTAAAAAGTCTTTAATTAATGTATTTAAAGGCCAAAACGAGGGAAAAGGAAAAGTAACAGGTGGGTCAAATAGAAAACAAATATCAGGATGGTGAATTTAAATCTCACCATATCCATATCAATAATCACATGAAGTGTAAATGCTTTACTGGGATGGGGACAAACCACGACCTGTAGGCCTAACCTTTTACTGTAGCAGGTTTGGACATGGCTCTCAAGCTAAGAATGGTTTGTACATTTAAATTATTTAAAAAGAAGAGAAAGAGAAAAGTATGTAACAAAGACCACATGTGGCCCACAAAGCCTAAAACATTTATTATCTTGTCCTTTACAGAAGACATTCTTCAATTGCTGGACTAAATGCTCAGTTGAAATTAAAATGAAGAGAGTTTCATATTGGATGAAAGACCCAGCCTTGGCTGGTGTGGCTCAGGGGATTGAGCGCCAGCCTGCCAACCAAAGGGTCACCAGTTCGGTTCCCAGTCAGGGCACATACCTGGATTGTAGGTCAGGTCCCTGGGGTGGGGGGCGGGGGAGGGGGCGGGGTACGAGAGGCAACCACACATTGATGTTTCTCTCCCTCTCTTATTCCTTTCCTTCCCCTCTTTCTAAAAATAAATAAATAAAATCTTTTTTAAAAGACCCAAGTATGCTGTCTACATAAATCAAAATAGCAAAAGAATATCACACATGTGATAATAGAAAAATATTATCTATATCTACCTATGTCCCTGCCTCCAGTTCCTAGCACAGAGCTCCTAAAATTCCTATAATTTTCTAAGTGATAAGAGCACTAGGAACATTTATTGTTTTAGTATTTGATCTTTGACCCTGGTTTTGACTTCCTGACAAAGAGTTCCCAAGGTCCCAAAGAATCTCCTGGGTGATATCAGTGTCTTTGGTTGTAATGAAGTGATACTTCTGGGGGCTGGTCACCAGAAAGACCAAGCCATGATTAGAAGCTTGAAATTTTCAGCCCCAACTCTCATTCTCCAGAGGAGAGAGGAGCTGGAAATGGAGTCAGTGATGGACTGTGCCTATGTGATAAAGCCTCCCTAAAAATTCCGATAGTATGAGGTTCGGAGAGCCTCTGGGTTGGTGAACGCATGGGGAGAACGGCTTTTCTGGAGAGAGAATGGAAGCTCCATGCTCCTTCCCACATACCTCGCTCTCCTCATCTCTTCCATCTGAACGTTCACTCATATCGTTTACTGTGTCCTTGTAAAATAAACTGGTAAACAGTAAATGTTCCCCTGAATTCTATAGTCACTCTAGCAAATTAATCACACACAAGGAGGGGATCATGAAACCTCAGATTTATAGCTGATTGGCCAGACGCATGGGTGACCACCTGAACTTGCAATTGGCATCTAAGAGAGGAATGGGAAAGTCCTGTAGTACTGAGTCCTTAACCTGTATGATGTGATACTATTCTGGGTACATAGTGTCAGGACTGAATTAAATTGTAGGACACCCAGGCGGTGTGGCAGAAAATTGCTTGATGGGAGAAAACAGCACATATCCAGTGTCAGAAGTGTCATGAGTGTCCTAACACTGTAAAAGTAAAGGAGAAACAGGAGAGAGGCACTGGATTTTTTATGTACTATATACATGTAAATTGTGTGTGCATATGTATGTATGTGTGTACATGTGTGTGCATGTACACATATACATGTATATATTTTTGCTCTGTTCAGAAGGTATCTAGCCCTGTAATATGAAAACTAGAAACATTTACTGAAGAAGATACAAGAAACATTGTACATAGGACAATGATGCCTTAGTCTCCTTCAAAGTAGGGATCTTGGGACCTCACACAGTTCTACCAATTGCCATTATCTGTCCCTTTGTGATTTCCAGAACCTCACTGACAGTCTGAAATCTCTTCCCTCTCAGAGGTAATTTTAGTTTGGGGAAAAGCCAGAAGTCACAAGGCAACAAGTCTGGGCTGTCAGGGGACTGAGTCACCTGGGTGATTTGATGTTTCACAGAAAAACTGCACAAGATGTGAGGCACGAGCAGGTGTGTTGTTGCGATGAAGCTACCAATCACCAGCTGCCCATGGCTGCAGCCTTCTGAATCATCCAAATAGTTTCCATGGAGGAATGTTCAAGCTTAATGTAAAATTTAATGCAGATTCGTTGCTCTACTCACTCAGTTATTTTGAATGCAATGGCCACACAGTACACATGCTCACTCAATGGCATCTGCCATCTACCACCCCCACTGACTAGTACAGTGACATCATCATTGTTCACACATGCACATTCCAGTCCACTCTCCTTGGCTGCCAAGTTACATCAATGTTGTGCAAACCTTTCTTATTATATTAACAATGGCTGGACTTTTTCCATATATATACACATATGTATACATAGTGGGATGGGCAAAAGTAGGTTAAATCATTACCTAAAAAATAAATCAGCCCTGGCTGGGTGGCTCAGTGAATTGAACACCAGCCTGAGAACCAAAAAGCTGTCAGTTTGATTCCCAGTCGGGGCAAATGCTTGGGTTGTGGGCCAGGTCCCCAGCCAAGGGCATGCAAGAGGCGATTGATCAATGTATCTATTTCTCACACATTGGTGTTCCTGTCCCTCTCTTTCTCCCTCCCTTGCTCTTGCTCTAAAAGTAAATAAATAAATCATAATAACAATAATAAAAAAGACAAATAATATAAATAAATACAATAATCAATAAATTATCATACAAGAATAAACGTTCACGTACTTACAACTGTGAACCTACTTTTGTCCTCACTTGTGTGTGTGTGTGTGTGTGTGTGTAGTGAGCACTAATCAAAGTAAAACCATAGTGGCTAAATAAATAATAGATAGAGTAGATTAGATTTTAGGGCAAAAATAATGTAATAATACTAATAATATGATCAATTCATTAAGAGGTTGTAGCACTCGTGAATGATTATATTTCTTACAACAGAGATTCAAAATACTAAAGCAAAAACTCCAAATGGAAACAGATTTGTCAACAGCTGCAGTCAGAAACTTCAACACCATTTCTTAACAGCTGGTAAAATAATAGATGGACATCAGTAAGGATATAGAAAATTTTAACAACACTATCAGCCAACCAATTTGACATTTATAGCACCCTTCAGCTAACACCAGCCGAAAATATTTTTTCAAGTGCAAATGGTCATATTCTGAGCCATAAAACAAGTTTCAATAAATTTAAGAGGATTCAATTCTCACAAAATAAGTTCTCTGACAACAACAAAAATAAATTAGAAATCAGTAATATATATATAAACAATATATATATGCACATATATATCTGGAAAATCCTCCTAAATATTTGAAAACTTAATAACATCTCTTTAAATAAGCTTTGAATCAAGGAAGAAATTACATGGGAAATTAAAATGCATTTTAAGTGAATGAAAATAGAAAGACAACAGGTCACAATTTGTAGGATGCAGCTGAAGCAGCATTTTGAGGGAAATTTAGTAGTACTGGTCACTTATATTAGAAAGGAAGAAAGGTCTCACATCAATGATTTAAACTTACATATTGAGAAACATGATTTTAAAAGAGTAAAAACTTTAATTAAGGAAGAAACATTACCAAACTTAGACAAACTCTTCCAGGAAACTGAAAAGGAAATAGCTCTTCCCAGCTCATTCTATGAGTCCAGCATTATTCCGACTAAAACTTACAAAGATATGACAAGAAAAATACAGACTTCCCCCAAGATGGAGGCACAGGTGGATACGCTGTGCTTTCTCACACAACCAAGTTTAGAGAAAACAAAATATTAGCAACAGAAAACACAGCCAGAACACGGAAAATTGAACTTTTCAGAAGTCTGATAACAACAAATTCTTCAGCCTGACTGGTAAGAGGGGCAAAGCCAGCAGCTGGCGGAGCGGGGTTGCACAGGAAAACTCGGTCAGACGGACTCAGGCACGCGGATCCCAGGCATGGGGTTGCAAAGGGCCGACCCAGTGAGCGACCCAGTGAGCTACCGGAGACCAGAGGACCCAGCAAGGGCGCAGGGCAGCGGGTCGACTGTGGTGGCGCATTCCTGTGCAGATAGACCGGCGAGGGAGTGGGGAGTGAGATGGGCCCCAGCAGGCCCCAGCTGTGGGAGGCAGCAGAGAGGGACGCCATTTGCCTGCTCTGACCCCTCCCCCACATACAGTGTCTCAACCCAGCAACCCTGCCCTGGTGGCCCTGCCCCACCCCTAAGGCTCTCCTCCTCATACTTAACAGGTGGGGACAGACAAAAAATGGCTCAAGAAGATCTCAAAGCCCCAGAGCCCATAACTCTAAGCAACAAAGAAATAGCAAAACTTTCAGATGCACAGTTCAAAACACTGGTGATCAGGATGCTCACAGAACTGGTTGATTTAGTCACAAATTAGAGGAACATATGAAGGCTAAACTAGTTGAAATGAAGGGAATTGCACAGGAAACCAATAGTGATGAGAAGGAAACTGGGACTCAAATCAAGGGAGTGGACCAGAAGGAAGAAAAAAAATGACCGAACAGGAAAATATGAAGAAACAAGAATTCAAAAAATGAGGAGAGGCTTAGGAACCCCCAGGACATCTTTAAACGCTCCAACATCCGAATTATAGGGGTACCAGAAGGTGGAAAGGAACAGCCACCAGTGGAAAACTTATTTGAACAAATAATAAAGGAGAATTTCCCCAATCTGGCAAAGGAAATAGACTTCCAGGAAATCCAGGAAGCTCAGAGAGTCCCAAAGAAGTTGGACCCAAGAAGAAACACACCAAGGCACATCATAATTACATTAGCCAAGATTAAAATGAAGGAGAGAATCCTAGAAGCAGCAAGAGCTAAGGGGGCAGTCACCTACAAAGGAGTTCCCATCAGACTGTCAGCTGATTTCTCAGACCTTACAGGCAAGAAGGGGCTGGAAAGAGGTATTCCAAGTCATGAAATCCAAAGACCTACAACCAAGATTGCTCTATCCAGCAAAGCTTTCATTTAGAATGGAAGGGCAAATGAAGTACTTCTCAGATAAGATCAAGTTCAAGAAGTTCATCATCACCAAGCCCTTATTATATGAAATGTTAAAGGGACTTATCTAAGAAAAAGAAGATTAAAAATATGAACAGTGAAAGGACAGCAAACTCACAGTTATTAACAACCACACCTAAACCAAAAGCAAACTAAAAGGACAGCTAGATCAGGAGTGGAAACATAGAAATGAAGATCTCACGGAGGGTTAGCAACAGGGGAGTGGGAGAAGTGGGGAGAAGGTACAGAAAATAAGTAGCATAGACAGTAGGTAGAAAATAGATAGGGAGAGGGCAAGAATAGTATGGGAAATATAGAATCTAAAGAACTTGAGACACATGGTCATAAACTAAAGGGGGGGGAATGGTAGGAGTGGGGGTGCAGGGTGGAGGGGAATGAAGGGGGGAATAGAACAACTGTAATGGCATAATCAATAAAATAAAAATAAAAAAGAGAAAAAATACAGACTGATGATCCTCATGAGTGAAATTCAAACCTTTCTACCAACATTGCAAAATTTGATAATATGTTAAAATGGCAGCACATCATGATAGAATGGGGTTTATCCTGGGAATACAAGGTTACTTTAACATTTGGAAATCAATTGGTGTAATTTGCTACAGTTACAGACTAAAAACAAATAAAAGTCCCCTATAAAACCCCAGTGGTCATTTAAGTGGATGCAGAAAACCTTTTGACGGTATTTAATATTTGTTATTGAAAATACTAAGGATACAAAGAGACTTCATAAACTTGGTAAAGAATTCACGTTGTCCTCTTAAGGTCAGGAACGAGGCAAGACTCCGCATTTTCACCACTGATGTTCAGTGTAGAACCAGAGCGTCCAGCCAGAGCAACAGAGCAATGAAGAGAAATAAAAGGCATCTAGGCTGAAAAGGAAAATCTAAAATAGACAATCTTATTAACAGACAACCATGTATGGGGGGAGGCCCCCCCAAACAAATGCATTTATAAAAAATTGTGTATTTATTCTTACATTTTAAAACTTCAGTCATCTTCAAAGTAATCTCCATTTGATGTAATATACATATTAAGACATTTTTCCCCACTGCTCAAAACAGTTTTTGAGCATGTCAATTTTGATGCGTTTTAGTGCTTCTGCCATTTTTTGTTTCACCTCTTCCAGATTGGCAAAACTCTTCCCTCTGAGGAGTTTTTTCATCTGGGGAAACAAAAAAAAAGTCACTTGGGGAGAGATTGGGTAAATAGGGAGCGTGGGGCCTGGGGGTCATGCTATTTTTGGTCAAAAACTACTGAACACTCAATACGTTGTGGTCAAGTGCACTTGTGAGTCACCCATTGTGAATTGGGCAAATGTGTTGCAAGAGTCTTCAAAGAAAAATTCACTGAAGCCACATGCAGCCTCTCACAACAACGCCAGCTGGTAGACTATACAGATGGTTTCCTAGAACACTCACCTAGCAGGGAAAGCCTGTACTACAAGGGGCCTACCTTCCAGAAGGTAACTTTGGTTTTTCTGGGGGGGTCCCCCCTCATATGTAGAAAATCCTATGGAATCTACAAAAAAATTAGAATTAAAACTTTAGAACTACTAAAACTAATAATAATGAGTGAGTTTATCAAGACTGCAGGATACAAGATCACTACACAAAAATCAGTTATATTTTATGTGTTAGCAATAAGTAGTCAAAAATAGGAATTAAAAAAATTATTTACTATAGTATCAAAATATACAAAATCATGAGTGATAAACCTAACAGGAATATTTAAGACCAGTACACTGAAAACTTAATATTACTCAGAACAATTCAAGAAGACTTAAATAATGCATTATCAACCCCCCAAAGAGAGAAAGTCAGTTCTTAGGGGAGGTGGTATGTGAAGAATCTTCCTCTTACCTAGAAAGCGCAGACAAACATACAGTTCCAAAAAGATATAAATAAATCCATTTTATTAATCTGATTAAATATGAAAATAATGTCTAAAAAAGACATTATAGGAAAGCTCCTCCCCCCTTAGAAAAGGTTGAAAAACAGTGACTTAAATAAATGGAGAGATCACCATGTTCTCAAACAGGAAGACAGAAATAACTGAGGTGTCCTTTCTCACAACTAGATCTATAGATTTAATGCAGTATCAATCAAAATCATGGCAAGATTTTTTCTTCTTTTAAAAATTTACAAACTGATTCTAAAATTTATATAGAAATGCAAAGGGTTTAAAATAGCCATAACGATTTTAAGAAAGAATAAAGTCAGAGGACTTGAACTACCTGGTTTCAAGATGTATCGTAAAAGGACAGTTACCAAGACATTGTGGTATTGGCAAAAAGATAGGTACATGGACCAATGGAACAGAACAGAGTCCAGAATATCTATGGCCAATTCGTTTCCATCCAAATGCTAAGACAATTCAATTGGGAGTGGATAATGTTTTCAACAAATGGTGCTGAAACATTGGATAATTATATGCAAAAAATGAACATCAATCCTTACTTCACATCATATACAAAAAATGAAGTCTCATTTCCAGGTATTGGAGGGGATAAGTAAAAATGGTAGTGATTTTAGAATGTGTTAGGACTTAAGCAACCATGAACTTAATATAAACTGCTATAAACATAGCTTGGTATATATGGAGCACATGGTAAACATGAGTCAAAAAATCTATAAGACATGTACAAGGCATAAAAAGAAAGAAATCCAAGTACAAGATACAAAGAGTCATCAACATACAAGAAAAGAGCAAGAGACTAAGACACACAGATCAATGCAATAGAATACAGAGTATGAGAGATCAATGTGAAAGAATAAGTAAGTACAGAAATAAATGTATACAAATATATAACTAACTTTTTACAAACACTCAAACAGCTCAATGGAGTAAGGACAATCCTTACAACAAACAGTGCTGGAACACTGGATATTCATGTGTTAAAATAAATTAACACCAACCTAACCTCACAGTTTATACCAAAAAATTATCTCAAAATATAATAGATCTAAGTATAAAATGTAAAACTCTAAAATTTTTAGGAGAAAACTGCTGTGACCTTCAGTTAGGCAAAGAGTTCTTAAAAATTACACCAAAAGTATGACTGGTAAAATAAAAATATTTGGCACTTCATTAAAATAATAAACTTTTGCTCTGTGAAAGACATGATTAAGGGAAAAACCAGAGGGGGTGGGGCAGGGTACAGTGCAGCTATCTGCCCTCTTTGCTTTTGCACGGTTGGACAGGCGCAGGCCCCTGACACCATGAGGATCTGGTCTCTGAAGCGTGTCCTTGATGGCCCACGGGTAACTGTTCCTAGAGCTCCAATGCTGAGATGCCCAAATGCTATGAACTCAAATGTGGATGGAGTGGATGTATTGGACAGACATATACATCCTTCTGGAAAATTGCACAGACATAGATCTCTCAGCACAGAGTGGGAACTGCCTTCCATTGTAAAATCTCTCAATGGTGCAGCAAGAACCAAAACATATGTACAAAAACTTGTGTATAGTTGACTCTGTATAGAAAACCATGGAACTTAAATCCTTTACTATTTTATTGGCAAATGTGGTTTCAGTAGATGAGAGACATATACAAACCACATCCTCAGGACCCAGATAAAAACTATTTTGACTCAAGGGGCCATAATCAGTATAAAAGGAATCAGTCTCAGCTGTTATCTTAAAGGCCTGATGGCAAGTTCAACATATTCAAATGCTAACAAAGGCCGAAAACAGCAAGGGAATGGCTAATACATAAATCAAATGGGGAGAATGAAGAACTGACAGCTTCAGCAAGAGGGGGCATAAGCACACCAAGGTGGCAGCAGCAGCATTTTTAGACCAAAGATGATAAAAGTTTTCACAGAACACCCAGTCTCCGGGATCTCAACTAGTTGGCATTACATCGATTTGTTATTTAAAAATACAACTATAGACCATGGGAAACCAAGATGGGCTCCTCCATCAAATTTCTTGCTAGACTGGCTCAGCCCTAGAGGAAAGCCCCCCTCCATGCAGGGACCAACTCATCCCTGTGACTGACTCTGCTGCTGCTCTCAGGAGCAACCAAAGCTTGCCAGGCCTGACGCATCTTGTGTTACTCAGAAATAATGTTGATACTTGGAAACCCATTCAAACTCGTATGCAGAAAGGGCAATAATGACGGCAGCCAGGGATTTGCAGGAACTTGTTCCTTTGGGTAGACACCACTGCAAGCACTATCCTAATGCTTTGAATCTCAGCTTCAGCACCTGCAGCCAGCCTCTGAGGTATGGTCTTCTGATGGTGCTGTCGGCTTGGTGGAATCCCTTATGGAGGATACAGTCCATAAGAAAGAGGAGGAATATTAGCAGTTAAGGGAAGACATAAGGAAAATGGGAGAAGTGAATTACAATGAGGAACTTTTGTGTAGCTGAAAATATGGTGATCTGGAGAAAAGAAAGTAAAAGTCAGGCATTGACTGTTTATAAAGCATTTACATTTGATAGTCTTGTTGAATAGGCATTATGGTATGACTTCGTTATATCACACAGTAAGTCTAAAAAAGCCTACAGTAGTGCTAAAGTAGAAAATGCATGTGTGTATTGCAAAGCTCGCATGTCAACATGCATAGCATAGAAGGAATGCATAGCTTCTTTACCTTTTCAGGTTGCAAATGTCTGGTCCACCAAATATGGATTGTTGTTCTAACAAAGCAGTTCTTCACGTGAGTTGCCTTCAGGTCCAACCAGAGAAACTTTACCAACTATGTTCAGCATGCTACATCCCCTGGATAAAATAACCGCACTTGTTTGTAAATTAGAAAGTCTTTTTGATTTATTGCAGGTGCAATATATTGTAGATCATGCGATGAAAATAGTGTTTCTCCACACTGACTCCTCCACTGTAATGACCTATGACACTGTTCACAATCAGCATCCTGTGTGGGTTCTCCCAAGAGGGAAAAAGGTAAAATAATGCTGTTTTAAAGTTCTCTGAACAGGGGGGAAACCCCAGAATGTGGTCAGTAGTAGCTTTCTCACAGCACACCCCAGAGGCCTCTGCAAAGGAGGTTCCCTCCTGGCCTCACCTTTTCGTAGCTACTCCTCCATCCCCCAGTCAGAGTTGCTCCACCTCCTCACCCAGACTGCAGAGAGTTCTCCTTCTGTCTCCAACGTGGTGGCTCTTAATCGTACTCATTCCCCTGCCTTGGGAGTGCACTCTTTCTCAGGGGTGCAAAGGTTCAACCTTTCAAGCCATAATGGAGCTCCAAGGAGACACAGTATTTCTCTTCTCCAGTCAGTAATCCAAATGGCTCTTTTCTCATACCAGAAACAGCCAGTTATTCTTGAACTTTTTATTGACTATTTATGGCCAGGAAAAATTACTAACATAAGGTTTGGAGTATATATTTTTATATCATAAGAAAAAGTGTTGCTTAAAGTCTTAGAAAATACTTGGTATTTTGCTTCAACTTCCTTTTAGTAAACTTGGTTAATAATACTTATAAAAATACATAAAGATAGGTATTCAGTCCACCTCTGTTTCAGCAGAGGATATTAATAATATTAAAGTGATCATAAAAATAAAAATTTAAAAGTACAGCTACATTTTAGGTAGAATTTTTTAATAAGCTGAAAAGAGGCTATGTACTTGATCAAAACAAAGAAGCACAGAGTTTTTAGATAAAAGGGAAATCTGAAAATGTTAGTGTTATTTGAAATGCCTGTCTGGTTTTGAGGATTCCAGTATTTATATGAAAATTTAATATATATTTTTTAAGTACTAAGAAATTGGTGTTAAGATATTAAATCTCCTTAAGGTAAAATTTTAAAGCTTTTCATGCATTGGAACTCTATCTGCTTGGCTTTGGACCAACCCCAGAACAAAGCAGAGCCACTTCTAAATAGAAACAATTGCCCTGCTGTGCTAAACTTCAAGAGGGAACTCACTTTAAAAGAAGAAATTCTAGGTCCGGCTGTCCTTCCCATCCTCTCTCCACCACCCTTCCCTCATTCTCTATGTGCAGAAGACCCCCAGCCAAGCACTCTGCCAGGAGGTGCAGAGAGATGCTGCCAGGGTGGGCACCAGTACCACCAAGGTTGTCTTTCAGGTCGAAGATGGAGGTATAAGTAAACAAGCTTCACCTCCATGCACAACTACAGCAAAAATTACAACTAAACTACAAAACAAACATCACCCGGATTCATCAGAAAATTCAGCTCCCTGAAAGTTTGACAAGCAAGGAATTAGGAAGCCACGTTCATCCAGATGAGCCATGCTACAAAGACAGGGAGTCAAAGCAGCTCTACCTAATACACAAACAAATACAGGGAGGCCTTCAAATTGTGGAGACAAAGAAATATGGCCCAAATGAACGAACAGGAGAAAATTCCAGGAAAAGAACTAAATGAAATGGATATAAGCAACCTATCAGATACGGAGTTCAAAATACTAGTTACCAGGATGCTTGAAAAAATTACTTGGTACTGCAGTAGCACAAAATAGACCCAGGCAGAAATGAAGGTTGCATTAAGTGAAACAAAACAAACAAAAAAATCCACAGGGAACCAACAGTGGAGGGGATGAAGCCAAGATTCAAATCCATGATTTGGAACATAAGTAATAAAAAAAGCACTCAATCAGAACAGTACAAAGAAAAAAGAATTAAAAAAAAACAAGAATAGAACAAGGAGCCTCTGACCATCTCCAAACATACCAACACCTGAATCATAGGGGTACCGTAAGAAGAAGAGACAGAGCAAGAAATTGAAACCTTATTTGAAAAAATAATGAAAGACAACTTCCATAATTTGGTGAAGGAAATGGACACACAAGTCCAGGAAGCACGGAGTACCAAACAAGTTGGACCCAAAAAGGACCACACTAAGATACATCATAATTCAAATGCCAAAGGTTAAAGATAAAGAGAGAATCTTAAAAGCTGCAAAAGAAAAGCAGAGAGTTACCTACAAAGAAGTTCCCATAAGACTGTCAGCTGATTTCTCAAAAGGTAATTTGCAGACCAGAGGGGACTGGCAAGAAGTATTCAAACTGATGAGAAACAAGGACTACAACCTAGATTACTCTGTTCAGCAAAGCTATTATTTAGAATTGAAGAGCAGATGAAGTGTTTCCCAAACATGGGAAAACTAAAGGACATCATCATCACCAAGCCATTATCATATGAAATGTTAAAGTGAACTATATAGAAAAAAAAAGATCAAATCTATGAACATTGAAATGGCAACAAATGTACAACTATCAACGACTGAATCTAAAAAACAAACTAAGCAAACAACCAGAACAGGAAGAGAATCATAGACATGGAGATCATTTCAAGGGTTACAGTTGGGAGGGAGGAGGTAGAGCATGGGGGGAAAAGTGCAGGAGCTGAGAAGCACAAATCTGTAGGCACAAAATAGACAGGGAGAGATTAAGAATAGTGTAGGAAATGGAGCAGCCAAAGAACTTACATGTACAACCAATGGACATGAACTAAGGTTGCAGGGGGAATGCTGGTCTGAGGGGGGTGCAGGGTGGAAGTGAATAAAGGGGAAAAATGGGACAACTGTAATAGCATAATCAATAAACTATACTTAAAATTAATCAATGAAATATACCATATTAATGAAATAAAAGGGAAGCATAGCCCCAGCTGGTATAGCTCAGTGGATTGAGCACAGGCCTACGAGCCTAAGGGTCTCTGGGTCAGTTCCCAGTCGGGGCACATGCCTAGGCTGCAGGCCAGGGATCCAGTAGGGACTGCACAAGAGGCAACTACACATTGATGCTTCTCTCCTTCTCTCTGTAAATAAATAAATAAATAAATAATTTTTTTAAAGGGAAGAACATATGATAATCTCAATAAATGAAGCAAAAGCATTTAATGAAATCCAATACTCTGGTAAAAAACACTCCACAAACTAGAAATAGAAGGGAATTTCCTCAATCTGATGAAGCCAAATTATGAAAAACCAGAGTTAACATTATAATTAATAGTAAAAGACTGAAAAGTTTCTCCCCTAAGATGAGAAACAAAACAAGAATATCTGTTCTCACTACTTTTCTTCAACATTGTACTAGAGGTTCTAGGTAGGCCAAGGCAAGAAAAAGATATATTCAGATTATAAAAGAAGTGAAACTATATCTATTTGAAGATGATATAATTTTATACACAGAAAAATTTTTTAAAAACTGTTAAACTGGCCCTGGCTTAATGGATGACAGCTAGAAGGGGGAAAAGGCAACTAATTGATGTTTCTCTCCCTCTCTCCTTCCCCTCTTCCCCTCTAAAGATAAATAAAAAAAACTGTTAAACTTACAGGATACATAATCAATGTACAAAAATGGTTGTTTTCCCATACACTGACATTGAAAAATCTCAAAATAAAATTAGGAAAATAATCCCACTTACAATAACATCAAAAAGAATAAAATAGCCTTGTCTAGTATAGCTCAGTGGGTTTAGTGCTGGCCTGTGAACCAAAGGGTCACTAGTTCAATTCCAAGTCAGGGCACATGCCTGGGTTGTAGGCCAGGCCCCCAGTAGGGGGCACTGGAGAGGCAACCACGCATTGACATTTTTTTTCCCTCTCCCCCTCCATTCCCCTCTCTAAAAGTAAATAAATAAAATCTTTTTTAAAAAGGAATAAAATACTTAAAAATAATTTAACAAAAGAAATGCAAAGCTTTCACTGAAACCAGAAAACATTGTTGAAAAAAATTAAAGAGTATTTAAATGAATAAGAAGACATTCCATATTTATGGCTGGAAAACTTAATATTGTTAAGATGGCAATAATTCCCAAATTGTTATGCATATGTAATGCAATCCCACTCAAAAATTCAATTAGCACCCTGGCTGGTGTAGCTCAGTGGATTGAGCATGAGCCTGTGAACCAAAGGATCGTAGTTCAATTCCCCGTCAGGGCACATGCCTGGGTTGCAGGCCAGTTCCCAGCAGGGGATGTACCAGAAGCAACCATACATTGATATTTCTCTCCTTCTCTCCTTCCCTTCCCTTCTAAAGATAAATAAATAAAATTTTTAAAAATTCAATTAGCTTTTTTACATTTGGGTAAGTTGAACCTAAAAGTCATATAGAAATGCAATGAATTTTAAGTAGCCAAAAAAATCCTTTTAAAAATGCAAAAATTAGTTAATAAAGTTAGAGGACTCTCAGATTCTAATTTTGAAATTCACTGCGAAGCTACAGTAATCAATACTTTGTGTTACTTCCATAAAGACAGACATATACACTAATGGAATAGAATTGAGAGTCCACAAATGAACTCATACAATCTGTGTTCAATTGATTTTCAATTGCAAAGATATCAAGACCATTTGATGGAGAAAGAATAATATCCTCAACAAATAGTTCTGGAACAACTGGATATCTACATGTGAAAAAAGGAATTTGGACTTTTACCTCATACCACAGTTCAAAATGGATCAAAGACCTAAATGTAAGAGCTAAAACTATAAAACTTTTAGAAGGAAATATAGAGATAAATTTGCCTGACCTTGGATTACACAATGGATTTTCAGATGTAACACCAGAAGCTTAAGCACTCAAAGAAAAAAATGTATATAAATTGGACTTCATAAGAACTTTAAATTCTGTGCATCCAAGAACAATATCAATAAAATGAAAAAAAACCCAACCCATTGAAAGGGATTGTAATTTCAAGTTCACAGGGTAACTCTGTTCAGCTTTTTGAGGAACTGCCAAACTGTGTTCCATAGAGGCTGCCTTTTACATTTCCACCAGCAATGCATGAAGTTTCCAGTTTCTCCACACCCTAAATAACACTTGTTATTGCTCTTTTTTTTAATATAGTCCTGTTAATGGGTAAATACAGGTATTTCATTGCAGTTTTATTTGCAGTTTCCTAATAACTAATGATGTAGAGCATCTTTTCATGGGTTTACTGCCTATCCATATATCTTATTTGGAGAAATATCTATTCAGTTTACTTGCCCATTTAAAAATTAGGTTATTTGTTTTGATGTTTTATTAAGCTGTAAGGACTAAAACCATAAAACTCTTAGAAAAAAACACAGGAGTAAGTCTTTATGACCTTGGACTTAGCAATGGTTTTCTAAGTATGACACCAAAGACACAAGCAACAAAAGAAAAAGTAGACAAATTAAAATTCATCTAAATTTAAAACTTCTGTACATCAAAGGACACTGTCAAGGGTATTTAAAAAACACAGAATGGAAGAAAATATTTTAAAAGTGTATTTCTGCTAAGGATGCAGTATTCAGAATACATGAAGAACAAACTGATGGTTACCAGAAGGGAGAGGTGGGAGCTGGGTGGGAAAAGGGAAGGGGACTGAGAAGGACAAACATCCAGTTATAGAATAAATCATGAGGATATGATGTACAGCACATAGAATGGAGCAAAAAGAAGAACACTTACAACTCAATAACAAAAGATTTAATAAATACAACTTCTCTAGATAAAATATATGAATGGCAAAAAGCTAACACGAAAAAATGCTTAACACTATTAATCATTAGAGAAATATAAATCCAAAGTACAGTGATACCACTTCATACCCACAAGGATGGCTATGATCAAAAAATGGGAAATAAATTTTGGTGAGAGTGTGGAAAAATTGGAACTCTCATATATTGTTGGTGGAAATGTGAAACCGTACAATCATAGTGGAAAAACAGTGTGGTAGTTTCTCAATAGTTAAACATAGAATTATCTTATGACTCAGCAATTCCATTATTAGGTATACATCCAAGAGAACAAAAAACATATGTTCACATGAAAACTTGTACACAAATATTCATAGCTATACTACTCACAATAACCAAAAGCTGGAAACAGGCCAAATGTCTATTAGCTGATGAAAAGATAAACAAATTTTGATATATTCATATGATGGAATAATTGTTCAGCTATTTTAAAGAATGAAGTTTTTATACTTTCTATAATGTTGATGAATCTTGAAAACATGCTAAGTGAAAGAAGCTAGACATAAAAGACCATATACTGTGTGATTCCATTAATATTAAATATTCAAAATAGCCAAATCCATGGGGATGGAAAGTATATTAATAATCACCAGGGGTTGGGAAATGAGAGAATGAGGAACAGCAGCTTGATGGGTATTGGGTTTCCTTTTGGAATTTTGGAATGATAAAAACTAAAGTAGATAGTGCTAATGCTTACATATATTGTGAATGTCCTAAATACTACTGAATTTTATATTTCAAAGTGATTAAGATGGTAAATTTTATGCTTTGTGTATTTTACCACAATAAAAAGTCATCAATAAGAAAATAAATAGACAAAGCAGACTTGGAAGAAAATATTTGCAAAACATATATCTGACAAAGGACTTTTACCGTATTTTGCCATGTATAATGCACATCCACATTTTTGGCCCAAGCTTTCAGGGAAAAATAATCTTTTGCTTTAATTTTTTAATTCAACTTTTTATTTATTCATATTTAGACACAAAACCAATTATCATAGTCTAGGGTATTATTTTGTATACAGATATCATTATTGCTTATCAAAGTTATACTTTTAATGCATAAGCATAAATAAAAGAATAAAAAACATTTGTATAGATATGGAGTTAGTACTACCCATGTACAATGTGCATCCTTATTTGCCCCTCAAAAATCTGGGCCAAAAAGTGCACATTATCATGGGAAAATATAGTATCCAGAATACTTGTATATCAATAACTCCTACAAATCAATAATAAAAAAATAACTCAGTTAAAAAACAAGAAAAGCACCTAAACACTTCTCAGATAAAGTTTATAAATGATAATACGTTCAACATAATTGTTAGGGTAGCTGGTGATGTAAGCTGTGAAAGAATTCACACAGAGAAGAAAATGCAGAAAACAAAGTTTTATTCACTTTTCAAGAGTGGAAAGGGGCTTAAGTTTGGAGAGATACACCAGCAGCAAGATGCAGGGGCTTTGAGTTTTTATTGACTTATAAAAGGGTAAGGGAGGTTGCCGTTGTGTGGCTGCTGGGCTGTAAGGGGGGGCATAGCGATACAGGAGGTTTGGGTTGGTTTTGCATAGGCTGCAATTTCCTCCAAAGTTATCTTTTGTCTATAGCTGTGGGGGTGCAGGTAGTTAGTCACATTCTGTTCTTGCTTTTCTAGTCGTCTTCCAGTCCTGGGGACATAAGCTCAGAAGAGTAAAATGTAGTCATGTTTAACAAGGTCATAGGCCTGCTCAGCAAATGGTGCCATAATAGCAAATGGCACTGGCCTTGTATTTTGAATAATTATTCTGCAATAAATTGCTAATTAAAATCACACTATGGTACCACTACATCTCTGTAAGAATCCAGATTTTAAAAGAATATATACTGTACAATTCTACTCTAAAGTCTGAAATTAAAAAGGCCAATAATAATACCAAGTGGTTGTGAAAATGTGGAACAACAATCTTCTTCATTATTGGGGTGAATGGAAAAAATACAAAAACTGTGGGAAAGGTTTTGACTGTTTCTTATTTAGTTAAACACATACTTTCTTTAACACCCATCAATTATATTTCTAGTTAGTTACCCTAGAGAACATTCTGATATAATGGAAATTTCTACCTTGAATAGTATTATTACTGAAAGTGTGTGTCCCTCCAAAGCTGTATGTTGAAGCCCTAACCACCAATGTGATGATGTTTGGAGGTGGAGTCTTTGGAAGGTGATTAGGTTGAGATGAGGTCATGAGGGTAAGGCTCCCATAATGGGATTAGCAACTTTACAAAAAGATCAATTAATCTCTCTCTCCCCAACTGCTGCCACGTGAGGACACAGCAAGAAGATTGTTACCTGAAAGCCAGGAAGAGATTTCTCACCAGGAATTGAGTCTGCCAGCACCTCGATCTTGGACTTCATAGCCTCCAGAATGTGAGGAATAAATGTCTATTGTTTAAGCTACCTAGTCTGTGGTATTTTGTTATGGCAGCCCAAGCTGACTAAAACAATTGGGCCATGGGTAATACAGTGTATGCATTTGATAAAGTTCATCAAATAATACACTTAATTTTTGTACATTTTCTATTTTAAATTTTATCTTAATAAATGTAAAGCAATATTGAACACCATTTAGCAGTTGGACCTGTTATAGTGGTATGCGTTACCAACTCTGAAACTATTTTCTTTATATTGTAGGCTTGAGCAAATAAGTAAAAAATGGGAACCAGGTTTCTCACTGTTAGAGGAGAACATACAATAGTCCCTCCCCCATCTATGGGGAATATGTTCACAGACACATAGTGGATGACTAAAACCATGTATAGTACCTAACCCTACATATACTGCTTTATTTCTTTTCATAGATACATTTTTACTTAAAGGGAGCATATATCTGAAAGGCCAACATCACTAATCTCGCACTTTGGGGCCATTACTAAGTAAAATAAGGGTTACGCAAAACTGCAATACCATTGATCTGTTAACCAATGGCTACTAAGTTGTTAATACGTGGGGAGTGTACATAAGATTGATATGCTGGACAAAGGGATAATTTACATCTTGGATAAGATGGAGCAGAATGGCCTGAGATTTTATCACGCTACTCAGAATGACACACAATTTAAAACTTAAGACTTCCGGACCAGAAGGCAGATGAGGTAAATGCTGCGCTTGCCTCCTCCCATGATGACATCAAAATTACAACTAATTTATAGAACAATCAATCACTCTTGAGAACCACCTTAAGATTAGCTTAACAGAAGTTCTGTAACTAAGAAGCCATGTTGAGACTGGTAGAAGGGTCAGGCACACAAAATGGTCTGGTCCAACACCTACATGTGGTGATTAAGAATCAGGAGTTCCGGCCAAGATGGAGGCATAGGTAGAAACCCTTCACTCCCTTGCACAACCGAAGGGAGGAAAACGACCAATCTAAAATCAATAAACAACCAGCAGTGCCAGAAAATCAAGCTGCATGAAACTCAGACAGCCACAGAATTAAATAAACAGTCAAAAAGAACAACCAGACCAGCAGCACCACAGCGCAGCAAGGAGATTTGCCCTGTCTGGGTGAACACCTAAAGCCCCTCCCCCTTACGACTTAACAGGGGCCCCCAAAAAAGAAATAGAGCCAAAATGAAAGACCAGAGCAAAACCTCAGGAAGAGAGCTAAGCGATGAGGATATAGACAACCTCTCTGGTGGAGAATTTAAAGCCCTGGTAATCAAAATGCTCACAGAACTGATTGAGCTTGGCCAAAAAAATGAAAGATACCCAAAATGAAATAAAGTAAAATATTCGGAGAACCAACAGAACAGGAAGGAAACCAGGACTCAAAACAACAATTTGGAACAAAAGGAAGAATAAACATCCATCCGGAACAGAATGAAGAAACAAGAATCCAGAAAAATGAAGAGAGGCTTAAGAATCCCTGGGACAAACTGAAACATTCCAATACCCAAATCATAGGGGTGCCAGAAGCAGAAGAACAAGAGCAAGAAATTGAAAAATTATTTAAACAAATAATGAAGAAAAACTTCCTCAATCTGGCAAAGGAAATAGACTTTCAGGAAGTCTAAGAAGCCCAGAGAGTCCCAAAGAAGTTGGACCCAAAGAGGATCACACCAAGGCACATCATCATTAAGTTACCCAAAATTAAAAACAAAGAGAAAATCTTAAAAGCAGCAAGAAGAAAGGAAAGAGTTACCTACAAAGGGGTTCCCATAAGACTATCAGCTGATTTCTCAAAAGAAACCTTACAGGCAAAAAGGGGCTGGAAAGCATTCCAAGTCGTGAAAGGCAAAGACCTACATCCAAGATTACTCTATCCAGCAAAGCTGTCATTTAAAATGGAAGGGCAGAAAAAGTGCTTCCCAGACAAGGTAAAGTTAAAAGAGTTCATCATCACCACACCATTATTATATGAAATGTTAAAAGGACTTATGTAAGAAAAGGAAGATCAAAATATGAACAATAAAATGACAACGAACTCACAACTATCAACAAATGAACCTAAAAAAATTAAAAAATGAAAACAAAAACTAAACAAACAACTAGAACAGGGACAGAACAGAGAAATGGACACCACCTGGACAGTTTTCAGTGGGGAGGGGAAGGGAAAAAATACAGGGAAAAGGCACGGGGAAAAAGAAGCATAATTGGTAGGCATTAAACAGATGGGGAGAGGTCAGAAATGGTATAGGAAACAGAGGACTCAAAGAACTTATAAGTACAACCCATGTTATGACATGAACTAAGTGGGGGATTCTGGAAGGTTGGGGATGCCCAACCTGGAGGGGGGATAAAGAGGGACAAATTGGGAAAACTGTAGTAGCATAATAAAATATAGTTTTAAAAAAGGAATCAAGAGAGTTCTCTCAGCTGTGGAGATCTCCCTGAAGAGCGAGAAGTCCCAGCCCCACATTTGGCTCCCCTGCATGGAGCACCAGTGCCAGGAGGAGGAGTCCCCACAACATATGGCTCTGAAAATTGCAGGGATTTCATTCTGGTGAGATGGAGGACAGCTGTAGATGCAGGTATTTCATTAAAGGGCCAAAGCACAGATTAACTTACTCACAAATATACTCCTTCATCTCCAGCAAAGGGAAAGGAGTTCTAAAAGCCCCAGGGACACATGGGGAAAACGGAATTATCTGGCTTAAGGGTTAGGGCCAGAAGGGCAGTTCTCTCCCAGACAGAAGTGCTGGCAGTCACCATTGCTCCTTTATTGAGTCCTTCCCCACCCAGCCATATCTGGGTCTCCTTCAACTTGGCTAACACTGCTCACCCTACCCTGCTGATTCCCTGATACCCCACTCCACTTGACCCATGCACCAGCCTAACCCTCTTTCACCAGCTATTTCTCTCAAGCTGCTGATCCCAGTCCATGCTGCAGACCTTCCTAAAATCTCTCAAAGATGCATAACTCCAAACAAGCAGCAGCTGGCATTAGCATGCCTCTACACAAAGAAATAACATTTAAAAATCCAGTCAGAAATAAAAAATACAATAACTGAAGTAAAGAATGTATTAGGAGGCATAAACAGTAGATTAAATGAAACAGAGAATCAAGTCAGAAATATGGAAGACAAGATCATGGAAAACACCCAACCAGAACAGTAAAAAGAATCCCTTCCAAAAAAGAAGACAATTTAAGGAACCTCTGGAACAACATCAAGTGTACCAACATTCACATCATAGGGGTACTAGAAAGGGAAGAGAGAGAGTCATACATTAAAATCCTATTTGAAGAGACAATGGCTGAAACTTCCCCAGCCAGGCAAAGGAAATAAACACACAAGTCCAGAAAGCACAGAGAGTCCCAAACAAGATGAACCCAAAGAGGATCACACCAAGACACACTATAATTAATACCAGAAGTTAAAGGCAAAAAGAGAATCTTAAAACTAGCAAGAGAAAAGCAGTTAGTTATATACCAGGGAGCTCCCATAAAACTGTCAACTGATTTCTCAACAGAAACTTTGCAGGCCAGAAGGGATTGGCATAAAATATTCAGTGATGAAATGCAAAGACCTACAACCAAGATTACTCTACACAGTAAGATTATCATTTAGAATTGAGGGAAAGATAAAGAGCTTCCAAGACAAGAAAAAGTTAAAGGAGTTCACTACCACCAAACCAGTATTACAAAAAACATTAAAGAAACTTATTTAAGAAGAGTAAAAAAATTAAAATATGAATAATAAGTGGCAATAACTATATACCTATTAATAATTACTTTAAATGTAAATCTATTAAATGCTCCAATCAAAAGACATAAGGTGGCTGAATGAAGAAGAAAACAAAACCCATACATATACTATCTACAAGAGACTCACTTGGGTTTGAAAGACAAACATGGACTGAAACTAAAAGTATGAAAAAAGATATTTCATGCAAATGGAAATGAAAAAGAAAAAGCTGGGATAGCAATATTTATAAGGTCTTTCTGGAAAAGGCCCAACCATTGTTAATATCACAAGAATGGGTTGCGTGACATTGATGTAACCTGGAAGCCAAGGAGAGTGGACCAGAATGTGCATGTGTGAACAGTGACTTCACTGTACTAGGCAGTGGGGGCAGTAGACGCTGTTGAGTGAGCATGTGTACTGTGTGGCCATTGCATTCAAAATGACTGAGTGAGTAGAGCAATGCTTCGGCATCAAATTTTGTATTAGGCTTGAATATTCCTCCAGGGGGACTATTCAGGTGATTCAGAAGGCTGCAGCTATGGGCAACTGGTGATTGGCAGCTTCATCACAACCATACACCCACTCATGCATCACATCTTGTACAGAGTTTTTTTGTGAAACATCGAATCACCCAGGTAACTCAGCTCCCTACAGCCCAGATTTGGTACCCTGTGACTTCTTTTCCCCAAAACTACAATCACCTTTGAAAGGGAAGAGATTTCAGACCATGGATGAGATTCAGTAAAATACAATGGTCAGCTGATGGCAACTGGGAGAACTGTGTGAGGGCCCAAGGTGCCTAATTTGAAGGAGACTGAGGCGTCATTGTCCTATGTACAATGTATCTTGTATCTTGTATCTTTTTCAATAAATGTCTCTCTTTCATATTACATGGCGGGATACCTTCTGGACAGACCTCATATATCCAATAGACTTTAAAACAAAGGCTATAACAGTGACAAAGAAGACATTTCATACATAATAGCCAAGATATGGAAGCAATCTAAGTGTCCATCAATAGATGATGGATAATGAAGATGTGCTACATCTATACAAAGGAATATTACTTGGCCATAAAAACAGATGAAATCTTAATATTTGCACAACATAGATGGACCTAGAGGTTATTACAAGAAGTAAAATAAGTCTAACAGAGAAAGAAAAATACCATATGACCTCATTTATATGTGGAACGTAAAAAACAAAATAAACAATCAAAACAAATTCATAGATACAGAGAACGAATTGGTGGTTGCCAGGTGAAGGGGGATTAGAGGGCTGGGTGAAAAAGTTGAAGGAATTAAGAAGCACAAATTGGCAGTTACAAACAGTCATGGAGATATAAAGTACAGCACAGGGAACATAGTCAGTAATACGGTAACAGCTACGTGTGGGGGGCACTAAACCTATCAGGAGGATCACCTCATGAATATAGAAATGTCCGCCCTGGCTGGTGTAGCTCAGTGGTTGAGCGTGGGCCTGCAAACCAGAGGATTGAGGTTTGATTCCCGGTCAGGGCACATGCCTTGTTTGCAGGCCAGTTCCCAGCGGGGGACACATGAGAGGCAACCACACATTGCTATTTCTCTCCCTGTCTCCTTCCCTTCCCCTCTAAAGATAAATAAGTAAAATCTTTTAAAAAAGAAAAAATAAATGTCTGACCACTATACTGTACCCCTGAAACTAATATAATGTTGAATGTCAACTGTAATTGAAAGAGAAAAATAACAAAATTAAAATAAATGCCCTTAAATAAAACTTATGAACTGTTTATTTCCTGAATTTTCCACTTAATATTCTCCAACCATGGCTGTCCACAGTAACTAAAACTGTGGTAAGTGAAAACTGCAGATAAGGGGAGGAGCTCCTGCACGTGGTAAGGCCTAAAAGTACTACGAGATTGTGGAACTGAAGTTAGACATATCGGTACGAAGTCACAGTTCTTAATGTGTGCGTTTGTGTAACTGGAAAGCATACGATGATAGAGCGAAATGTAAACAAACAGTGACTCTAGGTTTAAAAGAATTGCAAGAGAGTTCCTTGTAATATTCCTACAGCTTTTCTGTACATTTAAAATTATTTCTAAATTAAAAGTTTCCCAAAACGGTGAAAAAAATACTGTGACTTGGCAAAGGCAACTTTACAAGGCTGCAGGGAGTGGAGGTGCTGTTGAGACTCACCCAGCGAGGAGACTTAGAAAAGAAAATCCACTTCACACATGCAGGCTTGTGAGCGTCCCCAGGCACATTTTATTACTCCTTCCAGAATTGAGGAGAAATGCCACGTGGATCTTCCTGTTTGGAAGAGGCGGCGGTAGCCTGGCAGAGAGTAGAAGTCCAGGCCAGGAGCCAGGATACCTGGGGCCACAGTCTCACTCGATGCAGCTGCGGAGGATGGCCCCTGTCCTCTGGACCTCACTGTCCTGTCCACACTACAAGGTGGCCAGAATCTCCAGCCACTCTGTTTTCACCACTCTGGATGGTCCTAAAGCCAGAATGGTGCTCGCCAGCAGCTCAAAGACCCGCTGCCGCCTCCTTGGGGGTTTCCACTTTCCAAGAATTAGTCTCTCTACTTGCTCTGGCGGCCTCTTGGAACACCAGCCTCTCAGCACTTTTCCCTGCCTTGTCCCGGGGCCAGCCCCAGGCTCGTGATGCGATTTTCCAGGCTGAGGCATCTCCTCACCCTTGGAGCCTCTAACTCACCACTGCCGCCGTCTGAGGACCACCCTTGCCCTCAGCTTGCAGATATGCAGCAGCAGCAGCAGCAGAGAATCCACTCATGTCCGACCCTCTGACCTTCAGTGTGGTAGCCACAGAGACACTTGACCTCAGGGCTCGGGGCCACTGATGCTCACTGGGCTACTACTCAGGGAGAGAGGACTCACCTGCTGGCCTGTACTGTCCACACCCTACTGTCTACTCTGGAGTCTTAGAGACTTCCTCTGCAGGCTCCTGCCTCCCCACGACAGCGAGAACATTCCCTTGTTCACTTAACACATTTTTATTGAGTGTTCTCACTCAGAGTGAGCACACACAGACCTAGAGAGCTCACATTCTGAACAGACAGGAGCCTGTAATCTCGCACAGGGAAAAGTGCTCTGACGGAGAGGAAGTAGGGGATACTCAAATTTCCTAAAACAAAAAGAGGAGAAAGGAGTTTTGGTCGCAAAGAACAGGAAATGCAGAGCCCTGAGACTGTGTCCAGTTCAAAGGATGGAGAGAGATCAGTGTGGCTCCTCAGTAGGGGCCAGAAGTGAAGGAAGGCCAGATGTGCATGTCACTCATGGGGTGACATAAATACACTTGCATTTGCAAAGGTGCCCTGAGGGCAGAGTGGAGGGTGCACCAAGGACAACACTCAGGAGCTGTTGCTGGTGAGTAGGTGATATAGCAGGGGGCTCAGATGGAGAGTCCTCCCCATTGTACTGCCAGAAGGTGGGATCTGAAATTACCAGCCTGCCCGCCTCGGGACACACCAGGGACTCTCTCAGCCACAGCTGTCTCTGCCCATCTATGGGGTCATGCCGCCCACAGAAGAGGTTTATGCCTCAGTCTCCCTGCCAAGCACTCCTGTTCAGTGACCTGTCCTGAATGACGTACTCTTTTTAAAACAACAATAACAAAAGCTTTGTTGAGATATAATTCACATACCACACAATTCATACATTCAAAGTACATAATTCAAGTTTTTAGTATACTCACAGATATGCATCACCATCAGCACAGTCCATTGTAGAAATTTTTATCATCTCAAAAAGAAAGCCCCACATCCTTTAGCTCTCTCCCCTGACCCCTCCCAGCCCCCCACCAGCCCTAAGCAACCATTAACCTACTTTCTGTCCCAGTGAGATCTGCTTGGCCCACTCTTTTCCTCCCTGCATCTGGGGGCTGACTGCTACCCTGGAGCCTATTCTGGCCACCTTCGAGCCAGCAATCTGCCCTCAGATGCCGGCTGTGTCGTCCTACCTGACTCGGGGACAGCCCCTGCAGCTGGCAGCTCCTCTTCCAGCTCTAGCTGGCCCCTCCTTTCCAGTGTCTGTTCTACCTGCTTTCAGGAGTAGCTTCCCCAAGCCCAAGGTCAGACCCCATGGGCGTCAGTTTGGGGCCTGCTTCTGTCCCTTTCCCTCTGCCAGGGCCAAGTCCCAGACAGGCTGCCACCCCCCAGCTAAAGCCCGTTCTTTGTCTCTCTCTCTCTCTCCTGAGGACAGCGCTCTGATGACCCTCCACTTGCCCATCCTTCTCATCCCCAGGATCCACCCTGAGCTTCCTCAGAGGCCTGGGTGGTGGTGGAGCACTCACTCCCCATCTCGGAAACACTAGGGAAGCCAGGTGGCCACCCAGCAGGTAGAAGGGACATCGCAGTTGTCAGCCCAGCCTCTCCTCCCTTTGCTACAGTAACAGACCTTTATTCCTATGGAGAATCCATCTCATCTGGTTTGAAGGGGCTGACACTTCCCTGTCCCCCTCACAGAGCTAGGCACGTGACTCATGCCTGAGTGAAATACAAAGAGAAATGGGAATAAAGAGAAAGAAAAAAGTAGCCCACCCCTCCCTTCAGGAGCACCCAGCCACTGACTGATGCCCGCGAGAAGTCACACTCAGGAAAGCCCAACTCCCTTACCTTGGGCCAGGAAGCAAAATGTACGCTCCAGAGTCCCCTCAGCGGCAGGCTCCTGGGGCTTGTGCCTGGGATCATAGTCTGCTCGACTTCCTCCCCTGTGCTGTCCTGCGTGCCCCTCCCTTCCCAGTCTCCCCTGGGAGCACCTCCTTAATAAATCATTTGCCCCCAGATTTGCATCTCAGGCCTGCTTCTAGGAAAGCCCACCTCAGACAGCTCCCAAGACTGAAGTTCCGGTCTAGACTTCTCCTTCAAATCCCAACATGTTTATGCAACCTCCTCTAGACGGGCCTGGCTGGCTGGCCCACCTCCAACTCCATAAGCCCTGCACTGAGACCATCCTTTTCTGCTCCTGTTCCCTACCCGCCCTGTCTCCTGATACCAAAATGCAAGGGTCACCCTCAACCACTGCGAACACCACCCATCTTCAATATCCAGCCAGTCACCAATTCCTGTAGACTCTTTATTATCCTGCGGCTTTCTCCCTCCACACCTAGTTTGCTTCCTTTGAGTACCATTTATTTCACTACAGCGCAAAGTCCAAACATCTAACAACATGATTTCTCTACATAACTCCCCTCCGTAGCTCTTGGTTGTCCTAAAGATAACCACGTCCTGGGTTCAGTGTTTGGGGTCCTCTCGGGTCTCACTGACGCCTGCTCCAGCCCAGGTCTGACAGGGCACGGAGAACACGGAGGGCTGCCCGCCCAGCCTGGCCTGGGTGTGCCACTCACGGAGACATCCTCCCCAAGCCCAGCCCTCCCCACTCAGCCATGGCACCAGCCAGCCTTTCTCTCTCATTTCCAAAAACAAACTTTCATAATTACATTATTTAGAATTTTCTGGTGGACCATTTCACAATGTGATCGCTGTGCTGTTTACCACGGGGTGTTTATATTTTGACGGTTTCTAGTTGGGCTTTGGGCAATGCAACATTTCGACTGCTTTCCTGCTTCAATGATCAGATGTGTCCTCTTGTGTCCTCTGGTTGTGTCTCCTTGGACCTTCTTTCAGAGCCCTCATGTCTGGCAACCGGCTTCCTGGGTCACATCTTCAAGAGACCATCTGGATGTCTTTAGACTGGGACCAGGGCCGGAAATCGCTCCACGGGGTTGCCACTCTGCCTCCCCGCGCCAGCACTCCTGCAGGCCATCTGGGCCACGGCGGGCCTGCACTCCTGGCTGCTCCCACCGGGACACACGTTCCTCCTTCATCTGGGGTCCAGCAGGTCACCTGCCTAGGACCACGCCCTCTTGGCTCAACCACCTTGGCTCAGTGAGAAGCAGGTCATTCCCAGAGAGAAAAATCTACATCAAACTAAAAACAGAAAGAAGCAAGAGACCAAGTGCTTTTTATAGTTTATAAAGTGCTTTCACAGGCATACATCCATTTGTGCCCTATAGGAAGTCTGGGGGGGGTGGTCATGATTAGAACCATCTTCGCTTACAAATGAGGCGTTTGGGGCTGGGAGAGAGAACGCAGGCTGCCTCCCACCTCCGCTGGGCAGCAGTGGTAGAGCAGCGACACGAAGCCAGACCTTTGGCCTCCACTGCCACGTGTCTTCCGAAATAAACAGGCACATAAACATAACCAGGTGTCCATAGTTGAGTGTTGAATGGTACAGGGCAAAATACCAACATGACATCCATGGGGGTTTCAATGGTCCAGGGAGGCTCCTGGAGGATGGCCCTGAGTTTGACCAGAAACGGCAAGAAACTGGAAGAGCCCAGGTGAGGCTCTGGACCACAGACAGGCAACAATGGTGTTAACTGCTGCATCCCTTTCCATGGGTCCTCTCGGGGTGGGGGTGGGGGCTCTTCCCATGGCACTCAGGCAGTCACTCATTCTCTCTGCTTTACCTACCAGAAAACAGAGGCTCGAACATGCAAGCCCCTGGCCAAGGTCACCCACACAGTAGGGGAAAAGCCAGGGCACAAATCCAGTGGGCCAGGAAAAGCTGGATTTGTCACCCCAGCCTCGCTGGGGTGAAAGACCACTGGGGAGAGAGCAGGGCATGAGGAGGAGCACTGGGGTTTGAGGTCAGGGCAGAGGCTGCAGAGAGGGCGGCAGGCAGGCCTCAGCACGGCAGAGTGGGAGTGTGTCTCTCTCCTTCCAGCAATGGCTTTGGCGGGCCCTGACTGTAGCCTCCCTAGTAAACAGGCAGGATGGACAGATGGACGGGGAGTATAGTTTTGGAGAGACCATGACAGCAGGCTCCAAGAGGAAGTGGGCAACTCTACTCACTGAAGGCAGTGGGTCTGAGTCCCTTGGCCAATCTGTTCTGCTTTGTTCCGCCTTGTTCTGTTTTTTGGGGCCCCCCATGGGGGAGGGAATATTTGTTTCCAATTTGGTTTCAGGAGGCTGGAGCAAGACCTCTGTTTTTCTTAAGCAAAGCAGAGACAGTCTGCATCAGGGCAGGGAGCGTGAAATCCACTCTAAGAGGTTCCATGTGTCGCTGGGATGGGGGCTGGTCCTCCCCAACACCATCACACATTCTGGCCTTTTCCCTGGATCAGAAGGGAGTCTACACTCTGCCATGTTCCCCTGACCCCCAAAGTGGCAGTGGAATAACCCAGGGCAGATCAAGGAGGTATCAAGTGCCAATCCCACAGTGCTAGACATCTTTAGAGCCAATTGGAACCAGGTTGGGCTTGTCAGTCCCACCATTCCTCCTCCAGGAAGTCTACCCTGACTACTGCTACCTATAGGATCTTACAACATAACCTCCCCACAACCTCAGGTCTAGGCAAAGTCATTGCCAATTTATGCCTGGTGAAACACTGCATTAAATCTGCCATGTTGTAGGTTTTCTACCACCTTTCTTCTATCTTGTTTTCTTATCATGTATCATAATTTTTTCGATTATATATCAAACAAATAGTTACTATATGGTTATATGGTGCTAGCTTTAGGGACATGGGGATGCTAGGAACCAGGAAATGGTTTAGACACAGACCCTCAGTTGCCCATCAGCTTGTGAAAAGGCCAGACAGGTTAACAGATGCTTAAAATTAAAAAGAGTAAGTGTTGCTCTGGCCAGTGTTACTCAGTCAGTTGGAGCATTGTCCTGTAGCTGAAAGGCTGAGGGTTTGGTTCCTGGTCAGGGCACATACCTAGGTTGCAGGTTCAATACCTGGTCCTGGTGCATACAATCCCCAGTTCAGACACATACATGGAGGGCCACCAGTTGATGCTTCTCTCTCACATCAATGTTTCCTTCTCTCCTTTCCTCTCTCTCTAGGAGCAGTGGAAAAATGTTCTTGGGGGAGGGGTAAAAAGAACAAGTGCTGATGCAATAGAGAAAAGGGACCTGGGGGTTGGGGAAGGTTTCCCAGAAGAGGTGGTTTTTGAGCTAGGTCTGAATGAAGAGCGATAGCTGCTCAGTGTAGACAGAGAGGACCAAAAGTACCATGTTGTGTGTTGGAGCAGCAAAAGCATGGTGGGAGGAAATGGCAGAGAGTTCGATTGCGATGATTAGAGTAAAAACAGTGTGAATGTTTGTTGCGCATCTCCTCTACTAGGTGTTAAGCATGGCCCTGAATGCTTCACTGGTACTAACGTATTTACTGATCACAAATACCTGATGAAGCAGATAGATGGGTGCTGTTATGGTTATCTCCACTTCACAGATAGAAGCACCAAAAGGTTAAGCAACGTGCCTAATATTATACAGCTAGCAAGTGGCAGAGTTAGATGTTGGCCTCAGACAGCCGCCGAAGCCCAAGCTCTTAATCATGATAAGGTACTGTCTCTCTGGAATGTATTACTGCATCTCTTTCAAAGGGTTGTGAACACATTACAGCACAAATAAATTCCCTTTCCAATCCCAAATGATCAGCACCATCTCCCCCCACCCAAACCATGTCCCACCAATCTCGTTTTCTCTTGTTTCCTGAGTATCCTTTCCCCAACAAGAGCACAAACCCCTCCCAGTAGAGTCTGCCTCTTAGTGTTTCCCACTAAGACCCCTGGTTGTGGCCCTCCAGGATGTGGCCCCAGTCCTGGCAGTACTTGTTAGAGGGAAGGGTTGACTGAGGCCTCACCATAAGTCACCTGAGCTGCCAAAAGCCCAGAGGCCAGCCAAGAGGCGAGCCTGAGTGTGAAATTTTCCAACTCGCCTCCCCAACCAGCTCATCCCCGAGTCCAGTCGCCCCAGGAAAGATGAGCTCACGTAGGGGCTCCCCTGTGCCTCATGGGCTCTGAACTGCAACCAGCGCTAGTGTCCCTTCCAAATCCCTAACTCGAAAAACCTGTCCGTGAGCCCCGGCTACAGAGCGTGTCCGCCATGCACAATTGGTGCTAAGGAATGGAGCCCGAGGCTGGCTCAGCTGTAGCTAAGGCTGAAAAGCAGGTCCTTGAGCAGATCCCAGGCAGACACAGCTAGAGCCAACTTTGGGGATCACGTCTGGATCCATAGGCCAAGTTGATTAGCAAAGGTGTGGCTAGAGGTTGGAGGTCTGGCAAAGAGTGCTGAAAAGGTCTGAACTGGGGCAGGAGCCATGGATCTAGGGAGGAGGGGAGGCTCCTGAAGATGTTGGAGAGGTTCTCCAGATTGGTTACAAGGGGAAGAAAATGGAGAAGGTGAAGGAAGCAGGGAGGCCAGTCCCTGGGTGGCTGAAGGAAAAGTGGAACAGTCCTTGAAGACAGGAGAGGACAAACTAAGGGGAGATGGAGACGGCAGTTGAGAAAGTGTGGATTGTGATGGACCTGGTGACACTTGAGTAGGGGTGTCCACCAAACATTTGGACATTAGCTCACTCCGAGAAGAGAAGGAAGGGCTGAAGGTAGAGCATTGCATTACATATTCACTGGATTGAGGGTCAAGGTTTTGGAAAGAGATGAGATGGCCAAGTAGGACAGCTAATACCAAAAGCAAATGGAGCCCAGATCTCAGAAAGAGGGTCCAGCTGGGGCTTAGGAAGAATCGAAGGAGCAGCAAATGAGAGTTCTACTGTGTGAAGAGAAGCCAAAAGGGCAAAGACAGAATTCTTGGGAGGTGTGGGGTTCAAGAAGAGAGGGCTAAACCAGACTTCTGGCTGGGTAAACACAGAGCAAAGGCCATTGCAGGTAGGGAGCAGGGCATCCCCCAAGTGTCGAATGAGTTAGAGATTCTTCTTCTAAACATAGGCCAAAGACAAAAAAGTCCATGTATTATATCTACCAAGGATATATGCAAGAATGTTCATAGCAACTTTATTCATAATAGCCCAAACTAGAAATCACCCATGTTCATCAATTAATGAATGGAGAAACAAATTACAGTATCTTCATAGAGTAGAATTTTTTCAGTAATTTTATTTATTATTTTATCTATCAAAATCTTATTGTATTTTTTTCATTTTTAAATTATATTTTATTGATTATGCTATTACAGTTGTCCCGATTTTGCTACATTCCCCCCTTCCACTCAGCAACCCCACTCCATCAGGCAATCCCCACACCATTGTTCATGTCCATGGGTCATGCATATAGGTTCTTTGGCTACTCCATTTCCTATACTGGACTTTACATCCCCATGGCTATTTTGTAACTACCTATTTGTACTTCTTAACCCCCTCACCTCTTCACCCTTTCCCCCCTAACCCTCTCCCATCTGGGAACCATCAAAACACTCTTTGAACCCATGATTCCATCTCTGTTCCTCTTGCTTGTTTAGTTTGTTTTTAGATTCAATTGCTAACAGATATGTATTTATTACCATTTTATTGTTCATAATTTTGATCTTCTTTTTCTTAAATAAGACCTTTTAACATTTTATATAATAATGGTTTAGTGATGATGAACTTCTTTAGTTTCTCCTTGTCTAGGAAGCTCTTTATCTGTCCTTCGATTCTAAATTATCTATTTGCTGGGTAGAGCAATCTTGGCTGTAGGTCCCTGCTTTTCATGATTGTGTCTATTTCTTGCCAATTTCTTGTAGCCTGTAAAGTTTTTTTGAGAAATCAGCTGACAGACTTATGGGAACTCCCATATTGGTAACTAACTGCTTTTCTCTTGCTGCTTTTAAGATTCTCTCTTTATCATTAGCCTTTGGCATTTTAAATATGATGTGTTTTGGAGTGGGCCTCTTTCCATCCATGTTGTTTGGGACTCTCTGTGCTTCCTGGACTTGCATGTCTATTTCCTTCACCAAATTAAAAAAAATCCTTTCATTATTTCTTCAAATAGATTTCCAATTTCTTGCCCTTTCTCTTCTCTTTCTGGCACTCCTATGATGCAAATGTTGGAATGGTTGAAGTTGTCCCAGAGGCTGCTTTCACTATCATCATTTTTTTGGATTCTTTTTTCTTCTTGTTTTTCTGATTGGCTGTCCTTTGTTTCTTTATGAACCAAATCATTGATTTGATTCTCAGCTTCATCCACTCTATTGCTGTTTCCCTGTAAATTTTGTAAATTGTTCTTTAATCAACTAGTATATCCTTCGTCTCTGACAGGATCTTTTTTATGCTGTGGGAGAGGTGGAGATGCAGAATAGGCTGGTCTCATATTCACATGTGGTGGGTAAAAATCAGGAGGAATATCTTGGGAGTGAGCAGTCCCAATCCCACACCAGACCCTCCAACCCAGGGTTCTAGTTACAGGAATATAAGTCCCCATAACCTCTGGCTACAAAAACCAGTAGGGATAGAATTGGTGGAAGAAACTACTGGATTCTCAAGCAGTTCCTTATAAATAACCCACACAGGACTTACTCAGATTCAATCCCTCTGAACTCCAGCACCAGGAGAGCAGCTTGAAAGGTACCAGTGGCATACAGGCAGAAACGAAGTGTCTGGTGAGAGCTTAGGGACAGCTTTCTCACAGACAGAAAGGCAGGCAAAGGCCATTGTCTTTTTTCTGAACCCTCCCCACTCAGAGTCACATAGCCAACAGGTGAATGCCATACCCAAGACTCCATCAACCTGGCCCCATCCAGGAGATCCCCAGAGACTCTATCCCACCTAGCTTAAAGGGCTCCCAAGCTGCTTTTTCATATGAATGGCTGGTCTTGGCTCAGGATTCATAACTTCCTAAATCCTCTCAAACAAGCAACAATCAGCCTGAATTAGCCCCCAGCCCCCAAACCACTTGCTAAGTGGCCCCAGGTCCAGCACTAATAGCTGCCAACTTAGATTCACAGCTTGGCTTTGCCTGGGAATCTCTAAGCCCAGCACAAGTAGCAGCCATCCAGATGGGTTTATAGCTCAGGCAGGGTGGTTCAGGCAAAACACAGGTGAGGGCTGACCTTGGTCTGCACCACCCAGGAATCCCCAGAGCCTTTGCACCCAGTGAACAGCTACAGACCATGTCAGAGCACCACCCTGACCCTACACAGATCCTCCACAGACGGTGGAAGATGGTGATCTATCCGTGGTCACAACCAGTGTTTGCAGCTGACTGACCTGGGTAAATCCCTCCCATTGACTTGTCAACAACAATCAAGGTTCAACCACAAGAGGAGGGTGTACTCAGTCCACAAGAAGGGCACACCTCAAGGACCCAGTTTGGGTGATAGGGGAGGTTGTGCCACTGGACCCTACAGGACACCTACTACATTAGGCCACATACCAAGACAGGGAGTCATAGCAGTTCTACCTAATACATAGAAACAAACACAGGGAGGCTGCCAAAATAAGAAGGCAAAGAAACATGTCTAAATGAAAGAACAGATCAAAACTCCAGGAAAAGAGCTAAACGAAATGAAGATAAACAATCTATCAGATGTAGAGTTCAAACACTGGTTATAAGGCTGCTCAAGAAACTTAGCTTGGACCTCAACAGCATGTTCGAATGATTTTTTAAAAAGAATGAACTTTCAGCTACATGTATGGATGAATCCCAAAATCAGGCTGAGCAAAAATAGCCAGACTCAGAGGTATATCCACTGCTAATTCCATTTGTAAAACATTCTAACAGGCAAAACTAGTTTAAAGTGATAGAGGTCATATAATGGTTACCTGAGTGAGTAAGTGAGCATCCTGGAAGGGGTATGAAGGAATTGTCCATGGAACTGATAACATTTTGTGTCTTGATCTGAGTGGTGCCAGTATGAGTGCCTGCATATATAAAGTTCATCAAGCCATACGCTTAAGATTTATACATTTTGCTTTTTGTAAATTTTAACTCAATAAAAATATAAAGTTAAGGCCCTGGCTGGTGTAGCTTAGTGGATTGAACATGGGCCTGCAAACCACACGATCGCCGTTCGATTCCCAGTCAGGGTACATGCCTGGGTTACAGGCCAGTTCCCAGCAGGGGACTCACCAGAGGCAACCATACATTGATATTTCTCTCCTTCCCTTCCTCTCTAAAAATAAATAAATAAAATCTTTGTAAAAAATGTAAAGTTAAGAAAACATCCCTGGCTGGTGTAGGTCAGTGGATTGAGTGCAGGCTGTGAAACAAAGGGTCGCTTGTTCGATTCCCAGTCAGGGCACATTCCTGGGTTGTGAGCCAGGTCCCTAGTAAGGGGCACGTCAGAGGCAACCACACAATGATGTTTCTCTCTCTTTCTCCTCCCCTTCCCCTAAAAATAAATAAATAAAATCTTAAAAAAAATAAAAGAAAACACAGAGACTAGGTGACGTTGTGGAAAATGGTGGCATAAGACATTTAAATTATCAGTCTCTCCACTGACACAAACATAAGCTAGCAAATATTGACTTAATTGGTTTTTAAATCCAAAACTTATGACAATCAGGAAAACACTTAATGAAGAAAAAAGGAAAACTGAATTTCAGTAGAAGAATACTGTGGCATTTTTGCCCACTATGCTCTTAATCCTCATTTCCTGGCATGGTGCCAGCTCTGGGGATGGTGACCTGCACTTCTGATGTGGATTGCTGGTGCTGGGAGGCTAATACAGACCTTATTTTTTAAATATTGTAACCGTATGGTTTTTTAAAAATCTGCCTGGTAATTCCCAAAGAGAAGACCCAAAGGTCAATTTTTTATTGCCCTTCCACCCCACCAGGATGGTATGGATATCCAGGCAGCAGCAGCATTTGCAGAAAGATTTAAAGTAATATACATTCCATGCCCTATCGGGACAAGAGATGGCAGATGGGACAAGTTGCCTATAAAACTCCTAAGTGTGGGGAGAAAGAGACAACAAAGGTTATTGAAGGAATAAGGACTCTGAAGGGCCATTGCACATACTGGAAAAATAGAGTACAAAGTTCATGACCAGGATGACAAACATCCTTAGGGAGACCTGAGTCCCTTGGTGTCACCTCTGGTGACTGTGGACTCCATACACGTAGCAGGTGAAGCCCACAACAGAAGCTGTAGGCAGCATGGCTTAGCATTGAAGAAATGCCCCAGCTCAGAATTAAGCTACATTAACTGAAAGAGCACTTTTTTCCTCTTTTTTGGCTCCAGGTATTTAAGGAAATCTCTCTCAGGTCACTGTCTGACCACTGAAACACTGAAACAGACTTTAGAGAATTCACACAACAAGGAATTCAATCTTTGCAAAAATAATTTGGAAAAGTCAATAAACAAATGGATAGGAAAATCAATAAAAGCGAACAAACACCAAAAAAGAAGCATTTAATTTCCAAAGTTACTACAATACAATATTCAAAATCTCAGTTTTCAACAAAAATTATAAGGCATACAAAGAATCAGAAAAGTATAGCTATTCATAGGGGAAAAAATCAACTGAAACAATCCCTGAGGATGTTCAAACATTAGACTTACTAGGTAAAGACTTTACATATACTGTTTTAAATATGGTCAGAGAGCAAATGGAAACTATGAACAAAGAGCTGAGGAAATCAGGAAATAATACGTTTTATTTATTTATTTTTTTTAGAGCAGGGAAGGGAGGGAGTAAAAGAGGGAAAGTAACAGACACGCAATGCAGAGATGTAATTTGTGACAATAATATGAAGGTAGCTGTTGAACAACAGTTCATAGGAGCAGAGATTTTGCGTATTATAGAAGTGAAGTTGATATCAACTCAAACTAGAGTGTTATAAATTTAGGCCCTTTCAGTGACTGTTAATTGTAACCTCGATGGTAGCCCCTAAAATATATTAAAAATACAGAGAATTATATGAAAAGGGAATCCAAACATTTCACTACAAAAAAAAACAATAATGAAGGAATCAAGTACCAAAAAAAGAAGATGAGCAGCAGGGATCCAAGATGGTGGCAGAATAAGTGAATATCACATTCACCCCCTCCCAGGAACAAACTGGAATTACAACTAAAATATAGAGCAAGCAACCTGAATAACCAACTGAAGACTAGCCGAAGAGAAGTCTTATAACAAAGGATTTACAGAAGAAACCACATCGAGACTGGTAGGGAGGGTGGAGATGCAAAAAGGGCCAGCCTCTCTCCTACAGATGGATGCTGAGAATCTAGAGGGATTTCAGGAATTCCCCTGAAAAGTGTGAAGTTTCAACCCCAAGCCAGGCTCCCATCCCAGAGCACCAGAGCCAGGAAGAGGTGCCCATTATAAAAATAACATCTGATTGTAAAAATCAGTAAAGATACCATCCACTGGGCAGACAGGAGTCTGCTAGAGATACAGGCACTCTTTTAAAGGGCCACCACACAGAATCTCATTCATAGCCACTCAGTTGGGGCTCTAGCGGAAGAAGGTTGAAGCAGATGAGCATCATGTGAGGAAATTCTGTGGTTTGTAACTCTAAGGAGAGAGCTGAAGGGACAGCCACCAGGATACCTGTGCTGTGTCACTTTCCCATATCACAGATGCCATCTTTCTTGGGTGGAGCACTCCCCTCCTTATGGGATCCACCTGAGGGAAAGCAATAGCCTGACATGCTGGACTCCCTCTTGCCCCACCCTGCAGAACTTGTACCCCTGCTGAAAAGTCAGCTGTCTGGGCCAGGATGTAGAGGTCTAGGCAAACTCAGGGGATATCAGTGACTAAGTTGTGTGGCTATGGGGTGAGGGCCATTCTCCCCACTTTCCTGTGAACCTGACTGGTACTTCTACCTCACGGGAGATCCCCTAGCTCCACTCTCCAGGCTCCTGGTGACCCCACCCTCCTGACTCCCCATGTCCCTACCATGCTGAGCTCAGGCTCCTCCCCACAGAATCTGGGGCAGACTTAGTTGTGTGGCTTTAGGATGAGGGCCATCTTTACCTAGCATGCATGGCAAGTGAAGAGCCTTCCATTCACATGGCCCAATCTTAGTCTGTTACACCTAATAAACTCTGCTAGCCTTACCTGGTTGACTCCCTGAGACCCTGCTATACCACAAAGTTGTGCAAGCCCCCAGCAATGTGGAAGCTAGACTTGATGTACCCTGGGACATTTGCTGAGAGGCCTCAGAAAAGTGATGGCACCACGTGTGAACCTGTGTCAGTCTGGTGAACACCACTCACCTCTGCCTGGTAACTCACTGAGAACCTACCTCATATAACTCAAGTACTTCCAAAGGCTTTTTCAGTGACTGAGCCTAACAGGCAGTTAGTAGGCTGAGGCAGGCAAAGGCATATCTTGGGGTACCTTGGGACTTTTGCCACTGTGCCAGGTATGGTGAAAGCTGGCTTTGCTGTGCAGCTTCCTTCTTCCCACACACACTCAGGCCCAGAAGAGGCAGCCACAAACTGTGGATCACTTTGTAGCTCCAAACAGGTTACCCAGGGCCAGTCACAGGCAGCATCTGACACTGACTTTCACCAGAGTTCCTCCCAAGAGGCCCCAGAACCAACATACCCAGGGCCAGCTTCAGGACAACATTAGAGCAGAATCCAATAAGCTTTACAAGCAGCATGTCCAAAAGGAGATCTAGCAGGCAACAGACCTTCTGAGTTAAATTTTGCTTCCTGTGGTCAGCACCTGCACACCAGTTTGTACACAATGGTCAGGGTTGACCCTCATAGTCAGCTAGCCTGTGAGTCAAAATCATACACGAATGGGCCAATAGCAATCAAGACTCAACTACAGCAAGAGACAAAAAAATATGTCCCAAATAAAAGAACAGATCAAAACTCCAGAAAAAGAACTAAGTGATGAGAAGATAGCCAACCTATTAGATGCAGAGTCTAAAACACTGGTAATCAGGGGACTCACAGAAATGGTTGAGTATGGTTACAAAACAGAGGAAGAAGTGAAGGCTATGCAAAGTGCAATAAAGAAAAATATACAAGGCACCAACAATGAAGGGAGGGAAACTGGGACTCAGCCAATGATTTGGAGCAAAAGGAAGAAACAAACATTCAACCAGACAGAATGAAAAAAACAAGAATTCAAAAAAAATAAGGAGAGGCTTAGGAACCTCCAGGAAAATTTTAAACGTTCCAACATCCAAATTGTAGGGTGCCAGAAGGAGAAGAGGAAGAACAAGTAATTGAAAACTTATTTGAAGAAGTAATGAAGGAGAACTTCCCAAATTTGGCAAAGGAAATACGCTTCCAGGAAACCCAGGAAGCTCAGAGTCCCAAATAAGTTGAACCCAAGGAAGCACACACCAAGGTACATTATAATTACATTACCCAAGATTAAAATGAAGGAGAGAATCCTAGAAGCAGCAAGAGATAAGGGGACAGTCACCTATAAAGGAGTTCACATCAGACTATCCACTGATTTCTTACAAGAAACCTTGCAGGCAAGAAGGGGCTGGAAAAAAGTATTAAAAATCATGAAAGGCAAGGACCTACATCCAAGACTACTGTAACCAGCAAAGCTTTCATTTAGAATGGAAGGGCAGATAAAGTGCTTCTCAGATAAGGTCAAGTTCAAGCAGTTCATCATCACCAAGCCCTTATTATATGAAATGTTAAAGGGACTTATCTAAGAAAAAGAAGATAAAAAAGATGAACAGTGAAAGGACAGCAAACTCACAGTTATTAACAACCATACCTAAAACAAAAGCAAACTAAGAGGACAGCTAGATCAGGAGTGAACCATAGAAATGAAGATCATATGGAGGATTAGCAACAGGGGAGTGGGAGGAGGAGAAGGTGGGAGAAGGTACAGAGAATAAGTAGCATAGATGGTAGGTAGAAAATAGACAGGGGGAGGGCAAGAATAGTAGGGGAAATGTAGAAGCTAAAGAAACTTGTGACACATGGACATGAACTAAAGGGGGAAAAGAAGGGGAGGGGGTATGCAAGGTGGAAGAAAATGAAGGGGGAAATAGGACAACTGTAATGGCATAATCAATAAAATATATTTAATTTTTTAAAAAGATTTTATTTACTTACCTTTAGAGGGGAAGGGAAGGAGAGTGGGAGAGAAATATCAATGTATGGTTGCCTCTCATGTGTCCCCCGCTGGGAACTGGCCTGTAACCCAGGCATGTGCCCTGACTGGGAATCAAACCATGATCCTTTGATTCACAGGCATGTGCTCAATCCACTGAGCTACACCAGCTAGAGCTCAATAAAATATATATATATTTTTAAAGCATGAAAGGGGAGGGTGTAAAAAATATGAACAGTAAAATGATAACAGACTCACAATTGTCAACAACTGAACCTAAAAACAAAAACAAACCAAGCAAACAACTAGAACAGGAACAGAATCACAGAAATAGATATCACATTGAGGGTTATCAGCAGGGAGGGGGAGGAGGAAGAATGGGGGAAAGGTATAAGGGATAAGAAGCATAAATGGTAGGTACAAAATAGACAGGAGAAGTTTAAGAACAGTATAGGAAATGGAGAAGGCAAAGAACTTACATGTATGACCCATGGACATGAACTAAGATGGGAGGATGATGGGGGGATGCAGGGTGCAGGGCAGAGGGGAATAAAGGGAAGGAAAAAATGTGACAACTGTAATAGCATAATCAAAAAAATATTTTTAAAAATAAATAAACTCATGTAATCTAACTGCAAAAGATAATAATAAAATACCTACCTAGGATAGGAATAAATTTAACCAAGGATGTGAAAGACCTATACTCAGAAAACTATAAGACACTAAAAACAGAAATTGAAAAAATGTATAAATAAGTGAAAGTATATGCCATGTTCATGGATAGGAAGAATTATCATTAAAATATCCATACTACCCTAAGCAATTTATAGATTCAATGCAATTCCTACCAAAGTACCAATGGCACATTTCACAGACTAGAACAAATATTTTAAAATTTTACATGGAACCACAAAAGACCCCAATAGCAATCTTGAGGAAAAAAAACAAAGTTGGAGGAATCACACTACCTGATATCAAATTATACTCCAAGGCCATTGTAATCAAAATAGTCCCCCCAAAAACTGATATGTAGATCAATGAAACAGAACAGAGAATCCAGAAATAAACCCACATGTTTATGATCAATTAATATTTGACAAAAGAGGCAAGAATATACAATGAATTAAAGATAATTTATTCAATGACTGGTGTCAATCAAATTGAACAGATACATGCAAGAAATGAAATTAGACCACCTTCATACACCATATACAGGAATAAACTAAAAACTGGTTAAAGACTTAAGTGTAAGATGTGAAACCATAAAAATCCTAGAAGAAAACATAAACAGTAAAAATCTTGGATATTTCTTATAGCAACATTTTTTCTGGGCAAGGGAAACAAAAGAAAAAAATAAACAAATGGAACTACATTAACTAAAAACATTTTGCACAATAAAGGAAATTATCAATAAAATAAAAAGACGGCCCATTGAATGGGAGAACATATTCACCAATGATACATCTGATAAGGGGTTAATATCCAAAATTTATAAAGAACTGATACAACTCAACATCAGGAGCAAAAACAGTCCAATTTAAAAATGGGTGAAAGGGTTTTGTCCTGACTTGGGCAGTGGACAAACACAGTGGCTCCCACATTAACTGAGAGGCTGTACTCCCTGCTATACCACAGACCCTCCACCTTTGCCCTTTCCATCATCATGGGCACCCTGTCCTTCTAGTGCATCTTCAAAAAAACCAGGCACAATCTATGAATATATCATCCAGGGTAAGTTGTGGAAACACATTAAGCGTAAGTATAAGAACTAGTTCCTCAGAGGCTCCCATTAAAGCCAGAAGGACCAGGTCCACCCATTACCTGTTTGCCCAGAGTTGGGGTCTCAGCTTGAGATGATACTCATGTCACCCTCCATGGACCATTTTTAGCTGCTCTTACAAAATGACTTCACCTGTCAGACTCTATAACTTCTGCTATATTTGATGTTTAGTCAGCATCATCAGCAAATAAATGTAAATAGTCCTTGAAAAAATAAAAATAAAAAGTAAAAATAGGCAGAGGACCTGAATAAACATTTCTCTATAGAGATGGTCCACAGACATATGAAAGGATGCTCAACGTCCCTAATCACCAGAGAAGTGCAATTTAAAAGCACAATGAGATATCACCTCACATTTGTCAGAATGGCTATCATCAATAAGTCAACTAACAAGTGTTGGTGAGGATGTGAAGAAAAGGGAACCCTGGCACACATGTGATAGGAATGCATATTTGGTGTAGTCACTGTGAAAAGCACTATGAAGTTTCAAAATTTCATACTAATTTTTTTAATCAAAAATTTAAAAGGGCCCTGACTGGTGTGGCTCAGTGGACTGAGCACCAACCTGGGAACTGAAAGGTCACTGGTTTGATTCCCAGTCAGGACACATGCCTGGGTTCCAGGCCAGGTTGGAGGCCTTGTGAGAGGCTACTGATATCTCTCACACACTGATGTTTCTCTCCCTCTCTTTCTCTCAACTTCCTCTCTCTAAGAGTAAATAAATAAAATTCCTTTTAAAAAATTAAAAAGGGAACTGCTTCATGACTTAGTGACTTCACTTCTGATAATATATCTGAAGAAACCTAAAACACTGATTTTAAAGAACATAAGCACCCCTATGTTCACTGCAGTGGTACTTACAATAGCCAAGATTTGGAAGCAGCCCCAGTGCCCATCAGTAGATGAGTGAATAAAAAAAGCTGTGGTACATATACACAATGGAATAGTACTTGGATGTAAAAAAAAAAAAAAAATCTTACCTTTTTCAACAGCGTGAATGGACCTGGAGGGTATTTTGCTAAGTGAAATAAGCCAGTCAGAGAAAAACACATACCATATGATTTCATTTATATGTGAAATCTAGTGAACAAAATTAATTAACAAACAAAAATAGAAACAAAGGGTGAGATTTTCTCAATTATTTTTATGACCAAGTAGTATTCCATTGTGTAAATGTACCACTGCTTTTGCAACTGGGAGAGGGGAGGTAGGGAAAGGTGGAAGAGGGTAAAGAGGGAAAAAAAATGGAAACAGCTCTGGCTGGTGTGGGTCAGTGGGTTGAGCACCAGCCTGTGAACCAACAGCTCACCAATTTAATTCCCAGGCAGGGAACATGCCTGGGTTGCAGGTCAGGCTCTCAGCTGAGGGTGTGTGACAGGCAACTGGTCGATGTTTCTCTCACACATTGATGTTTCTCTTCCTCTCTTTCTCCTTCCTTCCCCTTCTCTCTAAAACATAAATAAAATCTTTTAAAAAATAGAAACAGACTCATATACAGAGAACAGACTGACAGGTATAAGAAGGGAGGGTGGTTGGGAGGCTGGATGTAAATGGTAAAGCAATTAAGAAAAAACTCAGACACAGACAACAGTATGGTGGTCACTTGAGGGAAAGGGGGTTAAGGGTGGTAGAAGAAAATAAAGGGGTGATAAATGGTGATGGAAGAAGATTTGCATTGTGTGTTCCATGGGATGGTGAACACACAATGCAAAATGCAGATGCTGTGTTATAGAATTACACACCTGAAACCTGTATAATTTAGTTAACCAATATCACCCCAATAAATTCAATAAAAATAAAAATAAATAAATGAAAATAATAAAAAAGAAAAGGGAGAAAAGGAAAAATAGAGTCAAAGGACAGATAAAGAGTTTCCCAGACAATAAAAAGTTAAAGGACTTATCACCACCAAACCAGAAAAAAAAAGTTTTAAAAGACACAGAACAAATAGTAAAATGGCAGAAGTCATTCCTTAACAGTAATTGTTTTCAATGTAAATGAATTAAACTCCCCAGTCAAAAGGTAGAGATTGGCAAAATATATTTTTAAAATAATAATAGCCCTGGTTGGGTAGCTTAGTTGGTAGGATCATCATCCCATACACCAAAATGTTGCCGGTTCAACTACCAGTCAGGACACAAAACTGGGCTGTGGGTTTGATCCCTAGTTGGGGCACATATGGGAGGTGATTGATTGATGTTTCTCTCTCACATCCATGTCTGTCTGTCTGTCTCTCTCTCCCTCTCTCTCTAAAATCAAGAAACATACCCTTGGGTAAGGATTTTTTAAATGTTTTAAATATGATAATAATAATTCAACTATATACCGTCTATAAGAGACTCACTTTAGACTTAAGGACACAAATAGGTTAAAAGTAAAAGGAAGAAAAAAAGATGTTCCATGAAAACTATAACCAGAATAGCTAGGATAGTTATACTAATTTGAAACAAATTAATTTTAAGTAAAAACTGTTACAACAGACAAATAAAGACATTAGGTATTAATAAAAACGTCCGTTCATCAAGAAGATACAACAATTGTAAACATTTATTCACAAGAGTCTCAAAAATGTTTTTAAAATATTGACAGAATTGAAAAAAGAAATAGACAGTTCTACAATAAAGTTAGAGATTTCAACACTCCACTTTCAATAATGAGTAAAACATCTAGTCAAAGAATCAATAAGGAAAAAGAGGACATGAACAACATTATAAAACAATTAGACCTAACAGATCTACATAGACCATCTAGTAAACAACATTGAGCACACATTCTTCTCTAGGGCACATGGAACATTCTCCAGGATAGACCATATGTTGGGCCACAAAACAAGTTTTAATAAATTTTAAAAGATTGAAATCATATTTTCTCTGACCACAATGGAATGAAGATAGAAATCAATAACAGAAGGAAAACTGGAAAATTCACAAATATGTGGAAATTAAACAACACAATCTTAAATAACCAATGGTCTAAAGAAGAAATCACAAGGCAATTAGAAAATACTTAGAGGCAAACGAAATAAAAGCAGAGCATACCAAAACCTACAGGTCATAGCAAAAGCAGTGCTTAGAGGGAAATTTATAGCAATCAATGCCTACATTGAAAAAGAAGAAAGACCTCAAAATAATAATCTAACTCTATACCTTAAGGAATTAGGGGAAAAAAAGAGCTAACTAAATCCAAATCTAGCAGAAGGAAGGACACAATAGGGATTAGAATGGAAACCAAGAAATAGAAGACAGAAAAAAAATAGATTCTACAAAACCAAAATTTGGTTCTTTGTAAAGACCAACAAAACTGACAATTTTTCAGCTGGACTGACAAAAAAAAAAAAACAGTTGGGATGACTCAGATAATTAAAATCAGAAATTAAAGAATGAACATTACTACTGATTTACAGAAATAAAAAATATTATAAGAAAATACTATGGCCCTGACTGCTGTGGATCAGTGGACCGAATGCCAACCTGTGAATGAAAGGGTTGCTGGTTCTATTCCCAGTCAGGACACATTCCTGGGTTGTGAGCCAGATTCCCATTTGGGTGTGTGTGAGAGGGAGACATTTCTCTCCCTCTCTTTCTCCCTCCCTTCCCCCCAAAGTTCAAAACACTGGTAATTAGGGGATTCACAGAAATGGTTGAGTATGGTTGCAAAATAGAAGAAAAAGTGAAGGCTATGCAAAGTGTAATAAAGAAAAATATACAGGGAACCAACCGTGAAGGAGGGAAACTAGGACTCAGATCAACAATTTGGAGCAGAAAGAAGACATAAACATTCGACCAGAACAGAATGAAGATGCAAGAATTCAAAAAAAATAAGGAGAGGCTTAGGAACCTCCAAGACAACTTTAATCATTTCAACATCTGAATCATAGAGGTGCCAGAAGGAGAAGAGAAAGACAAGTAACTGAAAACTTATTTGAAAAAATAATGAATGAGAACTTCCCAAATTTGGCAAAAGAAATAGACTTCCAGGAAGTCCAGGAAGCTCAGAGAGTCCCAAATAAGTTGGACCGAAAGAAGCACACACCAAGGCACATTGTAATTACATTAGCCAAGATTAAAATGAGGGAGAGAATCCTAGAAGCAGCAAGAGAAAAGGAGACAGTTACCTACAAAGGAGTTCCCATAAGACTATCAGCTGATTTCTCACAAGAAACCTTGTAGGCAAGAAGGGTCTGGAAAGAAGTATTCAAAATCATGAAAGGCAAGGACCTCCATCCAAGATTACTCTATCCAGCAAAGCTATAATTTAGAATGGAAGGGAAGATAAAGTGCTTCCCAGATAAGGTCAAGTTAAAGGAGTTCATTATCACCAAGCCCTTATTATATGAAATGTTAAAGGGACTTACCTAAGAAAATGAAGATGACCAAAAATATGAACAGTAAAATGATAACAAACTCACAACTACCAACAACTAAACAACTACTAAACCTAAAAACAAAAACAAACCAAGCAAACAACTAGAACAGGAATAGAATCACAGAAATGGAGATCACATTGAGGGTTATCAGCAGGGACGGGGGGTTGGGGGGGTGGGAAGGAAGAATGGGGGAAAAGGTATGGAGAATAAGATGCATAAATGGTAGGTACAAAATAGACAGGAGGAGTTAAAGAACAGTATAGGAAATGGAGAAGCTAAAGAACTTATATGGACTTCCGCCAAGATGGAGGCGTAGGTGGAAGCACTGCACATTCTTGCACAACCAAGTTTAAAAACAACAAAGTTTTAGCAACAAAAATGCAGCCAAACCACAGAAAATTGAACTATATGGAAGTCTGACAACAACAAACCCTTCAGCCAAATCGGTAAGAGGGGCAGAGCCAGCAGCAGAGTGGGGTCGGGCAGGAAAGATCCACTGGACCTACCGGGGCCCACGACCCAGGCGCACCAGCAGCCATGGGCGGATCCCAGGTGTGGAGTAGTGGGTGGACACACCGAGGGCGCAAGGTGGTGGACTCACTGAGGGCTGATCTCAGTCACATATTTGTGTGCAAATAAACCAGAGAAGGAGCGAGCAGTGAGACGGACTGCGCAGGCTCCAGCAGCAGGAAGTGGCAGAGGGGACCGCTATTGTCCCTCTTTGACCTCGCCCCCACATACAGTGTCACAAACCAGCGACCTGGGTGGCCCTACCCTGGTGAACACTTAAGGTGCCTCTCCTCATACCTAACAGGCACGAACAGATCAAAACATGGCTCAAGAACAACTCAGAGCCCCAGAGCCAATAAATCTAAGTGATGAAGAAATAGCCAAACTTTCATATGCACAGTTCAAAACACTGGTGATCGGGATGCTCACAGAACTGGTCGATTTTAGTCACAAATTAGAGGAACATATGAAGGCTAAACTAATTGAAATGAAGGGAAATGCACAGGAAACCAATGGTAATGGAAAGGAAACTGGGACTCAAATCAATGGAGTGGACCAGAAGGAGGAAAAAAATGACCAAACAGAAAAGGATGAAGAAACAAGAATTCAAAAAAAGGAGGAGAGGCTTAGGAACCTCCAGGACATCTTTAAACGCTCCAACATCCGAATTATAGGGGTACCAGAAGGGGAAGAGGAACAGCCACCAGTGGAAAACTTATTTGAACAAATAATAAAGGAGAACTTCCCCAATGTGGCAAAGGAAATAGACTTCCAGAAAATCCTGGAAGCTCAGAGAGTCCCAAAGAAGTTGGACCCAAAGAGGAACACACCAAGGCACATCATAATTACACTAGCCAAGATTAAAATGAAGGAGAGAATCCTAGAAGCAGCAAGAGATAAGGGGACAGTCACCTACAAAGGAGTTCCCATCAGACTGTCAGTGGGTTTCTCAAAAGAGACCTTACAGGCAAGAAGGGGCTGGAAAAAAGTATTCCAACTCATGAAATTCAAAGACCTACAACCAAGATTGCTCTATCCAGCAAAGCTGTCATTTAGAATAGAAGGGCAGATAAAGTGCTTCTCAGATAAGATCAAATTCAAGGAGTTCATCATCACCAAGCCCTTATTATATGAAATGTTAAAGGGACTTACCTAAGAAAAAGAAGATAAAAAAGTTGAACAGTGAAAGGACAGCAAACTCACAGTTATTAACAACCACACCCAAAACAAAAGCAAACTAAGAGGATAGCTAGATCAGGAGCAGAACCATAGAAATGAAGATCACATGAAGGGTTAGCCACAGGGGAGTGGGAGGAGGAGAAGGGGGGATAAGGTACAGAAAATAAGTAGCATATACAGTAGGTAGAAAATAGATAGGGGGGAGGGTAAGAATAGGGAATATATAGAATCTAAAGAACTTGAGACACATGGTCATAAACTAAAGGGGGGGAATGGTGGGAGAGGGGTGTGCAGGGTGGAGGGGAATGAAGGGGGGAAATGGGACAACTGTAGTGGCATAATCAATAAAATATATTTTAAAAAATAATAAATAAATAAGGGGGAAAAAAGAACTTATATGTATGACCCATGGACATGAACTAAGGGTGGAATGCTAGTAGAAGAGGGGTTGCAGAGCAGAGGCAAATAAAAGGCAAAAAAAGTAGGACATCTCTAATAGCACAATCAATAAAATGTACTTAAAAAAAGAATAGTATAGGAAATGTAATAGCCAAAGAACTTTTATGCATGACCCATGGACATGAACTAATAGGAGGGATTACTGGAGGGAATTGAGTACCAGGTAGAAGGGGACAAAGCTGTAAATATTGGGACTACTTTAATAGCATAATCAATAACATGTATTAAAAATGAAAAAAGAAAGAAAATACTATGAACTATATCCCAACAAATTAGATAACCCAGCTAAAATGGATGAATTACTAAAAACACAAATTAATGTGCGCGGCAAGGAGAAATAGAAAATCCAAATACACTGATAATAAGGAGATTGAATCAGTAATCAAAAACCTCTCAACAGAGAGGAACCCAGGACCAGATGGCTTCACTTGTGAATTCTACCAAACATTTAAGGAAGAATTAACACCAATCCTTCTCCAGATTGTCCAAAAAAATCGAACAGAAGAAAACACTTGCTAATTCATTCTATGAGATCAACATTACACAGATACCAAAGCCAAAGAAAAATACTACAAGAAAACTATAGACTAATATTCCTTATGAATATGGATTCAAAAATCCTCAATAAAATACTAGCAAACTGAATTCAGCAGCATATTAAAATAATTATACACCATAATCAAAAGTTATTTCTCCCCAGAATGCAAAAGTGATTCAACACATGAAAGGCAAGCGATGTAAAATACCACATTAGCAGAAGGAGGAGGAGAATCATGATTAGTTCAGTTGGTGCAGAAAGAGCATTTGAAAAAAATCCAACACTCTTTCATGACAAAAAATAAATAAATAATAAACTAGGAATAGAAGGGAAATTCCTCAACAAGATATATGTAAAACTCAGAGCTAACATTATACTCAGTGATGAAAGGCTGAAAGCTTTTCTCCTAAGATCAGTAATAAGACAAGGATGCACACTCTTACACTTGTAGTCAACATAATACTAGAAGTTCAAGCCAGAACAATTAGGCAGAAAAAAGAAATAGAAGACATCCAAATTGGAAAGGAAGGGGTAGAACTATGCCTAGTCACAGATTATAGAGTCTTATATAGAGAAAATCCTAAAGAATTCATACATATGCATTCAACTGTAAAAGCTAAAAAACTCAGCAAATTTGAAAATAAAAAATCAACACACAAATATCAGCTGTCTTTCTATTCACTTTCAATGAACAATGCAAAAAAAAGGAAATTTAAATAAAAATTCTATTTAAGATTGTATTGTTAAAAAAGCCTTCAGGGGGCCCTGGCTGGTGTAGCTCAGTGGATTGAGCACGGGCCTGTGAATCAAAGGGTCGCTGGTTCGATTCCTAGTCAGGGCATGTGCCTGGATTGTGGGCCAGGTCCCCAGTATGGGGCACATGAGAGGCAACCACACATTGATGTTTCTCTCCCACTCTTTCTCCTTCCCTCTCTCTAAAAATAAATAAATAAAAGGGGTTTTTTAAGCCCTCAGGGGGACTTCTGGAAAAAATGGAGGCATAGGTAGACATGGCTCACCTTTTCATACAACCACACCAAAATTACAACTAAAATATAGAACAATCATCACTCAGAACCATCAGAAATTGAGTTGAATGGAAGTCTGACCACTACAGAATTAAAGAAACCACATTCATCCAGACTGGTAGAGGGATGCAGGTGTTGAGTGGGCTGGTCCTTTACCCACATGTGGAGGGCAAAAATTCAGGAGGGATATCTCAGGAGTGAGGAGTCCCAGACCCACACCAGTCCCCCCAGCACAGGGTTCCAGGGCCAGGAAAATAAGTCCCCACAACTTCTTGTTGCAAAAACCACCAGAGATTGAGTCAGTGGAAGAAACTTCTGGAGCCCTGAGCAATTCCTCTTAAGGAGCCCGCACATGGACTCACCTATACAGACTCATTCCCTCTGAACTCCAGCACCAGAGCAGCCGCTTGAAAGGCACCAGTGGTATAAAGGGAGAAACTGGAGTGTCTGGCACCAAGGTGAACAGCAGCCATTATCTATTTTCTGAACCCTCCCTCCACAGAGGCAGCAAGCTGGTGCCATATCTGAGACCATCAACCTGGAAAAAACTGTTTGACCTGCCCTGGAGATCCCCAGAGACTTGACCCTACCCAATTTATGGGCCCACCCAAACTGCTCTTCCATATGAATGGCTTGTCTTGGCTCATGCTTCACAACTTCCTAAATATTATCAAACAGGCTCAGCTGGCCTCAGTGAGTCCCAGGCCCAGACCTAGCAGCAGCCAGCCTAGTTTCACAGCTTGACATAGCCTGGGACTCTCCAAGCCCAGCATAAGTAGCAACCATCTCAGAATGCTTCATAGCTCAATCAGAGCCACCCCAGGCAAAACAAGGTGGGGGCCAGCACTGGGCTGCACCACCCGGGAAATCCCAGGGCCAACGTATCCAGTGGACAGCTATGGATCATATCAGAGCATCACCACCCTTCCCCTGCACAGCTGATCCTCCAAGGAGAGCAGAGGTTAGTGGTAAGTAGTCAGAGCCAATCCTTGCAGCTTACTGGACTTGGTAAATCCCTCCCATTGATCTGCCAACGGCAACCAAGCCTCAACTACAAGAGGAGACTGTACTCAGCCCACCTGAAGGGTATACCTTGAGGACACAGTTTGGGTGATATGGGCTGTGCCACTGTGCCCTGTGCTATAGGGCACCTACTACATTAGACCATGATACCAAGATATGGAGTCAAAACAGCTCTACCTAATACATAGAAAAAAACTCATGGAGGCTGCCAAAATAAGGAGACAAAGAAACATGGCCCAAAGGACAGATCAAAACTCCAGAAAAAGAGCTAAATGAAATGGAGATAAGCAATCTATCAGATGCAGAGTTCAAAACACTGGTTATAAGAATGCTCAAAGGAACTTAGTGAGGACCTCAACAGCATAAAAAAGATCCAGTCAGAAATTAAGGATACACTGATTAAAATAAACAACAATTTACAGGGAAACAACAGTAGAGTGGATGAAGCTGAGAATCAGATCAATGGTATAGAACATAAGGAAGCAAAAAACAACCAATCAGAATAACAAAAAGAAAAAAGAATCCAGCCCTGGCTGGTGTGACTCAGTGAACTGAACACTGGCCCTCAAACATAAAGGTTGCAGGTTCAATTCCCTGTCAGGACACAAGCTTGGGTTGCAGCCAGATCCCCAGCTGCGGGGCATGCAGAAGCAACTGATTGATGCTTCTCTCACATATAGATGTTTCTCTCCCTCCCTTTCTCCTTCCCTTCCCCTCTCTCTGAAAATAAATAAAATCTTTAAAAACAAAAAAGAAAAAAGAATCCAAAAAAATGATGAAGTGTAAGCAGCCTCTGGGACAACATCAAGAGGTTCAACATTTGCATGATAGTGGTGCCAGAAAGAGAAAGAAATTGGAAATCTATTTTAAAAATTAAAGAAAAAAAAACTTCCCTAATTTGGTGAGAAAATAGACATGCAAATCCAGAAAGCACAGGGAGTCCCAAGCAAGATGGATGCAAAGAGGTCCACTTCAAGACGCATCATAAGTAAAAAGCCAAAGGTTAAAGATAAAGAGAGAATCTTAAAAGTAGCAAGAGAAAAATAAGTTGGTTACCTACAGGGGAAGTCCCAGGAATGTCAGATGATTTCTCATAAGAACCTTTTCAGGCTAGAAGTGATTGGCAAGAAATATACAAAATCATGAAAGCAGGGACCTACAACCAAGATTGCTCTACCCAGCAAAGATATCATTTAGAATTGAAGGGCAGATAAAGAGCTTCCCAAACAAGGAAAAACTAAAGGATTTCATTGTCATCAAACCATTATTATATGAAACAGTAAAGAGATTTATTTAAGAAGAAGAAGATCAAAACTACGAACAACAATATGGCAATAAATATATGTGTATATGTTAGCAATTGAATCTAAAAAACAAACCAAGCAAGCAAGATCAGAGAGAATCATGGATACAGAGAACATTTTGATGGTTGCTAGATTGGAGGGTTTATGGGGGAATGGGTGAAGAGGTGAGGAAATTAAGAAGTACAAATAGGTAGTTACAGAATAGCCATGGGGATGTACAGTATAGGAAATGGAGTAGCCAAAGAACTTACTTGCATGACCTGTGGACATGAACAGTGGTGGAGGGATTGCTTGTTGGAGTGGGGGTTGCTGGTTGGATGCAGGGCAAAGGGGGGGAGGGACAACTGTAATTGCATAATCAATAAAATACTATTTTTTTCATTTATCTTTAGAGGGGAAGGAGAGAGGGAGAGAAACATCAATGTATGGTTGCCTCTAGTGCGTCCACTGCTGGGAACTGGCCTGCAGGGAACTCGCTTGCAACCCAGGCATGTGCCCTGACTGGGAATTGAACCGCAATCTTCTGGTTCGCAGGCCTGCGCTCAATCCACTGAGCTACACCAGCCAGGGCAATGAAGTACAATTTTTAAAAGCCCTTAGGAATAAATTTAATCAAGGAAGTGCAATACTTGAACATGAAAATCTACAAGACATCGATGGAAGAAATTAAAGAGGACATAAATAAATATAAATATATCTTGTATTCATGGATCAGAAGATGTAATATTATTAAGAGAACAGTATTACCCAAAGAAGACAACAATACTACCAAATACAGATTCTATACAATCTGTATTGTATTGTATTGTATCAAACCTCCAACATGCAATTTGCAGAAATCAAAAAATCCACCCTAACATTCATATGAAATTTCAAGGAACAGAAATAGCCAAAACAATCTTGAAAAACAAAACCAAGGTTGGCAGCTTCATACTTACCAATTTCAAAACTTATTAAAAGCTACAATGATTTTTTAAAAAAAGAGATACTGGCATGAAGACAGACATATAGACCAGTGATTTTCAACTGATGCGCCACAAGAACTTTCAAAACATGCAATATCTGACTACTTAGTCAAGGGCATTGACCTTTTCCCTTTTAGACTGTCAAATAAAAAAATGGCAATAACCAGTACAATGATAGCCATCCAACATGAGTGAGTCAAAATTATACCTGTATTTTATCAGATTGGCAAAAATATACATATTTTAGTGTGTGGCAGATTTTTAGCATTTAGTTTAGTGTATATGAGGTGAAAAGGTTTAAAATGACTGATATAGACCAATGTAATACAGCAGAAAACCACATCATTGCCAACCCCAGAACTATGGCAAATTGATTTTTGACAAGGATGCCAAGGCCATTTGATGAGGACAGAACAGTCTCTTCAACAATCAGTAATGGAGGACTTACAGCCAAGATGGAGGTGTAGGTGAATACACTTTACTTCCCTGCACAACCAAAAGAAGGGCAATAACAATTTTAAAAACAAAAACACAACCAGAACTATCATAAAATTGAACTGTATAAAAGTCCGACAACCAAGGAGTTAAAGAAGAAACATTCATCCAGATTGGTAGGAGTGGTGGAAAGGTGCAGCCAGGGTGAGGAGGTCATGTGGCAAGGTGGCAGTTGGTGGACCCGGCAGTCCCACATTCGTGTGAAGAGGAACAATTGGGAAATGATACATACAGTGCAACCCAGGGCTCCAGTGTAGAAAATAAAGCCTCAAAATCTCTGGCTGCAAAAACCTGTGGGGGGCCCTGGCTGGTGTGGCTGAGTGGATTGAGTGCCAGCCTACAAACCAAAGGATCGATTCCTAGAGGGCACATACTTGGTTTGCAGGCCAGGTCCCTAGTAGAGGGCGCATGAGAGGCAACCGCACATTGATGTTTCTCTCCCTCTCTTTCTCCCTCCTTTCCCCTCTCTCTAAAAATAAATGAAAATCTTTTTTTTAAAAGCCTGTGGGTGTTGAGGTGGTGGGAGAAACTCCCAGCCTCACAGGAGAATTCACTGGATAGACCCATGGTGTCCTAAAACATACACAAACCCAACCACCAAGGAATCAGAACCAGAAGGGCCCAATTTGTTTGTGGGCAGTGGAAGAACTGACTGAAAGTGGGGCAAGAGCCGAGCAAGTGGCATTGTTCCCTCTCTGACCCCTCCCCCACATACAGCACCGAAACACAGTGAAGTGGGTTGCCCCACCCTGACAAATACCTAAGGCTCTGCCCCCATAACATAACAGGTGCACTGAGACAAATAAATATATTCCAAATGTAAGGACAGATCAAAACTCCAGAAAAAGAACTAAGCGGTGATGAGGAAGCCAACCTACAAGATGCAGAGTTCTAAACAGTGGTAATCAAGATGCTCACAGAAATGATTGAGTACAGATGCAAAATAAAGGAAGAAGTGAAGGTTATGCAAAGTGAAATAAATAAAAAAATACAGAGAACCAACAGTGACAGGAGGGAAACTGGGACTCATATCAACAATTAGGAACAAAAGGAAGAAATAAACATTCAACCAGAACAGAAAGAAGAAACAAGAATATAAAAAACAAAGAGGTTTAAGAACCTCTGGGATGAGTTTAAATGTACCAACATCCAAATCATAGGGGTGCCAAAAGGAGAAGAGAAAGAGCAAGTAATTGAAAACTTATTTGAAAAAATAATGAAAGAGTCCTGGCTGGCGTAGCTTAGTGGGTTGAGCACGGGTCTCTGAACCAAAGGATCAAGGTTCAATTCCCAGTCAGGGCACATGCCTGGGTTGCAGGCCAGTTCCCAGCATATTTTAAAATAATAATAATAACAGAGAACTTCCCTAATTTGGTGAAGAAAATAGAGATAGAAGTCCAGGAAGCACAGAGAGTCCCAAACAAGTTGGACCCAAAGAGGACCACACCAAGACACATCATAATTTAAATGCCAAAGGTTAAAGATAAGGGGAGAATCTTAAAAGCAGCAAGAGAAAAGCAGATAGTTACCTACAAAGGAGTTTCCATAAGACTATCAGCTGATTTCTCAAAAAACAATTTGCAGACCAGAGGGGACTGGCAAGAAGTACTCAAAGTGATGAGAAGTAAGGACCTACAACCAAGATTACTCTCTCTAGCAAAGCTATCATTTAGAATTGAAGGGCAGATAAAGTGCTTCCCAAACAAGGTAAAGCTAAAGGAATTCATCATCACCAAGGCATTATTATGTGAAATGTCAAAGAGACTTATTTAAGAAAGAGAAGAAGATCAAAACTATGAACATCAAAATAGCAATAAATTTACAACTATCACAAATTAAATCGAAAAAACAAACTAAGCAAACAAGCAAAACAGTAACAGAATCATAGATATGGAGATCACTTGGAGGGTTATCAACTGGAGGATGGAGGAGGGAAGAGGGAGAATAAGGGAAAAGGTGCAAGGATTAAGAAGTACAAATTGGTAAGTACAGAACAGACACTGGGGTGTTAAGAGCAGTACAGGAGGAATAGCTAAAGAAATTACATGCATGACCCACAGACATAAACTAAGGCGTGGGTTGAGGGAATAGGGGCTACAGGTAGAGGGGGGCACAAGGGGGAAAATTGGGACAACTGTAATAGCATAATCAATAAAATATATTTTTTAAAAACTCTGTGGAGCAATAATCTAATTAAAAAATGAGAGTATTTGTAAATTATATATCTGATCAGGGTTTCATATATAAAATATATAAAGAACTCCTACAACTCAACAACAAAAAGACAACTCAATTTTAAAATCAGCAAAGGATTTCAATATACATTTTCCATAGGAAAAATGAAAATAAACAATAAGCACATGAAAACATGCTCAAAATTATTAGCTATTAGGGAAATGCAAACTAAAACCACAGTGAGGTACCACTTCATCCCTACTATGATGGCTATAATTTCTTTTTTTAATTCAAAAAAATGGTAAGTATTTCTCTGCATCTCTGGCAAGGATGCAGAGAAATTGAAACACTCATAAAATGTAATGGAATTGTACAATGGTGCGGCTGCCATGGAAAGCACTTTGGTAATTCCTCAAAAAGTTAAATATAGAATGACCGTCTATAACCCAGCAATTCCACTCCTAGGCATACACCCAAAAGAATTAAATGCAGGTTAGGTATTTAATGTTTCTTCACATGTTGACACCTTAATTCCCCAATGTGATGGCATTTGTATATGGGGCCCTTGGGAGATACTTGCAATTAAATGAGGTCATAAAGGCGGGGTTTCCATCCAGTAGAATTGGAGACCTCATAAGAAAAGGAAGAAAAAGGGATCTCCCTCTCCCTCACTCTACTTCCCTCCCTCCTTCCTTCCACTCACCCTTCCTCCTGTCCTCCCCTCACATGGGTCCACTGGGGAAAGTCTGTGTGAACACACAGTGAGAAGGTGGAAGGTGGCCATCTGCAAGCAAGAGAGTTCTTACCAGAAAACTAATCAGCCAGCACCTAGATCTTGGCCTTAGCCTCCAGACCGTGAGAAAATGAATGTCTGACATCTAAGCTACCTAGTCTATAGTATTTTGTTATGACAACCCATTCAAATGCTTGTAAAGGAATGTTATTTTGTTTTAAATATTTATGAAGATTTTATTCATTTATTTTTAGAGAGAGGAGAAGAGAGGGAGAAAAACGTTGATGTGTGAGAAAAACACTTGGTTGTCTCTCAAGGACTGGCCCACAGCCAGGAATGTGCCCTGGTTAGGGGTTGAACCAGTGACCTTTTGGGTTCACAGGCTGGCACTCAATGCACTGAGCCACAGTAGCCAGGGTGTGTATGGGGATGTTCTTAGCAGTATGCTATTCACAATAGTCAAAAAGTGGAGACAACCCACATGATCATCATCTGATGAAGGAATAAACAAAATGTGGTATATCCATACAATAGAATATTATTAAGCTTTGAAAAAGAATGAAATCCTTAACAAGCAAAACAGGGACAAACTCATAGGTACAGAGCAGGCTGACAACTCGGGGGTGGGGGGTAAGGGTTAGAGGATGGAGGGAGTGGGCCAAAAAGAGAAAGAACTTATGGACACAAAGAACAGTGTGGTGAATTGCCGGGGTGGTGGAGGTGGCACAGGGTGTGGGTGCGGAGGGTGGGAGGTGGGTAAATGGCAATAGAAAAAATACAATAAAATTTTTTAAATGAAAGGAAAAAATAAATGAAGCTCTGATACATGCTACCACGCAAATAAACCTTGAAAACATTGTGCCAAGTGAGAGAAGCCAGGTGTTAAAAGACATATATTGTATGATTCCATTTATATGAAATGTCTAGAAGAGGCAAATCACAGAGACAGAAAGTAAAAATACAGGTCACCAGGTGCAGACAGTGTTGGGAAATGAGGAATTATTGCTTCATGGATACAGGGCTTCTGTTTAGGGTGATGAAAAAATTTTACAAATAATGGTGATGATTGTACGACATTGTCAACTTAATTAGTACCATTAAATTGTACACTTAAAATGGTTAAAATGAAAATTTTTATTATTTACATAATATATAAAAGTATATATACATATATAAATAATATATATTATGTTTATAAAAATATATATTTACCACAATAGAAAGAAAAAGAGAGGGGGAGGAAAGGAGGAAGGATGGGAAGAAGAGTGGGAGGGAGGGAAGGTGAGAAGAAGTGGGGGAGGGATTGAGAAAAAGGGAGGAAAAGAGAGAATACAACAGAAAACCTACAGCTCAGAATTATACTCACAGAAACAAAAAATACTCCCAGGGAGGGACCATCTCGGGGCGTGAGCACTGAGGATGCAGGTGATCAGTGGGCCAATGGGACATGCCCAGGGATGCCCTGCCCCGCCCCCTCGGCCCAGCGGGGTTTGCCTGCTGCTGGCAAGCTCCTGGCATGAGGATGGCTGCCCACCTGAACTTTGTCCTATCTTTCTTGTCTGCCTGGGGCTCTCTGACACCAGAGAACTTGCTGGGTACCACCCAGAAAGGCAGGGGATTTGATGACCCCATGCACAGCCACCCATTAGAGAATAAGTGAAATGCCCTACAGTTCATTAAAAGTAAATAAAAGTAGAGATTCATTTCCTCAGTTGCCATAGCCACATTTCTAGTACTCAGTAGCCCCCATGCAGCTGGCGGCTAGCATACTGCACACAGTAAACCTAGAATATCCCCTTCATTGTAGAATGTACTATTGGGGTCCCCAGGATATTGGACCCCAGCTGCCTGCTCACCAGCGCATCTTTTGTTGGCTTTTCTCCCTTCCCCGTCTCCCTCCCACCAAACCTTCCCTGTGTGTCCTGGGGTCTCCCCCAGAACAAAAGAACTGCACCCAAGTCGTCTCAAGATCTGCTTTCAAGGGAATGTAAATCAATGCACTGGTGATGTTGGTAAGAAGACAGCTGGGGTGAGTTAGTCAAGGCCACCTGAGAGCCCCTGAAGTAGCTGAGGGACTCTGTTCCTGATCTGTCCTGATTTCAGGTGAGAGATGACAGGTGGAGGAACACCCACAGGCCAATAAGCAGGAAGACCTGGGTGTGAGCAGCCTGGCCCCTCAGTCTCTGAGTGATGGCAGTAGGGGGTCAGAGTCTCTGGTTGTCCCTTTCCCCCTCCCACGCAAAGGTCCCAACCCTGCCTGCGGCCAGGCAGGCAGCACAGGCACTGCGTCCCACGCAGCTAGGGGTGGGAATCCCTTCCTACAGGGACCTCCATGTTCCCAACAAGGACCTGCAGGCTCAGAGCGGGGAGGCAATTCCTTGAAGACCACACAGCTGCTGAGGAAACTGAGCTGGGTCCTGAGGCCAGGTCTCCTGATACCTAGGTCCTCACTGTGCTCAACCTGCAGGGAAGACATGGGGGCCTCAGGAGTCTGGGGAAGTGCAGGTTCCAGGCTGTCTAAACCTGAGGGGCTGGCATCTCCCAGCTGGGGATCATTCGCAGGGCCTCAGAGCAGCTGGCCCCCCTTCCCTGGTGAGTGCCCTTCATTGGGCTAAAAGGAACGTGGCTCCAGTGGCCCTGAGAGGCTGCTTCATGGAGGGAGCAGTCGGCAGAGTGACAGGGAATGGGGGGACATCCTGGGACAGAGGGTTTTGCCATCTCACCCTTTGCCCCTACATTCCCTCATTCCCTGGAGTCTCCTGAAGCAGGACTGGACCAGCTGGCAGCCAGAGAGCTCAGAGCTATGAGCACTGTCCTGGGGCACTGTCAAAATTAAATTAACATTTTTTCCATTTCTCCTTTATTGCAAGCATATTGAATGCTGTTGCACAAACTCCATTTCTCTGCTGGCTCTTTCACCCCCTGGTTCTTAGCCTGGGCTCCCAGGACAGGCCTGGCAAAGGGTGAGGAGACAGGTCTCATGCCACCTCCCCAGCTAAATCCTCAAAAGCCCTGTTGCCCTAGAGATGGAGCTAAGTGCCAGCCCCAGACACAGGGGTCCCCTTGACCACCTACTCTCCTCCTCGCCTGTCAGCCCTCCTAACTCCCAGGCCCCACCCCTCTTTGCCCCTCTTCCATAGTATTAGAAATCCCAAAGGAGGAGAAGTTCCCATACCCACCAGCCCACGGCAAAAATGCTCAGAACCAGACAGCAGGGCACAGAGCTGGGAGTGCAGCCGGGATTCCGACTGCGTCATCTCACCAGAGTCCCCACTGAGGGCTCAGGCTCTGCTGGGACCATGCATTCGGTCAGAGGTTCACACCGAGCACTACCCCTACAGTGGAGACACCCAGAAGGATCGTGCACAGAGTTTGCCCTCAAGTGGGGGGCGGGGGCAGGTACAACAAGGCAGCGATGGCATGAGGCATGGTAAGAACAGGGCCGTCACCGAGGAGGGGACCTAAGAGTTCAGACGGCAGTTTGCTGAGTTGAGAAAAAGAAAGCGTGTTTCAGGCAGAGGGAATGGCTGGTAAAAGATTAGAAGAAAGAATCGGTGTGGTGCAGTTGGGGGTGATGAGCAGGGGCGGTGAACAGAACATAAGGTGATGGTATTAGACCTGCGTCAGGCTGGAGGGAAGGTCAAGGACCTGGCCACAGAGGACTTTGAGGGTTCATGGGCAGGGGGGAGCCAGGGAAGGACATTGAGCTGGGGAGCGGCAGAGTCAGGTTTGCATTTGCAGGAGCTCCCTCTGGCTCCCCGTGGAAGGCCAGCTGCTGGGGCAGAGACCAGTGATGTGGATGTTGCAATAGTCCTGGCCAGCTAGGATGAGCTCAGAATGAAGGCAACAGCAGTGGGGAGAGAATAAAGTCAAGGAATCGCATGGATCGGCTTTGGTCGACCAACGGGACCAAGGATGAGGGAGAGGGAGGAGTCCAGGTGCTGCTCACCTCCGTCCCCAGGAATCAGGTAGGTGGTACGGACCTTTGCAGGGAGGGAGAGCCCTTGGGAGGAGCAGGGCTGGGGGAGCACAAACAGCTGAGTGCGAGGATCTGTGGGCCACCCAGCTGGGCTCATCATTTTGATTCTAGACATGCACGCCTGGAGCCCTGTGGAGGGAAGGGCTGGCCATCCTATCTGGGAACTGCTGGGGCAATCCTCAGCAGCATCTGGTAATCAGCCACTGGCCCGGGGAGAGGATGGTGAGAAGAGAAGAGGGCCTGGGACAACCACCAGCACAAGGAGAGGCTCAGAGGGAGGCTCTGGGGGAGGCAGGAAGAGACCAGGGCCAGCAGGGGTGCATAACAGGTGGGTCAGTGACAGCAGGCTTTGGGGGCAGCAGGGAGGAGCAGTCATACTTAGTGACTAAGAGCTCTGGTGCCCAGACCTCCATCTGTGGAGGACCGGGGACAGAAACCGAACTGGAGAGGGTTCTTGAGAGAATGGGTAGTGAGAAAGTAGGGAATGGGAAGTGTAGACAGCGCTGAAGAAATTTGGCCATGGACAGATGGAGAAAGCTGGGGTAGGGGACCAAGAGAGAGATTTTTCATTTTAAGATCGGAGGGAACTGAGTGCAGTGACGTGCTAAAGGCTAGGAAATGTTTGCAGATCGGACAGAGAGCAGGGATGACTACTGGGGTGAGGTCTCTGTGTCCAGAGGACATGTAGCGCTCGGGGGACGGCTTTTGGATGAGTGAGTGAGCAGGCACAGATGGCGGGAGCTGGCTCAAGTGCCATGCAGGCCCCTTCATATTGGGGACCGGAGGGAATCCAAGGCGAGCTGAGCAGGAGGATTTTGTAGATGGGGGCAGGATAGAGCAGGAGTCTCCATGGGGCAGCTTATGTGCTTGGACTGAATGGGGGAGCAGAAGGAGGTCCTCTACCACCTGTGCCCCCGGCCGCTTCCACCCTCCCCATCCTCCAAGAGCACATGGAATGTTGGGAGTGGGCTGGAACAGGCACAGCTAGCTGCATGGGGAGGGGCAGGAGTGCGGGGCTGCAAACGGCCTCAGACTGAAAGCCGGGGCCCAGGCCCTGCCCAGCCCTACCTTGGACTCTGCATGCGACCAGCAGCAGACCACCTTGGAGCCCCCATTTTCCCTGCAGAATGGGGATTTGGTGTCAACGTGCTGTCAGAGTGGTGCGATGTGGCATTCCATGAATCTTGCGTCTCAGACCTGTGGAATTCCGAGAAGTCAATACTGTATAATTCCAGACTTCTAAAATTCTGTAACATAATTTCTGTATTGCCACCAGGGATGGGTCCAGCAGACATCTCTCCCCTCAAAATTGCTCTGTCTGCCCATCCCAGCTGCCAGCTCTCCTCTCCTCCCTTCTCCCCATCCACTCTGGGCACAGCTAGCTTCAAACACAGCCCAAGTGAGCACTTGGCAGGCGGGGCCGTGATTCATGCCCCTCCAGCAGGCTTCGTGGCTAGCCCGCCCGCCAGAGTATGCAAGACATTCTTGGCCTCGCCTTGCGCTCAGGATTAGAGGAGCGGGGGCGGCTGGGGCTGGGGGAGACAGTGCTCTCCGTCCTCAGCCAGGCACAGGGCATCCAGGCACGAGCAAGTCTTAAGTGGCCGCCAAGCTGGCCACGGGGGAACATCATCCCATAAACCAAGGCCGTGTCTGAGACCCAGACATCGGGGTTGGGTGGGGACATTCAACAAAGGCCGCCACCTGCTCCATGTCCAGGGAATGAAGAAGGGCCAGGAGTCTGGGGCAGGCGAGGCTGGAGGCTGCTCCCCCCAACCCCCAGCCCTGTTTCCCTTCCTCCCTGCGGGATACTGGCCCACTCCACCTCCACTGTCCGGATCCCAGGCTCAGCTGAGAGCATGAACCCTACTCCTGGACAGTCGAGGGGTGGGAGAGCTCATGTGCCCCCGGTCTCCCTGCAGGTCCTTCCTATGCTCCCCCACTCCCCATGCTTTCACCCTCAGATCGCCATTTCAGAGCGAGATACGCCTCCCTAAAAGCAAGCCTCACCAGCCAGAGCTGTGCACATACACACACAGAGATGCGCTGACACACATGTGTGCACACGGAGACACACACCGGTGCATGCAGACACACATGCACTTTGCAGCCAGTGCCCCAGGGCAGGGCCTTGCCCCCTCAGACCAGCACCCTAGACCAGGGCTGTATCTCCCCCATCAGACCCGAGTTCCGGGCTCTTGTCTCTCCCTGAGGGGGGATAGGAGAGGGTGGCGTGGGGACCTTGCTCGGCCCAGTGAACAGAGATGAAAGATGGTGCCGGGTGCAGGCTCTCCTGGTCCCTGGAGAAATTTATGTGCCAAGGACACATATAAATAGTTTCGGACTCAGGGCAAGAGGCCTGAGCTAGACCAGTCACCGAGGGGAAGCTTCTTGTGAGGTGACTTTGAAGAAAGGGCTCCGTCCGGGCCCAGGACAGGGAAGGCCAAGCCTAGGCAGCTAGCAGCAGTTTTGCGTCTGGTGGGGGCAGTTCTCCACACACACAGACAAGGCTGCGGCTGAACCCTGAGCAATGCCTCCTGCACCTCCTCCAGGCCTTGATGGTGCTGCCCTCCAGACAGTCTTCAGCCCAGACCTGGGGCCCTGGGGCTCTGCGGGAACAGAGGAAAGGGCTTGAGTTTTTGGTCAGCCCACCTAGATTTAACTGCTGACCCTCCCTCCCCCTGCTTCCCCATTACTCGACCTTTCTGAAGCAGGTTTGCTCATCTAATTTATGGAGAACAGGGACAGTAACCCCTACATTGGAGGGGTCCTTGTGGTCAGTGAGATCACATTTGTGAGGTCCCCTGGGGTGTTCTTTCCCTTGGTTGGCCACAGGTGACAACAGGGTGAGACGCAAGAACAGCTAATGCAAGTCCAGCCTGTTCCTCATCCCGCAACCAGCACCAAGTCCTCCGGAAGTCACCGAGACAATGCAGGGGGTGGGGCAGAAGGAGAGTGGCTAGCCTTGGGAGGGATAGCCCCAGTGGTCCTTGCGGGAGGGCAGGGCCCCCTCCACCAGTAACTGGAATCCCTGGCACCTCGGGGCTTCCTCAGGAGTCGTTATCTTTCCAGGGGCTCATGGCGGGCAGTCCAAAACAGAGGCCCCAAGTTCCTGGCCCCAAGCCCCTGCTGGATGGAGAGGGGAAGGGGTCCTCGGCCCCTCCTCAGTAGGGATGAAGAAGGGACAGAGGCCAGACCGGACTCGGCAGGCATCCAGCCCCGGTCCATTTCTGATCTAAGCTCTGAGACCTCTCCCCACAGGGGCACCCAGCCAAGCCCCTCGGAGGCTGGGTCAGATCCGGAGGACAGCTCGGCCCAGGGACAGAGCTCGCTGCCTGTTCAGTCCTTAAAAGTCCATCGGACTGAGTGCTTCTCCCTGGTGGAGGAGCCTGCGTGTGCAGGGGCTGCGTTCCCAACGTGCCATGGAGAGGGAGCCTACCAGAGGTCTCCCCAGGAAACACCTGGCCCCGGGCCAGGTCCTGGGAAGGGACCACAGCACTAGGTCCTCCAGCTGCGGCGAGGCATGGGGGGGGTGGGCTGTGCGGTGAGAGTGGGACTCATTAAGAGGGAGGAGGAAGGTGAGGCAAAAGGGGTTCAGAGAGAGGAAAGAGGCTGGGGGTGCTCACTGAAGGGGAGGGTGGGGCCTCCTGAGGGGCCTCAGCCCCTCGGGTCACAGGAAGCGGCAAGAGACCCTCCTCATCCTCAGGCTTCCCAAACCCAGCTGGGTTCTGCTGCACAGCTCTCATTGGTTGCTGTCCCTAGGCCACACCCTCTGGCCTCCTGCCTGCCTGGCCTGACAGTACCACCTTGTCCCTCTCCATCACGGGCTTCAGTGAAATCCAGGGCAGATGGCTCAAGGTTGGAGCCCTCTCTGAGAACATCTAGAAAAAGCCCTGGGCAGTCAAGCAAGTGGGATTTGGGCTCCAGATCCGGTTTGGGCTCTGTGCCAGGCATATAAGCACAGGGACCCCTCCCCAGAATTGCCCTGGGGAAGGAGGGGCACAGGCCGAGAATCGGATCCCTACACACACAGAGACCCAAGCTACTGTGTTTCAGCTCTGGCTGTGAGCTAGCCCTGGGGGCAGTGGTCAGCTCCCTCTGGCAGCCCAAGGAAACCTGCCTAGAAGATGAGGCATGACCACCGAAGCTGGGCTTGAAGGAGGAGGCAGCCAACCAGGGGCAACTGGGGGGGGGGCTGTCCAGGGGCAGGTGTGTGGCAGGTGTGGCAGGGAGAAGGACACGGCAGACTGAAGAAGTGGATGGGCGCTTCACACACAGCTGGCGAGTGTTGCCAAGGGGGTCCTCCAAGAAGTAGTAACAGGGAGTACACAGAGGTGTGTGGGCGGGGAGGGACTGCCTGCGAGAGGGACCCTGGCCCTGATATTCTCCCTGAGGAGCAGGACAAGAAAGAGGGGGCTGCTGGGGGCTGTTCGCCCCAGGGTTGCCGCTCTGCCTCCTCAAGCTGAGGGAACATCTGGATGCTGCACCCCCCACCCCACCACACACACAGTTCAACCACGGGGATGCACTATAAAGAGGGTGATGGTGTGGCTCATGCCATCGTCTTCAGGCTCTGTGGAGATCAAGGGCGACACAGGCTCCCAGACCCCAAGCCCATAAGCCCACAGGGGCTGTGTGTGGGTCAGAGCAGCACCCGTTCCTCCCCACCCTTCTCACCACCCACCACCCAGGAATGCAAGTTGCCCTGGAAATACTGTTTAGGTACAAACACTTCTTCTGGAGATATCCTGGGAGGAAAGGACAGGGGCAGGCGTCTGGAGGAAGGCCAGGCCGGGGAGGGGCGTGGGGAGACCCCTCCTGGTTACCAAGTGGCCCTGGTCCCCGGGGAAGGGCAGGCCAGGACTAAGTCGGCCTTTCCCAGGGCCCACAGGGAGAATGAGGGGTGGAAGGAAGAGTGACAGAAAGGGGGCAAAGGGCAAAGGAGAGCCCAGGACCAGGGTCCCAAGGACAGAATTGCACACTCTGCTCTGCTACTGGATCTGGGCCTCAGTTTCTCTGCCTATAAGCTGAGCACATGGTCCCCGTGGCTCTTTCGACTCTGCTTTTCCACCTCCCATGCTCTCCGCTGCTGTCAAGGCCCCCCCCCCCCCATGGGGAGCGGGACCATGGGCCCGGCCCGCTCAGCCCCTGGCGAAAGCTTCTCTCTACTACCCATGTCTCTCCTCCTCATAGCCAGTGCGAGAAGGAGCAGCTGGTTGGGTATATGGGGGTGCCACCAGGGGGCCCGAGCCGAGAAAATAGCCTGGAAGGGCAGGGTGGAGAGGATTTGGAAATTTTTAGAACCTTGACAGCTGGAGCCCCGTGAGTCAGTGGGGCAGGTGGAAGTGATTAGGGACTGGCAGGAGGAGCAGCGGGGCGGAGACAGGAACCAAGTGCGGGGAGCTTGAAGCTCAGAGCCCCGCGGTGGCTTCCTCCCAGACTCGAAGCCCCAGAGGCCCATGGCTGCTGTGCGTGTTTGGAGGCACCAAGTCAGGCTGTGCGACCAAGCCGACATGCTGGGAGACCAGGAGTCTAGAGGTGGGCGCCCAGGGAAGAGAGAGGACTCTGGGCACTGGAAGACGTGGGGTCCAGGGCCGTGCCTCCTGCTACTGGCTCCATTCTATTTTCTGTCCAGATAGGAGAGTTTCTCAGTGCCTGCCCCCTGTGTCTACTTCCCCTTCCAGAAGGTTCTAGGACCACCCCCAGTAGTAATGCCGACAGTCCTCGAACAATCCAATGAGACACCCCACCTTGGGAAGCTCCTCTGTGTCCCTCAAATGATATCTCATCTCTGGGGCAGGGAAAAGCAAAGAGTAAGCCACTTTCCAAAGAATTCCATTTTAAACCATTTATCAAGCCCCTCCTGGGCAAGGCCCATGCTAGGTTCTGAGGATCTTGAGGAAAGCCTACTGAATTCCTGCCCTTGAGAAGTACCCAGTCAAGCAGGAGAGACTGTCTGTCATACATGGCCCTGCAGAATCAGGGTGCCCGAAAATGACCCAGCAGAGTGCATGCAGCAGCTCCCAGGGCGGGGAGACTATGAGGTGGGGGCTGCGGAAAGCGGGGCCTGGGCCTGGAGAGGATGAGGAGGAGGGTCCTCGAGGTGAGAAGGAGGCCAGGAGGGAGCAGGAGGGCACTGCACCCGCTGCTCAGCCATTCAGGCTGGTGAGCAGGGAAACCCCTGCTTCCATGGAGCAGTGGGGTGGGAGCCAGATCAGAATGGACAGAGGGGCCGAGACAAGAAAAGGAAGTGAAGGTGACCAGAGACCAGCTACAGGGGTGGGACATGCCTGACAGAGGTAAGTCCTGAGGGGGAAGGGTTTGGAAAGCAGAGCACACACACACACACACACAGCCTGGCCCGGGGCCCCAACCCGAGCAGCAGCCGCCCGTCAGCCAACCACAGATCCTCGCCACAGACCAGCCCACAAATCTACAAATCACTGCAGCGCTCAGATGTGAGCATGGCTGTGGACACCACACCTAGCCCTTCCCAGAGCATCTCCTGGTTCCACTTCCCCTCCACCACCACCCCATCCTCTCAGTGCCCAGCCCACATTTACTGATGGCCGTTCTGTTCCAGGCCCCTGCTGGGCTCTGTGGCACACAGGTACCGGCCTATGGAGGGAGACAGACAGAGAGTCTTGGGAGCCATGGCTGACTTCTAGAAGGAGGGATCATTCAACCGAGGAGGTGGGGACCCTACGGTAAAGAAGTGGCTATGGAGGTGAGTTCGCTATCAGGAGCGGGAGTTCGCCAGGCAGGCCGGCGTAAGGGGATGCCTGGCCACAGAGATGGTGACTTCAGGGGCCTTCACAAAGGATGCGAGGCAGACCCAGGGAGCGAGCAGAGGTGGACGATGTCAGAGCATTGGCACTGCAGGCCTGAAGGCCATGGGGGTTATCAAAAGGTTTAAGCAGGGAGGGTCTGTGTTATAGGAAGACCACCCTGGTGGACTGCGAGCAGGCCAGCGTAAACCCCAAACTTACTGGCCACACGTGAAGAAGAGGGGACAGGCACAAGCGGGGCTTAGGGAGGGAAAACCTAGGATTTGGTGACAGTGTGTAGGGAGTGGAGGGAGGTAGAAGGAGGCATCTGGGAAGCAGGGAGGACGGAGGTGCTCCAGGTGGGGATGCAGGCAGTGGGGGAGGGGAGGATGTGGTAGCATCACCGAGCCTCCCCAGGATCCGGCAGCTTTGCAGCACCTGGGACATCTCCGTCTGTGATGATATCCACAAGGCCCGTCAGCACGGAGCTAGAAACAGAAGTCTTTAATGAGGATGAAGGATGTTAACAAAAGGCCGGGGAGCTCACAATGTTCTCATGGATAAGACGGGAAGACACTGGAGGCTGTAAGAGGGAAAGCGATGCAATAACACTTAGGAGAATCATTTGGGCAGCAGCAGGGAGGCCGGGGCAGAAAAAACTGGAGGCAGGGAGACCGAGGGTGAGAGTGAAATGTCCCCTTAGAGGCCAGGCCCCCAACGGCGGCCAGGGTAGGAGAAGCGGTCACAGAGCAAGCCCTGGGAAGCTCCCGGCCGAGGCTTACCAGTCACAGGGGATGTCACTTTCTACACAAATGGTGTCTTGACAAGATGGGTCCTAAGTTACATGGACGCTGGTGCTTTATGTCAAATCCTATTTTAAATGGCTCAATCTAAAGCTGAAACTAAGAAAACAATTCCGCTTGCAATAACATCAAAAAAGAATAAAACACTTAGGAATAAACTTAGCAAAAGAAGTGAAAACCTTGTACAATAAAAGCTGTGCATCACTGAAAGAAAGTAAAGATACAAATAAATGAAAAAACATCCCACCTTCACGAATCGGAAGACTTAATATTATCGAGATGAAAATGCCACCAGAAACAGACTCAGTGTCATTCCTGTCGAAATCCCAATGGCTCTTTTTTTTGCAAAAATAAAAAAATTCATCTTCAATTCGTATAAAATTTCACAGGGCCCGGAATAGCCAAAACCATCTTGAAAAAGAAAAACAAATCAGAGGACTCACACTTCCTGATTTTAAGACTTATTGCAAAGCTAAAGTAATCAAGACTGTGTGGTACCGTCAGGACGGTAGATATATCACTCAGTGGAATAGAAATGAGAAGTAAACCCTTACACTTATGGTCATTCAATGGGGAGAGAAGAGTCTTTTCAACCAGTGGCACCAGGACAACTGGACACCCACATGCAAAAGAGTGAAGTTGGACCCCTGCCTCACACCATATACAAAAATTAACTTACTGTAAAATAGACTTAAAGACCTAAGTGTAGGGGCTAAACTATAAAACCCTCAGAGGAAAACACAGGGGTAAACTTTATGACCTCAGATCTGGCAATGGTTTCTTAGATATGACACCAAAATCACAAGTGACAAAAGGAAAAAATAGATAAATTGAATTTCATCAAAATTAAAAGCTTTTATTTCAGAGAACACTATCAAGAAAGCGAAAAGACAACTCACAAAACATTTGTAAACATATCTCAAATGACTAAAGAGATGTTATGTAAGACTCCTCTTGGAAACGCATCTAGGGTGGGCATGGAAGGGAGAGACCCTTCCCCACACAGACTGCCCTGCCCTTCCCGTGGTAAATTTGCCCACAGGGGATCTGTCCGTGTAGGAAATTAGGAAAATGAGAGTTGGGGGAGGGTGGGAAGAAGCCGGGACCCTTGCCCCCAGGGCCGTCACAGTTCTCTGGGAACTGGCTCACAAATTCTCCGAATTCTCCCATATTAATTTTAGAACAAGTCCTCGAAACCCGAGGAGTCTGGGGGATGACCCGGCGCCAGTTTGGGCAGCTCTCAGAAAGGGGACAGTGTGAAGGAGAGGCTGTCTGGCCTGGCCTCCCGTCCCAGCCGGGCCTCGTACATGGGAAGGTCACGAGAGGCACGAGCCAGGGCCAAGCCCCGTGCAGGGCGTGGGCCCAGGCCACGGGCCAGAAGGTCCTGGGGCCTGAGGTCTCAGTTCCCACTGACATCAGTACAAGGTGTCAGGGGGCCTGAATCATCGGGGCCGGGGCCCGGGGCCAGCCCTCTCCCAGGGGGAGAGCATAGCAGAGGTATGAGGCAGCCCCAACCAGGCAGGCAGCCCTGGGCTGGGCTGGACACAGTGACTGTTTTATAGAATTAGCAAGTGGGACCTGCCACGGGGTGGGGGTGGGGGGGGGCGCTGGGGAGATGTCATCGTCCTGGATTCCAACAGGCGCCCCCCCCAACGCCCAACCACTTCTGATTCACAAAATTAATTCCAACGGCTACAGAGAGGGGCCTGTCAGCAGGGCCAGAGGGTCATAAACACGAGGAATATTAATAGCTCCAGCCAGGCCGCCTGGGGGCTGGGGGACCTGCCAGAGGGACTGACTTATTTAGTCTCCTCATTAATGATGTGGAAAGAGGAGAGTTTACCCAAGCCTGGGGCGGATGCTGACCTACATCAGGGCAGGGATCGCCCTTGCTGAGGACAGGCTGTGGGGGTCCGGGGCTCCTTCTCCCGCAGAGAGGATTCCTCTCTGCACGACCCGTGTGCCCTTGTCCCCATAGCCCAGCCAGGTGTGAGCAGGTACACCAGTGAGTGCCCTAACTGGTGAGGGTGGCTCAGAGGTGACTCACGTGTGTGCACATGAACACACACACATTTGTACGTGTGCAACAACAGGGCAGGCGGTACCTCCTCTCTCTCCAGCCAGGTGTGCCCAACCTGGGCATGCGGGGACCAAGCTGGGGTACAGAATGTCTAGCCACTTCCAGAAGTACATGCTGACCAGGTGAGGATAGGCTCCTTCCTGAACAGGGACCCTAGCCCTTCCTCCAACCTCATCCTGCAATTAATCAAGTCTCAGGATCCTCAAACCTGAGAGTGCAGACAACCCTATTTGCACACGTGCGTGCACACGCACATCTTGCTCCTTCTCTGATGTCCACTCTCCCACACACTTACCTGGGCCCCCTTTGTGCATAGCCCATCCATCTAAAGGGAGCAGAAGTCAGTGCAGCGGGCACACTCCACCCCCTCCAAGACCCTAGGTCCTGAGAACTTTATTCCAAATAGACCTCAGGGTCCTAGCATCAGGGGTCACGGGCAAAGGAGTTTGTGAAGACAGGCAGCTGGGGAAGGGTTTGCAGAGAATAAGTTCCGAGTCGTGCCCAGGGCCCACTGCAGAAAGGCTGGGAGAACCGCCCCCCACCCCAAGGATACCTCCCAGGCTCCCAGCTGCATGGCTCCCAGCTGCCAGCGCAGGGACAGACACAGACTGGCTGGGACTGGCAGCAGCTGCGACTGGGAGCCTGCCGAGTCCCGAGCTGGAATGAAGGAGAAACCTGTCCAGCAATGAGATCAAGGAGATGGCACCAGTGTCTCCCCAGGGAGCTGAGCTCCGCGTCCCAGGACATTCCAAACTCTGCGAACAAAACATGGGGTGGGAGGCCCGCCAGGTTGGGCCAGTGCCAGGTGGCCCCCCACCCTTCTCATCAGCAGGGGGGCCTGCCCAGCAGTGGGACCGGCTGGGAACGTAGCTTGAGCTGCCGGGAATGCTGCCCACACAAGTCGCCTGGGGACGCAGTGTCCAGACACCTGCCACGTTCCCTCGGCAGGGTGCCACCTACGGTTATCTGCCCAGTCTCCTCGGAGCCGGCCTGTGCGAGCGCTGCGAGCCGAGCCCGCGCATCCACCTGCACAGTGCCGTTCTGCTTAGCGAACACCTTCAAAGCCACCATGCATTTAATAACCCCTGGAGGAAAGCCAGGCCTGGCAGGTTTCCCCCTTTGTAGGAAACTGGGGCCCAGAGGAACTTGTTTGAGGCTACACAGTTACCGAGAGGGTGATGTAGCTTCTCACCCAGGACTGCCTCCCACTCCCAAGCTCTTTCAGCTCTGCTTCGCACAGGCAGTGGGAGGCCGCCGGGACCCTGGGTTCAGTGTCCCTGACCAAACCCTAATTCCACAGCTGAGCCTCATAAATCAGCAAGTTCAATGCCTTTGCTCTACAAAGAGGTACACTGGGAAACTTGGGGCGGGGGGCATGGCAACAACCAGGGCTTGCCCGAGTTCAGAGAGCATTAAAGGTAAAGGTGAAATTCTGCTGGGCAAGCTCCCAGGAGCAACACCAGGAAGGTGATTCCGAGACAGCTGACCAGCAACTGGTGTCCACGGCTCAGAGGGTTGGGGAATAGGGATCAAATCATGATGGCTTGCTGGGAGAGGTTTTCTCCCCAGAAGTCCGGGCCTCTGTGAGGTCCACACAGACGACCCTAGGCAGAGCCAGTGACAGGTCAACAAAAGAAAAACTGCCGAGAAGAGTCGGAAACCACTGGGGTGAGTTGTGACTGCCTGTGTGACCTTGCGACCGTCCCTTCCCTTCTCCAGGCCTCCTCACCTCCTCCGGGTCTCATCAGCACGATGGATGCCAAGCACGCCGCCTCCACAGTGACCCGCCAGCTCTGACACGTGCGGTGCAGTGTTCTGAGGTCCAGCCCAGGGTGGCCCAGATACCCCCCATCATGTAGGAGATCTCGAGGTTTGGCGTGGTGCCTGGGGAGGCAGGGGGCAGGCCTCCCCTAGATTAGCCGGGATGTGAGGCCTGGGGAAGAGCTTGGTAGAGGCTCAAAGACGTGAGTGGTGCTGGCGAAGCTGGAGGAGCAATGAGTGAACAAGGGATACAAAGCATGGGCATGAGTGGCCAGCATCAGCAGCTTGGACCATATTCCATAAACGACAGGATACCAAAACAATTAAGTAAGACAAGGTCATGGTCAGATTGACCTTGGCATGGGGGACCCTGGCCCAGGGGAGGACTCACACATATAACCCAGCAGTGGCCTTGAAGCTTCGACAGAAGTCGAGAAGACTACGGTGGGACTGGGGGGGGGGGTCTTCCCCTCCCCGTCCATCCTGGACGAGGGGCCTCTCAAAGATGAGAGAAGGCTCTGGTTCCCAGGGAGGCAGGATGGGCCTGATGGCTGTGTTCTGACCCTGAGGGAACCCTGTCATCACAGTCCTCTTTGAGGAGGAGCCACCCCTGGGCTGGCCCAGGTCATGGTGACCGAAGGTGCAACTGACATCTGGCTCCCCAGGCTCCTTCCAGTGGCCACAGCTGGCGATACAGAACAGTTTCCAGAAATTATAGTTCAAATGTCACATGAACAAAGACAGAGCTTCAAGGAGGAATGAATCATCCATCCTGACCCAGTGAAGGCTCACTGAGCACCTACTATGTGCCAGGCTTGGGGCTGGTGTGGGGGCAGAAATTAGGAAAAAAGGGCCTAAGGCATTGGGTGGGATGGCGGGGAGGATGCCCAGAGATCCACAGGCCACGGAGCCCCAAGGAGACTGGGCAGTGGGCACCTGCCTGGGGAAGAGCCCTGCAGATCAGGGCTTCGGCTGCAGAGGGGAGACAGGAGGAGGAGAAGGGGCAGGAGCACCAGGGGCAGGAGCACCAGGGGCAGGAGCTGCTAGGGACAGAGGAGAGCAGGGACTCAGAAGTGCCTGCAAGTGGGTGGGAGGCAGCTGAGAGGGGCGGGGGCTCTGCAGGACAGCCCAACCCTGGACCAGGACAGGACCCCAGAGCCCACCTTCCCCAAAACTGCCGGTCTCAGTCTCACCAAGCTTTGGCGGAGACACAGAAGCAGGGCTATGGGCCGTTTTCACCTTTGAAAAACCACTGACATCTGACGCTGAGCAGCAGAGCCAAATTTCTGGGAGAGACAGAGGCCTGTGGGCGCTCCCCCTGACGTCAGTCGGGCTTCTCTCTCATGTCTGCGGCTTTGACAGCAGGAGGCCAGATCAGGGGCTGAGCTGAGAGAGTAAGGGACAGACCGACCAAGGCCAAGCATGGACTCTATCCTTCTGACCTGTCCTCCCTGTGCAAAAGCCCTGGTCAGGGCTGTGTCGGAGACCCTGCTGGTAAGCAGGGCAGGTGTCAGTTACTGGACAGAGGCAGGGGCATCTGAAGTCGGTGCCAGAATCAGGACGCCTCCCCCAGCCTAGGGCCTGAGCCCTCACACTAAAGCCCCAGCCCCTGTGGTCTGCATGGCTCCCTCTGACTACAGAATGGCACCATCAGCCACTAAGGGACAGTAGGTGCCCCCTTGGCTATAGACCCTCACCCAGCAGGCTCACGGGAAGTTCTGCTGAGCCCGCCCTTCCTCCCTCCCCCTGCCCAGTGCAGGCCGCCTCCAGGCCACAGCTGCGCAGGGGCCCCACGGTTGCCCTCCCACCTGCAGTCCTCTCGACAGAGCTGCCCTCACAGCCGGGTGCAGGTCCCTGCAGCACAGCCCAGCTCCCCAACACCGAGCTTTTGAGACAGGGAAACTGGGGCCCAGAGAGGCTGTGCGCCCACGCTCCCCACACCAGCACAGGCATTCAGACACATTTTGCTGCAGAGGGAACTAGACCGAAGCATCCTCTCCACCCACCAAGCCCAGCCCCAGCCCTCATCTGGCCTTCAGACCTCTTAGGAGGTTTCAGGAGTCAGGAACCGGCTGGTTGTGGGGGCAGAGGGAGAGGCAGTGGGGACGGATGGGACAGGAATCACCTGTAACACACACCGGCCTCCACCGGCCCCACGCCAGGGCTCTGTCCCCACACACCAAGTGCCTGCTCTGATGCTAGTCTGAGCCTGGACCCCAAACCCAGAGCGACCCCAATTGAGCATGACCCCAAACTGAATCCCAACTGCACTCCTGGACTGAACTCCAAGCAGAAACACAGGCCAGCCCCTGAGCCCCATCAGGCTGAGTCTGACCCTAATCCAAGTCCCCAATTAAACCCAGACCCTGACCCCAACCCCAGACTGAATCTTGAATCTGACTCCAAGGCAGAGTCCTGGCCCAGCATGAAGAGCCTGGGAAAGACTCTGAGGATACCAGAACACGAAGTCCCTCTGAATGTTGGGGCCACTGAGGTTTGGGGAAGGGACAGATAGTCCAGGCCACTGACATACTGTGTCACTCCAGCCAGCACCACCCTCCCCAGCCTCAAGTTTATTAAATCGTTGAGCCTGCCTACCTCTGGTGGCTCCGGTGGTGACTCCGGTGGCAAGAAGGAAGGCCTGGGTAGGGCCATCCTGGAGGGGACCCCACACTCATACCCCCCACCAAATACAGGTCTTTCAGGAACAGCGGCCTGATGAGGGATTGGGCGGTGCGGGGGGGCGTTCTGTTCCAGAGGGGACTGAGGCTCTGGTATTGAGCCTCCCTCCATAAGATGCCGACCACACCTGAGGCCTGCTGGACCAGGGCCTCCGTCTGCAGAAGGCACACCGGAGTGGCTGTGTGGGGCCAGAGTCTCAGCACTGTGGGATCCCCTGGTCTCTGGGCCCTGCCCGGTAGCAGGAGATTCAGATGGGAGAGAAAGAAGTCCAGGCTCTCAGGGCTGGCAGGGTACCAGGGAGCCCCTGGCCTGAGGGGCTACTCCTCTTTCCCCCCAGATGCCCTCTGGTCCCTGAATGTACAGTCGAGGCCCCAGGGAGGCCCACCTAAGCCGCCTTCCACATTGCCCCAGTCTCTGGCCTTATTTCCCACCTCGCTGTGAGAACATGTGCTTGCAGCCACCGCGAAGAGATCAGCATGAAGGAATGTGCTGTCCAGGGGCCAGCGGACAGGATGGGCCTGCCGGAGAGCAAGCGAGGAGAGCTCAGGGAGATCAGAGCCGGGAAGAAAAACAGAGATGTGCCTAGGCAGCGGGCCAGGCAGCACCGGCCCAGCCATTGTTCCCAGCCCCACGGGTCAGGTGCACTAGGCCCTCTGCCAGGTCCCAGCCTCTGCTCAGCGTAGCCCCAGACTTCCCAGGGCTCGCCTGCCTCCCTCCTGTCCCAGACCCTGACCCCCGGGGCTGGGCACAGCCCAGGAAGGGGATGAGCCTCATCCTCCATGCCCCCAACCCACCCTATGGACCTCCGTCTTTTGGCACACCCCCTTCCCTTCACTTCCTCTGTGCAGACCTCCCTGGTGGGAGGCAGCTTCTGGTTTCAGTGGCCCAATAAGCTGATCCATATGTGAGCATTAATAGCTGATAACGGCTTAGACCTGTGCTCTCAAAGTGAAGTCTCCAGACCAGTAGCATAACCTCACCTGGAAACCTGTTAGAAATGCAAATTATTGGTGCCACCCCAGACTTACTAAATCAGCCCTCTGTTTTAACAAGCCCCCAGGGGTTTATGACACATACTCCAGTTTGGGAACCACTGGCTTAGAGTGTGACCACAGTCAACTCCACAAACATTGACAGAAATAGTAAGCAATTGAATGAATGAACAAGCAAGTGAATGAGTTTCAAGAGGTCCGGTCTCATCCCCGGGCGTGAGTAGAATGGTTCCTTCTTGCTCTTTTGTGTCGGATCCCCGGGGAGAGTTGAGATCTGCAGACTGAACCAGGGAAGGGCTGTCCAGCTGGTGAAATGGGCTCTCAGACAATGTCACCTGCAAACAGCTCACCCAGCCAGTCAGGCCTGGGCCCAGGCATACTCACGGAGGACCCCCGGAGAAAATGGGAGGAGGGGGTCCAGGAGGCCAACGGGACGTGAGGACAGAGTCTGGGACCTGGGACCCAGTCAGGAAGTCAGAGTTATGGGAATCCAGAAGCAGGTAAGAGGGTCCCCAGCACATGGTTAGGGTCCAGGACTCTTATGCTGGGGAAGAAGTGACGAGAGGGACCCTGGGAATAATGGAGCCTCCATTACTAGAACTGGGACATGAGGGAACTGGGACATGAGGGAACCCAGAACTGGGAACTGGATGCCGATCATCTGAGCATTGAAGTGGGTTGATTCAGAAATCCCTCCCTGAGGCCAGGCAGGGCCCCAACGTCCGGAGCAGAGCTGAGAAGGTCAGTGGGGTCCAGAAATGCCAACTGTGGGGAGGGGCAGGAGTGGAGGGGGAGAACCCAGCATGCTCTGGGTCGTGGTGTCCCATCTCTCTTGACGCTGGGGTTGCCCTTGCAGACCTCACACCAGCTGGGTGAGTGCAGCCCTGTCCCAGCTGCCTGGGCACTGCCCGACCTTGGCTATGGGGAGGGGATCATGGCTGATATTTTCAGAATAAGTTAGAGAGACAGACAAGGTCCATCCTTGGACCGACTTGTTCGGCCCACCTGCCAGCTCAGCTTTCACCAGCGCCGAGGAAGTGAGGACACGTCCTGTGGCCAGAGCACCGCACTGACACTGCAGGACCTCCCGTGGCCCACGTCGCCCAACGCTGGGTAACGTTCCGCTCGTCATAAAAAGGGAAGCATCTTCACTCACAGCTGCCATCTCTCCCTGAGGTGCCCACTGACTAAGCCTGCGTGGCCCGCGTGTCCTGAAAGATTCCACGGGGACATGCTGCACACCAGGGCCCCTTCTCAGAAGGTCAAAGTCCTATTGACAAGGAAAGGCCCTGAGAAGTCCCGCAAGAGAGAAGCCTGTCTAAACTTGTCGAATCTGTACTTCCCCAGTGAGTGAGACCCAGAACGTTTTCTTTCTCTCCCAAAACAGTATCCCAGGGACCAGCACCTGGGTGACATCTAAAATGCAAAGCAGCACCACCATCTCGACAGAGATGCGCTTCTTTCTGCTGTTCCAGGGAGGGGAGCAGCAGGAAGGGAAGCGCGTCTGGTTAAAAGACCCTGAGACAGAGAGAGCAGGGACTCTGGAGACTCACCAGGGCTCAGCACGACATCCCTCTCTCCACCCCCAGAAGACCTCAGCTCCAGAGCCACTGTCCCAGAGAAGATGTCACCCAGCCACAGCCCCAGAGGAGGGGCATGCTTGGCTGAGAGGGCAGGTTGGGTGCCTGCTGCTCTTGGAAGGCAGAGGCATCAACGGGCTGCAGCACCAGCCAGCAGGGGGGTGACTGGCATCTCCTGGCACCCCCCCACGGCAGGTGTCACCTCGTCCTCTGTCTGGACTTGAACCAAAGCCCAATTCATGTCCCCCCCCGACTACTCAACACTGCCTGGTGGGGCTCCCCACTCTGTCTTCTCCCAGGTCCTCTGCCTCCCCCAGGACCTGGGACAGGCTCCCAACCCCCACGTGTGAGCTTCGCGGCTCCCGGCCTCTTTGAGGTGAAGTGGAGAAAAACCCTGCCGCAGCCCCCTCCCTCCTGCCTAGACTCTTGGCTGCCTTCTGAAGCCAGACAATACAGGGAAATGTTTGCACCCAAACAACCCCGCTGCTTCAGGAACTGCCTGGCCCTGCCCAGGAAAGCAAAATCCTGCAGCCCCACCCTGCTGCCCCCTCAGTCTGGGCCCGGAGACCGAAGCTGGAGGGGTGGCCCAGCAGAGAGGTCACCAGAGCAAAAGGGGTCTCAGGCCTCCCCAGTGTGGTGACAGAGGAGCTCAGGGGTTGCCTCTCTCTCAGGACAGGAGCTCTGTCCCCGATGCGGGTTACACAAAAGCCAGATTGTCAACATTTGTCTGGAGAGCGTGGCTCTGGATTAATATGGCCTAAAGATAATGAAAACTAGCACTTTGATGTCATTTGAGAAAGGCATTAATTCATTCAACAAGCATCTGCTGCTCTTGGATTCTGGGCCAAGCCCCACACCAGGCACTGGGGATCCAGGGGTACAGCGGTTGCCATCCCACCCTGGCGAAGCCCCCAGTCGAGGGGAAGAGGTGGACACCCGAGATGGAACAGAAGGGTGGGCGAGGGAAGGAGCTCTGCCCCAGCTGAAGTTCCTCCCAGGAAATGCCAGCTTTGTGTTGGCTGAAGAATGGGCTCTCAGGATGGTGCACGCGTGGGAGGGATGGGCTGGGGGCCATCTCCGATGCTCCTGTACCTATGGCTCGGGAAGCCACAGCGTCAGCACAGTCCCTACGAGCGGAGGTCCCTGTCTCCACGTTTGACATGCCCTCTGGTGGCTCCCCTGCCAGCAGCCCGTCCCCTTCGTTCAGAGTCTGCCCTCGCCAACCCCAACACAGCCCTGAGGTGAAGAACTCCAGGTGCCAGCCAGCAAAGGCTGTGAAAAGCAACAAGAAAAGGCAGCCTGGCTTCTCCTGATTGTTGCCACAGACATGTCAGCACGTGACACTGCCGTGGAGTGACCTCCCTCGTTCCTGTGCACAGACCTTCCGGGCTCATCAGCTTCCTCTTTCCAGCAGCTGGGTGGGTGGAGGGGAGGGAGTCAATGACCCCGGGCCCCAGAGCCGACCCCCAGCACAGCGCCCCCCCCCCCACTACCTGTGAGGAAACTGCGGCTGAGCGCAAAGGAGCAGGGAAGACGGAGGGGCAGGCTGCTGGGGACAACTCAGGTCAAGGCAGCCAGCCTGCTTGTCACAGCCCCTCACGCCCACCTCGACCGAGCGCCAGAGACTGCGTGTTTTCGGCTTTCTTGTGGGGGGAGGGGTGCGGCTCAGAGCCTTGAGTGATGAGTTAAGTGACAATGAATTTGAACCACATGGAGCCCGGGCTTAAGGGGAAAGTGTTTTGGTGAAATGCAGCTGGGATTTCATCAGTTCCCACCCCCCAGACAGTACAAAAATAGTGCGGGCCAGGCGGGCTCTGACCCACAGGCCTGGCCCAGTTTCGCCGCCCCCCTGTCCTGGAGAGGCTCGGAGTGGCCTCTTTCCCTGAATCTGGGTTTCGTAATCTTCCCTTGTTGTTTTGGTCGCCTGTTTGTTGACTGGCCTGGTTTGTCTGAGAGAATTTGCTCCCTGACAAGCTTCTCGCTGCAAGGCCCTGAAGAAGGGGAAGGCAGGAGGACCTGCTCACTGTTGGTGACATGGCCCACGACGGGGCCCACGACGGGGTCCTGGGGGACAGGCCAGAGCCAGGCTGTCTGGGAGCCTGCCCAGAGGGACCATCGCAGGCACAGCCTGGGGCCTGGTCGGGGAGCCCTGCTGCCGTGGGAGTGTGAGTGGGCGATGGGCACGGACACTAGGGTGAGAGGTGGGCTTCACCCAAGCAAGAGCTGGAAGGCCGCTAAACACTGCAAGTCCAACCCCACCCCTCAGAGCGGGAAACTGAGGCCAGAGGCAGGACGTGAGTGATCTAAGGCACCTGGTGAACGGTGCAGCCAGAAGTCACCCCAAGCAAGGACCTCTGTTTCCCAGGCCCAGCTTGGACCAAGGAGGCGCCCAGAGTGTTTGTGGGTTGGAAGAGCGATGGAAGCCCCTCACCTCCAACCCTTCACTCAGAGGAAGGAAATAGGGGGACCTGGGCCCTCAGACAGACCTGGGAGGTCCACCCTGAGCATCCATTAGTAACAATCTTCCTCCAGATGTGAATGGTCAGAGCTGCTCCTGAGGGCCCTCCTGGGTGTGGAGTGGGGGAGGGGCAGAACAGTGTCCCCGCAGGCCCCGCAGCAGGGCCCCTGCGACGGCACTCCCAGAGGGCGCAAGATGCGCTGGTGGTGAGGCCAGGGGCTGTTGGCAGAGAGCACCAGCCGATGGAGCTGCTGACCTGACAGTGCGGAGTCACTTCTGGAAACCTCGGCCCAACCAGAGAGCCTAGACCAGGGCTGGACCCTGCCATCCTGGCGGTTGGGGTTCTTAGTGAGCACGGCGGCAGGGCCACAGGTGTCCGAAGGCCACTTTGAGAACCAGTGTCCTATCCCAGGCTCAGGCAGGACACATCCTCTCAGGTTACTGAGAAGAGCGCCGAGTCCTGAAGAGACCCAGTCCAAGGACCAGGATGAGCTCGGGCGATCTGGGCACGGGGACTTCCGTCAGTAGCAGGCTCTGGGCTCTTTCCCCAGCTGCCAGCTGAGCCAGAGCTGCCCGTCTGTAACTCCAATAACATAATGGACATCGAAGGACAGCACTGAGCAGCGGGGGCAGGGGGATGAGAGGCCAGGAAGGGACGCAGGAAGTTCAGCTGGAGAGACCACCGGGGGCAGCTAGGCTGGCTAGGGGTCAAGCCAGGGCCTTCTCTGTGGTCTGAGGCAGGGCCCTGAGCCCCCCCACCTGTCCCAGCACCCCGGCCTGCCGGGGGCGGGGCCCAGGAAGGGTGCTGCCAGGGCTGAGCCAGCAGCTTCTGCCTCTCGCCAAACTCAGCGGTGTGAAGTCACGTTAATCTAGGTCTTACCAGGACCACCCTCCACTCTCTCCTCAGGCTGGGACCCCCCCCCCCAGAGAAAGCCAAGACCCCCTGGGACCACAGCCCAGGACTTGTGTCAGTCCTTCCAGCCTCAGTCTCCCCGTGCAGGGTCAGGGCAGTGTACCTCAGTGGCACAGGGGAAGTGTGGCCTGGACATCGCCTCCCCCCATGCTGTCCCTTGGTCTGTGGGCCCAGGGACCCAGCCTGATTAGAAGAAACCCCGGCTGGGCTGGCCTCCCTCCCTCCCCCTCACTCGGAGAAGGTTTCCGCTCCTTTCACTCACATTGTTCTCCCACTTGGCCCTGGGCCAGCTCCCCCCACCCCCAAAGCCAGGCTGAGCCTCACTGAAGCCAGCCAGCCAGCCAGGGAATGGGGGTGGCAGGCTGGAGCTCTGGGAAGCCTGGCCCTGCCCCTGGAGTTTGGGGGTACGGAGGTTTCTTCCCAGCCCTCTTGGCAGGGATGGGAATTAAGGGCTCAGTGAGGGGGTTTCAGCTGTATGGACAAGTGACTTACCCTCAGTTTCTTCATAAAATGAAGACGGCAATGACAGCTTCCCATCACGGTTGTGGGATTGCGTGAGACATTATTACATCATGGCAGAGTCCTCGCCAAATTGCTGGGATTGAAGGAAGCACCCAGCGATGGTGGCCGCTACGTTTGTACTGGGGGTCGGGGCCTCTGGATGGTGGGGAGGCACCTGCGGGACAAGGAATGTCAGTCAGAAGCCTCCAAAGATGACGCCGACCACCCCAGAATGCCTCTCCTTCTTCCATCTGCTTAGTTCCTCGGGCAGATCACATGGCGACAGAAGCAAAGGGAAGCCCCCGACTGATGTCGACGCACACGAACACACCCACTGAGACCCCCCCCCGCCGGCCCTCACCCTGGAAGCCCTGAGCAACACTCCAGACAGTGTCTCAACCCCAGGGCCAGGTGTCCCCCAGGAGACTGGGCACAGAGCAGATGTGCCTCATGGCCCACGGCTGCCCCAGACTCCTGCCTTCCAGACGGGCCAGGGGAAGCAGCTCTGTCGCTGGCCAGTGAGACTCAGATAATTCGAAGCCTGTCTGTTTGTTTTGGAACCTTGACAAGATGGGGGACTATGCTCGGATGTCTGGACATGTCATCTGAAGGCCTGGGGGACAGGACAGGGTAGCCCCCGTAACTCAATCAATTCCACTTTACCACTTGGGCTTGGGAGAGCGGCATCGCTTATCGGGGCCTCAGACCCATCCCTCTCTCAGCCTCGCTCTGTGCATCTCTCTCTCCACCCTCTGTGCCCCCATGTGCTCATTCCAGCCTCCCTGCTTGCGGAGAGGAGATGAGGAGCAATGGTTAAGAACACAGATTTTGGAGGCAGACTGCCTGGTTTCAGTGTCAGCTCTGCCACCTAATGGCTGAGAGGACCTTAAGCCTTGGGTTCCCCATCTGTAAAATGGGTTTGTGATAACAACAGCACCTCCCTCACAGGGAGGCTGGAATGAGTTAACGCCAGTAAAGTCCTCGGGAGGTAGCTGGCCCATAGTGAATACTCGATAAATGCTAGCCCCCATTATTTCTTATTTGTGTTTCCATCTTGCATGTTCATTGACTCATATTTTCCATGGTAAGGGTGTGCAGAAGGAGACGTGAAGCTCTGTGGTTTAAAATGCATGTTGCTCCAGGGACTCCAGGCTGGAGGCTATGGCAACAAAGGACTGCTTTCAATCGGGGCCAGTGATGCTCTGATAAAGCTCCACCACAGGACGAAGGTCAGGTCCATGCACTGGCTCCAGGCCTTGGAGGCCGGGCCAGCCCCAGACCTGCAGCCATTCTGGAAATGGAGACAGCAATGGCCTCAGCCAGTAACACTTCTCTGCATTCCCAGGGCCCCTCTCCCCCTGCTCCCTTCACCATCCTACATGCCAAATATGTGGCCTTTACCCTGTGGCTCTTCGTACCTCGGGTCAAGGAGGTTCAGGGTCTGAGAAGGCAGCATCTCAGAATCCTTGAATCTTGGCACCATAGGGCTTGAGTGTAACGCTACAAGGTTCTCACACAGCTTTGGCTTCTATCTTCCAGACGGTAAGCAGCCCTATCAGCTTGGATGCCACACACCACCCCCCATGGCGGGGAGCTCATGACCACAGTCACAGTGACTTAAGACTCTCACGATCTCACTCATTAAGGTCCCAGATCCCCAGTGAGAGCAGAAGTGCAGGGTCTCTGACCCCACTGGGGAGGAGTCAGTCCAGGCCACCACTGGCATTTCTCTCAGCTCAAAAGTTTCCTCCAGCCCAGACCAGCCTTCTGCCCTGGCTGGCCCAAGGTATGTGTCTGCCCAGCAGCCCCTTGACCCAAGGTGGTCTTTCCCACAGGTTAGCCCCAGTTCCCCTGAGCACCTTGCTTTTCCAGGTTCCCTTCTGTGAGTCTGAGGCCTCAGGGGAGACAGCCAGCCCCATCCTACTGAACACAGGTATTGGTAGAGAAGGGGGGAGAATGAAAGTGACAGCCGAGCTCATTGTGTGGCGTGGGCTTTGCAGCAGGGACCCAGAGCAGTCCCCCCACGGCTGGTGCCCTGTAGAACCCTGGGCACCTCAGCAGGGGTGGGAAGGCAGACAATACTGAGGTCCCCCAGGGGCCATTTCGAACAATGCCAAGGGACTGCCAGGTGAGTTACTGCCAAGTGGCAGCTGTCACAACTCCTGGCAAGGCACATGTGTCTACAGTATATCAAACTGAGCTACTCCCAAGGCAGCCCCCGAGAGAAGCCTGTGAGCCACGTCATCCGGAAAGGAAGAGTACGGCTCTGCGCACAGAAGCCCCTCCTCAGGGCAGGGCACCCAGGCGGCTCGACCCCATACCCGGCAAGGGCAGGGGCTGAGGCAGGGCCGCCACAGGGCTTCAGCCATCCAGATGTGCAGCCTGCATTCCACTGTGGAGACAGTCGGAGCAGCGGCCAGGGGTCCAGATGGCCCGCATTAACCTGGGAGCAGGCTCTTTGGGGCCCAGATGCTCTGTGTTTAGTCGGCTAGCCGGCTTTGGGCTCCAGATGTGCGCCCGGGTGGGGGTGGGCCGCGGCTCCAGATGTGTGCGGTCTGAGCAGGAGTGGCCGCAGGGCTCTGCGACAGCACCTGGGCTCAGGAGGCCTGGGGCGCAGGGGCCGGGCCAAGGGGCCTCTCTGCTCACGCCCTTCCCAGCTCCGCACCCCCAGCCCACAGGCCCCAGGGCCAAAAATGGTTCAGGGTTCAAAACAACTCCGACTGGGGAACTGCAGAGTCCAAAGGTTTATGCTTCATTGCATGAGCAGGGACAGAGCCTAGGTCCCTGCCTAGGGTCACACAGCTGGGGCAGGCGGAGCCCCAAGGGGAGCAGAGGGCCTGAGGTCCCTTAAATGACAGGCAACTTATGAGGGGCACAGATGCCTGCCTCTGCTCACCCCCACACAGATGCCCTCCGCCCCACACAGTTAGGCAACCTTGACACCCCTGGCTGGGCAGCGGAGGAGACATAACCCTGGCCTCTCGGGTAGGGTCTGAGGGGTGGGGGACAACCCCCCAGATGATCCCGGAAGAAGGAGCCTCGCCCTGGTGGCCCACCCCTCAGCATCCCCCTAATCCAGACATGCCTAGCCACTTCGGAAGTGCAGAGGCAGGAGCCCAGCTAGGACCCAGGCTGACCACTGACCCCCAACCCGGGCACTCGGCTAACAAGCTGCAGAGGTAAAAGTGACACTCCGCTCACGGCCTCCCTTACCTGCCACGTCAGTTCCCCACAACCCCTGATGGGATGTGGTGTTCCCACCTCGCAAACAGGCAGCTCCCAGAAGAGCCAGCCTGTCTAAGTAAGGCCACCCGGCCGGGCCAGGCAGGACTAGAGGAGCAACTAGGGACCGGCCGCTGGCCTGGGCTTTGTCTGGGGGCTCTGCCGGCCAGTGGCCCAGCATGGTGTTGGGGGAAAGTACTCATAAGGGAACCCAGAGGAGGTGCCCTCCTGGGGCCTGACCCTCCTGTCCCATAGAGCACATCTGCCCCACATGGTTCAACAGACGAGGGAAGCCCAGAGACCACGGCATCCGCCCTGCAGAGTCCGGGGATGGCAGCAGCCCCTCCCATCACCCAGGAGGCCTGCAGCCCAAAGAACTGGAAATCTCCCGGCAGCCCCCTCCTCCATGTCACCACGCCCTGCCCCCTTCCCATCCCCTCTCACCAGACTCTAGCAGTATCCCTGAGAAGGCAGGAAGGAGAGTGAAGGGAAAGCCCTCCTTCCCCTATGCCTCAGTCCCCATGGCTGCACAGTGGTCCCAGCTCTGGACTCCGAGCCAGGAGGGCATGGTGGCAGCAGTGGGCAGAGGTTGGAGGTCAGGCTCGCATGACCAGGAGGCAGATGCCAGGAGGCCCAGCCTAAAAGAGGCCTGCAGGTGGATAGCATCCCTTGGTCCCCGACGGAGGGCAGAGGTGAAGAGGCAAAGTTACCCCCTAGTGTGTCTGGACTCCCTGCAGCCCCCTTCCTTCTAACCTTGTCTTGGCACAGCCTCCCCGCAGAGGGACAGCAGGGCCGGCACAGTCTGGTCTGGGCGGGGAAGCTGGCGGGGGGGAGCCGGCTGAGGCGAGAAGCAATAATAGGTTATGTCAGGCGAGTGCTCTGGGGAGGGGGCCGCGCCTCTCTGCTCTGGCAGCCCCACCTGGGGCCTGTGCCCAAGAGCTGGGGCCTGGAGAGAGATGCTGGCTTGGTTCTGAGTGCCGCATGAGGGCTGGAGAGGGGCTGCTGAGCCCCGAGCACGGAGGCCTCGTCTCGCCATGATGGCCAGGAAGGGATGAGCTCCCATCCTGTCTGGCCTGCTGACAGATAAACACAGGGACCGCCTCTGTGGACTGGAGGGTCCCACAGGGAGGAGGCTGCAGGTCCTATCCTACCTGGAGCTTGACTTCGTGGGGGCCAGAGCCCCAGAAACCAGCCCTAGGCTTCAGGAGGGACCTCTCACCACCTCTTGCTTTCACTCCTGCCCTGCCTCCCACCCAGGGCACCGAGGCCCCGCCCCCAGTCAGGGCTGTGCTGCCCTGGAGCTGCCCCAGCAGCCCCCACCCTGCCTGCTGCGGTCTCTCCTAGGCTCAGAAGCTATGGACGAGGGAGGGGTCTAAAATAGGAGCCCCTCTCTCTCAGGCCTGTGGGCTCAGGGCTTGAACAGGAGCTCAGAAAAGTAGAGGGAGGCTCACTGCAAAAGTGGGGGTCAGTGAGAGGCCAGGGTCTTAGGCCTGGGACTAAGAGGGGGCCCCTAACAGCCTTCGAAGGGTGGCCAGGGCCCTGTGTGTCTTGGCCCAGCAGGACCCCTGGGCCGCCAGGTATGTAACAATTCCAGCCATTTCCTGCCCTATTAATGAGAAAGGGGCTGATATAAATACACGCTCAGCATAAATAAATACAGGCCAGGCCCCGGACTGCATAGCAGACAGATTGCGTGGAGCTGCTGGCCAGCCCTTCAGCCAGCTCCCCCCACCCTGCTCGGTCCCCCACGCCACCCTCCAGCAGTCTAGGGCCCCTTCTCACTCAAAGGCCTGAGACAAACAGACTGACCACCTTCACCCTTGACCTCAGGATGGGGTCTCCATAGCCACTGGGAAGGTGGCAGGCCCAGGAGAGGGAGCTGGGGTTCCCAGCACCTCCCTCACCAGGCCTGGAGCAGGTACAGCTCTGCCCAAACCTGGCAACAGCCTCCCGAGGACCCAGATGCTGTGATTGTGCCTGTTCACAGGTGGGGAAACTGAGGCTCACTGGGTTAAGGAATGAGCCCGAGATCACGCAGCAAGGAGGCTGCAGGTGCAGGATTCAAACCCTGAGGCCTTCTGATCCCAAGGCCTCTGCTCTCCCTGCTGTGTGGAACGGGTAGCCAAGGGCAGATTCCCACTCTCCTCCCTTCCCTCCCAGGCCCCAGGCACAGGATGCCAGGGTCCTTGGGAGGCCTGGGAAACTAACATCCACGGACCAGAGGCGTATGTTTCATGAAACCAGATCTCGGCTCCTAGAAGGGTCCCATCCCACAGGTCCGCACCTCAGATCAGCTCCTCTCCGGCTCCAAGCACCTCTACCTGGGACATCCGGGGCACTGAGTTCTCTCCAGTGCTGACCCGCCAGGGATTACCTGGCCACCCTACACTGGAAACTGAGGGCCAGAGGGGACAGAGCTTCCTCTAAGGTCACAAAGAGAGACAAGGCAGAGCCATGGAGCCCAAGCATGTGCCCCAGCCCAGACCTTCTCCTCCGGCCTCTGGCTCAGGGTGGGAGGGGCCGAGTCCTCTCACTGGCCTCTCCTGCCCAGTGCTTTCCCAGCTCCCCAGCCTGCACAGTTCCCAGGACAGACTCAGGGGCCAGCCTGTGTCCCAGAACCCAGCCTGGGGCCCTGCCCTGGGCTCAGATCCACAACAGCTGCCAAGGCCAGAGAAGTAGGGGCCTAACAAAGCTCACACAGCACGGGGCAGATCTGGGGTCAGCACCCAGGGTCTCACCCTCTGGCAGCAGTGAACGCCTCTCTTGCAGGCCCAGTTCAATGCCCCCTCCTTCAGAAAGCCTTCCCAGCCGCCCTAGCCCAAAGGAATGACTCCCTATCTGCTCCCAGCTCTACTATGCCTGCAGGCCTTCGAAGTTTCCTCTAGGAAGACCAGGCATGGCCACACTACAGTGTCCTCTCCAGGCCCAGTGTGGAAGGCAGGGGCCAGGCCTTTCCAGGTTGCAGTCTCATTGCCACTGGCAGCCAACAATTTGGGAGCCAACTCTTCGAGGGGATGAGTGGACAGGTGGCCATGTTCAGGGCAACAGGGTCGGTCCTAAGCCCCAGCTGGGTCCTGGCTTCACTCCACACCCGAGGTCCAGGGCCCAGGCTCAGCCTCCTCCCTCTGTCAGGCTGAGCCTGTAACGTCTTTGACCCCAGCCTGCTCCCTTCTGCCCGAGTTTGCTCCAGCCAAGGGAGGTCTCAGCCCTGGGCCCCCAGAGATGTGGCCCAAGAGGTGGGAGCTTAGCATGTGCAGGGTCAGAGCAGAGCTCCCAGGGCGAGGGCCACCTCCCAACCTGTGCCCCCCCATCCTCCACCCTCCCCACCAGGCAGTTCCTCTATGGCCCGCCCCCTTCCGTGCTTCAGAGCTTCACTGTGGGAGAGAGACCTGGAGGCTGACCAAGGCCTCATTGTGGCCATGACAAAGGATGAAACGTCCATGTGGCCTGGTTTGTAGATGGGTAGGTGGTACGCTGTCAAATGCAAAATAGCAATTTGCCTACAGATATGGGCAGTGCGTCACTCAGCCTACAGGTATACTACATGAGCGGACGCGTGGGTTTGCATATATGCAAAGAATCGTGGCTGGAAAGAGAAGCAGGACACAGTTGACACCATTTCTCTGCCTGCAGATGAGCAGATGGGCTAGCTACAGAACCAGGAAGAAGGAAATATTTTTACATTAACATCTCTGTATTTGTGGTACTTTTTAAAATGCTTACAGATTTTAGAGAGAAAGGAAGGGAGAGAGAGGGAAACACTGATGGGAGAGAGAGACACCGGCTGGTTGCCTGCCGTACGGGCCCCAACAGGGGAGTGAATCCACAACCTAGGCACGTGCCCTGACTGGGAATCAAACCCCCAGCAACACCCCACCCAACTGAGCCACACCAGCAAGGGCTTTTTTTGGTAGTTTTTTAAAAACTTAGTAGGAAGAAAAGATACCAGTAGAGCCCCACTACCCAGCACCTCCCCCTGGTCCTGGCCTCCAGCCCATCCCCCAGCCTCATCCTGGCTCCTGTCCTCTCTCCCCCTGCACAGCCATTTGCCATCGCCCTTCCTCTCCCCTTGAGGCCCTCCTCCACTCACCCCCTCCTTCCCTCCTTCCAGCCCTCAGGCCCTGCAGGCCCCAGCCTTGTGTGGTCCTTGGCAGTTCAAGGTCCATCCAGCTCCCCATGCTGCTCCTTCTCATCCCCACAGGCCCCACACATCTGCACTCAGCTTTCCCTGTGTGTGTGCCGGGATCCCGGCAGGTGTCTACGCCTTCACCAGGGCTTTGCAGGTTTCTCCATAACAGGTGTTCTGCCCGTTGGCCAGATGGGAGCCCTCTACAAGTCTTCCTCCAGGGCCAGGCCGGCTGGCTCCTCAGACTCAGAAGAAGGGCCTGGAAATTCACCACACACATATCTTGGGCCATCGGCAGGTCCATACCGGATGCAGGGTGGGATTCCAGCCCTAAATTCCCTGCACACCAGAGTGGAGAAGGGGAAAGCAGGCAGAGCTGTTCGGAACATCTCCCCACACTCACAGCGCCCTCAGGCTTGGGAGTGAGTGGAAGTTGACTGCTACGTCTCAGAAAACCATCCCTTCCCCCTCACAGTGTCTGGGAGATCTGACCCCTGCAACCTGAGCCATCCCTCCACAGAACTGGGCAGCTAGGGGTGAGTGCTGAGGTACTAGAAGTTCCTCTCTTGCAAGGGAGGATGGATAAATGGATCTGTGGATGGGTTTGTGGGTACACAGACAGGCAAATAGGCTGAAGGATAGATGGATGGGTGGGTAGATGAATGAGTGGGTGGATGGATGGGTGGATGGATGGATGGATGGATCAGTGGGTGGATGGGTGGATGGGCAAAGGGATGAATGGGAAAATTAGTGGCAAAGTGTGTAAATGAATGGATGGGCTAGCTATGAACTGGCTCAGGAGTAACTATTTCTCAAAGGAATTTTCTAAATCTCTGAAATATGAAACCCTGGCACCCCCCAAAGGCCAGAGTCTCTAACTACCCATCTCCTCTGCAGCACTGGGCACCAACAACCCTGAGAACCAGGGAAGGACCTAGAGAAAGTTAGGGGTTCAGAGAAACAAATAATCTGCTGGTTTCTCCCCTGATTTGCTCTGGGACCCTGAGATTATTCAGCCTTCTGAGGCACAATTTTCTTACCTGGGAAACTGAGCTAATCAAACCTGATGCCTGTGTTGCTGTGAGATTTAAACAAAATTATCCATGTGAAGTGTCTGAGATGGCCATCTGCCCTGTATTAGATGCTCGGTGAATGTGCATCTTCCCAGGGGCAGCCCCAGGCACCCGTGCTGCTCCCCTGCACATGCGCACACCCCCTGCCTCCAGCGCAGCAGCAAAGAGGGTTAGAGCGTGAGACCCTAGGCCGGACCACACCAGAGCAGACCAGTACGGGCAGATAGAGGCACATTTATTCTCCGTGGTTTCCATGCTCTGGCAGGACTGGCCCAGCCTTAGTAGCCAGGGACTCAAGGAGTGGGGACTCACACAAAGGCCTTGAGGCCCCCTGGGGCTCAGCCTGCTGGGCCTGGGCCTGGGCCTGGGCCAGCTCGGCTGTGTGCTCAAAGGCAGCCTGCAGCAGGTGAGAGGCAAGGCAGGTGGTCCGAGTGATGAGATAGGCCAAGTGCCAAGAGGTGGGCACTATCAGGCTCTCCACCCCCCAGTACAGATGCTTCAGCAGTGCCATTGGCTTCAGCGTCACATGCTTCTGAAGCAGAGCCTAGAAGGGGCAGGAGGATGAGCAGGCAGCCACCACAAACTCACCTGGCTGCACTGCCTGGCCACTAGCCCCCCAGCCCAGCCCTGGCCATGCCCAGTGCCCCAAGCCTGCCCTCAGCAGTTTGGCCTGCACCCTGCCCGCCTACCCACCTTGCTGGGCAGCCAGCCCAGGCTACAGCGGTGGGCCTTCCAGCACAGCCTCAAGGTCAGCAGCAGCAGAAGCAAGGCTGCCAGCATCAGGCTGTGCAGACAGGACAGAAGAAGCTCCACCCAGGTGGCCACAGACAGGCCCAGCTGCTCCCAGGTACCTAGCCTCTTCAGGTCCAGGCCCAAGGCCCAGGCACAGCCCAGCATGCTTGCCCACACTAGCCTGGGCACCCGCAGCACCAGCCACACAGGGACCTCTATCAGTGCCAGCCCAGCCCGTGGAAGCCAGTCTACAGGGCAGACTGCCAGCCTGGGCAGTGGGTGGGCCTGCTGGCCGCAGAACCCCTGGGCCTCCTGGACCAGCCCTGACAGCCGCTGGTTGAAGAAGAAGATCTTCCAGAACAGGAAACAGTAGAGGTGGACCGGTTCTGGACCAGCTGTAGGACAAGGGAGAGACAACCGTCACCCATCGTCACTCACTTGGGGTAGGAACCCTACCTGAGTTTTATTGCAGGGGCTGAGGCTGCCGGGCCACCTTGGGCCAGGCCCTGGTCCTCTCGAGGCCTCAGTTTCCCCACACACAAGACTGATCTTTATCTGTCCCTTCCAAGGACTCCATTCTCATGAGGGACCTTTAAAAGGTGTCTCGTATTGTTTTTCTTTCCTATGAACTTAAATAATTATTTATAATACTCCAGACTGAAGGAAGTTGGATGATGATGAGGATGACGACTATGAAGGAGTGACTCCCCCTCAGCCCTTCCCAATCCTGCAGACAGGTTGAACCCAGACAGGTTTCTTCTCCCACACTCTTGGGCTTCCCTGCACATCAGTTGCTTCTTGGTGTCATGAGGACAGCTGGAAGCAAAGGCAGTGTCATTAGAGGTACAGAGATGTGTGGCATGAGAGACGGTGACAGAATTAATGACTGACCTACTGAGAGGGGCGAAGGAGAGGGAGGGACCCAAGATGTGCAGATTTCTGTCCCGGGTGACAGAGTGGACATGATGTCCGAAACCCACTGGGAGGAAGAGTGGGGTTGTGTCGGGAAAGAATCTGTAAATGAGAAAGTTTTACTGATGTCCTGGAGCTGAACGGCCCCTCCGCAGAGCCCGGAAGCCCCCAGCCCTTGAGTAAGAGCAACCGGCCAATCTGGACCCCATGTGTTCCTGTCCACAGGACCATCTGGAGCCCTGCCGGATGGGGCGGGGTGAGAGGCAGCAATCAGGGGTTGGTCCACAGGGGGGATCAGCAGAGCTGGGGAGGTAGATCTACACTGGGAAAGGAAGGGAACCCAGGGGTCCAGCCAGGGGAAGAATGAGGATGGAGATAGGAAACAGCAGCTGCCCTTCCCCCACCCCCCACCCCCGCTACCACCAGCTGATGATTTTGAGACCAGAGAGTAGCCTAGTATATCTCACGTGATCCTATAAGATCAGTTGTAGGAGAGAAAACAGAGGCTCAGAGAGGTAGAATGATTTGCCCAAAGCCACTCAGTTAAACAGTGGTGCAGCCAGGATCCAAATCCAATTTTCTGCTTCTTTATACCGCACCACGTATTCCCTCCTTTCTATGCCCCAGTAGCAGACCCTGGGGACCCTCTTCTGATGACTCGGCCCACTGCACAGCTGTCATTCACGGATGTGGCCCCGGTCACCCCATGCGTTAAAACCAGGGATGAGAAGGGCAATGCTTCACCCACAAGAGCAATTCTCTAGGAGAAAATTCTGGTACTGTGGCTTGGGTTGGGGCTTCTGGGAGCTGTCAGGTTACTGCAGGGGGGCAGGCAATTGCCTGGTCCCACCGCACAGGACAGGCCACCAGGCCCAGCAGCTCTGAGGTAGGTGTGAAGGGCCAGGTGCGTGGCCCTGCCCTTCTCCTCCCCACCCGCACGCACCAGCACTGAGCCCGCCACCGCCAGCAGCAGATCCCCAGAGGCTGGGTCCGAAGGGACAGGCAGCCCCCACATCTGCCCTCCCCCACCCTCCTGCTGGGGGAGGCAGGGTGACCTCACAGACACTGCAGGGTGGGAGCCGAGTTACTATAGGAACCCAAATACCACAGGAGACTTCTCTTTACCTGCTTCCCTCCCCGAGGGAAGGATCTGCTTCCTTCCCTTTCTTCCTTCCCTTTCTTACCTGCAGGAACACTGGGGACTGGCCTTGCAGTCTCGTCCACTCCCTGGTTGGGGACTGCACCTACACCCACTCCACAAATTCAGCACCTGCAGCACCGGAGAAGGAGCCCGGGGCCCGCCGCAGTCAGTGTGGACAGAAACACGCTGCCCTCCCCACGTTCTTCCAACTCCCCGGGTACCCAAGGCCTGGGAAACAGAAATCTTGACCCCAAGGGCCACAGGCGACAAAGTGTTTGGAGGCAGAGGGAAGCCCCAGCTGCTCAAACCCAAGGCCCCGCCTAAGCCCCCACTCCCATCCATTCTTCTTGCATTTCATAGAGGTTGGTCCCAGTCACAAAGCAGAGGGATAAGGCTGTGACCTGTATTCTCAGATCTCAGTGGCGTTTCAGAGGTGTTACAGAACAGAGTTGGTCTGCCCGGCACTGGCTGAGCCCAACACTGACCTCTGAGCACTGCGAGAGGGGCAGACGGGGGATGTTGGGTGTTTTACTATGAATGGAGCCGCCCAGGAGTCGGGAAGCTAACACTCAAAGGCTGAACTCCCCGATGGCACACAGGGTACAGATTGTATAGGGCAAAATCACAAGACACCGTTGTTTAGGGGTTCAGGTCCAGGTCGTGCTGGGAACTTACTGCTTGGAGGTGAGGTCAAGGTGATAACTCATTCCCTCAGGTCTTGAGCACAGTTCTGAGGTCTTTCCCCGTGTCCCTTTGTCTGGTTTCATGGGAAAGTAGCCAGGGAATTGGTCAACCTTAGGGCTCAGGGAGTGAACCGGAACTGAGGTCAAACCGTTATGTTTAGCCTGGCAGAGGTCAGGACCCTGAGACTAGCAGTCAGGTCCTGGGCTACCATCTCCTGCTGCCTCAGGGATTGCTGGGGGCGGGGGAGGGGTGCAGGGAGGAGGGGTGGGGGGTGCTGGGGGCAGCTAGGTGTCTGAGGGAGAAGGAGAGAGAGAAAGAGAGAAATGATTTCTACAGCTAGGATTTATAACTAAAGTTAATCGAAGCCACAAGAATCTTTGATTTCTGGGAAAAGAACAGGTGCTTCCGAGTGTCCTGGAGAGGGACCGTCCCGGGGGAAAGAGGGCAGCTCTGCTCCGAGAACCTCCTCAGGACTCAAGAGGCAACAGGAGGTCACAAGAGGCCAGGAGAATCTTGGAGACAATGCTGGAGCCATTGATTAGGGTCAAAGGCTTGGAATTCTGGGAGAACCCTGAACCTTGACCACTGCTTCTCCGTCTGGGTTACAGCTGGTGGCCCCAGAGAGCTGCAGGATGGGGCTGTCATGCCTTTGAGAAATCTTTAAAAGCACACCGTCTGGAGCACAGGCAGGCCTCGTGAGTGCAGGGCTCCGTGAGGAGAGGGCCCCTCTGAGCAGATGGCAAGGGCGGTGCCACCCGGGCCTTGCACACAGTGCGATTTCAGTCCTCACTCCCTCCCTTGGCCAGGCTCCCTTGTGCAGGGCACACGACATACCTGACTGTACATGGCAGCCTGCCATCTGAGTCCCTGGAATGCAAGTGGTGACCTTTGCCCAGGGCAGTCCTGTCCATCCACTGGTTGACTCCCCTGGGCCAGAGCTGGGGTCTGGAAGGTGCGGCGTTCAAAGTCCCTCCACTCTGTCCTCTGCCTTCACACCTCCCCCGCCCACCTACCCTTGGTGTCTCCAACACTGTGGCACTAAGAGGTCCCTGGCGCTTCAGAAAGGCCTCAGAGAACTAAGTTTTGAGAGATGGGTAGGACTTCTCCCAAAAAGAGAGTGTGAAGGATGGTCCAAGCAGAGGGAGGGACAGTTCAATTTAAACAATTCGGTGTTGCTAGCTCTGGCTGGCGTAGCTCAGTGGATTGAGCGCGGGCCTGTGAACCAAAGAGTTGTTGGTTCAATTCCCAGTCAGGGCAAAAGCCTGGGTTGCAGGCCAGTTCCCAGCAGGCGACGCATGAGGAGGCAACCATACATTGATGTTTCTCTCCCTCTCTCCTTCCCTTCCCCTCTAAAGATAAATAAGTACAACCTTTTTTAAAAAATAAAAATAAATAAACAATCCAGTGTCGCTAGAGCATGGAGAGGGGTGCTGGGAGGAGCACAGAGAAGGTGATAAGGTCATCAAGGGCCACACGGGTCAAGGAATAGTCCATGAGATGATAGGAGCCATTGAAGAGTTGAGGCAGCAGGCAACCGGAGATCCCTGTGGGCTTCAGAAGCACCCCTCTGGCTCCCTTTAGGGAGCAAAAGGGGCAAGGGAGTCAGACCGGAACCCACAACAATGAAGTCTCCAGGCATGAGGTGGCGGGAACCTGGACTGGGGCCGAGGTGCTGAGAATGGAGAGAAGTGGGAAGATGCCAGCAATGTGTAGAGGCAGAACTGACAAGGTTGGAAGCTGCCAAGAATGGCAAGAGGGCCAAGACTGTACCCTACTTGCAAGCTAACCAGTCAGCCTGCCAGAGTTTCTTGGATGCCGGTAGAAGGCACAGGACTCCCAGGTCAGAGAGTAGTAAGGACAGCTTATAACTCACCGCCCTAGCAGTAAACTGGAGTGTAAGTGTTTTGCATTGATTCTTTGAGTCCCAAGTCCCCTCAGGGTGATGGGCCAGGTGACATCTGAACACCCCGTGGGTGATTATAGAAGAGAAACCCTGAGCTAAGGGAACCCAAGTCTTTTATAATAGGCAGGAAGCAAGCCTGCTTCTTGCTCCTGGGAGACACGTTATCTTTCTCATGCCAGACCACGCCCACGCTCTGTTCCCGGAGGAGACATTATATATTCCTAGGTTGTTGGATCCGCAGACATCCTGGAAAAGATTGTTCAGAACAAAGGACAATCAATTCCTTAGCAGAAGCATGAGAGACCTAAGGAAAAATTGTCTCCCAACGGAGGATTGAATAGGAAGGGAGGTAAATGGTTGCGGGGCTCAGGAGAAGGTTTGGGGGCAGAGTGGGTGGTGGCGCTGCCCGCGGAGCTGGGGAGAGAGTCTGGGAGTCAGGCGGTGAGGGCTGAAACCAAGACCTGAAACTCGTTCCCCTGCTCCCCTCCTTGGCTGACTCCCACCAACCCCCAGCATCACCGTACACAGAACGCGTCACTGAGGCTGAGTTGATGGTCCTCAACCTCATATGGACCAAACGCCCTGAACCAGGTAGCCCACGCACCAGAGTTAAAGAGACCGCTCCTCACCCACTCCCCCCACAGCAGCTCCTCCCAGGACCTCTCCAGTCTCATTAGGATGCCAGCACCAGGTATGTCTCAGGCTCAACTCCAGCAGGACCTGCTGCAGAAGAGCCCTCGGACTTGAATCCTGCAGGAGGGCGCCTTACACTCCTTTGCTTTCCTATTCAACACCAAGGTTCAAGGCCATCCCTGCACTATTGTGCTGTGTGGCCTTGGGCGGGCAGTACCTCCCCTCCTGGCCCTGTCCTCCGGTTTCAGGGTAATGGGGGGAACCAGGAGAGATCACCCAATTATCAATGGCAGCTGCCTCGCACGACGCCACAGGGCGCCATTCCCCTGTCCCTGTCCTGCACCGAAGAGATTGACCTTCCCTACCAGGACCCAGGGCTAACCTAAGTAAAGGCTAGGAGCTGCCTCAGACTCCTCCCAACCTCAGCGCCTGAGGCTGTCAGGCGCACGCTCCTACGGATGCAGGACCGCGGCGCAGCCGCAGGAGGGCAGCAGACACCGGGGGTGCAGGGCTCCAGCACGGCACACCTGGGCCCGAGGAGCTCGACGTGTCTGGGTTCCTGGGGACGGAAACCACCGAGTAATGATCAGGACATATGTTTCTCCCTCTCTTCTTTCATGTCTAATATTAAAATATCACTTTATTTCATCTTTGTTTTTATGTTCCTCCGAAGTGCACAAAAATCATAAACATGCCTTCGTGCATATTGGAACTCTTTTTTCTTTCTAACCATGGCTTTACCGAAGGCACTTCAAATGCAAGAATAATGACTAAAACCTTATGAAAGCATGAGGGACCTGTCCTCGTTAAGGGGACAGACGGGTCTGAACCGACCTCTGTGGCTTAATTACAAGTCTACACACCCGGCGTTAGGTTCCTTCTCCGTCCAACCGCAATACACTTTGCAGAGCCTACGAGGTGAAGCTGCAGGGAGGAGTTGGTGAAACAGGGCCTGTGAAGTGCGATGGTCAGCACCTGGGCCCACACCAGTGCCTGGAGCTGGTAGGTTAGTGAAGTCGTCATCTACGCATGAATAGCAACTCAAGATTTTTGCAAAATAAGCTACAAGTTGGACAAAATAACTATAAAATATATGCTAATTTGTAAAAGAAACCACCAGTGTGCACAAATTTTATTAATTCATAAACCAATACGTGGAATTACTCCTTTCAGTCACACTTCTTTCAAGCTATTTGTTTGGAGCCTGAAATTCACTTAATTTTGAAATTAAAAAAAAATACTGCCAAATATAAACGAAGATCATTGCTACTGTAAAATTAATTGTAAAATTTTTTAAATATTTTATTTATTTATTTTTAGAGAGCGGGAAGGGGGGAAAAAGAGGGAGAGAAACATCAATGTGAGAGAGACACCCACCAGTTGCCTCTCGCACACCCCCAACTGGGGAACTGGCCACAACCCAGGCATGTGACCTGACTGGGAATTGAACCGGTGACCCTTTGGGTCACAGGCTGGCACTCAATCCACTGAACTATACCAGCCAGGGCTAATTGTAAAAATTTTAACAGAAAAACAAATGAAATGCTTTAAAAGTGTTTTTTAAAAGGATATAAAGTTGCCAAACTGCCCCATTGTTCAACAGTATTACTCACCCCCAAATAAAAGTTCAGAGAAATGTACAAAACACACAAATGCCAGCGACAGGTTGCAGTCACACCTGTGAGGTACAAAAATCAACATGCAAAAACAGCAGTGATAAACATAATTTTTACCATTCCTTTACTGATCGCTTTGTTCAGAACCAATGTGGTTAGTGCATTTGCTTTCTGCCAGCTCACCCAGAATTCCCTCTGGGATATTCTCCCACCCACCGGCCACACTTTAACCACACTGCTTCGTTTTCCTCTTGCTCTTTTCTCTACAGGCCTCTTCCATCCTAAAGAAAATGTTTCTGCCCTGGCCAGGTGGCTCTGCTGATTGAAGCGTCCTTGTATACACCAAAAGGTTGCAGGTTCAATTTCTGGGTCAGGCACATACCTGGGTTACAGGTGTGATCCCCAGTCTGGGCGCATATGGGAGGCAACCAATTGATGTTTCTCGCATCTCTTGCCCTCTCTTGCATGTGCTCTCTCTCTGTCTCAAATCAATAATAAAATATGCTCAGGTGAGTATTAAGAAACAAAAAATGAAAAAATATTTCTCCATCCATCAAAAGATATTTAGGTTGTTTTTATATCTTTGCTATTGTAAAAAATGCTGCAATGAAAAATAAATGAATCAAACTATATCAAACTAAAAGCTCATGCACAGCAAAAGAAACTGCCAAAAAATAAAAAGCCAACCAACCAAGTGGGAGAAGATATTTGAAAACAACAGCTGTGATAAAGGGTTAACATCCAAAATATATAAAGAACTCATACAACTCAACACCAAACAAACAAACAATGATTTCCAATTTAAAAAAATGGGCAGAGGACCTGCACAAACACTTCTTCTAAGAAGACATACAAATGGTCAATGGGTACCCGAAAAGGTGCCCACCTTCACTAGATAGGAGAGAAATGCAAATCGCCTCACTCTTCCTGTAAGCAGCCTGAGCTGGCCTCTGAAAATGGTTCACTATTCATTCCACCCAGAAAACCCCACAAAACCAGGCAAATCAAGAGGTTCAAATCTGCTATTGCCAGGTAGCTCAGTCAGTTAGAGCGTCTTCTCAATAGACCAAAGTGGCAGGTTCAATCCCCAGTCAGGACACATGGAGAGTCAACTGGTGAGTGTGTGAATAAGTGGAACAACAGACCAAAGTCTCTCTCTCTCTCTCTTTCTCTCAAATCAATAAATGATTTTTTTTAAGGTTCAAATCTTCATATTCAGTTTAAAAACACTCGTGAAACTGCCCAGGCCATCAAGGGTATGCATATCTGAAAAGCCACCAAGTAGCTGAAAGATCTCATTTTACAGAGGCAATGTGTGCCCAGGCCCAACAGCGAGGCTGGACACAGGGTCGGTGGCCCCTCTCCCTGTCACACTAAGATAATCGCACTGAAAAAGAGCAGATTGTTCCTAAACCAGAAGAGGAGGTTGCAAAAAAAAAAAAAAGATATCCCAAAAGAAAGTGAAAATTCGAAAACATAGCCCGGGAGTAAATTCAGCATGAAATAAATATTAATAAAGGTAAAAAAAATAATAGAAAAGAAACAGCTACAGTGAGATACCACCTCGCACCTGTTAGAATGACTATCGTGCACAAGAAAGTGAAGTGTGGGAGAGAGTCTGGGGAAAATGGAGCCCTCACTCGCTGCCAGTAAAAACATACACGGCTGCAGCCACCATGCAACACAGTAGGGAGACTCCCAAAAATATTAAGAATAGAGTTACCACATGACCCGGCAACCCCTCTTCTGGGCATCTACCTGAAAAATTTAGAAACATTTACTCACAACGATATGCAAGCCCTGTGTTCACCGCAGCACTGTTTCCAGTGGTGGAGATGTGGAAGCAACCGGAGCGTCCGCCTGCAGTGGAGGACTGGGCGGGGCAGACGCGGCACTTCTCAACCGTTGGAGATGAGATACGGCCATTGGCCACGACGTGGGTGGATCTTGAGAATATTATGCTAGGTGAAATCAATCAGAAAAGGTTAAGAATCATATGATAAAACCATATGATTTATACATCAAATGTGAGATATAAAACTAAAAGCAAAAATGGACAAGAAAAACAAATTCCTAGACACAAACAACAGTATGGCGGTTACCAGAACAAAGGAAGGTGGAGGCTAGTAAAGGAAAAGAAGGGTCAAGTATATGACGACAGAATGAGTTTGGGTGGTGAGCACACTGTGCAATATGCAGATGATGGATCAAGGAATTGTACACGCCACTTTAAACACATATAATTTTATTAACCATTGTCACCCCGGTAAATTCAATTTAAAAAAGAATTGTGCACTTGAATCCTATGTAATTTTATTTATGAATGTCATTCCAATCAATTTAATTTTTAAAGTGTTTTTAAATATTTATTTATTTATTTTTAGAGAGAGGGGAAAGGAAGGAGAAAGAGAGGGAGAGAAGCATCAGTGCGTGGTTGCCTCTCACACACCCCCCACTGGGAACCCAGCCAGCAACCCAGGCATGTCCCCCAACTGGGAATTGAACCCCGGGACTCTTTGGTTAGCAGGCCTGCCCTCAGTCCACTGAGCCATACCAGCCAGGGCTTTTGCTGCTTTTAAGAGTCTCTCTTGCCCTGGCTGGCACAGTTCAGTGGATTGAGGGCCAACCTAGAAACCACTGGGTCACCAGTTGGATTCCCAGTCAGGGCACATGCTTGGGTTCCGGGCCAGGTCCCCAGTAAGGGACACGTAAGAGGCAATCACACATTGATGTTTCTCTCCTTCTTTCTCCCTCCCTTCTCCTCTGTCTAAAAATAAATAAAATCTTAAAATTTTTTTCTCTTTATCTTTAAACTTTGGTATTTTAATTATGATGTGTCTCAGAGTAGGTCTCTTTGCATCCATCTTCTTTGGGCCTCTCTGTGCTCCTGGACTTGCAAGTCTATTTCCTTCACTAAGTTAGGGAAGTTTTCTTTCATTATTCTAATATATGAAAGAAATTTTCTATTTGAAAATAATTTTTTTCAAATAAAAAATTTCTTTTTTTAAATAGATTCTTAATTTCTTGCTTTTTCTCTTCTCTTTCGGGAACCCCTATGATGCGAATGTTGGGACATGTGAAGTCTTACCGGCTGCTTACACCATCCTTGTTCCATGGGTTATTTTTTCTTCCTGTTGTTCCGATTGGTTGTTTTTTGCTTCCTCATGATCCAAATCATTGATTTGATTCTCAGATTCATCCATTCTACTATTGCTTCTCTGTAAATTGTCCTTTATTTCAATTAGTGAATCCTTTGTTTCTTTCTTTTAAAAAAAAAATTAAAGATTTTCCCTTTATTCATTTTTAGAGAGAGGAGAAGGGAGGAAGAAAAGAGGGAGAGAAACATCAAACAGTTAACCTCTCACAAGCCCCCAACTGGGGACCTTGTCCACAACCCAGGCATGTACCCTGACTGGGAATCGAACCAGCGAACTTTTGATTCACAGGCTGGTACTCAATCCACCAGGCTACACCAGCCAAGGCTTACTTGTTACTGACTGGATCTTTTTTATGCTGTTGAGGTCCACAATAAGTTCCTTTAGCATCTTTATAACTAGTGTTTTGAACTCTGCAACTAATAGATTGCTTATCTCCTTTGTGTTTAGCTCTTTTTCTGGAGTTTTGATCCGTCCTTTCATTTGGGCCACGTTTCTTTGTCTCTTCATTTTGGCTGCCCTCCTGTGTTTGTTTCTATGGATTAGGTAGAGCTGCTATGACTCACTGGCTTGGTATGTGGCCTAACATAGTAGGTGTACTGTAGGGTCCAGTGGCACAGCCTCCCCTGTCATTCAAGCTGGGTACTCAAGGTGCACCCTTCATATGGGCTGAGTACATGCTCCACTTGTAGCTGAGCCTTGATTGCTATTGACAGGGTAATGGGAGGGATTTACCAAGGCCAGTCAGCTGTAAGGACTGACTGTGACCACTGACCACCAACCTCTGCCCTCCATGGAGGATCAGCTGTGCAGGGGCAGGTGGCGGTGCCCCAACATGGTCTGTAACTGTCCACTGAGTGCACTGGCCCTGGGGTTTCCCTGGGTGGCACAGCCCATGGTCAGCCCCCACCTGTACTTTGCCCAAGACCACCCTGCCTGAGCTATAAAGTAATCTGAGATGGCTGCTACTTGTGCTGGGCGTGGAGATTCCCAGGTGTAGCCAAGCTGTGAATCTAGCTGGCTGCTGCTAGTGCCGGACCCAGGGCCGTTTAGCAGGGGGTACGGGCGCAAGGGAGTCACTGAGTCTGGCTGTTGCTTGTTTGAGAGGATTTAGGAAGTTGAGAAGCATGAGCCAAAACCAATCATTCATATGGAAAAGTCTCTGTTAACAGCTTGGGTGGGCTGGTAAGTTGTGTAGGACAGAGTCTCAGGAGATCTCCAGTGTGGGCAAATGGTGTTAGTCAGGTTGATGGAGCCTCGGGTATGGCATCCACCTGCTGACTCTATGGCTCTGTGAGAGGGTTCAGAAAGGGAACAGTGGTCTCTGCCTGCCTTTCTGCTTGGGAGAAATCTGTCCCCCGGCTCTCACCTTGATGCCAGACACTTCAGTTCCTCCCTGTCTGCCACTGTTGCCTTCCAAGCTGCTATGTTGGTGCTGGAGGTCAGAGGAAGTGAGTCTGAGTAAGTCTGTGTGTGGGTTCTTTAAGAGGAACTGCTTGGGGCTCCAGAAGTTTCTTCCACCAACTTAGTCCCCACTGGATTTTTCAGTCAGAAGTTATGGGGACTTATCTTCCTGGCCCTGGAATCCTGTGCTGGGGGGGCTGGTGTGGGGCTGGGACTCCTCACTCCCAAGATATCCCTCCCGAATTTTTATCCATCACATGTGGGTGTGGGACCAGTCTGTTCCATGTGTCTGACCCTCCTACCAGTGTGGATGGATGTGGTTTCCTTAATTCTGTAGTTGTCAGATTTCCATTCAACTTGATTTCTAATGGTTCTAACAGCTGTTCCATATTTTAGTTGTAATTTTGAAGTGGTTGTGTGAGGAGGCAATTCATGTCTGCCTACGTCATGGTCTTGACTGGACGTCCTCATGATACTGACTTCAGTTCCTTTATATAAATAAATACCCAGAAGTAGGATTGCTGGGTCATAGCTAATTCTATTTTTAACATTTTGTAGACCCTCCATACTGTTTTCAATAATGGCTGCACTAACTTACATTCCCACATGTGAGATGTATATATAATATGAACTATTATTCAGCTCCTAAATAGAAACCCCACCATGTTCAACAACATGGATGGAGCTGAGGACATTGTGGTAAGTGAAATAAGCAAGACACAGAAAGAGAAATACTTCATGATTTCGTCTATATAGGGAATCCAAAAAAGCTGAACACTTAGTAAAAGAAAATAGAATGGTGTTTGCCAGAGGTTGAGGTTGTGGGAAATGATGTGTTATTGATCAAAGGGTACGAGGTTCCAGTTATACGAGATGAGTAGATCTACATGTTACCATACAGGTGTCTGACCCTGAGTCGGTCTGCCTAGGGCAAGCTATAGTGTGTGGGTTCTTGAGTTCATGTAGGAAAGATTTCACAATACAAGTCCAGGTGACTATGAAGATGCATTTCTTAAAGCTGGGCACAGCAAGAAAAAACAACAAAAAAAAACAAAAAACGGGCTTAGCATAGAGGCAACAGGAGAGCCCAGGTCGGGCTGCATTAGCTCACTGGGAAGTCGGAGAAAAGGGTGCCTTGGAGACAGGCTCAGAGAATTGGCCTGAGACAAGCTGCCAGCCGCCCATTGCCTTAGAGGTTAGGCAACACGTGCCTGTGAAGAAAGAAGTGGGGAACAAGGTCAAAAGTGGTGGCACAGGCTGCTCCCCAGAGAGAGAGAGAGAGAGAGAGAGAGAGAGAGAGAGAGAGGGAGGGAGAGAGGGTTCTTTGTCTGGATCCTTTTATCTTTCTTGCAGGCGGGAATCTTAAGGGAGGTCCCAGGGGAGGGTTTCAGCAGAACTTTCATCAGTTCTCCAGGTGTGCCCTTTCAGGGTCGTGGTCTCCTCTGATTGGTCAGTGACAGGACAGAGGGTCTTTAGTCATTGCAGTTGGTCCTGGGTTTGCCCACCTGGTTTTTCTGCTTCTCTGGGACTGAAGCGGAAACACAACTGAGGCCTAGATGTTATTTCTAGGGAGGTGAGTTTCTGTATTTGGCTGTGAATTACTTGGCCAGTAAGTCCAACTATCTGTCTCAGTTTCCCTATTCCACTTGCCGAGGAATTTTCCCAGCTTCTTACTCTCTCGTCTCAGAGAGATCTGATGTACAGCATGGTGATGATAGCTGAGAGGATAGATCTTACTAAATCTTCTCAACACACATACACACGAATGGTAATGGTATGTAGAGGTGATAGATATGTTAATTAGCTGAATGGTGGTGATCATTTCACAATGTGTATGTATATCAAAACATCAAGCCCTGGCTGGTGAGGCTCAGTGGATTGAATGCCAGCCTGTGAACCAAAGGGTCGCCTGTTCGATTCCCAGTAAAGGCACATGCCTTGGTTACAAGCCAGGTCCCCCGTAGGGGGCGCACAAGAGGCAACCACACATTGACGTTTCTCTCCCTTTTTCCCTCCCTTCCCCTCTCTCTAAAAATGAATTTAAAAATTTTTTAAAAAACATCAAGTTGGACATCTTACATACCTTAAGTATGTATACTTTTTATTAAAAGAAAAAAAATAAAATGTTCCTCAGTACCTCCTCATCCGACCACTTAAACAATGTTGTTGAAAGCTGTCCTGCACCTTATCACCCCTGCCCACGACCAGCCATCCAGCTCCTGCCCCTGCATCCCCACCGCCACTGCCCTGGCCAGTCACTGAAAAATGCCTTGTTGCTAAATGTAGTATAGAGACATCATGAGCAAAGCCAGAAGGTACTTGAGAGTCTGGGAGAAATGTTTACAGCCCATCAAACAATCCAAGGACCAGTCTCCAGAATATCCGGAACATTCTAAGCGATGCAGATACAAGGTTCACGTGCCCGTGCTTCGAAAGAGAGGCCAATATTCAATACATCAAGAGTTTGGAGTAAGGAAAGGTTATTAACTGAGAAGGCCCAGCTAGAGAAGATGAGAGTGCCTTATGGCTTCTGCAAACCCATCTTAAGAGAGTCTAGAATTTAGGCATCTTTTATGTCAAGGCAACAGAGGAGGAGCCAAGCAAGAGGCGGGTAGGAGCCTAGGCAGCTAGACAGCGAGAGGATGGAAGGGATCCTAGGAAGAAATTTCTAAATCCCTTTGTTCCTGGTCAGTCTGTCGTCCAGGTCTAGAGACTCTTGGAAATCCATACACCAAGGATATGGAGTTCAGTCCCCAGTCAGGGCACTTGTAACAATCAACCAGTGAACTCATAAATAAGGGGAACAACAAAATCGTGTTTCTCTTCCGCTCCATATTCCTCTCTCTTTCTCTAAAATCAATAAATACAAATAAAAAATATAAGAAGAGTCACTACTTTTGCATATTTCCCCACCTCTTCAGGAAAGGCACCCTCTCTAAGAAGGGGCTGCTCAAGCCTCACACTTCCTCTAGTTAATTAGCATATCTGAGGCAGAAGCTATTAGCCTGGAGGTGGTGGGAGAAACACAGGCTAGAATTAGAATAGAGAGAGGGAGCATTTCCCTCTGCTACAGCAGGAACTCCTGCAAATACCGAGATAAACAAGATAAAATCAAGTGACTCAAAAGAACACATTCGCAATGGCAATCCACAGAAGAGGAAACCCAAAGAGCCCATTAAGTTATGAGATGTTCATTAGTAATTGAGGGACATGCAAATTAAAACCACAACAAGATGATATCTTGTACTGATTTGCAAAATCACAAAAGTCTGAAAACACACTGTTCATGGATGAGTTTGTGGGAGAACCAGAGTATCAGGCAGGCCCACACCCTGAGCTGGCAGTTCCAAGGTTTTCCAATCCTGACAGCCACCGGAGGTAAAAAGTGTGCTGGACAAAGGCACCCATCACGAGCACTTGAAACTGAAGCGAAACACTAACAAAGCAATAATTACTCTTCCTACTTGCAACGCACTGTTTCATTTTCTACTCATTCTATTTCACAATCGGCTAAGTTGTTTTCACTACCCTGTAATGCATTGCAAATCTCAGTCTAAAAAGCGCTCCTTAGAGAAACATCCACTTGTGAACAAAGAAACACTTGTAAGGCTTGTTTATGGCAGCTCTTTATGGGTGTAATTGTCTAAGGAATGACTAAGCAGTGGCTAAAATGAATGAGATCTACACGCATCGAAGTGGAAAAGACCCTCAAAAACAGTGTGGAGTGAAAAAGGAAAGTTACTGAGTGACAGCTATAAAATGATAGCACTTACATAAAATGTTTTCAAACCCATTAAGCGATATTATATGTTGTTCGGACACACATGCAGTAAAAATAACCAGAACAAGAGGTAGGAGGTCCCTCCCCGTTCATGGTGGTAGCTGGTTCCCTGGAGCAGCAGATGGGGGCGGAGGAAGTCAGAGGGAATGTCACCTTCGGTTGTAATGATCTCTTCTTTTTCTACTTTTGAATAATGTGAAGCAAAAATGACACAGTGCTAACATTTGTTTTGGGGGAGGTGGCAGACACCTGACGGTTGAGAGCGAGCCCGTCGAGCCGAAGAAAGAGTGACCCAGGCCCACACTGGCAGCTCACAGGGCCTCGCGTGACCGAGGCAGCCGTGGCGTGTGCCGCAAACAACAGAGGCCTGGTGGGAAGGTGAGGAGGAGCAAGGTTGTACTCAGTGAATAAGATCATCAAATTTATACTGCAAAAAACATCATTCCAGATGGACATGTTTTGTTAACTATTGAAACGGAGTTATAAGCAAATACCTGGGGGCGGGGGGCTATTATACTACTTTCTTTATGTGTGTGTGCGTGTTTGAAACTTTCCAGAAAAAATTTTAAAATGATAACACCACCTCTGGCTCCTATGAGGAAAATGGAGTGTGGGTGGAGGCCAAGGAGCGGGCTGCAGCAGGGGCCTTGTCCCGACAGAAGGTAGATGAGACCAGCCTGGCAGAGGTGGAAGAAAGAGACCACTGGGTGTGCTGGTTGGTGAGCAGAACGTAGGGCAGGAGAAAACTGGCCTGGGCTGAGCCCCGGGGTGCAGAGGGCGGAACAGGAGACCAAGGGCGGGCGGATTTGGGAGCATGGAAACACGGAGCTGCATCTGGGCACGTTGCCGGCAAGAGGCCTGTGGCCTCTGAGGGGAGGTGTCAGGTGCATGAGTCCAAAGTTCAGGAGAGAGCCAGCTAGGAGCCACCTCGCTGGAAATGATGGCATATAAATACTATTTAAAAGCACAGGACTAGATGAGATCACCTAGTGGGTGTAGATAGAGAAGAAAAGAGGACCCAGTGTTACCGGAGAGGGGCCCGGCCTGAGCAGGTCAGCCTAGAGCCAGCATGGTGCGTGGGTTCTTGACTTCGGGCAGGAAAGATTTCACAGCACGAGTCCAGGTGACTATGAGGACACATTTATTGAAGCTGGGGACAGTGAAACATGGAAGATGCACCAGGAGAGCCTAGGCTGGGCTGCCTTTGCTCACTGGGAAGTCAGAGAAAGGGGACTCTGGGGACAGGTTCCTGGGATCAGCCTGGCACAAGCTGCTGCTGCCCATTGCCTTAGAGTTTAGGAGACAAGGGCCTATGAAGAAAGAAGTGGGGGAGAAAGAGGGGAAAGGGAAAGGTTCAGGTTGCTCCTCAGAGGGAGAACAGGTGCTGGGTCCTTTGTCTTGAGGCTTCTATTTTTCTGGCAGGCAGGAATCTTAGGGGGGGTCTCAGGGAGGCCTTCAATAGAACATTCATTCCCCAGGTGTGTCCTTTCCGGATCACGGTCTCCTCTGATTGGTCAGTGACAAGGCAGGGGCTCTTTAGTCATTGCAGTTGGTCCTGGTCTCCCCACCTGGTTCTGTAGTTTTTTCTGGGCCTGGAGCTGAAATACAACTGAGGCCTAGAGGTTATCTTTGAGGAGGAAAGGTCAAGGGAGGGGAGGTTACCCTGGGGGTGAGGTCCTTGTTTTCCCAGTTTTGTCCCCTCCCAGGCTCTGGGGCCTTTACCTGCTCCAGGCTGTAAATTGCTTGCCCATTGTGTCCAGCTGTCTGTCGCAGTTTCCCTATTCCAACTCATCGAGGAATTTTCCCAGCCTCTCACTGATCCTGTTTCACCGGGACTGAGCGCAGGGGATTTCCTACCCCAAGAGGAGGAGGCTGCAATGAAAACAGAAGGAGCAGCTTCTAGAGTAGGAGGAGGCCAGAAGGAAAAGTAGTTGCTCCCTTGTCACTCCAAACCCCACAACCTGTCAACAACCCCCAGGCAGCCCCTCCGTAGAGCCCCTGACCTTTTTCAGGACCCTAGCTCTCACTAAATTGCAATGGTCCTGGCAGCCTGCTGGTTCTCCACTCTGCCTTCTGGGCCCATCTTCATAAATGCAGATCTGATGCTCCAACTCCCCGCAGCAAACCCAGGGTTAGTAACAAAACCCCAGCCTGGTGACTGGGTTCCTCATGGCCTGGGTCCTGCTCCCCTCAGCAGCTGTACCTGCGTCTCTGACACAGACACGTGCGCGGCAAACACGTTCACACCCCCCAGGCACCGGTGCTGCATGGACAGCCATTCCCTTCTCCCTCGTTGCCAGAGGCAGCCTTCCCTTTCCACACCAAGCCTGGAAGTGCCCCACCACCCTTTCCCAGCATCTGGGGCTTCTGGAAGAATGTCCACCACCACCACCACCCCCAAAGGAAAAGAGAGAAGCCCTGGCTGGTGCTGGCAGGTGTAGCTCAGTGGATTGAGTGCGGACCTTCGAACCACAGGATCGTGGTTTGATTCCCAGTCAGGGCACATGCCTGGGTTGCAGGCCAGTTTCCAGCCAGGGACCCACAAGAGGCAACCATACATTGATATTCTCTTCCTCTCTCCTTCCCTTCCCCTCTAAAGATAAATAAATAAAATCTTTTTAAAAAGAGAGAGAGAGACCAGGAGACAAGGCCCACCCCTGGCCTGCCTTAAAGCTTTATATGTGAGGACATGCAAATGCCTGAGCTGCTGCCACCACCCTGTGACCAGGGACGCTGACAGAGCTGTGGAAGGAAAGGGCCCACAGGCGACCCTGACAGGCTCTGGGGAGGCCTGTGCCGCCGTCTCTCCTACTCGGAGAGCTAAAGTAACCACACCGGATGGTCTAAAGTTAAAACTTATTAACTAAAAGAAGTCACAGTGGCTAGTCATGTCCTAGGCCAGTATTTTTCCCTAAGAAAGGTCAGTCTTTAAACTAAGCCTATCAGTTGTCTTTCTGCATCGATGATAACATATCTTTGGAATGTGAAGGTAACTTCCTTTTTCCCCAAACCCCTCGGACACAAACTGAGACCACAAATCCCCTCATTGTTATTGTTATCATGTTAATTGTTGACCGTTAACTATCCTTCACCCACCCATGTAAAAGAAGTGTGTGTCTATCATCTTTTATCCAACCCCAGAGGTCCCCCAACCCCACTTGGCTTCCTCCTCCCTCCCCTCATTTATCACCAGTGGACTTCCTGTAACCCGCTTATGGCTCCTCCTTGGATTCCAATGTATAAAATAAGGTGCTAAACTGCCATTCTCCAGAACATTTCTCAGTCCTTTGAGATGTTGCTTCCCAGAAATTATGGCCAGTTTGGTTCAAGTAAACTCACCAAAGATTCTCTACAGGTTGGAATGCTTCTTGCGTTGACACAACAAACACAGTATGGCAAACTGAGACCAGGAAGGTCAGCGTTCACGCTGCCCATCACCACCCAACAAACAGAGAGGGATTGGATCTTCACAGGCACTTTCTTCAGGTGGCGGAGATCTGAGAAGAGGCTTCTGTGCCCTAAACCTTCTTACATTTCCTTTCAAGCCAGCCTTTTTTACAAGGAGGAAAAAAGTGTAGGTAAGGGATTTGGAACCCAGGAGAGTTTAATCAGATGAAAGCTTCGGTCTGGCAATTTCCCTCCCCTCCTTTCATCCACGGACCGGAGATTCTTTATCTGTGTTCTGGGCATCCGTGTCCTGGGCTGCAGGATGTCCCCCTGATGGTGTTCGAGGCACACACGCTCAGACACCATCTCGACTGCTCTCAGTCCGCCCGGGGCATAAAGGTCGAATTGCTTGTGGTCTCCTGGAGTCTGGTGGGTCTTATATTCAGTTCCTGAAACAGTAACTTTTTCCATGCATTAACTACTAAGCTTATTAACTATTACTTAAAACTAAAATTTCCCCACTCTGGAGTTCCCCAACCAAAACAAGAGAATGGAATTCGAGTCCACGGTGAAATCAATGGGTCTGTGGACCACTGGGCAGCCTTGGCCCTGAAGACCACTGGACTTCTTGTGAGAAACGGCAGCAAACCCCCACTATTTAAATGACCAGGGAGTGGGTTTTGGACACTTGCATTCAGGAGCATTCTGACCGACCCCGCGTCCTCACTCGTGCATGTTAGGGTGGTCGGCGACTCGGCCTGTGAAAGAATTCACAAGAGAAGAAAGTAAAGTTGCATTTGCTTTCCCAGGAAGGGAAAGGGCTAGGTGTGGAGGTGTGCACCGGCCCCAAGGGGGCAGGGCTTTCATGGGGTCACAGGGCAGCTGTAGCGCAGGGTGTTTCAGTGGGGCTGCAGCTTGTTTCCCTGAGATCTTTGAGCGCGGGGTCCGGTCTGGCCATTTGGGTCTGGTAGGTCGTGTTTCGTAAGTTCCCAGGGCCTCTCAGCCTTCAGGGAGCTTCCAGTAATGTTCTAGTGCTGAGGATAAATGCTCATAATACACTTGGGGTCGGTCATGCCTTATGGGGTCCAGTCAGCCCTCGGAAAGAGGGCCTGAGAAAGTGGCTTGTGTCCTATTAATGCACACACACACCTGGCCCTCTGAGAGTCGTGCTGCCCCCAGAACTCAAGACCACGGGCAGTGCCATGTTTTGTCCCGACAGGCCCTCATCCTTGTCTACTCACTCAACCCCATAGCTACTGGCCTTTGACTTGCACATCTGTGAGACTGGGCAATAGTTTTGAAACATGAACTGCTGCTTTTACTACCGCTCCTCAGCCCTAAACTGTTTTGTTATCCAGCCCTTCTCCCCATTGTAGCAGCAGCTTGACCAGGTGGTAACCAGTGCCTCAGAGGAGGATCATTTTCAGCAAATGGCAGAAAAGACTGAGGATGAGAGGGAACACAAGCATTTGATGAGTTAGAGAAAAGCTTCCCGTCCCAGGGCTAGAGCTGGTTCCTGGGCTGATGAGGGAAAGAAATGGAGTGGGCTGTGTGGGGAGAGAAGGCGGTGGGGCCTGAGGTCCACATACAGAAGGAGCAGAGTGACACCGGGAGACCGCCAGCCCCCACTAGTGTCCACGGTGGCAAGTCTCATCTTCCACGAGAGTCCAGGAGTCATCTCTGTAGGAACCGTGTCGGTGCTGCCAAACCACGCAGCCCCCATCAGTGAGCAGGACACCCCTGAGGAACTAAGAGGACAGATACACAGGCCTCCCAGGGACACCCACCAGGGCCCCTCCTGGAGCTGCACAAGCCACCCTCTGATGGTCCAACCGGACTGCCTTTACTGGGCCCATTCACCTTACTTGAGGGGTTATTCCTCGCTATAATATCTCCATAGCTCCCCCAGACGCCCACCCCAAACAAAGGTGTGGTCCTGGACACCCAGACCCAGAGCAGGGGTGGTGGCTTAGGAAGAAAAGCCTGCATATGGATGCGGAGGAGATAGTGAACCGAGACTGAACAGGAAAACACTCCCTTCCTGCACCCGCCTCACTAGACCAGGTTGGATTAGGGACTCTTTCTGACTCATCTCTGTGACTCCAGTGCCCGGCCCAGGGCCTATAAAACAGTAGATACGCAATAAATGTTTATTGGCCTAAGTGAAATGTGAGGCTGCAGGATGGGGCCTACACAGTTAGCTGGCTGAGCTGCCCCCAACCCCGGCCTCACCTTTCAATGAGGACTCAGAGGTGGCAGTTCTGGCCATGCAACTTATTCTGGCCAGTAGAATAAAACAGAAGTCATGGGGCAGGGCTTCTAATAAGCTTTCGTGATGACAGACTCAGCTGACCTAGCTTTTTGCCCTTTTCCCTTCGTCCTATCTGGAGGCATAGCAGCCAAGACAGGATGACAGCCATGAGGACAAAGGCCTCCATGCAAAAGGTGGCAGAGAAAAAAATGACAAAAGCCCGGGTCCCCGATGCCATAACTGAACTCCAGACCCTACTGTCCGGTCTCAGTGTACTTGTTTGGCCAGTAAATCTTAGTCACTACTTCGCAGATGTTCTTTTATTTGCAACTGAACACGAAAGGTTCACAGGGAAGCAACAGTAGAGTGGATGAAACTGAATCACATCAAAGACTTGGAACATAATGAAGCAAAAAACAACCAACCAGAATGACAAGAAGAAAAAAAAAATTTTTTAAGAGGACAGTATAAGCGGCCCATGAGGCACCTTTATGTTTCCCAACATTCACATCACAGGGGTGACAGAAAGAGAAGAGAAAGAGCAAGAAATTGGAAATCTATTTGAAAAAAGTAAGGAAAGAAACCTTCCCTAATTTGGTGAAGGGAATAGACATGCAAGTCCAGGAAGCACAGAGAGTCCGGAACAAGATGGATGCAAAGATGCCCACTGCAAAACACATGATAATAAAAATGCCACCGTTTATAGATAAAGAGAGATTTTTTTTTTTAAAGCAGCAAGAGAAAAGCAATTAGTTACCTACAGGGGAGTTCCCATAAGACTGTCAGCTGATTTCTCAAAAGAAACTTTGCAGGCTAGAAGGGATTAGCAAGAAATATTCAAAGTCATAAAGCACAAACACCTACCACCAAGATTTGCTCTACCCAGCAAAGCCATCATTTAGAATCGAAGAGCAGATCAAGAGCTTCCCAGGCAAGATAAAACTAAAGGAGTTCATCACCAAACCATTATTACATAAATGTTAAAGGGACTTATTTAAGAAAAAGATCAAAACTATGAACAATCAAATGGCAATAAATACATATCTATAAACAATTGAATCTAAAAACAAACTAAGCAAACAAGAACAGACAGAATCATAGACAGGGAGAGGATTTTGATGGTCGTCAGATGGGAGAGGGGTGTGGAGGAATGGGTGAAGAGGTGAGGGGATTAAGAAGTACAAATAGGTAGTTACAGAATAGCCAGGGGGATGCACAGTACAGTACAGGAAATGGAGTAGCCAAAGAACATATACGCATGACCCATGGATGTGAACAACACTGTGGGGATTGTCTGGGGGAGTTGGGTGTGCTGGGTGGAGGTAAGGGCAAAGAGGGAAAAATCAGGACAACTGCAATAGCATAATCAATAAAATATAATTTTAAAAAAAGATAACGGGCTTAGTTAAAGTGAAGATTGACATTTGTGAGGGAAAAATACTGCCTTAGGACATGACTACTCACCATGAACCACTTTTAGTTAAAAAATTTTAATTTCAGACCATCCTATGTGGTTACGTAGGTGCCTGAGTTTGTAAGGCTGCCACACAGGCCTCCTCTAAGCTTGTCAGGTTTAGTATGTGGTCCCTTTTTTCCCACACAATAGCGCTTATAATAGACAAATCCTTGATCTCAATGGCTTAACACAATGAAAGTTTATTTCTTGTTCATGTTGTTAACTAGAAATAAAAGGTCAATGCTTCAGAGGCAATGAGCATTTATTTGAAATCCAAAACATACCTATTCAAGAGGCTGTGAATCTAAAATGTCCAAACCTGTAGAGAATTTTTATAAGACTTTATCTGAGCCGAATTGAGAGCATATGCCAGGAAGCAAGATCTCAAATGTTCCCCCAAATTGCAGCTTGCAGTTTCTTTTATGCATTTAAGGTTAAGGAGGGAACTAAGGAGCATTACATGCAGGTGGGAGGAAACAAGGTAGGGATTGGACTACGGGATAATGAGTGAGATTATGTGTTTGCTTGAGGGTGGTCCCTGTTAGAAGGAGGGGCTCGAAGGCATAGTCACATCCTAGGAGCAGCTGAAACAGGGCATTTTGCCGATTTACATACACAGAAAAAAATGGACAGGGCTTGCTTAAGGCAAAGATAAGACTTCACTAAAGAAGTTTTGCCTGCGGCGTGACCACCCAAGGCATGACCTGTGCAATTAGGAATTTCAGCTCACCTCACCCAATGAGGTTACTTTTCATAGACCCCCTTTTTCATTCCACAGCTGATTTAGGCAGGAACTCGAATAGTGTTCCAATTAGGAGGTGAAGTCAAGGGGTGTTTATGAGAAAGCGAAGGGCAATAATTACATGAACAGAAGGAAGAAATTGCTATAGGTGCAAATAAGCTACCGTAGTGATGCTAATTCTAAGGAATGTCTTTAATTTTCAGTCCAGTGGTTAACAATGTCTGCTTTCTTAGTAGCTTTACAGACAGTTGTTTGGAAAGCAGAGCTGCTCTAGGCCCAGCCCAAAAGTTATTTTGTCCGCTTTTAACATGCCAAAGGTTCGAGGAGTAAGACCTGCAAAGGCAGCTCCTCTGGGATGGTAGCTCCACCTTCAAAAAGTAGCTCCATTTGCCCTGGCTGGGGTTCTCAGTGGGTCTGAGCGTCATCCCAATGCACCAGGATTGTGGGTTTGACCCCCCAGTCAGAGCACACACGCACACGCACACAGAGTAGCTCTGTTTATATTATTTTTCACTATGTTACAGTCCAATGCAGATGGGTGGGGCCATCACTGCTCCACAAAATCATTTAGGGTCCCAGGATTCTTCATCTTGTAACTCCCCTGTCCTCTGTGTGCTTGGAGCCCACTCCACAGACAATCATACAGCAGCTGTTTTTTTTTTATTATTATTGTCCAGGTCTAGAAATGGAATACCTCACCCCTTTTAAATAACATAAGTCAACCAAGTAAATAGAAGATCTAATTGGCTTTATTAAGTGATTCATAAATGAAGCCATTCCATCCATCAACTAGAAGTGATATCATCACTATTTAGCTAATTATTAACAAAGGAACCCTTTGGTTCCTTTATTAATAGCAAAGGGAACAGACATTGAGTTTAATAAACTGGAGAGCATGAGCCTGTTTGCTTCACCAGGAAGCTGCAGCCTCACAGCCCAGGGGATCACAGCAGTGCTCTGTCAGGGGAACTAATCCTTCTCCCTTCCCCTCTCCCGTACTGGATTATTTCAGGGAGCAAGGGGAGCTGCTGAAACAAGGAAGGGCCTAAGATAGATGAAGCAACAGGAGAGAGACTAAGCAGGGCTGCTTTGGCTCTCCAGGAATATTATGGGAAAGAAGTCAGCCAAGACGGAGTTGCTGTCTGCTCACTGGAGAGTCAGAGGAAAGGGGGTCTTTGGGACAGGTTCAGGGATTTGGCTGGATGAGCTGCTGCTGTCCATTTCTCCTGTGGTTGCAAGTCCTATGGGGTCCCTTAACATCCAGGAGATGAATGCCTGCTGGGGAAGGGAAAGGCTACACCCAGAGGGAAAGGTGCAAGGGAAGGGCACGGGTGCAATCCTGGTAGGTGAAGCACGCTCTAGGTCCTTTGGCTTGAAGGCTTTAAAGACAGAATTTAGGGGCGATCTTAGAGGAGGATCTCAACAGAATTTTTTTAGCAATGTAAAAAATTCTTTTTTTAAAATATGTTTAAGATTTTATTTATTTATTTTTAGACAGAGGGGAAGGGAGGAAAAAGGAGGGAGAGAAACATCAATGTGTGGTTGCCGCTCATGTGTCCTCTATTGGGGACCTGGCCCCCAACCCAGGCATGTGCCCTGACTGGGAATTGAACCAACAAGCCTTTGGTTCGCAGGCCGGTGCTCAATCCACTGAGCATACCAACCAGGGCTAGAAAATTCTTTATTTTTAATTATATTTGATTGATTATGCTATTACAATTGTCCTACTTTTTTTCTCCCCTTTATTCCCTTCGGCCCTGCAACCCCCTCCCACCACCATTCCCCACCCCCCTTAGTTCATGTCCATGGGTTGTACATATAAGTTCTTTGGCTTCTACATTTCCTATACTATTCTTAAACTCCCCCTGTGTATTTTGTACCTAGCAATTACACTATTTATTCCTGTACCTTTTCCTCCATTATTCCCCCCTGCCTCTCCCTGCTAATAACCTTCCATGTGATCTCCATTTCTGTGGCTCTATTCCTGATCTACCTGTCCACTTAGTTTGCTTTTATTTTAGGTGTGGTTGTTAATAACTGTGAGTTTGCTGTCCTTTCACTGTTCATCTTTTTTAACTTCTTTTTCTTAGATAAGTCCCTTTAACATTTCATATAATAAGGGCTTGGTGATGATGAACTCCTTTAACTTGACCTTATCTGAGAAGCACTTTATCTGCCCTTACATTCTAAATGAAAGCTTTGCTGGATAGAGCAATCTTGGATGTAGGTCCTTGCCTTTCATGACTTGGAATACTTCTTTCCAGCCCCTTCTTGCCTGCAAGGTCTTTTTTGAGAAATCCGCTGACAGTCTGATGGGAACTCCTTTGTAGGTGACTGTCCCCTTATCTCTTGCTGCTTCTAGGATTCTCTCCTTCATTTTAGTCTTGGGTAATATAATTATGATGTGTCTTGGTGTGTTCCTCCTTGGGTCCAACTTCTTTGGGACTCTCTGAGCTTCCTGGAAGTCTATTTCCCTTGCCAGATTGGGGAATTTCTCCTTTATTACTTGTTCAAATAAGTGTTCAATTTGTTGCTCTTCCTCTTTTCCTTCTGATATCCCTATAATTTGGATGTTTGAATGTTTAAAGATGTCCTGGAGGTTCCTAAGCCTCTCCTCCTTTTTTTGAATCCTTGTTCCTTCATTCTTTTCTGTTTGGTTGTTTCTTTCTTCCTTCTGGTCCACTCCATTGATTTGAATCCCAGTTTTCTTTCCATCACTACTGGTTTCCTGTGCATTTTGCTTCATTTCATTTAGTTTAGCCCTCATTTTTTCATCTACTTTGCAACCAAAATCAACCAGTTCTGTGAGCATCCTGATCACCAGTATTTTGAACTGTGCATCTGATAGTTTGGATATCTCTTGGTGGCTTAGAAGTATTGGCTCTAGGGCTTTATTTGTTCTTCTGATTGAGCCATTTTTGGTCAGGTCCCGCCTGTTATGTCTGAGGGGTGGAGCCTTAGGTGTTCACCACAGCAGGGCAACCCAGGTCACTGGGTTGTGACCCTGCATGTGGGGGTGGGGTCAGAGAAGAAGAAATGGCCTTTGTTGGGCTCTCTGTCAGATTTTGGTTCCCTCTGCTGCTTCCCACAAGCAAATTGGGCCCTTGTGGTGCTGGTTCCCAGGTGGGTGGGCTTGTGTACATTCTAGGACCCTGTGGGTCTCTCCACCGAGCTCTCCTGTGAGGCTGGGAGCTTCTCCCAGCACCTCAACCCTGGAAAGTTTTTCAATCAGTGCTTTTAGGCTTTATTTCCCATCGCTGGGGTCCTGGGTTGCACAGTCTGTCTGACTGCCCTTTTCTTGCCTGGTTTATCTGCACGCAAATGTGTGTCCACAGTCAGCCAACCACCTTGTGCATCTTACTGGGTTTGCTGGTTTTCTCCCTGTGTCTGGGTCGCCATGCTGGCACCCCTCTCTGCCAGCCACCAACTTCGCCCCTCTTACACGTCTGGATGAATGGTTCATTGCTGTTGGACTTTGATAGAGTTCAATTTTCTGTCTGTTCTGGTGGTGTTTTTGTTTCTAAATCTTTGTTGTCCTTAAATTTGGTTGTGTGAGGAGGTACAGTATTTCCACCTACGCCTCCATCTTGGCCGGAAGTCTGATTATCTTTTTCTTAAATAAGCCCTTTTAACATTTCATGTAATAAGGGCTTGGTGATGATGAACTCCTTTAACTTGACCTTATCTGGGAACCACTTTATCTTCCCTTCCATTCTAAATGGTAGCTTTGCTGGATAGAATAATCTTCAATGGAGGTCCTTGACTTTCAAGACTTCAAATACTTCTTTCCAACCCCTCTTGCCTGCAAGGTTTCTTGTGAGAAATCAGCTGATAGTCTTATGGGAACTCCTTTCTAGGTAATTGTCTCCTTTTCTCTTGCTACTTTTAAGATTCTCTCCTTATCTTTAATCTTGGGTAATGTAATTATGATGTACCTTGGTGTATGCTTCCTTGGGTCCAACTTCTTTGGGACTCTGAGTTTCCTGGACTTCCTGGAAGCCTATTTCCTTTGCCAGATTGGGTAAGTTCTCCTTCATTATGTTTTCAATTTCTTGCTCTTCCTCTTCTCATTCTGGCACCCCTATGATTCAGATGTTGGTACATTTAAACTTGTCCTAAGCCTCTCCTAACTTTTAAAAAATTTTTGTGTCTTCATTCTGTTCTGGTTGAATGTTTATTTCTTTCTTTTGTTCCAAATTGTTGATTTGAGTCCCAGTTTTCTCCCCTTCACTGTTGGTTCCGTGTATATTTTTCTTTATTTCACTTTGCATAGCCTTCACTTCTTCCCCTATTTTGTAACCATACTCGACCATTTCTGTGAACATCCTGATTACCAGTGTTTTGAACTCTGCATCTGATAAGTTGGCTATATTCTTATCACTTAGTTCTTATTCTGGAGTTTTGATCTGTTCTTTTATTTGGGCCATATTTCTTTGTCTCGGTGCACCAGTCTGGATGAATGTTTCTTCTTTAACTACTTGGTTGTCAGACTTCTATACAGTTCAATTTTCTGGAAGCTCTGGTTGCTTTTTGTCTTTAAATTGTTGTTGTTCTTTTTTTGGTTGTGCAAGGAAGCAAAGTGTATCTACGTACACCTCCATCTTGGCTGGAAGTCCTAGAATATTGATCATCTTTTCCAGATGTGCCCTTTCAGGGCTGTGGTCTTATTACTAAATAGCAAGTGGGGTCCTGCGGCCCACCACCACACCCTAGGCAAAATTCCAGAGGCAAAGTTTGTTGATAGAGGAAAGGAGTCTTTATTCAAAAGCTTCATGATTTTGGAATAACGACATTCCTCATGCATTAGTCACTTAAACCTATTAATTAAGGCTAAACTCTTTAACAGCTTAGTTTTCTATCATTCCCCTTGTTAGTTTTTTTTTTTAAGATTTTATTTATTCTTAGAGGGAGGAAAAGGGAGAGAGAAAGAGGGAGTAAAACATCAATGTGCGAGAGACATTTGGATCGGTTGCCTCTTGCACACCCCCAACTGGGGACCTGGCCTGCAACCAGGCAAGTGCCCTGACTAGGAATCTAATCGATGACATTTTGTGTCATAGGCTAGCACTCAATCCACTGAGCCACACCAGCCAAGGCCCATTGTTAGTTTTTAATTATCTTATTTCTATAGGATTAGTTTACCAAGTAAAAGAACAGAAGGTACAACAGCTACGCAATTTTGGAAGAATGGCAGGTTTCTGTCTCAGAGCTTGTTCTCTGCAGAACACCCAGAGAATAATAACCCTGCCACCCTCTGCCAGGCCAGCCCAATCCTAGGCTACACCCAGAGTTCCTTCCTGTTCAAAATACCATCCACTGGGAAATGCAGGCAGCTGCAGCGAGATCTTCCAGGCATCCTCAAGGAAGAGACCCAGAGAGCCCAAGAGGCCTTCCTTTATTTCAGATCTTCTGGCCCATAATTCTGTGTACTCTGGAGGTATTCAGCTTCTTGACCAATCCCATCCTAGATTGTTTACCACTACCTCCGGCAACCTCCTCCTACAGCCCCTCCCTATTTCTCCCCACTGATCTGATCAGATCTCTCTCTGATTGGTCGGCACCAGGGCATAGAGTCATCTGCCTGGTTTTGCTGCTTTTCTGGGTCTGAAGCTGAAATACAACTGAAGCCTGGATGTTATCTCTATGGAGGAAATGTTGGGGGGGGGGGCTGTCTAAACTGCATGACCAGTGATATGCTGGGGGAGGAAAGGGGTGGGTAGGGGTAAGGTCTCATCTTCCAATTGCTCACTGATGGAATAGACACCCAGGCTTTCTGCCCTGGGTGACCTCCTGGACCTGGCCTCTCATCCTTGCTCTGCTCATGTCTAACTGCCTACTACACAATGGATCAAGCAGAAACCTGGTGCCACTCTTGACATGTGGTTTTCCCATGCCACACACTCTCAATCATCAGAGCCCTGCTACTTCTACCTCCTAACCTGCTCTGAACTTCATCCCCTTCTCCCCATGGCCATGATCTCTACCCAAGTTCATGCAACTGTGAAAAATATATACAGTCCTGTGACACCTAATGACAGAGATATGTTCTGGGAAATATGTCCTTAGGCACTTTTGTCATTGTGTGAACATTACAGAGTGCACTTACACAAACCTATATAGTATAGCCTACTGTGTACTGTCAACGTAAAAAACATTCAAACCTGTGCGGAATTTTTGATGAGTTTATTTGAACCAAACTGACAATTGCCAGGAAGAAAAATCTCAACAGATTAAGAAATGCTCCAGAAAAATGACAGTTTCACACCTGATTTTATATATTACAATCAAAAGAGGAGGTGTAAGTGGATCACCTGAAATCCATTGGTGACAGATTAGGGAGGTGGGAGGAAGCGAAGTGAGGAAACCTCTAGGATTGGATAAAAAGTAAACGATAGACACATCTTTTACATTGGTGGGTACAGGAGAGTTAATGGTCAACAATGAACATGATAACAATAACAATGAAGGGATTTGTGGTCTCTCCCTGGTGTGGTGCCTGTGCTCTTAGGGGTCTGGAGGAACAAGGAAATTTGATATTCTGTTCTGAAGGTACGTTATCATAGATGCAAAAAAACCAACAGGCTCAGTTAAGCTGAAGACTGACCTTTGTTAGGGAAAAACACCAGCCTGGGACAGGACTAGAACCTGCCACGAACTGTTTTTAGTTAGAAAGTTTTCATTTGCGACCATCCCACGGTGGTTACTTTTTGTCCCTGGGTTCGCAGGCCTCCCCTGTGCTAGCCAGGTCTCACACGTGGCCCCTTTCCTCGGCTACCCAGCAAACCTCAGTAGTTTATGTGGTCCATCATTGACAGAAATGTTGTTGTGTGGGAGAAGACTGTAAATGGAGCCACTTCACAATGGAGGAAGCTGCTGTTCCAAAGAAACTGCCTTGCACGTCTTACTTCTCAAAGCTTTGGAATGTTAAAATTGGACAAAATAACCTTTGTACTGAACCTAAAGCAGCATTGCATTCCAAACAACTGTTTGCAAAGCTAACAGACATTATGAGAACCAGACTGAAAATTACAGAGATTCTTTAGGGTTAGCATCACTGAATTAACTTACTTGTACCTGTAGAATTTTTTTCCTTAGCTTATCAACACCCAAAGAAATTCCTTCCTTCTGTTCATGTAATTATTCCCCTTAACCTTTCTCATTAATACCCTTTGCCTTCACTTCTTAATCAGAACACTATTTGGGCTTCTTCCTGAATTAGTGCTTCTTCCCCAAAATAGCTTTTTTAAAAAAAATCTCCGATCAACACTTGTTGCTTCTCACTTTGGCCTTTTATTTTTAGGTTAACATCTCCTGCCTGGACAGTTGCAACCTGTCTGCCTAAACTCCGGTTCCATATAAGGAATCAAAGGCTAGTGCTTCTGAAACTTTAGCTGCATAGAAATCACTTGAAAATTTGTTAAGACACTGATTTCTAGGCCCCAGCCCACTACCACACTTCAGGAATCAGATTCTGATTCAGTAGAACTGGGGTGAGGCTCAAGAATTTCCATTTCTTGGCCCTGGCTGGTGTGGCTCAGTAGATTGAGTGCTAGCCTGAGAACCAAAGGGTCACAGGTTCGATTCCCAGTCACAAGGCACATGCCTGGGTTGTAGACCAGGTCCCCAGTAGGGGGCACGCGAGAGGCAATCACACATTGATATTTCTCTCCCTCTCTTTCTCCCAAACTTCCCCTTTGTGTATAAATAAATAATGAAATAAAATATATTTTTTAAAGAATTTCCATTTCTAACAAGCTCCCCTAACAACCTCCCTGGGGGCAATCCTAGCTAAACACGCCAGTCAGATGCTGCAAGCCTGACGACCACCGGACCACTCGCTAAGTACTAGGACTCCCAGGCCATCATCAGCCATTAGCCACAGATGGCTATTTAATAAAATCTGAAACTCATTTCCTCAGTAGTACTAACCACATTTCAAATGCTCAAGCCACGTGTGACTAGTGGTTAACATTCGGAGCAGCACACATTATAGAACTTTTTTATCACTGCAAAAAGCCCTACGGAGGTCTAGTGTTGCCTAGACTTTCGTGGGTGTTCTAAAAATAAAGGCGACCCGAGTTCGCTCTCTTGTCCCTAAGAATCCAGAGGCTCCCATTGCATTACAGCTCATGTTTTTTAAGAAGCATAAAGAATACGGGGAGCCACGAGGGATGAGAAACTCGTAAAGCCGCATACTCCACTACCAAGAAAATCTGTCAAACGGATGTTCCCAGGCGGGACGAAGACCAAAACTTTGAGCTCATTGGCTGGTGGTGGATGGGCGGACCGTCGGCGCTTTTTTTAATTGGGTAGTTTTTCTTAGGCGAAAGCCAATCGTCGAAGGCGGTGGGGGCTCCGCCAGGGTCACCGCTCCTTCCTCCCGGGAGTTCCCGGGATTCGGACTGTCTGTGAGTTCTGATCCCCCGCCCCACCGTGATTACTCCTACCGCCGAGGAGAAATTTCCGCCTTGGAAACCCTCTCACGGTGGCCGGAGGTGGGGAGGTCGGGGCAGGCCCTCCCTCCAGCCACGAGAACACCCCTTCTCCAGCCCTAAACCCCAGGTGCCCAGTCTCTTTGCTCAGAGTACCCGCCTGTGAAACGGGATTGTGCTGGTGGCCTGGAGGGCCGCTACTGGGCATGGCGGGTGGGCAGGTTGGGGGAGGAGATTGAGATGGATGTCAGGACACTGAGGCTGTGTCCCAGCAGGAGGATGGCTCAGGAGAAGGGCGGAAGCCTGTGCGAGGCTTGGGCGCGGGTCGGGTCCATGCACCGCATCACGGACCTGGCCCACACGCTGCACTTCTATGAACGCTGGGCTCCGAACTATGACAAGGTAAACCCGCCGGGGGTCCTCCACCTCCCTTGCGTGCCCAGTCTCAGTTTTCCTATGTGTACAGCAGGAATAGACATCCTTGCATCCCAGGACAGCTAGTGAGAATGAAGTGAGACCCAGACACAACCTTTCAGTCCTGCCCCCTTTTTCGGACAGAGCAGCCTTGCTATCTGAGCAGCCTCACACTGCACAGTCAGGAGGTCAGGGGCCAAGACCTCCGTCCCCACTCTGGGACTGCAGCTCAGGCAGAACTGCCTGCAGGAAGGAGGTGCCATGGAAGGTCACTATGGAGTAAACACAGCACTGCCTCGGCCAGCAGAGCAGGTCTCAGCAGTGGGCTGGGGACTGACTCTCCTGTCCTGCCCCCCCCACACACACACACACACTAACGGGTTGGCCTGGCTGACTCCTAGACCACCCTTCACTGAGGTCCCTCAAACACTAGGGCACAGGTTGGTAGTCAGCTCAGCACTCTGTTCCAGGATGTGGCCAGCCTGCAGTACCGCGCCCCCCGCCTTGCAGTGGACTGCCTCAGCCAAGTCTTTCCAGGCCCACCCCACGCCGCATTGATCCTGGACGTGGCCTGTGGCACTGGCCTGGTGGCTGTCGAGGTGAGGTCTGCCCAGATCCTTTGCTCTCTCTTAAGCCCCCCAGGTGCTCAAATTTCTTGCCACTCCAGGCCTAAGACTCACCGTTTCCCAAACACCTGAGCAACATCCACTGCAGGGCCCACTGCCCTTCTTGAGGTGTGGGGAGCCAGCTGGGATGCAGCAGGTGTGAACTGTGACAGTCCTCCCATCCCAGCTGCAGGCTCGGGGCTTCCTCCAGCTGCATGGGGTAGATGGGAGCCCAGAGATGCTGAAACAGGCCCAGGCCCGTGGCCTCTACCAGCGCCTCAGCCTCTGTACGCTGGGCCAGGAGCCTCTGCCCAGCCCCGAAGGTTTGTCCCCTTCTACCCCAACACCCCAAGGCCCACTCTCTGACCAAGCCTGCCTTGATGGCTCTTTCTGTTACCCAGCTTCCATCCCCCTTGCTGAGTGCTCCATAAGCCCCCTTCCACCCTGAGCCTTCATTCACCTCTGAGCCCCCAGTGCCTCACTAAGAACCTCTTCGAGGCCCCGTGAAGCCCTCTCTCTGAGCCCTCCATCCCATGATCTGACTTTAGCCCAGGACTGGGCTACACCTGCCATGTTCCCCATGGGATCTGGGTCCTACAGACACTAGCGGCTTACCTGGTCCCTCCCCAGCCCCCGGAGGTTGGGTACTGTCCCCCAGGATGGGCTGAGGCTGCACTGAAGACAAACCAGCACACCACAGCTGCTCGCCTCACACAGGGACCTACGATGCAGTGCTGGTGGTGGGTGCCCTCAGCGACGGCCAGGTGCCCTGCAGTGCAGTTCCTGAACTCCTGCGAGTTACCAAGCCAGGTGAGAAGCAGCCCACACACACCTTCCCTCTCCACACCCAAAGACACAGGTCTCAGAATCTCTGAGGCCAAGCAAGGGGCGTGGTCCTGCCCAGGGCCTCACAGCCTAGCCTAATATTCCAGCCACCAGCTGCCGACCCAGGCAAACAGGCAGGCCGGGCAAGTGGCCCCCTTGCCTCTTATTCACTAGGCAACCAGGAACAACTCCACTCTCCTCTTCAGCCTCCATCCCACCTGTAAGCAGGGTGGTGTAGTCCCTTCCCGACAGGGTTGCTGTGAGAATTGGGTGAAATAATGTCTCAGAGGACTTTGCTTTAGTCCTGCTGTGTAGTAAGGTCTCCATTCAGTTCCCTCATCTTCTAGCTTCCTCACTAACTCTTGGGTGGCTTTTAGGTGAGTCACTCTTTTCCCGTCTCTGTTTCCTCATCTGCGAAGTGGGGTTGATACTGCATTCCTACCGTGTGTCTTGCCCTGTGCCTCCCTCTGCCCTGGGGAGAATGTACACGCCCCGCCCTCTGGGCTCAGTCACCCACCCACCGTGCCCCTAGTTTCCAAACACTGGGGCTACCTCCACGCCAGGGCCCACCGCCCTCGCCGAGGTGGGCTCAGGAGGGCCGGGAGTGCTCAGTGCTCCCACATCTCAGAGAGAGGCATTTCTCAGGGCTGGGGTGGGGGATGAGGGCAGTCCCCACGGGGACACAGCCAAAGCCACAGGCAGAAAGGAGAGTAGTGGAGTGTGCAGATCCTGGCAGCAGGACAGGAGCAGGAAGCTGCGGAGGTTCCCCTATCACGGCATGATTATATCTCCCTGCAGGGGCTGCGGTTGGGCCTGGGCAGGCCTGGGCAGGCCTTGGGACCATGGAAGCTGACAGATGTAGGGACGTTGGTGGGGTCAGAGAAAGAGCTAGTGACTGGGCTCGGGACAGGAAACTCCCACTGCCTGAACCAGAAAAGACCAGGCCTCTTGGCCCAGCCTGCACTTACCAGACCTGGCAGCTGGCCAGAGCCGTGCCTGCCGGCCCACACGTCACAGGCTTGCCTGCTTCCGAGCCCTTCCTCTCACAGGGCCCCTCTCCACCAGCCGGGCCTGCTTCTCTTCAGCCCCTTCCCAGGCAGCCTTTCAGACACCAGTATCTCCTGGGTGTATCTGAGCCCGCACTGGGCATACTGTACGCGCCTGGAAAAGATCTGAAGGGATGAATTCATTCATTCATTCAGCCGTGGTTACTGACTGCACCAGCCTTTCTGAGACAGGGTAATTAATCAACCCCGCTCCGCAAGCCGGGAAACAGAGGCATGGAAGTGAAGGGGCAGGTCCAAAGCTGTGTGTTTCCTTCCTGTGCATCCAGACACAGCCATATCCTCCAGCAGAGGGGCTGGGTGAGTGGTGAGGAGGGAGCCCCCTCTCCGCCAGGGAAAGAGAAATAAAGAGTTCCCGCATAAAGGATACTTGGGCCCCAAAACAGATGTAGGAGGCACTCAAGCTGGAGAAGCAGAGGGTATTCACGGGGGTAGGGATGGTGAGTACCAACAGCTTGGAGACAGCAGGAGGCTGGCCTGGGGACAAGCTGGGAGAACTGATGTCCTTGAGGACAGGAGCCGGAAGGAAAGGGAACTGTTAACTTGAAACCTCGGCTCCTGCCCCTCCCCCACTCACCTGTTTCTCCCACCCCTCCCCAGGCGGGCTGGTGTGCCTGACCACCAGGGCCAACCCATCCAACCTTCGCTACAAGGAGGCACTGGAGGTCACCCTGGACAGGCTCGAACAGGCCAGGCAGTGCAAACGCCTGGTGGCCTGGACTGTAGACCGGTGGGAACTGGCTACCTCCAAGCTTGAGGAGGTGCCTAGCACTTCTGACACTGATGGCTACATCCCTGGCATTGTCTACTTGTACCGAAAGCAGAAGGCGACCCAGGTTGAGGGAGTGAGGCCCAGTGCTCAGCCCCTAGCTGGCCTCTGACCCTCCCGGTTACCTGGGTCGGGCCTGCTCTTGGGCCTTCGTCTGTAAAATGGGGCCACTGTACCAGCCCTCTCCTCGGGAGAGCTCTGCCTATTAAATGAGCCCCAGGAGGGGCAACAGCATTTTGACTCTGCAGTTCTCTCACCCCAAGAAAAAGTGACATTGTACCTGTGACCTGTGGAGGGCAGAAATGAGAAGAAACTGGATAGAAAGGTCCCCACCCCAGGTCTGACCCAGATGCCTCAGGGCCACAGATGGGATTCTGACTCTCCCGGAGTGATGGGCTTCCTTATCCCTAACTCACCTGACAGGAAACCCCCACCCCCGTATCTGGGCTCGTATCTGGGCTTGGTCAAACACTTTCACGTGTCCAGGACTTGGTTTCTTCACCTCCAAAGAGACTGGAACTCAGAGTGAGGCTCGGAGGCTGCCCTGAGCAGGTGGGCAGGCCTCACGGGGGAGGATGCCCGGAGCTGGGCCTTCAGGATAAGCAGGGTTCAGGGGGTGGAGAAAGGAAAAGAGACATTCCAGGCCAAGGGCAGGGACAGCCTGAGCAAAGGCCAGGAGGTGGGGCTGGAGGGTGAGCAGACCAGCCTGGCTGCCCAGACAAAGCTGGGACAAACAGGGAGAGTGACAGGTGGCCCATTTCCCAGGGCTGGATGTTCTCACCTGTCCCCTCTCTTGGAGTCCCCAGCACTTCACCAGAGTTCTGGGCACATGTTTGCCTGTGTAGGGATTTCACCCTCTGACAAATGGAGAATTTGAACAACGTGATTTCCAAAGTCAAGCCACTTCCAATTTTTCATGAGACGTGTTTTTAAAGTGTTCCCATCCAGGCCCGACACAGTGGTCCTGCCCCTCACTGGCCCCCTCCAGCCCTCCCCCCACCCACCACCACAGCTGAAATCAGAAACATACAGAGTCTTCCTGTGCACAGGTCTCATTTATTGTAGAAAATAATAGTCATTGCTGTGACAAATAGGTCTTAAATTACAAAACAAACCACAGAGTCAAGAAGAAGCTCCAGAACTTACTAGGATGCAGGCCAGAGAAAGATCATTCCCCCTGCCTTCGCCAGACTAACTGATGACCTTCATAAGAATGGCAGGTACCATCGGAGGGAACCGATTTGGGGGGGGGGGGGGAGCTCAGGGTCCTCCTGCTGAGGCCGCAGGGCGGGCGGGAAGGAGTCCCAGCAGCCGGGGCCTCCTCCAGGCCCCCTCCCCCACTGCTACCCAAACCAGTTCTCAGCGCCTTCACCCCTCCCTTCTAAACCCGTCAGTCAACTCTGCTCCACAGGCAGGTAGATGAGTGAGGCCCCAGCCATTTTCACGGCCACGGGTTTCCCGTGGATGCACTCGGAGGCGGGGGGAAGATCAAAGAAGGGAACGGTGACCAACGCAAGCATGGGCAGGGCACACGCTCAGAATCGAAGCAGTCAGGGCTGAGCTGTCCTGCAAGAGCCAGCTCCCCACTCCACTGCCATGCCCTGTTGCTGCCTGCTCCTCCCCAGCATCCACAGGCCACTCAGAGGAGGGTGGCTCAGAAATCTTTCAGTCCATCCTTGCTATTGTAGAGGAGGCCTCAGGAAGGTGTCCAAGGGGGTCAGAAGGGGCTGAGGGCTGCTGGCCAATGGCCGGTCTCAGTCCCTGCCTGCCCATCCCCCAGCAGCCTGCAGACCACGGCAGAGCCCTCCTGGGTTCACAGACTGCACCGAGCTCACTCCAGGGAGAAACAGCGCCAACAGGGAGTTGAGTGGCGGCACCTTACACGTAGTTGCTGGCGGGGGCGGAACGGGCGGCAGAGTACTTGGCCGAGTAGGGCTTGTCAGCACGAGGTGGGCAGTTGCAGCAGAGAAGAGCCCCACCGAGCATCAGCAGACCTGCAGCCGCCCAGCCGATGTAGAGTGAGGCCCCCATCTCCCGCTTCTGCCCGGAGGCCACCAGAGGATTGTAGAAATCACGGATGATGGTGTTGGCCGTCCAGGACACGGGTACCATCACCAGCAAGCCGGCCAGGAGGAAAACCACGCCTGCCACAATCATGATCTTGGCTTTGGTGCTCTCATCCTCCACGCAGTTGGTGCACTTGCCACCCACAACAGACAGCAGCACGCCCAGCACAGCCAGGATGATGCAGACGACAATGAGGGCTCGTGCCGCCTGCAGGTCCTGCGGCAGCGCCAGCATGGAGTCGTACACCTTGCACTGCATCTGGCCGGTGCTCTGCACCACGCAGTTCATCCACAGGCCCTCCCAGATGGTCTGCGACGTGACGATGTTGCTGCCGATGAACGCTGTCACCCGCCACATGGGCAGCGCACAGCTCAGTATGGCGCCCAGCCAGCCCAGCACGGCCAGCGCAATGCCCATCACCTGTAGCCCCATGGAGGCCATCTTTCAGGGTCTGCTGGGGTCTAGGACCTGGAAGTCTTTAAGGATCTGGCCCTGGGGGCTGTAGAAATCCAAGTGCTGAGAATGGACACTGTCCACAGGGAAGCCTTTCACTGCAAATCCGAAGGCACAGCCAGTTGAGCGTCTCTCACAGGAATCTGAAGCACAGGCCCAGGGAGTGTGACCAGACTGGTTCCTCCCTGCCAACAGCTGCCACAGGCTCACAGCTAGAGCTTGGGGGCGGTTATATGGCTCTGTGGAGGGGCGGGGTGGAGGGTGGATAGAGGGAGGCGTTTCATCCCTGAGGCCTTTCCCTCAACCAGTTTCTCTGGATTCCTGAGACCAGGCCAACAAAGGCACTTTAAGTCCCCAGCCCTGGGCCCCTGAGTCACAATCTCATAAGAAACTGCCCTCTCCCGGTTGCCTCTCCTGGCAGCTGGGCCCATGCTGAGGTCAGACTCTGAGTCACAGCTCAGGAGCACCTGGAAGTGGCCAGGTCAGGGGGGCAACCAGGTTTGGCCAGGCTCTGGATGTGAAGACAAGGGCCCCCACACCCATGAAACCCCTCATTTCAGGCCTGGTTAGGCGGGCAAGGGTGGGGACCTTCGGGAAGGTTGAAGGTGAGGGCGAAACCCTGGGAAAGCAGAGTGGCCACACTTTGATTACTGTCGCTGCATCCGCATCACCTCCATCACTGGCCTGATCACCACTGCTGATTCTCGTTGACCACGCATCTGCCTCAACAGTAGTCTCGGCGCTGGCCTGATGAGGTCTGGTTTGGGAGAACAAAAAGCTAGGAGACAGGACTCCTGGGTCCGTCACCCACGCTCCCCAGCTCTCACCAAACCACCAGCTTCCTAGCCCTGCCAGAGCAGGGGGCCTTGGAAGTGATGCCCTTTCAGCCAAAGAGAAAGACGCCTGTCCCCAGCCATGAAAATTTCAGCCAGTGCTTCATTACTGCCAGGGCTGAACTGCTTGGCCAGACTGGGTTGGGGAGGTCACCAAGAGTATGCCATGGGCCAGACCCTGGGGGCATCAGCCCAGCAAATGGGTGTTTACTCTGTGAAGACACACAGAACAGGTGTCAGATAAAGCTAGAATGGGTGCAGAGTCCCATGAGACTTCAAGAGGAGAGAAAACTCAAACCAGGGTGGAGGTGGGGTGCTGAGGAGGGGCCCTGACAGGGAAGGGGCACCGCATTCTTGGGTTATACCCCAGAGGGCACTGATGACCCAGATCTTCACGAATGGGTCCCCCCGGAGTTATGCAAGGCAGCAAAACTGCGTGGAGGAAGGCGTCTGAGAGAGGGAGCTTCAAGGGCACAGGTACCCCAATGTGGGGAAATGCAGCTTTTCCAGGAATGAGAGGAATCCAGTCTGACCAGAGACCGAGGGAGTAGGGGAGGGGCTGGAGTGAAAGGGCCGGAAATTTCTGCCTCAAACATCACCGAGCCCTCGGCCTGTGCACAGAGGCACCGGGATGAGCCAGGGCACGAGGTTCCATTTTGAGGTCTCCACGGACCTTTTAGGAAGGTATCTCTGGAAACAGGAGGGAGGCGAAAGCAGGGCAGGGGGGCCAGGATCAGGAAGGGCCTGGTTCAGGGCAGCAGGCTGAGGGGACCTAGAGGAAGGGGGCATCGTGGGGGCAAGAGAGAGTGTCTGGGGCTCATCCCAGCTGGATCAAGGGAACCTTCCACCCACATGGTCACTGCATGTTCCTCTTCCCCTTCATGCTGGAGGTGGTGGTGGCGCCTCAGGGCCCAGAACTCCAATGTGTCCCTGAGCCCCCAGCATCGTCTAGCACCTCACCTGGCACCCGGAGGTAACTGATTCTGACAGAGGAATGAGGGCCCTGAGCTTCCTGCTAGGGAACCATTAAGCTTGCCTGATGTGGGTAGAAGCCATCTGTGAGCTCTCCACACACGGGGACCACTCAAGTCACCTAATGAAGCACAAGGCCAGGACAGTCCAGCCCAATGGGGGAGTGAGGTCTTGTGTTGTGGTGGACTGTGAACACATCTATCTTTTGTGAGGCTGGGGTCTCCTGTAGGACAAAAGCAGTGCCTTATTGAAACTCAGAGCTCCACACTAACCCATAGTAGGTGCTCAGTTAATGCTCAATAATGCAGAAGTCATTCTCTGTGTTCCCAGTGCCCATCCCCACTCTCCCATACCTCTCCCCACGCACTCAGGAACACACACCAACACAAACAGGGATGGTTTCTGCCCGGACCACGCCTCCCCGGCTTTACCTTACAAGGCTCTGGGGAACTGCACGCCCTGAGGCCTGTGGGCTGATCGCAGAGATAACTACGCTTAGAGACTGACAATAAGTGCTTTCCTGCAATGAATTCACCACAGCCTCCCTGCCCATAAGCAGGGCACGAATTCTTATTGCCTTGGCACAAATGGGTGAACTGAGGCCCAGAGAAGGCCGAGGCTCACCCAGGATGAGCTGGGAGCCTTCTCGTCCCCTTACCTGTGGTCCTAGCCCTTCAGTAGCTTTCTGATTACAAAAGGGAGTTGGCCAGATGGCCAGACCATCCTCTGCCTTCTCACCAACTTCCTGCTGTTGTTCTCCTGGGAAACAGCCAACTGGCACGTAGAGAAGCGGGAGTGGGGGAGGGGAAGCATGCAGGCCCTATGACTTTTCACCTGTGTCCCGACAAAGTGACTGAGAAACTGTCCCCTGCTCAGCCCAGCCAAGCGCAGCAGAGGTTGGGGAGGGAAACAGTGGGGGGGGGGGGGGGGGGAAGGGCAGGTGCAGGAGGGGATCCAGCGGGCCAAGGGCAGGGGAGGTCTGTAGGGAGCTCAGGTGTGTAAAGGAGGAGCAGGAAGGGCCGTGCAGGGGCTGTGAGCTGCTATGCACGTGAGCGGAGCTGGAGAGAAATTTGTTGATGCTTAATTTCTTCCAGGAGCCACTGACTGAGTCCCACCCACCTGCCGCAGGAAAAATTCCAGCGAAGCCAAACGCTTTTCCTGCACCCACTCTGGCTCCTGGAGCTGGCCCTCCCAACAGCTCAGGACTTTTACTGTGACACTTCACAGTGTGTCTGCCATTCATCACCTTTGCTCTGGGGCAGAGAAGACAGGCTTAGCACTTTCTTTGTCTTTCTGCCAAATTACCTTAGGCCAGTGCAATTGTATCATACATACTGGTCTTTATCAAGAACAGCCCTCTCCCCCACCAGACCAGCACCCACCCCTGCCCACCCTGGGACCGTCTTACTTCCCTCTGTAAAATGAGAACCTGGCCGGCCCTCTCTGTGTAAGGCACAAGGAAAACGAGGTGAGGATGTGAAAATGCTTTGTGAGCTGAAGAACTTTCAGTGTCATGAGGAGGCTGGAACCCAGTTCAAGGCACAAAGCAGCCACCCCTCAGCTCTGGTTCTGCTCGAAGCAAGCGAGGGCTTGGACGTCTCAGACGCCATCCCCAGAACTCCTGGGGCTCGGCCAGATTCTTGATCACAGTACAACACTCGCTTCAGTGCCCTGCACCCAGCTCCTTGGGCGCCTCCTGAGCCCAGAGCCAGCGCTGGGCCTGCCACACCCCCTCCAGAGTAGCCAGAAGAATCTCAACACCTGATGCGAGGAGGGGGAGCCAGCAGCTGGGTGGGTGGGGAGGCGGTCTCACTCCAAAGCCTGGGACGGACCCTAGAGCTGCGGCAGGGGAGAGGCCGAGCAGATTCGGTCTCGGGGTCTGGGGCCTTCACTCTATCTTCTGGGAACAGGAAGACTAAGGCCAGGGGAGCCGGTGTCAACTTAAAGTTATTCCTCTCTACCAAGCATAATGTTTGGTGCTTATAAAATCAGAAGAGATTAAATATTGTAAGTATATTTAAGGATGTAATTATTATCTTTATAAAATTGGTGGGGGGGGAGGAAGTAGTCTCCCTCTCAACTCAAAAATTAGTCCACCTGGAAATTGGTCCAAAACTATTTATTTCTGCAGAAGTTCACCAACTTCTCAGACCACAGACACAAGTGAAAATGCCATTACATTATAACATTTTAAAATGTCAGTAAGTAATCTGCAATGGGGAATCAGAATCTCCTGGGAGTGCAAAGACTGCGGCACGAGGTTGCTTCGCAGCTATCTCCCCGAACTGTCCCAGGAGAAGGACCTCCCAGAACTTTACAGCAAGCGGGCAGACCCAGCCGGCCGGTCGGATGGGCTGCCTCCGTCAGGGTTCTGGAAACCACGGGGGTTTCCTACCAGCCAAGTGGGATGGGGGTTTCCTACCGGGGGGCACTCGGGGAGGGCTGGGCCCTGGGCTAGGACTTTCAGAATCTGTAGGAGGATGTGGTGACCCCTTTGTGGCTCTCATCTGAAATGACACCAGCCCTCCCTGAGTCGGCCTCCCTGAGTCGAGTCCCAGTTGTGCCACTACCAGTTCTGTGACATTGGGCAACAGAATTAAACTCTCTCAACTGATTTTCTCATCTGGGTAAGGAGGATGACAACACCTCCCTCCCAGGCAGTAGGAGGCTCGGTGAGGACACGCGGTAAAGGACCCAGGAGCTGTCTGCTCTCCTGGGAGTTCAGTGGACTCCGCACAGGCTCTAGAAGCCATGGGCAGTGGACCCAGAAGGGAGGTCTGGCCCTCAGCTAAGCACATAGCCCCTGGAGCTTTGGCCCAGCAGCCAACCCCAGTAGCTCTTCTCTCTCCTGGCCCTGGACAGGCTGACAACACACCGGACTGCACTGGAAGCCCGGCTGGCCGGCTGGCCAAACTGGTTGAGCCGGTGCATCCCCCAGGCGGGGCCCCACGTGGGCTGAAGGAGAAGGTGGAGGTGAGGGTGGCCATGGCTGGGAATCTTCAAGGGAGAGAAGCAAGGCCACACTGCTGCCGACTGGCAGGAGTCCCACAGTCCCGGCAGAAAGGCCACCTCTGAGAAGAGGACAGAAAGACAGGAGAGGGGTTCAGAGAGAGGGAGGGGCTGAGGGAGGGGTGGCGAGCTCAGTGAATGGGCTTAGAGAGGGGCTCTGATAGGGGAAAGGGGAGGAGACGTAAAGAGAGGATGGGCGTGAGTTTTCAAATTGGTGCATCCAGTTCCGGCTTCTGTCTGGTGATTTCAAAGCCCCACACTCATTCACGACTGTAGCTTTCCTCACCGTCCCACCCAGTTGTCCAGCCCTCCCCAGGCCGCTTCCCTACTCAGAGAGGTCCATCCCAGGAGACCTCCTGCCCATCCACCGGGCTCCCTGCTCCCCCTACCTCACTTCAAGACAGCCCTCTTCTCTGAAAGTCTTGCCTTCAGCTTTTGTGGAGGAGAGGTGCGGAAGGCCAGGGGGCTCCTGAGGACCTCCGTCCGATCTGATGGCGTAGTCAGCGCTGCCCAGCCCAATCCTCCTCAGCTGGGGAGGCCTCTTTCCACATGCTCTGAGTCAGGGGGTCCGCACACACTCCCTGAGCACCTGCTGTAGGGCAGGCCCTTGGCTGCGTGCCTTAGCATTGGAAGAAATCGTTCCATCTCACTACGAAACCATGCAGGGTGTTATCGCTCCCATTTGGGAGGCTCTGACTGCTGATGTGACCCACCAGAGCCACCAGAATAATGATGAGAACGGGATCCACACCCCACCTGGCCTGACTCTGGGACTTGTCCTCTGCACCCACCCTTCATTCATTACTCTTCATTTGTTTCTTCTTTTATTCTTTCACAAAAGATGTCCTGAGGACCCGCGCTGGACCAGGCCAGGGCTTGGGCATGGAGCTCAGAATGAATTGGGCCAGGGCCTGCCCTCGAGCCCCCCACTCACCATCCAAACAGACAACTCCTGACACCAGAGAAGCCAGCTCTGTGTTCACTCCAGTGAGAAAACAGTCAGCTCCACCGGAGGCCCGGGGCAAACTTCCTGGAGGAAGTGGCAGGTAGAAAGGAGACCTGAAAGGTAAGTCAAAGCCCGAAAGCTTATGAAGATACGGTCTCCAAAATGGGGAGTGGCGAGGGGCTCAGACATGGCCTCTGAGGGGTCTGGGGCTGGGCAGGTGGTGCAGCTGGACTGGAAGGCTAGTTGGGCACTTCAGGAAATGCCTCAAGCACCCGACCCAGGAGCTTGGGGACATGGGAGCCATAGACTGGCTTTGAGCAAGGATAGGCCTGGCCAGCTGTGACTGGTGGGAAGGGACCTCTCCCAGTGTGGCAGGCAGACAGTAGGGAGGGCTGCCTCTCTAGACAGGAGGGCTGCCCCGCTATTGGCTGGACTAGGAGCCCCAGAACAGGAGAGTTGGGGGCTTCCCTGAGGGCACATCTTGGCCCAGGGCCAACCCGGACCCCCAGAGCAGCTCACTGGCCCCAGGGCCAGAACAGGCCTGGTCTCTACTGGGCAGAGCCAGGGTGGGGCATAGGGTCACCCCATCCTGCTTCCTGATTACCCTTCGGTAAATAGCCTCGGAGGATCCTGGAACCCAGCACCCTTTCCCTCTAAGAAGCCTGGGCGGGGCATACACCCGATGACGGCAGCGTACAGAGAAGCTGTCTCTGCTTCCGTGACGCACCGAGAGGAAGAGAGAAACCAGCAGGCTGAGCAGGGGACTCCCAGGCAGGCAGCCAGTGAGTCAGTTGTGATAAACCAGGGACAAAACGAAGATGTTAGGCATCGTCAGTGCCCCAGGTGACTCAGAGGTTGCATTACCCCTCCCTCCCAGTGCAGAGGCCCCCAGGCCTCGCCTTGGTGCCTCCAACCTCCCTCCTGCTCCATGCCTCCCGGCGGGCGTGGGTGGACACCACCCTCACTCATTCCTGACACACACCGATCCTGACCCCTTGCCTTCTTGGGACCCAGAAGTCCAGCTGCCAGGTCTTTGCCTTATTGCCAGATGAACCCACAGACCCAGCCTGGCCAGCAGCCCTCCTTCCCTGCTGGCTCCCAGCTCTGGATCAGACGAGCCCCAAGGAAGGGCGCAGCCCGCCCCAACCTGCCCCATCAGCTGGGGAGCAGAAGGCAAGGCCAAGCCTGGAGCTGCCACTCTTGTGGTTAGATGTGAACTTTTATTTTGTTATTTTTTTATTTATGTTCTTTTTATAGCAGGGCTTAACCTGCATGTGTACACTTTTGACGTGTGCCTGAGAACTCACCCCCCAGCGCAAAGTCATGCCCTCCCTCCCTTCCTCCCTCCCTCCCTCCGCACACTCCCTGCTTCTCTCCTGCTGGGCGTGGGGGGGAGCTGGCCAGCTGCCACTGGCTTGGTGTCCCTACCCCTCTGCATCGCTGTCCACCCCCACAGTTTCCCCAGACCAGGCCACCCCACCTACGGGCCATATGAAGCTCCTCCCACACACCTGAGTGTGCAACAAGGGCCCTGTGTTTCTTTTTCTTTAATTAAAGCATAGTGGGCATGCAATATTGTATTAGTTTCAGGTGTACGGCCTAGTGATAGAACATTTGTATGCCTCACGTTGCGATCGCCGCGATAAGGCTGATAACAATCCGTCACCACATAAAGTTATCGAGATATTGCTGACATATTCCCTGCGCTGTGCACTGCAAGACGTACTTATTTCATAACTGGGAGCGGGTTTTTTCAAGTTTTTATTTATTTATTTTTAGGGACAGGGGTAGGGAGGGAGAAAAAGAGGAAGGAAAAATATTGATTGGTTGCCTCTTGCATGTCCTCACCTGGGCCTGTGGCCTGCAGCCGAGGCATGTGACCTGACCGGGAATCGATCCACTGACTTTTTTGTTCAAAGGCCAACACTCAACCCACTGAGCCACATCAGCCAGGGCTATAACTGGAATTGTTTTCCTCTTATTCCCTTTTATCCTTTTTACCCAACCCCACCCCCCACACCTCTTCTGGGAACTATCGGCTTGTTCTCTGTATCTATGGGTCTGTTTTTTGTTTTGTTTTGTCTATGTATTTGTTTTGTTTTCTTAGATTCCACATATAAGTGAAATCATATGGTATTTGTCTTTCTCTGTCTTATTTCAGTTAGCTTAAAACCATCAAGGTCCATCCGCGGTGTGGCAGATGGCAAAATTTCATTCCTTTTTGTTGCCGAGTGGTATCCCCTTATATATACACCACGTGTTCTTTATCCACTCGTCCACAGGTGGCCACCCATACTTCTTTCTTTTTTTTCAATCAACTCTACTGCAGTTCTTTGCCATCTCAGCAGGCTGACAGGGCTCTCAACCTCAGTCCTTCCTGAAGCTCCTTCCCTGACCAGGAATATTCTAGGTCTCAGGACATTGGGAAGTCCTCCTTGTTTGGCCATTGCCAAGCCCTGGGAACCATGGAAACCCCCAGGCGCCAGTCTATGAGACCCCTGCAGGGCCTGGGGCTCAGTGGCCTCCCAGCCACACTGGAGAATCAGAAACCATTGACCAGAAGCCATACAGCCACCAGCTAAAAAGTCTCATCTTTTGTCCCTGTGAATAATGCCACAGCGACCTTTCAACACACACTCACCCTCCCCACCACAGGCAGAAGTCTTCCTGGCACTCCCTGAGTGAGCAAGATGAAGTCTCACCCTAGGTGTGAATCCTGAAGTCTGCCACAGTCTGGCCCAGCCTTCCTCTGGACACCACACCCACCAGTCACATTATCCCTCACCAAGCACTGAGTACACAGTGTCCCTTCCAGGCCCATTGGCCTTTGCACATGCTGAGGACTTTGCCTGAGGTGCCTACTCATCATTTTGGCAAACCCTGTCCCATCCTTCAAACCCCGGCTCCAAGGCTATTCAGAGACTGCCCCTGGGCTTCCCAACGTGCTTGCGATCACCCAGTCAGAGGACCTGCCACACCCTGTGGAAGCAGCTTCCACTCCCGGACTCCAGCCCCGGCTGGGCCGGGAGCCCCTGGAGGGCAGGGAACCCCTCGAGGGAGGGACCGCGATGCTTTCCCCTCCGACTTCCTCACCAACAGCCTGTGTGTGTCAGAACATGCGTCAATGACAAGCTCCTGGATTACCATTATTACTCCACAAGAGTAAAAAAGGAAGCCAGATATTGTTATAAATAAGTGACTGAATAAATAAATAAGCAAAGGAGAAGAGACAAACCTCCCATACAGAAAAGTTCCCCAAAATGCATGTAGATGCCAACCCCTCGTGGAGGGGAAGCGAACCCCTCCTCCTTGAGTGTGGGCTGCATAGTGTCACCCTTCCAAAGGGGACAAGACGGGCAAGAGGGGAAAGAGCAACCGTACAGTGCAGACACCTGACGAGCACTGCCTCGGCCAAGAGACCCAGGTCCGCACCAACGGCCCTCGGTCCTGTGGATGGTGCACCCTTGGTGTGGTTCGGGAAAAGAGGGCGCTTTACCTCTGTGTTCCTCCTCCCCAAAACCTGCAATCCCAGTCTAATCGTGAGAAAGCCACCAGACAAGCCCCAGTAGAGGGATATCCTATAGTATACCCGACCGGGACCCTTCAGAACTGCCCGGATCATCCAAAAGAAGGAAAGTCTGAGAAACTGCAGCAGCCGAGTGGAGCCGGAGGAGACCTGACAACTAAATGTAACGTGGTGTTTCTGTGGGGCCCTGGGACAGAAAAAAGTTATCAGGGAAACACAAAATCAATATAAAGTATACAATTTAGTTAGTAGTAATGTATCAATACTGGCTCATTAACTGAAACAAATGTGCCATACTAATATGCAATGTTGATCATGGGAAAAGTGGCCCTGGCTGGTGTGGCTCAGTGGATTGAGTGCCAGCCTGAGAATCAAAGGGTCGCTGGTTTGATTCTCAGTCAGGGCACGTGCCTGGGTTACGGGCCTGGTGCCTAGTAAGGGACACATGAGAGGCAACTACATACTGATATTTCTCTCCCTTCCCCTCTCTTTAAAAATGAATAAATAAAATGTTTAAAAAATAATAGGAAAAGTGGATGTGGGGTTACATGAGAACTCTCTGTACTATCTTCTCAATTTTTCTGTAAATTAAATCTGTTCTGAAAAAGAAAGCCTATTTTTAAACAGCAGGAAAGAAGAAAGCAGGCAAGCCAGCTGAGCCCCCAGGGAGCCTTCCGGTTCATGCTTGGGCAGTGAAGGGGCACGGAGGTTGCAGCGGGTGGGACTCAGGACCCAGCCACTCCTGTTCCAGCTCCAGGATGAGAACTGTCCTGCTCTTAGGAGATGCAGGTGGAGTACCGAGCAGCCGACTGTCACCGTGAATGCATGGAACTCTCAGATGGTTCAGGAGAAAAACGTATGTGCCTAGGGAGGGGCCAGAGAATGTGCAAATGTGGCAAAATGTTAACACTTGGTGAAACTGGGTGAAGGATATATGCATGTTCATCGCACTGTTCTTGTAACTTTCTTGGAGGCTTAAAAATTTTCTAAATAAAAACTTGAGAGAAAAATTAAGAAGGGACCAGTCAGGAAAGTGTGCAAGAGAAGCTGGGCAAGGTGAGAGGTGACAGGGGAGGTGAGGCCTGAATCTTCAGAGCCCGGCAGGCCAGGGTGAGCTGCGGGGCAGCTCGGCCAGCGTGGGGATGGCAGCAGCCCACAGGCGATCTGTGGGGCAGGGAAGTTGCTCCTGAGGCCTGGTTTCCTCATCCAGCCAATTCTACCTCCCTGCAAGCCAGCCCCTCCGTGCCAGGGTCCCAGAGCCAGCCAAAGGCTGGATCACATGGATACTGCCTGTCCCCTCCCCACAAACACATATACAAGGGCTCTCCTGGCTCCGGTGTCCCCAACCTCCTGATCTCTGATGCCCTGGTCTCTCCCCAACATCTGACCCAGTACCATGTACCTTGGGCTTCCCTGCTGGTAGGAAAGTGGCTCCCCAACCCCCACTTACTCTACTGTCCAGGCCTCCCTTTGGGATGAGTCTGCTACGAAATGACCCTCTGGGCTCTGTCCCTTCTCTGTGCCCTTGACCAGACCTGGGAGTTTAGGCCTTGTTATCTTGGAGTACAAGGCCAGTTACAATAACGGTAACTACCTGAGTGTTCATAGCAGCACTAGCAGAATAGCCAAAATGTGGAAGCAACCCAAGTGGCCATCAGTGAATGAATGGATCAACAAACTGTGGTATAGCCACCCAGAGGAATTATTTTTCAACTGTAAAAGAAATGAAGCTGCTGGTGTAGCTCAGTGGATTGAGCGTGGACTTTCGAACCAAAGGATCATGATTCAATTCCCAGTCAGGGCACATGCCTGGGTTGCAGGCCAGTTCCCAGCAGGGAATGCACCAGAGTCAACCATACATTGATATTTCTCTCCCTCTCTCCTTCCCTTCCCTTCTAAAGATAAATAAATAAATAAAATCTTTAAAAAAAGAAAAAATGAAGCCCCAATAAATGCTACAACATGGAGGAACCTTGAAAACGTTGTGCTAAGTGGATGTAAACGGACATGAAAGTCCACACATTGTATGATTCTTTTTGCATGAAATGTCTAAAACAGGCAAATCCATAGCGACAGAGAGGGGCTCAGGGCTGGAGGGGCGCGTGGAAATGTTCTGCAGCCAACTGTGGTGGTGGCTGCACAGCTCTGTGAATGTGCTAAAAACCATCGAATCACACATTCCAAATGGCTGAATTGTGTAGCATGTGAACTATGTCTCAATAAAGCTGCTTTAAAAATAATAATATTTAGCCCTGGCTGGTGTCAGTGGATTGAGCATGGGCTGCAAACCAAAGGGTCGCTGGTTCAATTCCCAGTCAGGGCACATGCCTGAGTTGTGGGCTGGGTCCCCAGTAAGGGGTGCATGAGAGGCAACCACACACTGATGTTTCTCTCCCTTTCTCTTTCCCTGCCCCTCTCTCTACAAATAAATAAATAAAATATTTAAAAAATAATAATAATATTTAGCACTTCTCAAATGCCTGTTGGGTGCCAAGCAGGCACCGCACAACTTCTGTTAGCTCTCGGACACCATGGTTGATAAGACCAGCCCACCCTACCAATGAAGAAACTGACGCTTGGGGTTTTGAAGTGCTTCCCCAAGGTCATACAGCTGTGGAGGCAGGATCTGAACCCAGGACGGTCTGAAACAAAAGCCAGTGTGTGTAACCACTGTAGTAAGCATCAGGTCAGGTCTACTCAAGTTCGTTTCCAAGAGGTTACTAAGCCCAGAGCCCGCTGGAGCTGGGGAGGACCTCAGACCACCACAGGTGGTGTGTTCAAGGGCTGTTGGTCCTACAAGAACCAGGAAGACTTGCCGAAAAATTGCGGGACTGGGGTGAGGGATGCGGGAACCTAGCAGGGTAGTGAAATTCAGGGTTCCCCGACTCCCAGCCCCAGCCATAAGCTGGGACACCTAGCAAGGAGACACAAGCTCTGGCAGTGGCGCAGCACCCCAGGGGACTAATACGGGGTGTCCACCTCCCAGCCAAGGCTGGACCTCCGTGGCTTCTCAGGAGTCGCCCTCTAGTGTTTGCTGCTGGAAGCTGCAGCCCCCAGGGGTCCCCAGCCCGTTCACTGGAATTTTGAAAATTGCTCCTATTCCTGATAGGCAGAAATGCAATGGGGCCGCCAAAAGTACCCTCCAACTGGAGTTCACAGTGAAGCGAGGGCGTTCAGTGCAAATGGTGACCCATCGGTGGGGTTTACCGATTTTCCATCACTATGAAAAATAAAAGCTGACCAGTGCCAGGTGAGTGAGTGGCAGAGGTCCATCCTCCCCAGCGGTGGTCTGGGTGAGCAGGTCTGCGGTGGACTCCCTCGAGGGCCTGAAGAGGACACAACGGGTGTGGCTGAGGCCCTGAGTCAGAAGTGGAGGTGGGCATCCAAAGCAGGACAGTGAGGTGTACAGGAAGGGAGTATCCCATACCGGACACAGTGCCCCAGGAGCCCGGGAGCGCCCCCTGGTGGAGGCCTGTGCTGCTGCAGCCCTCCACCAAGTCTGAAGAAAGCCTTGGCAGGCAGTCTTGGGTCTGTCGAGAGGGGTGGGCTCCAGCGGCCTAGACCAAGGGCTGGAACCTGAGGGCTGAGAGCTGGAGAATGAGGGACAGAACTTTTTAAAAGATTTTACTTATTTATCTTTAGAGGGGAAGGGAAGGAGAGAGGAAGAGAAATATCAATGTATGGTTGCCTCTCATGTGTCCCCTGCTGGGAACTGGCCTGCAGCCCAGGCATGTGCCCTGATTGGGAATCGAACCGTGACCCCTTAGTTCACAGGCCCAAGCTCAATCCACTGAGCTACACCAGCCAGGGCGGGACAGGACTTTTTCTGGGCTCTCCACAGAGGGGAGCAGGAAGGAAGGCAGGTGGATGAGTGCATGCTCTCATGAGAAGGAAGGGGAAGAGGAGAGGCATGAGCTGTTCAGGAACCCCTGGGAAAGTGGCAGTTCCAGAGTTGCAGCTTTCTACTCTTCCCCCTCCACGGTGTGCCCCTCAATCGCAGCCAGGCCGGGGTAGGACTGGGGAGATAGATGGTGAAACCCTGGCACACACGTTCATAATGTAATAGGGAGACAACCGGGCCAAAGACCAGCTGGCCATCTCCCAGACCCCACCCTGAGCCCCTCCTCCTCTCTCAGCACCAGATTCCTCACCAAGCTCCAGCTTCTGACCCCACCCACACCTTCCCTTGGCCTCTGGGTGGGAGTCAGGGGGTGCGGCCAGAGCTTAGTGAAGAGATAAGGCTCAGAGAGTGGAAAAAGACTCAAAGAGGGAGGTTCAGTGAAGGGAGGGGCTTCAACCAGAGGAGTGGGGAATCAGGGAGAGGAGGGGAGTCTGGGAGGAGACGGACCTTCCGTCAGGGAGGTGTTCAGCGAGGGCAGAGGGGCTCAGGACCCTCGGGTAAGCAGGGTCCTGTGGGGGTTCCAGACCACCCCAGACCACCTAGCTTCAGTGAGGACTTGGCCCCATCTGAGCAGCCCCCAGGCTCAGTTTCAGCAGACCATCCTGAAAACGGAAAAGGCTTGGGCAGGGCCTCTTTATGGCTCTTGGTGAAACCTGGCCCTGGGGACAGGGAAGACGTTTCTCCAAGGCTGGTGGGGAGGGAGGAGTGACTCATTTCTTTCTTCCAGTCTCCCTGACACCTCCGAGCCTGGAAATTACCCAAAAGCAGCCACCAGGCGGGTGCCAGAGACAGCAGCTCCACCCTGCCCCAGGCAATCTCATCTTACAGGGAGGGTCAGGCCACGCCCAGGACTGGGGACACCTGGACGAGAAACACACACCTTCTCAAACAAGCACAAACACACCCGCTCACTAAATCCAACCAAACGCAGCCATCCTCACCCAGAAATAAAAACTCAACACACACGGACACTTGCAGGCACTCACACACAGCACCCCCAGCTCAGATCTCAGAAGAGTGTCCACCAAGAAGCCCACCCAGTGAACACAAAGACCCACTCACAAGCACTGTGAGACCCGGGTGTGGGGCCACCCACACTCTTGCTGGCTCCAGAACCAGTTTCATTTCTCAGTTGAGAGGCTCCTTGGAGAAGGGAGGGAAGGAGACCAGAAGCAGAATTAGAGGGGATGTCAAACCAGGGTGGGGGTAAACCCCAGTGACCTCACTGCAGAGGAAGAGAAGCACAAACTGGGTTTTAACCCAGAGCCAGGCTCTTTGCGACAGCAAGAATCTGAGGTGCCCCTGCTCCCAGTGCTCTCCCTATTGTAGGCTGGGTCTCAGAGAACACACAGAAAGCTTGACGTCCCGGCCAGGTGTCTACGTAACAACAAGCTGGTTGCAAAATCACCTCTCCAAGAAGCCCCCGGACTCCACATTTCTGTCAGGGCAGGGCAGCACCAGTGGACAGGGCCAAAGCTCCCAGAGACAGGGTTATGTTTATTGAAAGCAACCAAAACTGACAATGTTTAATTTAGGCTAAATAAATAAATGGTATGGAAATTGGGGGGAATAGAATGCATGCCAAAGTTTCTCATGGAGCAAAATAAAAGTTAATCACTAAATTCTAGAAAGGTACAAATCGAGACAGTCTGGGAACCTACATAGTATATTTACATATATATGAAATACTTAAAAATTCTAATGTGCATACTAGAAATAGACTAAACATCTAAATTTTAAAACTAAAATTTTAGAAGAAAACATAATATCTTTGTTTGGGGAGCTAGGAAAGCATTTTCTAAAAAAATACAAAAGATTCATGAAAAAGAGAAAAAACAAATTTGGGTACATTAAAAACTTGCTTGATAAAAGACAAAAAAAAAAGTTTTAAAATAAGCTGGATGCAACTCCTATAGCCAACAAGTGATTAGTAATCAGAATACATAAACAACTTCTACAAATCTCTAAGAAAAAGACAACCTAATAGAAAGATAGACCAAGGCTATGAATTGGCTCCTATAGAAGAAAAAACTGGAATGTCCACTAAATATATGAAAGGTGGCCAACCTCATCAGCAATCAGAGAAATGCAAATTAAAACTAATTACATTTGACATCCACTGAAAAACAAAAGTACAAAGTCTGACACTACCAAGTGTTGGCGGAGATGTGTAGCAACAGAAATTCTCTGGCATGTTGGAGAGGGTGTCATTTGGAACAGTAATTTTGAGAATCTTTTGACAATATCTAGTAAGGTGAATGGTGTATATACACTATGACCCAGCACTCCCACCTCTAGAGAAAATCTCAGGCGTGTGTACCTGGAGGACAAGGAAGTCACAAACTATTTGTAATAGTAAAACAATTGGAAATAATTCAAATGCTCATCAAGAGAAGAATGAAGATGAATTATGGCCTAGTCACACAATGGAATATTATAGAGCAATGAAAAAGTAAATTACTTGGGGCAGTGAACACATACACAATATACAGATGATGTATGAATAGAACTGTACACCTGAAACCTACATAATTTTATTAACCAATGTCACTACAATAAATTCAATAAAAAAGAAAAATAGAAATAAACTATATAGTTAAATAGAATAAACACTGACACATGCAACAACATGAACAGACCTCACACAATATATTGAGTTGAAGAAGCCAGATGCAAAATAAAAAGCCAGGTGGAGATGAGTACACATTGTGATTCCATTTATTTGAAGGTCAAAACCAAGCAAAAGCCATCAATGGTGACAGGAGTTAGTAAGTGGCCACCCCTGGGGACAGGGTTAGGGAAACGACACCATAAGACCTTCTGAGGTTATGGGAGTGCTCTATATCTTGATTTTAGTGTCAGTCCCATGGTGCATGCAAATGTGAGATTTTTATTATACTGTACCTTTAAGATTTGTGCACTTTAAGGACCATGCTGAATGTACTTTATGCCTCAGAAAAAGAAACTGCATAGCCAAAGACAACATAAAAATGGTAAAACGTAAGCCATAGTCTTGTAGAAGATATTTGCCACCTAGATAACCGACAAATGACTGATACTCAGCACGTAGAAATTCCTTAAATCAACAACAGAAGGACAAACACCCCAATAGAAAACTATGCAAATGCCATGAAGGAGAAGCTAATGAAGAGAACATTGAAATAAACAATAAACAAATGAAAAGATGCTCAATGTCCTTAATAATCAGAGAAATGCAAATTAAAACAATAATGAGATGCTTCTTGATACACACAGAATGACGAACACAATAAAAATTCTGGTGCCACCAAGTGTTGGCAGAAATGTACAGCAACAGGAGCTCTCCAACACACTGGAGGGGGTGTCAATTAGTACAACAATTTCACAGAACATTTGGCAATACCCTGTAAGGTGTGTGCACCCTGTGATCCGGCAGGTCCACTTCTAAGGAAACTCATGCATATGCATCTGAAGGCATTTACAAGGACGTGTGTCACGTCTCATCTGTAATGGCAAATCTGTTGAAAACAATCCAGATGCTCATCAAGAGGATGGATGTAAGCCGCAGCCTTCTCACACGCGGGGATACTGCGCAGCAGGTACAGTAAGTGAACTAAAGCTTCTTGTATAGAATGGGATACATTTTGAAAACATAAAGTCAATAAGAAAAGCAAGTCACCAAGTATGTAGAACCTAAGACCATTTATGTAAAAATGTTTGATGCACAAGATAGTTCTCTGTATTGTGAATGGATATACGCCTAGGCAGTAAAACTATAAAAACCTGAACAGGGAGACAATCTGACACATCAGCTTCAGGATAGCGTTACCTGGAGGAAAATGAGGGAAGGGGAAGAGCTACAAGGCGCCTTCAGCAGAATGGTAAGACTTGTTAAAGCCGAGTGGTGGGGTCCCATGGGTGTTTCTTATATTATTCTTTGTACTTTCCCACATGTTTGAAAGAGCTCATAATGCTAAAAATATGTTCAAAGGGAACAGGGCAATTTTACAGTCTAGCAGCAAGAAGGACTGCCATATTGGTCTCTACGCTGACCCCAGCTCATGCCTTCCCTCCTTTACTCTGCATTTCACATTGGTAACCCCCCGGCTGGGCCAGCACTCTTCTTCCACACAAACGACTTTGCCTTCAAAGGCAAAGTCACCTCCCAGCCATGGTGTTCCTGCCGCTGGGGGTGGGGGGGAGTGTCTTCTGTGAAGGTTTACCAATTCCTGGATCCACAGGCAACACTAAGATGCTAGAGACATAATGCAGCTCTGTCCCATTCAACAAAGCATGGTCTAGAAGTGCATAAGAACTTCCCGCTCCCCACTTGTCTTTTGGAAAACGTCGAAGGTATCAAAATATATGGTCTACTGCAACACAAATGGGAACCTCCTTTCCTTTCCTCTCCTCTCTTCTCACTTCGCACCCCACAGCTGGTGCAAAGCTGATCTAGAAGCTGCCCATGAAACCTCTTCTATCCCTCTTTAAAGCACTCTGTTCCTTTCCTGCCCATCTCAATACTTTATTGTGTATATTTGCACAGTCTTTCCCTCAGCAAGCAATTCTTCCTCCTTCTGATAAGTGAGATGGGGGAGGAAGGAAATCTGATATAATTATCGAACCCTTTTGAGCCATCCAGGGAAGGAGGAAGTCTGTGAATGCATATGGGTTGTACCTATGGGAAAAACAACACAAGAGGTAAGAGCATCTGCGAGACAGCCAACCTCCCACGCAGTGGAGTCAAGGTGTTCAAAAGGCCATTTCCACATCCTGCAGGGCCAGATGGTGGGGTTCGTGGTAAGAATAGGACATCACCCCATACTTCTCTTGCTGTAAGGCAGCTTCTAGACCAGAAGCAATGTTGCAACATCCACCAGAACAACATATGAAGCAAGTTCAGGAATGGTGGTACTAGCAGAAGCATGATACACAAGTAAACTCAATTCAAGTCCCAAACAAGCATCTTTTGAGATATGGACAGATTGCTGATGACCCCACAACAGAAGAGTCTGGATGGGGTCACCTTAGCCTGGCTGGTCCCTAAGGAAGAAAGGCGCCATAGTGGATTCTGGATTGGTGCGATTTTGCTGCCAGTGAGCACTCCGGTCAGCCTTGGAGAGAGAAACCCTTGCATGGCCTCCTTCCCTCCCACAGTGGCCACTGTGGTCACGAGCCCACGGAGCAAGCTCTGGGCTGGCTGGGGGGCAAAGCACGCACAAGAGTATTTATAGGCCACAAAGTTATTGGAGCCTCCACAGCAGCGAGATGTCCCTTTGAGTCGGAGCCCAGAGTCAGGGAGCCTGGTGCCACGGGACTGCCCTAACAGGGAACGTGACCTCCATCAGCGATAAGGTGAGAGGCACTGAGGGTTGAGTAACCTCTGATAGAGCCCTATCTTAAATCAACTTCTTTCTCCTTGGGCCTCAAAAGCTGCTTTGTTTAACTTCATGCTATTTGGATAAAGTATATGATAAGGTCTCCAAAGTTTAAATAAACTTAGAAGTCAATGGACTCTACTAGCTGCCATTCCCTGGGAAGGGGGCTTAGCGAGCTGGGGACACGAGGCCTCGAGGGGTGGGGACTGACGTCTCACAGTCCTCTCTCTCTGGCAGTGCCCCAGTCCCAGCCAATTCCAACTGAGGTCCCCTTGAGTTTCTTTCTTTTCTTGTGGCTCATTTTGTCTACCAGTAGGGAACCCAGGACCAGAACATCGAACCACAAGAGCTAAGCCAGGGGTCCCAAACTCAAGTGTCTATAGAGGATGAATGGGAAATAAAAATTTGTACAAGGAGCCCAGTGAAAGGCAGTCAGTAGGAGACTTCCACATCCAAGAAAATGAAGAAGACGTGTTTCCCTTTGCCTTCTGCCAGCTACAACAAAAACCCCTGGGCTTTAGAGATAAAACAAACAAGGGAAGATTGAAAGTGGAGAGAAGGCAGACCAGCTAGGGACCTCTAGACCCAAGGATGTGTGACAATTCATGGTTGACATCGTCCGGCTGGTCACCTTCAGGCTCCTTGGGGCGCAGGGTGAGTGTCCTGGGTTTTCTTTTTCCCTCATGCCTCCCAAACATGGAACCGAAGAAGCAGACAACTGAGACACACGAACTAAAGAAATCCAAAAAAACCCTTGCTTTCTCTAGTGAAAGAACCAAAAAAGGGGCAGCCCAGAGAGACAGGAAACTTTTAGACAATAATCGCTCTCCTCTAGCCAAACACCAGAGATAAAGCTGTGGCCCCACCCCTCCCACACTACAAAGGCCAGGTTGGGAGCCTAGACTTCCACCCTCAAGGGGTTGTAACAAAGTACACCAATAGCCCCCGCCCCCACGGTGACAGGGGAAAACACATGGGAAGTCTAGCCTACACCCACCAGGTAGCAAAAAGGCACCACACCCACTCTCCACCAGGCTGGTGTCAGAGGAAGCCACCCCAACTGTGCAGCCAGGGGAAACCATCGGGGGAGCTGGAACTCCCACCCTTGCTCAGCAATAACAAGGAGCCACCTTCCTCCCTGGCCCCAGGTGTCAATCAAGAGCAAACAGGGAACCTGGGCTTCTACTTCTACCTGGCAATATAAGGAAGCCCCTCGCCCTTCTCCTGTAGTGTCAAAATAAAACAGAATGTTTAAATAAGATCCAAACCCTTGGAACATATTACAAAAATACCCAGGATTCGATTGAAAATCACTCATCATACTAAGTCCAGGAAGATCTCATACTGAGTGAAAATAGATGCCAACGCCAAGATGACAGAGATATTACAACTGTCTGGCATAGATCATTTTAAACCAACCATTTGATTACAGGAGCAATTATGAATACACTTGAAACAAATGAAAAATATAAAAGTTCAGCAAAAATAAATATATAAAGAAGAACCAATGAAAAGTTTGGAAATGAAAAAATAACTGAAATAAAAAATTCAGCAGATGGACTCAAGAACAGAAGGGAGGACACAGAGGAAAGAGTGGGTGAGCTAGAAGACAGAACAATAGGAATTACCCAGTCTGAGCAGCAGAGAAAACTAGACCAGAGAAAAATGAACAGAGCCTCAGGTAATTGTGGGACTACAACAAACATTCAACATTTGTGTAATCAGACTTCCAGAAGGTGAGGATTAAGAGGGCAGAGCTAAAAAAGTACTTGATGAAATAATAGCCGAAAACTCCCCAAATTTGGCAAGAGACACAAACCTACAGACTCAAGAAGCTAAGCAAATCTCAAACTGATTAAACCCAAGGAAGTGCACTCCAAATATCATGACCAGACTTCTGAAAACAAATGACTGAGGAGGGAAAAAATCTTAAAAGTGGCCAGAGGCCCTGGCTGGTGTGACTCAGTGGATTGAGTGCTGATCTGAGAACTGAAAAGTCACGGGTCGAATTCCCAGTCAAGGCACGTGCCTCGGTTGCAGGCCAGGTCCCCAGTTGAGGGTGTGCAAGAGGCAACCAGTCAATGTTTCTGTCACACATTGATGTTTCTCTCCCTCTCTTTTCCCCTCCTTTTCCCTCTCTCTAAAAATAAATAAATAAAATCTTAAAAACAAAAAAGCAGCCAGAGATAAATAAATTTTCCCTACAAGGGAAAGCAATTAGAATGACAGCAAATTTATCATCAGATACTATGGAGACCAGAAGGAAGTGAGATAATATCTTTCAAGTGCTGAAAGAAAAGAACCTAGAATCATACTTAGTGAAAATATTCTTCAAGAAAAAAGAAAATACCAAGACATTCACAGAAAACGGAAAATTAAGAGAATTTGTCTCAAGCAGATCTACCTCAAAAGAATTGCTACGATTGCTTCTACAAAAAAAATCTATAGAAGTCTACCCTGGCTGGTGTGGCTCAGTGGACTGAGTGCCAGCCTGCAAGCCAAAGACTTGCTTGTTTGATTCCCAGTCAGGGCACATGTCTGGGTTGCAGGCCAGGTCCCTAGTAGGGGGCACACAAGAGGCAACCACACATTGATGTCTCCCTCTCTTTTTCCCTCCCTTCCCCTCTCTCTAAAAATAAAATAAATAAAGCCTTTTAAAAAAAGAACATCTACAGAAGTCTAGCAAAAAATTTCCATAATAACTGAGTTCAGAAAAGTCCCAGGTAACAAGATAACATATAAAATAAAACATAAAAATAAAGTTTTTACTCTGTGGAAGACCTGGGTTAAGAAAACAAAAGGACAAGTTGTAGAGTGGGATAATATTTGCTAGCCACACATTCAACAAAGAATTTTATTTTTATTTATTTATTTATGTATAGAGAGAGGAGAAAGGAGGGAGAAAAACATCCATGTGTGAGAGAAACATTGCAGCTCCCAGTGGGGGACCTGGCCCACAACAGAGGCATGTGCCCTGACTGGGAATGAAACCGACAACCTCTTGGTTCACAGGTGGGTGCTCAACCCACTGGGCCACACCAGCCAGAGCTCAACAAAGTTACTATCTCAAATATATAAGGAACTCTCAAAACTCAACATTTTTTAAAAAAAAGCAAGCAATCCAAAAGGCATAAAGAGACATTTCAATGAAGAAGATAGTAAGCATAGGCAAAGATGTTTAACATCATTAGTCACCAAGGAACTGCAAATTGAAACCACAGTGAGATGCCACCACACACCCAGCAGAGTGGCAATACCAGGTGCCGGTGAGGACACAGAGAACCTGGACCGTGCACACACTGCTGGTGGGCATGTGAAATGGGACAGCCTTGCTGGGAGCAACTCTGGAGAACAGTGTGGTAGTTTCTTAATAAACTACACATGCGAGAACCGGAATTTGCCCTCCTAGGCATTTATCCCATAGAAATAAATACATGTTCACACAAAATCTGATGGTTACTTCCTGGGCATTGGACACTAGTTAGGAGAAAGGAAACAGGCTCACCTCCTAGCTGAGGGGACTCTTCTCTCAATTGCTCTTTTCTTAGCCCTTTGCTCTGTGGAATATTACACACACACACACACACACACACACACACAAGATTTTACCCAAACACACCTTGACCCCCCAACAGCTAAATCCTGCTCCACCAACTCCTGCCCAACCTCCTATAGGAAGCACTGCCAGACCAACACAGCCACAGAATTCTCCTTCCTACGGTCACTTAGCACTTGCTGCAGGGGTCCATTCCTGGAGCATCAGACCCACCTTGGGTCATGCTGCTGTTTCTGTACAGGAGGCTCAGGAATGTGTACGTGTGTAGGGATGTGTGTGTGTCTATGTGTGTAGGAACGTGCATGGGCACGGTGCCTCGAGCCCAGAGCCTCCCCCTCCTCCCCCACCCTCACGGCACCCTCCACTCAGAGACAGCCTCACCCCGCCCTCGTTCCCACCCTCTGGGGCACACACATACCACATACACTGCAGGCCCCAAGCACCACAGTGGTTTAAAAGCTTTATTGACTTCCAGCCAAGATGGAGGCATAGGTGGAAACACTGTACCTCCTCGCACAAATTTAAGGACAACAAAGATTTAGAAACAAAGACACAACCAAAACAGACAGAAAATTGAACTGTACCGAAGTCCAACAACAACCAACCGTTCATCCAGACCGGTAAGAGGGGCAGAGTTGGTGGCCAGTGGAGAGGGGTCCGGGCTGGAAAAGGTGGTGGCTGGTGACCCAGGCACGGGGAGGAAACCAGCAAACCCAGTGAGGCACACAAGGCGGCTGGCTGACCTCGGACACAGGTTTGAGCACAGATAAACCAGGCAAAAAAATGGGCAGTGAGACAGACCTCGCAACCCAGGGCCCCAGTGATGGGAATTAAAGACTAAAAGCACCAATTGGAAAAACTTTCAGGGGTTGAGGTGCCAGGAGAGGCTCCCAACCTCACAAAAGAATTCGTAGGAAAGACCCACAGGGTCCTAGAATGTACACAATCCTACCCACCTGGGAACCAGCACCAGAAGGGCCCAATTTGCCTGTGGGAAGCAGCAGAGGGAACTGAAATCCAAGAGAGAGAGCACAACAAACGTCATTGCTCCCTCTCTGACCCCACCCCCACATGCAGTGTCACAACCCAGCAATTGGGTTGACCTGCCCTGGTGAACACCTAGGTCTTCGCCCCTCATACATGATAGGTGCGAACAGACCGAAACATTATGGCTCAAGCAGAAAAACAGCTCAAAGCCCCAGAGCCAATACTTCTAAGTGATAAAGAGATAGCCAACCTATCAGATGCACAGTTCAAAACACTGGTGATCAGGATGCTCACAGAACTGGTTGATTTTAGTTGCAAATTAGAGGAACAAATGAAGTCTACACTAAGTGAAATGAAGCAAAATGCACAGGGAACCAACAGCGATGGAAAGAAAACTGGAACTCAAATCAATGGAGTGGACCAGAAGGAGGAAAGAAACAACCAAACAAAAAAGAGTGAAGAAACAAAAATTCAAAAAAAATGAGGAGAGGCTTAGGAACCTCCAGGACATCTTTAAATGTTCCAACACCCAAATTATAGGGGTACCAGAAGGAGAAGAGGAACAGCAACAAGTAGAAAACTTATTTGAACAAATAATAAAGGAGAACTTCCCCAATCTGGCAAGGGAAATAGACTTCCAGGAAGCTCAGAGAGTCCCAAAGAAGGTGGACCCAAGGAGGAACACACCAAGGCACATTCTAATTACATTACCCAAGATTAAAATGAAGGAGAGAATCCTAGAAGCAGCAAGAAATTAAGGGGACAGTCACCTACAAAGGAGTTCCCATCAGACTGTCAGCTGATTTCTCAAAAGAGACCTTACAGGCAAGAAGGGGCTGGAAAGAAGTATTCCAAGTCATGAAATCCAAAGATCTACAACCAAGATTGCTCTATCCAACAAAGCTTTCATTTAGAATGGAAGGGCAGATAAAGTACTTCTCAGATAAGGTCAAGTTCAAGGAGTTCATCATCACCAAGCCCTTATTATATGAAATGTTAAAGGGACTTATCTGAGAAAAAGAAGATAAAAAAGATGAACAGTGAAAGGACAGCAAACTCACGGTTATTAACAACCACACCTTAAACAAAAGCAAACTAAAAGGACAGCTAGATCAGGAGTGGAAACGTAGAAATGAAGATCTCATGGAGGGTTAGCCACAGGGGAGTGGGAGAAGGAGAAGGGGGGAGAAGGTACAGAAAATAACTAGCATAGACGGTAGGTAGAAAATAGACAGGGGGAGGGCAAGAATAGTATGGGAAATGTAGAAGCTAAAGAACTTATGACACATGGACATGAACTAAAGTGGGGGAATGTGGGTGGGAGGGGGTGTGCAGGGTGGAGGGGAATGAAGTGGAGGAAATGGACAACTGTAATGGCATAATTAATAAAGTATATTTTTTCCAAAAAAAGCTTTATTGAGGTATAATTTACATATCATATGACTCCCCAGTTTAAATTGTACTGTTGAATGGTATTTTAGTATAATCATAGAGTTATGCGTTCATCAGCACAATCAATTGTAGGACATTTTCATCACCCCCAAAGAAACCCTATACCTATTAGCAGTCACCCCCACTTCCTACATATTCCTGAACACCCCCACCCCAGCCCCTGGAAAAGCCTAATCTTTATAGATTTTTCTACTCTGAAGAGTTTCTGTAACTAGAATCACACAATATGTTACCCTTTGCAACTGTTATCTCTCGCCATAATATTTTTAAGGTCCACGCCTGTTGCTGTATGTGTCAGAATCTTATTCCTTTCCATGGCGAAATAATATCCCATTGCATAAATATACAAATCACTTTTGTTTGTCCATTCATCAACTGACATTTAGGATGTTTCCACTTTTTGGCTATTATTATTATTATGAATAATGCTTCTATGAACATTGTACAAATACTTTGTGTGACCATGTTTTCATTTCTCTTGGGTAAGTAGTAGAATTGCTGGGTCATATGATAACTCTACCTTTTCAAAAGCAACTGTGACTCTTCACATCCCCACCAGCATCATAGGAGGGTTCTCATTTCTCCACATTTTCTTCTTGATTCTCATCCCCTGAGTGAGAAGTGGTATCTCTGTGCAGGTCAGGTCTGCTTTGCATTTCTCTCATGATTAATGGTGTTGAACATCTTATCACATGCTTTGTGGTCACTTGTGTGTCTTCTTTGTCTATTCTCAACGTCTATTTAGATTCTCTGACAATTTTCTAATTGTGTTATTTGTTTTTCTATTATTGGTTTTTAAGAACCATGGTAGATATTAAGCAAAAAGCTCTTTGGAGCTGTTTTGCCCAGAGCCAAAGTCTATTTGCAGAGACTCTGAAGTTTGGCCCCTGGTCATGAAGCTTTCTGTTCTCATCTCCCACAGCCCTGCCCAGCGGGTGTTCCTCACTTGGGCCCCCCAACTGGCCTGAGTGAACCAGACCATACCCTTCTGCACAGATGAGGAGACTGAGGCTCAAGGTGGAAAAGGACTTGCTCAAGGTCACATGACTGGTGGTAGTAGAGACCGCCTCAAATTCAGGTTTGTCCAACTAAACCCCACACTTTCCCCACAGGGTTTCTCTGCACACTTGTATGCCCCGACTTGGTTGTTTTCTGGTTTACCACACACTTACATCATTTTCATTCTCATCACAGCCCCATGAGGTGAGCCATGTAGACATCATTTCCTTCATTTTACAGAGGAAACTGACCCTAAAAGAGGACACTTGACTTTCTCTAACCTCACAGCTAGCAAGAGACAGCTCACAGCACCCCACCCAGACACAACTAGCAGGGAACCCATTCTCTGACCAAAGGACCTGACCTCAGCCCTCCTCTAAGCCTAGCCACACTGCCTAGGGGTTCTGCCTCACTTCTGGGCCAGAGTCACCCCCACTAACCAGGAAATTAGCAGCCAGCAGTCCACTGAAATGGACCTAGGCTCCATGAACTTCCTCCATGGCAGCCCCCACCCAGCACCAGGTAGGCCCTCTGGTCGGGCACTCCCAGCCCTGCCCAGCCCAGCCTTAAGAGGCCCTGCCCAAGACCTTTGCCCCTGCAAGAAGTAGGACCCTGGCTGGTTTCCTGGGCCTCTGGTCCTGTTAACCTTCCTCTATTACCCCAGGGCTTGGGCACTTATTGAAAAGGACACAGGCTACATGCCTGATATTTGAGATCTGTGGAGAAAACTGGAAAAACCCCTAGGTCTGGCTAAATGAGGTTTCTTATCTAGCTTGGAAGTGCTCTTCCTTCCTACTAGTTACAAAGCCTTCTGATTCAGGTAACACAGCAGCGACCCATTATCAATCATTTATGCCAGGGCAGGCGAGATTGCAAGAACATAGGACAGGGATGCCCTTTCTTCCTTCAAGGCAAGAAACTAACTTTCTCTCGAGTAACCAGCACTGTTCTAGGCATTGTCTGTGGACATTCTGGGTGTCCCAATGGAGCTGACATACTGGAACAGAGAGAGAGAGAATAAAAAATAAATAAGAAAAATATAGAGTATGGTAGGTGGTGTTAAATGCTAAGGCGAACATAAAGAATGAAGAGGACAGAGCACTGTGGAGTGAGTAGTAGTCATTTTAAATAGCGTGGACAGGGAAGGAAGGCCTTGCTGGGAGCAAAGAGCTGAAAGGTAGGAGTCCTGTGGGTACCTGCAAGTGTCTCATTGTCACACGCACAGGGGCCCTGAAGTGGGAGCTTGTATTATACTGGAGGAATAGCCAGGAGATCCAAGAGCTGGATTGAGGGGAAGAGAGAATACTGGGAGGCAGTGAGGTTAGAGAGAGACAGACCAGTCAGAACCTCCAAGGCCAACTATGAAGGTCTCCAAGGAGGGTGAGGGACAGCCCAGGCGTGGAAGCAAGGGCATTGTGCAGGCACGTGTCTCTGACGTCTCACTCTTGCCCAGAGCAAATTTCTTTCACCACCATTTCATTAAGATGGATCCCAACCACGACTCGGAGCCTAGAGGGAGGGAAGACAGGGCTCTTTGAGGGGAGGGGACTAAAAAAGGAGAAGGGGACGGACTTGGGGTGGGGGGTACCGCGGGGGTGGGGCGAAGCAGCTCAGCTAAAGAGATTCAGAGTCACTGCGAGGAATAAGAGTTGAGAAAGCTGTAGCGGGGCTTGAGGGAAATTTTAGTTCAGCACTGACTCAGGGGCGTCTTTTGGGTGCCTTTGCGGGCTGTCCCTGGCTACAGAGTCCAGCCCTACAGGGCCGGCAACCCCATGGGCCTGAATCGGGCCAGAATCCGGAGCGGCGAGGGCCCCCTCAAGGGCCGGAGGGACAGAGCAGGTTTGCAGCTCCTCGCGCCGAATAGCCACGCCCACGCCGCCCCTTTCAGCCTCGGGGATCCGGCACTGCCGGCAGCGCCCCCGGCACCACGCCGCCCGTGCCAAGGACATCGAAAAATGCGGGCGCTCGAACCAAACAGACTGCAACTTGCGTTCCATCCCCGACCGGCCAAGGGGAATTAGTCTCCGAGCAGCGGGGAAGAAAGAGGCAGGGGCCTCGATGGCCAGGCCCCGCCCCGCCCGGCACTGCGCCGCCAACCCGGGAGCCGCACTCAGCTCTCCCTCCGCCCGCGCTCCGTCCAGGTGGGAAGAGGGGCCACGTCACTGTCCCCAGGTCCGGGAGAACGCGACTCCGCCCCTCCCGCCCCCGCCCCCCACGTAGCGCTGGGCACAAATCTAAGACCAATGGGCCGCAAGTCGGGGCCAGCTCAGTTGCCGCCGCCCACAAAGCTACAGGCAGGTGCAGACACAGCCGCAGCCGCAGCGCGAGCAGTCAGCGCGGAGCCGTTAGCGAGCGCGCGGTAGTCCCTCGGTCCGTCGGGGAGTCAGACAGTCGGCGCGCCGCAGTTCCTGCCGGGGCCCAGCGGCCGCGGTCCCTCGTCGTCCCTGCACCCGGAGCCGCCTGGCAGAGCCGGCTTTGGATCCGCAGCCATGTCCATGGGCCTGGAGATCGCGGGCACCTCGCTGGCCGTGCTGGGCTGGCTGGGCACCATCGTGTGCTGTGCGCTGCCCATGTGGCGGGTGACGGCGTTCATCGGCAGCAGCATCATCACAGCACAGATCACCTGGGAGGGCCTGTGGATGAACTGCGTGGTGCAGAGCACCGGCCAGATGCAGTGCAAGGTGTACGACTCGCTGCTGGCGCTGCCGCAGGACCTGCAGGCGGCCCGTGCCCTCATCGTAGTCGCCATCCTGCTGGCTGCCTTCGGGCTCCTCGTGGCACTCGTGGGGGCGCAGTGCACCAACTGCGTGCAGGACGACACTGCCAAGGCAAAAATCACCATCGTGGCGGGCGTGCTTTTCTTGCTGGCCGCCCTGCTCACCCTCGTGCCGGTGTCCTGGTCGGCCAACACCATCGTCCAAGACTTCTACAATCCCCTGGTGCCGGAATCGCAGAAGCGCGAGATAGGCTCTGGCCTGTATGTGGGCTGGGCGGCCGCGGCGCTGCAGCTGCTGGGGGGTGCGCTTCTCTGTTGCTCGTGCCCACCGTCTGAGAAGAAATATGTGCCCGCCAAAATCCTCTACTCAGCGCCGCGCTCCGCTGGGCCAGGCACAGGCACAGGCACCGGAACAGCCTACGACCGCAAGGACTATGTCTGAGGGGCAGCCGCGTTCCACCAGCCCACGCGCTGGTGCACCCACCAGTCCAGCGTGTTGCCGTGCATCGGAGACCAGCCCAGCACAGATCTCAGACACCTCTTCGCTGAACTTCGAGGGGTCAGCCCATCGCTCTCTTCCCCAGCCGCCACCCCTCTGCGTGCAGGGAACGGACAGTGGAGCCTGGGGACCAGCCCACATAGACAATGAAACCTCCCCCTCTGGAGTGCGGGGTAGGGTGGCCGCGGCTACTTGCCCGTCCCTTCGGGCCCAGTCCCCAAAGCCCTTGTTGGGCAGGCACCGGCAGCCTTGAAATTCTTCAAGGCCACTTGATATTCTTCAATAAAAGCCTTTTGTTTTGCAGTTGTCGGCGCGCCTCCTTGTCCTGAGTGCCAGGGCTGCCAACAGGTCTCCAGCCCCCTGCAAGGGTTGGTCTGGGCTGGATTATGCTAGGGGTGAAGCCTAGAGAGGGACAGAGGTTCAGTAACCAAGGAAGTGAGGTTGTAAACTGAACTGGGTGCTGGGTAGGTGGCCATTCGGCCTAGTCACTGGGGATTCAGCTGAGTGCGTTGTGGCAGAGAGAGCCATTGGGGTCGGGCGAGGTTGTCACGGACTCTCTTCTCCACACTGTGACTTCTGAGTTTGTGCTTGAAGCATTCGTTGTCCACAGCGTGGCTGCGCACCAGAATCTCCCCTGTGCTGCATGAAAGAGCACATTCAGTGCTATGATTTCATATTTGGAAAAGGGGACAAAAAGACCTATTGTTTTTTTGTTTTGTTTTTGCTTTTACCAAAAGTAATGCTGGGCAGAATCTTTTCACCTGGGGGAGAGATGACAGAGGGTCCTCGTTTTCTTCCTGGGATCCTCCAAGGAGGGAAAAGGGAGACTCAGAACTCTGGTGGCAGTGTGATTCTGGAGATAGACAAGTTTTGGAAGCACTGGCACCTTGGAGAAGGTGCAGGAGGTTCAGGCAGTGGGGAAGTGGGCCAGTGCCCAGGGCCAGGAAAGAGAAATTCCATGTGGCTGGATAGATAGCAAGGAGAGAGGGGAAGTGCCGATGAGGCCCAGGGGCACAGAAAAGACAAAGGCCCAGGGGGCCTCCCGGGCAGAATGACAGACTTTGGACCATACTCTGGTGTTCTGGGAGTCATGGAAGGGATGCACCTTGTCAGAGTTTTGTTCTAAAATAAGCTCTCCAGCAGCCCCTGCAGAACTGGGGTTAAAGGAAGCCAGTGAAAGCAGGAGACCATCTAAGAGGCTATGTAGCCATCCCAGTGAGATGATGTGGGCTGGGAATAAAGCAGGGACAGAGGGGCTGGGAGCAGGGCCTAAGGGGGCTGCTAAGGGAGCAAGATGAACAGGTCTTGAGAACCATTGGAATATATGAGGTGGGGACAGAACCCTAATTAGGAGAACCCTAATTTTCCACCTTAGGTCATTGATTAGATGGTGGTGCCATTTACCAAAACAGGAGACCAGATTGCTGGGGGGAAATGATGGGTTCATCTTTGAATGTACAGTTTGACAAGCCTGTAGGACCTCCAGGAAGAGGTGTCCAGGAAGTGACCAGGCATTTATAGAGCTCTGGAACTCAGGAGTAGTAAACTTGGCTGTTATCATCACGCAAAAGGGAACTGAAACCAGGTAGTAGATGAGGTCAGTCTAGAAACCAAAGGGAGAAAGAGTTTCTAGAAGGCAGGTATTGGCCACGGTGTCTGAGATTACAGAAGTGGTCATGCAAGATGAGACCTGAGGAGTAGCTGTGAGATTAAAAACTGCAAGGTGGCCCTGGTTGGTGTGGCTCAATGGATTGAGCACTGGCCTGCGAACTAAAAGATTGCTGGTTCAAATCCCAATCAGGGCACATGCCTGGGTTGCTGGCCAGCTGGGGGCATGCAAGAGGCAACTAATCTATGCTTCTTTCATACACTGATGTTTTTCTCCCTCTCCTTTTCCCCTCCTCCCCATTTTTATAAATAAATAAATAAACAGAACATGTAGATCCTGCATCCAAGGGGTTTGCTTACAAAAGGAGTCAAGACCAAGAGGGGAAGGGACAGCCCCAGGACAGGTATTTCTGATGGGGAAACTTGGAATTGCTTCAAAGTCACTGTATCTCAAACTTCTTTGCCTGAAGCAAAGCTGAGATAAAGGTTCCCAGCAGCAACCAGATCTCTCAGTAGAATACTCCACTTAGCTTCCAAAAAATTCCCCTCTGGTTAGCGAACACAGACAGGCTGCCGCCCCAACCTGTCTGACCCAAGGAGGAGACAGCAGGTTACTATGAATAGTAAGAGCGACCTACAGCACCCTCTCTGAGATTCAGGAAGGGACTGGGGTTGTCCTTACCTCTCTCCAGCCAGTTCCACCTTGGGAACCACTCTTCTAGCCTGTGGGGAAGGAAAGAGGGAGAGTGAACAGATATGATATAAAGCTGAGGGGGACAGTTGGTGGAGATAGGTCCTACAGAGAGCTGGAGAGGGGATGTGGGCTCAGAAAAGCAGAGGGGCTCTGCGGGGTGGGGGGGGAGCAGTCAGTGAGGGGGAGGGTCAGAGAAGGAGGAGGCTTAGCAATAGGTGAAGGGGAGACAACTGAGAGGAGAAATATTCTCTGGGCCTGTCTGGGATGGGATTTGGGGGTGCGCAGAGAGCCAAGGGGTTGCATCTGACTTCATCCCATAGTCTCTGGCCAAAGAGGTAGGTTGGGCCAAGTGAGAACTAAGTTGTACTAGGTGGCTTCTTTGTCCTCAAGTGCCCCGCAGTCAGGAACAAAGTTACTCGTTTACCACTTGCTTCGAGAGAGCAGCATGGTCACCTCACTGCCTGTGGCAGAGATACTGCCTGTGGCAGAGATGCAGCCTGAGGCCCAGAGCCAGCTGACCCACTCCCAGCAGCCCCAAGCCAGAAAGATGTGGCAGAGAAGGGAGGCAGAACCGCCCCTCAGAACCTTGGGTGGGGTGGGAAGGGCTCCAGAGCCTCAGACTTCCCGCTGGTCCCCTGGCTTCTCCCCAAGCCTGGGCTTCCCTGGAGCTTCTGGAGGGGTCGTGAGGTATCCTACTCTATCCTAGGTGCCCCCAACAGGCACACCCATCCTCGCCTGGCTTCAGGGTCTGTCTTAACTCACCCTATTCTTATCCCTTCTGGCGTCAGCGTCTTAACAGAGTTGGTGGAATTTTCAGCACAAGCTGAGGAGGGAAATCTTCAGATGGCTGGAGAAGAAAAAGGCATTTGGTGTGAAGGAACACTCTGGCCGGGGACTTAACTGCTTCTAGATCGGCTCTTTTTCCTGTGTGACTCGGAGCAATTCCCTTCCCCCTCTGGCTCTCTCGGTTTTTCCATCATTTCAATAAGGGTTTTGGACCAGATGCTTCATGAAGGCCTCTCTAACTTTCTTTCCATCCCCATTTTCACCCTTATCACCTCCTGCAGAAGGAAAATAGAACCAAAGGGACCAGGAAAGCAGGCCAGTTCATTCCTCCGAATCTTGGTTTTCTCATCTACAAAATGGGTATGATAATAGCACTGGGCTGTGTTGAGGATTAGCTGAGTCATCTTCTGGGTTCCTGTGTAGCCTACTCTCACCCCATCACAGCACACACTACACTGTGTTGTGTTGTTTTGCTTCTTGTCAGATTTCCCCAACAGAAGGTCACCCAAGGTCAGGGGCAGTGGCCTGCGTTTCTCTCTGTCTGCAGCACCCAGTGCAGGCCCGCAGGTAAAATAAAGTCACGCCTCTGTACATGAAAAGCACCTGGCACAATGCTAGGCATACAGTAGGACCTTAATTAAGGTGATTAAGTATTGTTAATATTGTAGTGTATTCGGCCAGGCAGGCACCTGGAAACATGAGGGAGATGGCTGGGTTGTGAGAAAGGTCCAGCGTTTCGTTACAATCCACTGCCCCGAAGCGCACTGCCAGGCCCTGGGGCTCTGGCCCACCCCACTTTCCACTGTGGTGCCGCAGGCCTCCTAGGTCCTGCCACACCTGTTCTAGCTCTTCCTCCTGCTGAGACCAAAAGCCAAGTGCTTTATCAAACAAACAGCATTTATTATGGCTCCCTCAAGGTCTGCAGGAGGCAGGGAAGAACAGATAGTACCTTCCTTCTCCCTCCCCTACCAGGGCTCCATTAAAGGTCATCCACGCCAAGACAAGTACGCTGTGCAGAGCAGGCAAAGAAGAGAGTGAGGACAGTGGCTCTGGTGCTCACTGAGGGACCTTGGGCAAGTCACTGGGCACCTCTCATCTGTAAGAGAGGTGATACTGTGCCTGGGAGCCCCATAAGGACCCTGCAATGTAGGCATTACACGGTGGGGCTGATGCTGAGACATCAGTCTGGAAGGAAGGAAACTGGAGCCATGGAAACATTTTTGTGCAGAAGCTGTCACCTCCCTGGGGTCTTGGTGTGCTCCCCTATATCTCTGGTTGTGGTAGATGCAGCTTTTCCTATTGTGTAAGCCAGTTCAACTTGGGGGTTCCAGTCAAAGGCATCCCAACCAGTACAACTTGGCTGCCACAAAAAAGGAATCGAGTACAATGTCTCCTGTGAAGAAGTCTTGCAGAAAAAGCAGAATAATAAATCGAACCTGAATCTGACCCATTTTCTAGATCAGGTTCCCATTAACACCCCACGCAAAGGAAAGAGGAACACATTAACAGAAAATACAATCAGCAAAATCCAGGTGTGGAGAACTCTACAGGACAAATAAATGGGTTCTTTCACACACACACACAAAAAAAAAAAAATTCAAGGGGAAAAAAAAAAGGAAGATGAAGGGAAACATGTAGATCAAAAGAAATTTAAAGATATATCAACAAATCACAGTCGTGGGCCCTAATTGGTTCCTGATTCAAACTGTGGAAAAGTTTACGGCATTTTTGAGACAATTAGAAAGGTGAACGCTGTGGATCGTTGATAACAGAGTCCCTTTAAAATGGATCCGGAGCTGCGGTGCCAGAGGAACTGCCTTACACGTCTTACACTTCAAACGTCGGAATGTTAGAACAGGGCAAAATCGCTTTAGCACCCGGCCTAGGCAAACTTGTGCCTCCTCCCCCACCCCCAAAAAACTGCTTGCGAAGATAACAAGAAAGCAGCTATTGTGACTAGTGTGGCTGATGGCTACGGGACTAAACATTAAAAACATTATTTAGAATGAACATCGCTGTGTTATATTGTCTTCCTTCTATTGATGGAATTGGTCCCCTTCCTCTTCTCCTAAGTACCCCTGGCCTTTGTTTCCTAGTTGGAACATCATTTGGACTTCTGCCTAAAATACTGATTCCTGAATAGCTGTTCTCAATAATCTCAAATAAATGCTTGTTTGCCTCTCACTTTGAAAAGGACTTTTCATTTTTAAGTTATCACAGGAATTACTACTTTTCCAAGTGTGTAAATGATATGGTGATTTTTGTTTAAAAAAAATAGCCCTTATGTTTAAAAGAAACGTACTGGAGTATTTACAGATGAATTATTTACAGATACGATGTCTGAAACTTCAAAGAAATGTGCAGGTGGGAGAGGAAACACGTAAGGTATAGATGAAGCAAGACTGGCCTTGGGAAGTCCTCATATGTCAATAGTCACCCTAAACGTAAATGGACTGAACTCACCAATTCAAAGGCACAGAGTAGCAGAATGGACTTAAAAACAAGACTCATCTATGTGATTCCTTCAGGAAACTTTTATCAGCTATAAAGACAAACATAGCCTCAAGGTGGAGAGGTAGAAGATAATACTCAAAGAAAATGACATCCAGAGAAAAGTGGGTGTAACCATACTTACATCAGACAGATTTAAAGATAAAAAAGGTAACAAGAGCCCTGGCTGGTGTGACTCAGTGGATTGAGCTTGGGCCTGCAAACCAAATGCTCACTAGTTCAGTTCCAGTCAGGGCACATGCCTGGGTTGTGGGCCAGGTCCCCAGTGTGGGGTGTGCTAGAGCAACCACACATTGATGTTTTTCTCCCTCTCTTTCTTTTTCCCTTCTCCTCTGTCTGGAAATAAATGAAATGCTTTTTTTAAAAAAAGGTAACAAGAGACAATGGTGGACTTTATACTGTGATAAAGGGGACAATTCCTCAAAAAGACATAACATGATAATATGCACCCAACTTGGGAACACCAAAATATATAAAGCAATTACTAATGGAACTAAAGGGAGAAACTGATAAAAAGACAATAGTGGCCCTGACTGGTGTGGCTCAATGGGTCGAGTATCGTCCTGCAAACTGAAGGGTCACTGGTCACTGGTTCCTGGTCAGGGCACTGCCTGGGTTTTGGGCCAGGTTCCTGGTTGGGGCACGTGTGAGAGGCAACTGATTTGATGTTTCTCTCCCTCTCTTTCCCCCCCCTTCCCCTCTCTTTAAAAATAAATAAGTAAAAGCTTTTTAAAAAACACAATTATAGCTCTGGCTGGTGTAGCTCAGTGGATTGAGTGCGGGCCTGTGAACCAGAGTATTGAGGTTCGATTCCCAGTCAGGGCACATGCCTGGGTTGTGGGCCGGGTCCCCAGTGGAGGACACATGAGAGGCAACCACACATTGATGTTTCTCTCCCACTCTTTCTCTTTCCCTTCCCCCTCTCTAAAAATAAATACATAAAATATTTTTTAAAATAAACTTAAAGAATCTACATTTAAAAATTTAAAAAAATTAAGAATAGAGCAATCCCTCTTCTGGGTATCTACTTAAGATTTTTAAAAACACCTCTTGGTAAAGATATATGTACCCCTATGTTCATTGCAGGATTATTTACGGTAGCCGAGAAGTGGAAACAATCTAAATGTCCTTTGATGGATGATTAAAGAAGCCGTGGTCTCTGTATACGATGGAATATTACTCAGCCACAAGAAAGGCTGAGAGACCGCAGTTTGCACGGACAGATCCAGAAAGTACATGCTGGGTAAAATAAGTCAGATGGAAGAGGACAAGAACCATGTGATTTCCCTCGTGTGGGATATAAAACAGAAAGCAACAAACAAACGAACTCATAGACACAGACAAGAGTAAGGTAACTGTCAGAGAGGATGGGGGGGGGGGGGGGAGAGAGGGCAAAGGGGACAAATGTACGGTGACAGAAGGAGACTAGACTTAGGATGGTGGGCACACGATGCAATACACGGATGACGCGTTATAGAACCATGTACTTGAAACTTGTGTAATGTATTACCCATGTTCCTCCGATTAATTTAAAAAAAGATCGGCCTTGAGTTGATAACTGTTGAAGTTGGGTGATAAGTACACGGAGGTTCCCCTTCTAGCTCCTTCCTTTTTATACTAAAAAGTTAACAAAGAAAAGGTAGGTTTGTAATGACAGAAAATATACCTCAGAAATACCTTTTCTCTTACATTATGAAACGTCACCGCCTCTCTACAGTATTCTTCGAATCGACATACAAAATGTTTAGGTATTTCTGTTCTTTAAAAGGAAAAGTGTCCCTGACTTCACATCTGCAAACAGATGCCACACCATTTCTCTGCTCACCTTGCCTCGAGTCATCTCACCCTGAACTTCACTCCCTCCCCTCCCACGCACCCGCCAACCAGCTGCTCCAGGCTGCTCCCAACCCCACCCTTTCACAACTTCAAGCTACTCCTGGCAAGGTCCCTGGGGGGCCTCCGGATTGCCCTGGCCAACAGCTACTTTTCAGTGTGAAGCTTACTCACAACTCGCAGCAACTTTTGGCATAATTGACCGCTCCCTCCCCCTTGGGACCAGCACTTACGGACAGCATCCTCACCTTTGTCCTTCCTCCCTGCCTACTCCTCCATCTCCCTTCCCTGGTCTTGCTCTACTTGCTCCAAGGGTCCTCTGTCCTGGGTCCTCTTCTCTTTCTCTAATGTGCTGTTTCCCCTTTGATTATCTCACCCATTCCCATGTTTTAACAGCCAGGTTTTAACATTCTCTGGCTTTGGGAACCTCTGCTCCAAGTTTCCATGCAGACATCCAGCTGCCTCCTTGGATACCGTGGAGGTAGTGGAAGGCAGCAGTTTACGGCATGACTCCTAGAGCCCAGCCACTTGGGATGGGGTCCTGCTCTGCAGCTTCCAGGCTGTGTGATCCCGAGCAATTAATTAACCTCTCTGTGGCTCAATTCACTCAGCTATAGAGGAGGAATTATAAATACTACATATACCTTTTCACAGTCATTATGAGGATCAAATGAGTTAATGGATATAAAGCACTTAGAACAGCACCTGGCATATGTTAAGCACTCAGTAAATGTTAACTATGGTTATGCCTCAGTATCCCCACGGGATTGGTTCCAGGACCCGTCCAGACACCAAAATCCAATGGCCCGGTCAGTGTGACTCAGTTGGTTGGAGCATCATCCTGCACACCAGAAGGCTGCAGTTTCGATTCCCAGTTAGGACATACCTAGGTTGTGGGTTTGATGCCAGTTGGGGCATATACGGGAGGCAACCAGTTGATGTTTCTCTCTCTCTCTCTCTCTCTCTCTCTCTCTCCCTTCCTTCCTCCCTCTCTAAAGTCGATAAACATGTATATATTTTTAATTTTAAAATAATTAAAATGTTGTAGTGCCCTTGCTGGGTAGCTTAGTTGGTTGGAATATTGTCCTTATACATCAAGGTTGCAGATTTGATCCCCAGTCGGGGCACATGCAATGGGCAGTGAATGCATAAGAAGTGGAACAACAAACTGATGTTTCTTTCTGTCTCCCTTCCTCTCTCTCTAGAATCAATAAATTAAAAAAAATTAATAAAAATAAAATGGTGCAGCATTTACGAAGAGGCTACAGCAAGGTAAGCCTACATATCATTTCATTCATATGAATTCAGGATGGTACTCAGCATGTGGCAAATTCGGGTTTTGTTTCTGGGACTTCATGAGATTTTTTTCTAAATATTTTTGATCCATAGTTGGTTGAATCCATGGCTGTGAGACCCGTGGCTATGGAGGACCGACTATATTATAACATGATATCTCACTGGCATCTCAAACTCAACAAGCCTCAGCTGGAACTCAAGATTCTCCTTATCCCACAGAGAAAAAAAATCATAAACGCTCCTCACCAGACTTCCCCATGCCAGAACTACCCACCCATGAGTTCAGTCCAGAAACCTCACCACCATTTTCCTCTCTACCCACCCAATTCTTCATCAAAGCCTATGATTCCAAGTCAAACTGTATCTCAAATCTGTCTATCTCTCTATATTTCCACAACCGCTCCCCAAAGTTACCATCACATCCTAACCAAACAGCCTGTTGGCTGATTTGCCTTCCTGTCCTCCATTTCCCCTTTAATCTGTCCCCCACCTTCTCCTATGCCGCCAAACGGTCCTATAAAAATGTAAATCATGTCTCTTCCTGCTTAAGTCCTTTCCTAACTCTCATTTCTTTTAGATTAAGGACCAAATGTCCTATCACTTCCCTGCTTGGAGCACCCCTGGTCCACCTCATATATGCCTTTCTCCCCTTGTTTTCTCTGCTCCACCTTCCTTTAACAAGGGGAGGTCTTGTGCACCTTACAGCCATTGCACTTGCTATTCCCTCTGCCCAGAACACTTTTCCCCCGGTGTTCAAATGATATAACTGCCTCCTTATCCTCCAGATTTCCCCTGACCTGAGGTCTTTCCTTATCACCCTACTTATTAGCTCCCACTCCAATTGTTATTGAACAGAACACCCTGATCCGTGAATTTATTACAATTATTGCTTATATATTTATTTCTTTGTTTATAGCCTGTCTTCCCCATCAGAGAGTGGAAAACCTGTGTGTGTGTGTATGCGTGCTCCTTGAGAAATAGGTCCATGTAATTGCCATATTCCTAGCTCCACAATTCATAGAGCTATAGCGAGCAACAGCGAGTGCTTGGTAAATATGTGTTGGGTGAATTATTAAGATGTCGACTTAAAAAGAAAATCATCTGGCTCTACTTAGTTGGTTAGAACATCGCATCACTATATGCCAAGGTTTCAGGTTTGATCCCTGATCAGGGCACATAAAACAATCAACCAATGAATGCATAAATAAGTGGAACAAGAAATCCATGTTTCTCTTTCTCTCAATCAATAAATAAACATTTTTTAAAAGATTTTATTTATTTATCTTTAGAGGGGAAGGGAAGGAGAGAGGGAGAGAAACATCAATGTACGGTTGCCTTTAGTGCATCCCCCGCTGGGAACTGGCCTGCAGGGAACCGGCCTGCAACCCAGGCATGTGCCCTGACTGATAATCGAACTGCGATTGTCTGGTTCGCAGGCCCACGCTCAATCCACTGAGCTACATCAGCCAGGGCTAAATAAAAACATTTTTTTAAAGTCTGTTGACAAAAGTATACGGCATTGTGGCAATTATGAAAGTCAGTCCCCCAACTCAGACATGTAATGACATCATTTCCTGGATGCGCCATTCTGCCCAGGCAGTGGAGAGCAAGTCAAGCTTTAATCCTCCTGAGGTTGGAACAGTTCCAGGGTGTTTAGCCGGACACATTTGCTGGGGCGGGGGTGGGGGGTGAGGAAGAAGTCTGGAGGGGGAGGGGGAGGTTGGACAAAATCCAGCTCTCGAACAACAGGAATCAGAGGCCCCTTCAGTCTTATAGTTTACACCATGTCTGTTTGGGTTTAGGACCTGGGAATATTTTGCCCGGGGTCCTGCCTGCCCAGCAAACCGGTGAGCCGTTCCTCTCTGCCATCCCTGCCAAGAAGCAGGTGGCAGACCCCTCCCCCTCCTATTCTCCGCCCAGACACTTGTCTCTGCTGAGGCATTCTCTTCCCCTCAGGGCTTCAGCTTTTGAAACACACAAACCAGCTTTTCTACTTTGGGATCTGCCACACATGTTCATCCCTGGGGGCAATGAGCACACAACCCAGAGCACAGAAAAACTGGAAAATATAAGAAGAAAGAAACAAGATTAACATATAGAAATACATTATATGTTGTAAAAGATCATGAGGGACCGAAATGGGTAAGTCCAGTGAGGAGGCAGCTTGCAGGGGACAGAAGTGAGTAGATACACCTGGGAGGTAAAAATCAACAGAACTATGTGAGGCATCACTGGGGGAGGGAGGGAAGAGGGAGGCATCATGAATGACTCCAAAACGATCCAGCACTGGGAGATGGGATGCCTTTGCCGAGGCACAGGGTATTCCCAATTTTGGATCACTTTCCTCCACTGTAACCCCTTCCCCTGGCCAACTCCCAGCTCTCCATTCAAGCAACGCTTCTTCAGAGCCAGCTGCCTCACCTGACTCCAGGGCCTGTCGAATTCCTCGGTTTTATACTCTCACTTTCCTTTGTATATTTACTCAGTGTGTGATCACACTCCCATTAGTATAGTCCTCACCAGACAGCCAGGTCTGTGAGTTGATCTGGGCTCCCCCTGGCATCCCCGGGGCCTAGCAGGCAGTAGGTATTCAATAAACGAAGGCTCCCAAATGCAGGCAGAAGAGACTGGCTTGCACCTTGAAGGCTGGTGTGTCTCAAGGGGGAGTGGAGGTCACCGGTTTTCAAAATACACGGATTCCCTCCACCACCTTCCCTCCAAGAGGGAAGGTGTCCTCATCTCACTCCCTTTAAGAATCTATGCGTGTGGTGAGACTGTCCTTGGGGTTACAGTGACTGTGCACTTGAGACATGGTAGGAAAGAAGTTCTGTGGTAGGACGAACGTTGTTGTTAGTAGAACCTGTCCAGGTTCTGGAAGCGAGAGACTGAGAATCTGTGGGCCTGCGGGGAAGCTCTGAGGGGAGGAGGTATGAGTGGGAACTGAAGGTGGCAGAGAGGCCCCCACAGGTGTTCTTGACACCAGGGCTAAGATCCTGAGCAGTCCCCCCCGGGCTTCCCCAACATGCTCAGAAGAAAATAAACACTCCGAGGAATGCAGGGGCGTGCGGTGCATGAGCTTGTGGTGTTTTCTTCACCGCTGTGACTAGGAAGGTGCCTGTGTGTGGAAAGGCACCTGGGAGAGAGGTTCCAAACGTGCTGATTGTAGAAGAAAAGGAGCTCGTGTTTTCAAAGCGCTCAGGGAGTCTGGGGGAGACACAGGAGATGCCACTCCCAGGTGGGAAGGCTCCTGTGTGGATTAGAAAGATAATGTGTAGGAAAGTCCTGGCAGTTTAATAAACTCAGGTTCAAACTCTGGGAAGAGAAGCTGAACTGGGGTGGTGGGGGGGGAGGATGGGATGGGAGGAGGCTGGGTGGGAGTCACAGAGGCACCCCCTGGGGACAGCCTCACGGGAAACCTACTGGGGTCTTCAGGAACCGCAGCATGACTGTCACCGCTGCCCCACCCGGCGGGCCCGCAGGAATTTGCCCTGGTGACCTCCCCAGGCAAACTACTGTCACCATGGCGACCAACCCCGGAACAAGCGGCCTGATTGTCCCTGCTCAGCGGGGCAGGTGAAACCCTGGCCACGTGACCGATACTGGTCCAGGTGCGGTTATGGGACACCCGCCACCTACCCGCTTTAACCCATTCAGCACCGCCACCACCTGGGTACAGTGTCCCAGCCTCCGCAGGCCGCACCCGCTGGGCCTGCTGTTCCCAAACAGGTGGGCGGAGCACTGCAGGAGGAGTCCCTCAGCCTGGGGAGGAATTAGGGCTGGGCGGCACAACGGCTAAGGGATTGGAGCTTGGTTACTTCACCTCTCCCTCTCCATTTTCACATCAGTAAAATGAGGATGAGAATGTCCTCTCACTTCACAAGGGAAGTCAGGACCCAGAAGTGTAGACCGGACCTCCTCAGAGGTAGCCAGAGTTATTCTACACTCCTGTTTCTCTTCCCCATCTCTACAGCCTGTCGGGCTCAGAAGGCCTCCCCTCCAGCAACTTAATGCCCACCCTCCAAGAGAGAGACCCTCCCCAACAGTGAGTCTACTGGCCTGTTCCCAACAAGCTGGGGTAGTGGTGGGAAGACTCCAGGTTGACCCTTCCCCAACACACTGTTACCGGGGCCCTTGCCAGGTAACAACAAATGCAAACCTCTAGCAAACTGCTTTTTCTGTTTGTTGACCCCATCCTAACCAGCCACGTGACAGAGTTGGGGGTCTCGAGGTTGTCTCTGCCCTTAGACCCAGAATTCTGGCTGGGGACTGATGGCGAGGGTCTGGGGCCAGGCTCAGTTTACTGGGCCAGACAGGCTGGTATGGGAGTGGGAAGCAGTTTCAAATACTACTTTTCTGAATTACCAGCGTTACATGAACTCACTTCCCCTTCTTCCAGCTCTAGCTAAACACTGATCCACTCTCTGAGGCCCCCTCCCAAGCCTTAGACCAGCCTCCATCCAGGGCTCAGGTGTCCTCCTCACTCCCCTTAATGATTATGCTGGTAACGGATGATCACACCACCTGTGATCAGAGTATATATAGAGTCTCCAGGTGTATATAGAGTCTCCAGGTGTATATAGAGTCTCCAGTGACTTCAAAGCCCTCCTCAGGTTAGAACAAAACACCTGCCAGTCCTCAGGTTGATTTAAGCTGGGAGCCACTGTATTAGGTAAGGCACTTATTAGGCCTTAGAGTGAGAATGCCTTCTGCTGGTCCTGACTCCATCTGGCCTACTCTCAAGAGGGGAGGGAGAGGTAGGTATCCCTTGCTAAACCAGGTTGTCATCTCCTGGAGGGGTCACAGACCCAGCCACCAGCTGAACCTTCAGTTAAGCTTCAGTTAAGCTTCAGTTACTGCCCTGAATCTCTCCATGATCATTCAGTAAAATTACTACCTCACTAAGCACCAGGTGAACCCCTAGTTTCCCCTGTATGAACTCCCGGTCCTCTAGGAGCCCCCAGCCTATGGTGGACATAGAGAGAAGGCCAGGTCTATAGTACTGTATAGTACACTGTGGAATGCTTTGAGAACATAGGGTGAAAGAGATTAGTTTCAACCAGGGAAATCTAGGAAAGCTTGAGGAGGGGGCAGAAGTTATCCTAGACTCAGCGACTAGCTCTCTAGAATGCAGGTGCAGCATCCCAGCAGGGAGAGTGGGGAGTCGTGGTAAAGACCTAAAGGGAGGTGTGCAGTGTGGTTCTCAGGGCGCCTCACTGGGGAGTAAGAGAATGGGGAGAATGGGTGGCAAAGTAGGGAGGATCGGACTGGCGGAGGCTTGGAATGCGGTGAAGTTTCAACTTTCAACTTTAGAGATGGGGAGTCCCCGAAGATTTCTGAGCAGAATGCTGTAGAAAGAGCAACCAATCTTGCAAACCGCCGAAGGACGGACTGCAGTCGAAGCGCAGCTGAGATGTGAGAGGGCATCACCACCGCCACCTCTACCCCAGACGAGGGAGGAGAGATGGCAGTGGGTGACGGTTCCAAAAAAAAGGTGATTTCTCTGCAGGATGTACTGAGTTCTAGGGGTGGAAGGACTGTTTATTGCTCTATTGGTAAAGGGGGGCTAAGGAGAAGGGAGTAGTTTTGAGCCATTTCAACTCAGATGCCACTATCAGTACAAACATCTAACCAGGGTTTGACCCTGGCCTCCCCTTTTGATCACATCATGAGCGGCAGGCAAAAGGTTCCCGTTTGCCTGTTTCCCCATCTGTAATGAAAGGGGATAAGAGATAGTTGAAGTTAACCTCTGGAGTCCCTCCTATCTCTTTCCACAGTCCACAACTTCCGCATGGGTAAGAGGTAACCCTTCCTGCCAGTCCTTTCCAACCCCCTCGCTGTGAAGCACCGTGCCTCCAAGCTGGAGCCCTAACGCTGAGGAGCCACTCCAGGTGCCTCTCGCCCGCGCCCCCTGGCGGTACAGAAAGTGTAGCACCCACCCAAGTCGTTGTGTGAGGGCAGAGGAGCTAGCTGACCAGGTGCGGCGCCGGGTGCGGGTCCTGGCAGGGCCTCCTAGCCTTGCCAAGAGCGTGCCCTGTGGCTGCCCAGAGCTCGTATCAAAATCCGGGACTTTCACAAAAGCTGGGACTGGATTCTCATATCACAGGACTCAGTCTCAGAACAAGGATTTTGCCCCAGGCCCGGAGAAGGTTCGTGGGACTGGGCCAAAGCCTTTAGTAGCTTTGTTCAGGGCGTGGCCAAGGGCGGTGCTTTCTCCAGTGGGTGTCTACAGGATTACATACAGGCACAAGGGGCAGAGCTAGAGGGAAATTGACTGTTCTCGGGGATTACGTAAGGAAACGTGAACGAAAGAGGGAAATTCCGAGATAGTGGGCGGGGGGGAGGGCGGAGCTCCAGTAGGAACTGGGCGGGACTCAGTAAAGACGAGAGGCGGAGCTAGGACACAGGAAGTGCTTGCAAGGTGAGTGCTGGGAAGTGGTTCCCGGGCATGCTCAGCTGGGCTCGCACGTGGAGGCTCCCGTGTGGGGGTCTGGAGCTCTCCAGAACTAGCTTCTTTAGGGTGCTTGTCGCACCCAGCAGCAGTGGCCAAGGCGGTGCCGAGCCAAGGTCAGTGAAGTGAAGGGTGCCCGGTGGGAGGCCGTCCTTCAACCCTCCTCCTCCGGTCCGGCCCCTATGGCCCCACCTTCTCCGCTTGGGCCCGCCTCCTCCTAGGCCTCTTCCAAAACGTCTTCCCCAGCGGACTCAGAATGTACCCCCATCCTTGCTCTATTCTCCAGACCCGTGCCGCTTTCCTACCAGCTTCTGGATGGAGAGGCGGGCCGCCCAGCCCTCGTATTTCTGCATGGGCTCTTTGGCTGCAAAACCAACTTCAACTCTGTCGCCAAGGCCCTGGCCCGACGGACAGGCCGGAAGGTGAGCTTCCGGGAGAGGAGGAGCCCGGGGAAGGCAGGGCCTGGTGGGCAGAATCAGGGATAAACTCGAGGCGGGGACAGCTCCTTCGTTCTTTCTCCTGGGCCCGAGCTGAGCAATGGCAGGGCTCTCTGAGCAAAAATGAAAATAGAGGTTCACCTTCTAAAGATGGATCCCACAGGGTAGGCCCTGGCCCTAAATGGACCCCCTTCATTCCCTCAAGCTCCCATCCATCCAGTCTATCTTCATCCGCATGTTGGAAACTGAACTGGGCTCCACTGTCCAGTGCCTAAATGCTGACATCCTCCCCGTTAAGAGGGCCCAACCCCCTGCTTGTTCATCGGGCATGTGAGGGGACTTGTCACTTATAGCAACCCATCCTGCTGTGCTTCAGCTGTTGGAAATTCTTGGCATCTGCTTTCTCTGGAATTGTCACCCAGGCAGGGCAGACCTACAGAGATGTGGTCACACTCCTTGGGTCTTCTCTTCTGTGTCAATGACCCCGGGTTCTTCCTCTGGGCCTTCTCACCACGTGGACCCTTCTTCCACTTAAGGATCTCTCTCCAGGTTCTCCACCCCCTCAACCCGCAGGTCTTCCAAGACTTTGTCTATGCCCTGAATGTGAATTCTGGTGCTGTCCCCCTCTCACCCAACTCCTCAGGTGCTGACAGTGGATGCTCGTAACCATGGTGACAGCCCCCACAGCCCAGACATGAGCTATGAGGCCATGAGCCAGGATCTACAGGACCTCCTGCCCCAGCTGGGCCTAGTGCCCTGTGTCCTCATTGGCCACAGTATGGGAGGCAGGACAGCCATGCTTCTGTCACTACAGAGGGTGAGTGGTCCCTATCTGGGCCTCCCTCCCATCCAGTATAAATCCTGAGTGCCCAGCAGGCAACCTGGAACTCAAAGGAGCCTGGGTGGTCCAGTTCAGGATCAGTGAATTATGCCTGTGACCTGCTGTGCATGCCCTAAGGCTGGTCCCCAGTCCACTTCTCTCCCACAGCCAGAGCTGGTGGACCGTCTAATTGCTGTGGACATCAGCCCGGTGGAGACCACAATCAGCTCAAAATTTCCAGCCTATGTGGCAGCCATGAGGGCCATAGACATCCCAAATGAAGTGCCCCACTCCTATGCCCGAAAATTGGCCGATAAACAGCTCAGCCCTCTTATCAAGGTAATACCCTCCAGTCCCCAGATGGTGGGTTGGGACCTGTCAAGGGAAGAGTGTCAGTGTCAGCCTGGGCCTCCCGCTCCCCCAACAACTGGGCCCCACCACAGGACCTGGTTTTGCGGCAGTTCCTGCTCACCAACCTGGTGGAGGCAGACGGGCGCTTTGTGTGGAGGGTGAACTTGGATGCTTTGGCCCAGCATATGGACAAGATCTTGACCTTTCCACCACGACAAGAATCCTACCCTGGGCCAGCCCTCTTCCTCCTTGGTGGAAACTCTAAATATGTGCAGTAAGCCAGGCTAGGTGGTAGGTGGAGCATGCGTTACAAGGGGGCCTGGGGAGCCTGCCTTGGGAAGGGCTTGGGTGTGGGCAGGGAGTTCCAGAGAGCTTGGAAACACCATGAGGCATGTGGCTATCCATCTCTTTCTGCTCTTTCTCTTCCCACTTTCACCCCTTTTGGGCGGCCTTTTCTTTGACGGACAGTCCCAGCCACCATCCTGAGATAAGACGACTCTTCCCTCGAGCCCAGATGCAGACCGTGCCTAACGCTAGCCACTGGATCCATGCCGACCGCCCACAAGACTTCATGGCTGCCATCCAAGGCTTCCTGGCCTAAGAGTTACTGGCTAGAGGGGCCATGTTTGAAGCCCCAGGCTTCAAGGTCCTGCGGCCTGTTCCATGTTTTTTCACATAAGGATTCACGCAGGTGCTAAGAGGGCACGAGGTGCAAAGGTGGTCAGACATCAGGTTTTAATAAATAAAGACATTGCTCTCAACGTTCAGGGCTGAGCTGTCTCACCACCAACGCCCCCACCGACCCAGGGGGAAAGGGACTCGTGCCCTGGCTGCTCCAGGTTCCGTGGGGACTCTCACAGTGTCCCCGGACTCTCTCTGCAGCTTACTGTCGACCCGCTCCCTCACCATCTGCTGCATATCCTCCTGGGGGCGGGAGACCAGGGTCAGCAGCAGACCTACCCACACCTCCCAGGCCCAGTTGGCATTCACACCCTACCTCCCAGGCCTCCACCTCCTGCCTCAGCCTCAGTTTCTCCTCCAGGACCTCCAGCAGCTGGGCCTCCACAGCTCGTAATTTGGCTTTGCATGTGTCCAGCTCAGCCTCCACTGCCTGCTTCCTGCAGGTGGCAGGAAGAATAGCCTGAGTCCTAGTACCTACAGATCTGATGCTGGGTCCTGGGGGTGGGCAAGTGTGGCCGCAACTCCTGCCTCATGACAAGGTGGTGGTTTGTGTGGCTTCTCTTCCAGAAATGCCTGGTTTCCCCCTCCTTTCTATCAGGACAGAATCCTGAGGGTGAGCCACCCACTGCCCCCACAACCCCCACAAGCAGGTGCCTCTCACTTGGCAATGGCTTCATCCCGCTCCTGAAGGACTTGGTCCAGCGAGGCCTCTACCTGGTTGTCCCCCAGTGCTCCAGCCACTTAGGATTCTGGGCTCTGTTGTAGGGTAGCAGAGGAAGGAACAGTGATCTTGGGTTTACTTGGATGAGATGCCTCATCCTGGTCTTGGTCTTGGTGCTGATATCAGGAGGGGACGGGTCTGAGACATTCCATACCAGCCCTTCAGTGCCCCAGTCTCCTGGACGTGTGAACGTACAGCACGGGGACTTACGCTGTGGTGAGAGTGTAGCAGGTGTAGTCTGTGCCTGCGCTAAGGTTAAGGAGAGAGGGTCTGGTGTTTGGACCCCCAAGGGGGAAAGGAGTTCTCACCTGACCCCTAGGAAAGAGACAGGTGGGTTGAGGAGGATACTTACCCCTCAAGGGCCCCAGACAGAGAGGGTGGCCTGGTGACAGGAACTCTTGTCAGCTGGGTGGGGCAGTTGGAGGACAGGGCCCTTTGCCCTCCCTTCCAGGCACTCCCTGTTTGGCACCGCCTCAGGCAGGCAGGCCAGGTCCCTGCCTCCCCTCCTAGATCCTGGAACTTTCTGTACCCCGAGGGGGCCCTCTACCTGCATCAGGAAATGAAAAAGGTGGGACAGACGGCTGAGACAGGTACCCCAGCCCCACAGCCTGAAGGTTTGGCGTCTTGGTACCTTGAACAGCATTTCCACACATATAACTATAACTGCACCGCAGCAGGAAACAGAAGGGGAAGTTTAACCATTCCTGGCACATTCCTACTAACATCTCCAATGTTCATCCTCTCTATTCCTCCAATATTTCCCCATCCTGATCCTTGAGCAGGGGTGGGTCAGCTGTGCCCTGGAGGGGGTCTCGGGTGTAAAAGGGAATTTTCCCTATTGAGAGGCTTCTTCAGCAAGGTTGCAGCTTGAGGACTAGGTTCTCAACTCAACGCTAAGGAAGGTGTGGGTCCTGGGAGTTGGAGGAGGTGTGAGGGGATAAACGGTGAGGGATGGAAACTTGGGGTGCTGAATACACACTACACTGTGCACATGATGAGTTGTGAAATTGTGCACCTGAAACCTGTATAATTTTATTAACCAATGTCACCCCAATAAATTCAATAAAAAGGGAAAAATAGTTCATCCAAGACCTCCCAGGAAATCCCCTACAAACATGACTCCTGGTTGTCTGTAGTTCCCACCCAGGTCACGTCCAGCTGCCAGACTTGACAATTTCTTTGCTGTAACCCCAGGTGAAGAGGTGGGGTTGCACTGTACCCCCAGCACACCACCACCTTTGTTGAGATTCAGTGTTTCAAGAGGCTGCTTTGTGCCATGATCCAGGCAGGACCCCTGCTCTCAGGGACCTCCAGGGCTAGCCAGGGTGAAGCATACGTATCGTCAGCACAGGGTTTCAGGGGCCATGGGCAGTGGGGGCACAAAGGCCCCTTATCCGCACTTAGCCAAAGGGGGTCCCACAGGAGCTCGTTCAGAATGAATCCTGAAGGCCTACAGGAGTCAGCCAGGGGAAGGGCTAGCACTCTTACCAGGCATTTTTTAAATTTTACATTTTTATTTGGGAACATTTTAAATTGCTCTTTGTTGTCCAAAAAATCTGATGTGGTCCCAAGCATTGCACTCAGTTGTCACATCTCTAGTCTTCCTTCCTCTAGAACAATTTGAAGGCTGAGTTTTATGACCTTGACATGTTTGAAGATTACAGGGAAGTTATTTCAGACCACCTTTCAACTTGGGTTTGCTAACATTTTGGGAAGAAATAGCACAGAAATGATGCCATGTTCTTGTATCCAGCGTCATTTGGAACCATGGCTGAGGGGTTACTGTTGACCACTTGGTTGTGGTTAATAAGTGTTGGGGAAGGGAGGTGATTTGAGGTGTTGAAACTTCCTCTTTTCATCCCGCTTCCAGTCATAGGTTTCAGCATCCATCACAAATGATGATTTTTTAAATTTCACCATTCTACATTTATTTGGTAGCATTCTATTGTAAAAAAAAATGGTCTCTTCACCCCCATTTATTCATTTGTATCTGATGGACTTGTGGTTTCCTATTTTATCCAATGTATTATAACCCACTTCTATCACTTATTTCAGTGCTCCAGTTGTCCCAGGTTTAGGCGGGCACCCCTTGCCGATGTCTCACCGCTTTGAAATGCACCACCATCCTTTGAACACTGCCTTTCTTTCTGGTTCAACAAGATAGTCCAGACTCATCTTGTTTTTCCCTGAGCCAGCCCTAGAGTCGGCCATTTCTGCAAGCATACCTGGGTTTTTTCTGTTGGTTTTTTTCTGGGGGGCGGGGGGAGTATTTAGAAACCAGGGTGTGCTTGTTGCAATCAGGGTAATCTCTGCTCCCAGGCCCACTCAGGAGACACACATTTAAAACACACAGACATGTTTACAACTATATTTCTTTATCTGTGTGATGTTAATTTTATGTGTGAATTGGACTAAACATTATGTCTGGGTGTGTCTGTGAGGTTGACTTGGTGGGCTGAGCAAAGCCGATAGCCCTCCCCCGTGTGGGTGGACATGATCCAGCCCGTTGAGGGCCTGAACAGAACGAAGAGGCAGAGGAAGGTTGAACTCTCTTTTTCTCTGACTGCTTGAGCCGAAATACTGGTGTTCTCCCGCCCGGGAATTGGCGCCTCTGCCGTTAGTGCTCCCGGTTCTCAGCCATGGTACTCGGACTGGGACTGGGACTGGGACCGCACCACCAGCTTTCCCCGTGCATCTTGCAGGCAGCAGATTGTGGGCCTTCTCAGCCTCCATGACCTGGAAGTCAATTCCACATAATAAATCTCTTTCTGTATATTTATCCTATTGGTTCTGGTTCTCTGGAGGACCCTAACCGATACAATTAGCATATATGGAAAAAATTTACATTTAGAGCTTAAATTCCAGTCCAACATCACAGGGTTCATCCCAGCTTTCCCCCTTTCCATATCTTACCCCTTTGCCCCATTTGCCTTCAGAGTGTTTCATAATTTGCTCAATGCCCCTGTATGTAGCTTATCTCCCAAAACGACTGGGCTTGCCCTGGCTTGAATGCCCTCTTTACGTGGGCTCAGTTCCTGCAGGGCTGCCTTCCCGCCCCACTCCAGTGCCTTCCTCATGCACGGCCTGGTTGCCACCAGGATATCAAACATTTCTAAGGCCTTTACAGTCATTCACTCAGTCCACAAATATTTACTGAGCACCTACTATGTTCCAGGCATGTTTCCACATGATGGACATAAAACAGGGGGACAGACTGAATTCTCTAGGACCTTATGAGCTCACATTCTAATGAGGGGAGGCAGTCAGTAAACAAATGAAGAGTATATCAGATGGTAGCAAGTGCTGTGAAGAAAAATTAAGCAGGGAAAGAGAATGAGGAAGGACCCAGAGACCACTATTTTATATAATTCTGTGCTACCCTAAGGAGATCACAAATATCAATCCATCCCTTAGATAAAAAAAAACATTCTCATGACTTGGAATAATATTTCCATCAGCAGCATCATTCATGGGCTCAAAATGTGCTGTATTTTTAAGCACAAGCAAAGATACCATTCTCAAGAAAACTATCAGGAAACTTAGGCCATGCCAGGGACAACATAGGACACTGAAAGGCAAAAATGCACATGAAGGGTTTGAATAAGCTTTCACAAAGCACAAAAGTAAAAATTGTTTCAAAATAAAGTTATTGTCTAAAGTATGTGATATCAAACATTTAAATTTTCTTTAAAATATTTATTTGTAGAGAGAGGGGAAGGGAAGGAGAGAAACATCAATGTGTGGTTGCCTCTCATGTGTCCCCTACTGGGGACCTGGCCTGCAACCCAGGCATGTGCCCTGACTAGGAATCAAACCAGCGACCCTTTGCTTCACAGTCCCGTGCTCAATCCACTGAGCTACACCAGCCAGGGCTCAAACATTTAAATTTTAAATATTTTAATGAAATATAAGCAGGGAGATGCTTATCTCATCTGCATCCTTAAATGTTTAAATTAGGATATCGGGCCAAAATTTTTTTAAGTCTGCTCATTGGGAGAAGGAGGGAATGACTTTATGTTCAGGCACATAGTGAATTCCATCCCAAGGCCCTTCCGCAGACATCACACACTGAGCGGTGGGACTTATCTCCAGCTGCCCACTTCCCACATCTCTACCCTGTCCAGCTCCTCGCTGAGATGGACTGGGGATGGGTCAGGAGCAGGGTGGAAGCTGCCAACTGGGCAGGGGGCTGCACTTTGTGGTCAGAACAGCTGGGATGTGTAACGCTGGGCAGCTTGCAGACCAAGTCACCCAACCCTCATGACCTTGGCTGTGTTCACCTCCCTGAGGTCATCCTCATCTGTGAAGTGGGCTCATGGAGGGCTGCACTGATAGGGTCACGGGAAGGGTTAGGTGAGGTACCTCACACAACGGCCAGTACTTTGATGCACCAGGGTCAGACTTCAAAGGAGAGGAGGAAGAGGGAGTAAGCCTGTTGGAGAGCCGCAGAAAAACGAGAGAATGTCAAACACACACACTCCCCACGGTTGTGCCCCAGGGGCAGTTTTGTTCCTGAATCCAACACAAGTTGCCTCCTTTCCTCATCCAGATGTCTACAGTCCTGTACTTCCCCATCATTGTCTTGTCACTGTCAAGGTGTTTCTCCCACCAGCTGGAGGGCTTCTGAAAGGCCAGTGGTGACTGGCATCACCCCAACCTCGGCAACAAGGGTGCTGAACTCTGACATCAGAGAGGCAGCACTGGCCTTGTCCAGCAGGTGGCAGCAGTTGCCAACATCAGGGATCCAATGGGCAAAGGGCCACCCTGGCCTTGCAGCCCATAGGATAGAAGCCCAGGGTCCTTGGGAGCTTTCAAATGGCCAGCCTTTTCCCAGAGCTCTATGGGAATACTGCTCATGCCAACATGCAGGTGTGTACCACTGACTCCACAAATACATTTTCAGTGCCAGCCTTGGTTAACCAATGAGAACGTGATCCTGTTCCTTCCCTTCATCTGATGAGCGGACACACCCCCACCACAGACTAGATCCACACAGGACAATGAGTGCTATTCCCCATGTGGCCACTTCCTACTTATACTTTAAGCCACAATTCAAATGCCCTGCCTCTGTGAAGTGGTCCCTGATTGCAGGGAGCTGGCCGCTCTGGGGACCCACGGCATCTGGTGCAGCAGTGTCCACTTCAGCCTTTGCCAGGTTCTGGCTCCTCTGTCTCCGCCCACCCTCACCTGCCACTTCCGCCTTCAGCCCTTGTTTCTTCTTCCACACACACGCACACGCACGCACGCTACAACCCCCACCTTCACACAAAATCAGACTGCTCCTGCCTCCCAAGTCTCCAGCCGGTGTTCTACACCAGCTCCTCCCCGAGGCCCTACGTGTCTTCCTGGATGTCGGGGCTACACATCCCGGTCTGAAGTCTTCCACTTCCCTGGGTCTGCGCCTCCTCCAAGCACCAGTCCTGCTCTCATCCGCGCACAGTCACCAGGGCCTGTGGTCACTAGTTCATAATATCTGTCATTGTTTTTGTTTTATGTAAGATGCAGTCTTTTTTTAAAAGATTTTATTTATTTATCTTTTAGAGGGGAAGGAAATAGGGAGAGAGAAACATCTGTGTATGGTTGCGTTTTGGGGACTGGCCTGCAGGGATCTGGCCTGCAACCCAGACATGTGCCCTGACTGGGAATCGAACCGCGATCCTCTGGTTCGCAGGCCTGTGCTCAATCCACTGAGCTACACCAGCCAGGGCTTAAGATACAGTCTTTTAATTATTGAAATACAATATAGTGATGTTAAATAAGTCTCTTGAGTGCCTTTGACACTTTCCTGCAGCCCAGTGGGTCCTGCTCACATTCAGATGGCCAGGGTCTCTGGTCTCTCTCCTGGGTAGTGCAGCAGGCTGCTGTAGACAGCTGCCCTCCGTGCTGCTCCAGAGGCCCCCTTCCCCCACTTGGAAAACTTCCTCCGTGCTGACCACTCCCAGCCTGGCCCTCTCCCATGAACCTCAGAGTCTACTTACCCTCCCCCATTGGGAAGTCTAATGTGCAACCCAAACTGAACAGGTTCCAACCCCGAATCCTGATTTACCCCCACCTTCAGCCTGCTCCTTCTCCAGTTCTTCCTCCGCCTCTGCACATGCAACACCCTCTGCCCTGGTGTTCAGGTCAAAACCCCTTGACTCCACTCTTCCTTGCGTTCTCTCTTTCTCTCAGCTGGCTCTACAATTAAAGTGTATCCAGAATATGGCCACTTCTCACCACTACCACTGCCATCATCTGTCCCAGCCACCTGCAATATTGCAACCACAAAATGATGTCCCTATGTCCTCTGTGTCCCCTTCAGTTTATGTTCCACCCAGCAGTCAGAGTAATCCCATTAAAGCCCAGGATGGATCCTGGCCCTCCTCTGCTCAAAACTCTCCTATGACAAAAACAAACAAGCAAACAAAAAAACAAAACCTCCTGGGCTCCCATCCCACTTAGAGAGTCAAAGCCAAAAACTGCCATCACTTCTTAGGGCCCTCCCTCAACTTCTCTGACGTTGGCTCCTCTGAGCGCTTCCTCGTCCACGACGCTGCACGCATCCTTGCCTTCTTGCTGTTTCTCTGACAGGCTCCCTGCTCATGGTCATTTTCCTCATGGTCAAGTTTCCCTGCTCATGATCGAGTTCCCAGAGGGCACTTCGAGTCCCTCTGCCCAGAATGCTTTTCCACCAGAGGCATGCGTAGCTCACTCCCTCACCTCTTTCAGATCTTTACTCAAATGCTACCCTCTCAGGCCTCCTTGACCACCTCATTTAAAATGGGAATTCCCACCTCAGACCCAGCACCCCCTACTCCTTCTTTCCTACTTTATCTTTTCCATAGTATATCATCACCATTATATATATATTTTTTGTTTACTATCTCTTCCCTCTACTACAACATGGACTCTATGAGGACAAACAAGAACTTCTGTCTATCTTGTTTTCTGCCACATCCCCAACACCTGCAACAATCAGCACATAGTAAATGCTCAATCATTACTTTTTAATTAAAGGAGTGAATGTCTGACCCTTGATCTCCTCCTTGTCTGCACAATAAAATTTAACATTCAAGCCCTCCTTCACTTATCTCCTATCCACGCTCACTCTCATACCTAAGCATAGCACCACAGCAGGCTCCTGCAGTCCTCCAAATGCTCCCGACCCGTGCCTTTGGGTACACTCCTTCCTCTGCGCGGGAAGCCCGCACCACCGCCTGCCGCAATCCCACTCCTCCAACACCCAACTCGAACATCACCGCCTCTAGGAAGTACCCTGGACCCCTCACATACTGAAATCATGCCTGTCTTTCCCACTACACTAGAAGCACGTTAATTTCAGAACAGGGGCCCCAGAGCATGGTTTCCAAGGTCATATTGGGTAAGTGATTGAATGAGGATAAAACATATATGAGGCCCTGGCTGGTGTAGCTCAGTGGATTGAGCTTGGGCTGCAAACCAAAGGGTGGCCAGCTCGATTCCCAGTCAGAGCACATGCCTGGGCTGCGAGCCTAGTCCCCCACTGGGGGCCATGTGAGAGGCAACCACACATTGATGTTTCTCACCCTTTCTTTCTCCCTCCCTTCCACTCTCTGTAAATGAATGAATAAAGTCCTTAAAAAAAACCCAAACATATATGAGAAAGGCAGAGTTTCAGGTGAAGGGCACATGTTCATTATTTATTTTCTATGTTATCATTTAATATGCATTTCAATACGTGATGCTTGGCATGGCATTTGGGATCTCTGAGGGTAGAAGCTGGGCCTCCTATTATTGCCCTCTCCCCATATGGCCAGGCACTGGGCCCTGGGGTACACCCACCCCCCACCCCACTGAATTATGCTGCGTGCACGAAAGCACTCTGCACCAGGAGTCAGGCAGCACCTTCCCTGCCGTTTGTTCCCTGTAACCCTGAGCCAGACCCTCTAGCAGGTGAATCCTGGTTTTGCATCTGTCAAATGGGCAACACCAAAAAGGGTGTGGGGAGGGGGAACACCACCAAGCTTGTTCTGTGGGACACTCAAGGTCTGGACAACCAGGAAGTGTGTGGCTGTCTCTCATGCCAGGCCACCTCTGAGCTACTTTTGGGCCAGATTTTCCATAGATGGCTGGAACAGTGTCTCTAGCCTGTTTACCAGCCAGCTAACCTGTGCTCACAGTCTGGGACAAGTGCCAGGCCCGGACATATTGGGCAGCAAGGGGCTGGCCCAGCTCCAGAGCAATACCTTGGCAGCCGTAGGAAAGGGAAAAGGGTGTTCTTGGCCTGAGGTCAAGAGGGTCTGGGCCAGGGCACAGAGGAGACAGCTGGTGTGTGTGTGTGGCTGCTGTCTCAACAAAATGCTGGCAGGGACTAGAAAAGGAGCATTTGCTATTGACTAGCCCCCACCCACAGCCCCTCTACAGTATTACTAAGATCTTCCCGTTAGTGCCAGAGGGAGCTGGGTCCCAGCTACTAGATAGGAAAGAGGATCTCAGGCTTGGAGCTGGGACTCAGGGCTGGGGATGCAGGGATGAGGGAAGGAGAGGGAGCTATAACCTTGATCTCCCTTCCCCAAAGATAGAAGTGTTCCTGTATCCTGCTGCGAGTGGAAACTACAGGAAAGGGGGGTGGCCACCCACCATCAGACTTGTGAACTGAGAAATACTTCTGGGGAAAGTGGGGATCAGGGCCTGAGTCTAAGTGAAAGGGTGGGAAAAGGGTGTAGGACAGGGGCTCAAAGGCTGGAACACCGGAGGAGGTTTTTGAAGGGGGGGTGCTGAAAGTTCCCAGCATTAAAAGCAAGAGAGGGGTTCAACTTCCAGCAAATCCCTGGGAATGTGAGGGACTGGGGCGGGAGAGGGTAGGGTCCAGAACGAAGCTGAGAGGCTGAGTCGAGGGAGGGTTGGAGAAAGGCTCTGAGACCCAGTCTAGGCAGGGATTACGGGTCAAGACGCAGGGGGACGAGATCCCAGGGATTTGACCCAACAGAGGTCCTTGTGGGAGGTGAGGGTAAGGAGCCCGACTTCCAAGTCCTATGCTACGTTAGAGCCTGGCGGGAAGGGGCGGGACGGACGCTGGGCGCGGCAGGGCTGGGGGCTGGGCCGGGGTCCCCGGGGCCGGGGCGGGGCCCGGCCAGCGCTGCGCAGCCGCGGGGAGGCCGCCGCGCATGCGGGACTCACAAGGCTGCAGCCGGCGCCGCGGACACTCCCGGGAGCATGAAGGACCGAACCCAAGAGCTTCGCACGGTGAGTTCGGCCTCCGCTCGCCTCCCATCCAGCGCGCGAGCCACTCCTCACTCAGCTCCTGTAGTCACCGGAGTGGCAGCCCCTGCGTCCTGGACTGGGACCGGAGATAGCCGGGCGGAACCGGGAACCCGGAGCCCCCAACGGGTCCCACCCCTCCGACCCACTCGGGGTCACGGACTGGCGTGAGCTCGGCCCCGCTGGCCGGCGGGCTGATGGATAGAGTCCGGGGTCCTGGTTAAACTTTTTCGCCCTTCCTTGTTGTGAGGGTGGGGGGTGGAGGGTCGAAGGGGTACTGATTGGATATCGATGGCAGGACAGAAGCCTGACCTCTCTCTGGGCCCGCGGAGCGAGTCCGGTCTCCATCCGGAGCGAGCCCACACGGCGCCTGATCACTGACCCTCCTGTCCCAGCTCTGGTATAAACAGACAACCGGACCGTGGTGGGACGGGGTCCGGAGGGGTCCCCTGCCCAGAGCCCCGCTGCGGGATGCGCTGCGGAAACCCGGCGGTCGGGTGGGGCCCGGCTCCATGGCGGGCGCTGGCTCACGGGGTGCCCCGCCTCCCCTATCACCTCCCATCACCTGTAGCTCCCATCACCTGTGGCTCCCCAGTGGGTCGCGATTGGGATCTGCTGCCAACCTGGTTGCGGGAGGGGTCAGATTCACCCCCCAGTCCATTTTCATGGCCTGCGGGCAGCCCAGCACAGCATTTTGAGACCCTTCAGGGGTCTGTGGTCCGTTTCAGACCTAAATCTGTTTCCCACCTGTGTCTCAGAGGTCCCGGGGTGTAGCTCCCGCGGCAGGATTTGCGGGGAGAGGGAAGATGTGCAAAGGTTCTGAATTAGAGCCCACCCTCTCGCAGCCCTGACAGAGACCCCTGCCGTCTGCTCTTAATCTATAGCCCTTCCCTCTCCCCTCGCTTCTGCTTTTTAGCAAAGTTTGTACCTCTGTCCTTAGGGATTATCAAGCTCGCAGGCCTGTGGGGCGGGGGTGGGGGGGCAAGCAGTGAAGGAAATGAACCCTGCCTGTGGGGAGTGGGGGACATCAGTGCTCTAGAGCAGGTTGAGTTGTGTCTGGTCCCCAGGCTGACCGGCGTGCTGGTAAGCCCTGCCTGCTGTTTTCTGTGGGAGCTTTAGCTCAGCGGCTCCCCAGGGCCCTTCCCCTGCTGCCCACCTTGGAACCAGAGACCCTGGTCCCCTCATATGGAAAGTTTCAAGTGTCCTTTGGGCTTTTGATCCCATGGCTTGTCCTCCTGCCCAGAGGCTCCCTGTGTTTGTGCCTGGGTCTTCCCCAGCATACCAGTCTTGTCCCCTGGGCAACCTGGGGCTGGGCCCTGTACATTCCTGCCTTTATTTCCTTCTTGCTCTGACTGCTAGCCCCCACCCTACCCAGCAGACCTGTGTTATTCCTAAGTGTCCAGCCCCCAGGGTAAACCCCAGGAGGTTTCAAAGGAAGAAGGCAGTCCCTCATGTCCTATGTGGTGTCTGAACACTTTCCTGCCAGCCTTTGCGGTTGCCCTCAAGTTTCCTGTGCTGTGTTGAGTCAGAAAGAGTAATCTGTGCAGTCAATGGTCTTGTGGTGCTTCTGCTGATGTTTGGGTACCAGGTGGGTCAGAGAAGAGTGTATGTGGGAACCAATGGTCAGAGGGAGGAACACAGTCCTCTCTACATAGGACAGAGCTTCTGGCTCTGCTGAAGGGGAAACTGAGGCACAAGAGAGCAAGTGGCTTGCCTGATAGATCAAGAGGGATGGTGGAAAGGGGCTTTGCGTAGTCCTGAAGGCAGGTGGACTGAGGCCTGGCTGGGACTCTACCAGGAGAGTCTGAGTTGTAAGGAGCTTGCACCCAAGTCTGTTGGCTCGGTCTGTGTTTCTGTGATCCCTCCACTCCATCCGCCCTGGTGGGTGCTTAGATGGTAAAGCCTGGTTTCTCTGTGAATCATTCCTCTCCAGACCCCAGCCCTCAGGTATTCTGAGCCCATGGAGGCTGCCATACTCATTGCCGGGGGCCTGCCCATTAGGGGTTTCTAGCACCCTGGGTGGGGTACTGGAAGGAACCCACAGTGGCAGGGGAGGGGTGTGGAATAGTTAGTCTGGGGCTGCCATTTCCACAGGTTTCCCCCTGGGCCTCAAGTTCCCATCTATGAAGTGGAGATAGGAAAACCTAGAACCCAGATTCTCAGGGCAAGAGGTGTGGTCACAGGACTCCTGGCTCTGACTCCATATTTGGGGGAGACCTTTAACCCCTGGAGCCAGAATTTTCAGACCAGAATTCTCAGGAACCAAGAGGCCAGTAATGGACAGAGGTGGTGCTTGGGACAGCAGCATGCAGTGCCCCCAACCTCCTCATTCCCCTTCCCCACCCAACCCTACCACATTTGGAAAAAAAAGGCCGGCAAAGGAAATTTATTTATAAAAGTCACTCTAGGTGAGGGGGCTGGCTCGTTTCCTCAGCATTGCAGGCCAGGTCCAGCCCTCCAGCCTTCTCCGGTCCCCTGATCTCCCCTCCTATCGTATGGAGAGTGAAGGGATCATCAGGGCCAGTGTGGGGCCTCAACACTGTGGACAGCCCTCAGAGATCAGAAGCACAACTGGAGGCTCAAGAGCAAAGAATAGCCCAGAGTCACAACTTGGGAGACTTTGGAGACAAGGTGCCCAGAATCCCTGCCCGGATGCAGCTGCCTCCTTCCCCCAATTAGAAGCCTCCCTGGTTTTCTTTCTGAGAACTTCTTGGAGCCGATCCACCCTCCCTGGGCCCAGCACTGTGTTTATGTGCATGCTAGGCCGTGCAGGACACAAGGGAGCTGCTGCAGCAGCCAGAGGACAGAGGGAGGAGAAAGAGTCTATGTGGCCAGACCCTGGAAGAAGCCTTCCTGGAAGAAGAGGACTTGGGATGACTCAGGAGGAGGAATTTGATATGAGTGGGAGGGGAAAGGTTGTTCAAAAGAAGGGGCCAGAGTAACCTAAGGCAGAGAGGTGGGAATGCCCAACAAGAGTAGGGGGGCGGGGTGCTGACACCAATCTGGTGGCCAGGGAGGGCCAGTGTAGGTAGGAAGTCTAGTGCCTCTTTGCCCACCAGTTTCCCTTTTCTCCCTCACTGCTAGGAAGAGACCAGGGGTCCCAGAGAACACTAGACAGGTTTGTGCCGTATTCTCTCTGTGCTCATTTCACCTATACAGTGGAGCCAGCAGGATCTGCCTTGAGGAATAGAAAAAATGGGGGTGTAAGAATAGGCCCTTCTTCCTTCCCTCCAGTGATCTCCTTGGGGTTTCCCAACAGAAACAATGGATTTGAGCACATTTTCATCTGGGATGCAGCTGGAATGGCCTTTGGGGACACTGTGGTCCAACCTCCTATCTTACAAGTTGGAAAACTGAGGTACAGAAAGGGTCAGGGGTTTTCCCAGGTTACACAGCAGCTGGAGCAGAGTCCAGCCCCTGTCCACCACCTGAAGCTGCCATCCTGAGTTCCTCTGTGGCCCTGCTGAGAGCAGGGATCCAGTGGAGGAGGGAGAACACAGGGTGGGGATCAGACTGGAGAGCCCTCTTGCCTGGAGACCCAGCTGGGCCTCTCACACACCCCACTCGGCTCTGGACTTCTGTCCTCTAATGATATTGACTTTGATTAGTCATTAAAAAGATGAAGGGGAAAAAAATAGCCCTTGAGGCAGACAACAGCAACTCCTACACAGGAGGAATGAATCAACCTTGCCGCTAGCCTGCTGCTGCCATCCCTGGGGACCGGCCTGCAGGCGCCTCTTGGAAGAATCAAGCTCTTGTTTCCAGGAAAGTGTCATGGAATCCTGGAGCCTCTGCCAGGCGAGACCACCAGGACTGCCTAGCCTCCACTGGCAAGAAGCTTAGGGCTTCCTAGTGGTTCTAGCAGGGATCCTCTCCCTCCTGAAGGTTGCTGTGGTTGGGGCAGCATCCCCTCCCACCCCACCCAGTTTTCATTCCTGCTTGCTCAGCCTGGAGGCGCTGAGGCCAGGCTGAGGCAGCCAGCGTGTCAGAAAAGAGTGAGACCAGACCAGAGGTTCTCAGTCTTCAGGGGCCTCACCATCCCCACTCCCATAAATTCTGATTTGATCTTTCTGAAGTAGGACCCTGGAAGCTGTTTTTTTCAAATCCATGGGGTTGAGAACCATTGAAAGATGAACAGAAAACACTAGGACAAATTGAATGCTGGCTGGGTGTGGGGGGAGGAGGGAGAGCGTTGACGTCTCCCAGTTTCTGACTCAAGGAGCCCTTGGGAGCAGGGGCTCTGCACAGGGGGTCTAGAGGAGGGGTGCAGGAGAAAGGGACAGAGCCTGTCTTTGGCCAGGTGGCAGGTAGCATGCCCACACGATGGCTGGGTGGGTTGACCCAGAGGACTTTTGAATCTTCAAGCTTGTAGTTGCCCCATGGCTCTAGCTGCCACTTCTGTGCGGGAGCTACCCAAGTACCCAGTTCCACCCCAGCCCTCGTTGTGGGCCTGTGACTACCACTCAGAGAGGATTGGTGGATTCCCAGGGGCCGGGGCCCTAATCATTCAACAAATACCACTTCCTGTATGTGTATGATATTCACTCTGGCCTGTCCAGGAGTGTGTCTGGGCTGGGGGCAGGGGAGGTAGCGGTGCTGGGTTCCTACATCCTTGTCATTTCTTCAGTGTCCATCGATGAGAACTGATTAGCGTCTGAGTTGATCTGGGGGACACCTCTAGAAAGGCGCTGTTCCAGGGCCGCGGCCTAGATGTGGGTGAGGTTGCAGGGCACGACAGACTCCTGAGCCATCAGGTTCTCACAGACTAGAACAAGGATCGGAACAAATGAAGAAATGAAACAAAAAAGTTCCTTCACACAAAGCCAAGATCTAACCAAGAAGACAGTGATAGGGAAGGACTTGAAGCTTTCCTTGGCAGGGAGTGCTATAGCATCAGATAATTTATGTGATCTCTGGCTGCATTAACAGAGGTAGAATATGTAGAAAGAGGGAGGGGATGGGCCAGCTCTTTGGCACTGCTCAGACCACAACAGCAACAGATTGCCTTTGTATCCTGTACTACAGGGGAAGACAGAGACCAAGCTGAACAAGTTATGGTCAGGAGCTATAATTTAGGGCCCCTGTGAAGGATCTGAAGGGGCGGGAATGGCCAACTTAAAAACTCAAGGAGGGTGTGGATGCTTCCTTCAGATTTCTGGCAGGGCCAGCCAGGGGAGAAGACACCAACAGGTTCTTTATGGCCAGGGGCCAAACCAGGAAAGGGAGGGATTTTCTAGCAATTGGGGTTACCCAAGATGGGCAGAGCTGCCTGGGGAAGCTAATGAACTCACTATTACAGGGAGTATGAAACTGGAAGCCAGGGTCAAAGAGACTTTGCAGATCCCTTGGGGTTTGAGAGTCTGTGACTGTGGCTCCATCAGGGGTGTGACTAGGGTGTGGGGAACCAGAGGAATGAGGTACTGACCCAAGGGAGCTTGGGAAGACTTCTGGAAAGAGGTGGCATCTAGGGATGAGGAGAATGTCAGTGTCATGGAATCAGCGTCCAAGGCAAAAGGAACTGCATGGGAAAGCAGGGAGGACTGTGGGTGGAGTGGAGGGGTAGGGATCAGTTTCGATTTCCCTGGAGCATCCCCTCAGGTTTTCACTTGGAGTGACAGCTGGTTTGACCAAAGCTGTGAGGTTAGGCGCTAGACTCTCCAGTTGTCTTTGGGGCCGATCGGAATGGCCCAACCTGGGTGCCCCAGTTAGACCCTGACTCACTGTCCTGTTCCCAGCTCTACTCTCGTAGATGGAGAGCCTGGAGGGCTTTCTTGCTAACCTTCTGTGGGAGCCTTCAGTCCTCTAGGGAGCCGTGAAGGTAGCAGGTCAGAGCTGGCTGGACATCTGGAGAAGATACATCACTGTTTTACAGATGAGCAAGCTGAGGCCCAGAACAGGACACCATCCCAGACCCCAGGGGTCTCTGGCAGTGACTCTTATTTCTGGTGACTCCAGTGCCCTTGCTTTAGGCCCTAGGGGGTCACTACTTTCTCTGGGAAGAGAGGCGGGAAATTCTTCTGCCCCTCTGAGTGCACCCCTGTCCTCCGGGCACTGGGACAGGGCGGGCAGGGCCCTGAATGGCGAGAGCTCCTAGGGTCAGGTGCCAACCTGGCAAGCTGCCCAGGAAAGGGAACTGGGCTCCTTCCAGGCTGCACTCTGCCTCAATTTCCCTAGAGAGTGCTCCTCTGGTTCAGCCCCTGGGCAGGGCATGGTCTGAAAGTGTGGAAATGGCTCCTAGATTTCCTGTGCCTATGAGTGGGCTTGGGAGGGGGAGGGGGGCCACCTGGTAGCCGCTGCAGGCACTTATGGGTGCCAGGATTTATTTTAGCTGCTGGGGGAGGAGGTGTGATCTCTCGATGTGAGGGGCCCCTCCAAGCTGTCTCCATAAGGCTCCTAGCCCAGCCCCACTTTGGTGGGGTAGTGGGACCCCGAGAGCCCTGGAGCACAGCCCTTCACAACATGTTGTGCTTCCCCATCCGTCCTCAGCCCTCCCTCCCTGCAGCCAAGTGTCCCTGTCCCCCTTTTGTAGAGGAGCAAATAGACCCACAGAGTGAGTCCCTTAGCTTCCCTCTCTTCTCAGCCTCTGCCTGTCTCTCTCCTGGGCCCTGACGAAAGAGAGAGAGGAGGTAAGGGCCAGTGCCTAGCCAGCTAGTACCTCCTCCCCTGGGGACACCGAGAAATGAGGAGGTGTGACTGAGCTTGAGAACCCCCATCTGAGAGGGACAGTCCAGCCCTGGGTATCCCGGCCTTGGCTGTGGAGAGGACCTGGGTCTTGCCAGTCAAGTGGGCGGACGCTGGCAGAGTCAAAGTGTGGGGTGGACAGTAACGTGCATGGCCAGCATGCTGGGAAGTCAGAGGTGTAATCACCACACCCCCACTCTGTGATGAGGGTGGCTTTTGTACAGCTGCTCCTGGAGCAGCAGAGTGGGGCTTGCACCTGTGGCTGAGGCCGAAGGTGGGCCCCAGCCAGGTTACAGCATGACCGGCCTCTTGTACCTGCTGGGCCCAGCTCTGGGCCTGGACAGAAAGAGGGTCATGTCCCCACATCAAAACTGACCAGGAAAGAGAGTAGCCTGAGAGGACTGAGTAGGTAAAGCAGGCACCTGGCAGAGCCCGAACAGGCAGTCCCTCTCTCAGCTCGTCTGGGGTGTTGTAGGGATGGCCCTATGTCTGAGCCATCTGGCCTTCTGGGAGGGAGGCGTTAGCATGTCCAGGCCCTGCACGGCATAGGCCTACCCCTCCAGGAACCGCCCAGGAAAGAGGGCTTGGGAAGGCCTAGCTAGGACAGTAGACAACTCTGGCTCCCAGGTGGCCTGTTTCAAGTGAGGTCTTATGAGTTGGGGTCGATGGCCTGGAGACCAAGCCCTGAGGTCTTCTTGCTCGGCCAACGGCAGGGCCTCCCGAGCAGCACTGTAGAATGAGGGAGGTTCTGGGAGGACCTCAGTCCTGTGGGGAAGGGCAGGCAGCTGGGCAGGGAGGGGAAGGAATCCGTGGCCTGGAGATGGAGACTTGGCCCTGTCACCAACTTGACAAGCAAGGCCCCTCTCCTTTTGCCAGGTCCCCAGGAATCTTTCAGGTCTCACTGTGGTTGTTCCTGCCCTGGAGCTGTAGCCTGCAAGCCTGCCATGTATGGATGCCAGGCAGTTTGGGCTCCCGGGTCCAGTGGTCCTACCACAGGTATGCTCACGTGTACCCACCCCTGTGCAGGCTAAGGACAGCGATGACGACGATGATGTCACTGTCACCGTGGACCGAGACCGCTTCATGGATGAGTTCTTCGAACAGGTGGGAGCCAGCACACCTGGCTTTACCCATATACTGGTGGGCCCTGGGTGACCACAGCTCAGCACTGAGCCAGGCCCTGCGCCTACATCCCCGTTACCAGCTCGGCAGCCTTCAGACACCAATTAAGGACCCTATTTAGAGGGTGAACAGACTGAGGCTCAGAGGGGAGCGGAGTTTAGGGTTGGCCCAGCCCACTTCTCCTCGCCCTGGTGTGGAAGGTACTTGGAGCAGCCAGCTCCCCGCCATGAGTGGAAGCCTGGCCCTGAGCCTCTCTCTGGCCCCACGCTGGATAAGCCGTGGGCCCAAGGAGCCTCAACCTTGGATTTTCTCCTGATGACCTGGCCTTGGCCCACAGGTGGAAGAGATCCGAGGCTTCATTGACAAGATCTCTGAGAATGTGGAGGAGGTGAAACGGAAGCACAGCGCCATCCTGGCCTCCCCCAACCCTGATGAGAGTGAGTGTGTAGGTGTGAGGGATGGGTTTCGGGCCCTATCAGCCTCCAGGAAGGCGCTGCGGCCCAGGAGGGGCACCTGGGCCTGGCCAGGATGGGGAGGAGGTCAGTGCCCAATATCACATGCCAGACCGAGGCCTCCCACAAAGACTTTGTGGTAGGATGGGTGGCCCTCCTCTGGCCTGGGTGGGGTCAGGCAGCCAGCCTGCCCTCCTCAGGTAAATGCTTTTTCCCTAAGGCCCTGGGCTGACTGCAGCCCTGGGGTTCTGGGAGGAAAGCATGGTGGGAGGGAGCTCCCTCTGATGAATAGGAAGCTTCTCGGCCCAGCCCCTCCCTTTCCCTTGCCTCCCTGGGGAGCAGATGGTGCTCTGAAGCAACAGCGCTGTAGGAGGGCAAGCTGGCCAAGCAGGCAGAGCTTCCGGAAAGAGCCAGCAGCCTTGACACCTGGCCACTGGTACCCTGGCACTGGGCATTCTCAGGACTCCAGGAAGTCACCTCCCTCCGCACAGGGAGCCTGTGTCCCCAGACACGTCTCCCTGACCCGGCTGTCCCAATTCCTGTTGAGGTGTTGATTACTACACTATTATATGCCAGGTTGATAAGGTGCAAGCCGGAGATCCTCTCCCCTGGTGGGGGCAGTGGCAGGAGCCAGGGGTCACAGCCTGCCACCCAGGCACTCAGGACTTGCTTTTAGTTTCATTTCCAGCACTACCTCCCTGTCCATGACCTTTTACCTCAGGCCCACAGGCATCCTTAAGCACCCAGAAAACTACCTCTCCACAGCCCCTTGGGTTCCGGCCTTGGACCGGAACCCAAGGCCAATGCCATACCACCAAACCCAGTGCCAGGCCCCTGGAAGACAAAATGAGTCAACTGGCAGCCTGGGTGACTGTCCCAGAAAGGGGTAGAAAGGAGGGGGAACCACCCAAAGCAGGGCACACACCACACATCCAGTGCAGTGGCCGTGCTTCGCCTCTCCCCACAGAGGCTTGTCTGGGACGGCAGCACATGACGTGGTTTGTCGATGTGCCCGTGTGTGTCCACGGTGGGTCGAAGGGGGCTGGCTGTGGGGCAGGAACTATAAAGAGCTGCGAATTTGGCCTCTCACCTGCTGGGAGGTGGAGCGGCATGGGGTGACGCACTGCCTAGCTCCCCCGCCAGACTCCCTCGTGCCACTTTGGCACTTCTTCCCATGTCACACAGCAGCAGCTAGTTCAGAATTGCCACCTGTGAACGGAGCAGTCAGGAGGTCGCTGAGACGGGCTGAGTGAAGTGAAGCATTCTAGGGCAAAGGCAGGCAGAGTTAAGGAAGAGTCACGAGAAAAGATGGCAGTGAACGGGGGGACTTTCCTGGGCTGAGGCTTGCTCTGCCTCCTCTGGGAGCAGCCATCCGGGCTGGGCTATTTTGGGTCTGTGCTTAAAAGGCTGAGACATTAGAGCGGCTGGTGCCCAAGTTTTCCTTTGTTCATACGAAAGAGGTTTCCCTCCTCCGCTCCTCAAAGCCCCTACTCTACCTCACTCATATTCTACTCTGGAGCAGCCCCACCTGATCCTCCACTGTAAACACCCCTCCCCAATCCTTTATAGACCCTTCTAGAAGAGACCCCAGCCCTGGAGGCAAGCAGAGGGTGGGTGAGAAAGGTTGCAGCCCAGAGCTCAGTTGTTTCTCCAGAAAGTGGAGTCAGGGGTGGGGGGCCAGCCAGCACCTGCGGGAAAGCAGCCATCTTGCCCCCTTTGCCAACCAACCGCTCACAGGGAGTGGGGCAAGCTGGGCACCCTCTTGACCTCTGCCAGCTTTAGGGAGATTGTTCCAGTTGGAACAGGGCCCAGAAACACCAGCTACCACCCTTCCTTCAACCTCTCCCTCTCATAGGCCCTCTGACTGCTTCCTCCAGGGGCCCCACCTCTTTGAAGCTCTTTCCCACCCAGGCCTCCAGGTGCCTCCTGACCCCATCCAGCCACTGGGCACTCAGCTGTTGGCCTCCACTGAGCTCAGCACCTGGGGAGGGGGACTTTGTGAGTAGAACAAGGTCTGGCGCCTGTCTCCCTTGCCCCCTGGCCCAGCGTGTCTCGATGTAGGGGCTGGCTTCTGCCTCCCTGGTCCCTGGTCCCACCTGCCCACTGGTGGGCCACCAGGTAATGCTAGGTGAGCCCATACCCCCCGCCTTTGAATCAGGCAAATATCAAGTAAATGCTCCCCAGTGCCAACTGCAGCATCACCAGCTGCTCCACAATTTATTTTTGCCTTAAATTTAGACCCATCTGTTATCTGCAGGGGTGGGGGAGCCAGGGAAAGAAGGGAGGCTCCTTGGAAGGCAGCACAGGAGGGGGTGAGACTGCAGCTGGTATGGCCCTGGCTCAGATTAGAGGGGCAGACAGAGCCTTAGCCAAGAAAGAGGGAAAAGGCAGGATCCAGGGTCTATCTAGAGCCCCCATTCGGCAGGCCCCCTGTGCAGGAGGCTGAGCCTAAACACTGGCATGGGGGAACCCAGGGTGTCTATCCCCACCCTTTTGCCCCCACAGAGACGAAGGAGGAGCTGGAAGAACTCATGTCCGACATAAAGAAGACAGCAAACAAAGTGCGCTCCAAGTTGAAGAGTGAGTCTGGGCTCCAGCTTGTCTAAGGTGGGGGGGCATTCTAGGCCTGTCTCATCCATGCAGCCCGCAGGGTTTTTTCAACTTAGAGGGAGAACACTGAGCCTTGCTTTCCTTTATGAGGCCGCCATCTTGTGCCATTCACTCAATAGCTACCTTGCAGGCCTGTTTATGCCAGGCTTTGGGCCGGCCCTGGGGACATGTGCCTGAGGCTTCATCCAGGGAGTGCTCCACCCTGGGCACTGTCCTCCACTTCATACCTGAGAGGAGTGGCTAGCACTGCCTGGATCCACACAGAGCCTCCATGCGCCTGGGTGGGCACAGACATGCATGCCTGGAATGCACAGGCTGAGTGCCTGTGTGCCCTGCAGGTTGCAGCCACCTGGCCCTCCCCACTCGGGCATGGCCTCATGTTGGTTGTACAGCCTTCCTGAGCACCAGAGAGACAGCATGGGCCTGAGCCGCCAGGCCCAGCATGTAGTAGGTGCTCACAAGTGGGGGTGCATATGTGCACACATCTACACATGCATCGTGCCTAGAAGGGCCCCTGGTGGCTCCTCCATCAGTTCCCAGCCCTCCCTTTTTCTCTCTTTTCCATGTGACTCCACTTATAGGTCACACAAGACTTCCCAGGGAGGTCCTAAGCCAGATCCTGGGGGTGTGGGTCTGGGGTCAGTGGTGAATGGGGGGCAGATTATGGCTGAGCAGCTCTCTGTTCCCCCAGGCATCGAGCAGAGCATTGAGCAGGAGGAAGGCCTGAACCGCTCATCCGCTGACCTGAGGATCCGGAAGACACAGGTGCGGGCTGGGCCTCGGGTGGGCACCTGGCCTCTGAGGCTCTCTGGCCATTCGGAACCGGGCCTGACACCTGCACCCCCATCTTGGACCCCCAGCACTCCACACTGTCCCGAAAATTTGTGGAAGTCATGTCTGAGTACAATGCGACACAATCTGACTACAGGGAGCGCTGCAAGGGCCGAATCCAGAGGCAGCTGGAGATCAGTAAGCTGAGGGGGTGGGGCAGGGGCTCAGGTGCCTGGCAGGGCTGCCACTGAACTCCCTGGGGAGGATTACACTCTATGTGACTCCTGCTTGCAGCTGGCCGGACCACGACCAGCGAGGAGCTGGAGGACATGCTGGAGAGTGGGAACCCAGCTATCTTTGCCTCTGGGGTGAGTATGGACCCCATAGGCATCCCTTCCACCGAGACCTCTCCCACCATGACCCTGGAGTGCTTGATATGGGCAGTGTTTGGACACAGCCACCTTGTGGGGCAGGTTTTAGAGAAGAGAAGGACGAGTCCCAGAGAGGAGGGGACCAGGTTGAGGTCACATAAATGTTAGTGGCAAAGGTCTCCTGGTTCCTCTCAGTGGATCCACTTCCTTGCCACCCCTGCCCATTCCCCACTGGCTTGGGCCTCCTTCCACCATCCTTAGGACCTTTTTCCACTTCCAGAGGGTGTGGTGCTCTTGGCCATCTCTAAATTCAGGTAAAGCTCTGTTCTGCTGAGCAGGGAGCTTCCTGAAGGAGGTGGCATACAGGTGAAGAGGCAGTGTAGGGGTATGGGTTCTGGGAGGACAAAGTAGAGGACAGCTGTATTTAGTAGAGGAGGAAAGGGGACTGGAGAAAGGCAGTGTAACACCCAGGCCAATTGGGCAGTCATCTTAGGCTCTGTACCATGCTGGTGATAAGAGCTCTCACTCGGCAGTTACCATGCACAAGCACAGGTAGGGAGTGTTAACAGACCCAAATGACAGGTAGAAAATCAGGTCTCAGAGAAGTTAGGTAATAGCTAGTAAGAGTTGAGCAGAAAGTGGGGGAGGGCCGCAACTAAGAAGGAAGCCTCAGGCTCTCCTTCCAGAACCTTCTGCTCATGCCACTGCCCATCCCAGCTGCTTTTGCAGTTGGCTTCCTGTTTTCCTGGTCCCTACCCCCTTTGACAAGCACCTGGGTCCCAGCCCACTGCTCCTGTCCCTAGATCATCATGGATTCCAGCATTTCGAAGCAGGCCCTGAGCGAAATTGAGACTCGACACAGTGAGATCATTAAGCTGGAGAACAGCATCCGAGAGCTGCATGACATGTTCATGGACATGGCCATGCTTGTGGAGAGCCAGGTGAGTGCCCAGAGCCCTGCTGCTCTATCCCCCATCCCACGGCAGCACCCAGGGCTGCACTAACCCCCACCCTTTCTGCCCGACACGCTGCCCTGCCTGGGAGGGACCATGTCTTCAGGTAACTAACCACTGGCTGTTGAAATTGCCTTCAGGGCCTCACCCCTGGAAAGTCCCCTCTGCATGGCTCTGCTTGGCCCTCCAAGATCCCAGGCCCTGCATGGCCCTACCCACCTCTTCCTACCTTATCCACCAGCTGTTTGTCATGTAGGCAGGGTGGATGGGCATTTTTCTAGGGATGGCTGAGAGCCAGCTTCCTGGAGCTGATGTCTGTTGGATGAAGAGCAGCATAAGTAAATGACAACTGTCATTCCAGTTGTGCCAAGTACTCAGGAAATGTTAGAAGGCAGCATGGAGATAGAACAGTAGTTCTCAAACTTCAAAGTACCCAAGAATCACTTGGAGGGCTTTTCTCGTAAGTTTCCCTGTTCTAATTCCCATTCCCAGAGATGAGTAGGTTGGGGTAGAAGTTTGCATTTCTAATATGCTAAAGGGTGATGCTGATGTTACTAGTCCAAGGGTAATACTTGGAGTACCACTTTGATACAGTCACTGTGGAGGCCACTTTGGATGGGATGGTTAGAGAAGGCCTCTCAGAGGAGGCAGTGTTTGAGCTCTAGAAACATCACAGAGGAAGAATGAAGAGCTGGCCCAGGCAGAGGGACCAGCAACACATATTTGAGGGGCAGAAAAGAGGTCCATGTGGCCGAGCACGGGGGCACTTGGAGATGAGGTAGACAGGGGCCTTGGCAGGTGGAGTCTCTTCTAGACTGGAGGGTCTTAAGTGTGGGAGTGGTGTGACCCACTATCAGGAAGCAGGGAGCTCCTGAGCATGCTGCTGCTGCCACCTAGGTGAGAAATTATGGTGACACAGACTCCTGTGGAAGCGGTGGACTTGGAGAGAGCTGTCAGTTGTCAGCACAGCACTGCTAGGAGTTTTGTGTGTGTCATGGTCAGAGTGGCCTCTGCAGGCTGCATGGGACCAGACGGCAGGGCCCAAGAGGGCTGTGGGGCTGTAGGGGGTATTCTTAAACATTGAAGATCCCCATCATGCCTGGAGAGGATGGAATCGGGGGCTCTCTACGGTCACCTTGTGAGCTACGGCCGCACTCCAGCCCATTCGCTCCTACCCCTGCCTTCCTCTGCCCCACACAGTCCTCTGCACCAGGCAATAGGGTCAGGGCCCCAGCTGAGCATTCTTTGCATGGTCTGCATGCCCTTGACTGACTGCATGGCCAGTTCCCTCCCCAGGATGGCTGCTCTGTGGAGAGAGGCGGGAGCTACCAGGGGTGCCTGGCCTGCAGGGCATAGGTAAGAGGCTGAACCCCATTCTCCTCACACCCCTTTTCTCTCTCTAACCTCAGGGCACTTTCCTGAAGTCCTGTCCCAAGCCCCCTCTGGACCCTGAGGAGGGCCCTCTGGAGCTCGCATGCTCCTGGCCCCACAGGGGGAGATGATTGACAGGATCGAGTACAACGTGGAGCACTCCGTGGACTACGTGGAAAGAGCCGTGTCTGACACCAAGAAGGCCGTCAAGTACCAGAGCAAGGCACGTCGGGTGAGTAGCCCCAACACTGCCCAACCACGTTTCCCATGTACCCATTGGTGATCACAGATCACCTCCTGACTCTGCCTCTGTCCCACCCCTCCCAAGTCTGCAGTGCCTCGTTGTAACCACCCCCAGGCCCATTCCAGGTCATCACCTTCCCCACAGTTAGCCCCCCAGCCTCTACAGCCCTCATCCATCATCACAGCCCCAGACAGACCTGAGACTGCTTATATATATGGGGCTCTGCCAGGTGGCACCTTTACCCACTCAGTCCTCTCAGGAGACTCTAATAGCCCCAGTCTCCTCAAAGCTCTGCCTAGCCACAGCTGCTCCCATGCTCTGACTGAGGACTTGCCTTTCCTTCTTGCTTCTCTGGTTCAGAAGAAGATCATGATCATCATCTGCTGTGTGGTCCTGGGCATTGTCATTGCCTCCATCTTTGGAGGTATCTTCGGATAGAAACTACTCCACTTGCCACTCTACTCTGGATGGTCCACCCTAAGGAAGCCCCCTGGCTGCTGACGCCCTTCGGCTCGGAACCTCTCCTTCCCACCCCACACTGCTCCTTTCTGTCACGGGGCCCTCCATACCCACCCTGCCCTGAGCCGTCGTGTGCATGATCTTTGTAACAGTGTGCGTCTGTACAAGAGAGGTAGAGGGGAGCCAAGCTGGGAAACAGCCAGTGGGGCAGGGACAGGTCAGCAAGGGACAGACTCAGGCCCTGGCCCAGGCTGCCTCACCCTTCCTAGGCCTCTAGTAATTCCACTGTTAAACTGAGGGGTCTGCCCTCTCTGGGTGTCAAGATCCTCTGGACTCTAACCTTGCCTCCTACTGACGCACTCACCTGCCCTGTCTTCTCCAGCTGTCCCCCTAAACCCAGCCCCCTGAGGGGTGGGGACCAGCTGGCCACATGGTGCTGCTTTTCAGGTTAGGGGAGGGATGGCCCAGAGAGACAGCCCAGCTCTAAGCCTCTTAACAGCCAATCACTGCCAGGGAGGCTCAGGGTGCTGTGGCCAGATGGCTTCTGGCCATGTCAAGACCAGGCTCCCTCCCCTACCTATGGGCAGAGTCCAATAGGTCTTCAGCTGCCTCAACCTCCCTTCCCACATTCCTAGAGTACCAGAAGCAACCTGGCCTCTGCCTGACCCCAGATCACATCCTGGAAGAGGCTGGCTGGTATCTGGTCTCCAGCTACCCTTGGAGCTAGAGAGGCAGAGCAGGCCCCAGTCAGGCCAAGCCCACAAACCTGGGCCAGCCATTCTCCTCAGCAGGCCTTTGTTAGGTCCTCAAGCCATTGTGTTGCATGTTTGGGACAGTGGTCCCTGCTCTCTTGTGCTCTGGGAAGTCAGGTGTCACTTCAGGCCTGCAATCACGTCCTTCCCTTGCTCGTCCCTCATTGATGTGCCACATGTCAGATGTCTTGGATGCAGTATTCAGCAGCTAGCCAGGGAGAGGTACCTCCCTCCCCACCATCTTGGGGCTTTTCAAGTCAGAAACATGCCCCCACTTCAAGACCCTTCTCTTCCTCGTTGACAGGCAAGGAGTGTGCATGCAAGTGCATGCAATAGGGAGTGGGGCCAAGTCTGAGCCTCACTTCCCTCAGCTTTGCTCCTGCCCAGTGACTGACCACTGTCCGTGTTGCCTTCTTTAATGACTTCCCTGCCCTCCTTTACCCCTTCACCAAAGGTCTTGGTACAACCAGCTGCCCATTTTGTGAAATTTTTATGTAGAATAAACATTTGTATCTGTACTGTGCCTCTGCTCTAGATTCCTTACTATTACGTTATGTATGGCCTTAGGACTTGGGGGTGAATGTGTGACAATATGGGGAGGGGGTTCAGCAGCAAAGGATCCCAGCCTCCTCGCTCAGCCTTCCACTCCCAGACCTGGCCCCTCCACTGCAGCCTGAATGTCTCAGCTCCTGCTCAGCGTCTGATGTCTGTTCTACATTGAGGGTGCAGATCTTCCCACTGTTCTCAAGTCACTGGCAACCAGTGGATTCTCTCTCACCATTCTTCAGTCCCTCACACACCCTAGTGTAGGGAGGACCTGCCCTTCTGACACCACTAGTGATCAGAAAGGAGACACCTGAGACAGCCAAGTGCTGGGCTAGTTGGTGGCTGCCGATGCAGTTCAGGGCCAAAGGTCAGCCCAGACTACTGGGCTGGACAATGCCTTTTTAAAAACTGATTTTAGACAGGGAGGGAGACAGGTACCAACTTGTTGTCCCACTTATTTATACACTCATTGGTTGTTTATTCCATGTGCCCTAACCAGGGACTGAACTCAACTGTAGCATGTCCGGATGACACTCTAACCAAATGAGCTACCCAGCCAGGGCTGGCTAATACCTTCTGACCACAGGGAAACCAGAGACTGGGCAGCAGCCTCAGGCCAATGGGCACCATGGATACCTTTCGTCTTGCCCATCCTTCCCAACTGTGCCTACTGTTATAAACCCTAAATTAATCTACCTTTGTTCTTTGTAGGTTAGGATAATGCTTTCATACAAGTAAGTTCTTTAAACCTAATTTGGACCCATGGAATCGAGGTATCAAGTGGTAGCTCCCACCAACAAAGGAACTTTTAAATTTGTGTCAGATCACAGAGCTGCAAAGTGCCCGAGTTGCACAGAAAGTGGTTTATTGCTTTTAGAACAAAATAAGAAGCTCTCGGAACTCTAAGAAGAAAATACTTTTAGAACTTTTCTAAACACTATTTTGTCAACTGATGAAGTAGACACTTCAATATATAAAACTTTCCAGAGGCAAGTGCCTGAGCTGGATGGCACAGCTCCCAACTGTGTGCACACCGAGCTGTCCCATCTGACGCAGCTAACTGCTTAGAAGTAGGGCTTGCGCTTTCGGCCAGTGTACTGAGTGTCAGGTCTGACTTCCCTGTGAAAAAATAAAGGGTGGGAGGAACATGAGTTTTGGAAGAAAGAACAAAAAACCTCTGGGACCCCTTCAAATATAGGTAAGCCTTTAGTTTTAATGGTCAAGACAGCCCTTTAACCCCAGCAGCCTATCCCCAATCCAGATACTCACTTGCCCTGACGCCTGCGGCGCTCCTTCTTCTCCAGCACCCACTCGCGGCTCTTTTTCACCACTCCGCTGTTCCTTACCACCCCACTCCTTGCAGTCCTATATGGGACCCTGTGCAGGAAACAGAGCTGTGAGCTGATGTTTGGAGCAGCCTGGCTAGCACCCAGATGAATCCAGACAGGGAAAAATGGTGAGCTTCCTTTTTATTTATTGATATATTTTAGGGAGAGGGGGAAGAGAAATACCTGCCTGTTCCACTTACCTGTGCATTCTTTATGGTTGATTCTTTTCTATGTGCCCTGACTGGGGGTGGAACCCACAACCTTGACATACCAGGACAATGCTCTACCCAGCCAGGGCTAAATGGTGAGCTTCCTTCAAGTTAGAGGTAGCCTCAGATGCCCCTTCTACAATAAAGTCCCACTTGTGGATACACCTCCCCATCCTGGGGTCAAAGACATTTATTTAAGTAGGAGGGCCAGGAGGTGCAAGGTCCCACTCAACTCATAGGCATCTTTGTGGCAGGTGACAGCTTATTGGGTCTGCATACATCCTTTCTGTGGTACGAGCAGGCGGGGCGGGTAAGGCTGCTTTTGGGGTAACCTAGACCAGAACTGGCTTTGTAAGACCCTAGCAGTATCCCCAGAAAGCTAGAGGCCCAATGCCCACTGCTGCTACTTAAGGCCCTAGTCTGGTTGTGAGGTCAGCATACCCCATCAAGTAGGGGTTCCCAGCAACAAATAAATGTCCGAGGCAGGAAAACACAGCTGCCCAACTTGTGGCAGCCCTGACAATAATCCTCAAGGGTTGATCTTGGCCTCCAGTCATGGCTGAGGAGAAAAGAAACCCCCTGCAGCCCCATGAGAGACAGGCCCTGAGAACAGGGAAAACTGCCTGAGCTCCCAAACCCCTTTCCCACCTGGCAGTTGGGATCACACTTTCCAGCCTAACTCCAACCAAACAGGGAAGCTTGCCATTTGCGTGATCACCATTTCCCGAGCACCTGCATGCACAGCCCATGGATATTCCATAATGGCTATGAACCCGCCTTGCCCTTGAAGAGTTCATGGCTGGGCTATGGCAGAGATCATTCACACATGCAAAGTAGAGAAAGGACCAGGAGCTGCTAAGGGAGTGACAGCAAAGTAATAGCACAGGGTCTGGCAAAAATTAGAGGGCCATGGAGATAAGCTGGTATTTCTACAGGCAGGTGGTGGACACAGAATTCCAGACAAGCAGCAATACATGAAACGAGATACTTAAAGGAGTAAATAGGGAACATTAGGGAAGAGGAGTCCTGTGTGCTTGGAGTCATGGGTATAGGAAGTGTCCAAGTGAGACTCTAAGGGTCTGTGGAGGATTAATTACCTCCTGCACAAGTTCCCTCCTGCTTGAGGACCAGTGGAAGCCGGACTGTATGACAGACCCTTTCTGTTGCTACTTTTCATGTTTTAGAAAAACTCAGAATCTTATTATTTTTTTAAATCAATCTCACTTGGCTGGGCCAGTTCATGGAGATGTGAACACCAGCAAGGAGTGTGCCCTCCCTTCAGTAAGCAGTGGGAAATCGATGATGTTTTATACCAAAGGAATGACACAACATGACCAAGACTTTATAGAGTGTAGGGGCAGTGATTCGTGAAAGAAACTTAAGAAAGTCCACAACTAGGGAGCAGGAAACAACTGCAAACTGGGACCTGGAGATGCAGGACTAATCCTTATGCATCTGTAAGGAAGGGCAAGCCGTGAGCCACAGCAGGAATGATGGTAGACAATCATCAGGGGACATTAAGGTAGCAGGTGAAGATGGTGAGTGGCCCAGACCACAGGTGGGTAACAGTAGCAAATGCCAGAGGTGGACTGAACCTTTCGAGAGTGGTTTAGAAGTGGTTCAGAAGCAGAGGGCAGATAGCAAGAATTAAGGAATGCACAGGTGAAATAATATTGACACAAAAGAAATAAACAAATCAAGTAAAGGTTTTTAAAACTTTTAAATTCACCTATTTATTTGTAAGTGGCCAGAATGTAATTAGAGAGAAGTGATAGTAATGGGTGAAGTTTGATAATCCTTCCAACAGGCAAAAGCCTCTGCCCTTCCCTCCCCAAATCAGGACTTGGAAGAGTAAGAGCCTGCCGAACCGGGGGAGACGATGTCTGTGCTAGCCACTGTGCCGAGTCTTGTAAAAACATGTTTTCTACTCCTCAACACACTGCCCAAGTAGGTGGCAATATCTCCCCTTTTTAAGTAGATAAATGTATCCTCAGGTCATAAAACTTACCCAAGTTTACAGTTAGAACATGCTGTCTGTAGACACCGGTGTAAGGACAAGAGGGATCCTAAGATGGATGGAGTGAGTTAAACAACCTGTACTTCATCTGTGAAGTAGACAGGACCACTCACTAAGAGCAAGTGTTGGGTGCCTTAGAGCAGAAAACATCTAGAAGAGCTCCTAAGTCCCCATGGGGAATGGGCTGAAGAAGCTAAGAGAGAACTACAAGGGACAAGGGAGCAAACTGCATAAATCTGTAGTAGACACAAAAACACAATCATTTTCACTATCAATGGGCCTTCCAAAAACTCATTGAATTCTCTCCCCTTTATTCCTCTTAAATGTCTTCAAAGTCTTAATCCCTTCCACTTATCAATCAAAAGTAAGAAATAATTCCTCCTTCACTATCCTTAATTCTTCATTCAACAAATATTGAATACCTTTTATTAACAAGACTCTCTTCTGATGTCAAGGATATAAAACCAGTCCCTACCAAGTTTTCATTCTCACTGGGGATACAAACAACCAAGTAAACAAATACATGACTTAGAGCACTTAAAGGTGTTAAGGAAAATAAAGGTAAGGAGAACTCAACTGAAGATAATAAACAAAGGAATTGCAAGATATTTTAACAATGAAAAAGGAAAGAATCAGCCTTGCTGCTGTTTGGAAAATGGAAAGAAGCAAAGATTGAAGGCAGGGAGACAAGTGGGCAGCTTTCTGTAATCGAGGAAAAACTGGTGGGAGTGGGGAAACGGGCTGGAATTGGGATATACGTTGAGGGGAGGGGTGCAGGATTCACTGACAAACTGACTGGGTATGAAATGTAAGGAAGGCAGGAATAGCTGAGAATGGTAAATAATGGAGGAAGGAGGCTTAGGGGTGAAAACCAAGAGCTCTGTTTTATTCTAGACCTGTGTGGGAAGTTCAGGTATGGATACTCAGAAGGCACTTTGGAAATCAGAGGCAGGATTGAAGCCAAGGATCTAAGTCTCAGACTTATAAACCTGTAGTTGGTATTTAAGGCAGTGCAGAGAGAAAAGGGGTCCAGGATGGGTCCCAGAGTGCTTCAGAAGAGGGGCCAGCAAAGTGGACTGAGAAGGAACAACCAGTAAGGTTAAGAGAAAACCAGGACAGTGAGTGGGGAGGCCAAGTGAGAAAAGTGTTAAGTGATGACACACTGCGTCAGCTCCTTCCGAGTAGGCAAGTTAAGATAAACAAAAAGTAGGAAAAAAGGCTGAGAAGTGACCACAGACTTGGCAAGACAGACTGGTGGTGGCCTTGACAAGAGCAATTTGTGATGAAACAGAAACATGAGCCAGAGAACAGGATTGAGAGAATGGTAGGGGAGAAGCAAGAAGAGGCAAGTAGTTTTGTTATGTTAAAAGAAGCAAATAAATAAGGTGGTAGCTTGGAGTTTTTAATGGGTAAAAGGAGGATCTCTTGGAAGACATGAGAAATTTGTGCAGCATGTTTGTGAACTGATAGGAATAATCCAGAAGAGTAAAGATTAGGATGCAGGAGAGGGGAGAGTCACAGGAGTCAAGAGGGAATGGGATCTAGGACGCAGGTGGAGGAGGCAGCCCAGGGAAGGAGGGGACAGCTTGCCAGGCATGGCAAGAAGGCAGGCAGACAGGAAGGCTGCAAGGCTGCTGCTCACAGACATTCCAGTTTAAGGCAGGAGCAGGCACAGGCATAAGGGGTTCCGGTTCTAATACCACCTTGGTGTCACTGCCACATCTGATCCTGAGACTTGGTGAAAGCAGAAGAGAAATGGAGTAGTCTTGCTATCTCCAGCTTCCTCTGCCACGTCTAACAAACCTAGCAGCAGCAGCTCCTTGAAGATGAGGGGTGTTCACCTATGGTTCACTTTACCTCTTATTCATGAATGTGGATTCCCTGGCTGCCTCTTCATCCTTAACTTCATTCAGGCCCTGTGGGAACCAAAGCACTTTTAGATCACCCTGGAGATCTCTCAACCCATCTGTCCTACCCCAGAAGGCCTGGACAACCACCACACCTAAGCCCTCCTGAAAGGGAGGCCAGCCTCACAAGAAGGGAACCCAAAAGACATGGGCCTGAAAACTCAGGCTCCCTCACCTTTGGCAGAAAGGTCGATGGTCCAGAAAATAAACAGAGGTAGAACCTGAAACAAGAAAAGTGCAAGGACTCAAAGCCTTGTAGGGCAAGACAAGTCCTCACCTGCCCTTCCAAAACCAGACGCTGTGCCTCAGGGACCCAATCACCAACACTACTCTGGTCCACACCACCACCCTCTGTCCAGCAGCACAAGCAGCACACTGGTCCCCAGCACTCACTTCTTTGCTTTGGCACTGTTGGGGTAGTCCACCACCACACCACCAGTGAAGCCAGCCTTAATGGCCTGGGTTGTAATCAGCTCCAGCTGAGGAGAGAACATCTGTGAGTCAGAGAAACTGGGGAAACATGGCTTTCCCTCACTCCCTGTAAGCCGGTCTAAGAACAGACTTTGCCTGGGGGAACTAAAGGTCTTCTTCATTAGATTGTTCTTAATTCTGAGTCCCCAAAAGCCATGTAGAGGAAAGTGCAAGCTAGAAACAGCCATGGCAACCACCTCCCTCAGGGAATTACAGAATGAGCACCTCACTTCTTAGCTTAGGGACCCATCTACCCACTCAAACCTCAGGAAAGAAATGGCCACCAGCTGGGAGGCTGATCCATTCATGGTATTATCCAGGGGCAACACACAACTTATCAAGGTCTATAACTCTGACCTCCTCATTACTCCTGCATATTGCATTACACTCCATAGAAAAGACAACTGTAGATGTTCTCTGAAACCTCCCCCATTTATATATTTGGTTATGGGAACGAGTAATATATCATATTACCTGTGATATCATCTTATCTATCACAAGATAATAAACAACCTACCCTACCCCCACAGATTATCAGTCCTGATGTCCTCCTTAGGACATCAGGTCATAAACGTGCCACCGGGGCCGCAGGGACCACTCTCATGCACTCATTCCATCATTTTCCCATCGAGCTACATAAATTTCCTTGTTTTGTCACTTCCCAATAGTAGGAAGGCAGGAAAAGGACAGTTTACCTATTCTGGGCCCCTCCACCTTCCCTGTACCTCCTGGTAGCCAAGAGGCTCACCTGCTCTGAGTTCTCAGGGTACAGCTGCAGAACAGCTCGGGCTCCCCGCACCTACAAGAAATGGAAACATTCACTACCTTACAAATCTCCCATGTGGTCAGGACCCAGACACTCCACCCTTTTGTATTCATTGATATTGGAGTTCCATTATGTACAAAGCACTGTTCTTAGAATTGGGGATACAGCCATGAACAAAAGAGATGGCCTCTGAACTTTTGCAGCAATGATTAAAAGCCAAAAAGAAAAATAAATGAGGGCAAAAGGATAGTGAATGACAAGAGACTGCTGAGTTTACTTTTGGTTCAAGGAAGGCCTCTCTTGGAGGGATACTCGAGCAAAGACCTGAATACAGTGGGAGTGGTCATTCAAACATGAGGGAAGGGCATCTCAGCAGAGAGAGAGAGGCAAATACAAAGGGCCTCAGAATTTCAGGGTTAGCCCCAGTGCACAAAGAGAAGAGAAACTTTGTAATGCATAAGACCAGCCAACCACAGGAACAACCCATCCTAGGTGAGATGGGGAGACTAAGGAGACCAAGAAACACCTGATTCTTTCAAAAATGCAAAATAACGTTTTTGGGACTTCCTGCTTCCCATCTTGAACATCAGCAGGTAGGAAGAGGAAGGGATGGGAGTTGGAGGATGTGGGCACTCTGGAAGGTATGCTCAGTGTGTCCTGGACATGATGTCCCTGTCCCCACTCTGTGGAGTCCATGTCCCCAAACCAACTTCTGATTAAAATTCAGGAAAGTGGACACAGAAATTGTAATTGGTCTCAGATTTTGACATCCGCATCTTTTGCATTTCATTAAAGAGTATTAAGCCCACTGAGCTCTCTGTTTAGGCTGAGGATCACAATAAGGTCCTGCCACCCCTTGCAGTCCCATGTGAATAGCCCTGCCTTGAGACTCTACTTCATCTCTTTACCTGCAGGGCAAGGGAGGGATAGGCAGCGAACCCAGATGGATTGATCTTATACTCACCAGCACAGAATAAAGAGAAGTGAAAAAGCAGTACAGGCGCTTGGCAGGGATGTCAGACTTCTTATTAGCATTACAAAGCCACTGCACAGCAGAAATGCTAAAAAAGTGGAAGGAACCTAGTCAGGAAAGTGACCAGCACACACTGCTCACCATACATCTTCAGGACTCATACACCACACATCCTTGATCTCCAGGTAAAACCCTCCTGCCCACTCCCCCCTCTTTCTTTTCTTGTACAGGTCCACTTCAGGTCACTATTCTACAACACTGGACCAAACAGGGTATACAGGTCAGCACTAACTTCCTTGCAGTCAGTTCAAAGAAACATTTTCTCAACCTTTTTCTACATGTATCTCAAGTTCAAAATTACTCAACCATATCAAAAGGCTCTCTCCCACCTACCTCTTAACGTTCCCTAGCTCCAAATCAAGGGAAATGTTTCGCAGTACTTACAAAGTCATTCACTTCCTCTCTTCCAAAATCAGATCCTTCAACTGTACTTGCCAAGTGTCTCCACAATCCCAATTAAAATTTCAAGCAACTACCACATTGTCCTTTCTGGCATTCACTTCCTCAGTGCTGTGAACACCCATCCACAGAACCTCAAACCCTGCTGATCTGTGCACTGCCTCTCCAAGGTTTTATTTTCCTCTACCCATCTCCTAGGTCAGCACTTATCCCCTCAATTATTTCAACAACCTCTCCTCTCTTCTAAATAATATTCCTAAACCACAGATCTTATGTTGTCAATCCCCAGCTCCCCATCAACCACTGAATAAAGCCCAAGCTTCTTAGGACAGAGTTAAAAATCTTCTAGAACTCAACTCCACACAATCTGAACTTCCATGAAATTTCGCACTCATGCCTATGATCTATTTGATAGATTCTATCAGACTCCTCTCCCCACCCACCTCCCTGCCTTTGCTCACACGATTCCTTCACTCAGAAAACCTCTCCATGACTATTCAGACTCTTCCCAGCCTTCAAGACCCAACCCCAGCCCCTCCTTTCTTAAGATTTTTCTGTGCTCTCTTGCTTCTCTTCACAATCCTGGCGTACAACTCCCTAGTACACCTCCACACTCAGCCTTGTGTTTAACTTGGTCCATGTCTTTTAAACATGGAGCCTTAAGAACAGGGACTGTATTTTATCTCTAAACTCCACAGCACCCTGTACAATGTCTTACATATAACAAACATTAAAAAAGAAAAAAGGAAGGCCTGCCATCCTATCTCACCTCTTAAAAACGAACTAAAAATGACTATTTACCATTAAAACACACAGATCATATAAATGGTAGTTTTCTACAACTTTAGAACATCTCACCTAATCATCACTAAGAAACAATTACTATCCTTGAAAGAACTTTTTTCTCTGATCTTGTTCCCAGAAGTGAATAAGAATAAAATCTTCGAATCCAAATTTTTACTCACCCAGATCCCTACTCCGCATCCTTACTGCTCAACCCACTATCACAGTTCTCTCCACCAGATAATGATTAAACTGACTTCCTCCCCATGCCCTATCTCCACTCCATCAACAAAACACTATGCTGGATACTGACCAGAACTTACCACCTAAGACAAAGAACAACTTTGTTTTAACAGTAACTTCAATTGCCTAAGATTCATTATTAAAGTACTAAGTACAAGCTAAACCTTGACTGACGGCCCAGAAAGGATTCCTAAGCTGCTGAAGATTTTGGAGCAGTCTAGGCAACACTCCACTGCAAACTTCTAATAAAGCAACAACATGGCTGGTAGAGCCCCCAAGATGGCTGCGGGGGCTTGATGAGATGGCTGGTGGGACCCACAAGATGGCAGCTGGGGTGCACAAGATGGCTCCTGTTCGCTCAAGAAGTCCACCCCTCCCCTACCACAAACACTCAAAACTGACAGAGAATCCATACCTATGGTGCCTGGACCTGGCAGTGCAAGACAAGCACAGGAGTAGTGGACAGTATTGAAATACAAAAAAAAAACAAAACATATTTTGGGGCCTTGCTCCAACCTTATATAAATCTAAAAATCCCATGGTATGTTTAAGTATCCCATATGACTCTGCTGCACAACCAGGTATAACAAAAAGGGCCTGCAAGTCTATAAGCAAAACATGAAAACTTTTACCTAATACAACCATCAAAGGAGCCTGGTTTAAAGGGGATGCCCTGGCCCATGTCCCCCAGAAGCAGGTCTCCTAGTGCTTCTCGGTCCAAGGCTGCATCTACATCGGAGGAGAATAAGGGAAACAGATGATATGCATAAGCTGCTCCATATTCATGAGTGTAGTCCACTGCAGTGCTAAATGCACTTACCTAAATGCACAACATACTTACCTAACATGGCGGGGCTGATGTCGATGCCCACCCATAAGTGCCCCTCATCTGTGAGATAATCTCCACTCAGCCCAGTACCACAGCTGGAAAATACAATCAAATAGAAACTCAATAGGATGAATAGCAAAAATGCCCCACGACCTAGACAATCTGCCTAGGCCCCATGATCTCACCCAACATCCAACAGGTAACAGGGCTTATCATCAGGCAGACAAAGGAGCTCCAATGCTCGCCCAGCCATCTTAGTCTGGATATCAATCATCCTAGAGCTAGGAAGGCAAAAACACAAGCAAGTGGTAAAGTCCTGGGCAAAAACTGCATCCAGACAATGATGATGACAACAACAAAAAAACCAAATGCACTTTCCCCGTCAACAAAGTCAACCACAACTACTTAAAAGTGACCCCAAATATCCAGATAACACAGTGTTTTATTGTGACACAAAATATAACTGTACTCAATGCAAAACTAATATAAAGGAATCAAAGCACATAACTAATTGGGTATTTTCAAATGTATCAGGCTTTGATGTTGTATTACTTAAGAACATTGTCTGGAAACTTACCCACCACACTCTCAGACATAAGGATCAACAATGCACGACAAAAATCAATAGCTGTGATATCCATGAGAAATATAACATAAGCCATATATGACTTTAGAGTAACCATGCTTCAAATGAAACTGTATAAAATTAACTGTAATAGTCCAATACACCTAAATAATATATTTTACCTAACCCAACATACTCAAGTTATTTCAATACGTAATCAATGTAAAAATGATCAATAAAGTACTTCACGGTTTCATTTTTAAGTTATTCAGATTAGATATGTTCTCATGGATGACTGATGGCTGGCTACTGGTTACCACTGTACAGAATAGGTCTATAATATATCCGGCTTTCCAAAAATCCAGTATCCGCAGAAGAATTTTCTATAGAGTGGTGTATCGGAAAGGACAGATCTGAAAGTCTCTGCTCTAGCCTTCTGTTATTTACTTTCTATTACAGAAATAACTACCCTCTACGAAACTCAGATGCCACACCAACATTTGTCAAGAGGACTTAATGATATAATACAAAAAGAGAACACAATAAACATTCTATGAACATTTCCTTTCCCCCAATAGCGCTAACCTCTTACACCTATCCACTGCTTCCAGCCTATGTTACCACATACCTAAAACCAAGTTGTCACAATAAACTTTGAAAACAACCCGGAGAAACACGGCATCATTCCCATATTTATGCTGAAGTAACTGATGGCCATTTGATTCAAAGATTTAACTGAAGTAGATTTTGCCACTCTAAAAAATTAGATGAACTCTGCTCCCTTCCTCCCACCTCCATCCCCAAAATTCTGCATGCTTTCCAAGCAATGTCCCAAATCAGGGTGACTTGCGGGTTGCCGACTCCCGACGCTGCTCAACATCCAGACCCCCTTACTTGCGTAAGTATTTCCGGGCTTCAGTCTTGTCATAAAACTGCGGGAGAGAAAAGGGGAGTAGGGGGAGAAATTAAGACACGAAGAGCCTGTAACAACCGGATGCCCAAGAGCCACACGACTCACCAGCTCCGGGGGTCCCCCGTACTCCGGTCTGCGTCCGCCACACGCCATTCCTTGACCTCCTCTGCCAGGTGGCTCAAGCGTCCGGCTTTTATACGAACAGCTCCACGCCTGCGTCGTAATACGCGTGTTCCACTCCTCCCTGCCTTCTGTTTTCTCGATTGGCTACAGGCCCGACACGTAGAGAACAAGGCACGTTTCCCATTGGCTAGTTAATGTTTGCACCGCCCTCCAGATTCATTCAAGATGGCAGCCAAGCTCGACCTGAGGTGGCCGCGGCTGTTAATGTGGAACCTGTGGTTGGTTCGGGGGCCTCCACAAAACCGGGTGTCGTGCTTGGGCTTAGAAGTGAGGGCTTATTCTCGGGGCGACGGCCCGTACTCGCGTACGGCGCTGTATGAGCTGCTCGGCGTTCCCTCCACGGCCACGCAGGCGCAAATCAAGGCCGCCTACTACCGGCAAAGCTTCCTCTACCACCCAGATCGCAACTCGGGGAGCGCTGAGGCTGCCGAACGCTTTACGCGCATCTCCGAGGCATACGTGGTGCTGGGCAGTCCCACCCTGCGCCGCAAGTATGACCGCGGCCTCCTCAGCGACTTGGATCTGCGCGGACCTGGCGTCCAGCCTTCCAAGGCTCCCTCAGGGGACTCTGGCTCGCCCCGCACCTCGCCGCCTCGGCCCCACAGCGGTGGTCAGACTGCGTCGGGCGCCAACCGCACTATGTTCGACTTTGACGCCTTCTACCAGGCACACTACGGAGAACAGCTGGAGCGCGAACGCCGTCTCAGGGCCCGGCGTGAGGCCTTTCGCAAGCAGCAGGAGGATCGGGCTAAGAAGGGCTTCCGTTGGGACGAAACCCGAGACACGACTTTAGTCTTCCTTTTCCTTACAGTCTTCATCATCATGGGCTTTCGTTTTTAACCGCAGAGAGAGAAGGGGAGCATCCCCCAGCCAGACCCCAGAAAATGGCCTTTCCTGTCTTGAACCCTTCGCCTTCCATAGTCTACCTCTGCTGGGGTCCGAAGGAACCGCTCTCTCCTCTTCCCCACCCTCCCAGCATGGCCCTACCCTTGCCGACCAGAAAAGGAGACTTTTTGGTGCCCAAGAAGGAGGCCCCAAAATGAAGAGCCCTGAAAGGCCCGAGAGTGAAGGGTTTTCTGGAATCCCTTGGGTACCTGTTTCCAGAAGTTGCCTTCTGATGTTGTCAACTTCTGGAACACTTACTCTGGCTTTTTTGTAGAACACTGAGAAAGAATTGTCTACTCCTGCCCCCATATTCGTACTGGGGGTCTCTGTAACCTTGAAACGTGCAATGTGACCAATTGTTGGCTGCCAAAAGAAAAATTCTGGGGTTGTACAACCTTGTCTTTCTGTGAGTTCCACAAGCCACAGGTGAGACCTGATGTAGGCACAAAATGTGATGTGTGGAAGCCTTGCTATTCTGTGGTCAGTCCCAAACTCCACTCCCCCTTCTATTGGTGACATGAGGGAGTGGGAAAGCAAGGTCATCGAGGATAAGGAATGAATGTTCCTGTGCCCATAGTTATCTAACATATGACCTTGGAGAAGTTACTCTGTGGGTATGACAGCAGAAAGCAAATCATTTGCTTTCTTGAGGTCTGTCACACTTCATTGTTTATAGGTCTAATGGGCTCAATGGTTAAAACATGCTAGTGGAGTCAAGTTTATCCTTGGATCAGTATACCTGTCTCCTGGTCATCCCTGTAACAGGAGCGAGCCCTATGGCTAAGGATACAACCCAAACCTCCTAGAAATAAAGCTTCTCAGTGTAGCCCACCCTTTTCAGCTTGCAGTGTTCCATGTAGGTCCTAAAAGCCATGTTCTAGAATCGTGCATGGTTGCTTGAGGCTGTGGGGAATTTGGGGAGTTTGGAGTTGGTGAGACTACTGAGGATTAGGAGGCCAGGGGTGGAAACTCGGTTGCTTGTTCAGAACTGCATGTGGATTTTTTTCTGTTTTGAATTTGTGCTATGCAGTTGGTCAGCCCACTTGACTAGAGTGGTAATAGTTACCCTCTCTTAACCCCTAGTAACTGCACATGGGGAGTGTATGGCTGTGAGGTTGTCAGTGCTGGAATGTTTACGTACTGGGGCTGAGTGTAAAGCTGTATGATAGAAAAACCTTTGCAAGAGATCTATAGATCCACAAGGGTACAGGTCTGAGTCTAGAGCGTAGACACAGCCAGAGGTGCTTTAGTATATTCGTACCAATTCCTGCATTCACACTCCTGTGTGAAATCCCTGTGTAAATTGGGATAAACCCATAGCTAGTTCAGTTTGGTCTCTTCAATTCTCTCTAGTCTTAGAAAAGTCAGGGGCAAGCCCTTATGGCAGTGGTCCCCAACCTTTTTGGCACCAAGTACCGGTTTCGTGGAAGACAGGTTTTCCACAGACCGGGTTAAGGGGGATGATTTCAAGATGATTCAGACACATTACATTCAAGCTCACCTCCTGCTGAGCAGCCCATTTCCTAAGAGGCCCAGACCAGTACCAGTCCACTGCCTAGAGGTTGGGGACCCATGCCTTATGGGTTTGTAGTAACCACACAGTTCAATAGTAAAGATTTGAGCCCACCCTGGTTCAGGCCAGTTGTGCTTAGTGAGCCTGAATTTGTGGGGTGAGGCATATGTACTTTGGAAAGAACATTTAATGTTAATTATGTTTCATATTTGAAAAACAAGAGGGAGCGTCTGTTCTTGAAATAGAAATTTCTGGTAGTGAAGCTTAGTAAAATGTACAAAAACTAGTGACTCTCAACCAAGGAATTGGGGCATAACAGTGTCCTTGGGGCAATATGCTATCAAAAGGAGTTGGAGTTCTTTTGGATCTTGTTTATAAAAGCACTAGTGATTTGTAATAGCTGGGATCTTTTGCATGGGGTCCTTGACATAGATATTTCAAATTTGTTTTCTTTTTGTGAAGATCACAATCAAGAACATTTCTTGGGGCCCCAGCACATAGAAAGATATAGACATTTCCAGAAGATTTCAGATGGGGTGGGGGCATGGTCCAGACTATGTGACATTTCTGGAATATTCCAGAATATTTCATGCAGGGTAGTCAATAAAATTTATTAACTGTCTAACTCAGCTTCTCCTTAGGCATAGAACTAGTAAAGTACTCCTGTAGTACCATTCTCTTGCCTCAGGTTTGTTTTTTGTTTTTAGGACAGATCTGAACTCTGAGACACTCCACTTTCTACCACCCCTAAACTGAGTCTGGGAGATAATGTGGTAGGCTTTTTGAAGGACCCGCCTCCCAATGTTACCTTGTCCCCATGGTAGCATTTCTTCCTTCCTACTCTGGAAAGGAATCAGGCTGTCGGCATTAGTCCCTGCCTTCTAGGGTTTGTTCCCCAATTCCTCATAGTGGAGGAAGGCTCAGATATGCTTAACTTTATTCCCTTTTCCATGAGAGATGGGCAAAAGGGGCCCAGCCTATCGGGCTATGCTCATTGGGATGGGATGGGATAGCAAGTATAGTACAAGGCTGAACATACAGGTCCTAAGTAGGGAGACACAGGCAACAAGATAGGGTCAAATGTGTATGTGTTTAGGCAATTGTGATATTTATTGTCTTTGGAATTGATCAGGATTTGATTTCTCCTGAGGCAAGCTACTTTTCCCTCTGTTGCCCTTTATTTATTGCTGGGTGAAATCCTTTACCCACCCCAGTGATGAAGGAGTAGGATTTCTTGCTTCCTTTTGAGGTTCTGGCATTTTGTTCATAGGATGTACCTTGCCCGTTATAATGGTTCCAGCATGAGCCAGAACAAATAAGAATAGCCTGTCTTAGGCCAGTTAATTATCCATATGGTCATATTGTATGTACATACATATATACATACAATATGTATATGTATGTATGTATATATATATATATATATATATATATACACACACACACACACACACACCCCTTACAGCCTGAGGTTGAGGCACCAGGGGTAGAGCCCAAATGAGTGGCCACCACACTTCCTTTTGGGAAAATGGTGACGGGACCGAGGCTATATCTTGGACCTTTGGGCTTCCTGGAAGGTCACCATATCTCATGAAGAAAGGCCGAGAAAGGACAACTGGTAAGTAGTGGCGCAACTTTAATTTACTTTGTCTTGAATTCAGTGCACTGGAAAAATGGTCTCTCTCTTGGCTTTTGTCTCCTTTCAGTTCCTCAGCCCTGTGATGAGATCATACACTGCTATACATCTAGCCTATGGTCAGGATCATAGGACAAGGCCTGCTTTGCCTGCTCTCAGGCCAAGCTTGTAGCCCTGGCAGCCATAGGGTTTCTGCAGAGAACCTGAGGGTCCTCTGTTAGTTTGTTAGGATGACAATAAGACCTGAGTTTGGACCTCATGAACTTGCATATGCTGAGAACACTCAGTGCGCTCATCCCTAAGAAGCCAGTGCAGGGTTCACCTTCACCATCTGTTGTGAGGTCATAGTGTCAGTATGCATGTAGCCGTCATGCCTCTCTTAAGACTGTCCGAGCCTGGGGTCCTGTCACTAGTCTTGAGGTAGGTTGGCCCTACCCATCCTGTTTTTGCCTCCTCAGCATTCACACTCTCAGTCCTGGGAAGAGACTGCCACTAGACAAAAGAAGGCCTATTTCAGAATGACCAAGGACAGACCAAGATTCATGGTCACACAGTGTTTTCCTGTGGCTGGCACAGCATCTTAAAATAACTTTAGTCAACATTTGTAACTGAGGAGACTTTGCATAAAAATCTAGATTTCTAACTTCTCTCAAAAAATGAGAAAATGTGCCACCATTGAGCTAACTCAGTTAACTGCATTACTGCCTGGGAGAAGCTATAGCATCTGCCTTTTAGACGGGGTATTTCTCCACATTTCGCTGCACTCCCACCATCAGGGGAATTGTAAAAGGCCTTGATGCACACACTTGCACCATTTTGCTCACAGTAGAGAAATATCTTTATATCCCATGTCTATCAAAAGGGGAAATTTTGAAAAAGGACCATGCATTTCCAGAAAAGATGGGAGAGTGTGTATTTATTTGTGGAAATGGACTGCTTTGCACCTCTGTGATCTTACTGGACCCTGCAGGCATTTGAGTGTACATCATATATAGGAACTCACACTTTATGCAGGTAGGCAGAGTGAAAATCTTATTTTCATGTAGGACCAGAAGAATCTGAAGAGGTATACAGCAGTGGTAAGGTCCTACACAAAGGTCCTCCCTCTGCAGAGTATAGTAACACCAATTCCTATGCTCAATCTTTTGTGTACAGTCCTTGAATAAATTAGCTAAACCCACAGCTAGTCCAGCTTGGTCTCTTGGAAACCATTTTTCTCTAACCTTAGAGGTCAGGAGCAAGTTCCTAGCCATGGTTCTGCAGTGACCACATGATTCAGTGTGGGCAATATTTGAGCCCATTCTGGTAAGCCTTGACTGGCAAAAAAAAAGACAAGAAATAAGTAAAACCCCACATTTAATGATATGTTTCTTACTTGGAAAACAAGGGAAGAAGCTTAAGGAAATGCAGAAGCTAGTGATTCCCAAACAAGTGGGTACACACACTTTCTCAAGAAGCAAGAATTCTTTATCAGAAAGGGATGAGAGTTTTGTTATTTGGACAACTCTTCACTTTTACTTTATAAAAGACTGATAGTCTGTAGTAGGTGGTGCCTACTCATGGGCTTCTTGATATAGACCTTTAAATTTGTTCTCTTGCAGAGGATTATGGTCAGGATCGTTCCCTGGGGCCCCAGAACCTGGGAACAAAAGTTCTAGTAGGTTTCAAGCAGAAAGAGCCCTGCCTGCAACCTTTCAGAACATTCTATGTATCTTCAAGCAGGAAAGTTAGTGAAATTTATTAACTGTCCAATTTTAAGCCTTTCTCAAGTCCCAGAACTAGACCCATTCCACGCTGGTGGTATCTGTACCCACTTGCCACAGTCTTTTCCAGGCTGGAGCTGAACACTAAGGGGCTTCAGTCCCTAACCCCTCTAAAAGTCTGTGCTCCCTGAGGTAGGAGTGGACTTTGGAAGGATCCCATCCAGTTCCACGATAGCACTCTTCTCCCCTCCTTGTCCTTCCATTGCTTGGGTGGTTAAATTTCTTCTTAATTGCTCTGGTGAGGGGAGGCTGAACTCTCCTTTTTGAGGCTGCTCCCCAATTCATGATAGTGGAGGAAGGCTTAGACATGCCCAACCTTAGCCCCTTTTCTCCTTTTAGTTAAAAAAAAAAAAAAAACTGCCTGGAAGCATGGATCCAGAGTGGGAGGCCAGGGCAAGGAGGGCCCATCTTGCTATAGGTCGTACATAGAATTTGGGAGGTTTTCCAGAGCTGTTTTGTCTATCGTTCTCTCAGGCAGAGAGGATTGATGTCCCTCAGCCTCTAGCAGCTCAAGTGCTAACAGGAAAGGAGGAGAACTAAGGCCAATTGGATGGAGGGTCTAAAGGGGGCACTATCAGTACTTTCTTTGATTGTATCCCTACGTGATAAATCTGGACTCAAAGGGCTCTCAAAGGCTCAGATGGGCTAGGCCCTCTAATGCCTAAATCTCTGTAAAGATCAGCCTCACTCCTGCTATTCACACAACTTTAGATGGAGACATCTACTTCATATAGCAGCCCTGACTTAATAGCCTCATAATGAGCCAAAATATGGCTCCTTATGGTTTCCATCCATGGGTCTAGGCTCTGACTTCTGGCTCTACTTGGTTCCCTCAACTGTTCCACGTGGGACTTAGCCCAGTCCTCTTTCTTATTACTACTTCAAAGGTGCTGCTTTGGGGGAATCCCTCTTACAGTGTAAAATTTCAGTAAAAAGCCAGCCCAACACTTCCCTCTGTTTAGATGGTTATATTTCTGTTAACATCGGCCAAAGTCACATTCACTTCTGGAGCACTCTGACTGTCCCCTCTCTCATTTGTAAGAACTTCCATGCCTCTTGGCCAAACTTTATCTCATCAGATTTGACCTAAGCTGATTTGAGTCATGTTTCTACTCTCCCCTCTTCTTGCCCCACACTTATCAGCCAAGCTGGCCACATAGTGTTTATCCTAGCTGTAGACCTCTTCAGTGCTATAGTGCTCCCTCCCATCACTCAGTGGGGGTGACCATTTGGGAGGCCAGAGAAGGAGCATGTACCATCTTGACTGGGCATACAGGCAACCCAGGCGTACAGGTGAGGCAATTGGAGAACAGTAAAGAAGTAAAGTGTGCTTCAGGCCAGAAGTACCAGGAAATGAAGAGTTAGGAAAGTCTCCCGTGGATTGGTAATCAGAAAAGGTTTCACAGAAGAGGCGGGAACAGTGCTGGGCCTGAAAGATAGCTGGGTTTTGGATGGGCAGAGAGAAAAGGGCATCTGAAGAGTAGGAAGTGCAGGAACGGAGATGTAGAGGTTGCAACAGCAGATTGGCTGGTTGAGGGAGCAGAGAGAAGTCCAGCAGCATCATCATCCTCATCATCACATTTATTGACGGCCCCTGGGAGGTGGGGCTGGGGACAGAACATACAAAGACAAGGACCTGCCCTCAAAAATGTTCCATTCTAAGGAGACAGGACAGAAAAATACAGAATGGTCTTTCCTGGGGATGGCCGACTCTCACCTGTGCAGATCAGGAGTCCCTGGCCTACCTTGTCCCAGGGTCTGGAGCATGAGTGGGGTCCCAGGGCCATGGTGTCTCTGACCCTGCAGCTGGGACCTGACCACCTGGCTCCTAGGCGGTGGGCCCCAGGGGGAAAGGTAGGCTCAGTACATGACAGAACACACTCCTGTCAGCCTTGGCATTGTGCCTGCCCATTGGAGTGGTAGGGTGCAACAGGCCCATGAGGCAGGGCCCCTTGAGGGAAGTGGGCACCTTCCTAGGTTGCCATGAGTCAAGTTCTTTCACTGGGTCTTACCCATCACCTGGGAGGCTCCAGCCAGGAACCAAAAAAAAGAGGCAGAGTTTCCTCAATGCCAGAGGCATAACACCCTGCCTGCCCACCCCACCCCAAGCCCTCTCTGGGCATCTTCCAGGAGACCCTCCTCCCCAGCTCAGCCTCCAGGGCCAGGGCCTGCCTGAGGCCAAGGGGAGGGGCCTGCCCCTCCCCCCACCCAGGCAGTGGGGGAGGAGGAGGAGCCACGCATCAAGTTTGTCTTGGCCCCCTACTGGGGAGCCATACCCTGGATCCTACCGGTGGGGGGGCTCTGGCTGCGAGGGCCGAGGGCTCAGCAGAGGGGCTGGGCCAAGGGAGCACCCGGGGGAGCCCTTCAGTGGGGGCACTGGGCGGGAGTCCAAGGGGGGCAGGCTCCGGGGCACTGCTGGTGGCCCCCGGGCGGCCCCGGTGGGCAGGACCGCTGCAGCAGGGAAGGGTTTTGGGGGATCCGCAGCAGCAGTCGGGGCTGGCTGGGAAGACCGCTCCCGGCGCCGCAGCAACTCCTGCAGCTTCTCGGCCTGGGTTCGCCTCAGGTGGGCCAGGGCACGGCCTCGCTGGAAAGCGGGCAAGAAAGCCTCCAGGCTCTGCTCCCCCAGCAGCAGCTGCTCCATCTGCTCCTGGGACAGGAGGAAGGGACAGTTTGGGGAGCACAACCAAAGACTGAGGACTGGCCCTCTCTCCCCCCCATCCTGAATCCCTTCCAATGGCGACCACTGCTGGGGGACAGGCCGCTTGAGTTCCAGCTTGGGTATGCCTCTGAGTTGCTGAGTGACTGCAGACGAATGTCCCCTACTTTCAAGCCTCTATTTCCTTACTATCCCCAGACCTGCTGGGTCAGAGATGAGGCAGGATCAGCGATGGGGACACACTTAAGTAGACTGAGGTGTCACTCATCAAGGTTAGGGCCAGGGTCCCTCCTCCCCTACCTCCACTGACTCACTGAGCACTATGCTCCCAACCTGGCACTGAAAAGTCTGTCCTAGCTCCTCTGTAGACCCAGCCTACATATCCCTGAGACATTCACTGGGGAGTTCGCCCGGGGAGGGGCCTGGCACTCAGGACAGACTTCCTGGAGGAGGGGCTCTCAAGCCTGCAAAATGTAAAAATGAAGGGGAGGAAATGACAGGATGGGTCTCTCACTCTCCCCAGGCCCAGCCTCCCCTCCCCTCACCTCAGCCTCCTGCTCAGCCTCTTCCAGCTCAGCCTGCAGCCAGCCCAGTGCACAGTGGGGGCTCCAGCGATGCATGCTCTCCTCTGAGGGCCACAGAGGGACAGAGTGAATAACCCCTGCCCTCAGGACCTGTCACCCAAGACAGACAGGCCACAGCCCCAGGGCCCAATCCTGACTCTTACTGACCCTGTGTGTGATTCTGCGCTTCCCTTCCCCTCTCTGGCACCTCAGTTTCCTCATCTGTGCAATGCCCACGTCATCAGTTTATGCACCTTCCCCCAAGGACCTATGCACCCCTAGTACAAAGAGGAAGCAGGGGCTTTGTCTCCTAGAGCTCTGCAGGCCCATGGGTATTAGGCCCCCTTTTCTCTCACTGCCAGAGCCCCCATCTGGCCTCTACAACCCAGCTCTGCTCACCAACGCTCACTTCCCTTACTGAGTTTTCCAGGAGTAGCACCCACCAAACTTACCCCGGAGAATAGGTCTGCCCAAGTCCCACCTTTCAGAGCCTAGCACTTCCCAAAGCCAACTGCCACCCACCCCAGGCAGTTCTCCCAGCTGTCCCCTCACCCAGTCGCTGCAGCTTGTCCGCACAGCTCTCAGCCACCTCTCGAAGCTCTTGGTACTTGATGGCCAGGGCAGCCCGACCCATCTCCAGGCGGGGCCGTAACGCTAGGTTCTCCTTGGCTAGTGCATAGTTGGAGGCCAGGCATGCCTCGCGCTCCAGCTGCAAGCCCTGGAACTGCCACCAGAGAAGAGCCAAGAGGTGCACTCAGGGAGTCTGCCCACATCCACCTACTGCCACCCTGAGCAACAGTGGCCACGGGTCAAGCCGAAAGCACCCCAATCTCAGGATGAGGAGCCAACAGGTGTAAGGGCTGCAAGAAGCCAAGACAGCTTTACCTCTAGCTCCCTCTCTGGGCCTCAGTTTCCTTCTCTACAAAGTGAGCTAAAAAACACTACCTTATAGGGCTGTGGTGAGACTGAAGTGAAGAAAACTATGAAGGCCTCTACAAATGTTAGTTAATTTTTAATTTTTCAATTAATATGTCTGCTCAGGTCCCTGAGGAGTCCCCCTCCCTCTTCTGTCCCATTTTCCATGCATGGGCAGCTAGCTTCCCTCTCATTCCAGGCCTTTGTCTGCTTCCTCCTCAGGTGTTTGTGCTGAAAACACTCCCACCCCTGCTCTGACTCTCCAGAGTGGTCTTCACCCTGTCCCTGCATAGTACCCCCTCAAGCCACCCTCTCTTCCCCTCACACCTCTTCTGCCCTCCACTGGAATCCCCACACCCCCAAGGAATACACACCCCCTTTTCCTCCCGGATTCCCTAGCACCTGCTCCCAGCTTTCCTTCTCTTGCAGAAAGCAGAGCCCCTTTCTTTCCTAGCTCTAGAGAATGCTTTTTCCTTGTTTCTAGGAGCGCCCAGCCTCCCCTCTCTGCCCCTGGGAACACACTACCCTCCATCTGTCCCCTATAAGATGCACATGCCCCTCCTGTCTGCCTCCCTCCAACAGACACTTTCCCTTTCTACCCCCCACAGCCAACCAGCCCGGGCCTATCGCCTGTGAAATATACAACTTTCTCTTATGGTGGCCTACGGAATACACACCTCAGCTTTCAGTACCCCTACCCAAAGAAAGACACAAAGCCTCCTCTTGCACCCCCAGGATGCTGGCCCTCCCACAACAGTCCCCCCCAGGTGTTAAACAGGCCCTTAGTTCTTCCCATGGAAAGCACCTCCCCTTTCTGGCCCTACAGATCGTGGGTGTGCGAGCCAGGGCCCCCACAACACAACCACCCCTGTCCCCCGGAACACACCTCCCTGGAGCATCCGCTGTAGGACACGCCTCACAGCCATCCCGGGGGTGCATTGGCGCCTCCCTAGGTCTCCTAGCGCCCCACCCGCCCCAGGCTGGCTCCGGGCGCCCCCTCCCCTGGGGGCGGCTCCGCGGGGCCCACTCGTACGTGCCAGGCTCCCGCGCCCACTGGCGGCCCAGCAGCCCGGCCCGCGCGGCCCTTTGGTTGCTCGGCAGGTTCGGCAGGCCGCGGCCCGTCCCCCGCGACCCCCGCCCGCGACCCCCGCGCTACCTTTCTGCTGAGCCGCACGATCCGGTCCAGCTTAGGTTCATCCTGAAGCAGGTCTCGGAGCTGCCCGGTGCTGAGGATCCCAAAGCGCCCCGGGCTGCCGGGCTCAGGCCCCGCCCGCGACGCCCGGGCCCGGTACATGCCGCCCGCCCGCGCCCCCAGCTCGGCTGCTGGCTCGGCCCGCTCGGCCCGCTCCGCCCGCTCCGCCCCAGCTCCGCTCGCTCCGGCTCCGGGATCTGGCTCCGGCTCCAGCCGCGCGCGCCGCTCGGCCGCCAGAGGGCGCCCCGCCCGCTCTTAAAGGGGCCGCGGCGCGGGGACTGGGGGGTGGGGTGGAGAGGGGACGAGCCGCACCCCTCTCACCCCGGCAATGCAGCGCCGCGCCGCGCCTCCCGCACCCTCGGACTGGCAGGCAAAACCATCTTCCCGCCGCCATCTGGATATCTGAGGCCGCCTCTCTCCGCACTGCTCCTCTCGGTCATCCATCATTCACCACGCCCCCCAAGCACTGATTCTCCCACCCTAGGCGTTTACAATTTGCAGGGCTATTTCACATTTCCCACCCCCACCCCCCAATTCGCACAATTTTCTGAGTTTGACCGGGCGCTAGGAGCTCCTGCCCTGCAGCTAACTTGGACAAGTCGTTGCCTTTCCAAGCCTCAGTCTTCTCTTCTGCTAAATGGGGTGATGATGTGCAATGTGAAGATTAGAGATAGTGTTGAGTGTGACCTGTAGTAAATGAATACCTAGTATGCTGTTATCTTACAGATGAGAAAGCAGATTCACAAGGATGATGTCATTTTCCCAAAGTCACACTACAGGTAAATGATGGGCAATCTCAGTTCTTCCCTTCTGCGCAGGGTGCACAGAGCTTATAATGTCTGTGTACTGGGCTAGGCCCTGTGGGGGAACCCTTTCTTCCCTGGCAGAGCTCATGGATTTAGAGAGAGTCACATTCTCACTCAGCTTACTCTAGGACAAGACAAAATGCTAAGTGTCACCGCATGATGGCTGCCTGTGTGATTCCTATATGATGCCCAAGGATGTCATGTACCTTATCTTCACACTAGACTTGTCCAGTGCCATTGTCAGGAAACAGATACTCAGAGAGTAAGCAACTTGTGTAATATCAAACAGTAATGAGTAACCTTGTTCCACTTTACCATACTAAGAAAGCACAGAGGTGGGACCAAAGCAATCAGAGAGGCTCACCAGAAGAAGTGACATTTGATCTGGGTTTTGAAGGATGAACAGAAGTTCTGAAGTTGAAGGAGAAAATAATGAAACCAAAGAGAAATCCATTAGCCCAGGTATAGGGGCTGAAAGAACTCAACAAAGACTCTTGCAGCCCACCCAGCCCACACTGGGCAGATGCCTGAGAAGGAAGAAACAAAACTGTTGGAGTGGGATGGGACAGGCTTGTTGACGAACTGTAAAGCCATTTTTCTACATTGTTATAACTGAAATTTGGTTTCCCCTTCAAGACTCAGCGGAAACATCACCACCTCCAGGAAGCCCTCTACACCCTACACGGGATGTGTTTTGTGCCCCTCTCCTCTGAGATCCCACAGTCCCTGTTCTCCTTCCATCATGGTCCTGGGCATTAGTGAGAGCCTCTCCACACATCCCAGTTTCCTGGCTATGATCTCCCTGGCTCTGCTCTGCCACCTCAGAACCCACCATTTTCACTAAGCTTCCAGGGGCCTTCTAGACAACCCTACATAGCCCTCCTTTGGCCCCTTTCACTCTGGGCTCCAAGCCTTTTTCACCCTAACAGTACTGGTAAGTAAGACTTGATGGGAAGCCCCTGCCTCGGCTTGCCCCCTCTGTCTCACCAGTTCCCCTTTGTTCAGCCCATTGGGCACCCTGTTGAATGCCCCACAACCATGAACTCTGTAAACTTTCCCCACGCTCTTCAGACCCCTAAACCCCCTCCTGCCTGTCTCAGTAGATAACTCTGCTGTCCATCACAGGGAGAGGCTTTTGCTGCTTTCTGCCTCACCTCTTTGGATTTTTTTTTTAATCTGCCTCTGTGTCCTTCCTTCCCTCCCGCCTCCAGAAAAGGTAGCCACTCCTTTCTAAGCCAATCCAGGTATGCATTCTATGGATCTCACCTTTACCTGCCTTCTCCAAGATGCCTTGACCTATTCCATCAGTTATCTCTCTTTCTCTCTGCTTTTACACTGACAACCTCCCTTTCACACATTCTCAAATATTTTGAAAGTACCTATTATGAGCTGAATGTTTGTATCCCCACTCCAAATTTGTATGTGGAATCCCTAACCCCCAATAAGATGGTATTTGAAGATGAAGAATTTGGGAGGTTATTAGACTGGATAGCATCATGAGATTGGGTCCCCCATAATAGCATTAATGTCCTCATAAGAAGAGAGAGGAGAGTTGTTTCTCTCTCAACGTGAGAGCACAATGAGAAAATAGCTGTCTACAAGCCAGGAAGAGGGCTCTCACTGGAAACTGTTGCTAAATCTGCTGGCACCTTGATCTTGGACTTCCCAGCCTCCAGAATTGTGAGAAATCAATGTTTGTTGTTCAGGCCCCGGAGTCCGTGGTATTTCACTGTGGCAGTGTTAGGTAGCCACCAGGAATGAGCGGCTGGAGGGGAAATAAAGCAGGGCCCCCGCCCAGTGCAATCTAATGAAGAACTTAAACTAGGAGTCTAGAAACAAAAGGGAGACATGTTTCATCCATTGATTCAGCAGCCCTAAGCCCGGTCCGATAAGATTGCCAGGTGTTCCAACATCACAAGCAAAACTGTGATAGTGCAGGAGGAGGGGAGCCCTTGAAATTCAGTGTGTATCATTTCCACTGGCTGGGAAAGAAGGCTTTTGTGACTGTATTCTATTCCAAAGGTCTGGAAGGAGGAGGAGGATGAAGAACCCAGGAGCTGGCTAAAATATATAACCCCTAAACCCCAATAGTCCGGGCACTCAGATTAGCTAGGTGCCCACTTGCAGCTCTGAGCTCAAGTGTATAGAACAAACTGACTAACAACTTTATTTCCTCCATACGTGGGGCATTCAAACCAGCTGGGTGACTGTAGTTTCATGCTGAAGTGTATTTCATAAATAAACTTGTTATGTCATTTCCACTATATGTGTTTGTCACTCGCCTGAATTCTTCTCTTACGAGCAAGGAAAGAACCAAGGAGGGCAAGCTGACCGGGGCACACCTTCTGCAATCTGCATTCCCTGTGTTCTTTTCTTAGCCTTCCTTATTTCTTGACTTGGTCTGATCTCACCCCCCTCTTACCACTTCAAGGGAATTTCTCCAGCCAAGGTCATTGACCACATCGTCACTTCCAGGGCCCCTCTTTTTCACATTCAACACCACTGACTGCTGTCTCTTTCTTGACCACACAGCAGTCGGAGCCCAGAAACTTCATGGTTGTCAGGTTGACAAAAATCAAAGTCAGATAATAGCAAGTGTTGGTGAAAACAAGGATGACAGGAATGCTATGTGTGACCAGGAGGGGAGAAGCTCACTGTGGAGAGCAATGTGACAAACCAGTAATTCAAAGATGCTCATATCCCACTGCCCAGCTGTTCCCTTTGTGGTAGGCAAAATAATGGCCCCCAAAGATGTCCATGTCCTAATCCTGGACCCTGTGAATGTTCCATGGCAAAAAAAGTATGTGCAGATGTTATAAGTCAGAGGTCTTGCGATGGAGAGATTATCCACCCGATGCAATCACAAGGGTCCTTATAAAAGGAGCCATGAGAGTCGAGGTCAGAGAAGACGTGACAATGGAAGCAAAGGGCCAGAGTCGAAGGAATTTGAAGACACTGTGTGCTGGCTTTGAAGATGCAGTGAGGAGCCACAAGCCAAGGAGTGCAGATGGCTTCTGGAAGCCCCCCCCAAAAAAAATCAAAAACAAAAAACAAAAAAACCCCAAGGAAGTGGATTTTCCCATAGAGACCCTAGAGGGACCGTGACCCTGCCAAAACCTTCACTTCAGCCCGGTGAGACCCATTCAGACTCTCGGCTCCAGCGCTGTAAGATAATGAACCTGTGTTGTTGTCAGCCACTAGTGTTGTAGTCATTTGTTTCACAGCAGTCATAGGAAACTAATACCAACTCCTAGGAATTCTCGCTCTCTAGGACCAGGAGACATGACCAAAAATGTTCATAGCAGCTTGACTTGTAGTAACAAAAAACTGGAAGCAACCCAAACGTCCAAGCTGAGGACAGTGGCAGAGGAACTGGTGTACCTCTACACAGTGGAATACTTCATACTCTACAGTGACAGAAATGAGCAGAGTGTGACACACCTGTCAACCTGGATGAACCTTACAAACAACAATGAATGAAAAACGGCATCTCAGAGGGTACATTCAGTATAATGTGTTTATATAAGGCTTAAAAACACGCAAAACTATACTTCGTGTAGCTTGGAGATACATACAAAGGAAAGCACGGGAAATATAAGCACCGAATTCAGGAGCACGGTTCTATCTAAGAAGAGGGACAGCATCAGAGATGAGGCAGAGGAGACTTCAATGGCATTGAGAGAGAGAGTTTGAGTTCTTAAGCTGAGTTACACTTTTGGTAAGTCTGAAAACTTCTATATAAATTTAAGAATTATCTTAGGGTCTATTTTTAGAACTTAGCTTTGGAGTCAGACAGACCTGGGTCAGACATTCTGAGCTCTGCCACTTCCTATGTAACCAAAAGCGAATCCTTTAATTATATCATCTGTACAATGAGGAGCTGAAGGATTAGGTGACTTTTTATTAGCATCTAGCATGGTGACTAGCTATAGTCAGTGCTCCAAAATCAGTAGCTGCAATGGGTTTATCTTTCTGGAAATGCTCCCTTGGTTTGTGACGAATGGAGGAACTACTATCTCCCAGGAAATTCCAAGAGCTGACTGTACAAAGGGGACACTTCGCCTCCATGGTTCTCCTCCTTGCTTCAGTCTGTAAATTCATTGTTCTCCAAGGATCTGATCCCTGGCCACTTAAAAAAAAATCAGCTATATTGATATATAATTCACATGCCATATAATTCAAAATTTAAATTGTACAACTCAGTGGTTTTGGGTATATTCACAGAGTTGTGTAATTGTAGGCACCATCAATTTTGAACATTTGTCATCACCCCAAAAGGAAACTCTGTACCCACTAGCAGTGACCCCCATTTCCCCAGTCCCACCACCACCACCACCACCTGCAGCCCTAGGCAATCACTAACGTACTTTCTATCTCTATAGACTTGCTTATTCTTGATACTTCACACCAGTGGAATCTTGTAATACGTGGTCTTTCTTGACTGGCTTTATCATTTCACATAGTGCTTTCAAGATATGTTCATATTGCAGGGTGTATTAGTAAATGATCCCTTTTGCTTTTTAAAATATGTTTATTGATGAGAGAGAGGGAAAGAGAAAGAAACACCAGCTGGTGTGGTTCAGTGGATTGAGCACCAGCCTGTGAACTGAAAGGTCACTAGTTCGATTCCGGGTCAGGGCACAAGCTGTTCCTTTTTAAGGCTGAGCCATTTCCGGTCCTATGTATAGGCCACAATTTGTTTGTTCATTCATAGGTTGACGAACATTGGGATTGTTCCCACTTTTTGACTATTATAAATAATGTCACTATAAACATTCACATGCAATTTTTGTGTCACATGTTTTTTCTCTTGGTTATATACCAAAGAGTGAATACATGATAAACTATAAATTTCACCTTTTGTGAAGAAAGATCTGACTATTTTCCAAAGTAGCTGCACTATTGTACGGTGCACGAGAATTCCAGTTTTTTCACCACCACTCGTTGCCGTCCATCTTTTCTACTACAGCTGTCCCGGCAGATGCGAAGTGGAAGCTCCTCACTCTGAACTGCGCTTCTCTCGTGACCGATGACATGGAGCACGTTTCCCTGGGCTGTCGTTCACTTTCACATCTTCTTTGGAGAAACAACTATTTTGATCCTTTGCTCACTTTTCAACTGGGTGTTTGTCTTTTTATTGCTGAGTCATTAAGAGTTCTTTGTGCAGTCTAATAACTAGTCCTTTATCTGATATATGACTTGTCATTTTCTCACTCTGTAGGTTGTCTTTTCTCTTTCTTGATGGTGTTCTTTAAAGTACAGGAGTTTTTATTTTGATCAAGTCCAATTTACCTATTTTTGGTTTGGGTGCTTGTGCTTTGGCATCAGATCTAAGAACCCATTTCCTAATTCAAGATCATGTTTTCTCGGGGTTTGTATAGCTTTCGGCCTTCCATTTATGTGGTAGATGCATTTTGAGTCCATTTTGGTGTGTGGTAGGGATCCAACCTCATGCTTTTTTATATGGCTATCCAGTTATTCCCTCACACATATATACCCTCCCCTTTTCAAAGCCTGGACCTCAGGTACACAAACATAGATTAATATTAATCCTTGTTTTTCTTGTCGATTGAATATATCACCTTTAATATAATTTTAATATATCTAATCTTTAGTTTATATGTGGCCTGATTTTATTCCATTTATTCGTGAATTATTAATATGTAATGAGTGCCCGTGAATTCACCACCCAACCTCAGGACTGGAACCTCGCCAATCCCCTAACAAAGCATGTGCCCTTGCCTGCCCACACCCAAGGTAACGACACTTCTAAATTTGGGATTTATCACTCCCTTGCTTAAAAAAAATAGCTTTATTGAGGTATAACTGATGCACAATAAACTGTACATATTTAAAGTGCACAATCTGATGAGCTTGGGCATAGTATACGACCCTGCAACTATAACCAAAATCAAGGCAATGAACATGTCTACCACCCACCCAAATTCTTTTACTTTCTTGTAATCCCTCTCTCCAGCCTTTCCCATGCTCCCTAACTCCATCCCCAGGTAAACCCTGACCTGCCTTTTGTCACCCAGGTTAGACTGGATTTTCTAGAATTCTATGTAAATGGAATCATACAGTATATACTTTTTTGTGTATACTTTTCACTCAGAATAATTATTTTGATATCTTGGCAGGTTGTTCCTTTTCATTGCAGTGTAGTGTTCCTCGTATGGAATTCCACTGTAGTGTCAGTATTGTATGGATGTACCACAGTGTGTCTATCCATTCACCTGTTGATGGGCATTTTGGTTATTTCCAGTTTCTTTTCTTCCCTTTTTTCTTTTTTAGCAGAGGTTTTTATTTCACTTGGGTCAACACCTAGGAGTATGATTGGTTGCTGGATTGTGTGCTAAGTGTATGTTTAACTTAAAATGGGAAAACCATTTTCCATAGTGGTTGTACCATTCTACATTCCCACAAGCAACCTGGGAGAATTCCCACTGCTCTGCATTCTCACCAGCACTATGTATTGTTTGTTTGATTTTAGCCATTTGAATAGGTGTATGGTAATGGTAAAGAGGTTTCTCAATCATCTGGGCTAATTTATTGGTGGTGGGTTATTACCAGTGTCAGGCTTTTATAACTAAAGATGCTAAGAGCACGTGTGTACAAGTCTTTGCATGGATGCATCCTTTCATTTCTCTCAACTGTGTACCGAGGAGTAAAGTGTAGGTCAGACAACAATTGCATGTTCCACATATTTAAAAACTATCAAATAGTTTTCCAAACTGGTTTAACGTCCTGACTACAGGATATCCATTCCAGATGCTCCACATCCTTACCAACATTTTATATGGGCCGTCTTTTTCATTTTAGCCATCCTAGCAGGTGTGCAGTTCCTTTGTTTTGTTAAAAGAAGTTTATTATGTAGACACATGCTTATAAACAATATATTTGTTGTGGCTGACTTTGGACCTCATAGAAAGTGAAAGGTCTGACTTGAGCCATCTTGTCTTTCTGCTGAGGGGACAGCCTCCCACCCCACTGTGATCATGTTCACACCAGCACAGGACTAGGCATGCAGGAGGCATCAGTCCAGGCTGAAGAAACAAGCAGACCGATACTATCCGCTGCCTCAGAGCCTGTGCCAAGGCTCAGACCTTACCTGCCAACCTGAGGACAGTAGCCTGCTGGGTGTAACCCACTGGCAACCCTTCGATGCAGTATCTCCTGACTCTGCCCACAGTTTTCCTTCTACCCCCTTATTTGGTTTAGGAGCTCAGCATCCTCCTGCCAAGTGATCAGACTCAACCCAGGGAAGCCTCTGGAATCCTCCACCTCTCTCACCCTTAAACCTTCCATCTGTCTCCAAATCCTCTTCATGCAATTCCACCTGACATTCACAGCATCTTATCTTAGTTCAGGTCCTGTTCCGGGCCTGGATCCAGAGTTGAATGAGACCCAATCCCTTTGGAGAAGCACATGAAGGAGTCACAGCAACAATCTGTCTCTTCATTCCACAAGTCCTCCATCCCCCTCTCCAGTGGGCCTTGTGGTCCTCACCCAGCTCAGGCAGCCCAGCCACTCTTGGGCTGAGGCACCCACTGCTGGGGACCCAGGCTCTTCTCCGCAGTGCTTCTTCCTTGCTGCAGCCCCAAAAATCCCAGGTGGTCCTGCCTTGGCCAGAAACTCTTCCATGGGCCCTTGTCCTTCCTGGGATGGAGTCTCCATTTCTTTGTTTGACACCTGTGTTCTTACCTGATTCTCTCCCTTTTGTCCTTTTCCCTGATCTGATACTCGATGTATAGATCTCCCTGCAGTCAAGCCAGACTCCTGACTATTCCCCAATTTTCTGCAGCATTTCCACACCTCCCCTGCTTTTGCCCAAGATGTTCCTCGACCTAGAAAGCCCTTCCTCTCAGTGCTTTGTCCTGAAGCTCTTGGAGAACTGACCCATCCTTCTTGGCCTCGCACACAGTTCCTCCTCCACAGGCCGAATCAGTCTTCCTTCTTGGCACACTCTGTTGCAGCCCTGATCCCAGCCTGACCTGTACCAGAGTCATTAAAGACTCACCTGTCCCCTGCTGTTAGACTAGAAGTCCCCTGAGAGCAGTCCCAGCCCCTAGCACAGGATCTATTACACAGCTGGTGCAGGGCGAGGACACCTGGGCTCCAATCCCAGCTCTGCCACCTGCCACCTGTATGAACCTCAGAAAAATTACCTAACCTCTCTGTGCTTCTGCTTCTTCATCTTTAAAATGGGAGAAAATACCCATCCCATCTGGTCATCAAAGGGATGTCGTGAATTAACACATAAAGGGTTCAAGAGGCGTAGGTGGAGCCCTGGCAAGTAGCCAAGGCCTGGCAGATGTTAGCTAGAAGGGGAAGTGATCTGTTGAGTTAATGAGACCCTGCTCTCACTCTAGAGAATCTTCACGTGAAGGGGCAGATATTTTCTATTGATCTTCAGGGGACTTAAAAAAATTTTTTTTTTTTACTTTTTGGATTTTTAATGACTAAAACAAAAAAAGATCTAAAACTACAGCTTCTGGAAGAACTATTTGTTCTTACCGGTCTTGTACCTCTCTTCAAACTTGACCTTGGCCTCCCATTGGGTTTTGTGGTTCAGAGCAGGGTCTCTGAAGATGTCCTTGTTGACTTGAGTTTTGTCCAAGGGGATATCCACAGAGTATCCTGTGGGCATGAGGTGACTGTATTATACACTTTCACAAAAGACTTGATCTTAGACCTCTTGGCGATTTTCTTCTTGCCCACGGCAGCCGTCACTTTGCAGGAATAGCAGTCAATTCCAGCCACCAGAGCCTGGCTGTAGGGGCGGGCTGACGTACCATCGTCAATGTTCTTCACCACGAGCACTCTGCGTCTGGAGTAGCATGCAGCCAGGACCGACACCACCTTCCTGGGTTTCATAAACATGCCCATTTCGACAGCAGCCACTGGGGCCTAGAGCAGAAAGCAGCACTTTCTTAAATGAAGAAAAAACATGCCTCCCCAGCTTCCCTGAGGAAGGGGGAGCCATCCACCAGAGGCCATCTAACCCTTCCCTCTCTGCATGACCATGGATATCTTCCCCCTATAGGAAGCCTTCTAGGACTAGATTTCTTCATGGAACTTCTTCCCTTGGCCTTTCTCTACCATGAAGGTCCTATGACCACGTCATAGGAGGTCCTAGCCATCTCCTCTGCCCTGCTCCCCATCTTGACCTTGCTCTCCTCTTATTCTGCAAGGAATGCAAATACCTTCAGACCTCTTCTGGGCCAGCTTGAGGTTTTTCACAGCTGGGGCTCAGAGGGGCCTTGGAGAGAGAACATCTTGTCCAAACGTCCCTTCCTCCCCTGTTCTACATACGGATATGGTAAATCCAGGATGCTCAGTTAAATTTGAAATTTAGATAACATTATGAATAATCTTTTAGTATAAATATGCCCCAAATATTACATGAGGTTTAATTATACATAAAATTTTTGTTGTTTTCCAAAATTCAAATTTAACTGAGCATTCTGGATTTTTATTTGCTAACTCTGGCAACACTACGTGTAGGGAGACTAAGGCCATGGGAGACGGAGTGAGTACCTTGCACAGTTGCAGAGCCATTTAATAGCAGGACCAGAGTTATACCCCAGGCCTTACACAACACACAAACATGCAGGCGCACGCCCTGCTCCTTCTGCCCTACAGAGCCCCTTGGAGCTGGCAGGTGAACCAGTCCCCTGAATCCCCCCTTTCCAGGTAAAGCCCACTTAGCATGGCCTCCAGGGACTTGTATGTGTCCTTGCTGGACTCTGAGAATCAGAGGCTTGTCCACTGTTGGCCTGGCCCAAGCTTTCTCTGTGCTGCTACCTTGAGGGTGTGTAGTGTACTGGTTTACTGAACATTAAGAGTAGGAGGAATGTGAGGAGCCAGAACCCAGATTACATGAGAGGCCAGTGGGTTCCCAGAGGCAGGAAAGGGTGGAATAGGGGAGATCAGGAAAGGGGTGGGGTTCAGGGAGAGAGACAGAGGCTCAAGGATGAGAGTCCAGGATGGGGGGTGTTCAGAGAGAGGGAGGAAGTTTAGGAGGAGGGAGGGACTCAGGGGAGAGATAGGAGGTCAGAAAGAGGGGTTCCAGGAGGGAATGGGAGCTCAGGGAAGGTAGAGGCTGTGTGTGTGTGTGTGTGTGTGTGTGTGTCCGTGCACGCGTGCTTGTGAGGGGTGGGAGGAGGGGTGTGAGAAGGAGGTAGCTGCTTAGGGAATGGGAAATCAGGAAGAGAGAGGGGACGCTTAGGGGCAGGAGGGGGCTCCTGAAGAGATCCCGAGATGTAGCTGGTGCTCAGGGAATGAATGGGATTCTATTAGCTGGCTAGGAGCTCAAGAGGGAGGGGACTTGGGGACTAAAATGAGGTTCGAAGAGGGGTTGGGGCTCAGGGAAGTAACCACCTCTGTCTCTGCCCACTTGGGCCTGGGCCCACACCTGTGGTTCTTCCCTTCTCAAACCCAGCCCACAGTTTGGGAGCCCAGCACCAAGTTCCTGGTGAGAGGAGGGGGTTAGAGGTGAGCAGGCACGAGCAGATCCCAGGCAGGGATTGGCAGGAACTTGGGCACATGGTCCAGGCCATGGCTGCCCCACAAGCCGCCAGCAGGGTGAGCAGCTGCTACCCACGTGCTAAGGAGAGAAGAAAGCACCAGATCAAAGGGCAAAGGACAACTCGAGTGGGCATCAGGCGGGCGGGACAGGCAGTGCCTGCATCCACACCCACTGCTAAAAGCCGGGCTGCAGTGCGGTGCAGCACACAGAGCCCTCTGCCACAGGCGCAGGAAAGACACCGGAGAGCAGCTTCTGCCCTGAGCATCCCTAGGAACCCAGGGGACTCCGCGGCCCTGGATTGGACCCACCCACCTGCAAATTGCTCAGAATCCAGGTGAGAGGAGTGGAAGGGATCAGGTGAGCGCAGGTGCCTAGCCTGAGGGGCACCAGTGCTTCCCCTCTGCTGGATCTCAGTCTCTCCACCTGACAAATGGGGAGGGGCGCTTCTATGGCTCTGCTGGGGGGAAGGGCTAATACTCCTTCAGACCCACCCCCTTATTCAGGCTCAGCTGCCAGGGGGAGCAGGGGCAAGCTCTACCCCAGAGAGGATTTAGGATCAAGAATCCCAAAAGTTCATCCTGCCTGTCCTTCCAGGTTCCTACTGCCTCCTGTGTCCCACTAGCCAGGCTGGGGTTGAATCATGGTTTAAGGGGCTCTCCCTTAAACATGGAGCTCAGTATGGGCCCAGGGAAGGCAAAGGGAAGGCCCTGCAGGTGCAGAGAAGAACCAGTAGAGAAGCTGGTTCCAGGTGGGCCCTCAGATCAGGGGCAAGGACCCGGGGTTCCCATAGCTGGGCACGGAGAAGTCACATGTCATAGTGGGGCAGGGAAGCCAAGTAGATTCACAGCCACCAGACTTCCAGCCAACAGGTAGGGGCTAGAGAAGTGGTGAAGGGCATTCCCACTGTCAGGCCAGGGAAAGGCCGGGGCTTCCTTCTGGCTCCCAGGTACCCTGCCTTCACCTGTGTCTCCTAAGGCCACCGGGTGGGCAGGGAGGCCATGGTCAGACCTGGGTTGTGTTGGCAGCTTTGCGTTCCTGTCTGTGGGTGACTGTGTGACTTTGGACACTTCCTTTCTCTGAGCCGGACTCTCCTTTTGTGACATGGGAAGACTTGTTCCTGGGCCACTAGTGTGGAGATATGGACAGAATAAAATGTGACACCAGGATGCTTTGGAAGACAGGGCGACCCACTCCAAACAAGGGTTCTTTGCAAGGGAGATGAGGTTATAAGGCCGGCTTAGGTGGTAGGTGGAGCTGGGGTCTAGCCCAGGCTTTCATTTCACCCAAGTTCTCCTCTTATTCTCAGCATCCAGCCTCCCCTGCCTCCTGCCCAGGCCCCAGACCCAGGGCAAGGCTCAGAACAGGGCTCTGGGAACCTCAGGCCTGGGACGCTGAGCAGTGGGCCCAGGCCCACCCAGGGAGACACAACTCCTCAGCCTAAGGCTGCTTTGAGGGAGGAGGTGGATTCCAGCTGAGGAACTCAGGGCTGTGGCAACCACGGGATCCCCTCTCCTGAAAGGGTGAGCCTTCTCACTTGTACCCTGTCCACACGCATACACCCTAAGGACACAATCTACCCCAGGCCAAGGCTCAGTTTGGAACTGTGCTTAGGGCCAGGCTGGGATCAAGATCCAGCCTGAACCCAGGTGAGAGGGTCGCTGAGATCTGGGGTCAGGTCACCACCTGAAGACCTGGAATGCTGTGAACGGACCATCTGGCCTATATAGGAGCAGCACTGAGGAGGTGGCGCTGTGAACTGAAGTGGAAGGCATCACAAGCTTTGACGAACTGCAGAGTAAAATGGAAGCGGGAGGGGACGTGCTCTCGAGGCTCCGACGGACCACTCCTACCTCAAGTGGCTGCTGGTCCTGTGCTGTCCTGCACTTCCCCTCTGCTGGGTCTCAGTCTTTCCACCTGACAAATGGGGAGGGGCACTTTTGCTCTGCTGGGGCAAAGGGTTAATACCCTTGCTGGACCCGTGTTGGAGCCATTGGGCTGGGAGAGGCCCTCGTTAGCCCAATTCTCGCATCCTAGTCAAGGCCAAAGAAGGGGTCTGGGCTTGAATATTAAGTAAAGGAGGAAGAGAGGGGATTCCCTCAGGGCAGGTGAAAAGAGGAGGAGGAACTGAGATTACTGCGCGCCTACTATGTGCCAGGCACTCTACAGTGCTTCTCTGTCAATTTCCTTCTTCCTGATAAACTGAGAGGGAAAGGATATTCTCTCCATTTTACAGAAGAGGAAACAGATGCCCAGAGAGATCAAGGCACTGGCTCAGATCACACAGCCTAAAAATGGCAGGTGTAGGATTCAAACCCAGGCAGCCAGATTCCAAAGCTCTGGTCTCTGCTCCCGCTGCTGCCTATGACTCACCCCCAGGTGACCCTGTCTCTTCTGGGCCTCACTGTGCTCATCGGTAACCGGGGTCTAAGCAAGCTTGCCTGGACGGTTGGCAGCAGCTGGGGGTAAGTGAGTGTTCCGCACTGGGGGAACATCACACAAGAAGGATGTACTCCTAGGGCTCATGGTTGTTCACAATGACTTGCGCCCACCTTCACCGGCTGCCTTTCCTACTCTTGGGCTTCAGGGTAAGGCAGCTCATGACGGCTTTCCTCTTTGAGGTAGAGCAAGCTGATCTTGGGTAGGGGACCTCAGACAGGACAGCAAGGAACAGGATATTTCCAGGGCAGGGCTAGGCACTGATAAATAAGTGATGCATCCCCCTGGCTGGCCCTGGCATTTGAGACAGGCTTGCAAGTGGATGGGTGGGCAGGTGGCAGTCAGCTCCGCCCAGCCCAGAATCCCTGTCCCCTGCCACGGGGTAGTTCTGGGAGTCATATCGGCTCTTGTCCCACACGTAGCTCCATCAGCTGTGTGACTCTGAGTGAGAGATATGCCTCCCCGGGACGCCTTTCCATGTCAGTCTACCAGCCTGAGGCCCTGCTGTGGCTGCTATCACACAACAGGGGCAGTGTTGGCCACCACAGTCCCCCCTTGCCCCCCACGTCTCTGTGCAGGGAGCTCTAGACAGCAGGCATCGTCTGGCCCCAATGCTCCGGGTAGACAGGAACCTGGGGGGGGGCAGGGAGCCCCAGGCTTCGACCATCATTCCACCCCCTCCGAGGCACCCCCCATTCTACTTTCCTGGGACTGACTCTGACAGCCAGGCACAGACCTCACCCTGGCACACCGAGGTGGCCAGGAAGGCCACTGAGGCACAAAGAAGGAGGCTGTGCTGCCAGACACACCTGCTCTGCAGCCCTCCATTTCCTCACCTGTAGAAAAGGTAGATGACACTGCTCTAGGCTCTCTCTCATGAGACCTTGGAGGTGCGGTGCGCAGGGCCCGGAGCTGGGAGGCAGCAGGCCGAGCTTGGTCCCCAGAGTGACATGCCAGGTGGTGTGAGGCCAGCCCCTGGGCCAAACTGAGCCCCAGTTTCTCCCTGAGTAACGGGAAGCCTGTTGCCTTGCTGACTTTCACCACTCATTCAGGTCCCAACAAACTCTAGGTAGAGGAAATGAGTCCTGAACAGGCTCTGTGACCCTAAGGCCCACGTCCCCTCCTGGAGAGCAGAGGGAGCTGGTCTTGCAGTCCTTGGCTGACTTGGCCCTCATCCACACAGTGCCCACTCTGTGTGGGTGGCTCCCTCTACCCTTGTCACTGCCCTTAGCTCTGTCGTGGGTGGGTCCACCTGACACGTGATATCTGGGGGAGGTCAGGCTTCTTTCGGTTCCTCTGAGCCGCCTGATGGAGGGGTGCACGTTCACTCTGCCATTAGACGCAACTGGGTTTAAACCCAGGCTGTGCTACTTACTGTAGGATGTGGGATAACTGTCCTGCTCTCTGCACAAGTCTCTGATCTGAGCCAGGTGTGCTCCGTGAGGTGGGGGCCATCAGCCCTGTGTGACAAGCGGTTAGTGGGTTGATTAGACATGACACGCAGTATACAGGGCCTGGCGGCCCGTGGGACGCATGGTTGTGGGGTGGTGGGAAAGGTGTGTATTTGGTCTTTATCCCTGGTTCCTGGTGCACATTCCTAAAACCCTCGGAGTCGTCATAGTACTAAGAGTGTCTTTTGTATGCTAATGAGATGACTGGTGGCTGGGGCTTCCAACAGTTTCAAGATATGAACTGGTCACCAGGAAAATCAGGCGTGATTAGAGGGTTGGACGATTAGCCCATGTCCTGCCTCCCGGGAAGGGCAAGGGGTTACAGATTGAGTCCAGTCACCAATAGCCAATGATCTAATCAGCCATGCCTACATAGTGAAAGGTGTAAAGGAAGTTCAGACAGCCTCTGGGTTGGTGAGCATGGCGGGGGGGCTGAGAGGGGGGGTGCACCTGGAGAGGGCCCGGGAGCCCCACGCGCCCCTGCCCCCACACCGCGCTTGCCCTCCCTGTCCGTTGTTTCCATTGTGTCCTTTACGATAACCTGGTAAATGTAAGTAAAGTGCTTTCCTGAGTTTCTGAGCCTTTCCAGCAAATTATCAAACCTGAGGAAGAGATGGTGGGATCCCCTGATTTATATCGCCTGTTGGTCAGAAGTACAGATGACAACCTGGGCTTGTGCTTGGGTCTGAAGTGGGGGCAGACTTGTGGGGCCGAGCCACTGACTTGTGGGGTCTGACGCTAACTCCAGGTAGATAATGTTGGAACTGAGTGGAGTCGGAGGACACCCAACTGGGGTTGGAAAATTGGAGGATGGTTTGGAAAATACATCATGCATTTGGCGTCAGAAGTGTTGTGAGCAAAAACTGTCCACTGGTAAATGGTGGCCTCAGACATGTTTGCAGACAGACAGACTGTTGGCATAATGACTCTTCTCGGTGAGACACTAACCCCAGATGGACCCCCACCCCCTGTAATACTGTGACACTGACCGGTCGTTCCCTCCCCTGGCTGTTCACAGCATGCCACGTCACAGGGAGGGCGGCTGAGGCCCGAGAGGGTGGACAGCTTGCCTGACCCACAGGACCCTGACGAACCAGCCTCCTGGGTCTGTACCCTAAAGAGAAGGTGCCCCCCGCCCCAACCCATTCTCACAGAGTAAGAATGAGTGTCAGAGGCTGGAGTGGGAGCATGCGCCTTCATCTTGACCAGTGTCTGGTTGGCCAAACAGGCAGTGTTTTCTGTTGCTTAGTCAGCTTTGATCTCCGGGCTTTGGGGTCCTCAGAAGGACAGGAAGGGGTTCCCATGCTATCATCTAATCCACTATCTTCTTTTATTTTCTTAACTTAAAAAAGTTATTGATTGAGAGAGAGAAAGAGAGAGAAAAACATATTTGTTGTTTCACTTATTTATGAACTTATTTATTAATTCATTGGTTGCTTCCTATATGTGCCCTGACTAGGGATAGAACATGTAACCTTGGAGTATTGGGACAATGCTCTAACCAACTGAGTTACCCAGCCAAGCCTTCTTTACTTTTTTGGAGGGCTTTTTTTTTTTAGTTTCAAAAACAATACACAAGTACTATGTAGCTTTAAAATTTATATGGCCCTGTGGTTCAGTGGATTGAGCGCCAGCCTGCAAACCAAAGGGTTGCCAGTTTGATTCCCAGTGAGGGCACATGCCTGGTTTGTGGGCCAGGTCCCCAGTAGGGGGCGTGTGAGAGGCAACCACACATTGTTTCTCTCCCTCTCTCCCTTCCTTCCCCTCTGTCTAAAAATAAATAAATAAAATCTTTAAAAACAATTAAATGAAATGAAATTTATAGAAATCTGCTAAATGAATGTCTCTGATACCCACCCACCAAAAGACCACCCATATCATAGTTTGATGCCTTCATTTCCCGTAAGTGAATGTTTACTATTATTAGCTTTTACAATTATTGGTTTTACTAGTATTAGTTTTTACTCAAATGGGATCACACTTCACATATTGTGACTTCTTTTTTAACCAGCATCGCATCTTAACTACCTTTCCTTACTTCTATACCTATATGATAAGGCTGGCATTTACTAAGCACTTTGCAGGTGCTAGTTCACTTAATTAATCTCACAGCTCTCCTCAGGACATCTTCCTGGCCCCCCTCAGTGCCCTTAGCACCACAGACACTCTAGGACGTGCCCTGGACACTAGCGCCCATGCTGTTTGCTGTTCTTTCTCCAGTTGCTTCTTCATTCCTCTCCAAAGCCTTCCCACCCCACTCCCCAGCTCAGCCTTGCTTAGGAAGGAGCTCATGGGAGGCTGCCTGTTGTGGTGTCAGTCCTGGGTTCAAATCTCAGCCCTGCCACCTGCCACGTGTAAGAACCTGAGCCAGTCATGCTACAAAATAGGGATGATGGTTCTTGCCCTGCCCTGCTCTCAAGGAAATGGGACAGTGACCATGAAGCCACTTTGGCAAAGGGTACATAAATGGAAGCTGTGCTAGCCACCAGTGCTTCTCAGACTTCCTATGGCCCAAACTAAATGAGCAAAGAGCCCATTTTTATTTTCAATCTGCCTGGACATGTAAGTATGCAATAAAAAATAAATTACTTGAAAAATTAAATTGAGCCCTAGCTGGTGCGGCTCAATGGATTGAGTGCTGGCCTGGGAATCAAAGGGTTGCCTGTTCAATTGCCAGTCAGGGCATGCGCCTGGGTTGCCCCCAGTAGGGGATGTGTGAGAGGCAACCACATACTGATGTTTCTCTTCTTCTCTTTCTCACTCCATTCCCCTCTCTAAAATAAATAAATAAATAAATAAATAAATAAATAAATAAATAAATAAATAAAATCTTAAAAAAAACAAAATTAAATTGAAAAAATAGATAAACTATAAGCCCAACATTTTATTATTATGTTTAACAGACATCAAGTTACTCTATTAAATTGATATAAATGTTTCTGAACACTCTCAACCTATGTATTTATCTTGTCACAACCTGATTGAGAGAATCCATGACCTGGCAGTGATCCATGGGCCACACCCTGAGTGACACTGGTACAGATGCCTCAGCGCCCACTGGAGCCAGGCTTAGGGGCAGGGCCAGGGGGTGGCTGCCACGAAGCGAGGCAGCTACATGGGCTGCTGGTACCCTGCTCTCACCCCAGCCAGGTGAATGACTTGCCACTCTGTCGGTCCCCAGCCCTGCCTTGCCTCTGCTCTCCCTTCCCTGAATACCTTCTCCTCTCGCTGCATGTCTAATTCCTGCTCTTTCTTTCAAGGCCCACCTCAAGCATACCCTCTCTTTTAGCATACTCCCAGACTGCAAGTCAGTCCTCCCCCCATGAAACTTCCACGGTTCCGGACAGTGTCTCTGCCCCTCTCTGAGTCACTGGTGGCTCACTCTCCTCTGCAGAGCTGCTTGGAGGCAGAAGTCATGTTACAAGTATCTGACCATCGCCCGACGCCCCACCCAGCCTTAACTGAGGACTTGATATCAGCAGGCCGTTAATACATGTGCTGGATGGGCAGATGAATGCGTATTTGAGTGGGAGGGATGGATGAAAATACGGAAGGTGAAGTGCATGTATAGATGAAGGATGGAGGGACAGATGGACAGATTGGTAGGAGATGGAGGGATGGGTTAACACATTATGAATGGATAGACTGGTAGATGAATGAAAAAATAGATGGTCAGATCAACTATTCAAAGATGGATAGATGGATAGGTAAACGGCTAGTTGGACAGACAGATGGAGAGATGAGTGGGCGAGCAGACAAATGGCTGGTTACTCACACGAGCTTCACTCTGTTGCGCTTTCTCCACTGTCTCGCCCGCCCTCTCCCTCGTCCTCCGCTCTCACGACCTTAGCGCAAAAGATACTGGTTGTCAGTTGGGATCAGAGACAGTCTACATAAGACTTTTTTAACTTGTTATTTTTTAATATATTTTATTGATTATGCCATTACAGTTGTCCTATTCCCCCCTTCATTCCCCTCCCCCTGCACACCCTCCCCCACTATTCCCCCCTTTAGTTCATGTCCATGTGTCACAAGTTCTTTAGATTCTATATTTCCCATACTATTCTTGCCCTCCCCTCTTTTTTTTAAAGATTTTATTTATTTATCTTTTAGAGGGAAAGCGAAGGAGAGAGGGAGAGAAACATCAATGTATGGTTGCCTTTTGTGCATCCCCTGCTGGGAACTGGCCTGCAGGGAACTGGCCTGCAACCCAGGAATGTGCCCTGACTGGGAATCGAACCGCAATTGTCTGGTCCGCAGGCCCGTGCTCAATCCACTGAGCTACACCAGCCAGGGCCCCCCCTGTCTATTTTCTACCTACTGTCTAGGCTACTTATTCTCTGTAACTTCTCCCCCCTTCTCCTCCTCCCACTCCCCTGTTGCTAACCCTCCATGAGATCTCCATTTCTATGGTTCTGCTCCTGATCTAGCTGTTCTCTTAGATTGCCTTTGTTTTAGGTGTGGTTGTTAATAACTGTGAGTTTGCTGTCCTTTCACTGTTCATCTTTTTTATCTTCTTTTTCTTAGTTAGGCCCTTTAACATTTCATATAATAAGGGCTTGGTGATGATGAACTCCTTGAACTTGTCCCTATCTGAGAAGCGCTTTATCTGCCTTTCCATTCTAAATGAAAGCTTTGCTGGATAGAGCAATCTTGGATGTAGGTCTTTGAATTTCATGACTTGGAATACTTCTTTCCAGCCCCTTCTTGCCTGCAAGGTCTTTTTGGAGAAATCCGCTGACAGTCTGATGGGAACTCCTTTGTAGGTGACTGTCCCCTTATCTCTTGCTGCTTCTAGGATTCTCTCCTTCATTTTAGTCTTGGGTAATGTAATTCTATTGTGCCTTGGTGTGTTTCTTCTTGGGTCCAACTTCTTTGGGACTCTCTGAGCTTCCTGGATTTCCTGAAAGTCTACTTCCTTTGCCAGACTGGGGAAGTTCTCCTTTATTATTTATTCAAATAAGTGTTCCACTTGTGGCTGTTCCTCTTCCCCTTCTGGTACCCCTATAATTTGGATGTTGGAGCATTTAAAGATGTCCTGGAGGTTCCTAAGCCTCTCCTCATTTTTTTTTTTGAATTCTTGTTCCTTCATTCTTTTCTGTTTGGTTGTTTCTTTCTCCCTTCTGGTCCACTCCATTGATTTTAGTCCCAGATTTGTTTCCATCACTATTGGTTTCTTGTGCATTTCCCTTCATTTCAATTAGTTTAGCCTTCATATGTTCCTCTAATTTGTGACTAAAATCAACCAGTTCTGTGAGCATCCTGCTCACCAGTGTTTTGAACTGTGCATCTGATAGGTTGGTTATCTCTTAGTCACTTAGAATTATTGGCTCTGGGGCTTTGAGCTGTTCTTGAGCCATAATGTTTTGGTCTGTTCACACCTGTTACGTATGAGGGGCAAAGCCTTAGGTCTTCACCAGGATGGGGCCACCCAGTCCCTGGGTTGTGATGCTATGTGTGGGGGCAGAGTCAGAGGGGGCAATGGCATTTGTTCTGCTCTCTCTCAGATTTTGGTCCCCCCTGCTGCTTCCCACAAGCAAACTTTGCCCCCCTGGTGCTGGCTCCCAGGTGTGTGGGCCTGTGCACCCTCCAGGACCCTGTGGGTCTCTCCAACAAATTCTCTGTGAGCCTGGGAGCTTCTCCCAGCACCTCGACCCTGAAAGTTTTTCCAATTGGTGCTTTTAGGCTTTAATTCCCGTCACTGGGGCCCTAGCCTACGCGGTCTGTCTCACTGCTCGCTCCTTCACCTGGTTTATTTGTTCTCAAATGTGTGACCATGGTCAGCCAGCCGCCTTGCGCCCTCACTGGGTCTGCCTGTTGCCACCCCACACCTGGGATCTGCCAACCGCCACCTGGCCTGCGCTCCTGGGTCAGTCTGGTAGATTTTTCCTGTCCGACCTGCTCCACCAGCCGCTGACTCTACCCCTCTTACCTGTCTAGCTGAATGGTTTGTTGTTGTCAGACTTCCGTACAGTTCAATTTCCTGTGTTTTGGCTGTGTTTTTGTTACTAAAACTTTGTTGTCTTTAAACTTGGTTGTGCAAGGAGGCACAGTGTTTTCACCTATGCCTCCATCTTGGCCAGAAGTCAGCCAACTTATTATTTTTATAATTTAAAATTATATAAACATTGCCAGTGATATCTTGGACAAGGGTTTGATCTCCAAAATATATAAAGAACTCACACAACTCCACACCAGGAAGACAAATAATCCAATTAAAAAATGGGCAAAGGTCCTGAACAGACACTTCTCCAAGGAGGACACACAGAGGGCCCAAAGAAATATGAAAGGCTGCTCAGCATCACTAGCCATCAGAGAGATGCAAATCAAAGCCACAATGAGACACCACTTCACACTGGTCAGAGTGGCCATCATTAACAAATCAACAAACAACAAGTACTGGCAAGGTTGTGGAGAAAAGGGAACCCTAGTGCACTGTTGGTGGGAATGCAGATTGGTGCAGACATCATGGGAAATGGTATGGAATTTCCTCAAAAAAACAAAAAATGGACTTGCCTTTTGACCAAGCAATTCCACTGCTGGGATTATATATGAAGAATCCTGAAACACTAATTCAAAAGAACCTATGCACCCCAATGTTCATAGCAGCACAATTTACAATAGCCAAGTGCTAGAAGCAGCCTTGGTGACCATCAGTAAATGAGTGGATCAAAAAACTGTAGTACATTTACACAATGGAATACTGCACAGCAGGAAGAAAGAAGGAGCTCCCCACCTTCAGGACAGCATGGATGAAACTGGAGAGAATTATGCTGAGTGAAATAAGGTAGTCAGTGAAAGACAAATACCATATAATCTCACTTATAAGTGGAACCTAATTAACAAAACAAACAAGCAAGCAAAATACAACCAGAGACATTGAAATTAAGAACAAACTGACAGTAACCAGAGGGCAGGGGCAGGGAAATAATGGAGGAAAGAAGGGGAAGGGTTGTAAATGAACACGTATAAAGGACCCGCGGACAAAGCCAGAGAGGGGTAGGATTGAGGGTGGGAGGTGGGGGTAGGTGGGGCAAGGGAAAGTGGTGGTGGGAAATGGAGACAACTGTACTCGAACATTAATTTAAAAATGATTTAATATATATATATATATATATAAACAGCCCTGGCTGGTGGCTCAGTGGATTGATCACCAGCCTGTGAACCAAAGGGTTGCCAGTTTGATTTCCAGTCAGGGCACATGCCTGGGTTGCAGGCCAGGTCCCTGGTAAGGGCACCAAGACACAACCACATGCTGATGTTTCTCTCTCACTCTTTCTTCCTTCCTTCCACTCTCTCTGAAAATAAATAAATAAAATCTTAAAAAAAATATATATATATATATAAACACTATGACTGCTATGTGTAGTGTCACTAAACATAAACATAGAAGCAGAAAGTCTATAAATGTGAAATATGCCTCTTGCGAAGAAAAGTTGTTTTTTTCATTCCTATATGTTGAAACCTATATTTTTGATAGAACAATTGGATGGATGCTCCAGACATGAAAACTAATCTAATCCATCTTCCTCACTTTAGTGTGGTCATTTTTATCCATTTTTATCCTTCATGGTTTATTCATCTATTTCACCAGTGCAGAAACTGATGCCCAGGCAGGGAAAATGTCTTCCCAACTTGCCACCAGTTAGAAACAGCTAAGACTCCTTCCTCACTCTCATCCACCTCTCCATCTTCTTCTTTCCCAACTCATGCGACAGAGCCCTCCTCCCCAGCCAAGGCAGGCTTCAGTGAGGCTTCCTGATTTTGTATGTGTACGCAAGTGCAAACCCAGTTCCCTTTTATAAGATGTTAGTCTAACACACATATTAAAAGTGCACACATCATAACTATTCACAATGAGCATGCTCATGTAACCTGAACCCAGATAAAGAAACAAAATATTAGCAGCACCCCAGAAAACCCCTTCTAGTCATCTAGGCTGAACATAACCCTGACTCCTAACACCATAGATTAGCCTGTTTTGGAGCTTTACAGCACATACACTTCTACATCGGGCTTCTTTTTTACAAATATTTTATTTATTTATTTTTAGACAGAGGGGAAGAAGAAAGGGAAAGAAACGTCACTATGTGGTTGCCTCTCACATGCCCCCTACCAGGGACCTGGCCTGTAACACATGCACGTGCCCTGATAGGGAATTGATCCAGTAACCCTTTTGGTTCACAGGCTGGCACTCAATGCACTGAGCCACCCCAGCCAGGGCTACATGTCAGGCTTCTTTTGCTTACCATACTGTCAGTGAGATTCATCCATATAGTTGCGTTTGGTTATAGAGTGCTCACTCTTGTTGTTGTGTTAATATTCTATAGTGTGCCCATACTGCAATGTATTTATCCACTTGCCTGTTAAGAGACATTTGGGTTGTTTCCAATATTGAGCTAATAAGAATAATGTTGTTCTGAATGGTCTTGTGGTGCACGTATACCCACATTTCTTTGGAGTTGCTGGGTCATAAGGTATGTGTGTGGGCATTTGGCTCTAGTAGATAGTGACAAATAGTTCTCCACAGTGACTGTGCCAAGTTACACTGGCAGCAGCAGTGGATGAGGTTCTGCTCACTCCACGTCCCCACAGATGATCACTAACCCTTTTCATTTAAGAAGGTAGATGCTTGTGGGGAAGGCTGCCATCAAGTTGCCTGTATTTGAATCCCAGTTCTCTTCTTACCTTTAGACTTCCAGCAAAGCCGGTTCACTAGTCTACGAATAGGTTGAAAATCATGGGGCTGTTAAGATCTCACAGAGCAGTGAGGTTAGTCTCCATAAACATTGGCTATTTACAGTTAATTCTCACTGGGATCCAGCGAATCACTTCACCCCTCTTCACCCCTCACAGCCTTGGTTTCTCCTTCTGTAAAATTGTGATAAAAATACTGATAACCACATATACACAGTTGAGAGGATTACCAACAAATGAAATTGTGTATTAAAGTGCCTATTTTTTACTGAGATATGATACAATATTATGAAATTAACCCCTTTTCAGTCACTTGTAGCACATTCACAAAGTCGAACAACCATCACACTAATTCTGCATTTCCATCACCCTAAAAGAAACCCCATACCCTTTAGCAGTGATTCCCCATTTCTTCACACTAACTACTCCCAACCCCGCAGCAACTGCTAATGTACTTTTTACTTCTATGGATGGTAAAAGTTCTGAATCTTTTCTGTTTTTTAACTTTTGAAAAGTGAAATACCTTGCACTGGGACAGGCACATAATATACACTTAATAAATGTTATCTCTGTGTGTGTGTGGATGGATGGATGGATAGTTAGCACAACTGAGTAGGTAGATATAGCACAAACCCATTCACTCAGCAAATACTCATTTGCATATTTGTACTTGAGAGGAAAAGAGTCTGTAGAGAGAAATAGATGTGGTTTTTGCTTTCTGGGAATTCTCCCTCTAGTGGGGAAGAGAGGTATGTGCACCACTCTCTGTGAACACAGAGCCAGATGAAATTGGTTGTATCTGAGCAAGGGTTGTGGAAACTGGGGGAACACGTGGGAAGTGCAAGTGGCACTTCTAGGATGGCTGAGCTTTCCCAAAATGAAAGGGAAGTCTGGGGGACATATCCTGAGAACTAAGACTGGGAAAGAGGCAGGGTATAGTGTCTGGCAGGATTACCAGGACCTTGTCCTGCATCTTCATGGTCATGAACAGGACTCATGTGATAAGAAGCTATGAACACAGAACAGTGGGTGATAGAGGTCAAATGGGAAAGGGAGCAAGAAGGTGAGCTGGGTCAGCTCACACAAGCCTATGGTGAGCTGGTCATCTGGGCAAGAGCACCCTGAAAACGTCTGTGCCCGCTGCCAGGTGTGCCAGGCCCCTCATACCACCAGCTGGTTGGACTTCTCCAGTAGCAGTGTGGCTAGAAGGATTTTTAAGAGCAGAGGGCTGCAGCCTCATGCATGAGGGAGACTGGACCTCAAAGTCAGGCTTGGTTCTGCCCTTTCTTAGCTGGGAGCAAGTGTATCACCTCTCTGAGCCTGTTTCTTCACCTGTAAAGTAGAGGCAATATACTTACTGCAGGAGGGTTAGAGACGATGGTTGAGAGGTTGAACACAGTGCCTGGAATGAGGAGTGCATGCTTCCTTAAATGGCAAAAAAAAAAAAAAAAAAAAAAAAAAGGTTGGGGAGGCTAGCTAAGGCACACAAAGCACACATTCAAAGCCCAGTATTTAGTGTTTTGGGGGGAAATTAGTAATTATATATATATATATGTATATATGTATATGTATATATACACGTATACCATTTTAATTGAAGACGTGGTCATGGAAGAAATCAGAATTCATGGACTTCATTGCATGTATTGTGCAGTTTAGAGTTTTGCTTTGAATTACACCGGTAGGGATGGTCTTTCTAGTGCTTAGTCCCCCAAAGGTGTTATCAGGCCCTGAGGAGGATGGAGATGAGGTGCAGTGACTTGTTGAGTAGTAGCTGGGGAAGCAGAAGGCCGTAGGGTGAGGGATATGACCCATTCTACTGAGACCCAGCTCAGGGGGAAGTCTCTTGAATCAAAGGACATTCAACTGGGGAGATTGTCTCCTGGAGATGGGAGGCCTGGGGGAACATGGTGGGATGAGCTGGGGATGCTGATGGCAGAGGCTTAGAGCCAGAGGTGGTGAAAATTGTAGGACCCTGAGAAATCACTGAATTCAGCCTCCGATTTCATAGGTGGAGAGACAGAGCCCCAGTAAGACAGATTTGCCTAGAGTCATTCGTGGAGTTATTGGCAGAGCCAGAATCAATTCAGGTCTCTGCTTAAGCCAGGACCCCTGAAGCTAGGAGATGTCAAGGGACCCTGCTTTCTACCCCTGTCCCACTACAGTGGCCACCAGATCCTCTTAGCCTCAATGTAAGGCGGACCTCAGGGTGGGTGAAAGGAGGTTCCCCAGAGCACCTGAGCAGATGGCCTGCCTAGGGGATATCCAGGGGGAGGAGACCAAGGCTCCGCCTTGCGGGCTGTCACCCATCACCACGGGTACTGATTCTGCTTGGCCTAGCAGGATTCACATTCGAAAAACCATCTGAGGCTCTGTGCAGTGCAGTGATAACTATAACGGCAACTGGGGGTCCTGAGACCCTCCAGTGGGCTAGGCCAAACTAGACTTCTGAGAGGCGCTTCCAGCTGTGTGGATGAGTTCGAGGAGGTGAATGGGAGGCAGGAGATCAGAGAGGGCAGGAGGGTAGTTGTTAGGCGAGGAGCTTCACGGGAAGCCCTTCTGAAAGTGGGAACCCCAGGCACTAAAGTGCTTTCAGGCTCAGGTGTGCATGACTTATAATCGAATCCTGAGACATCTTTTGGGCTAAGTAGGGCGGTTCCACCAAAGTCCAAGTGGTCACAGCAGAAGGAACAGCGTTTGGGAAGGTAGGGACTTACTCCTCAAAGGGGCTCCGGAGTGCTCCCACGTGACGTTTTATTTTAATTTAAGCCCCGCCTCTGTCCACTCCCTCACGCGGAGTACTCACGGCCCCGCCTCCTCCAGCAACCTACCGGGACAGAGGGGCGGGGCGATGCTAATGAAGTCTGTCGGGCCACAGTAGCAGCCGTGCGGCTCCACCAAGCCTAGGAGAGGGGGCAGCAGCGATGGCCCTGACCGGGACGCTGGCCGGTCTGGCCGCGGGTTTGCAGGGCCCACGGGTCGGCCCCAGCCCGGACTCGGACTCAGACACAGACTCGGAGGACCCAAGTACCCGCCGCAGCGCCGGCGGGCTGCATCGTTCACAGGTCATCCACAGCGGTCACTTCATGGTGTCGTCTCCGCACAGCGACACGCTGACCCGGCGGCGGGACCAGACAGGGCCCGTGGGACTCGCCGACTTCGGGCCGCGCAGCATCGACCCCACACTTACTCGTCTCTTCGAGTGCATGAGCCTGGCCTACAGGTGAGGGCGGCTCCTGGGCCCGACGGCCTCAGCCCTCCATGGCGGGACCACGCACTGGGGCCCCGGACACCCCGCCCGTCCCGAACCTTGGTCCCTGGCTGTTCTCCAAGACTATGGGCACATCCTGGATTCCCCCTCCTCCCACCCTGAGCGTCCTCTGACCCTGGCTCAGGCTGCTGATCCCCAATGGGCCCGCGCACCTTCTGCTTCTTACCCTCACAACCATCACTCTCCCCAGGGCACAGACCGCCTGCCCTCCACCTTGACCTCCGTAGGCCCACCGGGGCCCCCTCCCCATCCCCACTCCTCTGCTCACAAAGATGCCAAGGCATCCCTCGTGCTCCCAGGACCCTAAACCATCCTGTCACCCCCCCACCTGGGGGCCACTGTACCCGATCACCTGCAGCCTTCCACACACCGCAACAGTCCCAGTCCACACTAACTCTATTTCTGCACCCTCGCGATTCGCCTCTTGCCAAACGGTTATCCCAATTCGTTGCCAACCGTTGATTGAAATCCAGTTTCTCATCCTGCACCCTCCCCCCCCCACCAATTGCCAGGACACCTGTTTTTGACCTGCCAGGTCGAGGGTGGCATGAAGAGGATTCTCCAGGTGGACCCAGGGGGACACATCTTGCAGAGCTTCCCAGCCGTGGCCGGGCAGGGGGTGCTGCAGGCCCTGAAGGGCTGGTGCCCTGGAGGCCTGGGCTCCCATACCCCAGTCCCGGCTGAGGCTGGGCGCCTAAGACCTCTTGCTTGGTGCACTGCAGAGAGCAGCCACTTGGCTCCAGCTCCATGCCTGCGTCCCTGGGGAGGGTGCGAACCTGGGTCCTGGCCCACTGCCCTGGAGCAAAGTTCCCCAGAGCTGAGGGGCCAGGATAAATTATCAACGGAAAACCACAGGGTATAAAGGGGGATCGGCAGGCCTTGATCTTTTCTCTGCAAATATTCCTTTTCCTCCAAGGCACTCCTCCCCTTCAGAGAACTGTTGTCTACAGACCAGCACTTGCCGCGCTCTGACCGGGAGCCGGAACTGGGGTGGGGATTGCTAGGGAGTGTTGCCCACCCCCAAAAGTGGCAGCCCAGCCACGACCCCATTGGCTGGAGGCATGTAACCTTGGCCCTCAAGCTCTGGCCCCGGGCCCAGGTCATGTTGCAACCTGACCGTCTGAGGCACCAGACCAATGTGGAAAGTTCAAATTCCCAGCCCCTCCACCCCCTGCCCCACCCCAATCACAGACCGCCGGAGCAGGGCATTTAAGGTCCTGGTACACTGAGAATGGGCACCCCTCCTCCCCAGGCTCCCTCAGGGTCTCCCCATTTCCCACTCACTCTCAATTTCAGCTTCTCACTTTATACTACACACCTCTACCTGGGTCGGCTAATGTGCAACCCCCACCCCAGACCATGGGTGTCCAAAAGGGGAGGTTCAGGGGAGGTGGCAAGGTAGGGGATAGAGCGGATTCCAAGAAATGCTCCCACTAAGAGGTGGGAGGTGGCGTTATCCCAGTCAGGGGCAGCTGGGATGGAGAGTGCTGTGCTTTCTCCCTGAACACCCAGAATATTCACTCCCTCTGGCCTGCTCCAGGGATAGAGGTGGCTTAGTACTAGAGGAGCCTTTGGGTCCTTCCATTTGACAGAGTAAAAACTGGGGCTCAGACTGGGACAGTGTTTTAGCCCTCTTTTAAAGAAAAAAAAAGATTTTATTTATTTATTTTCAGAGAAAGAGAGGGAGAGAAACATCACTGTGTGGGTGCCTCTCATGCATCCCAAGCTGGGGATCTGTCCAGCAACCCAGGCATGTGCCCTGACTGGGAATCGAACCAGCAACCCTTTGGTTTGCAGGCTGGCACTCAATCCACTGACTTGCACCAGCCACGGCTCTGTTTTAGCCCTTGAGGACCCTCATTATAGGGTTCCCTGGAGGGGAGAGGATTGTGGAAGCAATCTCTAGGGTGCCCCTAGAGAGCGAGTAGATGGGATAGGACAGTAAGGCAGAGGTCTAGAGGTACTGGGAGAAACTGGCCAGCTTGACACAGAGGACAGCTTGGGGATGCCTGGCCAGCTTTCACCATCAAAAGGGCAGTGTGGGCAGAGGAAGGACTTCTCTTCTGGGAGGAACCGCATGTTCCATGGTTCTGTGGGTGGAAGCCCCAGGGAGGCAGGTTCTAGAAGTTCCAAGAACACACTTACTCACGTCAGAGCTGGCCAGAGCTATAATCAGAGCTCTGGAAAGAATGGCCTCAGGGAAGTAGGGGAATAAGCTGGACCCTGTCAAGGAGACTTTAAGAGAATTGCTACAAGGTAGAGATGTGTGGGTAGGAGGAACTGGACTAGCAGTTCTGAGTTATCCCCCTCCCATCCCCAAGACTCAGATTTTCTACTGGTCAGGAGCAGTCCTTGAACCCTGGCCTCAGGCTTTTTGCTCCAGGTTGGGCCCCTCTCCTTCCCTCCCAGCCAACAGGTCCAGCACCTTTCCTCCTGGGCTTAGATGTTGTCACTGTTTCATCTCCCCTACCTGGCCACAAGCACTATAACCTCAGGAACAGGAAGGGCAGCAAGGGGCCCCTGGGCACTGGGTGATCAGAGTGGGTTGGAAGGTTGCTGGGATACAGGTGGGGCCGTTAAACTCAGGAGGCTACTTCCCTCCCCATCAAGTGCTACAAAAGAAACTGGCCCAGGAGAGGTGAGAGTGCCCCTCCCCCCCCCAACTTCTCCAGACAGATGGTGTTTATCTAACTTAAGAGAGAGGGGGCCAGCCAGCAGGCCTGTGTACTTAAGCTATGTACCCTATTTGGGTAATGAGGCCTGGTGTGCCTCGGAGCTTGGAGACCAAAGAGGAGAGGGGACCCAGTGACCCGTGCACTGGGGCTTCAGGAGTCAGACTGCCACCCACCCACCTCTTACCCCCAGGATGAGGGAGAGGCTCCAGGAGACAGTAGGTATACTGTTCTGCAAGACTAAGCCTTGAGGCCTCAGCCTTCTGTGTGAGTAAGGGTTGGAGAAGGTATGCCAGAGGGGACTGGTATACATGAAGAGGGAAGGACAAGCAGGGGTCTAAGACCCTGAACATCCTAACCTCCTAGGTCAGCTCCCTGGAGGTGGCAGACTTGGCCTGTGCCTAGCAGGACCCTGAAGGTCAAGCCCCTCAGCTGTGTAGAGCCCTTTCAGCTCATGGATTTGATTGACTGCTAGGGTCAGGGTCAGGGTGCTGGCTCCCTATTGCTCACCACTCCACCATCCTAGCCACCTTCCTTTGGACCCTAATAGTACTGTCTTGGGCACATACATTCCTGAGAAGGGGCACACCTTCCAGCTCAGTCTGGATTGCCAGCCCAGGATTCTGGGCTGGGCAGACACCAGAAGGGCAATGAAAATGTGGTGACTGACTGCTTGGAGCTCACCTCAGGGGAAGAGGCCTCCTCTCCACCCAGACAAACCTTGCCCATCCCCTGGACCTGAGGAGACCAGCAAGACTGGCAAAGAAAAAGCCCAAGTGAGTCTCTGCCATGTGGTCCTGGGCATGTCCCTTTGCCTTCCTCATCCTCAGTTTCCTTCAGTAAGAGCTGTATCTCAGAACCCACCCTAGTTGCCTGTGAGGCCGCTGGGTGTTACCGTAATGAGGACTAAGCTAATATATATCTCCCAGTCCCGGCCTTCGTTCTCATAGTAGATTAGCAAGCACATCTCACCAAAGAACACAAGGTCCCCTAGTGGGGACCCAGCAGGGTGCTTTAAAGGCTACACCTTCAGGAACAGGATTTCAGGCAGGTTAGAATGAGGAGCAAGATTTGAGAGAGTCCCTCAAATTGCCCACCATAGAGAGTGCCTAGTTCATGAGAAGGGTGTAGGGCCAGCCCCTGCAGAAGCCCCCTTCAATCTTCCCCTTTCTTTGCCACCCCCGCTGACCCAGGCCTCTCCCTCTGACAGTGGTAAACTGGTGTCTCCCAAGTGGAAGAATTTCAAAGGTCTCAAGCTGCTCTGCCGAGACAAGATCCGCCTCAACAATGCCATCTGGAGGGCCTGGTATATCCAGTGTGAGTGGGCACATGGGCGTGCCCAGTGGAAGGGCTGCAGTAGGGTGTGGGGTGGGGACATCGGGGAGGAGGGGTGGCTGCCCAGGAACCCCCAGCTAGCATCAACAGAGTGCTTTGGGGGAGGCCACCAGCACCAGCACCCTGGACGACTTCTGACCCCCAGAGAGTCTTGGGGAATGTGTCTCTAAGAGCGCTCTCATTCTTGGAAGTCCTACTGTGGGCAGAGATTTGATGGGCAGTTCAAGGCTCATTCTGCATCCCATTAGTGTTAGGTGTTAGACACGATCTGGGTCAATCCCGTCACTTTGCAAATGGGGAAACTAAGGACCCTGCATGGGTTTCTTCTAGCTATTCATTAAAGTACTTACTAAACCCCCACCAAATGCCCCCAGTGGAATTTTGTGGGAGCAAGCCCAGAGAGGCCATGTGGTAGAGTGGAAGGGACTCCAGACTTGGAGTACACAGAGCTGGTTTCCCACCCTGTTTCTGCCCTTGCTGGCTGTGTAATAGCAGGCAAGTTGTCTAACCTCTCTGAACCTATTTCCTCAACTGTAGATGAGGCCAATAGTCCCACTTTTCAGGACTGATGTGGAAATAATGGGTGTGAATAGGCCTGGCGCAAAGTGCTCAGTGAATGACGGTTGAATCTGAGGTACCCTTAAGAAGGTCATGGTCATTCATTTGGGGATACAAGACCTCCCCACCTTGCCCCCTGGCAAGGCAGCAGAGGCTGAGGGGCATCAGACTAGTTGGCCCTGTGTAGGGACCTCATCAAGCTCAGTTAGGTCCCGCCGTGCAAAGGCTACCGGAAACAGATGGTCCAGGGGGACGACACACCGTGTTCTCTGCACAGGCCTCACTAGATTGCATGTAGGCAGAGAGAGGGAGTGTTTTTGGTTCTATTCATCTATGTGTCTAGCACTTTCATAAATCATCTTATTTGAGGCTTCCTAGCAACCTTGGGAAATAAGTATTATTACCCTCATTTTATACATGAGCAAGTGAGGCCCAGAAGGCAAGTGACTTGCTCAGGGTCACGGAGCATAAAAGGAGCAGAGCTGTGGCTGGGAAGTCCTGGGCTGTCCAACTCTGGACCCAGCACTCCTTGCACTGAACCCTCCTGGCTGACTCCCAGTCCTCACCTGGGAACCGGCCTGCCTGCACGGGGAAGCTGGTGGGCTCGGGGAATCAGTATCATTGTCTGTCTCCTCCTCCCTACAAAGCTGGTCGGAGTGCAAACCCAGGGCGCTCATTCAGACAGACCTTGGTCTCCAGCTGTTGTACAAGCTGCTGGAAGGACCCCAGGTTCTGAGTTAGACAGAGGAGGATTTGAATCAAGTTCTAGGATGTCCTAGCTACGTGTACTTCCAGCCTTCCCTAGCCGAAGCTTGCTCTTTGGTACATTGGCCATAACAATAGGTCCCACTGCTGAGGTCTGCTGTGAGTTTTCATTGTGATCCCATTTCCGCACCAGGCGGACACACACAAGGGCTCGCTGAGGGTGAGCCCTGGGGTCTGTCACTGCTATTTCTGTAATAACAAGAGCATGGGCAGGCGGAGAACAAATGTTGGCTCCTCCTCCTCCCTGAGCACCCTAGGTTTGGAGGCGGGCTTCAGAAAACTCGGGGGGGGGGGGAGGAATAGGAGAGAGGTGTGGCCACTGCTGGAGGGCTGCCTGTCTCATCCCAAGCTCACCCTGCACCTGCCACTGTTCTGCAGGCTCCTGGCCTCCAGGACCCCTTCTTTTTTCCCCCAATCCGCTCAATTTCCTCTGAGTTGCCAAAGCACTGGGCCCCTTTCATGGGCAGGCTCTCCACCTGATATTAGCACTTATTCCTTCTTGACCCAGAGTCATCCGTGGATTCTGTCCCAGCATCTACTCCTGTATAAGTGCAAGGGGCTAGGTTGCTGCATGAATGGATGGATTTCTCACGGTTAAGTAAAGCCTGCCCTTTTGTGGAGAGCACAGTGCCCCTGGATGGGGGAGGGGCTAGTTGGCCAGACCTGCTCCTCTCTGACTCTCCCAGGCCCCTGGGCAAACTTACTCTTTCCCGGTGCTCATTTCCTCATCTGCAAAGCCAGGCAGATGCTCTTTGAGACCCTTAACCCTGCAGGAGTCCACGCACCTAAGGGCCTATTCTTTTGTTTTCTATCCGAGCTGGGCTCAGTAACCCTCCCCAGTCTCATAGGGATCATTTTGGAGAATGACGTTTAGGGCAGAACTTTGTAAATGATGTTGGAGTCCCAAGAAACTCCATGTTTGGGTAGTCCCGCTCCTCTGTGTCAGTTGTCCCAGAGGAAGTTTGCTGAGGGCTCAGCAGGATGGGCCACCACGGGCACCCCGAAGTCCTTTTGTCAAGACTGCCAGAAGAAGTCACTGCCCAGGGCTTTGAAGGCCTGCTCTGTGCCAGATGCAGGGATTCTGGTCAACAGGGCACAATTCCCGCTTTCACTCCCTGTGGGGAGGGCGGCATGCAGAAAAATAGTCAAGGAAGGTGGAGATAGAGGCAGACGTGACCAGGCGGGTTCAGACGAGGGAAGGCTTCTCTGGGCTCTCCCGGCACGTTGGCAGGTGAGCACGAGGCGGAAAAACAATAAGAGGGTGGGCTGTGTGGGGAAGCTGTTGGCTTGAAGATGGGATATATGGAGACAGAAGGGCAGAAGAAGCATGGGACTGGTTGTGGAGGGTGGAAAGCCAGGCTTGGGGATGTGGGCTTTATGGTGGAGGTTTAGGGAGCCCTGGAGGGATTCCGGCCTGAACTGTGCCGTAGGAAGAATTGACCTGGCTGCAGCAGGAAGGCGGGCTGGAAAGTGTGAGACAGGTCAGAGAGGTTAAGGTGAGAAATGACACCAGACTAGGAAATGACAGTGAGAATATGGAGGGGAGGGTACACTGGAAGCAAGGTCATACATCCTTGGGATTAAGATGGTTAGTCTGTGGATTAGACAGGAATCTGGGAATCTGGGAGTTTTAGTGACTAGGAGGCAGTGCTGGCTTCCCAGAGGAGACGCAGGCTGGGGAGGGAATTTCCCAAACACCGGAGAGTGGCAAGTTTTGGGACATCCTAGTGGAAGGTCCAGAGGCAACTGGGAAGTGGGTCTGAAGCTGGAAAGGGGCAGGATGAGAATGGGTCGGGGGTGGGCGTGGGGGCAGGTGCTGAGTGACAGGAGGGGAAGATGAGATTGGGAGGTGTAGAGGCAGAGGTGGCAAGTGACAACCCTTCTGGAGTTTGGAAGGAAAGCCAAGGGGAGAGCAAAAGGGTTAGATTGTTGGGTAGCCTAGGGAAGGGGAAGGTTTGGGAGGTAAAGGAGAACCTGGAGTGTGTATACAAGCACAAAGGAAAGAGCCTGGAGAGAGATCAGGGCTAGAGACAGGGAAGGGAGGGGCGGAGGTGAACAAGGGCTCAGGAAGGTGGCCTAAAGTGGGCAAGGCATGGCTCTCTGAGCTCAGAGTGAGCTGTGCCAAGAAGCCTGAGGCAGGGCACAAAGGGCTCCGGGCCGCAGGCCTGCCAGTCTAACCAGGATGTTCTAGGGACAGCTCACTCCCCGTGGTTCCCATCCCATTCGGCAAGCACTGCTTTCACACCTATTAGGCTGGGTTAGTTTCACAGAGTTGCGCAGAAGAGGAAGATTTGGTAGCACTAGAGAAGGTGGGAGGACTTCCTGGAGGAGGTGGCACTTCATCTGAGCATTGAAGGCCAGGCAGAATCCCGTAAGGTGACACAAGTTCCAGTCCCCTTGGGGTGAAAGAAGAGGGAGCTAGGCACCTCTGACCTGGTCCCCTTCTTTCAGATGTGGAGACAAGGAAGAGCCCCGTGTGTGGTTTCGTGACCCCCCTGCAGGGGCCTGAGGCTGATGAGCACCGGAAACCAGAGGTAGCTGAGACTCAGGGAACCACGGTCCACCTGCCTCCCCACCAGACCCGACCCCTCACTCCAGTTTCTCTCCGCACTGGGCCGGACCAGCCCAGACCGGGACTGAGTGAGGGGTGCAGCCAGTGCGACCTTTCAAACTGAGCCTCCTCCCCACCTTCTGCAGGCCGTCATCCTGGAGGGAAATTACTGGAAGAGGCGCATCGAGGTGGTGATGCGCGAGTACCACAAGTGGCGCATCTACTACAAGAAACGGGTCAGTTGGGGCCCCAGGGAACGCCCTAGACCTTTCCCCCTGCCGGTGCTTGGCCACTGCTTCTCTTCGAAGACCCCTAGAGGAGCTCCCCCAACCTCCGACCCCGCCCTCCTTTAAGACCCAGGCTGACTGCGCCACCGTGTGGCTATTCTTGCAATCTTCTTACTTCCCAGGGCGGAGGAGCTCCTTAAGGGAAGTGGGAGATCCTTGTTTTGGGGGAGCTTGTGAGACCTTGGCGGGGGTTGATAGAAGTGGGGCAAAGAATCCAGTGTTCACGTCTCTGTGTTTCTGCAGCTCCGTAAGTCCAGCAGGGAAGGGGATCTCCTGGCCCCAAAGCAGGTGGGTGCTCTCTAGAGCCAGAAAATCGACAGCTTCCCTCTGGGAGCAAAGCAGTGGTGAAAAAGGCTAGGGTGTGAGGGCGGGGAATGAGGGGAGTGGGCATGGCCCCCATCCTCTGGTTTATTAATTGAGCCCTTCTCCCCTTGGAGGAGTGGTGGGAAGATCCTAAGCCTTTTGGTTGACTGAGCAAGTGGTGGGGAGTCATGGAGGAATAAAGGCTCCTAAAATGTCGGGCCCCTGGCAGGAAAAAGTATAGAAGGCTGGAGGAGTACCTGTATTTATCTCCTCAGTAGCCCTCCCGGTGTACCTCTTTCGGGTAGTTGTTAAAGGCCAAAGGGGCGACCCTAGCCTTCCAGGCAGCAGACTGGGTCCGACAGGCCCTCTGGCAGATTGCCACCTCGCCAATTCATCCCCCGGCGGGGGGGGGGGGGCGGCGATATGGAAGGGCCAGGGCAGTGGGCCGCCCCTGCGCCCCCACTCTGAGGAGAAGCAGGAGCAGCGGCACCCTCGCGCTGCTACCGCCGCCTCTGTCTCCCTAGACTGATGGGGAGTGGCAGCCACCGGAGGGATGGCCTGAGCAGCTCTTCTCCAGCGTGGTGCCTGTGCTGCTGGGGGGCCCAGCAGAGGAGCCCGGTGGGCGGCAGCTGCTGGATCTCGGTTCCTTTTTGTCGGACATCTCCGACACGCTCTTCACCATGACCCAGCCCAGCTCCACACCCCTGCAGCTGCCGCCCGAGGACGGTGAGGCCTGTTCCTGGGAAAGGAGGCCTGTGAGAATCAGGCAGCGAAGGGAGGGTGGCCCAGGACAGGTGTGCCCATTCCAGCTTCCCGCTGCTCCTGACCTCACCGGTGCCCCTTCCAGCGTACATCGGCAATGCTGACATGATCCAGCCGGAACTGACACCTCTGCAGCCCAGCCTGGATGACTTCATGGAGATCTCAGGTGGGGCAGGCCCCGCCCCTGGGGTGGAAGGGCAGGGTCAGTGTGAGGAGAGCCCCATGTTGACCTCAGACCAGCTCCATGCCCCTCTGGAAGAGCAGATAGTCTGGGTGATGTCTGAGGGGTTTTCCTGATGTCCCATTTGTCTGGCCTTGGGATGAAGTTGGCATGGCCTCAGGTGGGAGCAGGGCCAGGCCCAGTACCTGCACAGGGGACAGGGAACCAGAGTCATCGAAGCGTTAGACTCTGGGAGCTCCCAGGAGAGTGGCAGACGCTGGCACTCTTTAAGGGGGCAGAGGAACTGTGATTTGTTTGGGTTTATTTACTTATATAATTCATTTAAAAACTTTATTAAATAACATTTCAAACATACAAATAGAGGGAGACAGTTCAATGAACCCTCATGTACTGTACCCATGGTGATGTACCCATCACCAATTTCGATATTCATCAACTCTTGGCCAGTCTTGTTTTATCTAGACATCACCCATTTCTCCTCTTCTATTTTTTTTAAAGATTTTTATTTATTTTATCTTTAGAGGGGAAGGGAAGGAGAGAGGGAGAGAAATATCAATGTATGGTTGCCTCTCAAGTGTTCCTTGCTGGGAACTGGCCTGCATCCCAGGCATGTGCCCTTACTGGGAATCAAACTGCGATCCTTTGGTTCGTAGGCCTGTGCTCAATCCACTGAGCTACACCAGCCAGGACCTATTTTATTTTTAAGAAAATCCCAGGAATTATATCTAGTAAAGCATTTTTAGTATGTTTCCCTGCCTCTCTTTCCTGACCCCAGGGCCACCAGGTCACAGGAGTAAATCCTTCCAGAGATGCTCATGTCTGTGTAAAATGAGCACACGTGGATAAATGTCTTTTTTTCTATAGTAGACATGCCCACATTGCTTTCTTCACATAGCTTAGATCTTGAAGACTGCTCCTGATATTCATACACTTAGGGGACTTCATGGCCATTATAAGGATCAGGCAGACATCGGGGCTCAGCCAAGGCCGAGGGGCAAGGGGTTCCTGGGATAAAGGCTTAGTTTCCGTGACCCATTCACTCCTTCCCCACAGGGTCCTGGGCCTGTCAGTCAAGAGGTGGAGGCCTATGGGGCGGGGACTAGGGAATGAGGAACCACCCCCATCCCTGCCTCAGCCCTGGACAGGGGTGGGGGCTGAGGGGGCAGAAGTGTTGATGGCAGTGCCCTGGGAGCAGACCAGCCTGGGAGGGCTGAGGCCCTGCCTGGGCACGCAGACCCCCGCCACAGGTAGGAGCTGAACCACCCCCACTCCAGGATCTGGGCGAAACCTGGGGCTAGGAAGTGACTTCCCTCAGCCCAGCCCTGCTGGGGTGGGGGTCGAGTGTGGGCAACCTGTTGTAGGGGGTGGCATGCAGAAGAGATGGCTAGTGTGGCCCCTGCGGTGCTCCATGCACTTGGAGGGCAAGGAACATTAGGGCTACCTGGGCTGCCTCTTTGATTATCCCCACGATAATCCTCCTCACTTGAAAGGAAACCCAGTGAGGTGGCTGGAGAGGGCAGGGCTCAGTGAGGGGTAAGGGGCTTGGTGAGGGTGCTCAGAGGAGGGGAGGCGGCTCGGGTAAGAGAAGTGTGCTGGGAGAGGATGGCAGGTCTGTGGAGGGAACAGAGACTGGGGAGAGACTCGGTGGGTGGCTACAGCTAGGAAGCAGTGTCTTTCAAGGCCGGGTGAAGACACATCCATAGTCTCAGATACAGGGATGGTGGTGACTCAGTGATGAGATGGACCGGCTGCTCCACCTGCCAAGCCCTGGGGAGACAGCAACAGCAGTGAGTAGGGAGCTGCTCTGTGGCCCTCAGCATCCTGGGACCAGACCCAGGACGAAGCTGGTTCCAGAGCCTAGGCTTCAAGGGGCCTCATGAGGAGACCCATGGTCCCTGGGGGCTGGAGAATGAAGGATCAGTAACTGCGCACCCTCTGCCACCCAGTCCCTTCGTTAAAAGGAAGCGGCAGGACAGCAAGAAGATCCCTTATGACTGTGGCTGAGAAAACACATGCATACGCAAAGATGTGGGCACAGGGCAGGTATGCATGTGCCCAGCAGCTCACATCAGGGCAGGTGCACACAGACCTAGAGCTACAGACAGTGGGACGGACAGGGAGACAGACAGGTGCTGCTAGAGACCACACACTGACAGGTGTAGTTGGCTGCCCAGTGACATGTGGGCCCCAGAGTCACATAAGATGTACACGTAGGTATGACCCCTGTCAGGCTCAAGGTTTGGTGTGGTATTTTCTGTCCCACTCCTGGGTCTCCTTCGAAGGGGCCCTCCACAGAGAGGCCTTACCAGCTCTGTTGGCTGGGGGTCTGGGGCCCATCAAGGCTCACGGGGTTGGGTCTGACCAGACTAGGAGGCCTTGGGAGCCGGTACAGACTGAAGGCTGGTCAGGGTCAGAGAAAGGTGCCCGGAAGGGAGCGGGCAGGCGGGCGGCACCCAGGCCCGGGATGTGGTCAGGCCACAGCAGCTGCTTCCCAAAACCAGAATAGCCCGGGGTTTACACAATCTGCACCTCAAACAATCTGGCTGCCTCCTCCCCACCAACTCTTCCCAGCTTTCCAGAACCCCCTCACTCCAGCCCCACTCTGAGACCATCCTCTGACCCCTGCTATCATCCCCTTAGCTCCTTCACCCCACTCCTGGATTCGACCACTGAGGCCCTGCTTGTTGGCCTTCCAGCAAACCAACTTGTCCCGCAGATGCACCGACTGCCTGACCCCTCTCACCCCTAACTCACCTCTTGAACTCTTGTCGCCCTGGGGCTCCTCCTGTGGACCTCACCCCTTTCCCTTCCTGGCATACCCTATTACCCTCCCCTAATCCTAGGTCCCCAGCAGGGCTGGTGACAACAGTATACAAGGGGAGGGTCCAGGCCTGGGGATGGGAATGGGGGACCTTGTGAGCCAAATGTGGGGCTCAGCGGGAGGCTGACTTCTGGAGTCCTACTCATATCCCTGCACAGTCCCCTGCTGTCTCTCACCCGGGCCCGTCCCACCCGAGCTCATGTTGCTGCTTCCCCTGAGTGAGACAGAAACTCTCCCAGTTTCACAATCTCCTGTGGAAGCCCCCCCTCCCCAGCCCAGCCTGGGGACAGGGCACGAGGCCCGATCTCCTCCCACAGCCTCCGGCCATGGCCTTCGCCCTAACTGCTGCCACTCTGTGTCTGAGTTACAGATTTCTTCACCAGCTACCGTCCCCCACAGACAGCCACGCCTGCGAACTTCCTGGAGCCCCCCAGCTTCAGTCCCATGGCTGACTCCCTTTTCAGCAGTGGGATTCCGGGCTCAGAGGTGCCCCCTGCCTCCTTGGGCGTGACTCACCTCTCAGAGCATCACCACTTGCAGGTGAGCTCCTTGCACTCCACCCAGCTCACCTGTCCATGTCCAGGAGGTATTCTGGGTACTTTCTGGGTGCCCAGTCCTGTGTTTGTTTGGTCCACCCAGTGAGGCTGGAGGGGCAGAAAGACCCCTGAAGGGTGAGAATCATCTGGGGAGGAAAGACCCTCATGAAACAGAACTGACAAGACGGCTATGGGGTAGTTAGGCTGAGGGCAGGAAGAGTGTAGAGCAGCACTACCAAGGGCCGGGTTGCTTGTGGAATGCTTCCTGGAGAAGGGGGAGTTCTGGGCTTTAGAGCACATGTCGGGTCTGGACAGAAGAGATCAGTAGAGAGCCAGTCAGATGAGAGAAGCTCAGACGAGTGCACGGAGGCAGCAAACTGAGAGTGTGTGTTTAGAAAACACCAAGTCTACCATTTTGGCTCAAGAACTCCCAGACCCAGTTTGGACGTTATCTCCCTGCTGCTGGGTTAGGTGCCTTTCCCTCCATCAGCAGAGTTTTCAGGCACTATTGCAGTTATTGTTGAGGGGTCTCTGTGCTAGACTAGAAAGTGAGCTCTTTGCTGGAAGGGCTATGTTTTGCTCACCACTTCGTCCTGCATACTTAGCACTGTTCAAACACACCAACAGCACTGGGTAAATGCCCAATAACTGAGCAAGTGAGTGAATGAATGAGTGGATGGATGGATGGGTGTGTTGGTGGATGGACAGATGAGTTGTAGATGGGGCTAGATGCTTAAATGAGTTGGTGTATATACAGGTGGGTGAGTGCTTGGTTGGATGGATGAATGGGCTGATGAATGAATTTGTAGATGAATGAGTAGTTTGGTGGATCAACGAATGGGCTAGTAGGTGGATAAGCAGCTGGTTAATGTATGGTGGATGAATGAAGGAAGTACAGATATAATTAGATGGGTTGGTGAATGGGTTAGTACCTGGTGGACTGGTGGAAAGATAGATGAGCTAGCTCATAGGTGAGAGAGTAAACAGATAGGTGGATGGATGGATGGATGAATTACTTGGTGAATAAGAGTGTGCAGGAAGATTAATACTCTTTCTCGTGTCTAATTTGTGCATAAATGTGTTCCACTGCTTCCCCTTGTTAGATTATAATTTCCCTGGTGTGTGTGCTGACAGGCAGGGATCATTTCTCTTATTTCTCCCGGTGCCCAGTCCAGAGCTCAGCCAGGGCAGGGGGCTGCCTGGGTGGCGACAAAGGCTAATTTTCTCCCCTGCTCTCGGTTCCCTCAGGCTCGGAGCAGCTGCCCTGGCTCCCTGGACTCCAGTGCCTTCCTGAGCTCTGATTTCCTCCTTTCTGAAGACCCCAAGCCTAAATTCCCGCCCCCTCCCCCACCCCTCCCCTTCCCCCAGTACCCTGCCCCCCCTAAAGGGCCTGGCCTTGAGCCCTGTCCGCTCCCCCTCTTCCCTTCCATGGCTCTGCCCCCTGCTGTGCTGCAAGAAGAAACTCTCTTCCCTCCCAGATCCTCCTTCCCTACTGTCCCCCCTGCATCAGGAGTGTCCCCACTGCCTGCTCCCACAACCTTCCCTTCCACCCGACAGCCTGGCCCAGGCCCTGCCCCCGCCGCCTTCCCCATGGACCTTCTACCCTCCGGGTATCCAGAGTCCCCATTTGGGCCTCACTTCACAATACCCCAAGATGTGCAGCCCCAAGGCAAGCCCCCCACCCCACCTCCCAGGGCGCGGAAGCCCAGCCCTCCCACCTTGGCCCCTGGCACTGCTGGGGGCAACAGTTCCTGCCTCACACAGCTGCTCACAGCAGGTGAGATAGGAGGGGCCCGGCTGACAGAGGGAGAGCTGGGAAGCAAATGGGGAAGTGGGAAGCCTGTGGGAGCAGAGGGTGAAGGTTGAGGGGCAGGCTCAGCTGGGGGTGGGGACAGGGTGGTGAGGAATTCTTAAATTCCTCACCACCACGGGTCCTGAACCCGGAACGGGGTGTGGGCTACTAGGAGTGGAGAGATGGGATCTTGGGAGATGACCCCAGAGGCCCTCACAGTCTGCCTGTGCACAGCCAAGCCTGAGCAAGCCCTGAAGCCACCTCCTGTGTCCAGTGCCCTCCTGCGGCCCCCAGAGTCCCCGGTAAGATAGCGTGCAATGGGAGTGGGGGGTAGCCTCAGAGCTTCACCCCAACTCTCCACCCTTCTCCACCCCAGCAGGAGACGGTCCCTGAATTCCCCTGCACCTTCTTTCCCCCGACTCCGGCCCCCACACCACCCCGGCCACCTCTGGGCCAAGCCACACTGGCCCCTCCCAGGCCCCTGCTTGTCCCCAAAGTAGAGCGGCTGTCACCCCCAGCACCCATCGGTAAAGAGGGGTTGCAGGGATTGGAGGACGCTAGAGGTTGGAGGGAGGGGAAAGAAGAGGGGGGTTGATGTCTGGGGCCAGGATGAGAGGGACAGGTCAATGGGACCCTCTCCCCTATGTTGGTCTGTCTGTGGGTCTGTCTGTCTGCCACAGGTGGCGAGCGGCGAGTGTCTGGGGAGCTTGACCTGGCCCCGGGCCCAGGGACTCCGAGGGTCCGAGTCTCTACTCCTCAATCCATCCTGAGCAGGGGTCGTCCAGAAAACAAGGTGGCACTATCCCAGCACCCTGATATCTTTTTGCTACCCCTAAGCGCTCCCACACTCCTTCCTAGGCTCACCCCACTTTCTGCACCCCCAAGACTGAGAACCGGCGCATCACACACATCTCTGCAGAGCAGAAGCGGCGCTTCAATATCAAGTTGGGGTTTGACACCCTGCATGGGCTGGTGAGCACGCTCAGCACCCAGCCCAGCCTCAAGGTGAGCCCCCCAACCCAGGCTGGCACCCCCAGAGCCACAGGGCCCTTCATGGACCGTCCACCTAAGACTAAATCCCAGGGCCGTCTAGATGCCCAGTTGCCTCTTCCCGCCCCCAAGTGTCTCAGTGGGTCCCAGCACCTGAGCCCACACTGGCAATGCCCACAGGTCAGCAAAGCCACGACCCTGCAGAAGACAGCGGAGTACATCACCATGCTGCAGCAGGAGCGGGCGGCCTTGCAGGAGGAGGCCCAGCAGCTACGGGACCAGATTGAGGAACTCAACGCTGCCATTAAGTAGGCAGGGACCTGCAGGTGCTGGGGCAAGGGGGGGCCTACTGCCTGACTCAACACCTGACCCTCCCCATGTCCCCAGTCTGTGCCAGCAGCAGCTGCCAGCTACGGGGGTACCCATCACACACCAGCGCTTCGACCAGATGCGAGACATGTTTGATGATTATGTCCGGACCCGAACGCTGCAAAACTGGAAGTTCTGGGTAGTATCCTCACTTGGCCAGCGGCAGGGTGAGTGCTGCAGCCAGACCGGCTTGTGCCTGGCTGCAGGCTCAGCTTCACAGGCCAGGCAGGGTTTCAGAGCTGCTCCAGTTCTACCTGCTCCTTCCAGGCCTTAGAATCTTGGCCAGCAGTGTTGCCAGTGATGGGCTGGACACAGAGGGAAACTGAGGAAGGGGCCTCTGGGTAGGGGGACTGTAACCTCGCCTACAGAAAGCCCCAGGGGCAGTTTGGGACCTAAACTCTGAGCGGCACAGTGGGCTGGGCCTTGGGGAAGACATGGAATCACTAACCCCCTCACCTGGTCAGGCTCTCAACTGAGCCAGGGCAGGAAGCCCAAGGATAGGGGATGGCCCAGCTCAGAAGGGCCATGGAGGAGCTGGGGGAGGGGGCTGAGCGCCGCAGGATGGGAGGGAGGGTGGCTGCAGTGGGGGGTCCTTGAGGTTCAAGGCTTCACAGTAGCCAGGCCTTTTCCCTGGTTGGGCCAGATGCCAGGGCTACACGTGAAGTGGGTGAGGATACTGGCTGGAAAACAGACCTGCTCCTTGACCCGGGCCAGTTCAGCATCCTCATCCGGCCTCTGTTTGAGTCCTTCAATGGAATGGTGTCCACAGCAAGCTTGCAGAGCCTTCGTCAGACCTCACTGGCCTGGCTGGATCAACACTGCTCCCTGCCTGCTCTCCGGCCAAGTACGTGAGCCAGCTGCCTGCCCAGTGGGATGTCTAGGCCTCAGGGCAGAGGGGTGCACTCTGCTCAGACTCCAGGTTCAGCCTGCCTTCAAAATAGCCTAGAGTTTAGCCATCCCACCATGCTCCAGGACACCTACAGACAGCCATGCAAACTAGCATCTCCCCCTACCTCTTTGTCTTTAGCATTCAAGGGCCGGGCCCTAACCCCAAGAGGTGTCTCTCTCTCTCTCTCTTTTCTTAGCTGTCCTGAACTCCCTCCGCCAGCTGAGCACATCTACCAGCATCCTGACGGACCCAGGCTGTATAGCCGAGCAGGCCACACGGGCAGTTACAGAGGGCACCCCTGGCAAACCGCTGTAGTACTGACCAGACCCTGCCATTCACTCAATTGCCTTGGGGCTACTTTCCTTCTTCTTGCCCCAGGCCCTGGCTGTCCTGTTTCCTGAGAGTGAAGCAGGACCCTAGCCTCTTTCTTACCTCCTGGAAGCCAGGAAGAACTGAGTTCCAGTCTCTGCTCTGCCAGTAACTCACACTGTGACCTAGGAGACTCCTGTTCCCTCTCTGTACCTCCATTGTCCAGTCTGCAAAAAGGGGATAGGGAAGCTTCAGCCAGAAGATGACCCCAAGGCCTCAGCAGCTGTGACACTTGGGGCCTAAACTGGCAACTCAGGGAGCTTGAAGGAGGAGGAAACGGGACAATCCTGTTTCCCTGTCATCCTGCCTGCTCCCCAACAGGGAGGGCGAAGGCCTCTGTCTCTGATCAGAGAAACAAAAAAGGAGGTTCCCTCTCTCTGTTCCTCTGGTAACCTGGGGCGCTGCAGGCCTGGGTGGAGGAGGCTGAGTTCTGATCCCAGGAGGGCGCACAACAGGGGAGGTGGCCAAACCAAAGCAGGCATCGTGTGTGTGTGTGTGTGTGTGTGTGTGTGTGTGTGTGTGTGTGTGTGTGTGTGAGTGAATGCATGTGTGCGGGTTTTGTAAAGAATTCTTGACCAATAAAAATTTAAAATGTTGGGGACTGTCGGTGTACCTTACTCTGGGGTGGAGAGTTGCTTGGCAGTGGGCGGTGGCCTTGAAAGGACCTTAGCTTTTCCTCTGAGCTGGGAAGCCACTGGAGGGTTTTGACTAGAGGTGGGACAAGATCAGATGTTCACTTGTGAACAGGATCCCTCTGGGTGCTGAGTTAAGAATAGGCTGTTGTGGGGCAATGGTGGGAGCAGGGCAGCCAGATTTAGACTGTTGCTGTCATCCAGGAGAGCAATGACACACGTCCCAGAAATCCTCCCTCCCTGGCCAGCAGAGGGTTCAGAGAGGCTCGCCACTTTCCAAGTTGGAAGAGGGCAGAGCTAGTGAACCAAGGAGCAAAAGTGACAGGGCCACTCCTCGGAACCACCCACGGGAATGTGCTGCTGCAGAGGGTGGTGACGTCCCCACTGTGCAAAACACCCAAGCAGAGTGGATGGCCGCTTGGTTGGGTTGATCCTTTCGTTAATCCATTTAGCAAAGACTCCCTGAGTGCCGACTGTGAACCAGGTGATGGTCTTGGTTCTTGGGATTCTGTTCACAGCTGCACCCCTCTCCTCCCAGAGCTGACTGTTCAGGCCTGGCAAGTCCGAGTCCTCTCACATCTCAGAACTTCTGGAAGCATTTGCAGGACATAAACACAGTCTTCTGTGACCTTTGCTCTTTCCTCAATCATGTAGGATAATAACAATAACTGCACATCAATCCAGTGTTTACTATGTGCCAAGCACTATTCTAAGTGCTTTATGTATATTAAGTTGCTTAATCCCTACAATACCTATCTTTAAAGGCCTGTCATGAGGATTTCAAAGTAAATATAAGCCCTGGCCCAGTAGCTCAGCTAGAGCATTGTCCCAATATGTCAAGGTGGAGGGTTTGATCCCCTGTCAGGGCACACACCAGAATCAACCAGTGAATGCACAAGTAACGGAACAACAAATCTCTCTCTCTCTCATTCTCTCTCCCCTTCCTTCCCTCTGTCTCCCTCTCTCCCTTCCTCTAAATTAATTTAAAAAATTTAAAAAGCCCTGGCTGGTGTGGCTCAGTGGATTGAGCACTGGCCTGTGAAGCACAGGGTTGCTGGTTTGATTCCCAGTCAGGGCACAAGCCTGGGTTGCGGGCCAGGTCCCCACAACCACACATTCATGTTTCTCTCCTTCTCTTTCTCCCTCCCTTCCCCTCTGTCTAAAAATAAATAAATAAAATCTCTTTAAAAAGTTTTTTTAAGAGTACATATAGGGTCTGGCACAAGTAACACCCCCCTTTTATTACAAAATCATAAGTGTGTAATTCTGTAACATAACAATATCACACTCAAGCACACCAGATGACATTTTAGGTGAAATGTTGAAATTAAAACTATAAATTATTACACCCGTATTATTACCCTATCAACCACACTTAAGCAGGCCTGCCTTCTGCTGGAAATATATATATCTATATATATCTATATATATATCGATATATCTATCTATCTATCTATCTATCTATCTATCTATCTATATATAGAACAACAGTGCCAGGCAAAGAACACTACATGTGTCAGGGTTATCATTATCATCCCCATTTTACAGATGAAAAATTGAGGCACAGAGAGGTTAACTAGCCTCAGGTTGTATGCTTAACAAGGTGCCCACCCAGACTGTCTGACTCTAGTCTCTGCTCTAGCCACTTCTTTTACTGTGCAGTGACAGGTGCACCCAGCCTGTAAGTGCTGTTTGCTGCTGCAGACCACAGCTTGAAGTAGCTCTTTGCAAGGTGAAATCCTGGCAGTCTGCACTGTGTTGTTTTCACCCACTCATAACCCACCAGGAAGGTCTCCCTAAGGCACCCCCTTGATTCTGTTCCCTGCTAGATGCCACCCTCCTTTGAGAGAGTTGTCTTGCTCTCCCTTCTCCCCTCCCACTTACCCCCAGCTGCCTGCCTTTGGGCTCCTCCTCCCACCTTCCCCCCCAGCCTCACCCCTGCACTGGGTCCTTCACCCAGGCCCCTTGACTCCCTCATGGCCAAACCCAATGACCACTCTGCATGCTCTTCTTGTCTTTCCCTAGACCCTCAGACCATCTTCCTGAACCACTCTTTCGAATCCAAAATTTTTGCCAGCCTCTCCTTTCTCTTGCCTGACAGTGTCTTCCTGCTGTGGGAGCCACCTCCTCCACCCACCCCTTTCCCTGGCCCTCTTCCCTCTCACTCTGAAAAGTTCCAGGCAATGCCATACCCTCTGCCTCTCTCCTGAGGACCCTCCACCCTGTATCTGTCTTGCTGTCCCCCCAGAGCTACATAACCACATATTTGACTGCTGCCCTGACCCCTCCCTCTGACAGTTCTACAGCTCCCTTAACCTTGAAGGAGTCAAAACAGAGCTCATCATTCCTGAGACTGTGCCTCATGGTCTTCCCCATCAAATCTGGTCCTCTTCACGTGCTCTACATGCCCAGGAAAGGTGCCACCATTCAGACGCTTGTGCAAGCTGCTTCCATCCTTGGCTCCTTCTCCCCACACGCCACTACTTTACGGTATCTCTTACCAAGGCCTGGCCAGCTGACGTTGTAAGCATCCGTCTCCACGGCCACCACCCTGATCCAACAGAACATTGCCTTTTGCACGAACCTACTTCCTGTGTCTCTTACAGCTGCTTTTCAAACATAAATGTGCATTTAAATAATTGGGGGAGGAGGACTTTTACAAATTTTCATGACCAAGTCCAATGTGAACTAAATTAAATCAGAATCTCTGGTTGTGGGACTTAAGACATCAGTACCTTTTAAGGTGATTCCAATACACAGCCAAGGTAAGAACCACTGTAACAGAGGCTTTGAGCTGCAAATTATATATGTCTGGGATGCAAGTTAGTTTACTCTGGTTCTTAAACTTTAATGTGCATCAGAAATCATTCAGCAACCTTATTAAAATGCAGATTGCCAGGCTCCGGACCTCCAGAGTTTCTGAATCAGCAAGTCTGGGACAGAGTGTAAGATTTTGCATTTCTAATAATGTTGTGTCTGGAACCCCAACTTTAAAAACTACTGCTTAAACCATGATGAAATTTATCATTTCACCTAATACAGGCCAGAGGCAGGGAAGGCTCCAATTACTTCTTTGGCTCCTACGCCCCTCCGATGAGTCCAGGTTTCTGAACAGATGTTCCAGGTGCTTTGTGACTGGGCCCTGCTGCCCCTGCAGCCTCGTTTCTTTCCACAGCATCCCTCCCTTCAATTCCAAGGGGTCTTGAAACTCCAGTGGTTCCTGGGATGCATCCCTCTGCTTTGCCCTTAAAAGACCTGATCAGCCCAGGAGGGAGGAGGCAGGCCTAAACTTTTTAAAATAATTTTTTAATTTTTCAATTTGAGTTGACATACAATATTACATTAGTTTCAGGTGTGTAATCCAATGATTAGACCATTATATAACTTACTAAGTAATCACCCCAATAAATCTAGTACCAGGCTGACACCATAGTTATTAAAATATTATTGACTATATTCCCTATGTTGTACTGGACTATTCTTTTTTTTAATATTTTATTTATTTATTAGAGAGAGGGGAAGGGAAGGAGAAAGAGTGGAAGAGAAACATCAATGTGTGGTTGCCTCTCATGTGTCCCCCACTGGGACCTGGCCTGCAACCCAGGTATGTGCCCTGACTGGGAATCGAACTGACAACCTTTTGCTTCACAGGCCCATGCGCAATGCACTGGGCTACACCAGCCAGGGCCATACTTGACTGTTCTGTAACTAGTCAATTTGTACTTCTTAATTGATTCACCTTTTCACCAATCCCCCAATCCTCCTCCCATCTTCTAAAAACTAGTCCCCCAACCCCCTCTCCCTCAGGCAACCACCAGTTTGCTCCACCTCTGAGTCTGTTTCAACTTCATTTGTTTGTTTTGTTTTTATAGATCCCACACATCACTGAAATCACATGGCACTTGTCTTTTGCTGACTGACTTTTTTCACTGAGCATAATACCCTCTAGGGCCTTCCATGCTGTCACAAATGGTAGAAATTTGCTCTTTTTTTTATGGCTGAGTAATATTTTATTGTATGTATATACCGCAGATTTTTTTTATCCACTTGCCTATTGATAGGCACTTGGGTTGCTTCCATAGCTTGGCTATTGTAAATGATGCTACCATGAACATAGAGGTGTATATATTCTTTAGATTTACTATTGTGGGTTTCTTCAGGTAAAGCCCCGGAAGTGGCATCAGTGGGTCATAAGGAGGCCTAGACTTTGCTGTGTCCCTGTATGCGCCCCTTCCTCCCAAACCCTTTCCTCTGACCCCGTCTGCAGCACTCACTCAGAGAGGCCACCACAGTCACTCCCTTCTGTACAGGAACCAGTTACTTCTTCCTCTGCACCAGGGGTGTCCAACATTTTGGGTCTCTGGGACACACTGGAAGAAGTGTTGTCTTGAGCCACACATTAAATACACAAACACTAATGAAAACTGATGAGAAAAAAAAAGGTCTGTGCATAACTTTTGTGATATCCATCATCACAGATAAGCAAAAAAGTCCTTACATAATAATCCTAATTATGCAACAGCCCTTTCTATACTCTTAAAATTATTGAGCAAGTTCTACATTTGTGATCACTAATGTAGAAAATGTATATGTATCTAAGTTATAAAACTTAGTATGAAACTTAGTAGTAAAACTAAGTAATGTTTTAAGTAAATTTATGATTTTGTGTTAGGCCACACTCATAGCCATCCTGGGCCACATGTAGCCCACAGGTTGCAGGTTGGACGCCCCTGCTCTACACCTTTGCTCACACCTTGTTTCCCACCTAGAATCCCTCCTGGACTATGCTTCACCTGTCTAAACATCCAGCTCTATAGGTACTGCCAGGCCTTGCTACCCCTCAAAAGCCACTGGCTGATCTCCTTCCCTGATCTGTGCAGCTTTGCCAAATCCTGCTTTGTGTTATTACTTACACTTCTGAATGTTGGCCTTGGCTTCTAACTGGGCTTGAGGATAGAACAAGGCCTTCCTTACCATAGCCCAGTGGTGTGGTGGGAGGAGTATGGATTAGGAGTGTTGCAGACACAAGTTTGACTCTGGGCTCTATCCCTCATTTCCTAGTTGAACTTGGGTAAGTTGCTTGACCTCAGCCTAGTTTTTTTCACCTGTTTAACATCATTTCATACCATCTGAAAGGTCTATAAAGATCAACTGAACTCATGATGTGAAAGAATCTTGTATCCCTGACAGAGCTGTACAGAGATAACCCCTACTCTTGCTTCTCTCTGTCCTCCACATCAGTCTATGATTGAAGTCATAGACCGGCATGTGTACCCAGGTTCACTCGTTACCTGTGTGCCCTCCGAGAAGTCACTTAATGAGCACCTCCAGAGCATCGGTCTTCTAATCTGTGGGTTGAGAATGTGAGAAGATTAAGTGAAATGCAAAGCTCTTGGATCAAGAAATACCATGCCGCCCTGGCTGGTACGGCACAGTGGATTGAGTGCTGGCTTGCAAACCAAAAGATTGCTGGTTCGAGTCCCAGTCAGGGCACATGCTAGGCCAGATCTGGAGTTTGGAGCATAAGAGGAAACCAGCCCTGGCTGGTGTGGCTTGGTGGATTGAGCGCAGGCCTGAGAACCAAAGGATTGTGGTTCGATTCCCAGTCAGGGCACATGCCTGGGTTGCAGGCCAGTTCCCAGCAGGGGATGCATGAAGGGCAATCATACATTGATATTCCTCTCCCTAAAAAAAAAGAAAAAGAGGAAACCAGTTGATGTACCTCCCCTGCATGCATTGATGTTTCTCTCCCTCTCTTTCTCCCTCCCTTCCCCTCTCTAAAAAAAAAGTCACATGCAAAATGCTTAATAAATTAAATTCTTAAAAGTACAGCTTTGTCTCTACGTGGTAGAGAAAGTGGTTCTTGGCTAGGCCTACAATTCGAAAAAGCAAATTAAGAACAGTTGGTTAGAGCATCATTCTGATACACAGTTGTGGGTTTGATCCCCAGTCAGGGTAAATACAGGAAACAATGACTGCATAAATAAGTGGAACAACAAATTGATTAAATTGACCTTTCTCTCTCTCCCTCTTCCTCTCTCTCTCTCTAAAATCACTACTAAATAAAAAAAAATTTTTTTTAAACAAATCAAGGTCAGTTGGTTAGAGCATTGTCCTGATACACCAAGGTTGTGGGTTTGGCCCCCAGTCAGGGTACATACAAGAAACAACCAATGAATACATAAATAAGTGGAACAACAAATCGACATTTCTCTGTCTTTCTCTCTCCCCCTTTTTCTCTCTCTAAAATCAATAAACAGAAAATAAGTTTTTTAAAAAAGCAAATTAAAGTGGAAAAGCTCCAGGATGCTCTGAACACTCCCTCCAGCCCTTCCTACCCCAGTGCCCACAGCTCTGTCGACCCACACATGGGACAAAAGGGAAGGAAATGAGGCAGCTCCATTTGCTCTCTGACTAGATCTGCTTCCTCACCAAGGCTGTGGGTGTGGGTGTGTCTGTCTGTCATCTAGTCTCTGCAGCAGTCTCTCACCTCAGACGGCCTTTCTAAAGACTAGAGGGTCTGCATTGTCAGGAGAGGCTCCCTGGTAGGCGTGAAAATATTTGAATCATGAATCTCTGACCCTGGTACTTCCACTTGCTGTGGGTTTCAGGGCTGGGAGGCCCACAGAGCATGCCTGTTCTGGAACTATTCCTTCTCCAGCCAAACAGGTCTCATTCAAATTCATTAGCCTTTCAGAATATCATCTTTTTTGCTGAAATCTGAATAAGCTGTATAGACTGTGTCAATGCCAATTTCCTGGTTTTGCTATTACAATATATTTATGCAAGATGTTACTATTGGAGGAAACTGGGTGAAAGCTATAGGGAAACTTCCCATTCATTTTCAACTCCCTGTTAACTTTTAATTATTTCAAAATAAGAAATGTGTTGTTTAAAAAATCGTCTTTTCAACGTCCTCTCCACTCCCTTGGCCACCCTTAAGTCCAGGCCCTTATCAACCCCCTCTTGGATCCTAGCAAACACCTCCCGGTTTTCTAGAGAAAAGGGGGAAAGAATCATAGATGTGTGGTTGCCTCGCACGTGCCCTGACCGAGAATGGAACCTGCGACTGTGGTTCGTGGGCCGGCACTCAATCCACTGAGACACAGCAGCGTCCATCCTTCTTCGCTGAGGCTGTTCCACGCTCTAACTGCAAGACTACCTTTTCTCTTCTCCATTAATAGCAGCCGCCCCTCTGAATTCCCTGGTACTCAGAAAACTTTCCCCTAAAGGCCAGGCCCCGCCCCTTGGGACCCTCAAACGGGCAGGACCCGCCCATCCAAAGGCTGTAACGGTTAGGCCCCGCCCCACTTGCGTCCGTGCGTCTCCCCGCCAAGACGTGCAGGCGCCTGCGTAGCCTGAGGCTGAGGTGGCAGCAGCCAAGCCAACATGGAACTACCACAGATGCCGGAGCTCATGGGTCTGTCGCTGTTGCTCGGGCTGCTGGCCCTGATGGCGACGGCGGCAGTAGCGCGGGGGTGGCTACGCGCAGAGGAGGAGATAAGCAGCCGGTCGGCCGGTTAGTGGGGCCATGGCGAGCAGGGGTAACCCGCGGGGACCTCGCCTCCGACCCTCAGTCTGGGCCCTCGGGGGTGCCGGGTCCCTCTGGGCCTCAGTTTCTTCTCGTGTGGAATGAGCTTCGCTTTCCGACGAGAGGTGCTGCCAGGGCGGCTTGTGGCGCCCCTCAGGAAGACTCTTTAGAACCTGGGTCCCACTCTGCGGCTTCCTCCGTGCCACTTTGCCTTTTGAGTCTCAGCTTTTCTCCGGGGTTGCTGCGAGGTGGCTCCTAAACTCCCCAGCGCGCTATTTGTTCGTTATTTTATGAAAATGGACGGGGAGGTGAGGGAATGACGGACCGACATTCACTTGTGAGCACTCTGACTGTCTCCTTGATTAATATTGTGTATCTACTATCTTTATAGGGGTCTTTTCTTTTGAGGAGTCCACTTCGGGGTAATACAGAAGCACGTCTAAAAGTATTAGCGAAAAAATACCGTGTAATATGTTTTCTAGAAGGGGTCAGTCCTAGAAACAGGAAACCCTGTGGTGGGAGTGGCCAGGCCTGCTTTTTTGGTAGTGGTGGTGGGGAGTGCGTGTCTAGAAAACCTTCACTGATTGTAGGCAACACATGAGATGCGGTCTTAAAGCATAGATGTGTAAGAGTTTGCCAGGAGGCCAAGGAAGGAAGAACATTCTTGGCAGAGGCAACATGCTCAAGGCAGGGAGCCCTCAACATCATTTGATATGACTTTAGTGGGAGGGGAGAGACTACGGGGGCGAAGGTGGAGGTGGTTAGACAAGGCTGGCCAGCTATCAGAGGGCAGATTGTGGCCATCTTTGTACTCGGGTCTCAGGAGTATTTTGCCTGCAGGAATTGAGGAGTGTATGCAGTGATCTAATACCTGCAGACTTTGTGCCTGGTCTGATTCTCAATTAAATTAGTTATTTTGTGCAAAAGTGACCTGCACCATTTCTGGGGCAGGGTAACTCAGTGTGTGGCAACTGCCTCTCATTCCTAAGTTTTCTCTGAGTCCTCTGGGTCTTTAATGCTTGTTTTGGGTGCTCTACTTGTCATTTTGTGTATATTATCAAATTCTCACAACTTTAAGGAAACCAAGGCCCAAAGCAGTTAAGTAACTTTCCCAAGATTGGGGCTGCCTGGTTCAGTTGTGCACATTATTCTCTGTGTAGGGATATCTGACCAAGGATCTGTACTCTGGCCATGCTGTGTGCCCACTGAGATGTACCAGCCCAGACAGGGCACCTTTTCTAATTTGCACTGAGGTGCTGTATGGACTAACAGCAGGCAGCCTCCTCAAGATCACAATCCAAATCCAAGTCTGATTCCAGAGCTTCTTTTTTTGCCTGCATCTCTCTTAAGGACAGAGTCCACATCTGGTCATCTCTTGTTGCTCTTCTCAGTGCCTGGCCAACTATAGGGGGTGAGTAAATGTTTATTGAGTGAGTAATGAAATGGATGAATGATACGGCCCTTCCTTATAGGCCAAAAAGCAAATGGACTCCCACTTGACAAGTCCTCGAAATCGAAGAAGCAGAAACAGCAACAGCGTATTCGCAAGGAGAAGCCTCAACAACACAACTTCACCCACCGCCTCCTGGCTGCAGCCCTGAAGGTACATACATTGGTACCATGCACAACACACATACAAAGACTTAAACCCCTACACAGACTTTTCCTTTGTAGTATTCTTTGCATATTACAGACCCCTTGGTCTCTGACCAAAGTCAGCCTGGATTCCCCATTCTATCCCTTCTCACCACATCCCATTAGCACCTTGCTATTAATCCAGGCAACTGGGCCCTGGAGTCATGGCTGCACATCAGCATTCCCCATCTGCCCAGAGGGTTCCTATTCATATGTGCAACCTTTCCCCCTAGAGCCACAGTGGGAACATATCTTGCATGGACTTTAGCAGCAATGGCAAATACCTGGCCACCTGTGCAGATGATCGAACCGTCCGCATCTGGAGCACAAAGGACTTTCCACAGCGGGAGCACCGCAGCATGAGAGCCAATGTGGAGCTGGACCATGCCACACTGGTGCGCTTCAGCCCTGACTGCAGGTGGGAAAGGATGGAGCCTTAGGTTTGCCTGTAGAAGCCTAGCCTGAGGCTTATGGCCTTCCCATACATGGTTTGGCATAGTGAGGGGGGACTCAGGGTTCCCCTTGGGGTAGCAGAAAGAGAGCATCCAGACAGATCGAGCACTGCCTGGGGCTCCCTAGAGGACTAGGCAGTTATATGGCAAGGAAATAACTTGGGAAGTACCAAAGTCTGGCTTCCAGATTAGTCTTGGAAGCTATAATGATTTTCTAAGCCCTAGAAAGAAATTAAAGGAATGAAAACTCTTAGAGTTCTATCTAGTGGGGAGTTTAGATTTTGAACCAAGGGGTTAAGTTATAACACTAGACTGTGGGGCATGAGGGGAGATCTTGATTTTTCCTTCAAATCTGTTATAGTGTAGGACCTGGCTCACATAGGGTCCATGTTCAAATGAGTGTGTGACTTACTTGTCTTTAGAGCCTTCCTTGTCTGGCTGGCCAATGGAGAAACCCTCCGTGTCTTCAAGATGAGCAAGCGAGAGGATGGTGGATATACCTTCACGGCCACCCCAGAGGACTTTCCTAAAAAGCACAAGGCGCCTGTCATCAACATTGGCATTGCTGACACAGGTAAGAGGCATTCAGAGGGTGGAACTTGCCTAAGGCAGGAGGGAATGGCTCTAGTTATAAATGCTGAATGAGTTAATGTTGCCTCTCAGCATTTTGCTCAGCCTCAGCATGGTAAAGGAACTCTAGCTCTGTGTTTCCTTGGAGTCTGGGAACCATAGTAAATCCCCAAGTAAGGCAAGTAAGAGCCACATTCTTCAGTAGTCTTTATCTGCGTTGACCCTTGGCCCGGGAGGGGAGCATGGACACTTTGGGCAGCAGTGGATTTCATACGTGTTTCAATGAAGATTGATAGTTGGTCAGGTAATTGACCTCAGCTTATGTCACTCCCCTCACTCCTCAGGAAAGTTCATCATGACTGCTTCCAGTGACACAATTATCCTCATTTGGAATCTGAAAGGTCAGGTGTTGTCTACTATTAACACCAACCAGATGAACAATACACATGCTGCTATATCCCCTTGTAGCAGGTGAGGAAGGAGGGACTTTGGCATCTGGGATGTGTAGAGGTTGGGGCTGGGGGCTAGTGAACCAGCTACAGATAGTGGAGAGAGCATACAGTGTGGGATCAGGACACCTAGATTTAAGTCCTTAGTTTCTATTTCTTCATCTATAGTTTTCAAAAGGTTGAGTTGGGGTATTATGTATTTTATAGCATAGCTTTGTGGATGAACTGAGATCATGTGTATAAAAGCACTTTTAAAAGATGGTACCAATTAGATATAAGATGAAATTTCTTAAGGAAGAAGCTTAATAGGTTTGTAGAAATAAGATGCCCTTAAAATTAAGTTTTAAAGGAACCTGGATTGTATGACAGGTTTGTGGCCTCATGTGGCTTCACCCCAGATGTCAAAGTTTGGGAAGTTTGCTTTGGGAAAAAAGGTGAATTCCAAGAGGTTGTACGAGCCTTCGAACTGAAGGGCCACTCAGCAGCTGTCCACTTCTTTGCCTTCTCCAATGACTCTCGAAGGTGAGTGAATTCTCTGATTTCTTACCAATGGCTCTCAGCCCCTCTTGGTAACCAGAGTCTTTCTGCCTGTCTCTGTAGTAGCCCTGAACTGGGTGGGGTGCCTGACCCTTAGCAGGAAGTAGACATAGTAGTAGTGGAGTTGGCTTCCTAGTTGGAGCCCTTAGTGCTGTCCCAGTGCCCTCTCCTCCAGGTGTGTTGACGCTAGAGCTGTGATTTTTCTATGCTGCAGGATGGCCTCTGTCTCCAAGGATGGTACATGGAAACTGTGGGACACAGATGTGGAATACAAGAAGCAGCAGGACCCCTACTTGCTGAGGACAGGTCGCTTTGAAGAGGCAAGCAGCATGCCATGCCGCCTGGCACTCTCCCCTGATGCCCAGGTCTTGGCCTTAGCCAGTGGCAGCAGTATTCATCTCTACAATACCCGGCGGGGTGAGAAGGAGGAATGCTTTGAGCAGGTCCATGGGGAGTATATCACTGACTTGTCCTTTGACATCACTGGCCGGCTTCTGGCCTCCTGTGGGGACCGGGCAGTGCGGCTGTTCCATAACACCCCTGGCCACCGGGCAGTAGTAGAGGAAATGCAGGGCCTCCTGAAGCGGGCCTCCAATGAGAGCACCCGTCAGAGGCTGCAGCAGCAGTTGACCCAGGCCCAGGAAGCCCTGAAGAGCCTGGGTGCCTTGAAGAAATGACTCTAAGAGGGTGCAGCAGGGAGGATCTGGCCTGCTGCTGCCACCACTGCTGCTACTTTCCTTCCCAGGTACTCCCCAACTGGAAACCTTTTGAAAGGAGTATCATGATTTTTTTTTTAATGGTGACCCCTCCTTTTTCCCATTGAATCTGTTCTTACTACTTAGATCCTTTGCTTCTTGCTGGTCGTGACTCCTGGCCTGACTTGACCTCCCGGGGTAATGACTAGGGTGTTTTTTCCTGGGCCTAAGGGGTGGAATCTCTTTACTGGGCACTGAGAAGAGTGGTAAATAGAAGAGAAGGGGAGCATGGTCTTTGACCTTGTGGCAGCACACCCCAATACCCAGAGAAGTTTAAAATGTGGAAGCAAAATCTAAAGAATGCTCAAGTATTAACCAGCAGTGTTGCAGGGCTGGGAGACTGGGATGTCTTACAAATACATGACTGTGGTATGGGTGAGGAAAAGGCTAGTCTGAATCCAGGTAGAGTAGATAGCACTATTAAAAAGTAAGGGATTTCATTGTGCCACAATTATTTGTAAAATGAAGAATAATCTTTTGACCTCCTCAGAAAGGTGTTGTGGGGATATGAGAGTAAAAAGTCCCTAGATTTGAAAGAAAAGTAGAAAAGAGTAGTATCTGTTATCCAGTATCATTTATTGACTACTGGGTAAAAGAGGGTCTCGAACACTGTAGTCTGAAATTAAATTAGAAAGGAAAAAACACATCTGTTGGGAAGGTGAAATTTCTGGGATCATACATTTCATCTCTGGTACTGCTTTAAGTTGTGTGGAGGAATCGTAGAATCCACAATGAAGTCTTCTCTTTCACGAGGTTATATCTTGTTGGAGGGTACCCCTTTTTAGTCCATTAAACATTTGAATACCCAGCCTGCCCACCACAGCTCAAGGCAAGACATGATCTCTGCCATCAAAGATGGCTGGTAGGAGAGTGGTGCACGTGTCCTTTAAGTGCTTAATATTTACTATTAAGTGCTTTTTGTTAGTTTATTCATAGCTGTAGAAGGCCCTTATAAAAGTCCAGGTAAGAGAATTGAACCTGGATAAGAGGCAGTGGAGATGAAGCTGAAGTTGAAGGGATAGATTTGGTAAGAGATTAGGTATTTAGAAGTTTGAATGTTTGGATTGGTGGACTATTTGGATGTGGGAGATAAAGGAAATGAATCTAGGAAGACTTGGGTCTAGGTAAAATTTATTCATCCAAAATCACATTCTTATTTCCTTTCTTTAAAATGGGGACCTCCTCCCTTACCCCAAGTTCACATAAATGTCTGAACAAGCCACAGCCTTAAGAGTTATCTTTAATTACTCCCTTTCTTCATTCCCTCCGCCCCACTACTCCTACTACCATCCACTTCACCAAAAATTTTTGGTTATACTCTTGTATTTATATCCTAAATTTGCTACTGCTTTCCATTTTTTCTGTTACCATCCTCGTCCTAGCCACTGTCATCTACTGGATAATACAGCTTCCTTGTTGGTTTCCTTCTTTTTTTGCTTCATTAAATCACTGTCCATATAGCAGAGTGATCTTCTGAAATGTAAACAAGATCACATTGCTCCCCAGTTAAAACCCTCCAAAGGTTTCCCATCACACTTGGAAGAAAATCCAGAATGCTCATCATTGCCCTCAGAGTCATAAGTAATCTGGCTTCTTCCTTGTGTGTGCTTTTTACTACTCTCCCAATCACCCCAACCTTGCTGTTCCTCAGCCAAGCCAAGTTATTTCCAGCCTCAAGGGGGATTTGTGCCTATGTTCTTCCCTCTGCTTGGAAGCAGTTTTCTTTTCTGTTGGCTGAGTTGTCGTGCTTGTCACAATTCAGGTCTCAGTTTCAGTTAACACTTCAGAGAGACGGTCCCTAACCACCCAATTTGAAGTAGCCCTTTCCACCAATCACATCACAACACATCCATCATATTAGTGCATTTTATTTATTTTGTATTTCATAGTGCTATCCGAAATTATCTTGTTTGGATATATTTGCTTCAGGGGTTTCAGTATAAATGCTTATGGATGTCAAGTGGGTAATGTAAATGCACGAATTGGGTGTCTTCTGGGTGTAAGACAATAGGAAATAGTAGGGACTGAAGTGATCTCTAGAGGGCATGTATCCTGGGTAAGGGGCAGGGTTGGCTGCCACTTATTCAGAATCCAGCAGAAGTTGCCGGATTCAGAGAAGCTAAAAGTTGGCAGTTTGTTATTTAAAAAAAATTAAGCACTGTGTGGACCAAACAAAACACTAATGTGGGCCAGATGTAGCCCACCAGTTCTCTTAATTGGCAGCTTCTGGAATGTTCATTAACCCACTGGAATGTGAGATCCACAAAGGCAGAATCTCTGTCTTTGTGGATCTCACAAATTCTGATTTGCTCTATCCCAAGCACAATACCTGGGACAGAAAAAGCCCTCAATAAATGAACTCAAACCAGTGCATTTGACAGGAAGTTCAGTACCCTCTGTGAATATCCTCCCATTCTCGCTTTCCACTGTGGTTTTATGTTCCCAATAACAGATTTCTGATTGGTAATGCTATGCACATGGGTCCTGGTGAATATTAGCTTTCTGATTGTCAGAATAATGAGACTAAAACTCTTCTTTACATATCTGCTTGGCACTGGCATTCCTCACTGTGAAGTGTTGAGTTACTGAAGTCAGAAGTCTTCCGTTTTGGTTTCAGCTGGATCACGGACTGATTTGAGATCTTGAGCAGATAGACCACTGACTACTCTGAGTTTGTTTCCTTATCTGTAAAATGGGACTAAATCCTGTCCCTGTGTTTCTGATGAGCTGAATGAAAGCACTACAAAAAAAGTGGTTACAGAGACTTCATGAGGACAGAAAGCTCCTTTCACTAAAAATGAGCCTGCTTCTCTTGTAAGCACGGGGAAGCTATCTGGATATTAATGTAGAACAGAGACTGCTGTGTTATTTTGATCAAAAATCCTTGTGTATGAAGGCAGCATAATATTTTAATATTACTATTCAACTTATGTGGGTTTGAAATTTTTCAAAATAAAAAGTTGGAGAAATGTTTTAAATGGTGGTATATAGTTTATTTTATCAGTTATCAAAAATAAAAATATTTAAACTACAGTTTTCATCAAGGTAATTATATTCATATTTAAATGATTATTCTGTAATTAGAGATTATAGGAAGTTAGTAGGAAGCACATACTAATGTGATGAGTTATCAGTGATGCTGGGTTATTTCATTTAGTGCTAGATAGACCCAACACTGTCCTAAATTGGCCTCATATCTAGGAACTTAATAATTTGGAGATTCATGTACTCCTCTAAAAAATTCCAAGAATAGGGATCTTTCTTGTGAGAACGGCTTGGTTTCAGCCCACAGCTCTTCAGGTAGAAGCCCACAGACGGACACAGGTTTGTAGCCACAGCAACTGAAAGCATGATTCATACACACAAAATCGTGAATGTCTTCTGAGATTGTGACTGCATTTCCAAGTCTTCATTTCAGGCTACAAACTTCCAGAGCTCAGGGTGGTTAGAAAGTGAGTGTGGTTTCTACTTGCTTTCTATTCAGTATGCAAACCCAATGTGAGCCTATCTGCATTTTCTTGATTACGTTAATACTGGCTAACATTGAGTGCTAAGCATTTAATCCTTACCAACTTGCTACTGGTTTTGCCTCAGCCATTCTCCCTGTAACCACATGTTTTTATTTGGTGAACTACCACTTCCCTGACTCGTGATCCATATGATTTACAGAGGATAGACCCAGATGCTCCATAGTGGAAGTATGATGAATCAGTAGATCCCTGGACATGACCAGAACTTCAGAAAAGTGAAAATATCTTTCATTTTCTGCTGGGATTGCTTAGTAAGTAAGATGTAAGCTTGTTATGTGTAGTCCTGTCTGAGAATGAAGCTAACACAGGAAAAGAGGGCCAAAGATGTAGAGAGATCACATGCTGATGATGCTGTTTAGACTGGCAGATTCAGGCAAGCCTGAGGTTTCCACCAGTAGAGTTGTCAGTTACAAAATAGTAAGTTACTGTAGATGATTAAGTCAATTTGAATCTGGATACTCGAAACCAAAAAAGCTTTAACATTAATATTATTAGTAAATTGTCCGAGGCATATAATAAATGGCATGCCCTGATAGTTAAGTTTAGGCCGGTCTGGTACTAAGTTACATACTTCTAACTACCAGGTCCATCCCCAAGAATACAAATGGAGGCCCATATGCACATCTTAATATCTAAACGTTATAACTCAAACTAAGCTCAAATATGCTCTATCCTATCTTGACAGGTACAACATCCCAGAAGGCCAAGCATGCACTTTTATAAAAATCAGTAAGATCATGACATGATAATATGGAAAGAATAGTAACCTCTCATTATATATATTTTCCCAGCTGATTCAGAGCAGCTGTTATGAGGGATCAGTTATCCCTATATTGCAGATGAAAAACTGAGGCTTTGGAGGTTAAGTGGCAAGCAAAAACTCAACCCTGGGACTGAGTATAGAGTTCAAGCTTGTTCTTGGAGTTCCCTGACACTGACTCTGACCTTGTCTTCAGCGGTAGGTTCCTTGAGGGCAGGGACTTTATGGTCTTAGGAGTTCGTGCTACACCTCTTTTTATCCCTAGTGCACCACATAAGTGGGCACACAGTAGGTACTTCATATTTGTTGGTAAACGAATGTAGTTATTGCTCAATAGTAAATGAGATCCCTATCACCACCCCTTCCTCATCCACCATGCAACTGTGCTGCCAATAGAAATTCCATTACTTTCTGGGGTCACTGTGTTTTGTGAGTTCACACAATGTAGCATGTGACTCCCAAGAACTAATGGCTCCTGAGCAAGAAGATAACATTAAGACGCAGAACTGAAAGACCAATCCCTGGGGTTAGGAGCCTACAGCCCCGAGCACCTGCTAGTACTTCAGCTCACTTCCATCACAACCAGATGATTTGAACTCTCCACATAGGCAAGAATGTCAACAGCTACAAAGCAGCATTCATGCCCGTACATAAGGGATGAGGTGAGGGTATCTACAGTTCATCAGACCCCTAAGACCTCACTCCCCTGGTCTCTCCAAGACTTCCCGGGAACCCTGGAACCCAGAGCCATGGTCTCCCCATGTAGAGATTCCAGGGTGTCAGCTGATGGGATCAATGAGGAACATCTAGAATCCATTATGATGTTGCACGGTCTCTCTTGCAATTACATGAAGCTATGTGTTGAGTCCTAGAATGTGTGCAGAGGTGATCAGTTTAATCTGGGACTGCCTCTCCAACCCATCCTGTAGTTCTCTATGCTCTCTCTTTTCTCTGCTAGCTGAGAGCAGAGGATTCAGTGGAGATTGCTGATGCTCTATCAGGGGCGTCCAACTCGTGGCCTACGGGCCGCCATACGTGGCCCAGGATGGCTATGAGTGGGACCCAACACAAAATTGTAAGTTTACTTAAAACCTTTTTTTTGTGCTCATCAGTTTTTGTGTTTGTGTATTTAATGTGTGACCCAGAGACACCAGCATGAATGAACCAATAGATGGAGGGGGAGCTTGGGCCCTGCATTGTATTGTGACCATGCACAAGAAATAAATTTATACTGTATTAAAACCATGGAATGTGTGGGATCATTTGTTACAGCAGCCAGCCTATCCTAACTATTACACTTAGTACAGAATATCTCTTCACTTAACCTATGAATGTGATTTATAATAAGAAATACCTATTTTGGTCTTTTCCCATGATTTCTGACTCAGCTTCCATAACCCTTGTAATTTCCTAAGAGATTAGAGCAATAGGGGCAACTTAAAAAAAAAAAGATTTTATTTATTTATCTTTAGAGGGGAAGGGAAGGAGAGAGGGAGAGAAATATCAGTGTATGGTTGCCTCTCATGCGTCCCCTGCCGGGAACTGGCCTGCAACCCAGGCATGTGCCCTGACTGGGAATCCAACTGCGATCCTTTGGATCGCAGGCCCGCACTCAATCCACTGAGCCACACCAACCAGGGCTAGGGGAAACTTTTAAAGTAATATTTGGTTTTGACTTCAGAAATATCTCCAGAGAGGTGAAATGGGTTTGTATTGTTATTCAAACAAGCTGAATTATATTAATTCTGTGAATTCGGTGACAGCTTGCTGCCAAGAGAACCAACCAGGTAATTATAGTGTTGGAACTTCCAGTCCCATTCTTCCCTTCTTCCAAGGAGGGGAGAGGGGCTGGAGATAAACTTAATCACCAAAGTAAATGATTTAATTAATAATGCTTACATAAAGAAGTCTTCATAAAAAGCCCTAAGTAGTTCTAAGCTCTACAGGGAGGCTGAATATGTGGAGATGCTAGAAGGGTGGCTACGTCCAGAGAAGGCATGGGAGCTCCGTGCCATTTCCCCCATCCCTTGCCCTATGCATCTCATTCCATCTGGCTGTCCTGAGTTGTCTTCTTTTAAAACAAACTGGTAATCTAGTAAGTAAACTGTTTTCCTGAGTTCTGTGAGCCAATCTAGCAATTCAATAGAACCCGAGGAGGAAGTTGTGGGAACCTCCAATTTACAGCCTGTGGTTGAGAATCACAGGGGACAACCTGGATTCTCCATTGGCTCTGAAGTGAGGATGGGAGAGACAGTCTTGTGGGACTGAGCCCTTGACCTATGGGATCTGATCCTTACTTCAGGTAGGTAGTGTCAGAACTGAATTAAATTATAGGACACCCATGGTGACTGGAATTGAGAACACTAGAGGAAGAAGCAGGAGTGTTTTTCCTGAGCAAGCTCTGAGTTTCGGGTACAGGAACCAGCTAGTGTGGCAGACAGCTTTCTGTAAATCTGAGCTATGAGATCCAGATTTACTCCACCCCACTCCTCCAATTGTTACACCTCTTCTAATTCAAAGTTACCCTTGCTGAGTCTACAGGCAGCTGGAATAGGCACAAGACCACAGAACCAAAAGCCAGAAGTCTGGGGTTCTATCCTGGCTCTGCCTCAAACAGGTTGCTCTTGAAAACTGTGGTAAATAGAAGTGAAAGCCAACTAACTGTGAAGTATTAAAAACCTGTTACCTCTCTGCACAAATCTGGCTTCCCATTTGGGGAAAAGTAGGAGGCATAGCCCAGGTGGTCTTATTCAGTCTTTGGCTGGTACCCTCACAGAATTATACCTGCCTCCAGGAATCTCTCCCTTCCCTGTGATGTCCAGTACTTGGGGAATGTATGTGGGGGGAGGACTTTAGGAATTCTTTCCCCATTTAAGCCTATACTGAGATAAAATGTCCTTCCCTTAGTTCCTAGTCTGGGAACCTGGGATGTCAGGAACCTCCTGCTTTGCTCTCAGGGGTGCCCCACATTTCTATTAACTTCTCAGCCTCTTCCTGCTTTCCACTTTTGAGGAGTTCTCACACACACATATCTTTTCTTTTTTAATCAAGGAGAACTTGGGGACCAAAGGGTCCAGGTGCTCATCTTACAGAATAGAGGCTCAGACCATGGGAGTTATTTGCCTAAGGTCATTCAGCAAGTTGTTGCGCAATGGAGAACAACACTTGGGCCTTCTCTCAGCTTAGCTAGACTATCTCCTCTCCTGCTGCAGTGGGCATAGCTCTAAGGTACTCTTCATGACTCCTGCATTCGGTGTTCATGCTTCTATCTAATCCCCTCCCTTTAAATGTGGGTAGGACCTGTGACTTGCTTCAGACCAATAGAATCTGCCAAAGAGGATGGGATGTCACTGGTGATCACATGACATTATATAAGACTTCTTGTTAGCAGACTCTCTCCCTTGCTGGCTTGTAAGAGGGTCAGTGGAAGGGCTATGTGGGCAGCCTGTAGAAGTTGAGGGCTGAAGCCTTTAGTCTTACAGGTTCAAGGAGTAAATTCTGCCAACAACCAGAGTGAGTCTGGAAGTGGGTCCCTCACCAATCAAGCCTGCACATGAGAACTGAGCCCTGGTTGACGTTGATGGTAAGCCATATTTGGGATCCTGACCCACAGAAACTAACGTTATTAGATGTGTGCTGTTTTGAGCCACTAAGTTTGTAACAGTTTATTATGGAGTATAGAAAATTAATATCCTGGACTTCTGGTCAAGATAGAAGCATAGGCAGACATGGCTTGCTTCTTTGCACAACTGGATCACAATTACAACTAAAATCATCATTCAGAGCCATCGGAAATCAAGTTGAATGTAAGTCTGACAACCATGGAATTAAATAAACCACATCCATCCAGATTGGTAGGAGGGGCGTAGATGTGGAATAGACCAGTCCCACACCCAAGTGTGGTAGATAAAAATTCAGGAGGGATGATGTCTCAGGAGCAAAGAGTACCAGACCCCCCAGCCCAGGGTTCCAGTGCCAGGACAGTAAGTCCCCACAACTTTTGGCTGCAAACTGGTGGGGATTGTGTCAGTGGAAGAAACTGCTGGAGCCCCAAGCAGTTCCTCTTAAAGAACCCACACATGGACTCACTCATTCAAAACTACTCCCTCTGAGCTCCAGCACTACAGTAGCAGCTTGAAAGGCGCCAGTCCTATATAGGGTGAGACTTAAGTGTCTGGCATCAAGGTGAGCAGAGGCCATTGTCCCTTTTCTACTGCACCCCCGCCCCCCAACTGGCAAGCTGGTGCCATATCTGAGACTCCATCAACCTGGCTAACACTGTTTGACCTGCCTTGGAGATTCCCAGACTCCGCCCCACCCAGCTTACAGCCCACCCAAACTGCTTTTCCACAAGAATGGCTGATTTGGCTAATGCTTCACAACTTTGTAAATCCTATCAAACAAGCAACAGCTGGCCTCAGTGAGCCCCAGGCCTAGCACTAGCAGCAGCCAGCTTAGATTCACAGCTTGGATTTGCCTGGGAATCTCTAAGCCCAGCACAACTAGTAGCCATTTCAGATATTGCTTTATAGCTCAGGCAGGGTGGCCCTGGGCAAAACATAGGTGGGGGCTGACCTTAGCCTGCAGCACCCAGAAAACCCCAGGGCCAGCACACCCAGTGGACAACTATAGACCACACCAATGTACCACCACCCTGCCTCTGCACAGCTGAAACTCCATGGAGGGCAGAGGTTGGTGGTAAGTGGTCACAGCCAGTCCTTGTAGCTGACTGGCCTGGGTAAATCCCTCCCGTTGAATTTCTGGCCAAGATGGAGGCGTAGGTAGATACACTGTGCCGCCTCACACAACCAAAAGAAGGACAACAGTAAATTTAAAAACAAAAACAACCAGAACTGCCAGAAAATAGAACTACATGGAAGTCCAACAACCAAGGAGTTGAAGAAGAAACATTCATCCAGACCAGTAGGAGGGGCAGAGATGAGCAGCCAGGGTGGAGAGTACATGGGGCGATGTAGTGGCTAGAGGACTGGGGCAGGTGGAGGCGGCTGGCTGACCAGGTGTTCCCACATTTGTGTGCAGGTAAACTGAAGGAACAACTGGAAAGCAAGGCATACCACACAACCCAGGGTTTCAGCATGGGGAAATAAAAGCCTCAAAACCTCTTACTGAAAAAACCTGAGGGGGTTGTAGCGGTGGGAGAAACTGCAGCCTCACAGGAGAGTTTGTTGGAGAGACTCACAGAGTTCTAGAATGTACACAAAACCAACAACCTGAATATCAGCACCAGAAGGGCCCAATTTGCTTGTGGGAAGCAGGGCAAGTGACTGAAAGCCAGTGAAGAACAGAGCAAGCGGCATCATACCCTTCCCGACCTCTTTCCCACATACAGCTCCACAACGCAACAACATGGGTTGCCCCACTTTGTTGAGTACCTAAGGCTCCCTCCCTTACTACATAACAGGCGAGCCAAGACAAAAAAAATATGACCCAAAAGAAAGAACAGATCGAAGTTCCAGAAAAAATACAAGTAAGTGGTGAAGAGATAGCCAACCTATCAGATGCACAGTTCAAAACACTGGTAGTCAGGATGCTCACAGAAATGGTTAAGTATGGTCACAAAATACAAGGAAAAGTGAAGGCTATGCAAAGTGAAGTAAAGCAAAATGTACAGGGAACCAACAGTGAAGGGAAGGAAACCGGGACTCAAATCAATGATTTGGAGCAGAAGGAAGAAGTAAACATTCAACCAGAACAGAATGAAGAAACAAGAATTCAAAAAAATGAGGAAAGACCTAGGAATCTCTGGGACAACTTTAAACCTTTCAACATCTGAATCACAGGGATGACAAAAGAAGATGAGGAAGACCAAGAGATTGAAAACTTATTTGAAAACATAATGAAGGAGAACTCCCCAATCTGACAAAGGAAATAGACTTCCAGGAAGTCCAGGAAGCTCAGAGAATCCCAAAGAAGTTGGACTCAAGGAAGCACACACTGAGACACATCATAATTTACATTACCCAAAATTAAAGATGAGGAGAGAATCTTGAAAGCAGCAAGAGAAAAGGAGACAGTTATCTACAAAGGAGTTCCCATAAGACTGTCAGCTGATTACTCAACAGAAACCTCCCAAGCAAGAAGGGGCTGGAAAGAAGTATTCCAAGTCATGAAAGGTAAGGACCTACATCCAAGATTACTCTATCCAGCAAAGATATCATTTAGAATGGAAGGGCAGATAAAGTGCTTCCCAGATAAGGTCAAGTTCAAGGAGGTGATCATCACCGAGCCCTTATTATATGAAATGTTAAAGGGAATTATCTATAAAAAAGAAGATAAAGAATATGAACAGTAAAGTGATAACAAACTGACAACTTTCAACAACTGAACCTAAAAAACCAAAAACTAAAACCAACTAAGCAAACTACTAGAACAGGAACAGAATCACAGAAATGGAGATCACATGGAGGGTTATCAGTGGGGAGGAGTAGTGAGGAGAATGGGGGAAAAGGTACAGGAAATAAGAAGTATAAGTGATAGGTACAAAATAGACAGGGGAAGGTTAAGAATTGTACAGGAAGTCGCCCTGGCTGGTGTGGCTCACCAGATTGAGTGCAGGCCTGTGAACCAAAGGATCGAAAGTTTGATGATTCCTAGTCAGGGCACATGCCTGGGTTTTGGGCCGGGTCCCCAGTTGAGGGCATGCGAGAGGCAACGGATCAATGTATCTCTCACACATTGATGTTTCTCTCCGTCCTCTTTCTCCCTCCCCTCCCCTCTCTCTAAAAATAAATATATAAAAAAAAAGATTTGTATAGGAAATGGAGATGCCAAAGAACTTACATGTATGACCCATGGACATGAACCAAGGGGGTGGAATGTGGGTGGGAGGAGGGGTGATGCAGGGCAGAGGGGAATAAAGGGGGAAAATGGGACAACTGTAATAGCACCATCAATAAAATATATTAAATAAATCCCTCTCATTGATCTGCCAACAGTAATCAAGGCTCAACTACAAGAGGAGAGTGTACTCAGCACACATGAAGGGCACATCTTGAGTACCCAGTTTGGGTGATAGGGGAGACTGTGCCACTGGACCCTACAGGACACCTACTACATTAGGCTACACTACCAAGACATGGAGTCAAAGCAGCTCTATGTCATACAGAAAAACAAACACAGGGAGGCTGCCAAAATTAGGTGACAAAGAAACATGGCTCAAATGAAAGGATAGATCAAAACTCCAGAAAAAGAGTTAAATGAAATGGAGATGAGCAATCTATCTGATGCAGAGTTCAAAACATTGGTTATCAAGATGCTCAAAGAACTTAGCGAAGACCTCAACATAAAAACAACCCAGTCAGAAACAAAGGATACACTAATTGAAATAAAGAACCATTTACAGGGAAATAACAATGGAGTGGATGAAGCTGAGAATCAATGATTTGGAACATAAGAAAGCAAAAACGAACAATCAACCAAAAAACAAAACAAAACAAAACAAAAACCAATCCCTCAGAACAACAAGAAGAAAAAAGGAATAAAAAAATGAGGATAGTATTAAGCAGCCTCTGGGATGACTTTAGGAGGTCTGCCATTCACATCATAGGGGTGCCAGAAGGAAAACAGAGCAAGAAAGAATAACTATTTGAAAAAATAAGGAAAGAAAACTTCCCTAATTTGTTGAAGGAAATAGACATGCAAGTCCAGAACACAGAGTTCCAAACAAGATGAATGCAAAGTGGCCCAACCCAAGACACTTCACAATTAAATGCCAAAGATTAAAGATAAGGAGAGAATCTTAAAAACAGCAAGAGAAAAGCAGTTAGTTACGTACAGGGCAGTTCCCATAGGACTGTTAGCTGATTTCTTAAAAGGTAGGCTAGAAGGGGCTGGCAAGAAATATCCAAAGTCATGAAAAGCAGTGGCCTACAGCCAGGCTATTTTTAGAATCGAAGGGCAGATAAAAAGCTTCCCAGACAAAAAATTGAAGGAGTTCATCATCACCAAACCATTATTATATAAAATGTTAAAGGGGCTTATTTAAGAAAAAGATCAAAACTAGGAAAAATGAAATGGCAACATATATATCTATAAACAATTGAATCTAAAAATCAAACTAAGTGAACAAGAAAAACAGAAACAGAATCCTGGACACGGAAAGCTTTTGATGGTTCCCAGATGGGAGAGGCATGTGAGGAAAATGGGTGGAGAGGTGAGGGGATTAAGAAGTACAAATAGGTAGTTATGGAATAGCCATGGGAATGTAATGTACAGTATAGAAAATGGAGTAGCCAAAGAACCTATATTCATGACCCTTGGATATAATAATGGTGGGAGGATGGCCTGAGGAAGTGGGCAGTGCTCGGTGGAGGGGGGCAAAAGGGGAAAAACAGGATAACTTAATAGCATAATCAGTAAAATATAATTTTAAGAAATGTTTATTTTTAGAGAGAGGGGAAGGGAGGGAGAAAGAGAGGGGGAGAAACATCCATGTGTGGTTGCCTCTCATGTGTCCCCCACTGGGAACCCTGCCTAAAATCCAGGCATGTGCCCAATCTGGGAATTGAAACAGCAACCCTTTGGTTCATAGCACAGCACTGAATCCACTGAGCCATGCCAGACAAGGCAAAATATTTACTTTATTTTACTTTTATTTATTTTTTAACTTTATATCTCCATAAGAAAACATAGCACTATTGAGTGTCTATTACATCCTATAGAGAACTTCAATCTTAGGTCACAGAATTAAGAGCTCCTGGTTTTGGTCCCATAAGCTCTCTTTGAAATGACCTAAAAAAATATTTTTTTAAAAGCACTCAAGGTCGTGGATTCCGGAGGGACACTGGAAAAACACCTGAGGGAGGTGAGACAGGCACGCAAATATATGAGGGATGTGTGTTCCAAGGGGAGGGACCTACAGTGCAAAAGCCCTGAGGCAGTTTTCCTGGCTGTATTCAGATGAGCAAGGAGGCCAGTGTAGTTGAAGCAGAGACAGCCAGAATTAGTTGTAGGAAGTGAGGTCAGAAAATTAATGAACATAGGTGTGGGGACAGGTGGGGCATTTGAGGCCACTGTAGCTTTTATTGAGAAAGGGAAGCCACTGCCTCTAATGCAAGTTGCTCAAGGCAGAGGTCTGGCCTGGCTCATCTTGGCACCTAGCATAAGTCTTTCACCTAGAAAATATCAAGGTGCAAATTTTCTAAAATAAAAAAAAAAAATTTTGTGTGTGATTTGTGTGGCTTGCAGGGCATATAGTTGTTAGGTGCCCATTTTGGTCACTATCTTAGGCAGAAAGTGCTGCAGTGGAGACATGGTGAGGAATGTAGGGCCAGGTGGACAAATGTGGGCAGAAAACAGATGGATCACTAGATCTTTGGGAGCCAGGGATTACCAAGGAAGATGACTGACTGGCAGGGTGGGCTGGAGGAGAAAGGGGTGAAGGAGGCTAGTGCAGTCAGGACAAGCAGCGTGCTATGCGGCAGACAAGCTGTAGGAAAGAAACCTTAGCCAGGAGGCTGGCTGGGATGTGAAAATGAATAAGAGCTTAGACAACTGCCAGGAGTTGGGCTAGGTGCCTAGACTGGGGGGACTTATTAACAGAACTGGAGAGGTCTAGAGAGTCAGCCTCTCTCACAACACTTACCACCTTATGCCTTCTGTCTTATTTTTGGGTTGCTTTTTCCTTATTCTCGAGGGTAGAGAGTATGTCCTACTCGCCCAGTGTCCACTGCTATACGGCATATACCAGGTGCTCAGGCAGTGCTTGTTATTTTTGGATCAGTTGGACTTGAGAAACAGGTGTGCCTACCTCCTTTTATCCCATTATTTCTAGAATGATTCCTTCCCTCCATATGTTGGTTTCACAAGTCCACTCCTCAGTCAGGCAGACGCTACTCCTGAGCCTCTTACTAGCAAGACAACATATGCTTATCAAGCCTTGCTATTGGTCAATCATTGAAGGATGAACAAGTCACAGACAGAGGCTGTGTGAAGTTCAGGGTTAGCTAGGTATTTCTCTGGGGCACACAGGAGGGAAGTTTCTCTAGAGGTGACAGGAGTAGCCACTACCAACCAATGTAAACTGTCACCTGCTTTGTCTCCTGAAACAGCTGATACAGGACCCTCCCTGCATACTACTGTAGGCATCAATAAATGCCTGTCTGGTGGGAGTTGCACTGAATATTCAGCATTCACCCAAACATTTACTGAGCTTCCACACTGTGTGTGGACACAGTTATGCCTTGGAGCAATTACATCTACACTATTTTCAGAAGTCAACTTCAAGGTCATTTCCCCCCAGAAGCCTCCTGATACCTCTCAGTTAGATTAAGGTTGTCCTAGTACCTTGTACTTTCCTTAGCATTTATAAAATGGCATTTTAATGCCTATTTTCTGGTTTGTATATTCTACTAAACTGTCAATTCTGTGAAAGCAAAATCCCAGATTTTGTCCACAGCCCTTAGGATAGAGCATTGTACAATACAGGCAACATTTAATTAACTATTGCTTAATTAAATAAGACAGTGAGGTAGTGTGGTAAGTATGAACAAAGTGGAACCCCAGGATGTCAGGTGAACGCTTCTCAGTTCAATTGGATGTTGAGAGAGTACCAAACAGGTCAGTTCCTCTGGTGAGGAACACGTGTGCACGATGTTGGAAGGCATACTGAAGAAAGGTGTGAAATTCTCTGTGGTTGGAACACAGCAGCATATCTGGGGAACTAGGGCACCAGACAAAAGGGGCAGAAGGGCAGGATGATGCCGAATCGCGGTCTCCTTAAGGTCAAGTCCCTAAGACACAGATAATGGCAGCAAACCTGGCCTGAGAATGAAGGTGCCCACCCCTGAATCCTCTGGGAAAGTATCAGCGATTCCATTGGCAGTGCCTCGCACCTCGCCCTGCCCGCAGCACATGCCCGCCGCTACCTGGCCGCGGCGGGCTTGGGGGTTAAGGGAGATCCCTCCCCGGGCACCCAGGGGACCCAGTCACCAGAGGCGGGGCGCGCGGGCGCGCAGGCGCGCAGAGGCCTGGAGCCCCAAGGGGCGGGCGGGTGCGCGCGATGCCTCGCGCACGCGCGCAAGGAGGGGGTGACGGCCGAGGTGACGCTGCTGCGGCGGGAGGGTAGTGGCGCGTGAGGGGCGCGATTCCTCGGGTCTTGGGAGCAATACCCTAGCTCCCATCGCTCCCGCCGCCACCATGTCGGGCAGGTCAGTCCGGGCCGAGACCCGCAGCCGAGCCAAGGACGACATCAAGAAGGTGATGGCGGCCATCGAGAAAGTGCGGAAATGGTGAGGGGCCAGGACTGAGGGTGCTAGCAGGGGTCCCCGGCCCAGGCCCAGAGGAGCGCCAGACTGACGGGTGGGATGGAACCTACCGGCTGGTGTTTGGGGGAGGGGGTAGCAGAAGAAGGCGGGAGGAGAATGCGGCTTGGCTGGCGTGAGGTCAGAGGGCGCATTCGCCGTGGCCAATCAGCGGCTGGGCAGGCTCTGGCCACGCCCACCTGTCAGTAGGTGGTGCGTCACAGGGGAGCGCCGGTATCCGGTTATACTGGTCTGCTTGGCTTCTCTCCTTGCACCTATATGGGCACAGATGCATCTCCTTGTCAGCCTGACTCTGGAACCTTTTGCATTGTGAACTGACCCATATAGTAATTAACTGACTATCCCGTCCGCCACACTAAGCGCTGTACATATTAACACATCGAAGTTTGGTGAGAGGTACTCGGTACCTACCTGCCACGGGAGCACACTTGGTATGGGAATCAAAACTTGGTATGGGACACTTATGGTCAAGATACTTCCTATATTTGACTTTTAAGCCTCAAAAATGGCAATTTGATATAATTAAACTTAATGATTAAGTGAGTAATAGTGAAATGAGTTGTTTGATGTCTGTTTCCAACTGAAGTGTAGGCTCTGTGATTGTAAGGACTGTGTATCTTGTTTCTTGTGTGCCCAGGGCCTGCCACAGGGTTTTGTATATTAAATATTTGTTAAATAACTGAGGAAATGGAGTCTTGTCCAGGAATTAACTTCTGGTATTCTAAGTCTGTAGTTCATTCTTTCTGTTACATCAGTTTTCTTTTATACTTTCCTGTGATGTCATTTGATGAATAGTATCATCAGTAGCAATAGAAACAACAGTTACATTTTTTGCCTTTTTATATGATCAGATTTGGACTTGAATTTTTCACAAGTCATATTTCAAGTGCCCCATCTCTGCTTGTCCATAATTTACTGCCTTATTCAAGAATATCACTTGCTTTACCCTAGATGTGTGCCTGGGAAGAAAAATAAAGCTACTTGTATTTTTAAGGCTTATCTCAAAAGTTACTTCCTCTAAAGTAATACCATAAATCAGCCCTTCAATGGCTTGGTCTTCATCTCTTCCAGAAGACAATATAAGGCTTGGTTCTGTTAGCTGGAAGCATCCTGGCCTGTGATTATTTTTCAGTGGAGTTGTGTTTCAACCCAGAGTTCCACAGGAGTCATAGGAGTTAGCTCATCTATGGGATATCCTAGTCTTACTCTGTCTTTTTGTTTTAATTTTATTTATTTATTTATTTATTTATTTATTTATTTATTTTAGAGAGAGGGGAAGGGAGGGAGAAGGAGAGGGAGAGAAGCATTGATATGTGAGAGAAACACTGGTGGATTGCCTCTTGCATACCCCCAGTTGGGGACCTAGCTTGCAACTCGGGCATGTGCCCTGACTGGGAATTGAACCAGTGACCTTTCCTACTGCAGGCCAGTGCTTAATCCACTCAGCCACACCAGCCAGCACTTACTCTATCTTTCAGCCTTGTCATTCTTGCCACCTTCAATGATTTCCTTATTCCTTCCAATGAGCTCCCCTGGTAGGGACCATATCTTATACATCTTTTATATCCTGTCCTGCAGGGCCTTGTATAATAGGGCTGTATAAATATCTGTGAAATTGAGTTAAGTTTTGGAAAATAGATAGATGCTAGGTAGATACCTGAGTTTGGAAATGTGCTGGCACTCTATATTGGTATAGTGAGGAGAAAAGTGGCTCTGGTACATTGTACATGAGGAAAGGTCAAAGTACAGAGTTCAGATCAAAAGGAATTTGACAATTTTTCTGAAAGAATGACTGTGCACTGAAAGTTATGGTGTAATTAGACAGATAGGAAGTTTGGAAGGTCTTTAAGATTGAAGGAATGATCTGCTGAGAAATAGGGCAGCACAAGTTATGAACAGAAAATCTATTTTATTCTTTTATCAGTCCTAAGAAGTGTCTTTCTTTTAGGGAGAAAAAGTGGGTGACGGTGGGTGACACATCCCTTAGGATATTTAAGTGGGTTCCTGTAACAGACAGCAAGGAGGTAAGTGTGGAAGAAAATCCCAACAAAAAAGGTACTGTTTTCTTTCTTTGATTGACTTTTAATGATAAAGGAATTTATTTCCCCAGACTTGAGAGTAAAATACATAAAGGCACCACCCCCTGTCACTGGCTCACACAAAGCTTCCCTTTATTCCCATTCCTTAACCTATCCCTCTTTTCCAGGGCTTGGTGAACTGCAGCTCAGGCTGTTCCCTGTGGGTGTTAGTGCAGCTTTTTTGGAACTCTGCTGTGCCCACTGGTTTCCTTATTGCATGACTGCTTTTGAGTTATAATGGCAGAGTTGAGTATTTGCCATAAGACCTGGTGGCCCACAGAGTCTAAAATACTTATTATCTGGCTCTTTGAGAAAAAGTTTGCTGACTCCTGCTTTTATCCAATTAGCTACTCACTGTAATGTACTTTTATGTGTTTTATATGTGTGTATGCCATTCTCATTTCTCTTCCATGGGTTTATTTGGACAGCTGCGTCTTCTTACAAAATATGTATTCTTGCATAGCATTGTTTCATATTGGTGTTTTAAAATTTTCACATCTAAATGTAGCATTGTGCTAAAAACCTCTATTCTGTTTTGTTCAACCTTGTTCTTGAGAACTCTCCATGTTTCAATCATTGTAAATAGAGTTTCTGCCTTTGACTCTTGCATTGTGTTCTCTTATACACAGTGATCCCATTTATCTACACATTTCCTGGGTAATAAAATGCCCAGATTATCTCCAGCCTTTTTTCCCTAATTGTTTTTGAAAAATCTAAAATATAAAACACATAGAAGTATATAAAACATAAATGTACTGTATAATGAGTAAATGTAAAGCTGATATCCTTGTCAAAACAACCCAGGTCAAAAAATACAGCAATTCCAACTCTCCCCGAGGTCTCTGTGTGACTTTTCCCAGCATCCCCTCTCTCCTCTCTAGAGGAAATGTGGCTCCTACTTTTCTTTTTCTTACCACTTTTCTAGTCATTTGCAAGCATTGTAAACTTTATATAAACAGTATCATGAACTGTCTTTTTTGTGTGTGTCTTGCTTTTTTAAAAGCTCAGCATTATACTTATAAAATTCATCCATGTCGTCTTTGGAGCTATTTGCTCTTTTTTGTTGCTACATGGAATTTCATTACAGAACTATACCATCATTTATCTTTCTGACTCTTCTGTGCGTGGATGTTTGGAGTGTCCCCAGTTTGAGACACTAAGAACAACGATCCTGTGAGCACTCTAATTCAGTATGTGAGTCAACGTGTGCAAGAGTTTTTCTGGGAGAGACTCCTGGGAGTGGAGTTGCTGGATCTTGGATTTGTGTTTTTTTGACTTAAACTAGCTAATGCTAAACTATTTCCCAAAGTGAGTGATTGTATCAGTTTACAGGGATGGGCAAAATTAGGTTTAAGTATCCACTGTTGTCAGTCATTGGTTAAATTACCAGCCATCATTACCTAAAAGTTAAATTATAAGTAAGAATATGAAATGCTAACAATAATAAGAAGATGAAAAATAATACAGTAATTAATTAATAAATAATATTATAAGAAGAAACTCTGCCCTGGCTGGTGTGGCTCAGTGGATTGAGTGCCAGCCTGCGAACCAAAGGGTCAACTGATCCATTCCCGGTCAGGGCACATGCCTGAGTTGTGGGCCAGGTCCCCAGTAGGGGGCGCACGAGAGGCAACCACACACTGATGTTTCTCTCCCTCTCTCCCTCCCTTCCTCTCTCTAAAAGTAAGTAAATAAAATCTTTAAAATATATATTGGTTTAAAAAAAAAAACAAAATCCCCCTAAAACTCCATATCCATTCAACAATTCCCCGTTCCTGTACTCCATTTTTGACTTTGTATTCCAAGGTCAGGCTTTAGCTATCATTCATTCAGCACATTCAGGTTCCAGGCAACAGGAGGAATGTAAGGATGGCAAATTGTATTTTCAGGAATTTAAGGAGTTTCCTAGAAATTGCCTCAGGACAAATATATACACTTACTTTGTGTGTTTATAATAGCTTGTGGCACATCTAATGTCCAGATAGGCTGGGAAAATGTGACCACCTAAAAACCCTATTAATATGGGCAAGGATTTTTGCCATACAATTGCTTTTTTCTCTCTCTTCACCTCATGATGACGAGATAAATTTTCTTCTGCTAATTTGAAAGTCCTATCCTTTTTTTACTATTGGCTACCTCTAACTTAAGAGTTAATATTTGTCCCTGTAAAGCTTATCAAAATCTGTATTTTCCCTCTGACCCCGCAATGCTTGCAACTCCTCCCGTCTCTACTCCTGTATCCCCTCCATCACTACCATGGACTTAGTTTCTACTGGAATTTTAGGTTAGATATTCAGTTCAGATATTTCAGTTTTTTACAGATAGTTCTTGTTTTACTCATTGCTCAATTAGATAAAGTAAGCATTACTAATTATTTACTAACCCTCTGCTACCTATTATTGTTTTCTCCTATATTCATTTCTCTGTTTGCTGGAATCCATCCTTTAAGGGTTTTTTCAAAGAGGGCTTTTATAGAATAAACTTTCTGAAAATATCTTTTTATTCCTAAAAAATCTTTGTTTTCATGTTTAATTGATTATTTTACCTGTATATGGAATTCTACATTCAAAATTCTTTTCTTTCAGCATTTTAAAATTATTACTCAATTGGGCTCCTGGTGTTGCTGTTGAGACGTTTGACATCAGTCTAAATCTTTTTTTTTTCTCTATAAACTGGTAGTTTTATCTGTTGTAGTTTTTTTCCATTGGCATTTAGTCCCCTTAAAATAATTCTTGATTCTTTGAAGGTGATCCTCTTGTATTCCTGGGAATTTTTAGAATTTCTTTTCTGTCTTTGTTCTCCTAGGACTTCTATAAGAATATCTATAATGTTCACATCTAGTTTCTTTATTTCTGAACTTTTTTCTCATTTATTTCATCTCCTAATTCTTTCCTAATATCCCTATTCTGATTTCTCAACCCAGTTTTTGCTCATCAATCCTTTCTTCACCTGTATCTATTTCTGCCACTAAACTCATTTACTTAATTTTTATTTTGAACAATTATTTATACCAACTTTTTCAATTGGTTCTTTTTTGAAACAGCTTTCCAGTACATTTCTTATTTTTGTGAGCTGACTCACTGTGTTTTCATTTAAACTTTTCTGTCCCATTACCATTCTGGTATAGCTTGTTCTATTTATTGTCTTTCATGGTGCTTGTTTTCCCCCAGTGTCTGGTTAGTTCTTTCTGGGCATTTACCTGTTATTCCTTTGGGACTCTAAGCTCTCTTGGCTAATATATGTAACTGAGGGGAGTATATAAGCTTAAGCTCTGGTTCTCCCTCCTTTAAACGAATTTAAGGGATGGGGTTAGCCTTAGGATTCAGTCTTTCTCTTTTTCCTCTGCCATGTACCCCGCTTCCCCGGGGACCTTCCTAGTACCAGTCTTCCATGTGCTACCTTTATATAGGAACAACCATCCTTCCTGTCATTGCCAGGCCCAGGGAACTGGAGGGTGAAAGCTAGGAGAGCTCTGGAGCCACCCTTTTTTCTTCATCCAACCAGGGTTGGATGATACCCTGGATCCAGTGATACCATTTTGCTAGAAACAACCTCCTCACCCCACTCCATTTCTGCCGTATAAGTACCCGGCTCTTTCCTATTCAAATTCTCTCTGCCCAGGACTCAGCTCCCTTTGTCTCTCCTGAGGGTTTCTCACAATGTTTGCGTTGCTTTCTTAGCTGGACCCTGAGGGCCATCAGTTTATTTTATCCTCCAGTGATCCATGGCAGTGAGCAATGCCATCTTCTAAAGTACCAGCATAGACCTGTTAGATTAGGAAATGGAAAATGACAATCGAATTGGTAAAGAAAAATTGTGAAGGCCCTGGCTGGTGTGGCTCAGTGGACTGAGTGCCAGCCTGTGAACCAAAGGGTCGCCCATTCAATTCCCAGTCAGGACACATGCCTGGGTTGTGGAGGGGCGTGTGAGAGGTAACCACACACTGTTTTTCTCCTTCTTTTTCTCTCTTGCTTCCCCTCTCTCCAAAAATAAATAAAAAATCTTTTTTAAAAATTGCGAAGAATATAAGGGAGTGGAACACTCACTGCTGATGGGAGAGTAAATTGACACCAACTTTATACAGGTCAAGTTGATCATAAAGCTTTCAGTAATAAATTTGTTAGCTAGATGGTGGGAGAGATAATGTATACGAATATCAAGTCAACACAATGTACACTTTTAAAAATCCTACTGTTTTATTTGTCATGTATAACGAACTCAGTAAAACTGAGGGGTTAAAAAGCTTTTAAAATATGTATCCCTTAGGTCTAGAAGTTTTATTTCTAGCAATTTATTGTCAGGAGATAATCATATGTGTATGAGATACATCTGCAATGTTCATCATTACATTATTGTTCAGTGTTTAAAATTGCAAGCAAAATGATTCTTATTGTAGGATTCATTAAGTTATTGTGCATCTATATCTTGTGAAGCTTTGTAACCATAAAAACATTACTCAGTGGCATAGGAAAATGTTTTTAATGCAGTGAATGAAGAAAGGGAAGCAAGTTATAATATTATGATCCATTTTCATACAAATATATGTATAGGTTGACTGAGATTTTCATCTTTTTCTGTATTTCCAGAATTTTCTTGTAGTAAAATAGGTACTTTACGTGAACACATGTAATTCAGTCATTAAAATAAAGACAGAAGAGAGATCAGAAAAAAATAATGATAAAGCCAAATGTTGGCATGGGTGCTTATGTAACTAGTATACCAAATACCTATATTGCCACTGTCCTTTTAGAGAGTGCTGTTTAAGGAAAATAATATGTTTTTGCTTTCTGATCTAGAAGGAATATATTTTTGTGAATTTTATCTGAATAATCCAGGAAAAAGTGAAAGTTGAGCATTGTGACTTTATTCCTAGTAATAATAAACAAACACAATCCTAAATAAGCTAAAGCTAAATGTTCATTAGTTGAGTGAATTAAGTGAAGTTGAAGTTATTAAATGAATTATGATATAGAGAAATTATGCATTTATTAAAAATTATGTGTGCTTGCTTCAGTAGCACATATACTAAAATTGGAACGATACAGAGAAGGTTAGCATGGCCCCTGTGCAAGGATGACACGCAAATTCGTAAAGCGTTCCATATTTTTAGGAGCTACTACCTTTTGCAACGACATGGATGGAACTGGAAAGCATTATGCTGAGTGAAATAGGCCAGATGTTGAAAGACAAATACCATATGATCTCACCTTTAACAGGAAGCTAAACAACAAAACAAACAAGCAAACAGAATAAAAACAAAGACACTGAAATAGAACAAATATGAAGGACACAGGGAAGAGAGCTATGAAGTATTTCTAATGGGCAACTTAGTTGCTTAAAATAAGCAGTTGTTTGCAAGATATGACAGGTTTCATTGTGATATTTCCTTTTAAAAATCTATATGAAGATGTCTTTTGCCCTGGCCGTTGCAACTGAGTGGATTGAGCATGGGCTGTGAACTAAAGGGTCGCCAGTTCAATTCCCAGTCAGGGCACATGCCTAGGTTGCAGGCCAGGTCCCCAATGGGGGCCATGTGAGAGTCAACCACACATTGATGTTTCTCTCCCTCTCTTTCTTCCTCTCTTCCCCTCTCTCTAAAAATAAATAAAACTTTAAAAAAATTATGTTTATGTAGATTAGTAAAGAGGTAAAGTGTCATTACATTAAAATTATGTTTGTATAGTAAAAAAATGAAGGGAAGGACATACATAAATATGTATAGTTGATTTATTACAGAGATAGAATTGAGAGTTATAAAAAAAATTACATTGTATTACCAGTACAGTACACATAGAATAAAGAGACATGTATAAGCAGTATGAATTAGTGAATTTGAAATTACCCCTAAACTTTTGGTTGTTGTGACACTCTCATTTGCAAATTTCCTTTCCTGTGGGTTTGTTTGTTGCAAGGTAGCCTTTCCTACTGTGGTTCTCCATCATGTGTAACCTACATCCTGCTTTAATGAAATCATGTTATAGACAAAGATTGAAGTAGGCTGATCATTTTGAATGGACGAACTGGTTCATCCATTGGTCAGGAATAGAACTAGCAGGAGCCCTTTTGTCTTATAACTTCTTGCATTACATGTAAAGTGACTCTTTCCTTTTTCTAGTCAGAAGTCAATCTTCTTTCACTTATTTTTCCTGCTGTGCTACTAAAATAGGAATCTTTTTCAAATGAGTATTTTGTGTTTCTTGCCCATCCCATAAGGAAAGGTTGGATAGAGCATTCTGATCAGGGCAGAAAGCAGAAGAGTACCACAGGGAGATCTAGGGAAGCACGTGTATCTGTCTCTCACTTTTCATTCATGATATTAGCGCTGAGAGGGTCCATTTTACAGATAGAGACACTGAGGCTTGTGGCACCTTGTCCAGGATTCTGTTATGCCGTAGGCCCTGTAGTCTCAAAACCACTGTTGTCACTCCTGTTCAGTCCTAATCTAGACCTCTGTGGTGTCTCAACAAGCACCAGTCTCCCTCTCTGAGTCTCCTGGTTGGCTCTGTCATATTCCTCTTTTTTTCCTTTTCTAGAAAGAAAAGTCAAAAGCGAACGGCTCAGCAGCCCGGGAACCTAATGGCTTTCCCTCTGATGCCTCAGCCAATTCCTCTCTCCTTCTTGAATTCCAGGGTGAGTTGCATCCATGTCTGCCTTGCAGGAAAATGAAAACTTAGATGAAACCATCGATAATAAGAACAGTTCTATGTATCATTTCAGTGCCTACTGTTTTGCTGGAATCTTGCTAGGCACTATAATAAATCTTTTCATTTATACCTTACAATAACCCTGGAAGATAGATGATAGTATTCTCGTTTTCCATTTTAAAAAAAACAGGCTCAGAGAGGTGAAGTTATGTATATAAAGTCACATAACTCATAAGTGACAAACTTCACATTAGCTTCTGGTTTTCTGGATCAGAAGCTCTTTTTTTTAGACTCTATACTGTATGCCAGTGCCTGAGAGTAGGCCACCTGAAGCCAGGGCATCTGCCTGTCCCCTGTTGGCACAGGTTCTGCCCCCTAAATCAGTCTTCAGTAAGCATCTTGACTGTGTCAGCACTGCATTCATTAATGGTGACTCTCACACCCACGTGTCAGTTACTGTTTGTGAAGCACTTGCACTTTGGTTTCTCGTTTTTATCCTTATACCAGCCTGTGATATAAAGCAGGCAGTTTATCATCTCCAGTTAAGGAAACTGATGCTCTAAGAAGTGTTTGCCTAAGTTCAAAAGTGATAAAGCTTTATTCTTTTTTTTGTATTTGTTTTTCTTTCTTTCCTTTTTTTTAAGAGGTTTATTCTTTTTATAATAAAATGCAACTTTCAGCCGTGACTGGTGTGGCCCAGTGGGTTAGGCATTGTCCCCCAAACTGAAAGTTCGCCAGTTCAACTCCAGGTCAGGGTACATACCTGGATTTTGGGCCAGGTCCCTGGTTGGGGGCGTGCAAGAGCAACAGATCATTGTTTCTCTCGTACATTGATATATCTCTCCCTCTCTTCTTCCCTTCCCTTCTCTAAAAACAAATAAATAAAATCTTTAAAAAAATAAAATACAACTTTCATTTTAGCATAGAAGATAGTGGTCTTCATAGGAGTAAAGACTAGAAAGGGCTTATGATTTTTCTCCTCGTGCAGGTATCCCCTCCCCGCCCTCCCCCAGTCCAGTCCTGACCCCAGGGTCAGTGTGCTGTGGGAAGGGGAATATAAGGGAAAGGTTCTCTAGTTACGTATGGGGAGTTCAATAATTATAGAGATGCACAAGGCTCCATTTTCTCAGTCCGGCCACCATCTCATCCTTTTCATTCAGTGAACACGTAATGACTTTCTGTTATCTGCCAAGTACTGTGCACGAGAGATCCAAGGAACAGTAAGCCACAGAGCCTGTCTGCACAGAGTATAATGGAAGGAAGTGGGTATGTAAAGTAATAAATGCAGATGTGCACAGCATACAACAGGAGCATAAAAGAGAGGGTGGTCATTTTTACCTAGGGTAGCCTGGAGATCAGAGCTCTGTGGAGGACAGGATGCTTGAGCTCAGCATTGGCCTGTATAGGGGCTTTCCAGGAAGACTAGAAAAGCAAATTGTAACAGGCACCTGTGCATGAAGCAACTCTTCACTTAGGATCAATCTTGGCTGGAGCCAGGGGGTGTGTATGACCTGTCAACAGGTAGTGAGCCTGGAGATCACGAAAAGACTCTACATTTTGATAGGGCCTTCTTGTGCCTCCCCAGAGAAGCACTGGGGTTTGAAATTTACCCTTTTGGCAGGAGGGAATCACTGAGGGGTTTAGAAAGATCACGTGAGCTAAGGTGAGGAGTATAGTGGGAATACATGGTATTGAAGGAAGGGCAGCGAGGTGGCTGTTGCTGGAGGCCAGGCCAGAGATAGTGAGGCCTGAACCAGGGCCGCAGGAGACAAAAGAGTGAACACAACTGATAGGGCGGTAGGATGAATCACAACTGCTGACTGGCTGCAGGAAGGTAAGGGAGGAGGAGGAGTTGTTCACTCCTATGTTTCTGACTTAGGTGATGACTTTAGTCTTCAGACAGCTTCCTAGGTGGGACTCCCTTGGCCCTTGAAGCCTCAGATGGTGCCTGGGCCACGGAAGAGCCTGAGCTGAAACCTCTAGGCACTACCACCCTCCCCCTTCAGGTAGCCTAGACCAACAGGAGTGTCCAACCTTCTGGCCTCTTCTCTGCGCCACACTGGAAGAACTGATGTCTTGGGCCGCACATTAAATACATTGTGACACATAATCACAAAAAAAATCTCAATGTTTTATGTAAATTTATGAGTTTGTGTTGGGCCGCATTCATAGCCATCCTGGGCTGCATGCGGCCCATGGGTTGCGGGTTGGACACCCCTGGCAGAGGGCCAGACAATTTTATAATTTTCTACACTTTGTGTTATGAGAAAGATTGAGAGGCACAGCTATGTCCTTCCCTTCCACTGGACAGTAAGAAAATACCAGGTCTTGAGCTATCAATGTTAGGTAATAATAAGTGTATCTTGACCTTCCTGAAATATACATGTTACATAAATTTAAAGATTCTAACTATATCTGGTGCTTAGAATATGTTGTGAAATAGAAAATGCTTAATCAACTTAGACTGTTGATAACTTGCAGTGCATAGAAGCCCCTTGTACGTCAGCCTTCATTTCAAGAGTGCATGCGCAGCAATGATCGTTGTACCTGGTGTGTCTGTGGCTGCCTAAGGAGACACCAGGCCCTTGCTCTGTACCAAGTTGGAGGACAAATGACCACTCTCAGCTGTTGCCTTTGTTGTGTTTTGTTTTCAGATGAAAACAGCAACCAGAGTTCTGTGTCTGACGTCTATCAACTCAAGGTGGACAGCAGCACTAACTCAAGCCCCAGCCCCCAGCAGAGCGAGTCCCTGAGCCCAGCACACACCTCTGACTTCCGCACCGATGACTCTCAACCTCCTACTCTGGGCCAGGAGATCCTCGAGGGTGAGTCTCAGTTGACTTAGGACGAGCACCTTGGATGGGCCTTGCCTCTTGCTCTTTCTCCTCTTTAAGTAAGTGGTTAGAAAAAATGCTGCGAAGTCTGGCAGCCTCAGGCTATTGGTTAACAGTTTGGACACAGACTGAAGGAAGAAAACGAGTAAAACCAATGAATGCCAAGCTCTATGTGAGGCACCTTTAATATTTAATACCTGGTATAATTCTCTCCCAGACCCTATGAAACAGAAGTTACTATCTCTGTTTTACAGATGAGGAGGTGGAGTCTTAGAAAGTTTGAATTGCTTGTCCAGGATCACATAGGTAGTAACTGGTGGAACTGGATGTCTCCAGTTTCATTCCTTCTAACTTCAGAGTTTATGCTCTTTGCATTATCTCCTGTGAATTTCTTCTTATAGTACATATTTTTTCTAAAATATGTCTGTTGATTCTTCAGCCAGTGTTGCCTCTTCACCAAGGCATGTCTACATAGCTCTTAGGAAAGCTCCCTTAGCTTAAGGCAGATTCTATAGGAGTCTCTCACCCGAGGAGGCCCTGCAGTTGTGCTGACTTTGCTGTTTTCAGAGCCCTCCCTGCCTGCCTCGGAAGTGGCTGATGAACCTCCCACCCTCACGAAGGAAGAACCAGTTCCACTGGAGACACAGGTGAGTAGGTACTTTGGGCTTCCCAGTTTCTAACATAAAAAGGAAGTGCTTCATTGCCGTGAATGTCACCTACTTTTTTGAAATTGCTGTAGTAGGGTGGAGTGGGGAGGCAGCGAGGGAAACTTGTGTCTCCAGGTGATAAGGTTGGGGAAGATGTTTGGTTATCCAGGAGGAGGTTGGCATTGGGCTTCTGTGTTGTAATTAGGGTGGATGGGGAGGTCTGGTTCAGAGGGTTGGCCCTGTAATTCCATGTTCTGGCTGCTCCTAGATTGCTGAGGAAGAGGACGACTCGGGTGCCCCACCCCTAAAACGCTTCTGTGTGGACCAACCTGCAGTGCCGCAGACAGCATCAGAAAGCTAGCACCATCGTGGCACCCTTCACCGCCTGGCCCCCTGCCTCTATTTATTGCATTCTGGTTCTGGCCGTGCTTTGTTGCTGGGATAAAGGCAAGCACTGGGGTCCAGAGCCTGCCCATAGGAGCCTTCTAGACTGGAAGGCTGACATAGGACTTGGGGTTTTAGCATCATCTTCCCATCCCTGGCACCTGTGTCTGCTTGCTCCTGAGGAGTGTTCATGTCCTTTCTGTACCCCAAGTAGGCTGGAGCATCAGCCATCCCAAGATTCATCTGTCACCTCCAGATAGCAGTCTCTGCTCCAGAACCTCTGGACTGAGCTGCTGGCGCTTCTAGAAGAGGAGAGATGTGGAAGGCACCCTTTAGAGAGGAGTGTCAAGAGTTACTTGAATTTGAATAGTGACTGTAGATTCCTGGACTTGCCCATAGGGCTAGGCGCCCTGTAGGCGGCTATTGGAGAATGCCTGGGCAGGGACTTTGAAGGGAAAGGGCTTTTCTCCACAAAAGGGCAGAAAAGTCCGTATAGATTTCTTGCTGCCCTGGCACTTCTGCCCATTCCTGAGGCTTTCCTGCCTCTCATGGGCTCTCTAGCTGCTGACAATTCTTTGTCCCCCACCATAACCATCCCCTTTCCCAAACACTCATACACGTGCAGCTTTCTGTTTTCTCCTGTACATTTCATTCCAGCGTTCTCTGCCTCCGGCACAGTCCCCAGCTCTCATGCCACAAACTGCCCTAGCAAGAATATGAAGGCTGACGACAGTACTCATCCCCCACAGGTATCCCTGCAGGTCAGACTTTCTAGAAAGATTCCTTTTCTTTGAAATCTGCATGTTTAATTGAACCTTGTGATTTTATTTTTTGTTTCATAAAAGTTTAAGAAATGGAAATGGGCAACAGTGAGTGAAGACATATTTTAGCACTGAATAGATTATTTTTAAAATTAAACTATTTGAAATATGTCCTGCTGGTATCTGAGTGCTTCATTCTTGAAGGTTGTGGGGGTAGGGGCTGGGCGTGGTGGTGGCCGAGTGCTTGTGAAGTCACTGGGCTGCCCGTTGTCTTACTCCTGCTGAGTGACTTTGATGAAATGATTGGAGGCGCCCTTTGAAGTTGTCCTGAAGTTCAGTTGGTACATCTGTTCCTTTGTGCACTGCATGCTACCAACTGGTGTGTGTTCCACAGCACTGGGTCCTTAGGGGGCATTCATGAGTTCTATGTTTTGTTTATAGCAAAATACACATAATGTAAAGTTTATAATTTTTTTGAAATTTATTTTTTTAAATTATTTTTTAAAAAGATTTTATTTATTTATCTTTAGAGAGGAAGGGAAGGAGAGAAGGAGAGAAATATCAATGTATGGTTGCCTCTTGTGAGTCCCCTGCAGGGAACTGGCCTGCAACCCAGGCATGTGCCCTGACTGGGAATTGAACCTCGATCATGTGGTTCGCAGACCCACGCTCAGTCCACTGAGCTACACCAGCCAGGGCTTAAAGTTTATAATTTTAACCATTTTGAAGTGTACGGTTCAGTGGTACTAAATACATACACTGTGCAGTCATCACTGCTTTCTACCTCCCAGCTGTTCACTACCTCAAACAGAAACCCCATAGGTATGGACCTACCCATTTGCCCCTCCCCCAAGGTCCTGGCAATTATTAACTAGAGGCACTAGGGGTGCCTTTAGTGTACCCCCTACTGGGGATCTGGCCCTCAACCCAGGCATGTGACCTGACTGGGAATTGAACTTGCAACCCTTTGTTTCACAGTCTGGCGCTCAATCCACTGAGTCACACTATCCAGGGCATGCTTAAAAAAAAAATTAGCCCTGGCTGGCGTAGCTCAGTGGATTGAGCACAGGCCTGTGAACCAAAGGGTTACAGTTCAATTCCCAATCAGGGCACATGCTTGGGTTGCAGGCCAGTTCCCAGCAGGGGACGCATGAGAGGCAACCATACAATGACATTTTTTTCCCTCTCCCTTCCCCCTCTAAAGATACATAAACAAAATCTTTTTTAAAAATTAACATAATGTACTATAAAGTTGTCAGATTGTCACAGATACTGGAATTGTACATGGTACATAAAATAAGTATGCTTTAATGTGTTTAAACAAAGGAAGTTGCCCTGGCCAGGTAGTTCCCTTGGTTAGAGCATTGTCTCAACACACCAAGGTTGCAGGTTCAGTCCCTCCCTGGTCAGGATGCATACAAGAATCAACCAATGAATGCATAAATAAATTGAACAACAAATCGATGATTCTCCCTCTCAAATCAATCAATAAATTCTTTAAAAACAGGAAGTTGTTGAAAGTATAATAAGATCATAAAAAATGACCAGATTTGGAAAAGAACCAAAATAGAGTTTCTGTAAATGAGAAAAAATTTATTGAAATCAAGTGTCACAAAAGGTAAGCAGGAGAGAAAACTTGTTAGAAAACTAACAAGATAGCGGTTGACATTTGTGGTTACATCATGATTAGGGGCTAGGACTGGGAACAGGAGGCTAGGAACTCCATCCCTCAGGAGGCTGAAAGACTGGCTCAGGGGCTGCATCTCTCCGTGGAACTACACAGTGCAGGGGTCCCCAACCTTTTTGGCACCAGGGACCAGTTTGCTAGCTCACCTGCTGCTCACCTCCTGATGTGCAGCCCAATTCTACGTGGGGACCCCTGACGGAGCATAGTGTGGCAGGTGCTGGGGTAGAGCCCACAAAGGAACATGGAGAATGATGGAAAAGGTGTAATAGAAAGCACTCTTTTCTCACATTGACTTCTATTTTATTTTATTTTTTTTTAATTAATTTATTTTTTAGAGAAAGAAGAAAGGAAAAGAGGGAGAAACATCAGTGTGTGGTTGCCTCTGGTGCACCCCAACTGGAGACCTTACCTGCAACCCAGGCATGTGCTCCTTACTGGGAACTGCACTGGCGACCCTTTGGTTCACAGTCTGGTGCTCAATCCAGCTGAGCCACACCAGCCAGAGATGACTTTTATTTTAGCACGACTTAATTAATGTTCTAAGAAATTCAGGCTAGGACTCTAATACCATCCTAGAATCTTGATGCGGGTAAGGGTTAGGAGGAGGAGTAAAAGAGAAGGGGAAAAGCATGCTATAAACAAATAACTTGTAAATTTCCTCAAGGTAATGGTAGGCCCAATATATAGGCACATTTGAATTACTAAGAAAAATCTATATGAACCCAGTCACTAAGTTCACTGAACATGAATAAGCACAAAAAAATCAATAAAGCTTGATTTTTACACAAGAGAACTTTGAAGTGTGGGAAAGGTAAGTGCATGGGAACTATTTGCTCATTATCTTGGAAAATGGCATTTATTTGTTTTACAAATATTTGTTGAAAGCATGCCCTGGCTTCTCTGTAAAGTACAACTGGTAGACACGTGGTCTCCGCCTTTCTGGAGCTTGTACTCAGGTGATGCAGAGAAGCTAGATAGGAGCTTGTGCTGTGGGTGTGGTGAGGGGAGAATACTACTGGGGCTCCGAGAAGAATCTTGGAGGCTTTGAGATCAGAAAAGCTTTTTTGTTTTTTTAATGAGAGAAAGTTAATTGAGAAAGTCACAGAAGTAGAAGAAGTGAGCTTGTAGGTATTGTCAGTTTGTCCCCTTATTGGTGATGAGTTTGATCAGTTAGCTAAAGTGATGTTTTCCAGACTTTCCACCTTTAGGATGCTTTTACGTAAGTAATCTGTAGGAAGTGATCATTTTACATGGTTCCCCAACAACCTTTCACTCACTGATTTTAGCACACACTGATGATCTATTTCTGAATCAATTACCTCATTGAAGGTTGCAAAATGGTAATTTTTGTAAGTCATTCTTTTCACACTGACAGCATTTTGTAAAAGATTTTCCTTCTCTTTCACTTTTGTTTTTTCTCTCTGAGTTTCATTACGGGCCTATGGATTCCTTTTATTTATCTTTTTAAAAGATTTTATTTATTTATTTATTTTTAGAGAGAGGGAAAGGGAGGGAGAAAGAGGGAGAGAAATATCAATGTCTGGTTGCCTCTTGCGCACCCACCACTGGAGACCTGGCCAGCAACCCAGGCATGTGCCCTGACTGGGAACTGAACAGCCAACCCTTTGGTTTGCAGGCTGACACTCAATCCACTGAACCACACCAGCCAGGGCATGGATTCCTTTTATATTCAGTGTGTATTATATTAAATTCATTACTGTCAACTTTTTTAATGTTCAAACTCCTAGATTCAGCCAGTTTGTGGCTCCTGTGTCCTTTGGACATGCTCCCATCATTATTTGAGCAGTTCCTTTCTTTTAGGAAAGGAGTCACCTTGAACTTTGCTATCCGCAATCATTTTTCCAAGGAGCCTTGGCTCCTTTTAGTGGGAAATGGTATTTAGAAACCTAGATAAACTTGGCTTTGCTGAGTAAGGAGTTTGAGGCATGTAGTAGAAAGACCTGACAGATTGCGGAGGGCCTTAAAGGTCAGGCTAGATAGTTGTGTTTTACTCTGTTGGCTTTAGGGAGCCAACCACTGGAAACCAAGACCAGGAGAGTGACATAATGTGCAAGATCCTATGGAAAGGAAAGCAAGGGAGGCAGGGGGACAAATTGGAAGGACATTGCCCACATGATATTTTTGCACATATTGAGAGGAGACATTCCATTTAGGCATACAGTGAGAAGGTATACGTACGTAGAAAACAAAATAAAAATAGACAAAGCAAATCAGCGAAACAAAGGAAATCAAATCAGTCACCATGTGGATCATATGTGAACAATACAATACATAATTACAAGTTATACACAATTTTTATTTAAGGAATTACAATATAATTATTTGGGGAATAGCCTTATATATGTATACATGTATATAGTGTTTCTGGGGGGAGAAGAAGACTAAGTTCTCATCTTCCACTGGAGAAAGTAAGCAGCTAATATTAAAACGAAAAAATTAGCCCTGACCGGCATGGCTCAGTTGGTATAATGTCATCCTGCAAAGTGAAATGTTGCAGATTCGACTCCAGATCAGGTCACCTGCCTGCATTCTGGGTTTGATCCTCAGCTGGGGGCCTGCAAGAGGCAACTACTGATGTTTCTCTCCCTCTCTCCTTTCTCTAAAAATAAATAAATAAAATCTTTAAAAAAACTGAAAACTAAAGAATAGCATTATCTATGTTATTTAGAAATATGGAGGTAATACCGGAGGAAACAGCTGAACAAATCGAAAATGGCTGCCGGGGGAGCAGGGCATAGATGAGGATGGGCTGCAGGGCTGCTTTTTGTAGAACTATTTGGTTTGTTGTTGTTTTTTTTAAACTGTTGATATGTTTCCTTTTTGGGACTAAGGACATTTTATCATGAAAAACATAATTTTAATATATTTTAAAACAAGGAAGTCACAGTAGTAGTTTTGGCCAGAGATAATAAAGGCCTGAAGTAGGAGGGTGGGGATAGATCAGGATCTTAGGCAGGTAGAGTTGGCTTTATACTGGGTTTTGCCTTCCATGGTCTCTGCTACCCAAGGTCAACTATGGCCTGAAAATATTAAATGAAAAATTCCAGAAATTAATTCATGAATTTTAAATTGCATGCCTTTTGGAGATTGTTCTGTCTCTCTCAGGACAGGAATCATTTTTTTGTCTAGCATATTCTAACCACACACCTCTCGCTGGTTAGTCACTTAAGTAGCCCTCTTGGTTACCATTGAAGTAGTTGTGTTCAAGTAACCCTTATTTTCCTTAATAAAAGCCCCAAAGCACAAGAGTAGTGATGCAGGTAATTCAGATTTGCCAAAGAGGAGCAATTAAGTGCTTCCTTTAAGCGGTAAGGTCTGTCCTGGCCTGGTAGCTCAGTTGGTTGGAGTGTACCCCATGAACCAAGGTTTAGATTCAATCCCTGGTCAGGGCACATGCAAGAATCAACCAATGAATGCATAAATGAGTGGAACAACCAATTGATATTTCTTTTTCTCTCTTCCTCTCTCTCTAAAAAAAAAAAAAAAAAAAAGGAGAAACTAATTGTTTTTTTGCTCTGGCTGGTGTGGCTCAGTGGATTGAATGCCAGCCTGCGAACTGAAGGGTTGCCCATTCAATTTCCAATTGGGGCACGTGTCTAGGTTGCCAGCCAGGTCTCTGGCTGGGGTTGTGAGAGAGGCAACTGATGGATGTATCTCTCACACATCAATGTTTCTCTCCCTCTCTCCCTCCTCCTTCCTCTAAAAATAAATAAAATCTTTAAAAAAGTAAGTATTTAAAAGTGATAAGGTATATATGTATAGGAAAAATGTGGGGTGTGTTAAAAACTTTTATGGCTGAAATTTTTTCTAAAAGACGGGTTTATTAAGCCAAATGTAACCAGAAAAAGGACCAGGTCCTGGAACATGAATTCTAAACCACCAGTAGCACTGCTAGTTGGAGAAAAACATATTCACAGTCTTAGGATTGATGGCTGCCTCTTTTATGCAAATAGTCTGGAAAAGACAGATGTACTTTGTTTTGAAAGAATTTACATTAGCTGTAGATAGTGGGAGAAGGTGAAGCTGGGGCTAGTTCAGACTCCATGAGGAAGAAACATTTGTTACTTTAGATTGGTTGTGGGTGACTGTCAGGAAAGTTCAAGTGTAAACAAGAAGTTGAATTTCCCGGTAGTGAGCTACTCAGCTATTCTCTTTAGATAATCCAGTGGAAATAGCCACCTAGAAGTTCATTCAGAGTTTTAACATATATTTAGAAATGTAAGTAGTCTTTTGTTGCCTTTGCCCTTTATCTGTTGACTGAGTAATCTCTCTTGTCCCCTCCTTCCACTCTCAGGTCTACTGCAATTTAATTTAGGACTTCTCAGAATTTTCTCTCTGTCATATACAGACTTCGGTACTATTTGTGGTTTCAGGCACCCACTGGGGGTCTTGGAAATTTCCCCCATATATAGGGTTAGTGGGGACTACTGTATCTGGTTGACCCTATGATTGTAGAGCTCAAGAGATACCGAGGCAGAGCCTGTGAGGTTGTGAGGAAGGTGGGGTCCTTAACAGAAGTAAAATAGCTCCGGCTGGTGTGGCACAGTGGATTGAGTGCCTGCCTGTGAACTGAAAGGGTGCAGGTTCGTGTGGCACAGTGGATTGAGTGCCTGCCTGTGAACTGAAAGGGTGCAGGTTCGATTCCCAGTCAGGGCACATGCCTGGGTTGCAGGCCTGGTCCCTAGTTAGTGGCATGTAAGAGACAACCACACATTGATGTTTCTCTCCCTCTCTTTCTCCCTCCCTCCTCTCACTCTCTAAAAATTAATAAAATCTTTAAAACACAGATAGAGCAGATATTGGAGGGAAAAAAGATAATAAACTATGGTTTGGGGATGTGTTGAGTTTGAGGAACCAACAGTACAGTCAGGAAAAGAGTGGCCAGAAGATGGAACTGTCTAAGCAAGGGTCTATGTCGGCATCAGCAAAGGATGGGTATCTGGCAGGGCACAGATCTGTATGACACTGACCACAAAAACAGACCCTGCCCATTGAGCTCATGTCATAAAGCTATCCAGTGGAGATCTGCATAGGGAAATGTGCTACGCTTCTGCAGTGTTATTCCCGCTCCTAAGCAGTCCCAGTCGACTTTGACCAGTAAATACTCTGGTGTAGATTCCTGGAAACTACACATTTTAATCTCTGCCCTTTATTATTACTTATTCAAATGTTGAGAGAGAAAACACATTAAACAACAAATTTTGCTAAAATTATGATTAAAACTTGAGAATTCAGCAAATGCATTATATGGGCTGGAACAATCAGGAAAGGTATTAGGAAAACAGTGTGAAATTCAGATGCACACAGGAGAAAGAAATACACTTTTGGCAGTGGGGAATTCTGGGAATTAGTAGGAAGTGGTTTACTTGGGGCTTGCTGAGACTTAGGCACCAAAGACTGGATAGGACGTGTAAACTCGGAAGAGTCAACTCAGAAGGTATTGTAGGCAGCAAGAGTCAATGAAAATATTAGAACAGAAAACTGGTAAGTTGCATTCACTTAGCCTCTCCCTGTTTTTTTTGACACCTTCAGGACAAGATGTTAAAATATTATGTGAATCGGTTACATTATAAATTTGATCCATAGAAATAGAGGAAATCCGCCCTAGTTGGGTAGTTCAATGGGTTAGAGTATTGTTCAGATAAGCCAAGGTTGTGGGTACAATCCCAGGTCAGGGAACACACAAGAAGCAACCAGTGGATGCATAAATAAGTGGAACAACAAAACCAATGTTTCTCTCTTCCTCCTTCTACATCCTTCCTTCTCTTAAAAAATAAATCATAGGACATCCACCAAGGAAGAGTCACATTAAAGTTTTTTTTAACATTGTTTCTTCATGCTGTTTTCCTTTTATGGAGGTGGGTGGAAAAAGAGAGAGAGAAACATCAATTTGTTGTTCTGTTTATTCGGGAGTTCGTAGGTTGACTCTTGTGTGTGTCCTTGTCACAGATGGGCGCAGGTAACCAGGTTCTTGGTAATCGTGGACAAAGACTTGAACCGAACACACAAAAAGTTTATAGCATAAAGAGAGAAGGCAGATTTATTAGGCAATAGTATACTCGACAGAACATGGGAGTGGGCTGACTCCGAGCAGAGATTAACCCCAGGGGCTGGAGGGATTCTATTCTTTTTTTTTTTTTTAAGATTTTATTTATTTTTAGAGAGAGGGGAAGAGAAGGAGAAAAAGAGAAAGAGAAACATCAATGTATGGTTGCCTCTCACACACCCTCTGGGGACTTGGCCTGCAACCCAGGCATGTGCCCTGACTGGGAATGGAACCTCTGACCCTTTGGTTTACAGGCTGGCACTTGATCCACTGAGCCACATCAGCCAAGGCTGGAGGGATTCTATTCCTATAGGGCAGATATTTCCTGGCAAGTTTGGGTGGGCTTTTATTGCGCACGTACAAGTAGTTGTGTTACTTTAAAGCTACTGCGTATGTGGCTTCCCGAGATTTTCCTTGATTGGCCACCAGAGAAGGGGGTCCCACAATGTTATATAATACTATTATAATGAAGCAGGGGTCATGTAGCATCTTCTGTGCAGGTGCATTCATGAGTCACCATGATTCAGTGCTTTTCCCAGAATTCGGAACAACAAGTCTTAGAACAGGGTCTCTGTCTGGCATCCACGTCCTTTATCTTTGCCCTGGGGCACCTCGGAAGTTTCCTCTTTCCTGACTGTCTCCTGCCTCACCCTGATTGGGGATGAAACCCATAACCTCAGTATATTAGGATAACAGTCTAACCAACTAAGCTACCGGGCAAGGGCCTTAATATTTTTGGTTTGGCACTTACTGTTTTTGGTCTTTACTATGTGTATAGTCTACTATTAGGTACCTAGTCCTGCAAATGTCTATCCCATTAGTCATCTAGTCTGAGCCTCTCAAATCTGTCAGCCTGTCTCCACTGATCTTACATTTGAGGCCCTTGGTATCACTGCCATAAACAACTGCAGTTGTTTTCTAAGTGGTCACTCCAACCACCACAAACTGTGACCAGGGTGATCACTTCTTTTGCCATTCCCATCTCTTGATGTTTTCTGCCTCAAAACCTCTACTTTATAGGCACATGTCCTGACTTTACTAAGTCTGCCCTGCTGATCCTTCTGCCTACAATGTTTGTTATCTCATTTTTCTGCCAGTGCTACTCATCTTTTCATAATCAACTCAAATGCCACATCCTCTGAAATTTCTTCTAATCCTCTGAGAAGAAATAGCTACTGAAGAAAGATGAGCTCTTTCCTCTGCTAGGTGATCAGAGGAAGGTTCATACAAATGGCCTCTGATCTAGAACTTACTTAGACTAGGGGTATACTTCTCACTTCAAGGTGAGAAGAAAAGGAAAACATGTCTGGTATTAGCATGCTGCACTCATAGTCATCTAGCAGTCTAGCCCTGTTGAACAAGCTGTGAAGGATGTTCTGGGGCCACTGAAATCTTTGACTCAAGGTAGACAATTTAACAGGGAGAAAATTATTAGCAGTGTGTTTCTGACTGCATTGACTAGCTGAACAGATTCTGGACTATGTTGGTCTAGTCTGCTTGGAGAAGCAGCCGAAATGTCCTCACTCCCCAAGCAGTTATTGCTGTCTTACTGTGCATTTTGGTGAACACTCATCACAATCACATACAACTATGATTATTTTTTTCTTTCTCTTTTGTGCGTGTGTATCCCAAGGTCAAGTCTCTCTCTCTTTTTTTTAAAACCCTCACTTGCGGGTATGTTCACAAATTTTTACAGAGAGAGAGAAATATCGATGTGAGAGAGAAACATGGATGGGTTGCCTCCCACATGCGCCCCAACTGGGGATTGAACCTGTAACCTAGGCATGAGCCCTGACTCTGGGATCGAACTTGTGACCTTTTGATTTAAGGGACTACCTCCAACCAGCTGAGCCAACTGGCCAGGGCATTTGTCTCTTATTTTTTCAGGGAAGTCTGTCTTATTTCTTTCCCTCATAGCACCCAACAGAGCCCTGAATGTTGTAGGTACTAGTAAAGACGATTTGAAGGAATGGATGTCTCTTTAATAGGTGTGTCCTTTACTAAGAAGCTTCCACGTTATCCTTTCCAGCAAGCCCCTAGAAAGGAGCACCACACTAATACCCAGATCTTAACCACACTCTCATCCAGAATTAACCTTTGGGGTGAGCAAGGCTGGAGCTCAAGTTGTTCTTCAGTTGAACCTCTTTGCTTGGGCAAGGTTTTGGAGTTACTTACCGCCAACCCCTCCTCCCATCTGCTCTACCCGCGCATCCCCGGGCGTGGCCCAGCGCTGCGCCTTTAAGAAGGGGGCGGAGCACAAGTGGAAAGACAAAGCCCCTGGTCGCGCGCTCCCCCTTCTCCCTCACCAGCGCACCACACGGACAGTGGTGCCCGGATGTCGATGTCGCCGTTGGTGACAGATGGCGCAGTGTCTATGTGTTAAGGGATTTCTCTAGCCTGCCCGCCTTAAATGCCCGACTTTACGATTCCCCGCTAACCCCACTTTCAACTCCAATGCTGGACGTCCGCACGCCTGTCACCAGCGCTTACATAACGTGACCTTTCACCTTTTCGTACTGCCCTATAGTGCGCTGCAACCCAACTACGCGGTCGGGGCAGGGGGCGGGAATCCGAGCGCCGAGCGGCAGCTTCTCTGAGCCAATAGACTGTGAGCCCGGACCAGCTTCCCGCCTATTGGAGCATTCGCCAGCGGCGCAACAGGGGAGCAAGTTAGTGTGTATGCTGGCCCGGCGCGGGGGAGGAGGGGAATCTCCCGCCATTTTTCAATAATTTCCTCCTGTGCAGCTGAAGAGTCGTGACTGCCGAACGCGGGACCGGTAGCGGAGGTTGGCTGGAGGCTGCCAGGCGGTGCATCGGTGTGTGTTGGAATTCTGCGCCATTGCGTCCGGTTCCATGGCCTTCGCACTGCCGCGCCAGTAGTGAGGCAGCCGAGTTCGCGCCGCCCTCTCACCCCTCCCCTCCCCCACCCTACCCCCAGGAGCCAAGCGCTCGCTCCGGGCCGCGGGGCCTAGTGTTGCGCCTAGGGCTCTAGGAGCTGCTGTCGCCTTCCCTTCCGTCGCCGCGATGGCGCCGCTCTTGGGCCGCAAGCCTTTCCCGCTGGTGAAGCCGCTTCCCGGTGAGGAGTCGCTCTTCACCATCGCGCACACTCAGGAGACCTTCCGCACTCGGGAGTATCCTTTTCTACCCGCACCGGCCTGGCCGCCTGCGGGGTGGGGCGGGGTGGGCCGGGGGTCCCTCGGGCCTGGGGGCCACGCAGCCCCACGCCCGTGGCAGCTGTCAGCGTGCCCGACGCGGGCGGGCCTACATCCTGAGCCCGAGTCCGCGGTTCTGAGGGGTGGGAGGGGGTGCGGACCGGCTTCGTTCAGGGCGCCACGGAGCCCCGCGCCCTCCATCCCTTCCCCAGCTCCGTACTTTGTGCCTGGGCCTCGCAGTCGGGGAGCGACGCCCGGTACGCGCACACATCCACTGGGGTTGGTTGGCCTTAGGCCCAGGTACCACGGAGAGAGGGGTTTCCTTTGCTCTTTTCTTTTAAAATTAAACCTTCAACTTAAGTTTTTGAAATTGTACCCGCGTGGTCTCGTGATCCGGCTTGTACAAGTGTCCACTGCGTTTTTACCCTAGTCTTTGCGGGAGAACTTGTGCTTTTCTCCTCCCGAACGGATTCTAGGCTGTTGATGAACTGACAGGATTGTGAGGCACAAAACCAACAAAAAAGTTCCAGATTTAAAGAGCAGAGGAAAAGAAGAAAAAAGTATGTTGGAGGAGCTGATGCCTTCTTTCCTTAGGCAAGCACATTTGAAATGACGATTTAGGAGATTGGTATTTGAAGTAAAATTAAAAACATACCAGGACATACTTAAAGTTTTTTGGATGTAATTTAGGAGCTTGAGGCTAATGTTTTACATTCTAAACATTGTCTTTAATGACTTTTTTGCACGAGCTTAATTTTTTTGGTTAAAAGTTGTACGACTTTTATTTATTTTATGGATGCCGGTTAAGTCCTTTTTGACACGTGAATGTAAAAAAAAGGTTTTTGAGCAAAACTTTAATGTACAAAAAACTTCAAGAGTGAAGGCTAATGCATTTAGTTTTTTCAGCCCTTTCCCTTTGGAAGGACTTCATTTCCTTTTTTCTTTTTTTATTTCTCACCTGAGGACATGCTTACCGATTTTTAGAGAGAGGGGAAGAGAGGGAGAGAGAGGACGGAGAGAAACATCTGATGCGACAGAGATAAATCTATTGGTTGCCTCTGCAATGTGCCCCAACCGGAACTGAATCCACAACCTAGGCAAGTACCCTGATGTACTGGGAGACCCTCCAGTTTACAGGACAACACTCCAACCACCTAGCCACACCAGCCAAGGGAGAACTTGATTTCTTGTAGTTTCTTTTTTTTTTTTAAGATTTTATTTATTTATCTTTAGAGGGGAAGGGAAGGAGAGAGAAACATCAATGTATGGTTGCCTCTTGTGAGTCCCCTGCTGGGAACTGGCCTGCAACCCAGGCATGTGCCCTGACTGGGAATCGAACCACAATCCTGTGGTTTGCAGGCCCACGCTCAATCCACTGAGCTACACCAGCCAGGGCTTTCTTGTAGTTTCTTACTGCTTTTGTGTAGAGGAGGAAGTGTCCATGAAGGGATATCATTTGATTTCATTTGTTATTGATCACCCATTTAATGGAATACTTTATGGGATAATCTCATTCTTGTTAGAGTGCAGTTTGTGACTGTTGAGTGTTTATGTATAAAGGGGCCTGGAAAGTGAGTTCTTGCTGTTAAGAAGGCTCTCGAAATGTAACTATAGCATCTTGGAGCTGAATGGGTCTTGGAGAGGAGAGGTTCAAGTTTTCCTGCCTGCTTTGCTAGGTGGTCCCAGAGAATTGAGGTTGACGTAGTGTAAATGATGAGTGTCAGGAGTAGAATCCTGTGCTTTTCCTACCTCATCCCTGTACGTTAAAAAAAACCAACAACCATGGACCCTTACGGTTGTGGCTCAGGGTGTCATTCTGAAAAGCAAAAGATTGCAGGTTTGATTCCCAGTCAGGGCACATGCCTAGGCTGAGGTTTCAGTTCCTGGTCTGGTTGGACTGTGTACCATTGATATTTATCTCTCTCCCTCCCTTCCCCTCTCTCTAAAAATAAATAAATAGAAATTAAAAAAAACAATGCTATTCCTTCCTCCTAATGATGTCACTTTTGTGTTAGTTTGTGGTATAAGGTCCATTTAAGGGTGAGGTGGGGGTGGTAGTCTGCTTTTTTTGGTCCTGTAGGACTTTTGGATTGCTTTGGAGAAGTACTCTAGCTCTGCTAAATATAGCATTATTCTAAACGTGCCCTACTCTAAGAAAAAACAACGCTCCAAACATTGGTGGAGTAGAATTACTTGTGAGAATCTGCCATATCCTTTCAGATGTCTTTCAGATATCTTTTGAGCGGTTGAACTGTTATCAAATATTAGTTTTTCAGGTCTGATTCTAAAGGAGTATGAGAAAAATTCTAAGTCTGTGATAGATACTGAACCATGTAAAAATGGCAGTAGCCACCTAATTTAGAACTGGCAGCACAAGCTTTTCCATATTATTTACTGAAATCATTGAAATAAAATGATATATATAAAGAGTTCCTCTTAATGATAATTGAAAACTGAAGGCTGAAACTTTTTTAAAAAATTGATTTTAAAAAGAGGAAGGAGAGAGAAACAGACTTTTGTTATTCCAGTATTTATGCATTCATTGGTTGATTTTTTTAAAAAGATTTTATTTCCCTGGATGGTGTGGCTCAGTGTATTGAGTGCTGGCCTGCAAACCAAAGGGTCACTGGTTTGATTCCCAGTCAGGGCACACACCTGGATTGCCAGCCAGGTTCCGCAATAGGTGGCGCTGAAGAGGCAACCACACATTAGTGTTTTCCTCTCTCCATCTCCCTCTAAAAATAAATAAATGAGATTTATTTATTTTTTAAAGATTTTATTTATTTATTTATTTATTGAGAGGGAGAGAACCATTGATCAGTTGCCTCTCCCATGCAAGCAGCTGTACACAACTGGTGACCTTTTCGGTTCACGGGCCAATTCGCAGGCTGGCACTCAAATTCGCTGAGGCACATCAACCAGGGCTCATTGGTTGATTCTTGTATGTGCCCTGGGGAGCTCACCCACGGCCTTGGTGTATTGGGACAACACTAACCAACTGAGCTGCCTGGCCAGGGTAGAAGCCTGAAACTTATAAACTGGTATGTATTAGAAATCTGCATTAAAAAATTCCCACACCACTACTTACAGGATGCTTTTAACAGGAATTCTTTAAAAAAAAAAAAGACTTTTTTTGTTTTTAGAAGGAGCAAAGCATCGGCATGTGAGAGAAACTTGGATCAGTTGCCTCTTGACAATGCCCCAACTGAGAATCTGGCCTGCAACCCAGGCATGTGCCCCAACCTGGAACTGAACCTGTGACCTTTAGGTTTTCAGGCTGGTAGTTAATCCACCCAAGCCACACCAGCTTGAAACGGGAATTCTTAAATTGTGTTACATGTTGCGGAGGAAATTGCTCGCTTGGGAATGTCTACAAGTAGAAGCACTTTAAATTGTGTTGTATGGTTAGCAGGTTGGCATAGTTCTTTATTAGGCAATCAGGTTTTATAGAGGAGAACAAGTATGTGGTTGGGAATAGCTGCCTTTGAAATACTGTTATTTCTAGATCTTAATTTATATTTACAATTGTTTTTAATGCGGATTTTCTCCTAAGTACTACTTTTTGACTGCATGTGTATCCTATAACATATTTATATGATTTTTATTGACTTAAAGCTGTGAGTGTTGATATGTCCTTAAAGGCCATACATCTTTTTGTACATCTTTATTAAACTTACAGTGGTAGTTGTGAATGATGCATACATTTAATGACTAGGTATTATATATTATTGATGACTGTGTTTATTGAACTGTGTCTGCATCTGTGCTACATTACTCCCTAGGTAGTAGTACAGGCAGGACACTAGATCTTAGTTGGAAAATTTCACTTTTTCAGAATCAGTTTTTTTCTTCAAAATATTTTATTTATTTTTAGAGAGAGGGAAGAGGAGAGGGAAACGTGAATGTGTGGTTGCCTCTTGTGCGCCCCCTACTGGGGGGGGTGTGTGTGTGACTTGGCTCGCAACCCAGGCTTGCCCTCAGTAGGAATTGAACTAGTGACCCTTTGGTCTGTAGGTTGGTGCTCAGTCCACTGAGCCATACTAACCAGGGCAGCAAATTTTTTTTCTTCTATTGATTCTAGAGAGAGAGAGGGAGAAAACGAGGAAGAGAATCACTGATGTGAGAAAGAGGCATTGATTAGTTGTCTCTTGCATGTACCCCTACCCGGGACTGAACCCAACCCATTACCTGTGCGTGTGCCCTGACTGGGAATCAAATGTGACCTTTCAGTTTACATTATGACACTGGCCAGGGCTATCAGAATCGATTCTTTTTATTTTTTTTAAGGTTTTATTTTATTTTAGATAAATAAAATAAAGGGGAGGGGTGGAGAAACAGACAGAAAAACATCGTTGTGTGGTTGTCTTTGGCACACCCCTTATTGGGGACCTGCCCCACAACCCAGGCATGTGCCCTGACTGGGAATTGAACTGGCAATCTTTTGGTTTATAGGCCGGCGCTCAATCCACTGAGCCATACCAGCCAGGATCAGAATCAATTCTTAATGTGATTATTTGACAGTAGAATGTTACACACATTGTATTAAGTGAAGATGGGTTTTAAGGAGGAACTGAACCCATAAGCAGCCTGTTAGATTAATATTTTTGTTGTGTTGTTTTAAATAGACTAGTTTCTAAAGCCCTGAAACAACTGGTTAACTTTTAGTTGGTGTAATGAGAAAGGGCTATTAGAATATGGCCAGAATAGCTTGACTTGAATAGAAAAACATTAAGAGTTGGAGTTGGTTGTTGCAAGACCGGATTTTATTGGACAGTGGAATACTGAGCTCTTATGTTGAATTTTTTTATTATTTAATTTCTTTTTTAAATATTTTATTTATTTATCTTTAGAGGGGAAGGGAAGGAGAGAAGGAGAGAAATATCAATGCATGGTTGCCTCTTGTGAGTCCCCTGCTGGGAACTGGCCTGCAACCCAGGCATGTGCCCTGGCTGGGAATCAAACCGCAGTTGTTTGGTTCTCAGGCCTGTGCTCAATCCACTGAGCTACACCAGCCAGGGCTAATTTCTTTAACATAAGAGTTACTTAAAAATATTTTACTTATTTTTAGAGAGGGAGAAAGAGAGGGGAGAAACATCAGTGTGTGGTTGCCTCTTGCACACCCTCCACTGCAGACCTGGCCTGCAACCCAGGCATGTGCGCTGACTGGGAATTGAACTGGCTACTCTTTGATTCTCGGGCCAGTACACAATCCACTGAGCTGCATCAGCCAGGGCCATAAGAGTTATTTTTAACTTAATGACAAACTGTTCCAAATAGAGAAATAGGATAAAAACCAAATCTTGAGTTGGCACTTTATTGTCTCCCTTAGAACTCTTACAGTTATAGTTGTGTTTATTTAACCTCCATGCTTTTCCAGACTACTTCCTTGAAAGCTGTTGAGTACTTTATTGAAAGAAATAGCCCTAGCTGGTGTGGCTCAGTGGATTGAGTACCGGCCCGTGACCTGAAAGGTGGCTGGTTTGATTTCCAGTTGGCGCATACCTGGGTTGTAGGCCAGGTCTCCAGTTGCGGATGCATCAGAGGCAACCACACATTGATGTTTCTCTCCCTCTTTCTCGCTCCCCCTCTCTCTAAAAAAAATTAATAAAATCTTAAAAAAAAAAAGAAAGAAACAGTCCTATAAGGCTAAGTAGAACAAAGAAGCAGCATATTGTGGTAAGGAGGTAGCCCTTGAACTCATGAAAAAGTGAAATCTTAATGAAATAGTCTAGAACTTGAAAATGTCTTATTAACAGTTTACACAACCTTTGGAGAATTGCTTTGACATTTTCTCTGCAATTATATATGTGCAGCAGCCACTGGAACATAAAAACCTCAATTGGCACTTTCTCTCAGTGGTTATTTGAGAGTAACTTACTTTGGTAACCTAAAATCTGAAATAGGATTTAGAGGTAGCTGACTCAGTAGCCTTCTAGTCAACTTATTCTCCTTTCATATTCATTTTATTCTCTCGCTTTCTTTTAACATAAGTCAGTAATAACCAGAACAAAATTATACAAACTTAAAAATACCCAGTGTTAGAGGTTGTTGTAGGAATTTGTTTTAGATGTTTGAAATTAATCTAATTTTGATGATTAATCAATTAAGAATTTTGTGTTATTGTCAGAGGGCATTTATTTCTAGATATAAACCTTAGGTTTTTAGTGTTGTCCAATTAGAAATATAATGTGAGTCACATGGATTTAAAATTTTTCTTGTGGTCACATTTGAAATAAAGATAAACGGGTTAAAAAAATGAGAGACATTTTTTTTTATTCTAATACCCAGGCTGAAGGAGCGGTCCCAGTCTTCATGTGCCTTTCTACTGGCAGAAATAGCTGGAGGAAACCCTGATGGCTTTTTAAGCTTATTCCTGCAAACAGCATCTATCACATCTGCTCACATCTGTTGGTTAAAGCAAGTCATGTGGCCAAGCCCAACATCCACATGGAGGAGAAATTTTCTCCCTTTTTTATTCTCACCTGAGTACATGCTCATTGATTCTAGAGAGGTGAAGAAGGGGATGGAAAAAGAGAGACAGAGAGAGAGACAGACTTTCATGCCAGGGAGAGAAACATTGGCTGCCTCTTACAGATATTGTGACCGGACCAACCTGCAACCTAGGCATGGGCCCTGACTGGGAATCAAACATGTGACCCTTCAGTTTATGGGAGGATGCTCTAACCAACTGAGCCAGGGCTTTTTGTTTCTGTTAATTCCTAACCCAAAGGTATGTTTATTGATTTTTATAGAGAAAAGAAGGGAGAGAGAGAGAAACATCAATGTGCAAGTGAAACATTGATCAGTTGCCACCTATATGTGTCAACTGGGGATTGAACCTTTTGGTGTATAGGTGATGCTTCAACGAGCTGAGCTACCTGGCCAGGGCTGTTTTTCCTCTTCACTTGAGGTATTGCGAACCACACGGCAGTTGGTGGAGATATAAAAATCTCTGATGGAAGGGGAGGTAAATGTTTGGGAAAAATATAATCTACCCTATTTCAGGGTTTCAGGGGATGTATTTTGGGGAGAGTTACTTTTAAGTTGAGATCTGAAGGATGATTAGAATTTAGCAAGATGAATAAAAGAGCACTGTGTTCTCCCTGGCTGGTGTAGCTCAGTGGATTGAGCACGGGCCTGCGAACCAAAAGATCACGGTTCAGTTCCCAGTCAGGGCACGTGTCTTGGTTGTAGGCCAGTTCCTAGCAGGGGCCAGTTCCCAGCAGGGGACACACAAGAGGCAACCATACATTGATATTTTTCTCCCTCTCTCATTCCCTTCCCTTCTAAAGATAAATAAATACAAAATTTTTTAAAAAGCACTATGTTCTTAGAAGCGTTTGTGAATTTGAAAGTTTCTTGATTTTAAAACATTGGAAGATGACTAGAGCAAAAAAGTGGAATGGAAATGGAGTTGCCTAGTGGTGAGATAGAGAAAAGGGTCCCATCACACCGATCCTTGTAAGGTAGGTTGAGGAGTTTGGACGTTACCTTACATTTAGCGGAGGCTGTTGAGAAAAATTTGTACAGAACTGAAGCAGGTGTATAGGTCAGGAAGATCACTGTGGTTGCAGTGGTGAGAATGGATCTGCCACTGGATTTGTGAAGTGGTCATTAGGTAATTCAGCCAGTAGATAACGGTGGTCTGAATAAATTTGCTAGTCCTTGACATGTAGAGAAATACAATAGGTAAATATCAGAATAAATTATTATACATAGGTTAGACAGAATTTGGTGATTGATTGGGAAGGACTGAAGGATAATATTTTGGTTGTTACTTGGTTAGTAGTGTCATTCTCTGATGCAGAGAACTCTGAGAGAGGAACAAGTGTTTATTTCTTTTTTGGGCTGGGAGTGGGGAGGATGGGATAGTAAGTGAAATTTTAGTTTGGATGTTCTTATATTGAGTTGCTGTGGATATCCAAATGGAGATGTCTGTGTTACTAGTGTGTATGTGGTCCTGGAGTTGAGAGAGAGGAGACTGAACTGGTAATAGAAGTGATTAGTGTCCAGATTTTGATTGCAGTAATACAATGGAAATGGATGAGGTCAGCCAGACTAAGATTGCTATGCTGATAACGGTGATTTTCAAAGGAGGGTAGGAAAAATATGTATCTGGGCAGAAGGGACTTTAATCATTTGGAAAACCGTAAATCATTAATATTTGGTATTTAAATATGTATTGCTTGAAAAAAGTTTCCCATTTTTTCCCTTAAAATAATACAAATAAACAAATATACCTCAACAAAATCTTATTTGGTGTGAATCAGGATTGTTTCCCTGTTTGGGAACATGTTTGCATTTCAGGGGGCCTGAGGGCAAATGAGATTCATAAAGTAATCAGAAGAAGAAATGGTTTTAAAAACAAACAGTTGAGAAAAATGGACATTAGGGTGAGAAGCACAAAGGACCAAACAAATAAAATAGAGTGTTATGGTGAGAAGCACCAAGGACCAGAGAAGAGGAGGATTACCAGTGAGGCCAATTAAAATGTTTTGGCTAGGTGAGAGATGAGTATCAGAGAGGCCGGATTTAGTTAATGGCTCTGTTGTTGGAGAGAAAGGACTGAATTGAGAAATACGTGAGTAGTTGCAGTTAGGGACTGAAAAAATAAAGATGATTTTCTGATTTCTGATTTGGGCACTAGGGCCATTCAGTGAGACTGAAAATACCTATTAAGAAACAAAGTTTGGGAGAATGAGGTGTGATTAATAAGAATTGAGCTTAGCCCTGGCTGGTGTGGCCCAGTGGATTGATTGAAGGTGGGCCTGTGAACCAAAAGGGGGCTGGTTTGGATCCTGGTCAGGGCACATGCCTGGGTTGTGGGCCAGGTCCCCAGTTTGGGGGCAGTTAGTGTGAGAGGCAACCAGTCAACATCTCTCACACATCAGATGTTTCTCTCCTTTTTTTTTTCTCCCTTTCTGTCTTTCTAAATAAATACATAAAATCTTTCTAAAAAAGAATTAAATTTAGCCCTGGCTGGTGTGGCTCAGTTGGTGGGGCACTGGCCAGCAAAGTGAAAGGTCTGCAGCTTGAATGCCTGGGTTGCAGGTTTGGTCCCTGATTGGGGCAGGTCTGAGAGGCAACTGATGTTTCTCATCCTCTTCCTCCATTCCCCTCTCTCTAAACTAATAAGTAAATACAAATCTTTAAAAAGAACTTAGTTTAGAAAAAGTTGGGTTTGAGATATCACTGAGGCATCCAGGTGATCTCAGTACATTGTTGACTATATGGGTCTAGATCAAAGTGAATGGACTGGGCACATTTACTTCTAAAAATAACTAATTAAAAAAACTTAATGTTCTTTGTTTAGGATGTGGAATATATTTGCTAATGTCATTTACATTCTCCGGTTACTCGGTGAATTTCTTCAATGAAGCTGAATAACTATTAAAATGTTAAGCTTTTTGTATTTTAAATAAATCTACTTACTGGTTGTCTTTAACTCCCTTCCCCCAGTGTGTGAAAAGACAAAAACAAAACAAAGTCATCTTGTTGATTAATTAGTTATGGTAATAGGAGCCATGCTATTGCTATTTTTCTCTATACTGTAGTCCCACCTTTCCACAGGGAATTAGTTCCAAGACCCCCAGTGGATGCCTTGAAACAGTATTGAAATACCGAATGAGGACTGTCCAGGAAAAGCCCAGCCATTGTTAATATAAGGAGAACAGTTTGTGTGCCACCTATGTAACCTGGCAGCCAAGGGCAGTGGGCTGGAATGTACATGTGTGAACTGTGATAACTTTACTAGTCAGTTGGGCCGTAGATGCCATTGAGTAAGCATGTGTACTGTTTGGTTGTCTCATTCAAAATGACTGAATGAGCCTCAAATCTGCATCAAGTTTTGTGTTAAGCTTGAACTTCCTCTGTGGAAACCGTTGGGATGATTCAGTTGCCCACCAGCAGCTATGGGCATCTGGTGATTGGCAGCCTCGGCAAAACAACACACCCTTTGAGCATAACATCTCGTGCAGAGTTTTTTAGTGAAACATCAAATCATCCAGGTGACTCAGCTCCGCTACAGCCCAGATTTGTTGCTTTGTGACTTCTGGCTTTTCCCAAAACTAAAATCACCTTTGAAAGGGAAGAGATTTCAGAGCCTCAATGAGGTTCAGAAAAACACACAGGGCAGCTGATGGCGATGGGGAAAACTGTGTGTGATCTCAAGGTGCCTACTTTGAAGGGGACTGTGGCCCTTTTGTTATTGTCCTGTATACAGTGTATCTTGTATCTTCAGTAAATGTCTCTTTTTCTTATGTGGCTGAATGCCTTCTGGACAGATCTCTCATATGCTATGTTTTATTCTTTATATATATACCTCTGATAAATTGAAGGCTTCTCTTTGGCAGTTAATTTCCCGCAATATTTCTCTTGCGCTTTAAAGTCATTAAGTAAAACAAAAGTTATTTGAACACAAGCACAGCAATAACCATGAGGGTTGATCCAGTAAAAGAGATGGCTACTGAGTGACTAATGTGCCTGCATACACTGGACAAAAGGATGATTCAGGGAGTGGGATGGTTCAAGATTTAAAACTTATAAATTGTTTATTTCTAGAAATTTCCATTTAATATGTTTGAACCACATTTGACAGGATAGCTGAAACTAGAAAGCAGAATAGCTAAGGGGGACTAACAGGTTTTTGTAAATTTTCAATGATTGGATATACATAACTTTGTATGGAAGTCTGACTTCTGGTTTTTACTTTTTCTGTATTTTGTTTAATTCTTTAAATATTAGTGCCAACCCCAATGAGAAAAAGAGACTTGTTGCTTTGTTTCTGTCAGATCTGGAAAATGATGTGGGAGAAGGTGTTTTTACTATTGGCTAAAATAACTATTTTGGATTACCTCTGAATTTGTCCCTGTTAATTGTCTTTTTATTGATCATAACTCTGGAAAACCAAGAATCTTCATATATTGAAAAGGAATTACTGTCCTGACCAGTTTGGGTCAGCTGTTTGGGTCTTTGTCCTGCAAAGCAAAAGGTCTCTGGTTCAGTTCCTGGTCGGGGCGTGTATGAAAAGTAGCCCACCGATGTTTCTCACATCAGTGTTTCTCTCCTTTCTCCCTCCCTTCCCCTCTCTAAAAAGAAATGAATAAAATTTTACAGCAATTCTTTATTTGTGAGGTAATATTACAGAGGGAACTATTTAAATACTTTCATTTCAACCTCTATAAAATAAAGTCACTTGGAAAGTACTGAGATTGGCAGCTAATTCTCTAGTTGTGGTGTCAGTTTATTTTCTTGCATAGCATTTGTTGTCCATGAAAGTGTATTAGCTAATTATTTGAATTTAAATGTGGCTGGCTAATAGTGAATTCAAGTTGGAATATTGTAGAAAGTTACCATATGTATGGCACTAACTTATGATGTCCTCTTCCATCTCTCATGATGACTGGACAATGACTGGTAAATGACTTGTGAATGTATTGCTATTGTAGACAACATAAAGACTGAATAAATATTATATCAAAATTATTTTTAGGACTTTATGGAGTTTTTTAAACCCTAAGCATCAACAGGTATTCCAAAAGGTAGACTAGAAGACTTTTTAAAAAATCTTTTTCTTTTAATATATATTTTATTGATTGTGCCATTACAGTTGTTGTATTCCCCCCTTCATTCCCCTCTACCCTGCACACCCCCTCTCCCACCATCCCCCTCCTTTAGTTTATGTCCACTTGTCTCAAGTTCTTTAGATTCTATATTTGCCCTACTATTCTTGCCCTCCCCACTATCTATTTTCTACCTACTGTCTATGCTACGTATTTTCTGTTCCTTCTCCCCCTTTCTCCTCTTCCCACTCCCATTGCTAACCCTCCATGTGATCTTCATTTCTATGGTTCTGCTCCTGATCTAGCTGTCCTCTTAGTTTGCTTTTGTTTTAGATGTGGTTGTAATAACTGTGAGTTTGCTGTCCTTTCACTGTTCATATTTTTTAATATTCTTTTTCTTAGATTAGGCCCTTTTAACATTTCATATAATAAGGGCTTGGTGATGAGGAACTCCTTGAATTTGGTCTTATCTGAGAAGCGCTTTATCTGCCCTTCCATTCTAAATGAAAGTTTGGCTGGATAGAGCAATCTTGGTTGTAGGTCTTTGGATTTCATGACTTGGAATACCTCCTTCCAGCCCCTTCTTGCCTGTAAGGTCTCTTTTGAGAAATCTGCTGACAGTCTGATGGGGAGTCCTTTGTAGGTGACTGTCCCCTTATCTCCTGCTGCTTCTAGGATTCTCTCCTTCATTTTAATCTTGGCTAATGTAATTATGATGTGCCTTGGTGTGTTCCTTCTTGGGTCCAACTTCTTTGGGACTCTCTGAGCTTCCTGGGTTTCCTGGAAGTCTATTTCCTATGCCAGATTGGGGAAATTCTCCTTTATTATTTGTTCAAATAAGTTTTCCACTGGTGGCTGTGCCTTTCCCCCTTCTGGTACCCCTATAATTCGGATGTTGGAACGTTTAAAGATGTCCTGGAGGTTCCTAAGAATCTCCTCATTTCTTTGAATTCTTGCTTCTTCACTCTTTTCTGTTTGACCATTATTTGCTTTCTTCTGGTCCACTCCATTGATTTGAGTCCCAGTTTCCTTTTCATTGCTATTGGTTTCCTGTGCAATTCCATTCATTTCAGTTAGTTTCGCCTTCATATGTTTGTCTAATTTGTGGCTATAATCAGCCAGTTCTGTCAGGATCCTGATCACCAGTGTTTTAAACTGTGCGTCTGAGAGTTTTGCTATTTCTTCATCGCTTAGATTTATAGGCTCTGGGGCTTTGAGATCTTCTTGAGCCACTTTTGGTCTGTTTGCGCCCGTTAAGTCTGAGGTGCGGAGCCTTGGACTCCCAGGTCGCTGGGTTGTGACTCTGTATGTGGAGGCGGGGTCAGAGTGGGGAAATGGCGTCCCCCTCTGCTGTTTCTCACAGCTGGGTGACGAGCAGAGCCTTAGGTTGTTCACCTGGGCAGGGCCACTTAGGTCGCTGGATTATGAGGCTGTATGTGGAGGCGGGATTAGAACGGGGAAATGGCGGCGCCCTCTGCCACTGCTTGCTGCTGGGGCTGCTGGCTCTCGTCCAGTCACCCACTCCCTCACTTGTCTATCCACACACGAATGCGCGACCACAGGCAACCCGCAGCCCTGCTCCCTCGCTGTTTCCCCACGATTGCTTGCTGAGTTGCCCACCTGGTCCAACCCTGCGCCTGGATTCCGTGCGCCTGAGTCCGTCTGACCCAGTTTTCCTGTGCTACCCTGCTGTGCCAGCTGCTGGTTTTGCCCCTCTTACTGGTCAGGCTGAAGAATTTGTTGTTATCAGACTTCTGAAAAGTTCAATTTTCTGTGTTCTGGCTGTGTTTTCTGTTGCTAATATTTAGTTGTCTCTAAACTTGGTTGTGTGAGAAGGCACGGCAAATCCACCCATGCCTCCATCTTGGCGGAAGTCTCTCCAAATGTGATTTTTTCAATTCATCCAAATTTCATTTCACAAGACTCACACAGTACTAAAAATTGATAAGAAAAGATAAAGGTGAAATAAGACAAAGTCATTAAGAAATAAGAATTTAAGGTATGTGGAATTATTACACAACTCAGATGGCCACCAAGTTTAAAGATTTTATTTATTTTTTTGGAGAGAGGGGAGGAGGGAGGGAGGAAGAGAGGGAGGAAACAGATGTAAGAGAGAAACATGGGTCAGTTGTTCTGACTGGGACCAAGCTGCAACCCAGGCATTTACCCTGACTGGGAATCCAGCTGATGACTTTTTGCTTTGTAGGACATCACCCAACCATCTGTGCTACACTGGTCAGGGCCTGCTTATTTTTGTATTTATTAGTTGATTCTTGTATGTGCTTAGACCAGGGATCAAATCTGCAACCTTGGCATATTGGACTGACTCTTTAACCAACGGAGCTGCTCGGCCAGAGCTAAAGGTGGTATTGTTTTATTTGTAAAATGTGACAAACTATTCTGATTATAATGTAGTCTTATTCATCTTGTTTGGATTTACCAATTGAAAACTGACCTCAGTTTTATCTTCTCATGCTGTATGTCATAGAAAGAATACTATAGGTTTTATTCTATGTATGATAAATTTTGGGGGGTATAGATTAGTTGTCTCTGTTGCTTGAATATTGTTTTCCTGAGCCCCCGCTAACAGAGAATATGAAGCCCGCTTGGAAAGGTACAGTGAGCGCATTTGGACGTGTAAGAGTACGGGAAGTAGTCAGCTAACACACAAAGAGGCCTGGGAAGAGGAACAGGAAGTTGCTGAACTGTAAGTAATATAAACATTGCTCTTCTAGTACCATCTTCACATTAGTAGGAAAGGGGATAGTAATTGTAAAGCAGTGTTTGTATTAAAATTTATGGGGCATAAATTGGAATATATTACATTAGTATACTGTATTGGTGTTTAAGTACCCTTGCCTAGTGGAATTTTGCTAGTAACATTGTGGAATATGTAGTTGTGTATATACTTATATAGGTATTTACCAGGCTTTTGAGTGCTCTTGCTCTGTACCTTTATCTTGTAAATATTTTGAAAATGTGGTTCTGAGCAACAGAAACGAATATATATGATCTAGAAGTAATGTGGAGGTGTGAATAAGTGGCAGGTTTTTCTTAATTTTGTGGTCATTTGAAATTTGAGATAGTATTTACAGCAGCTATTAAAAATAAGTATGGAGTTCCAAGGCCATTTATCTAAGTGGGGTTGTTGAATGAGGAGTCTTAAAAAATACTGTCTCTATTCAGAGTGCCTGCTTGACTAGGTGTTGTCTCAAAGAAAAACACTTGGAATTTGGGCAGTAGAAACATGCAAAAGATAAGTAGAAACTATGGATGATAAATTACTCTTTTGGGAGTTTGGAATAGATTCTTTTTTTGTGGACTTCTCATTGACCTGTCTTGATAGCATATAAGCAGAGAGCATATAATTCTGTTCTCCTGCTTGCATTATAATAACACTGGGTTTAGTTGAGGTTTTGGTTCTAGCTATAGCTACAGCACAGACTAATAATTAGTCAAGGTTGTTAACCTTGTGCCTATTTTTTCTTTTCTTGGGTCACTTATGTCATTCTGTTTTAGATTAGTGTTATTTATGTATATGTATTTTTTAGTGTACTAGACCAGAGGCTGGCCATCCTTTTCTGTAAAATGACAGGTAGTAAATATTTTAGGGTTTGTGGTCCATATGGTCTTTGTTTCAGCTATTCAGTTCTGAGGTTATAAATTGAAAACAGCCACAGATAATAATACATAAATGAATGAGAATGACTGTTCCAATAAAATTTTATTTACAAAAACTGATAGCAGGCTGAATTTGGCCCATAGGTTGTTGCCTCCTACAGTAGCCTCTAAACTTCTCGAGGGCAGCTCTCATATTTTACTTCTAGGTTACAGTACCTAGGCACAGTCCTCTGCACTATGTAGGTACTATTTGCTCTTTGCAAATAGAGATAATACTACTTTCTTTTACATGTGTTTTTGGGACAAAAAAAGAAACTAACCGGGAGTTGTTAGGGAAAACTTCATGGGACTTTATGAAGATGGTAACATTTGAAGGATAGTTTGTGCCATATTATAGAAACAAGATGAGACATTTGTATTTAATTCAGTGAATAGTGTGAGGACAGCAATAATTTTGAACAGAAGAACAAATGATGGTTTGGATGATTGAGGTTGGGCTTTGAGAAGATTAATCCAGAAGCGGTTTGTAGGATGAGTTAGAAAAGGAAGAGACAGGTGTAAAGTCTATAGGCTAGCTAGGATAGTATCATGGTATTATTGAGAATAGAAAGAATGAGGTGGATTCTCTAATTCTACCTGAAAAGAGGGTTGTTTTTGGCTGTAACTTTGGCAAACCACTGCATACTTTGTTCTTAATACACATTAGTGTATTAGGTAGTTTTCAGAAGACCTGTAGTAAAGAAACTTCAGCTTGGTTTAATCTTGTGGATTTCAAACTTGACCTTAGAACTGATAACATGAGAGGGAAGTTCTGAAGAAGAACACTCTTGGGGATTGTTCTATGTGATTTGATAGCTCATAGAATATAGTGGGTGGTGGAAATAATTACTGAAAAATATGGGTTTTACAACTTTTATTTAAAATAGAAAACTTTTCTGATTATAAAAGTAATGCATACTTGTTACAAGAATGTAAGTAATACATTCATAAAAGAATCTGAACATCACTGTCCAACTTCTTAGAAATAACCACAGCCAGTGAAGTTTTCCGTCAAGTGACTGGGAGGCTTAATGGAAAGAAAGTGAATTTATAGGGGCCAAAAAAGGTTTCATGAAATTGAGGAAGTCTTAGGACATCTGGGAAGGATGATTAAGCTGAGAAGCCAGGACAGCAGGGAGAGGACAAAGGTAGGCGAAGGCAGGGAGACGAGAATCTTACTGATTGTGACTGGAGAATAGAAGATAACTGGGTTAAATAATTGTAAGGGAGTATTATGATAAGAGATTTTAAGTCTAGCAGTGATTTGGTGCAACATTTGTAGTTAAGAACAGCAGAGAGTGATTGACAATATTGGAATATGAAATATTGGAGTAATACTTGTATTTGCCTGAATGTTCTCATGCCTCTTTCTTCTCTTTCCCTCAGCACATATATTAAACTCTGAGGGGGAAGGAGGGTGCAAGGCTACTAAATAGAAATGGGGGAAAAATACAATAAAGATTAAATTTTAAAAAAAAGACATACTAACTGGTTAGAATACAAATACTAACTGGTTAGAATCTAACTACTATCTATTAAGTTTGCTTCCTATTTGCTGCTACCATCAAGAATCCAGCAGTAAATATATTTGTGTACACATGATGGTTTTGATAATTGTTGTCAAATTGCTTTCTAAAAGAGTTGAAACATAGGCTGTCAGCAGTGTATGAGTATTACTTTACACTATTTATTTGCCCATATTGGGTATGATAATTAAAATTCTTTTTTGCTAGCTTATTAAGTGAAAAGTAGTACATCATGGTTTTACTTTGCAAGGGTTTTGGAGTTCAAGTCATGGTTCTAACATGTTAACTCTTCCTGATTTATTTTCCTTATCCATAAAATGAAAATCTAGATACCACATAAGGTATTAGGAGAACTAAATGAATGAATATATGTGAAAACATGTTATTGATTCAGACATGATACAAATAAGAGTCGTTAGGGTGTCCTAACTGAAAAAAAATGGGAAAAGGCAATGAATAAAATAATTTGTACTTGCAAAGGGAAGTCTATTGCAGAAACAAACTACCAGGAAAATGACCAACCTTACTAATGATATGCCTATTATTTTCACTGTATAGATAAGAAAATTAACCTGGATAGGTCAGTCTGACAAAGCTGTTTTTTAAAAGATTTTATTTATTTATTTTTTAGATAGGGGAAGGCAAGGAGAGAGGGAGAGAAACATCAATGTGTCGTTGTGGTTGCCTTTTGCATGCCCCCCAGTGGGGACCCGCCTGCAACCCAGGCATGTGCCCTAAACTGGGAATTGAACTGGTGACCCTTTGGTTCCCAGGTCAGCACTCATTCTACTGAGCTACACCAGCCTGGGCTGACAAAGCTAGTTTTAAGTTCTTTGTTTTTCCTGTGTATCGCTTAGTTTTTAATCTTTGTATTCTCCAATGCCTTGCATATATTCTCTAAAGTCTGTTTGAATGGATCTGAATTAAAACTCTGGATAGGTTTTTTTGCATTTTCTTTGGTAATTAATAATGTATTTGTTTAGTTTGAAGGAAGAGTTTCCTGCCTGGTATGAGAAACTTGTTCTAGAAATGGTTCACCATAACACAGCCTCCTTAGAGAAGTTAGTAGATACTGCTTGGTTGGAGATCATGACCAAATACGCTGTGGGAGAAGAGTGTGACTTTGAGGTAAGTGTCTTTTTTTTTTTTTTTAAATGTGGTTTGACTTACCATATGTCAGGGTTGGAACTTCTGATGTATATTACAGAATACATTTCTGTATGTATAAAATTGTGTTATATGAAGTCTTCTCTTCTTACGATCAGTATAAGGGCCAAATTTAGAATACTGGGCTAGTCATTTTATATAATGTCTTGCATAGTCTGTACAGATAATGTTGAGGTTGTAAACAGGCTTAGATATTTAAATAGATTTTCACATTGTTATATAAATTATGGGTGATTTCATCTGAATGTAATGAACTATCTAACAGTGGCCAGTACTTTTCAGACTTCAGCCTAAATAAAACCAATTATCCTTAAACTGTTTGAAAAAACTGAAGAGGAAGGAATGCTTCCAAACTCATTTTATGAAGCCATCATTACTCTGATACCAAAACCAGATAAAGACATTACAGAAAAAAAGAAAATTATAGGCAAATATCCTTGATGAATATAGATGCTAAAAATTTTTTTTTCCTTTTTTTATTTTTATTTTTTTAATTTTATTTAGTTATTTTTCAAGTACAGTTTTTTGTCTATTTTTCCCATCCCAGCCTCCCCCGCCCCTTGCTCCCCCCTCCCTCCCGATGCTAAAAATTTTAAGGAAATATTAGCAAACCTGATTCAACGATACATTAAAAGTATTATATGTCATGATCAAGTGGGATTCTTCCCAGGAATGCAAAGGTGGTTCAACAGCCATAAACCAATCAAATCATTGTAATACATCACAACAAAAGAAAGGTTAAAAATCATAATGATCTCAGTAGGAGAAAGCATTTGACAGAATTCAACATACATTCATGGTAAAAGCTCTCAACAAAGTGGTTATAAAAGGAACATCTCAACATAATAAAGGCCATATGTGGCAAATCTACAGCTATCAGACTCAGTGGTAGTGGTGAAAGGCTGAAAATTTTCCCTCTAAAATCAGGAACAAGACAAGGATGCCCAGTTTTACCACTTATAGTCAACATAGAAGTGGAAATCCTAGCCATAGCAGTCAGACAAGACAAAGAAAGAAAATTCATCTAGATTAGAAAGGAAAAAAAGTAAAACTCTCATTAGTTTCAGATGACATGAGATACTATGTATAGAAAACCCTAAAGATTCCATCAAAGAACTATTAGAATTAATGATTTTAGTAAAGTTTCAGGATATAGAACCAGTCTACAGAAAACTGCTGTTACATTTCTACATAGTAATAATGAATGATCAGAGAAAAAAACTTTTTTAGATTTTATTTATATTTAAAGAGGGGAAGGAAGGGAGAAAGAGCAAGAGAAACATTGATGGGTGAGAGAGACACATCCATCTGTTGCCTCTTGCATGCTCCCAACCAGGGACCTTGACCCATACCCCAGGCATGTGCCCTGACCGGGGATTGAACTGGTGACCTTTTGGTTCATAGGCCACTCAATATACTGAGCCACACCAGCCAGGGAAAGAAGAAATTAAGAAAAATCTCACTTACAGTTACATCACAAAGTATAAAATACTAGGAAGAAATTTAACCAAAATGATGAAAGACTTGTATCCTGAAAACTATGACACTGACAAAAGAAGTTAAGATACAAATAAATGGAAGGATATACCTTGCTCGTGGATTGGAAGGATTAATATTATTAAAATGTCCTTACTGTCTAAAGTAATGTACATATTCAGTACAATTTTTATTAAAATACCAATGTCATTCTTCTTGGAATCAGAACAAGTAATCTTAAAATTTGAATGGAACCACAAAAGACTCCAAGTAGTCAAAGAAATGTTAGAATAAAACAAAGTGGGAGATATCGTGTACCCTATATCAAACTATATGCAAAGCTATAGTTTTGTAGTATAATCAAAATAGTATGGTACTGGTATAAAAACATATGGAAATCAGTGAGATGAAATAGCCCAGAAATAAATCCTCACTTACATGGTCAATGAGTCTACAACAGAGGAGGCAAGGATATGCAGTGGGATAAAGACAGTTTCTTCAATAAGTGGTATTGGCAAAACTAGACAAATACATACAAAAATATGAAATTGGACCACTTTCTTATACCATAGACAAAAATAAACTCAAAATGGATAGAGACTTGAATGTGAGACCTGAACCCATAAAACTCCTAGATGAAAACATAGACAGTAAAGTCTTTGGCGTGACTCTTTGCAGTATCTTTTTAGATGTGTTTTCTCAAATGAGGGAAACAAAAGAAAAAAATAAACAAGTGGGATTGCATCAAACTAAAAAGGCAGCATTACCAGTAATAGCCAAACAACCTGGAGAGATGAATGGATAAAGATGATGTGGTAAATATATACAATGGAGTATTATTCAGCAATAAATGAAATATTGCTATTTGCAACTACATAGATGAACCTAGAGGTTATTATGCTAAATGAAATAAGTCAGAGAAAGGAATTCTGTACGATTTCTCATATGGAATTTAGAAAAAGACAAAATAAGTGAACCGACAAAATAGAAACAGACCCATCGGTATAGAGATCAAGCTGATGATTAACAAAGGGGATAGGGTAGGGGAGATGGAAATTTTAAAAAAGAGTGCAAGATAAATGAGTTGTTTAAAAAAGAAATAGGGTGGGTACTGTATTCCTATTTTGGATAAGAGTTTTATTTACAAGTTTGATGTTATTACGTTAGGTTGACAAAGAATCTCACATAAATAGACATATTCACATGGGCATGGATATAGTCAAATAATGAGCCCACCAAAAGAAAACGAGAAAAAGAAAACACACACACACACACAGACATGAGGATAGAGAAAAATAAATCGAGAGATATACGTGAATATAAGGATCCTTTTCTTAAAAACCCGTCAGCTTGGCGAGTCTGCCTCTCTTGGGAAATGATAGCTGGTTCAGCTTAACAGGGAACAGCTGACTAATTGACCTTGAATGATTCCTTGTCCAAAAGGTTTGACTATATGACCACTGTTTCAGGCAAGGAGATGATAAAGCCTCATGTCAGGTGCCAGCTTGTGGGTCCAGTTAACCTTCAGCTTTGGAAAAGGGACAGAAATTCTTTTTTTTTTATTAATTAATTTTATTTAATTATTTTTCAAGTACAGTTTTTTGTCTATTTTTCCCATCCCAGCCTCCCCCGCCCCTTGCTCCCCACCTCCCTCCCATTTCCACCCCCCTTAGTTCTCATCCCTGTGTCCTTCCTATTTATTCCTCCAAGTCCCTCCCCCTTTTTCCCCTTAACTTCCCTTCCTTCTCCCCTCTGGTCACTATCCCCTTGTTCTCTATTTCCGTGTCATGTTTTTTTTTCCTGCTTGGGACAGAAATTCTTATCAGCCTGGTCTATCAGTCCTCTCTGATTCCTCCTTAAAAAAACGTTTGGAGAACTTCTGAATATACATTCTTGGGCCCTATCCTCTGAGAGTTTGGTTCAGGAGATCTAGGGTAGGTTCTAAAGATTGGCAATTCTACCAGCTCCAGGGAGTGGTGATGTTAACATTCTGGAGACAGCACTTTGAGTAGCATCAGTTCAAACAATGAAGACGCTTGATAATCTCACATAAAAGCAACAGGGGAGTGGGAGGAGGGGAAGGGGGGAGAAGGTACAGAAAATAAGTAGCATAGACAGTAGATAGAAAATAGATAGGGGGAGGGTAAGAATAGCAGGGGAAATACAGAATCTAAAGAATTTGAGACACGTGTTCATGAACTAAAGGGGGAAATGGTGGGGGAGGGGTATGCAGGGTGGAGGGGAATGGAGGGGGGGAATAGAGCAAATGTAATGGCATAATCAATAAAAAAAAGTTAAAAAAAAAAAAAAGCCTTGGAGCAAGGCGATTCCAAATTTGGTATACCGGCTGAATAATTTTTTTGAAGGACCTAGACATTTTGTGGGCTCTGGCCAGGTAGCTCAGCTGTGTAGAGTGTCGGTCTGATAATCCAGGCTGTGGGTTCAGTCCCCAGTAAGGGCACATGTAAGAATCAACCAGTGAATGCATAAATTAGGAAAACAACAAATTGTTTCTTTTCTCTTTCTGTCTCTCCCTTTCTCTCTCTAAAGTAAAAAAAAAAGTGTGAAATTGTTTTGAGTTTTGATAGAGGTAGAAAGGTAATTAAGTGAAGAAAAGATAGTCTTTTCAATACGTGGTTCTGGAATAGTTGTATGACCATATGTATAGTTGATTTTTTTTATAAAATGGAAATTCTTGAACAGTAATTGCACATATTTGTGGTTTTGTGCAATGATTGCCCTTCAGCTTAGTACATTGATACATGAATTTTAAACTAGATTCTGTGCATTTTACTTTTTAAGATGTCATATTTTACTGGGTGAAAAAGGTAAAGGGATTAAGAAGTACCAATTGGCAGTTACACAGAATAATCACAGATATAGAGTGAAGTATAGGAAATATAGGCAGTAATATTGTTATAACTATTCTGATGTCAGGTGGGTACTGAACTTATTAGGGGATTGCTTTGTAATGTCTAATCACTATGTCATACACCTGGCACTAATACAATACTGAATGTTAACTGTAATTGAAAAGTAATAAAAAGAAGTACCTTCCTATTATAGAAAAAGAATAAACAAATGAATGCATGGGGGAGAAAGATGTCATTTTAAACCTAGAAGTCTGAGAAATAAAATTTAAAAAATCACTGTACTTGGTACTTCAGAGTTTCAATTAATTTTTAAGTGGGATGGAATACATAGGATAATATATTCTAAACATTATCTTTAGGTTTCTAGTTCTTATTTATTATCTCTGAATCTCACTGCTGTATTTGTAGGTTGGGAAGGAAAAAATGCTTAAGGTGAGGATTCTGAAGATTCATCCTTTGGAGAAAGTGGATGAAGAGGCCACTGAGAAGAAAACTGATGGTGCTTGTGATTCTCCCTCAAGTGACAAGGAGAATTCTAGCCAAATCGCTCAGGAGCATCAGAAGAAGGAGGCAGTTCTAAAAGAGGATGAAGGAAGGAGAGAAAATATTAGTACGTATGATGCTAGCTTTCCTCTGTTGACTATTTTATTATACACAAATATTTTACATTTTTTAGCAATTAAATTTGTAATTGAGTCTTGTGGCTAGAGAGACATGCTTTTTTTATGATTGAGAAAACAACTAAAATATCCACAAAGTGAGTCAAGACTTAAATCACCCTATATAATTAAGACCCCCCAGGAAGTCATTTCCTCTTGTTAGAAATCTGTGTTCACAGAGTAGAAGGAGCAAATTGTAATCTCTGTTTCTTTTCGCACTGCAAGCCAGTTGTGGTGGTTTTAAGATACTTCCTTTTATCTATATTCTGTACCTCAAGTCCCTGTCAGATGGGGGCTGCCAGTTTAGTTAGATCAAAATCCTGTTTCCATAGTGCCCACAAGACAAATTCTGATCTCTTCAAAGGGTATACAAGGTTCTTTATATTTACCCTCATACTTACGGGGCATCTTTCTCTTTAATTAATTAATTTAGTTAATTTATTTTTAAAGATTTTATTTAATTTTTAGAGAGAGAAAGGGAGAGAAACATCAGGGTGTGGTTGCCTCTCCTGTGCCCCCTACCGAAGACTTGGCTGGCAACCCAGGCATGTGCCCTGACTGGGAATCTAACCTGCGACTGACTGACTGGTTCATAGGCCAGCACTCAATCCATTGAGCCACACTAGCCAGGGCTCCTAATTTTTTTTTTTTTTTTATCATATAATAGATTATAGTCACCCATACCTCATTATTTGCAGTCTTTGGACAAGTCATATTTGGATATGCTTATTGATTTGAGAGAGTGGGGAAGAGAGGGTGGAGGAGAGGAACATTGATGTGAGAGAGAAACAATTATTGATTGTCCCATACATGCCCCTACCAGGGACTGAACCCCCACGCAGGCATGTGCCCTGACTGGGAGTTGAACTTGGAACCTTTCAGTTTATAGGATGACAATCCAACCAACTAAGCCATGTTGGCCAGGTCTAGTCATATTTTTTGTAGGCCTTTTCTGCCTATCTTCCTAAGTTAGACATTGCTGCTATTCCATATTATTTTTCTATATTCACGCCTATAATAGAATTTCCACATTTTATTATAATTATGATTGACTCTACCCATAGACTTTAGCTAGTTGAGGTAAGAATTTTATGATTTATCTTGGCACCCCATCAGTCAGTGCCTGGTGCAGAGTAGGTGTTCAGTAAAATAATTATTAATGAATGGATGGATAGAATTAAAAGAATTATGCCTTTCACTAATTTTCTGTTGGTTTTACTAGATGACAGAGCACGTAGATCTCCACGAAAACTACCTACTTCATTAAAAAAAGGCGAAAGGAAATGGGCTCCTCCAAAATTTCTGCCTCACAAATATGATGTAAAACTACAAAATGAAGATAAGGTTAGTTGGCACTCTATGTAGTAGATGCTGTTTAAGGAAATATTACAGGGTTAGTTTGTCAGAGGAAAATGTGCTAAAGGAAAATATAAATGAAGGTGTTTTTACAATACAAAAATTCTGAGTGTTTTCTAGTCTTAGTAATTATGACTTTAGATTGTATTTTATTTACTAGGAGATTACACACTTTTTCATTTTGATAGGAATTATTAGGGTTAAGAGTAATTTGCTTTTGAGCTTCAAACTTAGTTTTAAAAATGAGAACCTGTTTCCAGCAGTTACAGACTTTCCAAGGCAGTAGCTCTTCCTAGTTCAAAGTAGAACAATTTGTAATGTAATTAAATTCAGAAACTGAGTCAACAATAACCAGTGTTTTTACAAGGAATCTGTGAAATTAATAACCTAAAATAGTAAATACCCTTAAAATAATTAAGTGCTGTGTTTTATTGATTCTAAGGTGTTCATGTTTCATACTACTTTATTTATTTATTTTTAGAGGGGAAAGGAGGGAGGGAGAGAAGGAGAGAAACATCAAAGTGTGCTTGCCTCTCGTGTGACTCCACTGGGGACATGGTCTGCAAACCCAGGCATGTAAGCTGACTAGGACTTGAACCGGTGAGCCTTTGGTTCACATGCTGGCACTCAGTCCACTGAGCCACATCAGCCAGGCTGTTTGACTGTTTTATGGAAGAAAGAGCTAAGGCCTGGGAAATTTAATAATTGAAGTTTCTAATCCAGAAAGATTGGGAAGGATTATAACCCAGATCTTTTGCCTCTTTAGGGTGTTGTTTTTCTACCTCAGAATGTTGACAAATCTTATTCCATCTTGACTCTGTTTTATAGTTAGTGATCTGAATACATACTTGGATAGTTAGGATTTTTTTATATTGTAAAAGTAAATCGTAGCCCTGGCTGGCATAGCTCAGTGGATTGAGCGCGGGCCTGCAAACCACACAATCGCGGTTCGATTCCCAGTCAGGGCACGTGCCTGGATTGCAGGCCAGTTCCCAGCAGGGAATGCACAAGAGGCAACCATACATTGATATTTCTCTCCTTCTCTCCTTCCCCTGTAAAAGATGAATAAATAAAAATTTTTAGAAAATTAGATTATAAGTACAATTATGTACTAAGTTTCTTCCCTTCCATTCAGCAAGTTAGCTAGTTGAAACATTACTAGGGAGTCTGAACCACTTTCCTAATTATTATTTGTATTACTGTTTAGTGTAAATTGATTGTAAAATGTAATAAATACTGTTCATAGGAAGATAGAAAGTACAAATAAGAAAAAAGATATCTCTGATCTTATACTCAGATGATAATTGATGAATATGGTGGTTTTAAAAGTCAGCTTTTTGGACTTCCGGCCAAGATGGGGGCGTAGGTAGAAACGCTGTACCTCCTCGCACAACCAAGTTTAAAGACAACAAAGTTTTAGTAACAAAAATGCAGCCAAAACACAGAAAATTGAACTGTACTGAAGTCCAACAACAACAAACCATTCAGCCAGATGGGTAAGAGGGGCAGAGCCAGCAGCAGAGCAGGGTGGGGCAGGAAAGATCCACTAGACTGACCCAGGCACACAGGCAGCCGTTGGCAGATCCCAGGTGTGGGGTAGCGACGAGCGGACCCAGTGAGGGCCCAAGGCAGCAGGCTGACCACGGTCACACATTTGGGTGCAGATAAACCAGCGAAGGAGTGAGCAGTGAGACAGACAACACAGGCCCCAGCAGTGGGAAGCAGCAGAGGGGACCGCCACTGTCCCTCTCTGACCCTGCCCCCACATTCAGTGTCACAACCCAGCAACCTGGGTGGCCCCGCCCTGGTGAACACCTAAGGCTCCTCTCCTCATACATAACAGGCACAAACAGACCAAAACATGGCTCAAGAAGAACTCCAAGCCCCAGAGCCCATAACCCTAAGTGACCAAGAAATAGCCAACCTATCAGATACACAGTTCAAAACACTGGTGATCAGGATACTCACAGAACTGGTTGATTTTAGCCACAAATTAGAGGAACACATGAAGGCTAAACTAACTGAAATGAAGGGGAATGCACAGGAAAGCAATAGTGATGGAAAGGAAACTGGGACTCAAATCAAGGAGTGGACCAGGAGGAAGAAAAAAAATGACCAAACAGAAAAATATGAAGAAACAAGAATTCAAAAAAATGAGGAGAGGCTAAGGAACCTCCAGGACATCTTTAAACGCTCGAACATCCAAATTATAGGGGCACCAGAGCGGAAGAGGAAGAGCAACAGATGGAAAACTTATTTGAACAAATAATAAAAGAGAACTTCCCCAATCTGGCAAAGGGAGTAGACTTCCAGGAAATCCAGGAAGCACAGAGAGTCCCAAAGAAGTTGGACCCAAGAAGGAACACACCAAGGCACATCATAATTACATTAGCCAAGATTAAAACGAAGGAGAGAATCCTAGAAGCAGCAGGAGATAAGGGGACAGTCACCTACAAAGGAGTTCCCACCAGGCTGTCAGCGGATTTCTCAAAAGAGACTTTACAGGCAAGAAGGGGCTGGAAAGAAGTATTCCAAGTCATGAAATCCAGAGATGTACATTCAAGATTGCTCTATCCAGCAAAACTTTCATTTAGAATGGAAGGGCAGATAAAGTGTTTCTCAGATAAGACCAAATTCAAGGAGTTCCTCATCACCAAGCCCTTATTATATGAAATGTTAAAAGGGCCTAATCTAAGAAAAAGAATATTAAAAAATATGAACAGTGAAAGGACAGCAAACTCACAGTTATTACAACCACATCTAAAACAAAAGCAAACTAAGAGGACGGCTAGATCAGGAGCAGAACCATAGAAATGAAGATCACATGGAGGGTTAGCAATGGGAGTGGGAAGAGGAGAAGGGGGGAGAAGGAACAGAAAATACATAGCATAGACAGTAGGTAGAAAATAGTGGGGAGGGCAAGAATAGTAGGGCAAATATAGAATCTAAAGAACTTGAGACAAGTGGACATAAACTAAAGGAGGGGGATGGTGGGAGAGGGGGCGTGCAGGGTGGAGGGGAATGAAGGGGGGAAATAGAACAACTAATGGCATAATTAAAACATTTTTTAAAAAGCTTTTCACTGACTTTTAAAAGTAGGAATAGTTTATATATACTATTTTATAGCTTGCTTTTTTCATTTTCTGTCTGGTAAGTATAATATAATTACATGCCTAGATATTAATTAATTAATACTCTATGTGAAAATTACTTCTTTACCTATTTTATACCTATGTTTTATGGATGGAATTGTGATTTTTCTGGAGAGAATGCAAATTTTTATTCTCATTGATTAATTGCTTATTTACCCCTGTGATGAATTATTTATATTTGTTAACCTAGATCATCAGTAATGTGCCAGCAGACAGCTTGATTCGTACAGAACGCCCACCAAATAAGGAGATACTTCGATATTTTATACGGCATAATGCCTTACGGGCTGGAACTGGTGAAAATGCACCTTGGGTGGTAGAAGATGAGCTAGTGAAGAAATATTCCCTACCAAGCAAGTTCAGTGACTTTTTACTTGATCCATACAAGGTAAGGTTACTATTAATTTTTGGACAGCAGGGTAGAGCACTTAGATGAATTAATTTTGTCAGATGGGTCCAATCGTATTAGATTTATAGCAGATTTTGAACTTAGCTTCAGATAAGCAATTCAAAAATTTTTGGATTTAATCCATTTCATGTAGGTTGTGTGTTGTGTGAGGTTGGTAGGGGAGAGGATACATTGAGTATCTCCCCTAGTTCAATTTATTTTTTACTATGATCATGTAATTAAAAAACAAACTACATACGTGTGCTTTTTTGCCTCAGATCCTTCTTGGAATGAGGTATGGTATAAACAAAAAAATATTTTGCAAATTGAATTCTAAAGATGAAAACTGATTTTGTACATCAGAAAAGATGATCAAATAGACTGCCTGCCTTGAAAAGGACTTGGAATGAGTATTGCTTTGTATAACAGGTTAGTAGAAAATCTAGCATTTCCCTTTTGAAACGTCATTTTAAAAAAAATTATCTTCTTTGATCTTCAGAACATTCTTATGAAGTTCTGTGGTATGTATAAATATATTAGTCTTACTTTCTAGATGGGGAAATGTAGGCTGGTCTAATTAGAAGGAATAGTAAGTGAATGACAAAAGGCAAGACATTGGCCTCCAATTTCTGATTGTCTTTTCTATCTTAGGATTTTTCTAGTAAGATTTTGATGTAGGTTATGACAGTGTTTATGCTTCTTGTGTTGGTAAATTTTCTTATTTGCATACTGATGTTTCATCTTGGTTTCTGGGCCAGAATGCAAATGAGAGAGCTGCTGGTCCATTAAAACTAAGCGAGTTGCAGGATTTCTCCTCCCTTTCTTGTTTTTAATTGTGAAAAACAAAAGACATCTTGAGTCATAACTAAATTATTTCAATTATCTTAGTTTGATTTTGCTGACAACAGTGTGCTGAGAAATAAGTTTATTTCTCCAAACATTGATGAAGTCCTTTAACCATGCTTTAACATTTAGCATGTTTTTGTATTCTAGAACAGCATAATTAAACATTAGATTTTGTTGTGCTCTTTTAAGTTGTACTATTTACTTAGAAGAATTTAGGAATTAATTGACTTTTTCTAGATTAGACTAAATTTTCTATGGAACTGTAGTAAACTTAAATTTTCTCCCTCAGTATTTAAAAAATTTCTTATTTATTGATTTCAGAAGGAGACAAGGGGAGTAGAGAGAAAAAAAAGAAAAATTTGTTGTGCCACTTGTTTATGCACTCATTGGTTGATTCTTACTATGTGCCCTGACCAAGGGGCCAGGGTCCTGGGATCAAACCCATAAACCCTGGTGTATCAGGTAGATGTGCTCATCAACTGAGCTACCAGACCAGGGCTCTAATATTTTTCTTAATATTTTTTTATTTACTGAGGGGAAATTATAATTCATTGTAATTTCATTGCTGTAACATTTTTAACTGGATACAGCTTTTGGTGGTTATAACATGAAGTTACTGTTTTTACTATATGAGAGTACTGTATAAAATCATGTGAATGAGTTTTAGACTCTTAGGCCATTTGAGTCCTTTAATATTTTCCTATTTTTTATTTTATAGTTATCTTTTATGTAATTTTAGTAGTAATTCAAGTACGAAAGACAGTATTTATGGGTAAAAAAATCTGGTTTATTAGAATGAAAAAACTGATTCATACTTTTTGTAGGAGTCACACTAGAATTACAGAAACTTATATCTTTAAAAGCAATATTTGAAGAAATCAGCTATTCTCAAATTTTCTAATGAGGGCTTAAAATATTAACTTAATGAGATTTGGCTATAATTCAGATTGAGACTATGAAGTACAAGCTTGTGTAGACTAAATTGTTATGGGAAGATAGTAATTCTACTTAGTAAGAGAAATTGAGACTCATGTAAAATACCCAGTCTACAAAATTAAGAGCCACATACACATTATCTTTTTACATATTTTTCCTGTCTTCAACAATAATTTATTATTTCTCAATATTAACTGTTGGATAATTTCTCTGACTTTTGTCTCCTGAGTTTTACATAAAATTTTCTTGTTCTTTTTTGTAAAATAAATTTTCTTAAAGGCCTTTTGGCATCTTAGCCAAGACAGAATATAGTAAAGGCATGGAAAAGTAGACCATAAAACAGCGCTTTTGGATACTTTCCTCATTTAATACATTAAAAATGAGAGTGATCACACATATTCCACTTATCTTAAAGGCAGTAGGTTAAATAAAAAGTGTTTTCTGATTTTATTGTGTTTGGGTTTTGTAGAATTTAATGTTCTATTAGGCTGCTGAACTACAACTATTGTTAAGAGAGATGAGGCTTGGAGAGAGGAAGTGAGTTCTGAGTAATTTTTTAGGAAAGGAGTGATGGGGGGGAGAGCTTAAGTGGCAGAGGAAAATTAGTTTAGAGGTGCGGAATTTTGAAGTGTTATTTGAGTAGGGTTGAGTGGGATAATCAGGGTGTTTGTTGTCTTGCAAACTCAAGAATATAAATTACTTCAGAACAAGCTCTTACTCATTTTATATTCTGTTATGTCTAAAAAAGAATAGGTAAGTGGCTAGTGAATTCATTTCTTTAAGAAATTCTTGTTAAGGCAAAAAATGCTACTGACAGTAGAGTTTAGGGATAACAATTTTTTGTAGGCCTAATGACTTGGAGGAATGATTAATAAAGTAGTTGGGTAATAACTCACTTAAGATGAAATCAGCCATCTTATTAGCTCATTTCCCTTTTGTAATACATGCAGCTTTAGCGTTTTATAATTCTATCCATAATGTTTGAACTCCTCGTTTTAACTGTTATATCCTGGTAGGGAAGCTTTTGTGTAGAGACATAACAAAATAACACTTTTAAAGACATTTGGAATCCTGAAGTAATGGGGGCTAATTTATTATGGTTCTTAAAACATTTTATCTATTCATTTTTTAATTTAATCTTGCTTGTATTTTTTTCCCATTACCATTTAGTCCCCTTATACTCCCCTCCCACCAGCAATCACCACACTGTCGTCCATGTCCATGAGTCCTTTTTCCTTTCTGCTCAATCCCTCTACTCCCTAATACGCCCTCCCACCCCCCAGCTGTCATCCTGTTCTCCATCTGTGAGTCTGTCCACGTTTTCTTTGTTAGTTTGATTTGTTCATTAGAGTCCACATATGAGTGAAATCATAAGGTATTTGTTGTTCTCTGGCTTATTTCACTTAGCATAATGTTCTCCAAGTCCATCCATTCTACTGGAAAGGGTAAAATTTTCTTCTTTTTTTATGGACGAGTAGTACTCCTCTTAAAACATTTTACAAACATTATATTTTGAAATAATTTCTTATAGCAGAGTTGACAAAATATAATAAAGAATTTCCATTCAAGTAGATTGTACTCTTCACCTCAATTTGTCAAATGTTGTTACCACATTTGTTTTATTATTTTTTCTTTATCCCATATACACATTTTTTCTGAGACATTTGAGAGCAGGTTATAAGACAGGATATTCTTTTTTAAAATACTTCATTAGGTGTTTCTTAAAGACAAGAATATTTTCTAATACAGCTCAAGTACAGTTATCAAAATCAGTAGACTAACATTGAATCAATACTGCTATTACTTGACCTACATTTTTTACTCAGATTTTGCCATTTATCACAGTTAATGTCTTTTTAGTCAAAAAGTTTTTTTTTGTTTTGGTTTCAGTGAGGATCCATTTACTTAGCCCCTCAGCTTTTCTTCGTCTTTTAAAAATCTTGATGTTTTTGAAGAATACAAACCAATTATTATACTCCTTAATTTGGATCTATTTCCTCATGATTAGATTCAGAGTATGAAATTTTGGTATAAATACCACAGAAATGATGTTGTATTATTCTCAACTGAGTTACATCAGAAGGCACATGATATTAGTATATATTTTATTTTATTTTTTAAGTATTTTATTTTTTAAAACATTTTATTTATTTATCTTTAGAGGGGAAGGGAGGGAGAGAGGTAGAGAAATATCAATGTATGGTTGCCTCTCATGTGTCCCCTGCTGGGAACTGGCCTGCAACCTAGGCATGTGCCCTGCCTGACTGGGAATCGAACCGCAGTCATTTGGTTCGCATGCCTGTGCTCAATCCACTGAGCTACACTAGCCAAGGCTAGTATATATTTTAAAAGATGTTTCTTATCTGCCCTGGCTGGTGTGGCTCAGTGGATTGAGAGCTGACCTGCAGACCAAAAGGTTGCTAGTTTGATTCCCAGTCAAGGCTTATGCCTGGGTTGCAGGCTAGGTCCCCAGTTGAGGGTGCGTGAGAGGCAACCAATTGATGTTCTCTCCTTTTCTTTCTCCCTCCTTTCCCCTCTCTAAAAATAAATAAAATATTTAAAGTATTTTATTTATATTTATTTATTTATTTATCTTTAGAGGGGAAGGAGAGAAACATCAATGTATGGTTGCCTCTAGTGTGTCCCCTGCTGGGAATTGGCCTGCAGGGAATTCGCATGCAACCCAGGCATGTGCCCTGACTGGGAATTGAACCGTGATCCTCTGGTTCGCAGGCCTGTGCTCAATCGCCTGAGCTACACCAGCCAGGGCTAAAAGAGTATTTTATAGTAATTTCACAAATTTACTGATAAAAAGGCATCTAGAGATTGAGACAAGACTGATATATGAATGTTGCCTTGAAACTCCTCTAACATTCCTTCGGTGAATGAAAAGAATGAAATAAGAGTCAAGTTCTTGAGTGCCAAAATTTTCTAATTTATGGTTCTTGCTGCTTCTATCAAGTTAAATTTAGCATCTGAATGAGCTGCTTTAAAGATTTTTAAAATTTTTATCTTATTTACTAGATTTTATTTGTGGCGGTGATTTGTTCCAGGGAACAGGGAACAAGTATAGTATATACTGTTTTTCTTACATCTGCTCATGTTGCTAAGACAAATATTTTTTCATGTTTAGCAGTGAGGAAGGGAAAACTATAATACTGCCAGTCCAGCTGCCCATTCTTTTCTCCCTTCCTAGTCACTATTGACTGAATGGGGGTTAGGGAAGACCCTTAGCACATAAGTGGTTTTATACTTTTTCAGATCCCCCTGAGTCCAGCCATGCCGGCTCCCATTTGGCTGTGGTTGCCCCCAGTATGCCCTATCCTGAGATCCAGTTACTGAAGGACTGCTCACTCAGGGAGTTGGTCTATTGGGAGGGGGTTGGGTGAGTTAAATTTCTTTCATTTTTATGAGAAAAAAAATTACACAGTGTGACTTGGCAAAAAACACATCTTATGAATGAAAATGGGTAGCTGGACCCTTTCATGGTTAAGCCATCCCAGCTTTTTCTTTTATTGTTTTTGAATAACACAATGCTTCTAAGTAGAAAAAATTTAAAGAAACTTTAATATTAAATTTGACTTTTTGAATAGAAAGAAATGTAACCAGTAAATTAAGTGGCCCAATTATAATAGATCATTTTAAAACAGTAAAAATGAAACAGTCTCACGTTAGTCTTCTTTTTAGTGATAAATTTGACTTTAGAATGACTTTAAATATAACCTGTCACCCTGATCATTAGAAAAACTGCAATCTGTATGTCTGTACTCTGAAGATTTCTCAAAGCTATTGAGGAGGATTAACTCTTCGGAGGCACATACTTGTCTTTAATTCCTGGCAGGATAGTGTTCACAGCAATTTTCAATCCATGTGCTGTGGCACACTGGTGTGCCAGAAGAATTTTTAAAACTTCCAATACCTGACTAAGAGGTCAGGGTCGCTGAACTCTTTTCCCTTAGATTGTCAAATGAAAAAATGACAGCCAACACAACAATAACTGGCTGGCGTGAATGAATCAAAATTATACCTACCTTTTTGGTGAGATTGGCAAGAAATGTATTTTTTGGTGTGCTGCAGAATTTTAGTAATTAGTTTATATGTGCCATGAAATGAAAAAGATTGAAATTAGCTGCTCTATGATTTTTTTTAAAGATGTTATTTATTTTTAAACAGGGGAAAGGAGGGAGAAAGAGGAAGAGAAACATCAGTGCGTGGTTGTCTCTTGCACACCTTTATTGGGGACCTGCCCAGCAACCCAGGCATGTGCCCTGACTGGGAATTGAACCAGTGACCCTCTGGTTTTACGGCTGTCATTCAGTCCACTGAGCTGCACCAGCCAGGGCTCTCTGTTTTTTAGAATGGTCTTGAAATCTTTTTCTTTGGAGTATTGGTATTGTCGTTGTCGCTGAGGAAAATGGAATCTTTCATTAGTTATCTTTGCTTATTGTTTTTAACCTTTTAAAATTTATTTCTGGGGAACAAGAACTGGGAAATTCTACTTCTATGAAAAGCATCCCTTGAAGCACTGCTTCTGTTTTGTAAACTACAAAACCGCTTTGTCGTTCCATCCTGAGAATGATAGTTGAGAAACAACCAATTTTAGTTAGGCACCAAAAAACAGCCAGCTAGAGGAACAATAATCTGCAGTTGACTGTAATTCTTAAAAGGCAGGTTGGCCTTTAAAGTTATAGAACTTGGTCAGAAGAAGGATTTCTTGAGTATAAGCCCATTTACTGGAATTGTATATCATATTTATACCTCTTATGCTGCCTTGGTTCTGTGAGTTTGTTTTTCTGGTTATATTGTTTTCTTTGTTAAAATTCTTTTTAATCTTTTATTTTAAAGATTTTATTTACTTATTTTTAGAGGGGAAGGGAAGGAGAGAGGGAGAGAAATATTAATGTATGGTTGCCTCTCATGTGTCTCCTGCTGGGAACTGGCCCGCAACCCAGGCATGTGCCCTGACTGGGAATCGAACCGAAAAATTTTTTTAATCTTTACCAGAAGATACATGTTTTTATTGATTTGGGGTGGGGGGGGGAGAGAAACATTGATTGCTTCCAGTACATACTCCTGAGTAAACCAGGGATCAAACCTGCAACCTAGGTATGTGCCCTAATCCAGGACTGAACCCATGATCTTTTGGTTTATGGGATAATACTTTAATCACCTGAGCCACCCGGCCAGGGTTCTGATTATGTTCTTAATGTTTGTAAAATTAGCATTGTAGTGTAGCTTACTAAGTTTCACTATACCTGTTTGTTTACTCCTAACAAGAGCGTAGGTATTCTTCTGTATCATCTCTGGGATTTATTTCATCATAACCATTTCCCTGTTGCCCTTTTAAAAGGGCTCATAATTTCATATTCGATAGCCTTTAGGCATTTCCTTGCCTACAGTCTCATTTCACACTAATTTGTCTTACCCACTGCCTCCAGAATGCTTCTTTACACATTGCTATTATTAAGTTAGTTCCTTCCACTCAAAAGCCTGAAGTTTTTTTTTTTTTTTTTAAGATTTTATTTATTTATATTTAGAGGGGAAGGGAAGGAGAGAAATATCAATGTATGGTTGCCTCTTGTGTGTCCCCTGCTGGGAACTGGCCTGCAACCCAGGCATGTGCCCTGACTGGGAATCTAACCACGATCCTTTGGTTCGTAGGCCCGCGCTCAGTCCACTGAGCTACACCAGTCAGGGCTGAAGTTTTTTAGAATTTAAGTATTTGGATGTTATCTAGTCTTTCTCTTAATCACTTGAGACAGTACTTTTTTTTAATTGGCTGTACCTTTTCATTGCTGGCTGATATTTAATTTGTGTTTTGGCTGCCGGTTGTTTGTTTTCTTTTTAATTGTATTTTTTAAAGCATAGAAATCAAGTTTTTTTGTTTTTGTTTTTGTTTTTAATACACAGAAACAGTGGTATTATGACCAGTTGACTGGTTCTAACCCATTAACAAATTCTGTATAATAGGAATAAGGTGCAGGGGTGTCCAGCCTTTTGGCATCTCAGGGCCACACTGGAAGAAGAATTATCTTGGGTCATGCATTAAATACATTGCAACACATAATCACAAAAAAATTTTATAATGTTTTAAGTAAATTTATGATTTTGTGTTGGGCCACATTCATAGCTGTCTTGGGCCGTGAGTTGGACACAGCTAAAGAGGTTTGAAGAGACAGGAGAAGATGTGTATCTAAGAAAGTGTAAAATGAATGAGCTAAGGAAATACACTATGATTACTGGGTGGCATTTAGGACCCATTTGAAGTACTTGGTTATGACTTTAAATAATACCACATGCTGTGATCGTATCTTTTTCCTAGTCATGTTTAAGCTGAATATGTGCAGGCCAAAAGTGACTAGATAAAATAGAGCAAGGGAGACCAGGAAAGTGTAGTTTTGTGCAAGATTGATTATAATGATTAACTGTGGAATTTAATCTGGGTAAGAAGGGGAGTGTGAGCATGATGAAAATGGGATAAAATTAATAGATTTAAGGTCCTTGACAGATTGAGGTATTACAGAGTTGGGGTACTAGAGGGACTGAATTAGAAAGATGTGAGTGGATGATCAAAGAGAAAATTGTATGAACTTGAGAGTTTAGAGGGCTTATAGTTACTCATATTCATGGGTATGAGTTCTTGGGTTATGGGGAGAGGTCAAAAGGGAGTTTGAGGACCTGTGAGGCCAGGGTCATGAGGGTTCTTTATTTGTGAGCAGTGTGTCTTTGTTGTTGTTAGTACACTTACTGATATAAGAAAATATGCTTCCGAATTTAGACAAAAATGCTTAAGTGGTAAATTTTAAACAAACCTTAAGAACATAGACTACTCCCAGCTGGAACAAAGGCTTAAAGATAAAAACCCAGTCCTGTCTCAAGAGCAATGCTTTTTATTTTATATATATGTATATACATATGTGTGTTTAAATCTTTATTATATTTTTTCCATTACCATTTAGTCCCCTTATACCTTCCTGCTCCCAGTAATCACACTGTTGTCCATGTCCATAAGTTCTTTTCAGAGCAATGCTTTTTTAAAAAAAGTTTTATTTACTTTTAGAGAAAGGGGGAGGGAGGGAGAGAGGAAGGGAGAGAAATAGCAATGTGTGAGAGAGAACATTGGTCATTTGCCTCTCTGTCACACCCCTAACTGGAGACCTGGCCTGTAACCCAGGCATATGCCCTGACTGGGAATTAAACCAAAGACCTTTTGGTTTCCAGGCCAGCACTCAAATCCACTGAGCTACACCAGCCAGGGTTGTACAGCAGTGATTTTTAAATTTCTTACATGGGATCTATAAATTTCTTAATCTGGGATCCATAGAAGGACTCCAAAATTGTATGCATGTTTTTTTCTGGGGAAAGAGTTTACAATTCATTATATTTAAGAACTGCTAATCTGTATGTAAACAGAAAACTAGTTCCATAGCAAAACTGTCTAGTAGTGAGTGTAGACACTTAAGCCTGGGTATGAAGAAAATGTTGTATTGATACAGCTAAAACATTAGTAAACTTCATTACTTTGATTTTTCAGGGATATAGTATCTATGAAGAGAAATGAATGTGTAGTTTTACCTGAATTCCAGAAAGAGGGCCTTTAGGATACTTAAATATTGCTTCTTTAAATTAGTTTTTAAAATTAACTTTGTTCCTATTCTTAAATTCTAGTATATGACTCTCAATCCTTCTACTAAGAGGAAGAATACTGGATCCCCAGACAGGAAGCCTTCAAAGAAATCCAAGACAGACAACTCTTCTCTGAGTTCACCACTAAATCCTAAGTTATGGTGTCATGTACACTTGAAGAAATCCTTGAATAGTTCACCACTCAAGGTGAAGAACTCAAAGAATTCCAAATCTCCAGAAGAGCATCTGGAAGAAGTGATGAAGATGATGTCAACCAACAAGCTACATGCTAACTTTCACATTCCTAAGAAAGGCCCACCTGCCAAGAAACCAGGGAAGCACAATGACAAACCTTTGAAAGCAAAGGGCAGAAGCAAAGGCATCCTGAATGGACAGAAATCCACAGGGAATTCCAGATCTCCAAAAAAGGGCCTGAAGACTTCTAAAACCAAAATGAAGCAGATGACTTTGTTGGATATGGCCAAAGGCACTCAGAAGATGACACGAGCCCCACGAAATTCTGGGGGTACACCCAGGTCCTCTAGTAAACCTCATAAACATCTGCCTCCTGCCGCCCTACACCTTATTGCCTACTACAAAGAAAACAAAGACAGGGAGGACAAGAAGAGTGCCCTGTCCTGTGTTATTTCCAAAACAGCTCGTCTTCTCTCTAGTGAAGATAGAGCTCGTCTCCCAGAAGAATTGCGAAGTATTGTTCAAAAACGCTTTGAACTTCTAGAGCACAAAAAGAGGTGGGCCTCTATGTCTGAAGAGCAACGCAAAGAATACTTGAAAAAGAAACGAGAGGAGTTGAGAGAAAGGTTGAAGGAGAAAGCCAAAGAGCGGAGAGAGAAAGAAATGCTTGAGAAACTAGAAAAACAGAAGCGATATGAGGACCAAGAGTTAAGTGGCAAAAACCTCCCAGCATTTAGATTGGTGGATACTCCGGAAGGGCTGCCCAACACACTCTTTGGGGATGTGGCTATGGTGGTGGAGTTCTTGAGCTGTTATTCTGGGCTACTCTTACCAGATGCTCAGTATCCTATTACTGCTGTGTCCCTTATGGAAGCCTTGAGTGCAGAAAAGGGTGGCTTTTTATACCTGAATAGAGTGTTGGTCATCCTCTTGCAGACCTTATTACAGGATGAAATAGCAGAAGACTATGGTGAATTGGGAATGAAGCTGTCAGAAATCCCTCTGACTCTGCATTCTGTTTCAGAGCTGGTGCGGCTCTGCTTGCGCAAATCTGATGTTCAGGAGGAAAGTGAGGGCTCAGACACAGAGGACAATAAAGATACAGCACCATTTGAGGATAACGAGGTACAAGATGAGTTCTTAGAGAAGCTGGAAACATCTGAATTTTTTGAGCTAACATCAGAAGAGAAGTTACAGATTTTGACAGCACTCTGCCACAGGATTCTCATGACATACTCAGTACAAGACCACATGGAGACCAGGCAGCAGATGTCTGCAGAGTTGTGGAAGGAACGGCTTGCTGTCTTAAAGGAAGAAAATGATAAGAAGAGAGCAGAGAAACAGAAACGGAAAGAAATGGAAGCCAGAAATAAAGAAAATGGAAAAGAAGAGAATGGATTAGGCAAAACTGATAGGAAAAAAGAAGTTGTGAAGTTTGAGCCCCAGGTAGATATGGAAGCTGAAGACATGATTAGTACTGTGAAGAGCAGACGACTGCTTGCCATTCAGGCTAAGAAGGAACGGGAAATCCAGGAGAGAGAAATGAAAGGTAAAATCTTGTCTTAAGAGAAAGAGGGAAGCCCTTTAGAAGATAGTAAACATAAGGAAATTACCGAGGTAATGGTAGAATCTGTTTGTCACACCTACTAGTAGTTCTGTATGCAACAATCCAGACCTTACTGTGTATATAGTATGCTAGCAGAAGTGTTTGGCTTGGCATTCTGCAGTTAATGATAGTTTGATTTAGATTAATGTGATGTAGACATTTTTTCTGGTTTGAACCAAATCCACAAATAGGTATAGTGGAAATAGCATGACTTGGGAATTGCTGATATGGGTTCAGACTCCAACTCTGACTTAGCTATATTCCTTTGGGCCAGTTACTTATGCCTCATATGGTTGTAAAGATTATTGTAATAATCGAATGACAAGGTCTTTCGAGTCTTCTGCACAATTGCCAAATTAGATAATAAATGTTTTGGACTTTGATAGCACCATCAAACTTGAACTTTTAAATAATTTTATTAAGAAATAATTAATATACTATGCAGTTCTTTCATTGATAGTGTCCAATTCAGTATTTTTAAATACATTCAACAGATAATATGCAATGTTTACAATTTTAGAACATTTTCATTATCTCAGAAAATAAACTGCATATCTTTTAGCTATCATCACCCTTCCTACCCATCCTCTCCAGATCTAAGCATCCATCCATCTACTACTGTCTCTCTAGGTTTGCCTATTCTGACATAACATATAAATGGAACCATATAATAAGTAAGTGATCTTTCATGACCTTCTTTTACTTAGCATAATGTTTTTATAGTTTATACTGTAGCATGTTTTAGTAGTATTTCTTTTTAATAACGGAAAACCATTCCATTGATTGGATATACCACATTTTATCAGTTGATGGACATTTGATTTGTTTCCACCTTTTTTGGCTCTTAGGAATGATGCTGCTGTAAGCATTGCCGTACAAGTTTTGGGGTGTATGTATCTTTTTCATTTCTTTTAGGCATATCCCTGGGAATGTAATGGTTGGGTCTTATGGTAACTTTCTGTTTAACCATTTGAGGGTCTGCTGAACTGTTCTTCAAAGTGGTTGCATACTTTTACTTTCCTACAAGCAGCGGATATGGGTTCTGATTTCTCCACCTTTGTGCATCCTCACCAGCACTTGTTATTCATGTGATTTTCATTATTGTGAATTGGTATCTTATTATGGTTTTGATAAGCACTTCCTGATGTTGAGCATCTTCATGTAACTGTTGCTCATCTGTATATCTTCTTGGGAGGAAGGCTAATTCAGATCTTTCGCCCATTTTCAAATTAGACTATTTGTCTTTCTTTTATTACTGAGTTGTAAGAGTTCTTTGTGTATTTTAGATGCTAATTCCTTTCCTATCAGATACATGATCTGCAAATATTTTTACCTTTTTATGTGTTGTCTTTAACTTTTTTTATAGTGTTTATTGAAGCACAAATTTAAAAACTTTGATGAAGTCCAATTTATCTTTTTTTTTTCCTTTGGTTGCTTGTGGTTTCAGTGTCATATCTGAGAATCCATTGCAAAATCCAAGGTCATGAAGGTTTACCCCTATGTTTTCTTCTGAAAGTCTTAAAAAGTTTTAGTGTATACATTTAGGTCTTTGATTCATTTTGAGTTAGTTTTTGTCTATGGTATGAGGAAAAGGTATAACTTCATTCTTTTGCATGTGGCTATCCAGTGATGTCCTATTATCATTTGTTGAAAAGATTATTTTTTACCCATTGAATGAGCTTGACACTGTTGTCAAAAATCATTTGACCATTGATTTATTTCTGGACTTTTGATTCTGTTCCATTGATCTATACATCAGTATTACAGTGGCTTGATTACTGTTTTTGTTTTTGTTTATTTTTGTAATAACTTTTGAAGTTAGAAGTATGAATTCTCTAACTTATTCTTTTTTCAGGATTGATTCTTTTACCGCCTGGTTTATTTCACTTAGCATAGTGCTTTCCAGTTTCATCCACGGTTTCACAAAGTGTAGGAGTTCCTCCTTTCTTTCTACTTTGTAGTATTCCATTGTGTAAATGTACCGCAGTTTTTTGGTTCACTCATTTACTGATGGATACTTAGGCTCTTGCTTCCAGCACTTGGCTATTGTAAATTGTGCTGCTATGAATATTGGGCTGCATAGGTTCTTTTGAATTGGTGTTTTAGTTTTCTTAGGGTGTAATCCCAGCAGTGGAATCACTGGATCAAAAGGCACTTCAATTTTTTAAGTTTTTTTGAGGAAATTCCATACTGTTTTGCATGGTGGCTGCACCAGTCTCTGCATTCCCATGATATTCTGTTATTGATGTAGAGAAACAAGGGACAGAGAGTATTAACACTTCTTCCAAAGCCAGTTTTTGAATAGTAAGAGTTCAGATCTTTCAATATATAGTTTAGTGTTGTAACCACTGAAACTAAGTTTGGTTGTCTTTTGATTACTTACCTTAGATTGTTTTTCGTTTGTAGCTGCAGGAGAAGGAGCTTTTTCTTTATTGTGATTCAGCCATCACTCTTTATCATTTACCTTTGTGTACTGATCTCTACTGTATTGTTGTGAACATAGTTCCATCCAGGCTAGAAAACTTTCATAAAGGTAACATGCCATGGTGGTTTTAAAAAGTAATAATATTAGATTGATACATCTTTCCAATATTGAAGATGTTGTTATCAGTAGAGGATCAGGGTTAAAAATTCTGACATTGTGCCTGGCTGGTGTAGCTCAGTGGATTGAGCATAGGCCTGTGAACCAAAGGATCTCAGTTTGATTCCCAGTCAGGGCATGTACCTGGGTTGCAGGCCAGTTCCCAGCAGGGGACGAACGAGAGGCGAGCATACATCGATATTTCTCTCCCTCTCTCCTTCCCTTTCCCTCTAAAGATAAATAAATAAAATATTTTTAAAATTTTGGCATTGTAAATAGCAGTGCTTTGTATGAAAATTTGTTACAGTTATGCAAAAACTTACAAGGCAAGTAACTGAGCTTTTGTTGTTAAGGGAGATTTCTGTCTGGATAGAATAAACCTATATAATGAATGATCAGACGTAAACTGATTAAAACTTTCTGTATGTGTTCTTAACAGTGCTAATTAGAAAAATAGTATTTAGTATGCAGTAATTGTTATTTTCCACCAGTGCTATTCTGCCCTTGCTTTCTTAATTCTTTTTTCTTGTCACACGCTAGTAAGCTATCAGATTCCTCAAGACCGAAATCTATTTTTATTTTAAATAGCTATTCTAGTTGTATTCATCCCACATTTTGAGGATCTGATGACTGATCCTGTCATAAAATGTTTCAATTCCATTTAAGGACTGTTTTAAGGTTACATTTTAAGTTATAAATAAAATCAATTCCATTATTAAAATTAATAAGTCAAGTTTCAGAGAGGCAAGATTTTGCAGGGAGTTGATGGCTAAGACAGCACCCAAATTCAAAGTGCATAGGAAGACCAGATCAAAATTGCTGACTTTCTGTGTCATTTCTTATAGCAACTTAGAATTAGGGGAAGGAAACTAAAGTTTGATGAAAATGTTCTTCATACCAGGCGCTTTTCACTCCCTAAGTTATTTAATTTGTAAGAGTGGAACTTACTAGAAAAAAAATCTAGTTGATTCTTTTTGTCTCTAACAGTGAAGCTAGAACGAGAAGCTGAAGAGGAACGAATACGAAAACACAAAGCAGCTGCTGAGAAGGCATTCCAGGAGGGAATTGCCAAGGCAAAACTAGTCATGCGTAGGACACCTATTGGTACAGATCGAAACCATAATAGGTAACTTACTTAACTTAATTATTTGTCATCTTGTAGGGCCTTTATATTTTTACTAGTTAGGAAATTGTCTAAAGTGCTAAGAATACGTAAGCTTCCCTTTTCACGAATTTTGGAAAACAGAATTGCTTATCACACATTCATTGAATATTTACTATGCAGATGGTATGCTTACAAAATTAAGTAAGACATGACCTTGTTCTTAAAATACCACAAATAAAATTATGGTGGTAGGTGTAGAGGTCTTTGAAAATGGTGTTATAGGCCCTGGCTGGTTTGGCTTCAGTGGATTGAGCTCTGGCCTGCAAACTAAAGGGTCATTGGTTTGATCACCAGTCAGGGCACATGCCTGGGTTATGGGCTTGGTCCCCCATTGAGGGCATGTGAGAGGCAACCACACATTGATGTTTTCCTCCCTTCCCCTTTCTAAAAATAAATAAAGAATGCCTTTAAAAACAAAAATGGGATTATATTTGTTTCTTAATTCATTCAAACTATAAGAGAACGTTTATTTAGAAAGTCACAGAGGTAGAAGTGAACTGTGGAAGAACTGGCTCAGGAAACACATTACAGAGGCCTTTGGCCTTAGAGGTTAGGAGAGAGAGGCAAGGAAAATATGCCTGCAGGAAGTGGGTAGGGAAAGATGTGCTCCATAGAGAGAGCTGCCCAAAAAATGGTATTATATTTTAAATACATATATTGTTTGGAATCTAAAGTCAAATATTAGAAGTTATAAAAATTACAGATGTTAGACAAGTCTTAAATCCTAAAAAGTTTGGGGGTTTTGTTTTATAATTTTTATATTTCTGAATGTTTAGTAATATTCTATAATTGTGCTCATGATCTATCATATGTGGTTGTGATTTGTAGATACTGGCTCTTCTCAGATGAAGTTCCAGGATTGTTCATTGAAAAAGGCTGGGTACATGACAGCATTGACTACCGATTCAACCATCACCGCAAAGATCATGCTGACTCTCCTGATGAGGATTACTGTCCCCGTAGTATGTGTATCTATTAGTTATTTTACCTTGCTCAAGTAGGGTAAACATTAAGGACTGTCTGTCCTCTGTCTCCTTTTCCGTTTGTAAAATTTCTTTGTTGCCTTCTTAGGTAGAGGTATTTGAGTGGGGTAGGAGGATGTGAAATGCACAGAAAGGAGGGGGGAAACTAACACTTGAGTACCAAATTTATTCTAGGCATTGTGTGAAAAGATAAAGAGCTTGAAAACTACAAGTATAAAATCTATATGACTGTGATAGCTGTTTGGGTATTAGATTTTGCATGCATAGTTTTCAAACTTTGGTCCTTGGAAACCTCTTTGTAGGTACCTCAAGGGTTAGAATTAACATAACGGGGCCAAAAAAGGCTGTGTCTTCTCTTCACCTAATTCAACTATTTAATATTTATGGATCATCTTTTATGTGTCTACCAATTTTTCATGTGCTGCAACACAAGGTAGCAAGCAAAACATGTAAAGTTTTGAACTAAAGTTTGATGATTTAACTAAACTTCTAGTGAGGAGAAACAGGATTATCTAACTAAAAATAACTGAGGGAGAGGGTCATGAAGGGGGACTGATAATGCTGTTTTTCTTTGGGTTCTGGTTACATGGGTATGTTCAGTTGGTGAAGTAAATACAAAAGTGTACTTTTCTAAATATATAAATATGTAAATGTGTATATTTGTTGAGAGAGAATACAGTTGACCTTTGAACAACACAGGTTTGAACTAAACAGGTCCACTTAAATATGCAGATTTTTTTTCAATAAATACCTGCACTGTTTTTCCTCTGTGGTTTGGGGTTCATGGATGTGGAGAACCAACTTTATACATTGATCTACCCCATTTTATATAGGGAACTTGAGCATCTGCAGATTTTGGTAACAGCTGGTGGGGATGCATCCTGGAATCAATACCTCATGGATACTGAAGGGAGTCAAGTTTTGGGGAAGTCAAAATTATATATGGATGTTTTGGGGCAGGGGATCGCAATGGGGAAAGATGTAGGACCACTTTAATTGAACAACAATTTTTTTTTAAGTTATATATGGATTTTCAATTGCCCAGGGGTCTATGTCCCTCACCTTTGTGTTGAAGTGTCAACTATATAATATTTCAAGGAAGAAATGAAACTTTTTTACTAATTAAAAAAATTCAGATGGTTAAGTTAGGTCAAGCTTTCACAGCCTCAGCTTTATTGACATTTTAAGTCAGATAATTCTTTGTAGTGGCAGGGGCTCAGGGTGTTACTTTATGCATTGTAGGATATTTAGCAGCATCCTTGGTTATCTGCCCCATAGATGCCAATAGTGACAACTAAATATGTGTCTAGACATTGCTAAATGTCCCCTGGTAGGCAACATGACTTCCTATTGAATCATTGGATTCGGTGATCAATAAGCTTCCTTCTAGCTTGACTTTCTATAATCTAATAAAATTTGCTTCTCAAATAATAGATTATGTTTTAGGGGGTAGAAATCTTCAGTTTTTTTAAAAAGTAGTTTTTCCAGCCCTGGCTGGCGTAGCTCAGTGGATTGAGCATGGGCTGCGAACCAAAGTGTCGCTGGGAAACTGGTTCGATTCCCAGTTAGGGCACATGCCTGGGTCGCAGGTGAAGTCCCCACTTGGGGGCACACAAGAGGCAGCCACACATGGATGTTTCTTTCCTTCCCTTCTTCTCTCTCTAAAATATAAATAAAAATAAAATCTTTTTTTTTTAAAGTAGTTTTTCTTCATTTTAGATCAACTCAAAACCTAAACCTCAAACTCACAAAGTTGAGCCCTGGCTGGTGTAGCTCAGTGGATTGAGTGCAGGCCTGCAAACCAAATGACCGTGGTTCGATTCCCAGTCAGGCAGGCCACATGCCTGGGTTGCAGGCCAGTTCCCAGCAGGGGACACACAAGAGGCAACCATACATTGATATTTCTCTCCCTCTCTCCTTTCCTTCACCTCTAAAGATAAATAAATAAAATAATTTTAAAAATAAATAAACTCACAAACTTGATAATAAGAAAATAATACATAGTCCCAGACTTCAAGTGTAAGACATTTTTCTGTTAAATCAAGTATTAGACTGTAATATATAGTTGAAAAATCTAGTTCTGGTAGACTGTAAATACCCAGATGAAAGCAGTAATGTTTGAGAGTAATAAATGTGAAGTCAGCATCTTCAGGCATGAGAGATTCCAGTGGGCTGAGAGACAGTGACTGTTTCCAAAGCTCAATGGCTGTCCCTAGAAATCGGGCCTACACAGTTAGAGCTTCCCGAGGGAATGTTGGCATCCACGTCCCTTCACTTCTGTTACATCCTTGTGGATGTTGTTGCTTTCTTCACATTTTCTAGTCCCAGTATGTCAGTGTCTCTCCAAAATTACCTGACTGAAAAAACTAAAAAAAAAAAAGATTGTGTTAGTATTTCAGGGGAAAGAATGGGAGCAGGGGAACAAACCAATTGTAGTATGAGGTAAGGCTTCAAATATTGGCTTAAACTCTATCTGTATTAATATCATATATTAGTATATAAGATTTGGTTTACAGAAAAGTTAATCATATCTGACATTTAAAGCTTCCAGTGGTTAGTTTTTAGTAGTTGATATATGTCAGTTGACTCTCCTTCACCACAGATGTCTTTGGGTTAACACTGGAGTAAATTATTTGCTTTTATAAAAAAGTTATTTAGGTATTTCTCTCTGTGTTAAGTTGCTAAACTCTTAAACTTTGAACTGTATACAGCTGTTCACCTGTATAGAGAACAAATATCTCAGATAATGTGCTAAATGTCAGATATTTAGAAGTTAGCATCTATTGTGCTTGTGGATGGATTTTAATAGGTGGCATCTGTGTTATTAGTTGTTAGTTTTGGCACTGTGCACTGTTTAGTTTTGAAACTAGGAATTGGATATTTACTATATTCAACCTAATGTATTAATTTTTCTTAGGTAAGAAAGCAAACCTAGGGAAAAATATAAGCGTGAATACACAACATGGACCAGCAACAGAAACTGCAGTAGAGACCACCATACCCAAACAAGGACAGAATCTATGGTAATATGAGCATTTATCTGGCTGCTCTTTCATTTTACTTTTAATGTTAAAAGATTATTTAATATATTAACACCAGTGAGTTACTGATTATCTGTTGGGATCATTGTGTGCGACTTTGATTTCTTAGATAGGTAAACTCAATGCTTTAAAAGCAGACTTGACATTTTGATAAATACTTGTTTATTCTAAGGGTTGATACTATGATTTTTCACCTGTAATGTAACCTTGTATGTGATAGATACCGCATATCATTGGAAATGCTTTTCAGTCTGTTTGTAGATAGAAGTATTTAGGATTTTCATCTTCATGAATTAAAAAATTAAAAATTGTATGCATAGCCATTCATCTTTTGTGTTGATTTTGCTTTTAGGCGGGGAGCTAGGTTTTGAAAGGGCTGTTACTTTGTGATTACATTAACTGCTTTAGCTGTGATCACCTTTGGTTTAATGACGGTTTATCTTTTATTTTTGGATAAGTTCACTCTTTGAAGATGTGTGGACAAATGTGTCTGTTAACTTTAGGCAGTTCGTCTCTATATTTTAGTAGGAAACATTAGCTCCAAAGTTCAAGGATATAGTTAACATTAGACATAGAAATAATAAATTAGTTCTCCCTGTGAGCAAGTTTGGAATTTTGCTCTCCCAATCCTAGATTCCTTTCTTAGTGGTTGACTTTTATTTTCTCCATTTAATTATTCAGGTCTCTTTTATCCCTACAGGTTTTTATGTGATAGTCAGAAGGAACTGGATGAGTTGCTAAGTTGCCTTCACCCTCAGGGAATAAGAGAAAGTCAGCTTAAAGAGAGACTAGAGAAGAGGTAAGGATTTTCATCTTGTTTCTCACATCTTATTTCTCTTCAGCATTAGATATTATAAAGGTCTTAGGTGTTTCTGCTTATCCATAAAAACAATTAACTTTTTTAAAATGTCTAATTTTTATATCTCTTTTGCGTGGCATTTTCTTGGCACATCATACTTACTTGGAAAAATATTCTTTTAAACCACGTATATACAGAGCAGCAGAATTAGTCATTGAATAATGTATGCCATGTACCACACTGAGAGCCCCTTGCAGTTAGGTAGCCTTGCACATGCAGTTCCACGTTAGTTGGTAATCAAAAGTATTCTGTCGGTATTCAAAATAGTCACAAATGAAACAACCTAAATGTGCATCAGCTAATGGATAGATGCAGTTCATATATTCATAAATTCAGCCATAAAAAGGAACGAAATACTGATATATCCCAACAATGTGGATGAACCTAAAAACATGCTGAATCAGAGAAGCTAGATATAAAAGATTATATATTGCATGATTCCATTTATATGAGACATCTAGAATAGGCAAATCTATAGATAGAAAGTAGATTAGTGGTTCCCAGGGATTTTAGGAGATGGGGAGAATTAGGAGTGACTGTTAATAGATATAGGTTATGAAAGTGTGTTGGAATTAGGTAGTTTTGATGATTCCACAACACAAAATCACTGAAAAGGAATGCTTTCAAATGGGGAGTTTAATGTTACGTGAATTATTTCTCCAAAAGAGAAAAAGTACCGAAACTCCAAACAAAAACCATTCTGTCTACAAAATTAGCATCGACTCTATCTAGGTTTGCTAGTGTCCTTCCTTTTCTTAGACATTGTTTCTATCAAAGCCAGGGCAAGGTTTTGGCTTAAAGGACTTTTAATTTCTGACTATATACTTTCATGGTTGAATTTAGATTTGATTGAAGAGAAAAGAAAAATACTACTTAGTACATGCTCTGCAGTTTTGCCAGACTTTTATGGATACATCATAATTGGTTTTAGCCCATTCCTTAATGTGAAAAATTAAATAAAATTTTATCAGGATCATGCTGTATTAATAATACCAGTGTGACTAGGAAAATTAAGAACAAATATGGGAAATTGTCATACATAGAACCACAAAAATATATATTTCTATGATGTTATTTTCTGTTTAAAATATTTGCGCCCAGGCTGGTGTGGTTCAATGGATTGAGCACCATCCTGAGAACCAGAGGGTCACAGGTTTGAATCCAGGGTTGGCACACATGCCTGGGTTGTGGGCCAGGTCCCCAGTTGAGGTTGTGCAAGAGGCAACCAGTTTATGTTTCTCCTCCTCCCTCTCCCTCTCATTCCCTCTCTCTTAAAAATAAATAAATAAAATTAAAAAGGTGTGTGGTACCAACCAATACCATACCATGCTATATACTTGAATGAACGAATGAATGAATGGACAAATAAAATATTTGGTAGGTACATGAGAAAGATTGAAAGGACTTCTTCCATTCACTAATATGAAAATATGAATAGATGAAATCCTTCCGGTAAAAGATTAGAGATTGTAAGGGTTAAAAACAAAACTACACACACACACACACACGTATTTGGTATTGTTGAACATTAGAAAACTATCTACCTTGTCTTGTTTTACTTGGTTTTGAACTTTTTAATAGCTTTCAAGTAGTATAGATAAGTCTTCAGGACTTAACTGCTCTTTACTTGACAGTAAAGAGCCATCCATTTTTTAAAATAACTGTATTTTTCTTTCTGTTATTCCATGACTGCAGTGTTTGTGAATCTGCCCCAATATATCTATGTGTTTTCTTGTGGGTGGTTGAGTTGCTTCATCTGGAGATGGCCAAGGGGATAGGACAATAAGTCACCAAGCATTTTAGGTTCAAATTTATTTTTTTTTAAATGCCTTTTAGCCCTGGCTGGTGTGGTTCAGTGGATTGCACACCAGCCTGCAAACCAAAGGATCGCCAGTTTGATTCCCAGTCAGGGCACATGCCTGGGGGGTGCATGAGAGGCAACCATGCACTGATGTTTCTCTCCCTCCCTCTTTTTTTTTTTAATTGAAGATTTTATTTATTTATTTTTAGAGAGAGGGGAAGGGAAGGAGAAAGAGAGGGAGAGAAACATCAGTGTGTGGTTGCTGGTTGCCTTTGGTGTGCCCCATACTGGGGACCTGGCCCGCAACCCAGGTATGTGCCCTGACTGGGAATCAAACCAGCAATCCTTTGGTTCACAGGCCTGTACTCAGTTCACTAAGCCACACCAGCCAGGGCTCTCTCTCTCTCTCTACCTTTCCCTGTTTCTTAAAATGAATAAAAAAATCTTTAAAAAATGCTTTATATAAGAAAATATATAAAGCAATGAAGGATCTAAATTAAAGGGTTTGCAGTCAGTTGTTAAAGCTGAGTTAAAAAATTTAACTGTACAAAAGAATACTAGGCCAGTTGGAAGCACAAAGAAGTAAATTTTTGGTCACATCCATTGAACTTTTATAAAAATTGGTGATACACATAGCCAAAGAAACAATCTCAGCAAATTAAAAAAGCCGCAGTATACATTCTCTGATCAGATTGCAATAAAAAATTAGAAATAAATTTTTTTAAGGTGATTAAAAAGATCTTAACTGGTAGTAAGTTAAATATATTTCTAGGTAACACTTAAAGAAGAAAATAAAAGGGAAATTACGTTGTATCTAGAAAGAATCCTTTATAAGAAAACATGGGATACAATGAAGTTGTATGTAGAGGAAAATAATATCAAAAACTTGCCCTGACTGTGTGGCTCAGTGGATAGTGTCAGCCTACAAACCAAAGGGTTTCTGGTTTGTTTCCTGGTCAGAGCACATTTGGATTGCAGGCTAGGTCTCCAGCAGGGGGTGGTTGAGAAGCAACCACACATCAGTGTTTCTCTCTCTCTTTCTCCATCCCTTCCTCTCTGTCTAAAAAATAAATAAGATCTTTTAAAAAATTTTAAAAAAACACCATTAAAAACCCTTATTATTAAGAAAGAATAGGGAACTTAGTACTCAACTTAGATGACTTTGAGTTTTACTTTTCATTTTGGTATGGGAAGCTAACAGTGAAGCTTACGGTCCCAGCCAGGACAGATCATCTTATTGGAGTCATGCTTTCTGGGACCTCAGATGGTTAACCTTTACTTGAAGAACAAACGTGAAAGTATGTAGATTTTCAGTTGAAATTGTTTGTCTTTTGTGTTGTGAAGAATTTCAGGCAGATAATTTAGAATTGTCTTGGGTTGGTAGCAATTCCTGGCAACTGACATAAGCAAATGCACATTATCTCTTGAAGGAGCACAGCATCAAATCAGGCCTCAACGAATTGCTGTACGTAAAATTCCAAGAAACCCATAGTAAAAAAAAAAAAGTTTAAAAATACACAAACTAGGTACCATGAATAAGAGCTAGGAAAAGCAACCCACTTCATATACTGGAATTTATCAAATACAAGATAGAATAAGTATGTTTTTAAAATGAAGCCAGAATGGCTTACTTGGTTGAGCATTGTCCTTGCAAAGCTACAGGTCACCAGTTCAATTCCCAGTTGGGCACATGCTTGGTTTGTGCTGGGTTCTTGGTTGGAGTATGTGTGAGAGGCAACTGATCATCTCTTTTTCCTCCTCTCTTCTCTTTCTCAAAAAATAAAATCTTTTAAAAAATAAATTTGAAAATTCATGTAAGAAATATCAGACTATTAAAAATTACCAAGGAGAGATTTAAAAAATCTAAATATATCTTACAGAAATAAGACATTATTCAAGTGGTTGAAATTTATGGACCATCTTCAAAAGTTTTTGTATTTTTCCCTCCCACTCACCCCAACTTTTTAGGTACCAAGACATTATTCATTCTATTCATCTGGCCCGGAAACCAAATTTGGGTCTAAAATCCTGTGATGGCAACCAGGAGCTTTTAAACTTTCTTCGAAGTGATCTAATTGAAGTTGCAACAAGGTTACAAAAGGGGGGTCTTGGTTATGTGGAAGAAACATCAGAATTTGAAGCTCGGGTAAGAACCTAGGAAAACACCCTCTGAAATCTGTTACTCATGAAAACCGAATTTGGAATTGTTCCCGGATAGTGTTCTTGATTCTCCACGATGGTCCTGGAACTCATATTTTGGTTTATCTTGAAAGATGTGTGCAACTTAAACTTTTCTGTACACATATGGTATTTTTACTTTGTCATCTTTCAGTGGTGTCCAGAAAAATCTAATAGTTGGCTCAGAGCCTTTGTTCAAAAAGAGGTTTTCTATTAAGTTGAATGGAAACAGGTCCTGGAGCCTTAGTCCTATGGCATTATTTAACATGTTCATTCACATATGGTACCTGTGCTTTAAGGTCTGAAATGTATCTGTGTAGTCTACTTTCATTCATTTCAGTCATTACACCAGGTTAGCTCAGAAGCATTATGCTTATATTAAAACAACAGCCATGCTGTTAAATGGGTACATTTCAAAGCTTCTTTATATTCCTCTCATTTACTGATCAGTAGGACCCATAAGTGGTATAGGCGAAGCAGTTCAAGAGAACCAACATTCCACTTTAGGTTTAGGTGTCAAAGTTGGAGAGATTGGAGAATATTCTCCGTCAATTATTATTGTAAAATGTTTTTTATTGATTTTAAATAATAAGTCCATATTAATGCCAAACAGTATTTGTGGGTCTTTTAAAATTATTTATATGCATTATTGCATGTGTATTATTGTTGTATGATTAAAATTTTTTTTTCAACTATAGTTGACATACAATATTATGTTTCAGGTATAATTGTGTGATTTTTATGAGCAGTTACATCTTTTCCCTCATTTTTCCTAATTTATAAACATTTTTTATTTCTTTGTATCACTTTGGGGTATAAAATAACCCATGGAGTTGATACGATTTTAAATCTTTCACTGTCAAGAGTCTGTGTTTCATTTTCTTCGCTGTTAGAATTAGCAAATTATATATCCATCTTATAGATGCTACATTTTTCTTTTTAATTAGTCTAGTTATGAATTCTTGGTATATTTCCTATGGAAAAGAATTTGAACCTTATGTCTTTCAATGATTTTTTGAAGAGTTACCCAACGCGGTGACTGTCATTTTTAAATATATTATATTTACTCTTATTTATTTTGCAAATATTTATCCATTGCCTACTTTGTACCAAACTATATCTTACTAATATTGGGTTTTCATTATTCTTTATTTCTCTTTGTGATTATAAAATAGTGCCTTTTAATTGACATATCTTGCATGACTGAGAAGGTAGTGTCTGGTATTTAAGAGTATGATTTGGGTCAAAGCAATTTAGCTTCTGTAGCCTCATCTGTAAAATAAATGTGAGGCTTAGATGAGGTCAAGTATGTAAAGCATATTATCTGGCTGATAGTTTGTAAGCCAGTTGTTCAGAAAAAAATGTTTTTCTCAGTTTTTTTTGCCTCGAGACTGTAGTTTGCACATAGTTTCTCAATGATTTGCGTAACTTCCTTAAGTAGACCAAGTTTCAGTATTTCGTGAATCCCTTCACTGAGGAAAAGGAACTGGTCAGCTACGTTTAAATGCATAAGCCATCCAGTGAACTGAGGAAGCCCATTAAATTAATGTTGTAAGTGACCTATTGGTTGATTTAAATTTAGTCAAGGATAGTTTCATTTTTCTCTTGACCTTTCTGTCCATCTGATTTTTAAATCAATTCCTATAGGTGGTCTCTTTAGAGAAACTGAAAGATTTTGGTGAGTGTGTGATTGCCCTTCAAGCCAGTGTCATAAAGAAATTTCTTCAAGGCTTCATGGCTCCCAAGCAAAAGAGAAGAAAACTCCAAAGTGAAGATTCAGCAAAGACTGAAGAGGTGGATGAAGAAAAAAAAATGGCAGAGGAAGCAAAGGTATCTAGTTAATGAAGATGTAGTTTTATGACTGTAGAAGAGTGTGATTTGATTTTAAATTAGTTTAACCCTGTGCTTTTTAGGTACTGTAAGTGTTATAGGAGAAACTTGCTTCTTCTTGCTGATGCAGTAAAGAGCTACATATAGATCAGCAAGCCTATTAGCGTGCAGGCAAAATTTATTGGTGCTAAGTTCTAATGGGAGAGCAAAACAAGGGTGACCAGAGAGAGGGTAGCCACGGGTCCCTGGCTAGAGGCCAGGTGATCAAGGGTCCCCTGAGTGGCAAGAGAGCAAGTCCTTGGTTATGAGGACTTGCATAGTTGGTGGGATGTGAAGTTTACATATTGATTGTAGACAGGTAAAGGTGGTGCCAGCTTTCCCCCAGGGAGACATGATTACCCAAACACAGGTATCTGTGGGTATGTATATTAACCCAAATCTTTGTTGTTTTTTTTTTAATTTTTAAAAAATATTTTATTTATTTATTGTATTTTTAGAGGGGGGGGGGGAAGGAAGGAGAAAGGGAGAGAAACATCAGCGTGCAGTTGCCTCTTGTGGGCCTCCTATCGAAGACCTTCCCTGCAACCCAAACATGTAACTGGGAATTGCACCAGGGACTCTTTGGTTGGCAAGCCAGTGCTCAATCCACTGAGCCACACCAGTCAGAGCCCAAATCCTTATCTTGCTCTAAACTCTATTTGTTTATTTTGCATATATGATAGGAGGCAAGCAGTTAACTGAAGTTGTTTTCTGGGCTTTTTCTTTAAGTACTGTGGACCCCCCACCTTTCCCCCCTTCTAGGCCTTGGGATGAATACACAGCCTCAAGGTTTTCCTTTTCCCGGTGAGTGGAGGTGATACACAGACTTTCAAGGGCTCCCTACCTCCTGCACTATTATAGTTTTGCTTGTGTTGTTGGAAATGCCAAGCAATATTATGGGGCCAGGCTCAGGACTGCTGAGTTAGCGGGGGAGATGTGTCTTCCTTTGCTTCCAGCCTCTTGAATTAAGTTCTTTGTTAGATTATAATGGTGAGGGCCCTGCTTTTGTCCCCCATTCCCCCACCCCCGCTCTTAATTCGTAGCCACTATTTAACAAAAGCACCATGAACCAGTGTTCCATTTTTGTCACTTTCACTGAAGTTTTTGGTTTTCAAACTGTTCTGTGGAGCACAGCTCTGCCTCTAGGCCTGGGTAGTGGGTCAGAATGCCCCCTTCCTCTTTCTCAGCTGATTTTTTTTAAGGTAATAGAGGTTTTTAAGTTTTTAAAAATTGCTGTAAAAAAATATATAACAATTAAATATTGTAACCATTTTTTTGTGGTATAGTTCTGTCATTTAAGTATATGCACATTGTTCTGCAACTGTCACCATCATCCATCTTCAGAACTTTTTCATCTTCCCAACTAAAACTGAGTTCGTTACAAAGACTAAACTACTCATTTTTGTACCCGCCCCCCACTCCTGGCAACCACCATTTTCTTTCTGTGTCTATATATTTGGTTGCTATAGGTACCTCATCTCATATAAGTGGAATCATAGAATATTTATTCTTTTGTGACTGGCTTGCTTAGCTTAGTGTCTTCAAAGTTCATCCACATTATAGTGTGTGCCACATCGTCTTCTTTTTTTAACTCTTAATAATGTGTTATTGTACGTATGTAATACCTCATTTTGCTTGTTTGTCTGTGGATGGACACTTGGGACACTTCCACATTTGGCTATTGTGAATAATGCTGCTGTGAACGTGGTTGTACAAATATCTGTTTCAGTCCCTACTTTTAGGTCTTTGGGGTATAGACCTAGAAGTAGAATTGCTGGATCATGTAAGAATACTATTTAATTTCTTGAGGAATTGCCATAACGTCTTCCATAGCAGTTGGACCATTTCACACTCCTACCAGTGATGCACGAGGGTTCAGATTTCCCACATCTTTTCCCCGGCTATGCTCTGTTTCTTTGATAGTAGCCTAGAGTATGAAGTGGTATCTTGTGGATTTGATTCGCATTCCCCTAGTGATTGGTGATGTGGAACATCTTTTCATGTGCTTATTGGCCGTTTGCCTATGTTCTTTAGGCATAATCCATGTGGTCATTTATTTTTTAATTGGGTTGTTTGGAGTTTTTTGTTACTGAGTTGCATGGATTCTTTATATATTCTAAATATTAGTTCTTTATCAGACACATGATTTGCAAATATTCTTTGCTTTTTTCCATTGATAATGTCTTCTGATGTACAAAAGTTTCACATTTTAATTTTCACCTTACCTATTTTTTCTGTTGTTGCCTCTGCTTTTGCTGCTGTCATATCCAAGAAATTGTCAAATTCAGTTTCATGAAGCTTTTCCCCATTTTCTTCCACAAATTTTATAGTTTTAGCTTTTATGTTTAGATCTTTGATCCATTTTGAGTTAATTTTTGTAGATAATAAAAAGTAAGAGTCCAACTTCATGTTTTTGCTTGTGGATATACAATTCTCTTGTATTTTAATTTTAAAAGTAGTGTGCTCATTGTAAGTAAATCAGATGTGAGAAGTAAATAAAATATAAAACAGCTCTCACCCTAATTTCACTCTCCAGTAATACTGCTTTTCAATAGTTTGATGTGTTTTCTATATACATACAAATATGGGTTTGTGGGCTTTCACAGAATGGAACCCTCAGCATAATGTTACACAGTTTTTCACTTATCATCATGTCCTGACCATCTGTCCTCTCTCCCTCTGAGTTTATGTAGATGTTCATTTTTCTAACATCTTAATTTCATACTGATAAACATTATGTTGTCTCTTTTTTTTTTTCTTTCTCTCTTTCTTATTTATATATTTACTTATTTTTAGAGAAGGGAAGGGAGGGAGAAAGAGAGGGATAGAAACATCAATGTGTGGTTGCCTTTCTTGCACTCCCAGCTAGGGAACTGGCTCACAGCCCAGGCATGTGCCCTGATCAGGAATCAAACTGGCAGCCTTTCAGTTCGCAGGCCAGTGCTCAGTCCATTGAACCACACCAGCCAGGGCTCTTTCTTTTTTAAAAAACAAAACAAAACATTTTTAGTCATTTAATTGTTTTAATTTTTTTTAAGATTTTATTTATTTTTAGAGAGTGGGAAAGGAAAGGAAAAAAAGGGAAACATCCATGTGTGGTGCCTCTCATGTGCCCCCTACTGGGGACCTAGCCCGCAACCCAGGCAGGTGGCCTATCTGGGAATTGAACTGGCAGCCCTATGGTTCTCAGGCCCAGTGCTCAATCCACTGAGCTACACCAGCCAGGGCTAATTTTTAATTTTTTTAATTGAATTTATTGGGGTGACATTGGTTAGTGAAATTCTATGGATTTCAGTTGTATAATTCTGTAATACATCATCTCTATATTGTGTGTTCACTGCTCTAAGTCAAGTCTCCTTCCATCACCATTTATCCCTCTATAACCTCTTCTACTTCCTCCTACCCTCCTTTCCCTCTGGTAATCACCATACTGTTGTCTGTGTCTAATGAGTGTTTTGTTGTTTTTACTTAATTTGCTCACTTTTTTCATCCTGCCTGGTTTTTCTTTATTAGAATAATTAGCAGCTCTATTTCTGTATCTTCTCTTTATTTAATTTCTGTTCAAGATTATTTAAGAATTTGAAAAGAATACATTATGGGAGAGTTCCCAGCTATTATCCAGTGGCATGTTTTCCTCTATTTTTGATTTCTCCTTTTCTCCCTTCTTTTTTTTTTCATAAAAAATTGGTAAAAGCTTACTTGTGCCAGTCACTGTGGTTAGTCTGGAAATTACAGAGAGGAGTTAAAGCTAGAAGTCTGCTCTCAAGGAACTCAGTTTAAGTGTGAGAGACGGTTATAAGTAGTGTAACAAGTAGTGATGATGAAGAGCAGTACCGCTCACCAGGGATACCTAGCCGCAAATTAAAGAGAATGTCCCAGAGGAGAGAGCGTGTTAGCTGGGTTTTGAGGAGTAGGTTGGAGTTAATCAGGTCATGGAAGGGTGCATAGGTTGAACATGTCCTTCTTGTCATTGACAGTTGCCCTCTCATTTACACAGAATAAGTCTACTCTCTCAAGCTCCTCAGATATTTGAACACAGTTGTCATGTACCCCCTAAGTTTCTTCCTGAGGTCAAGGGTGATAATGTGGTACAAGGAAGATCATTTGGGGAAGAGGTAAGCACAGCAGAGAACTTAAGACTCAGTTAGATAAAGGTTTAACTATTAATTCATGACATAGGCTTGGAGACTTGACACATGTCATTATTGTACTAGCATTTAGTTCTCGCCTTCCTTACGTTCTTTTTTATTTCTTTTTCTTTTTTAAATTTTAATTGTTGTTCAAGCAGTTTTCTGTCTTTTACTCCCAGTCCACCCACCCATCCCTCCCCACCTCCCTTCCATCTTACGTTCTTTTTAGTGGTTATATGGCATACAGGTAACCTTCCAGATGAAGTCTAAGACATTAAATAGTTAATGGTCTCCTTTGCTAAATCACTTCTCATTAGGCATAATTTCTAGCTTACTGCATACTATATGGGTTTTGTTTTTAACTCAGTTTTATACAGAAGAGTCTCTTTCTAGATGCGATCTTTCTTTGCCATTTCTTTATCTATAATGTTTTCTTATTGAGAACTAAATGTAGATTTTTCCTTTTTTTTTAACTCAACCCTATAGTGAAGTAACCTCTTCTCAGCTTGTCATGTGATGAGACTTGATTCTTAGCTTGATTAGGGAAGAAAATAGGAGCACTTTGCAGGTTTAACCTTGGGGCCCAGACACATAGTACACAAATGGAAAGCATGGGAGAGTTTCATGGAAAATCAATTAGGTTGCCTCCTGAGCAGTTCAGCAGTGTTCTCAGTTAAAATGGCATTATGCCCTTCAGTTCCCCACCAAAGGTCAACTTTGCCACAGCTCTGAAATTTTCCACTGTTCTTTGCTTTGAAGGTTTGCACTCAGCATGGGCGAGGGTTGTTTTTTCATTTGGCGCTACATTGTTACATGAGCTAATATCAGTCTCTAATCTGAGCTTTAGTTTCTTGATTTATAAAAGTATATTTTCTCTCAAATCTTTTTGTAATAGTCGGTGATTTCAAATATGTAATGCTTATTTCATTTTCTTGTATTAAATGGGAAAGATACTGTGTAATTTGGCAAAATTCTGGGTTCTTTTAGGTCCTCTGTTTACTTTGGATTCATTTGTCCTGACAACCCAATTATCTGTTTCTGTATTATATATACAGAAAGAATATGTGAAAGAATATGGTCTGAAGCCTCATTAAATTTTTGGCAAGATATACTGCTTTTTTACTGTTAGGTAGAAGGACTTGAATGTAAGCCAGCTTCCCCTTGGTTCTGTTATACTCACTTCTTATTGGGGCCGACTTCATTTAAATTTTTTTTAAAATCCTGATCTGAAGATGTTAATTTCAGAGAGAGGGGAGAGGGAGAGAGCGAGACATCAACATGAGAAACACTGATCTCTTGGTGATTCGAACCCACAACCTAGGTGTGCCCTGACTGGGAATCCAGCTCACAACCTTTTGGTGTATGGGATAACGCGCCAGCCAACTGAGCCACCTGGCCAGAGTGGGACTAACTTTATTTAAATGTGGAAGCAACTTTATTTAAATATGCCATAGAATTAGAATTTCTTACCAGGATAGTGTGTCTAACCTTGCACAGAGTATTTACTAGATTCCACCAGTGTTTAATGCCAAAACTTTTTCTCACGGCTGTTGATGTTTTTAAAAACACTGTCTTGACTATGATAGGGGTTTTTGTTTTTCTTTAATGTGCTGACTGTTTTGATTTTTGTGCAGTAAGAGAATACCAGAATGTTTTTTTTTAATCTTGAGTGCCTCATGTTTTTGTCCTCAAAATTCAAGGCTGGTCTTGATGTATAATTTAGTCAGTGTACAACAGGACACTAATGATTAGTATGTAAAATGCCAAGAGCATTGCATTGGGATAAATTAATGCTAAATTGCTGTGAGACCTTGAGTAAGCTTTCTTTCTGTGAAAAATAATAAATGAATGTAACCCAGATGTACACAGTTCATAACCAACATTATTCACAATGGCCAAAAAATGGAAAACACCTACATTTTCATTAACTGATTAATGGATAAACAAAATGTAATATATCTATACAATGGATATTATTCAGTAATTAAAATGGAATGATGTACTGTTACATGCAGTGATGTTGATGAACCTATAAAACATGTTCCATTTTTTAAAAGCCAGTCACAGAAGGCCGCATGTTATGGTTGCCTAGGGCTGGGGAAGTGTGGTGGGTGGTTAGTGTTAGGGAATGGGGAGTAACTGCTGATGGGTAGTGTTTGTTTTTGGGGTGATAAAAACGTTCTGAAGTTCAGATCTTTGATAGTTGTATGATCCTGTAAATATATGAAAAACCATTGACTCTACACTTTACAAGGTGAACTTGTTAATATAAATTTTATTGCAATAAATGTTTTTAAAATGAGGTTAAATAAGCCTATTTCCAAGATCTCTTCAAGTTTTTTATTATAATGAGCCCAGTTACTGAGTGCTCAAATTTATAGGCAATAACTTCAGGAAGTAAAAAAAGCAGCACTGTATTTTCATAAGACTTTTTCTTACATACTTCTTTGCATCTGAGTATCCACTAGGGGACAGCAAAGCCCATTGTAGCCATTTCCTCCTTGCTTGTAATAACTCTCTTCAAGTACTGAATCTAAAAATCTTAAATTTATATTCCATTTGAAGAATTTGGGTTGTTGTTGTAGTAAGAGAATCTGTGGTACTGTACAGCAGGGGAGAAAACCAGCAGTTGTCATAATGGGTTTCATGTTTTACTGAGCAGCTCTGAAGAGGGAAGGAAGGAAATTGTGCTGTGTTTTGAAGGCGGATATTGAAATATCTGTAGTCAGAGGTTGGAGTAAGGGATGAGTCAGTGTCCACTAGAACTTCAGCAGCCTCTTAAACAGATTTTTTTTGATGTGTTTAAATTATACTTGCTATTCATAAATGTATACCTGCAAGGCTCTCTTTGGTTCTCTATTTCTGTAGGAAAGAGAAAGGACAGCATTAGTTTCTCTCCCTCACATGACAGCTTCAGAAGTGGCTGGACTACTATGTTTGTCCCTTGACAGCTCTATTTTAAAGCCTGTGGCCTTCCAGAATAACTGGCCTTTCCTATAGGAAGAAGACTATATTACTTAAAATAGACCTCTTTGCCTAGAGCAGGGCAGTGAAATCCAGCAGTGGTGTTGTCAGTTAGCTAGAACTAGCTGGACTCATAAAAGTAGCAGGGATTGCTAACCTACTTTAGTTTAGTCATGACTGAGTCAAGCAGTGTGACCTCCACAAAGCCGATGATACTAAGATAACCTACCTACTCTCTCACCTTCTGGTGAACTGTCTTAGCTTTACCTTGTCCATCTCAGTTGTGTTTTCTGAGTATAATACCCCCAAGTTAGCCTTTGTTTATGTAGATGCTCACCTAATCATTTAGGCAAGAAGTGATAATACAAGTAAATTAATTATTGTAAAATGGCATTTCTGTTCTTCATTAGAGTATATATATTATAGAAGAGAGGGCTGTACTTATTATCAGAACTCCAGATAATATTTTCCACCATGCCAATTAGGTTTTGCTTCGCTGAATCTAAATTAATTTGCATTTTATGATCATGGGAGGAGGCAGTGCAGGTTATACTGAGGTTACCTGCCCAGAATGAAATTAGGCTAACTCCTGGGACTTTGAAATTTTCATTTAACTTAGAAATTGATGATAAATTTACAAGGAATATTTTGTCAGTACTTCACACTTATTAACTGTATAGGAGTACTTTATGTCGGGTTAGCCAAAAAGTTTGTGGGTCCCCCCCCCCGTAAGATGACTCTAGTAGTGTTTAGTTGTCTTTAACTTCACTCCAAACAATTTTGTTAGATTGTATTTGTGACAGCTGTCATATCAGTGTGCATTTACAAATAACATCAAAATTGGTGAATTTTTGTATAGCCATAATAATATTGAAGATGGAAAAAATAAGCAACATTTTCAGCAATAATATTGAAGATGGAAAAAATAAGCAACATTTTCAGCATATTAAACTTTAATATGCTGAAAGGTATTTTAAGAATATGCAAGTGAAATGCAAGAAAATGATTTGTGCAGTATATGGATTGGGTGCTGTGACTGATTGATCATGCCAAAAGTGGTTTACAAAGTTGCATGTTAGAGATCTCCCACTGAACGATGCTCCATGGTTGGGTAGACCAGCTGAAGTTGATAGCAGTCAACTTGAAACATTCAGAACAATCAGTTTTACACCATATGGGAAGATAGCTGACATACTTAAAATATCCCAAGTAATAAAGTTATTGCTGAAAATGAACAGCGTGTCTTTTACTTTATGGAAAAAACTAAATGAACTTTTTGGCCAACCCAGTAGGATTTTTAAATATTTAATATTTAGGATTGTGGCACATATTAGTGCAAAAACTAGTAATTTTGTTAACCACAGTTTTATTAGCTATGTGACTTGCACATCAGCATTTCCACAATACAGGGGTTCCTGCCTCTGAATGATACAGAATCTTGAAATAGTTTTCACTAGAAGAGATGTGTCTTTAGTTATTTCCCTCCTTTAATTCCTTGTGTGACCTTTGGCACATTTTTTCACCCCCTTAGAGCTTTGATTATCTTCTATAAGATAATTGAGTTAGATAGGAGGAGCTCTATGAGGTAAATGTACTCAGAATTCTCTTGTATCTTTACCTATTCCTAGTCTTCTTTCAATGTGTATATACTCAGTATTATGTGAAAAATCCATGTTTTCAAGGGCACTGTGGTAATGCTGGCCTGGTTTGGTCTCTGTTTAGGTTGCATCTGCTCTAGAAAAATGGAAGACAGCAATCCGTGAAGCTCAGACCTTTTCCAGAATGCATGTTCTACTTGGGATGCTGGATGCCTGTATCAAGTGGGATATGTCAGCAGAAAATGCCAGATGCAAAGTTTGTCGAAAGAAAGGTATATTTAGGACAATATTGCTTATCTGAGTGTGTATTAGGACCTAGGATTTCCGTTCCCCAGGTCTTTTCTTCCCTAAAGAATTGTACATACACAGGTTTTAATGTGATGGGATAGATTTTACCTTCTGGAGGTCTACAAAATGCTATACTAAAATCACGTGCTCGCAAGTCAGAGCAGACCCTTTGTCCCTCAGTTTTGAGTATAAAGTAAGAGCAGTTGCTGTTTTCAATCTTTAAATATTAGTTATGCAGGAAACAAAATTAGTTAACCTAATTTTAATCCCTTTTATTATCTGTGAAGTAAGACGGATGCTACCACCAGAGGGCAGTACTTGTACATTGTACATTTTGAAGAATGTAGGGTGTTTCAGCCCTGAGTTCTCTAGACAGGCATTTGGGAACTGCTTCATGCTGAGAGCTTTCAGAGTCCATATGTGTAAAAGGGACTTCATGGCTAAAAGCATTTTCTGGTGATTAACTTTTCAGTGGCTAAAACTGTTTTATGAATTTGGCAAGAATTTAATTTCCAAGTATGAAAGACCTATGTAAAGTCATTCAGTTGCTGTAAAAACTGATTTAGAGTAAAAGGTTGGGGAGGGAAAATGACCATGTTAAGTTGGTTCAGTGTATTTTCAAATGTAGGGAAACTTGAGTGTTAGAAGAGAAATGTACCAGGTGTGAGTTGGGAAGTGTTTAGGGGGGCGTCCAGAAGAAGGAAGGGCATAAAATGTAATACTTCATGGGGAGTCATTTCTTAGTGGGAAAGGAGCAGCAAAATTTTTTTCTATCACTTGGTTTTTGCTGCCTCTTAGTAAATGTTAACTGTCCTGTTCTAGCCCTTGGTAGATTTTGGGATATGAGTCAGAAGACCTAAGCCCTAAATTGCCTACAGACTAATTTGTAATACATTTGTTTTTCGGAATATTACTGCATTTTTAAAAAATACGGGGTAGCATTATACTAGAATGTTTGTTCTTCCATGGTGTCAATTGAGGGTGAGCGGCTTGCTCTTATAGCTCATTGACTGTTGCCATGTTCCTGACAGCGTTATATAAGTTTATCTCTTTGCAGGTGAGGATGACAAACTGATCTTGTGTGATGAGTGTAATAAAGCCTTCCACCTGTTTTGTCTGAGGCCGGCCCTCTATGAAGTACCAGATGGTGAGTGGCAGTGCCCAGCTTGCCAGCCTGCTACTGCCAGGCGCAACTCCCGTGGCAGGTGAGAATTCTTTTAAAAACAAATAAATGAATAAGTAGCTATTATAATTATGCTGTAGTTACTCAAACTGAATGATTCTAAGGACCTTTAAGTTCATTTATTGAGAATAGATCATGTGACCATTTTAAGATATTGAAATAGGAATTCTGATTTAATTTTAGCTTAATGCTAACATTTGTACTTTCCAGTACCATGTTCTCTGTCTTCTTGACCATACCTCTGCCCCTGCTTCCAGTTTGCAACTACCAAATCTTGAAACTCCTTATCTTCCTTACCCAGACCTGTTACTTTCCTTCCTTATAATGATTAGAATTTGGGTGTCACTTGGCCATCTTCCTCTCCCTCCCCTTCCTTAGTCGTTTATTTGCCATCTGTAATCAGTGAGTGTCCAGATGTCTTAGGAATTAATCCGCTGTTCATTCTCCAAGGTCCCTATTGTCATTGGTCCTCCTGCATCTCTCACCTTGTCTCCTTCAGTGGTTTCTCAACTCCTCACCTTGTATCTTTATCCTCTTAGCTTTCCAGCTTTTGTAGTTGATACCAGAGTGTTTTACAAAAGGCTCTTAATGTATAATACTGGCATGTTTTTATGAGCCCTTCTTCCCATATTTGTGTGCTTGTGACAGACTATTCAGTGTGCTTCCTTCTCTCTTGTGCTTTCCTCCCAGCTTCCCAGAAGTCCCTCATTTTACTGGGTAAAATACCAAAAATGTCTTGCTCTTTTGAATTGTCCTCACATCCTTAGAATGAATCGTTCCTCTCTGTGTTCCAGTTGGCTGTTCAGTCTCTGAAACAGTATTTTGCTGCATTTTGCCCTTGATTCATTTTATACCTGATTGTCATCCTGTGAGATTTTTAGTGCCCTGTGAGTAGAGGTGGTACTTTGCTATTCAGTCTAATCCCAATAAGGCCAAACACAGGGCTTCGTAAAAAGGAGGTGCCTAATATTTGCCAAGTTAATACTGTTGTTTTCCACGTCAAAATTTGAGGTTGTAAAAGGGCAGCTTATAGGCATTCTGGCTTGGTCTCTCTTTGAAAGGGCAGAGCTGTTTGATCCTGACCCCACCTAACAGTATTACTTGGTTATTTCTCACTCCATTCCAGCTACACTTAGAGAGATGAGGCATGCTATTCTGAAATGGTGGGGCTTTGGACCAGCTGTTCTGAGCTGGGATTACCATTGCTTTGATGTTATGGTCATCTGCAAGCTGTTTCAGCTCCTGGAAGGGGGCCATCAAGGTGGAGTAACACCTGTCTGGGCTTTTATTCTTTCAGTCTATCCCAGAGTTGGGGCCACATTTTAATACCTTAAATGTTACATTATCTGGCTGCCTTTGCGAGAAAAGGAATAGAGTTTTGTATTGTTTTGTGTGGGGAAGGATAGGGATTGCGTTTTGCCATTGATTTCCGTTGCCATTGGTATCTCATCCAAAGCATTTGGGGCCTGGTGGAGGAGGTGTGCAGTTGAAGTTTAGGTTTTTATTCTCTTTCCCGTGTCCTGGCCTAGATTCAGTTTCCCTCCCCTCATCATCAAATCTTTGTAGAGCGTGAAGAGGAAAATGTTGCTGGGATCCCCGTGGGACTTTATACCCCTGGGCACACTTTGGCCTAGAACCACATTCCCCACGTGCTCTTCCCACCCACAGGAATTATACTGAAGAGTCTGCTTCTGAGGACAGTGAAGATGATGAGAGCGAGGAAGAGGAAGAAGAAGAGGAAGAGGAGGAAGAGGAAGAAGATTATGAGGTGGCTGGTTTGAGATGTAAGTATTTAGTTTGCCTTCATAATTAACTTCATAGTCTTTTAGGCTGACTTGGAAAGACTGGGTCGGCTGGCAGTAGATAGTCATTGTCACTGTGGTACCTTCTTCCTTCTCTCCCATGTTGTGGCTGCTGGGGTGACTTCACTGCCATGGCTTTGTTTTATGTATGTGTGTATGTGTTTATAAAAATTCCCAGAATATTCTGTCTTTTTTGGGAACATGTCAATTTTCCTTTAACTTTTATTTTTTCTAGAGAGAGGGGAAAAGAAGGAGAAAGGGAGAGAAACATCAGTGTGCCAGAGAAATACTGATTGGTTCCCTCTCACACTCCCAGCCAGGGGCCTGGCCCACACCCAGGCTCGACTGGGAATCAAACCGGCAACCTTTTGGCTCATAGGCCAGTACTCAACCCACTGATCCACAATAGTCAGGGCCACTGCCATGGTTTTAAAAGGGTTTTCAAGATGCCATTTAACTGCCTTCCTATTAGGAGATTGGGTAGCTTGATCTCAAGAACGTCGATTTATGGCAGATTTACTTGATCCAAGACTTAGTGGAATTCAAGGTCCCAAGTATGTGTATGACAGGTGTTCTGGTTCCAAATCTCTCAGTGTCTGGGGACAGTGGGTAAAAACAGTCCAGGCCCATTGCCATCCCCTAACAGTTCTTTTGCCCTCTGTTGTAGTTATGCTTTCAGAGAAGTTATTTTCCTCTGGTTAGATGAGTTTTTCTTTCGGGTAGTATGTAGGATCATAGCTTTGCTAGCTTGAAGAGGGAAGACTGGTTTTTCATGAATTTTCGGGTATGTAAAGTTGTTAGGAAGGTTTCGATCTGGTTCACACTAGGTGCCAGGAGGCGGGCGGGGAGGCATCATTTATGCTCACCTCGTTGACGGTTACTCTCTCATGTTCATTTCGTGTGAGTCTTTAAGACCCTTATTATTGTCATAGTTAAACCTAAAGTTCTGCAGTTTACCCTTTGAATGGCCTCCCTCTTTCTAATAACATATCCTTTGTAGGTTAGTAGAAAGAAAGACCACAGGTCAAAATTTTGATGACCTCTTGAAGAGATGGTCTGATTCCCAAGTTCATAGCCTTCCGCATGGCTGGGCTTTGTATGAGGAGAGAACGGATGGATGTTGGGCATGACCAGTCCCTTACTGCAGTGGTGCTGACAAACTTGAGGGCTTTGGATGTGCACACCTGCTCCCATCTCTCCAGTCCTGCAGGCTTTTAAGTTGGGACACCTCAATTTCACCCATTCCTATTGGGTTTCTTTTGTTTATTCACTAGGCACAATATTCCATATATATAGGGTAAGGAGACACACAGTCCATTAAACTTGCATTACAAAAAGACCAGCATCTACTAGCGGAGAATTGTGATTCAGATGCATGTTTATCTGGGAACAGATTCTCAACAGAACAATATATTGCTTTTGTTTATTTTCAAACTAGAGATTACTTTCCACTTCTGAGTTGTTGCTCTGTTTCCAAGGAATTGTTTTCTTTCCAGGTTTCAAGGGCTTTGTCTGCCAAAAGGATATAGGGGGTATTTGGTACTTTCTATTTTTTTGTCTACTCTACCTTTTAGGCCACCAAAGATTCGGTTCCCTAGTTCAGTGCAAGTCTTTGGGTTGGTGGCTGTCCCCAGCACCCCAAGTTTTATCCTTGGCATCAGCTTCTTACTCTCTATTGCTAGCCTAGTCTTGAGCTTGAGATGCTGAAATAGCTGACAAAGGGCTGTATCATGGTCTAGAAGTAGAATATAAAACACTGTTTAGCCCTGGCTGGTGTAGCTCAGTGGATTGAGCGCGGGCCTGCAAACCAAACAACTGTGGTTCGATTCCCAGTCAGGCTGGCACATGCCTGGGTTGCAGGCCAGTTCCCAGCAGGGTACGCATAAGAGGCAACCATACATTGATATTTCTCTCCCTCTCTCCCTCCCTTCCCCTCTAAAGATAAATAAATAAAATCTAAAAAAAACAAAAACAAAAAATAAAACACTGGTTATTCTTGGTGTCACTGTGCCTATATGCCCCTGTCTTTGTCCATATGTTACCTCCTTGCTTTCCAGGGAAATTTGTTTAATGGAGAAACCCTGAGCTGATCCTTGTGGAGCATTGCTCCTTAAGGAGATACTGATGAGCACCTGTCGTAAACCTGCAACACAATTAGTCTTGGGTGCTTTTGTATTTTTTCTCTCTTTGGGGATCCTGAGCAGGGCTCTTATGGAAGTGGCCTAGCCGTCTGTCTGTGGTTTTCAGAAATGCAAGAAAGCAGGACTGCGGCTATCCCTAAATTGTATTCAGTGAGGAAGACTTGGCATACGTATTTTACATAAGTATCAGCTTTTCTCTGAGAAGATTGTGATGATGAATTTAGGATAAACTGGGAATTATAAAACAGGATCTCTTCTATAGTCAGATTTCATCTCAAATGTAAAATACATTATACTCTTTCCACCTGAGTGTGGGCTGTAGGAATTCCAGGCAGACCTGTAGCCACTGTCCTCTTGGTAAGTCAGTTTACAATTGAGTCCTTTAAGGGCCTGGATCTCTGGAGTAACTGAACAGGGTGGGGCCAGGGGATAGAAGAACTGAAGGAACTGACTTTCTGAAGAAGCTCTTAAAAGGAGTTTGGCAGCTTATGAAAGTTGTCCATTCTTCATCTACCGCCACCTTTAAGAGGTCCTGTCAGGTAGGGCAAGAGATATATTAGCAAATAGCACCCCGTAACCCAAGGAAGCTGTTGCTTTGGTTGTCCCGATTATCTCCCCATTCTATAACGTGCTTCTTTTATTCTCAGTTGTTTTCCTCTCAGTCTGTGTGTTTAATTTCAGTGAGACCCCGAAAGACTGTCCGAGGCAAGCAGGGTGTGGTCCCCCCTGTGGTAAGACCAGGCCGACGACCAGCCAAGAAGCCACATCCTTCTACCAGGAGGTCTCGGCCAAAGGCACCACCTGTGGATGAAGCTGAGGTTGATGAGCTGGTAAGAATAATTTCTTAACTCTGCCTCTAATGTTTGTTTCTTATCCCCACTCCAGCATTAGGAATTCATTTGACAACAGGTGGGAGCCTCCCCCTCTCCTCCTTCCTCTCTGACTCTGGAGGCTGTTGGGTGGGCCTACTGTAGCAGACGGAGGCAGCAGGCCCTCCAGGAACAGCTATGTCCGGCATTCCCCTGCTGTAGCTTGTGAACATTGTCTCCTTTAGTTAACAGGCAGCCTGTGACTTGTTATGGATTTTAAAATAGTATCCATGTGTCTCCAGTGGCTCAAAGGGGCTGGGTCTCCATTGTGGGAATGTCAGCAATGTTGGAGCCTCACTTACTCGCTGGTCTTTGCTGGCAGTTGTTATGGGAGGGACATTACCCTCCCCTCTGCTCCTCAGCCAATGTGATTTTAGTGGGTTTGTTTTAGATTTCACTTGAGCTCTAAAGAACAAAATGAGGCCTTTGAAAACTTTGTTTCAACAGGCCAAATTGGGGTTGGGGTGGGCTAGGGTCATAAAGCAAACTATTACGGGAGCTCAGAGGGCACAGAGAGATTCTCCTACTTAGCCCTAACCCCTTCAACTCTGTAGCTTCTTCTGCTTCAAGTCACAGCATGTTGTTGGGTACCTGGGAGGGAGGCCCTACCTCTTTTCTCCTTAGTCACTTAGCGCCCACATGCCTGCAGCAGGAGAGCATAGGAAAAACATTGTACCTCTTTTTTTCTTCCCTGAGACTACCTACCCCCACAAAATCGTCTGCCAGTGGTCCCCATAACCCCTCTGGCTTTCTGCAATTGCTTGCTTATACCCATCCACAGTGTTACCACAGTTCCAGGTCCATCTGCTCTCACGGGGCTAGCACCCTGTTGACAGTGGCCTTCTCTAGCTGCCCTCCATCAGGACTGCTATAATGCGGCACCTGCTGCCTGCCCTCTGCTGCTTTGATCACTGTCTACAGGCAAGATGCCCACTCCCTGCCTGAGAGGGCTTTCTGACTTAAATGTCAGATGATTTTGACTGTGTCTGCTCCAAGAAAATGGTTGAACTCTTTCTTTCTCTCTGTTTAAAGCAGACAATACATTTTCTGCTTTGTCTACTCTTCCCCTCTTGGACCCGTAATAACATATCTTCTTCCTTTGGCACAAGGTGCTTCAGACCAAGCGGACCTCTCGGAGGCAAAGCCTGGAGTTGCAGAAGTGCGAAGAGATCCTCAGCAAGATTGTGAAGTACCGTTTCAGCTGGCCCTTCAGGTGAGCTCTGTGTTCCCAAACACAGGGTGAGTAGGACCGACCTAGCAGCTGAGGGAGTGATTGTTTGAACCCCAAGGAACTAACGCGATCCCTTCTTTTCAAGACGTCTCAGTGGCAGGGGATTAGTGTTCCAAACCGGTAGAGATAGCTCTTGGTACCAGGTGAACACACCTTCTCTGTGCCTGCCAGTTGGCTGATCTCAGCAGGGGTGGGCCTTCTGTGGCTGATGGTTGAACAGCAAAGTTTGTCTGTTGTATTTAAGGGTGTGCTGATAACTCATTTGGTTCTTCTCTACAGGGAGCCTGTGACCAGAGATGAGGCTGAGGACTACTATGATGTGATCACCCACCCCATGGACTTCCAGACAATGCAAAACAAATGTTCCTGTGGGAACTACCGCTCTGTACAAGAGTTTCTTACCGACATGAAGCAAGTGTTTACTAATGCTGAGCTGTACAACTGCCGAGGCAGCCATGTGCTAAACTGTATGGTGAAGACAGAACAGTGTCTGGTGGCTCTGTTGCATAAACACCTTCCTGGCCACCCATATGTCCGTAGGAAACGCAAGAAGTTTCTCGATCGGTTTGTGGAAGATGAAGGGGACAGTGAGCCAGAGACCATTGGACAGTCGAGGGGACGAAGACAGAAGAAATAGAAAGGCGGGGCCCTGGTAAGGGAGAGGGAGCTGATGTTGGGGGAATAAAGGGGAGAGCAAGGGAAGAGTGGAAGGGAGGAGAGAGAGGAAGATGGAGAAGAACGTGGAAGGGAGGAGGACATCACAGGGAGTCCAGAAATGCCCGTCATCCCAAGTTGGTGGTTTTTCTAAAACTCTCCATAGGGCCTTAATCAAGCAGAGCTCTTTGGAGAGAGTAATATTGTGCTGGTGGTCTCTGCCTAGAAATATGGGTGGTAGATGGCCTTAAACTCCCCTCCCCCTTCCTGAGAGTTTCCAGGAAGAGCCCATGGGTCCGAACCCAGTCTCTTTCCTTCTCCTAAGGTCCCTTCTACTCTGGCCACCACAATAGTGCCAAGCCCTCTGGTCTCCAGGGGCAGGATTACTGTATTTCATAGCAGGAGCAAGTGTAATCAGGCCAGTTAGGGAGGTGGTGTTGATTTTTAAAAATCTATATTTATATACAGCCTCATTTCTTTTTAAGCCCATGCTCTGTCTCTTCCTCCCTCTCCCTCTCAGGTGACGATATCAGTGAGTGCCATACAGAATTCTGTATTCACCAGCATCATGAAACAATTGTGCTCTTTTGAGTTGATCTTGGCAGAGTAAAGGGACATTTCCTGGAGCCATTCCTGAGTACCCTTCCCCTTCTTTGTGACAACTCTTTCTAATCCCACCCCACCTCACCTTCTCAAACAAACAAACAAAACTAAGGCACTTCACTTAGAGACTGGAGTCCTGCTTATAATCATGCATATAATCTTTAATTTGATGGATCTGGCTAGAGGGGTGTTGGAGCCCAGCCCACCCACATACCAGACAAGCTCTTAGGGGAGCAGAAGAAAAGCAGGAAGAATTGAAATGTTTAATTTTTTTAAAATCGACTTTTCTAGTTATTAAAAGTTGCTTGTTTCAGCAGTGATATTGTATAAAGAACATCTTGTAAAATATTTCTGTCATCTTGCTTTGGCACATGTACAGTACAATTTATATGATAATGTGTTTGCTTTCCTTCGCCCCATCTCCTCCCTCAGCCCATTCTCTCCTTTAGAGAAGTGGGTTGGAGGTTCATCATAGCAATCAATGTGACCTGGTGGGGGCAGGGGCACACCCTGCCTGCCCCTGTGGCTGTTCCCCTCCTCCATGTCCATCTGCACTGCCCTCTTCCCATGCCTCTCTGGCCTCAGACTCTGTTCCCTGAGAACCTGGATCTTGCAGTGGTGTCAGTGGGAGGAGGGATGGGAAGAGAAGTTAGACAGCCCCTCCCCTCAATGACTCTAGTGCTAGTAGTTACATTTAGGTGAAACTTTGTAGTCTTCTTTCCCTTTTATGAAAGATTTTGATAAAAATACAAAACAGGGTTTAATTTTTTTTTATCAACTTGGAAATTGGAAATTTTGAGAACTTAGGTTCTTCTATACCTATTTAAATTAAGGGAAAAGAATTCCACCAAGGGGATTGCAACTTATAGAACTTGAGAATAAAGCCTCTTAGTATTAAACTTTTAAGGTGTGGTTCCTGTCTCTCCCGTCCTCTTCTTTCAAGGACTTTGGGGATTTGCTCCAGTGGCTGGTGGATAGGTTTACCGTCCCCTCTCCCACAGGCTTGGAATTAGCACTGACAGGACAGTTTCATAATCCCAGCCACCGACGCCTTTTCCTGCCTCTTACCCTAGAGCCAGTCTGTTCTTGTTAACAGTAAGAATCCTGTGTTCCCACTTTAGTGACACCTGAATTGTTTTTTAATTGTCTTTAAGGAGGAAGGGCCCCATTGAGGGGTGAACTTGTAATAAATTGGAATTTCAAATAAACATTATGTACTTGTGTTTATAAAGAAGAAACCATTCTGGTGAATCTTTCTTTCTGCAGATGGTAGTGGGTGTAGTACATGTCTTGAGCAATTGTTTTCCTGTCGACTCTTGGAACCAGTTTTTCCTCAGCATCGAGAGGACCCCTGACTTTTTAGCCACAGGTTAGGCCTGGCTTCTGACTTCTTGCCTCAAGAGACATTTCCGACGCCCTGGGCACCAGAACATGGCCTTCAGGTTTCTCCTAGCCTTGCCTGTGTCTGAAACCCCCCGGGTTCCATTTGAAATTTCTAGGAGTAAGGGGAGGTACTTTTTTTAAGACTTCACTGTGGAAATTTATGTACTCCTTCAGTTAATTTTGGGGAAACTCATGACATTTTAAAACACTTTCAAGGAAAATTTCAAACTACACAAAAAGGGAGAAAGTATAGTGGATTGTCGTATATATAGCTTGAACAATTCTACCACATAGCCAATCTAGTTTTCTTTAGACCTTCATTTATTTCTTACACTGGGACTTTTTATAGTCTCGAGTGGTTGATTTCAAGTAGGAAACTGCTGGGTGGCAGCTTGTCTGTGGAATTCAAAGATTTCTTAGAGCCACGGCGTGCGTGACCCCGTTCACTGAGAAGGGAAACTGCCAGTGTGTGACCAGTGGAGCAGGGGTAGCGTGTGGTAAAGTGGGAAGGTTGAGGAGGCGCATAAGCCCAGGGTGCGGCCCCTGCTGCTGACGTGCTGTGTGGCCTTGCTGAGTGTGGCCTTGCTGAGTGTGGGCTTGGGGCCAGGCCTGTGCTGGGCACTTGGGGGTTTTCAGTCTTGAAGGGGAGGAAGCAGTTTGCCCCAAGGTCAAATTGGATTTGATCCACCCTAAGGTTCTGGATAAAGGAGGGTGCTACCTTGAGCATTTTCTATGCGCAGTTGGACTCCCAGCTCACATGTTGCAGTCCCGTTCCTTAGGCCACACTAGGACAGTGCCTGTGGAGCCATGCGACTTCACCCAGGGTCTGTATCTTGGTCCAGTCCAACTTCTCAGCCCTGTTCCTCCCTACTCCTGCAGTGGTGTGGTCCTGCTCGGAGCCGCCTGATTTTGTTGACTACTACAAACGGAGATGAGAATTTTTAAAGACAGATCTGAAACATTACTTCTGAGAGCCAGTGAAGACCTCTCCCTCATCCTGCTCTTTCTCCTCAGGAGACGAGGCCCTGCAGGGGTGCCAGTGAGGTGGCATCAGGATTCCAGAGCCGTCATGTGTGGGCAGTGCGTTGTCTACAATTTGCCAGGGAACCAGGGTCTCCTTAGCAGGGGTGAGAAGACTCAAGCAAGGTAGAAGGTTGCTCTTGTTACCGCTTTGATGACTACCCCTGCCCAGGGCCTTCAGGCATTTTTACACCCAGGATTGCCCCAGGATCCTGGAGCTTTCTCTTTCAGGGTGGTGCTGATAGCAGCTACTGACACCCCTGAGGCCTCACCTCAATCTGACCTCAGTCAAGACTCCTGTGAACTTTGGATTGTTTCTGGGGAACTAATACCGACTGAGAAGTTCCTTTAACTCAGGCCCTCCCACGTATGAGTTCTGACTGTGGCCATGTGCATACCAACATGCTGTGCGGCTCTAAGACCCACCTGCTGACCACTAGGGCCACTGAGGGTAGGGGCTGGAGGCACGAAATGCACAGGCTAGCAGGTGTTGGTTGCTGAGGCATTTGGGGGCACTCTGGAACTACTTTCGTAGGGGTGGGGGGAGATTCTGCTTTGGGATGGGCTTCTCTGGACAGTACCACCCAGGTTACAATGTCTGCAGTTGTCCTTCGGGAGGTGGTGGTAGTGGCCAAAGTCACAAAAGCTCTGGAGGCTGCAGACAATCTGGCTCTCTGCCCTGGAGCCCAAGTCCTCACTTGCCACTGGGAAGTGGGGAGAGGACCACATTGAGGACTTTGGTAAAGGGTCATCAGTGGATGTTTCCTTCCTTTTCCTCTGGGGTCTGGGACATTTCCACAGTGGCTTCCAGTGCTGAGAAGCCTTGGCTGGCAAGGCCCATGCTCCCTCCCAAGTGAACTGAACCATCTCAGCCTCAAAGCAGACAGAGCCCCATTGCACCTCCCCCACAATCCCCCACGATCCCCTACTCCCTCCCAGCTCTGGAAGCCAGTCTGGTTTCTGCTGAGTGGGACATAGCCAAGCACCCCTCCCTCGTCCAACAATTGGCAAGGAATAGGGTGAACTGGTGCCACAATAATGCTAACCCTCTGCCGGTACACACTTGCCTCTCTTCTTACCTCCTGAATCCTCCCCTTTTGCTCTAGCTGCCCCTGCCCTATACAGGCCCTCAGTGCTTCAGCTCTACTCCCTGCAAACCTGGCCTATCAGCCCAGCTTGGTGCAGCCACTGCCCCTCCCACCCTGAACTTGGGGCCCCTGTCACCTTTTTATAAGCTCATCTTGTCTCACTCAAGGAGGCCTCGTAGGGTGAGTTACCAAGTGTTGGTCACTTGGCTGCATTGGTCAAAGAAGGCACGGGGACCTCCTGTGTACTCCGTGAGAAGGGAGAGATCGGACAGGGAGGAGGCCACACGTAGGACATGCAGAAGCAAAGGCACAGGGTTGCAGAATTCCCCCAGCAGCCAGTACTGTGCCTTGCGATGAGGTACAGCCCCAAACCCCTCTCAACCGATGGCATAGCTAGCTGTCTTCTGAGACAGACACGACTTCTGTTTTTGTTTTCTTGTCCTTTGAGATGTGTGGTTGGAGCAGGGCAAGAGCTCTGGCCTGATCGGCCCTGGGTTTGGGGGCTGAGACCTAGCAGTAAAATGAACCAGTTGACCTGGGGCCTTCACTTGGCTCTAAAGTGAGACTGGCCACGGGGCTGGATCCTTGGGGTGCCCTGGCAGTGACCACGGTGTGTCTTACCCAGGAACACTATCAAGACCTTCTTCACCTTGGCTAAAACTGAGGCCAAGAGAGGGCCCTGGATTCTGACCCCAAGCTGATGGGGGTCTCTGGGGCCTGGCACACAAACACAGGGACCTTTTCCTATCCTTCAGCACAGAAATCTGCAAGATGCCCCAGGGATCCACACGTACTCCCCTGTCACATTTCTCATTGCTGCTCCCAGCACCTCAAATCTTTCCACAGCACAGCCCCTTAGGAGCTGGGGGCCCAATACCCACTGTACTCGGGGAATCCCACCTCAGCCTACGTCTGCTACCAAGATACCCAGATACCAGTCTGGGCACATCTCCACTTCTCCTAGAGAGGTGACAGGTGGGGTGGGATGCACTGACTGGGGCCCCAGTGTGTGACGCAGGCGCACTGACAGTCTTTGAAGGCAACGAGGATGGTCAGAGTGTAGCCACAGGCCCCAGGGAGGAGATAGTAGGCTGGGCTACAAGAGGCAGTGGAGTGGGTCCTGAACCTTTGAGAGGCTGATGCCCTGATTTTCTACACAAATGAGGAAAGCGTCTGAGAAAAGACTTACCCACAGCCCCTAACAGGCTAGACTCTTCAGGGTCAGAGGTGGGAGTGGCATCCCAGCAGGCGTCCCAGTACTCACTTCAGGAAGCAGGAGCCCAGGCCTCAAGAGGCAGGCGAGCTGGTTGCCAAAAGGAGCAAAGACAGGCAAAAGGGAAACACACACACACACACAGAATCTGGGACTCCAGCAAAACAGCTGTTCCATGGGGCACGTTCTCCTGATTGGTGGGGAGTCAGAGAACAGGGGCAGGGGGATGAGCCCAGCACCCACCCTAGCTCTGATCACCAAGGAGACTCCTGCAGAGCACCACCCTCCTACCTTCCCCCTTCCCAGGCCAGAGAGGACTCAGGGTGCCACAAGGGGGTTTATTCCAGTTACAGCTTCCAGAGAAACTCAACAATAAATTACATCATTAAATAAACTCCCGCCTGGACCATGCCCCCTTCTGCCCCCTCTCCACATGCTCCCCCAGGAGGCAGTGGAGACTCAGCCAGGCCCACCCCCTGCACTAGGCCACAGGGGAGTGAGCCTCACCAGGACCTCACATGCGAGGGCTGAAGGAGAGTCTCCCCGCCCTGGTCCTTGGCCCCCTTGCACTCACTTGCCTGACCTTGACAGCTGGGCAGCTGCTAGTCAGCTGTCTCCTCCGGAGGGTGTGTGTAGGAGGGGGCAACAGCCGCCCTGCACAGGCCTGTGTACCTAGAGGTGTGTGGGGTTCTCCAGAGAGGGGTCCGTCTTAGTCATGTGCAAGACCACGGTGGGGGCCTTATAGTGGCAATGAGTGCCACGGCCATAGCCCCCTGGGGCCCGGCAGGCCTTTACGCGGGCCCGGCTAGCTGCCATCTTGCGGTGGCATAGACTCTGCCAGGTCTGGAAAGTCTTGGAGCTCCATACCCAGACACCGCTGGTGATGCCCACCACCAGCGACATGAAGATTTTGAGCATAAAGACAGCCACAGTGGGCACTGAGCCCTCTTGCAGTGAGCAGTCCCTCCGGCCACCAGGCATGCTGGCTGGGGAACACAGCTGCTCTGTAGCCCGAAGGCGCCAGAAGTCCATGTTGAGACGTTCATAGACGTAGCACACTATGACACATGTGGCTGGCACTGTGTAGAGGATTGAGAAGACCCCGATCTTGACCATGAGCTTCTCCAGCTTCTCTGTGTTGGTTCCACCTGTCTTCATGATCTTGCGGATGTGGAAGAGGGCCACGAAGCCAGTCAGGAGGAAGCTGGTGCCGAGCACCAAGTAGCAGGAGAGGGGCACCAGCACGAAGCCTGTGAGCGCAGCCGCGTCCATGCTGGCCACGTAGCAGAGCCCCGTCAGCTCGTCCCCCGCCACCTTGCGCAGAGTCAGGATAATGATGGTCTTGAGGGCTGGCAGGCCCCAGGCTGCCATGTGGAAGTAGCTGCCGTGGGCTTCGATGGCCTCGTGGCCCCATTTCTTGCCGGCTGCCAGGAACCAGGTGAGTGTCAGCACAACCCACCACAGGGAGCTGGCCATGCCGAAGTAGTAGAGCAGCAAAAAGACGAGGGTGCAGCCTGTGTTCTCTAAGCCCTCCTGGATCACGTAGAGCGCACCCGCCTCCTGGTCACAGGCTACGCTCTGGGCGCCGGCCACCGCGCGGATGAGGAAGGCCAGCGAGTAGACGTTGTAGCACATGGAGAGGAAAATGATGGGTCGCTCCGGGTACTGGAAACGGTGAGGCTCCAGCAGGAAGGTGAGTACGGTGAAGGCCGTGGAGAAGAAGCACAGCGCTGACCACACGGCCATCCAGACGAGCGCGAAGTCTTTGTCACGCCGCGACCAGAACACCTCGACACCCGGCCCGCAGCGCGGCGCGCAGGAGCGGCTCTTCTCTACGTACTGGAACTTCTCCGGGTTCTCGCAGGTGCCACCACCGCCCAGGCCCGGGGCTGCGTCTCCGGGGGGCCGAGCGGGCCGCGGCGCCACAGGCAGCATGCCCAGACCCTTGTGAGGTTCGGCGGGGCCGGCCGTGGCGTTCTCGGGTGCCTCCATGCAAAGCGCGTGGGGGTCGTTGCGTGTGGGCAGCCTGGCGCAGTCCAGCGAGTCCGGCCAGCCAAAGTTGAACTGCTCCATGATGGGCGCGCAGCGCAGCCGCGCCTGCTCGCACATGGGCCGGCAAGCGGGTATGGGCGTCGAGACCTGGTCAGTGCACATGGGCGCGTAGAGTGAGCACAGGAAGAAGCGCAGGTGGCTGTGGCACCCGTACTGCACGAGCGGCGCAAACTCGGTCAGCTCGGCGGCTGCCTCGCCTTGCGACGTGTGGCCCAGAAGGTTGGGCATACGCGTCAGGTTGTAGCCAATGCCGCGGCACATGGGGATCTCCACCGCCTGGCACGGCGGTGGCCCGCGCCCGCGCTCCGGGTCGAAGCGGCCGATCTCCAGCGCCGCGCCGCCCGCCGCCAGCAGCTGCCACAGCAGCAGCGCCCGGCGGAGCGGTGGCACGGCCATCCCGGGCTGCCCCGGCCGAAGGCGGGAGTCGGCCCCGGCTCACTCGGGCCGCGCCGTCCGGCGCCCCGGTGCCGGCCCGCCACGTCGCGGGGCGCGGGCCATGGCCGAGCCGCCCGCGTGTGTCTGGGCGCAGCTGGCCGCTCTGAGCAGCGCGCAGAAAAGCCGCCCCAGAGAGAAGAGGCGCCGAGCCGCCACCGCCGCTGCCACTCCAGTGGCCTCGGAGCTAGAGCCGGCGCCGCCTCGGGAGGCCGCCGATACAAGCCTCGGGGTGGGGCGCCGGGTGGACAAGCCCAGGGGCGGACCCTCCGCCTGCGGGGCCCGCCCCCCGCCCGGGCTTTAAAGGCGCCGCATCCCGCAGCTACCCCAGGGCGCCCCGGGGGTGCGGTCCTGTGGGGCGTGAGGTAAGTACCACAACGTCTGTTCGCTCACACTCGGTTATTTCCCTTCTCTTGCTGCCCAATCTTTCCCCGCTACAGGACAGTCGGCTGGGAGATTCCCCCTTCTCCACACTGAGTTGTCTCTTCTTGTCCCGTGTGGGGAGACCCTTTCTAATGCTTCCAAGCGTGGGAAACCGCGGCCTTGCACTAGGTGACACTTCAACTGCTGCCTCTGACTTTTCACAGTTATACGTGACTGTGAGTTCTCTATAAACTGCAGTTTTCTTTTCTGTGAGTCTGCCAGTAATCCTGTAACAATTAACAGCACACTTTTTGTGCATGTGCTGCTTGTGGGTCGCAATGCACAGTTGACCTCACAGTGTCTTCTGGGTTCTCCTTTTCCCAGATGGGGAAACAAAGGTTCAGAGAGGAGTGACATGTACAAGGTCACAGGGCCGTTAAGTGCTGCATTTGTGATTGTCTGGTTCCAACCTTGCTACATTCCCAGTGCCCCTGAGCTCCCCTCCCAGAGGTGTCGTTACCCCATCATCCAGGAGGCCCTGCTCTCTCGGGTAACCTCTCAGCACCTCTGGGACCCGCTTAGAAACCGCTTCCCACAGGACTCTAACACCCCGGTCCCCCTCCCTGCCTCCCCGCCCCCGCCCCCTCCTCTGAGCTCCCTTGTGCAGGGCTTGCTCGGAGATCTTCTCTGCCCCGGGAGCCAGCAGCCTTTTGGTGCTGTCTGCCCCAGCAGCCTGCAGGCCCCAGAGAGACCTGCTCTCTTGCCTGTGCCTGCAGAGCCAAGGGCGGTGTACAGTGACACTCCAGGGACATGCTCGTCTCACCCCACCACTGTCAGGGTGACACCGGATTATTCCACCTGCTGCTTCTGTGGGCCGCACCTAATCCCTGGGCAGAGGGAGGACTGTCCTTCCCATGGTGCAGATGGAACCACCAAGACAGGGCACCCCGCAGTAACTGTGAGCCCTTCCCCCCTGGATATGGCCCAGCCTGCGGGGGACAGCTAACAGTAAATGAATGAGGTAGGAGGCTGTGACCCCTTCCTGCCCACCCTGCCCACCTGTACACACTCAGGTTGGGAAGGTGTTTCTGAGGGACTGGGGTCTGGGGGGCTCCTCAGGTTCCCAGAGCACCTCAGCTCAGTATCTTCCGTGGTTCCTGGGGGGTTCTGTGGGTGAAACCCAGGCACACCCAGCAGGCCACCCAAGGGCCGTGCTCTGGTCCAGGACTTGCTTTGAGACTGCTGTCCCCACTCCCTTGCCTACCTCCCATCTGTCCTCACCCCCTAGGAGTACCTGGAGGACTCAGACTCATTCAATGTGTGTGCTCAGTGCAAGTTCATTCATCCTGGCAGCTGCGCAGGGACCCTTCGTGGGAGAGTGGCCGAGGGGGTGACCTGCACTGCAGGGGCTGGGAGACGGACTGAGGACCTGCGGTGAGCCAGGCACTCTTCCACAGGGACCTTTTTACTCTCATAAAGAATTCTGTGCCTGTTTTACAGACGAGAAATTGAGGCTCAGAAAACTCAAGACATTTGCCCTAGATGACAGAGCTCACAAGGGCCAGGGTTGGCATTCAGGTTCTTCCACGGCACAAGGTTGCCCGACACCACCAGAGGAAGGGCACCTGCCCAGCTGGCCCAGCTCGGCCAGCACCACCTGGCTTAGAGCCTGGTGTGTGGTGGGGGCTCAAGAAGAAGTCAGGGCAGTGGCTGCGGTGAGTGCTCATCCGCTCTTAGAGCTGTGCTGGAATAAGGAAGGGGAAAGGAAAGAAAGATGCTCTTTGCAGGCATGCACCAGCCTCTTGCTCTCCACAGCTACAGGACAGATCGGGCATCTGTGGAGATTCGGCCGGCACTGTGCCCAGCACACACTGGGCTCACCTGAGCCATGGAGGTGCTGCTGCAAGAGACTGAACCTCCCAAGGAGGTAGCGCAGGAAAAAGGACCTGGCTTTGATCACCTGGTCCCCAAAATTCCAGTGGCTGCTTCCCATTACACAGGGTGAAGCTGTTGCTCCTGGATGTGGCAGCAGAAACTCCCCGCCTGCCTCTTCTGGCCCTGCCGAGCCCACCGCCCATCCCAGCCCCTCCAGGGAAACAACACGTCCCTCTGTCATGAGCCTCCAAACTCCTAGCTCAGAAGACCCTTCTCTTCTGCTCTGGCTGGCACTGCAGCTTCATCTCCTGGGGCAGCCCCTCACCTGGATAGAGCTGGAGGCTCTGCCCTGTGGGCCCAGGGCCCCCGCCCACCCAGTGTCCGCCCTCGCGCACTCACGGGTATTCCATCAGCCCCTCATCCATCCCCCCTTCTGCTCCACAGCAGCCGCTCAAGGAACCAAGGGAGCGTTTTATTTTCTCTGTAACTTGCCCCAAGGAAGTGCCAGTGTGCGGGTGATAGTGGAGCATGGCCCTGCCATCTGAGCCCCTACGTTCAGTGTTGGCAGGCGGTGGGAGCTCTGGCGCTGTCCCCTCCGCTGGCAGCCAGATCGGGAGTCTCAGACTGCTTCCCATTTCGAGGGCTGGCCTGGGAGCCAGGCTTTTTATGCCCCTTGCCCCCTCACTGCCCCCTTTCCCCACCAGAATGGGGAGGAGTCAGGGGCCCTTCCTCTGGCAGCCATAAGGGGGAGGCCGCCCCAGGAGCTGTGGGATGCCAGGCCTGTCACCATAGCAACAGTGTCACTGCTCCTGGGAAGCCAGAAGTAGGGAGGGGGTGTGGAACAGCCCCTCCCCCATGCAGATGCTGCCTGGGAGAGAAGAGGCCTCTTGGGCCGCCTGCCCACCCATCCGGCTTTGTCACTTGATCCCCCCCTTTACAAAGGCTGAACAATACCCAGGCACTCACTGAAAGGGAGACTATGAGGAGGACCGGAGGGGACTGCGAGGAGGGAGATTAGCATCAATGCCTAGCCCCATTCCTGCTCTACTGGAGGGACGGGGCCAGAACGGGGTGGGGGTAGGGGGACAAGGTGGAAGGTGGGAATGAAGCCCCTCTCAACTCCTCCTCCTGGGGGAGATGCCTCTCTTCCTGGGGGCCCTTGGCTGTGAGCCAAGTTTCCCTGCCTGTGCGAAGGGACATCTTCCTGACCTGTGTCCCCTTCCTACCGTTTCCATCTCCCCAGACTCCCTGCCCCTGAGGCCCTTCCTACACCCCACCGGACACAGGCTGTTCCTTCCCCACCTAGGGCCCAATATTGCCCTTTACAGGACAACCCCCACCTGACGGCCCTGGTGCCCGCCTCTGTGCCTTGCATCCAGCACACCTGTGCCTGTCTCCCCACAAGCCTTGGAGCACCTGGGAGGCTTGTCACCTGGCCTAGAAAAGGCTCTCATAAATGTTTGTTGAATGAAAAGAATGTTGTAATGAGGAGGAGGCCATGGATCCTTCCGGAAGAAGCTGAGTGCAAGTGGGGCCTGATTTGGGGGACAGCAGTGTCTGTGGTTAGATAGGAACTAGAAGGAGACCATCCTGCATCTCCGCCAGGGGCCCTGGGCACCCCTCAGGAGGCCCTGAGGCTGGCGACGGAGGACCCGGCAGGCACAGTGCCACGGCTGCTCCTGGGCAGGGACGAGGTGCACAGTGTCACTGCGGCCTGGGCAGACAGAGGCGGGCCCTGGCACCTGTGTGCTGCGTGTGTGTGTGTGTGGGGGGCAGGGTGAGCTGAGTGTGTGCACACACCCGAGGACATGCAGTGGCCTGGTCATTCCCCTGCGTGCACGCCCCCGCCCGGCCGGGGCTGGGTAAGGCTCCCGGTGGGCCTCAGGGAACTGGGCCTCCCTCCGAGTTCTGACTCTGTCAGTTTCCCTCTGTGGGGATGTCAAGGGCTGGACTATTCTGTTCTTACTAAAGCAGCGTTTTTAATCATTCCTTCCTGGGGCTTTCACAGTTTTCACAACTAATTCAACATTAGAGATGAGCAGAGGAATAAAATAATCATTTCTTCTCCCTCTCACAACCCCAGTTCTCAGGGGATCAGTGTGAAGAGTTCAGGCGTCTCTTGCTTCTTATTCTAGATGTCACATAACATTTGTGCCGTCTTGTATTTCTTTTACTAAAATGGAATTAATCCAGTACATGTCACGCCTCATTTTTCTAACCTAATAATCTATCATGAATAGATGAACGAATATGTGATAAAAAATAAGTAAAGTATTAATGGTAGAATCTAGGTGGTGGGCATTCAGGAGTTCATTACAAGTTTTGTTTAAATTTTCTGTATATTTAAAACTTTCCACAATAATATATATATATTTAAAAACTACTGTGGCCCTGGCTGGTGTAGCTCAGTGGATTGAGCACGGGCCTGTGAACCAAAGGATCGTGGTTCGATTCCCAGTCAGGGCACATGCCTGGGTTGCAGGCCAGTTCCCGGCAGGGAACACATGAGAGACAACCATACATTGATATTTCTCTCCCTCTCTTTTTCCCTTACCCTCTAAAGATAAATAAATAAAATAAAATAAACCTACTGTGAATGTCTTTCCATCTCAATACATAGGGTCTAACCATTCTTTTTTCATAAACAATCTGGTTTTCACAGTGAGAATTTATTATAATTTAGTGAGTCTCCTTTGGATAGACAATTAGGTGGCTTCTGTTATGATCCAGATTAGCCATCAGGTGCTTGGGTATATGTATCTATATATTTGGGATCTGCAATCAGTGGTCCACAAGCCAAATCTGGCCCACTGCCTGTTTTTGTAAATAAAGTTTTATTGAAACACAGCCATGATCACTGGTGTAGAATCTACTGTTGCTGTTGAGCTACAATGGCAGAGATGGGTAATTGTGACAGAGACGAGACGGCCCACAAAGCCAAACGTATTTACTATTTGACCCTTTATAGAAAATGTTTGCCAGCTCCTAAATGGACTTGGGTTTTTGTTTCTGTAGCAAAGAGTCTGTATCAATGGATATGTGGATTTTTATAGCATTATTGAGGTATGTTGTTGATGTAAAATAAACTTACGTGTATTTAAAGCATACAATTTGATAAGTTATTTTTAAAGATTTTATTTATTTATTTTTAGAGAGAGGGAAAGGGAGAAAAAAAGAGAGGGAGAGAAACATCAGTTAGTGGTTGCCTCTTGTGTGCCCCCTACTGAGGACCTGGCCCACAACCCAGGCATGTGCCCTGACTAGGAATTGAACAGGTGATCCTTTGCCTCACAGGCTGCCACTCAGTCTACTGATCCAGACCAGCCAGGGCCCATTTGGTCAGTTTTGACATATGGATACACTTGTGAAATCATCACCATAATCAATCCAGATAATGACTATCTTTCAGTTAAAATGCAATTATCATACTGGGAAGTAGCACGTTACAAAGTTAATAACTGGTGTGTATATGATAACTGGTCAGTATGGTGTGAAATGAGCTTAATAATAACTACCGCTTTTAAAGTATTAATGTGCATCTCATTTAATCCTCAAAACACCCTATGAGGTGATTATTATTTACTCTAATTTTTAGATGAAGACAAAGGCTTAAAGAGTGAAGCAACTTGCCTAAGTACAAGCCATAGTGCCAGGGTTAAAAAAAAATAATAATAATAATAAAATTCTTTACCCCCAAAAGGGTTCTCGTACCCTTCTTCCCCTTCCCAGGCCACCACTGAACCTCTGTCACCATAGATCAGTTTGCATTCAGTGTATGCAAATGGAAGGTGCATGTGACGGGCATTTGGGTAGCAAAGCCAAACTGAGCACCCTCTTGGCGTGGGGCACTGCCTCCTTTGCACTTTGCACAGCACAGGGCACAGATGGGGCTGGGTGCTGGGGGCACAAGATGAGCAAGACAGGGAACCTGCCCTCTGCTTGTTCAGGGTCAGCTGGAGTCACAGACAGAATAGTGACAACTCGGGTCAGCTGATGTCCGTGATTAGAGAGGGAACCTAGGGGCGGCTTTCACAGAAGGTGATACAAAAGCAGAGTCTCAAACCCAAGTAGGAGCCAGATCAATGAGTGGGACGAGTGTTGTAGACACAGGGAACAGCCTTGTGAGAGCATGGGGAGAAAATGGAAGTAGCCTGCCAGGGCCCACGGTGAGGCTGGAAAGCCAGGGTTTACCCTTGGGGATGGGGAGCCCCGGGAAGGCGTTAAGGGAGGGAGTGCTTTACATGGTCTGTGCACAGCAGCAGGGGCAGAAGACGGGGCTCTGCTGGGGGTCGGCCAGGACCAGAAGAGGTGACGAGTGCTTGCGTCCTGGCGAGGGAGGAGGCACTTTACGGGCAGAGAGGGGAGGGCAGGAAGCAGGCGCTTTCACTGCGGCGGCTCAGACTGGGGGGGAAGCTGCTGGGAAGGGACATGGTGCTTGCGTATGTGGGGGCAAGGGGCACCCCACCCCCAGGGAGCCCCCATCCGTGTCCAGCTGCAGGCCTGCCAGGGCCGCTGCGGCCACCCTGCGGCCAGGACGCCCAGAGGCGCCTGCCCCTGCTGAAAGCTGCTTTTGTGCGGCAGCTCCAGCTCCTGTTTCGTTGACGTTGGAACCTGCTGCTTATTTATCCAACTCGAAGGGAAATTCGGCAGCGGCCGAAGGGAAAAAAATAACCTCAGTTGCCGAGCAAGGAGGAAAGAGGCCCCTGCCACCCTCCTGCCACCCTGCCCTGCCCAGAGAGGGGCCTCACCCTGCCCCCAGGAGGGAGGCCTGGCAGGCCCGCCTCAGCGCTGGGACCTGTGGCCCTCATCTGCTCTGAGGCTGCTGGCTCTGTGTGGGGCCCCCTCTGTGGCCTCTCCCAGGGAAAGTCACCTGCCTTCCCGGCAAGCTGGTTCCCACTCCGCCCCTAGGGGGCTTGAGGTGGCCGCCCGGTGTGTTCCAATCTGTTCTCCCACCCCATCCCAGCTCGGCCACTGCAGCCAACCAAGGAGCCTGGATCTAAGCACACTGGCCTCGCAGAGTGTGAGGGCAGAAGCCCAACAAGCCTGTCAGATGTGGAGATCGTGACCTTGCGCCGCTCCAGACCGCTCCTGCCTCCCTCAGCCAGGTGTGGATGCGTGGTGGGAAAGGTGCGAACGTTGCCCCCAGGCCCCACCACACCCAGAAAGAGGGTCCCAGCTTTGCACCGCACAGGCCCACCTGCCCTAGCGTCAGCCCTTTCGGATTACAGTCTGTCCTGCATCCATGTGTCCTGAGAGGCCCTTGCACACCCACGACCTTGTCGACCCCGTTTTACATGAGGAAACTCAGGCTGAGGGATGGAGCTGGACCCCAGGCCTCCTGACACCAGGCCGTGCCCTCCCCGCCCTACTCCTCAGCCCCAGGCCGGCTTGCCGGACAGGCCCATTTGCCTCCACGGCCTGGTCAGCCCGTCTGAAGCCTCCCTCGCCTCCTTCCCAGAGAGCTGCACCAGGAGCCCCCACAGGCAGGGAGCGGGTCCATCCATCTCGGCTCACCCTGGTCCTCGCCTGTGCCTGGCCTCTCCTAGGGGTGTGGTGGGGAAGGGGAGTTATTCCCTGTGAAGGACAGAAGCACCTCCTGCCCACGACACATCTTGTCCTTCGCTGTACCACCGTCTTGGTGAGGAACCCACTCACACAGGGAAAACCTCGCGTCTTTCTTGAGGAGTTCAGCCCCTGGGAGGCCATGTCATCGGACCGTCTGGGGACTCAGATGCCTGGACTCCTGTTGTGCGCCACGGCTGTCATCTTAGGTCATCTGTCGAGTGGCTCTGGGCTGCGGTTTTCTCAGCAGGTAACGGGTGCTCTGGTGGTGCCCACGTTCCAGGGAAGGCAGGTGACCCGCGGGTGCCGGCTCCGCACAGTGCGGGGCCTTCACCCTGGCCCCTGCTCCCACGCACCCCCCCCTCCACACCGCATTCTGCCCTCTCCCCAGGACTGGGTACTGTTGTCTCAAGTTGTCACTCGGAGCCCCCACTGTCACCAGGGCAGCATTTTGACTTTTTTTGGTCCTCAGGCACTTTGCTTTCCTGGCCCCTCCCTTCATTAAAACAACATATTAAACATTGTATTTTATGGCTGACTATATGAATTATATTTTATGAGTACATTATATTTTATGAATATATTAATATTTTATATAAAAACACTTTTTGACCTAAATGTTTATTTTTTCCTTCTGTTTTTAAAAGAAGGCATTTTGGCGGGTCCCCGACAGGGTTGTGGGCCTGGCATGGCACCCGCCGAGCCCGACGGGTCAGTCGGGCCTGGGCGTTGGCCTCCCCTCCCCTCTGGGCCAGTCGTGCTCCCCTGGGGAAACAGACACACTGACGGGAGCTTCTCTCCTTCTCTTCTTGCCTGGAATCCCATCCTCCTCTCTTATGCCCGGGCACGGGAGGCGCCTTCTGTCAGCCTGGGGGGCTGGCCCAGGAGAGCTCAGCAGGCCTGCTCGCAGCCTCTGCGTACGGGAGCTCTGGGTGATTCCACGCTCCCTGCTGTCCAGATGTGCTGGCCTCCGGGCTAACTCGCTGCAGCCCTCTCCCCTGTCCGCTGACCCTACGTAGCTTCCCTTTAAAAGAGGCAGATCTTCTGGACACGGCAGTCTGCTCTGCTCCAACACCTTCACTGGCACCCAGCTTCTGCACGGTCACACCCAAAAGCTCCAGCCTGGCCATCAAGACCCCTTGCTATGGGCTCAGTGTCCAGCCTTCCTGACTGGAGCCCCCTCCCACTTGTAGAGCCCAGGACCCCGACACTCGTGCCGCTCACTGGCCCCAAACACCCCACAACCCCTGAGCTCGGACCACACCTTTGCTCAGGACAGTCTCTCTGCTGACTGTCTTCACCATTGTTTGAGTTTCTCTTTTTAAAGAGAAAGAAAATAATATATATGTAATTTAAAATCACATATACTTTAAAATAACAAGCATGATGTGCCACACCAAATTTAGACTATGCATGAGGTTAAATAATAAAAGTGAAAACCCGCACTCCAGGCCACCACCTCCCCGCTAGGGAAGGGGCCCCTCTTGGGCGTCAGCAGTATGTCCCTCCAGGGGGACACATGCACGCTTAGTTACAAGTGAATAAAATGGGAATGCGTTTATTGATTTAGAATTAATTTTGTAATCGGAGTAATACATGTGTATAGTTTTTTTTTAAAAAACAGAGATGTGACTTACATTAAAATACACAAGTCTTGAGTGTTCAGCTTGATCAATTATTAACGGTGTAATCACCACCCTGATCCAGACCCAGAGCACTCCTGTCACCGGGAAGGCTCCTCAGGGTCCCCTTGCAGCCGGATGCTGCGCTCTCTGCTCTGCCCCGCCTCAGCTCCGCCTCGGTTCCGCTGTGCCTGCTCTTAGATGTTGTATAAATGGAACCCTACGGGGTGTGCTCTTCTGGGCCTGGCCCGTTTGGTTCGGCATGTTGTGAACTTGTCTGTGCTGCTGGCACCTATCCGTGAGCTGCTCCTCCTCATTGCTGAGTCGTGCTCCTTTGCGTGGGCACGGACACTTCGTGTTTTCATTCTCCTGAGGACGACGTTTGCGTGGTTTCTGGGGCAGCACTTCCTTATGGCCCGCATGTCCGTGTCCTCCTGCCCCAGATTCCTAGGTTGGAACCCAACTCTCAGTGTGATGGTGTTAGGAGGTGATTTGGTCATGAGGAGATCATGACCTTCGCTGATCTTCACAAATGGGATCAGTGTCCTTATTTTAAAAGAACAAAGTTCCAGAGAGCTTCCGAGCCCCCCTTCCCTGTGAAAAGACAAGGGGAGAAGACGGCCGTCCATAAACTGGGGAGCGAGCTCTTGCCAGAGAGCAAATCTCCCAGACCTGTGACCTTTTTTGCACCATTCTGTTCTCGTTTCCTTATCAAGAAAATGTAAGTCCATTGAGTGAGGATCTATAGAACAATGAAAATGAATGAACGGCAGTTCTGTGCATCAATGTGGTGGGTCTTTAAATCATAAGGTTGAGTAAAAAAAAGCCAGGCTTGCACTTGTTTATATAAAGTTTGAAAACAGGCAAAAAAAAAAAAAACCCACCCTAGATTGATATTTATGATAAACGTTAAAAAATGCAAAGACATGAACATCAAAATTGTTAGGTAAGAAAAAATTGTTAGGCAGGAGGGGGCAGTCGGGTGGGGCGGGGGGCTGGTTAGGGAAGGGCGGGCAGGTGGCTTCTGGGGGCAGTCTGGCTGTGCGTTCTCCTTCTTGACTGTTTTAATGGGAGCACTTAGGTTTTGGGCACTTTTCTGCAGGTTACATTTTACCTTTAAGACGGAAAAGGTACATGAAGTATATGAAGTAAAGAGCAAAGTCCCCGTCCCTGTCCTCTCTGCACAGGAACATGGCGGGTCTCCTCCGCTTTCCTTCCAGTCAGTTCATGCATTTACATCCCTGTATACACACGTGCACAGGATACAAGTTTTCTTGTTTCTCTTCAGTGCTACAAGCATCATTCCGTAACTTGCTTTCACCGGATGAGTCTTGGATCCATGTAAAGCTCAGTCTGCCTTCTTCTTTACAGCTGTGGCATAGCACTTCCTGCAGTATGAATGCATTGTAGCTGGACTGAGTCAGTGGCAGTACCTACTGCAGGGGGTGTTGTGAGGCTTCAGTGAGACAGATGTTAGATGCAAGGTGCTTAGGACAGGGCTTGAGCTGTGCCAGGTGGGCTGTGAGCCAGTCGCTTCACTCCCGACTGCTTCAGTCTCCTTGTCTGGAAATGATAGTAGCCATAGAGTGGGATTCACATGAGGGTCGAGTGGGTCAGGGCAGGAAAAGCTGTTCCTAACAGCGCCTGACGGGTGTCAGCCTCGGCCGTGAGAACAGTTAGTTAGGTGCTGTGCCCCTCGTTTTACTGTTGGGAACGTGCATTTTGCCTTTGTACCTGGAGGGGAGGGATCCCTGTCTTTGTTCTTTATTTTGATCATTGTTTTGACTCTTCTTCCTCATTTTCTCTTCTAGGCGAATGTTGAGATCTAGTTTTATAAATAATCCTATTGGATTTAGAGATTACTTTATTGAAGTTACAGATTAATTTGGGGAGAACTGATGTCTCTACGATAATGAGCCCTACCCATCAGGCGGCAAATCATTTCTCCCTTTATGCCCGTCTTTTCCTTCCTTCCTTCCTCCCTCTCTTCCTTTCCTACTTCCTTCCTCCCACGCACACTTACTGCACTGTGTAGCACCTACTATACAGTGAGGGAGGCGGACCCGGTGCCTGCTGGTGGAGCTGATGGTCTGGTCTGGAGAGGGGCACTGGCTGAGTGCATGTGCAATGCCATGTCCAGCTGTGAGGAAGGCAGGGGTGGTGGGGTGACAGTTACACCCTGAGGGGCGTGGGAGGTAGTCATTCAGCTGGGAGGGGCTGTCCTGAAGGGACACAGAGGCTCCAGATAGGTGACGGTTGTGCACGTGTCCTGTCCCAGAGTCCTTTGGATTCTCTTCTAGCTGGAAGGACACGTCCATCCCGAAGGCCCCTGCATGCTGTGTGGGAGGAATCCATCACACTCTGGCCTCGCCTATCTGCCCCTCGGACCCTTGGAACACGAGTGACTACACCCAGTCACTCGTGTTCCAGGGCCCGAGGGGCAGATGGGGCTGAGCTCACAGGGCCTGTGAGCATCTTAACCTGGAGAGTAGTAGGAAGTCCCCGAGACTGTTAGAGAGACAGGAGCGACAAAATCAGATCTGCGTTTCTCCGAGAGCAAACACCCTGGGAACTGGGGGAGCGTTTGGAGGAGGCTGCTGCCTTCGGTCTGAGTGGCAGGGATAGAGGGGAAGGCAGTGTGCGTCCTACAGACAGGAGCCATGTGAGTGAGTGAACGAACGAGTGAAAAGGCAGCCTGAGTGGAAACTGGCGTGCTGGCAGGGAAGGCCCGGGGTCGGAGAGCGGCCAGCCTCCCCAGGTACCGTGTGCTGATGTCACGGCCCAGCCGGCCAGGCCTCGCCAGCCTCCATCCCTCCCTGGGTGAGGAGGCTGGAGGTCAGGGGAGCTGCCTGGCAGGACTTGGAACCCAGGAGGTGGAGCTAAGAGCAGGACGTTCCACCACTGAGGGGTGGCGTCTGCCCAGGACAGGCGGAGGGGAGGGCGCCAGGCCCAGCGGTTCCTGGGTCTCTTCCCCCAGCCTAGGCTGGCAGGTCGGTGCCAGGTGGGCTCTAGGCCGCGATGAGGGGCCATCCTCTGCTGTGTCCCTGCCTCATCCACTCCCACTGCCCCCGCACAGAAGCCCTTTCATAGGCAGGCTGTCTGGGAGTGCTGGCTGCCCCTCAGCCCCACGCCTCCTCCCTGCCTGGGCCCCACGCAGACCCCCTCTCCGGGCGCTGCAGCAGGCCCAGGCTGGGGCGAGGCCGGCGGGGAGCACAATGTGGCTCCTTGTTCCCCAGCCCGGCCCGGCCTCCTGGAACTGGCCCGTTTCCTGCCTGGGCCATGGGGCCTTTTCCAAGGTAAATAAACAAATACAGAGAAGTTGGGGCCTGGGGTGGAAAGTGGGGTGTTGGGGTTTTCTTTCCCTTGCCTCCAGCCCCTGGCCATAGCTGCCGTGTGACCACAGGGGCAGGGTGGGGAGGCTGAGCTCCCAGCCTCCAGTCCTGTTGGTCCTGGGAGATCAGAACCCACCGAAGGTTCGGCTCGGCAGCTCTGGTCCTCCTGTCCCACCTAATCCCAGGGCTGCCCTCAGGGAGGCAGCCAGGAGCCAGGGGACCCTGGCAGGCACCCCCAGCAAGGGAGACAGTGGGCGGACAGTGGGCGGAAAGGGCCCTGGGGTGCCCTGGACTCCCTTCCCAGCCGTGCCACTTTGGAGGGCTGTGCCTTTAGGGGGGAAACGCCCTCCAGCTGCAGGAAGGGCTCAGGAGGGGCTGCTGCCTGGAGGGCCACGTGCCCCAGCTGCCTGGTCTGGACAAGTCCCTTAAGCTCTCTGGGCCTTAGTAAAATGAGGATATCACCTTCTCACACGTGCCCTGTATTTGGGAGGAGACTGAACTTGACCCCGCAGCCTCCGTTCTCTTGTCTGTGCAGTGAGAGGAGTGAGCAAGAGTCAGCTTCCTCCAGGGCTGAGATTTCAGACTGAGCCCCCAGCCCCGCCCCTGCCCAGGCTCCTTCCACCCTCTAAGTCCCCACTGAGCCCACTCTGGACTTGCGTGAGAAAGGCACAGGGCAGAGACCGGGGACAGTCAGTCCATTCCTCACACTCGCCCCCTCCCTCTCTTCCCGCCGCTCCCCGCTCTCCACCCTGTTCCCAGCGCACCCACTTCACAACCTGCAGCGAGAGGCGCTTTCTGAACCCAAGCGGATACTTAGCCTTTGTCTCCACCACCTCCAACCTCCAATCCTCCCTTTCTTCACTCATTCACTCTGCCAACAAAACCTGAAAGCAGCTCGTGTGGTGCTGACCACAGACACTGGGGGGCTTGCTGTGCGGGGTGTTTCCGGCGACGCCTCTCAAAACGAGAGTCTGAAGATGGATTTGCAGAGCTCCAACTCCTTGAGAATTTACATTTTTAGTTTTCATTTCAACGATAATTTTAAAGGTGTGTTTATCAGTAACAGCGAAAAACCTCTCTTGCAGAAACCCTTTGCCATTACAGAAGTACCCTTGGTATACACGGTTTTGATTTCTAAGGTTTCAGTTACCCTTGGCCAACTGTGGTCCAAAAATATGAAATGGAAAATTCCAGAAATAAACAATTCAAGAGATATTTTGAGAGAGAGCGAGAGAGCACATTCATATGACTTTTATTACAGCATATTGTTATAATTGTTCTATTTCAGTATTAGTTGTTGTTAATCTATTACTGTGCCAGTTTATAAATTAAACTTTATTGTAGGTATGTATGGATAGGAAAAAACATATATATGGGCTTTCATACTATGTGTGATTTCAGGCACCCACTGCGGGTCTTGGAAATGTACCCCCATGGATAATGGTACTTTCCGTAAACTAAAGCGTTAGACCCTTAGTCAATGTTCTCCACACTCCAGTGTGATGGGAGTTTGGGGGCATATTTTTTATGGTTTCTCACATGTATTTTTTTCCTTTAAAAGAAGTATATATAGTCCGGGCTGGTATAGCTCAGTGGATTGAGTGCTGGCCTGTGAACCCAAAGTTCACTGGTTCGATTCCCTGTCAGGGCACATGCCTGGGTTGCAGGGTGTGTAAAAGGCAACCAATTGATGCTTTTCTCCTGCCTTCCCCCTCTCTCTAAAAATAAATAAAATCTTAAAAAAAATAAATATGTAGTACAACAAAACACGCTTGATGCTCCGGTCAGCTCCGCCTAGGAGTCTGGAAGGCTCCTCGGTGAGGCCAATGTAGGGGACACAGACAAGGGGCTTACATCCCAGACTCGACTCCTGACCTTGACCCGCGCAGGTGCACTCTGCAGGTGGCCTCAATTTCCACATTACTTTCTGAACCCTGGAAATCAGACCTGTTTTTTATTTCCGTCAGTGAGCTCTCTCATCTGCACGCCTGTGGCTGCCGAATTCTCCTCTCCTGCCAGACCTCCTCTCTGAGTTCCGACCCCAGTGTGTGCCTGGCACCTGTCTCCACTTGGATGTCCTGCAGGCATCAGACACGTAGCACGGCTGGGGCAGAACTTTTGCCTTCCCCCACTGCTCCTTCCTGCCCCCCCCTTCTTGCCCTCATTTCTGTGGATGATGTCACATCTAGCAAGAGGTTTGTGTTGGGAGACCTGGGACTACTTTTGGCTCCCTGCACCCAGTGCGTCAGCCCGTCGTTGAGGCTCCACTGCCTCCGGGAAGCGCCCTGCATCCATCCTTGCAAACAACCTTGTGGACATGGTCCATCTACCCAGCTAGCTACTCCGTACAACTGAACAGTAAGAAAGAAATTTTAGGGACAGATGGATTTTCTCCCTAGCACATAGACTTCAATGTGGTCCCCTGTGGGCACCTTCAGGCTAGCAGGGCTCAGTCTGAAGTCGGGGCTCTGCCTGTTCACAAGGTGTGCGGCTCCGAGGCCAGACACCAGGTGCTCACCACGAGTGGCTGGGCCGGCCCCCGCCTTCCGCACCAGGGCCAGTCCTCCGAGTGGGGGCAGCCAGCTCACCGCTGGGCACAGACAGATGACGAGTCAGGAGACCAGGGCTTCCCGGGGGACCCAGCACTTGGACATGTCACTGCCGGGAAGGACACTGGCTACAAGAGGGCTGCCCTGCCAGCCAAAGCCCTGGAGAGCCGGAGCGGAGATGGCCGGCCTGAGGCCGGCCCGAGGCCGGTCCGCAGCTGAAGCAGCGGTGTCTGGACTGTCTGCTGGGCTGGGAAGTATGAGGTGCGGGGGGCGAGGTCCACACTTTCCTGGTCCACCCTTCCCTCCCCTCCGCAGCCCCGGCACCCAGGCCATCGAACTCAGCCCTTGTCTGAGGCCTTGGTCTTCTCTGTGCAGAACGTCTTCCCAGAGGCCTTCCGAAGACAGGGGAGGCCCCCACGTGGGGTTCCCACTGCCCTGGGCCTGGGCTCTCCTCTTACCATCTTCCCTCTCTCTTGCCAGCCTGGGGTGGGTGTGAGGGTGACCAAAGGATAAAAAAAGAAAAAGAGGGGCTGGTCTGGGACTCAGAATCAACCCACCGGCATCTTTCCCACCAGACCCTACAGGTGAATCGAACTTCATGAGGGACCAGGAGGGTAACAATGCACTGGGCCAAGGAGCGTGTGGAAGGGCAGGCCCGCTGCAGGGTGCTGACCACAGGGGGACCCCAGGAGGCCCCTCAGCCGAGACCGGCTCACGGGGAGTGTGGGAAGGCTTCGCAGGGAAGATGATGTCTGACATGAGTTTTTAAGGGTAAGTGGGTGACAGTCAGGCTGTTGGGTGGTAGTGGGGATGGAGGAAGGTGCATTCTGGAAAGAGATGCACCTGCGAAGACCTGGAGATGGGGAGGGACGTGGCCCATTCTGGGAACCGTGAGAGTGGGAGGTGTTAGTTACAGAGACAGGAAATGGCAGTGGCTTCAACAAGACAGAAGCTTCTCTCTGCCCTCCCTCTCCCTCCCTTGCAGAAGCCCAGACGGAGGCAGCCAGGCCTGACGCAGTGGCTCAGGCCGCCCGAGCTCCTCTGGACCTGGGCTCTCAGCTCCCCACACACGGCCTCTCAGCCCAAGATGGTGGTTGGACTCTCGGCCACCACACCCGCATCCCAGGCACTGGCACGGAGGGAGAGGTGAAGAAGGGAGCAAAGGGTGCGTGTTGGTGTGTTGAAGGAAGGCTTTTGGATGCTGGCCGGTGACACCCTTTATAACTTGTTGGCCAGAACTTGCACCCTAGCTGCAAGGACAGCCAAGAGATTATTCTGGGCGTCCACATGCCCAGCTACAACTCAGGCATTCAAATGCCATGGAGGAAAGGGAGGAAAAACATTGAAAGACAACCAGAGGTCTCTGCCACCCTCAGTGTGGCTGGAGCCAGCGGGAGGAGGAGGAACTAGAAAGCCAGGCAAGATCGAGGAGTGGCCTGCAGCCCATGGGCAAGAGGACAGCCACGAGTGTTAAGCAAGAGAGTGAGCTGCTCGGGCTTGTTTTAGGAAAGGGCGATGCCAGAAGCAGCAGTGTGTGGGGCTGCATTAGAGGATGGACAGGGGCTGGTGGCAGGGGAGCCCTGTGTCTGCTTTGATAATTTCTGAAGACTCTTTAAGGGGCTCTTAGCCTGTCACAGATGAAAACAAACCCTGTCTCTCTGAGAACCTTTCCTTCCACACGCCTCTCACAGAGAGTGGCCTGGACTCGGGCGGGAGGGAGGGGTGCAGGGCTCAGCGTCCTGCCAGCCCAGGGCCTGCACTGGAGCCTTTAGGTGTTTGCCAGTCTTCAGGACACAGAGCTGGTGTCTGCCACCTCCTTGCCCTCTGCTGAGGTGGCCCCTTGTCCACTGCAGTGGTCCCTGTGGATGACCCACGAGCCGCTAACCCAGGGACTCCTCCTGCGGGACCCACCCTGAGGAGCCTTGGAGAGCTCCGCCTCCAGGGCTCCCTGGCCCGACCACAATGGCCACGGGTCTGCTTAAACTTGGCTGAGCCCAGGGCGGCACAGGCAGCCTGTGAGGGTCTCCTCCTCCGTCTCGCAGGCAGCAGGGAGGAGCACCCTGCCTCTCTCTGCTGGTCCCTCACAAATGCCCCCCAAGCAGAAGCCCAGGTTGGGACGCCCAGTCTAGTCACTTTCTCTCCAGCAATTCCCAAGCCCAGGAGGCGGAGGGCCCCTCACCTCTTCTCACCGACATCATCTTCCTCATAATAAACTCTGTGGTCCACTGTGGTCACCAAGCCTGGACCTTGGTAAGTTACAGTGGAAGGTATTGGCAATAAGCTGATTCTTTTTCAAGATGGCAAAGGTGTACGTTTGAACGTCAGAGGTCCCCTTGTGGTGTCTCCTCTTTCTCTTTACGTTGCATCCTCCATAACAAATCCTGGTCTTCCCTGTGCAGACTAGACAAGGACAGGCATGGCTCAGAAATATAGAGTAGAGTGCACGAAGAAACTAGGCGTATTCCCCCCACTCCCCACCTTCAGGACAAAAGCCTCTGGGCTCTGGATGGAGCTGGTGGGAGGCGTGACGCCCAGTTCCTTCCTTCTTCTCGTTGCCCTGGAACCCCCACTGTGGCCCAGGGCGGAGACAGAAAGTCCGTTTGTTAGATATCAGGCGGCAACAGTTATGCTCTTACCTCCCACTCCCCTCCGTGGAGCGTCCCCCACCCAGTCCTGCTGGGCTGGCCCCTGGGCTCCTGCTCAGCCTGCTGCCTTAGCCTTGCAGGGAGCGGTCCTGAGCCCTGCTGCACTTTCGGCCACGCGCAGCTGCCCAACAGAAGCATAAGCAAGAAATAAATGCTTATTGCTTTAAGCTTCAGGGTTTTTTGAAAAAAAGATTTTATTTATTTATTTTTAGAGAGGGAGAAGGGAGGGAGAAAGAGAGGGAGAGAAACATCAATGTGAGAGAGAAACACTGGTCAGCTGCCTCTTGTATATGTCCGGACTGGAACCGAACCAGCAACCCAAGTGTGGGCCCCGACCAGGAATTGAACCGGTGGCCTTTTGCTCTGCAGGATGACCCACACTGAGCCACACCAGTCAGGGCAGTTTCTGGGTTTTTGATTGGTTTGTTATGCTGTGTTATTGAGGTCCCTTGTAGCTGTTAGTGTCAGCGAGGGGACCAATCCTGGCCCTCAGTCAGCCAGGTTTGGACATCACTTCTCTGGCTTGCATGCTGCCTGAGTGATCTCCCCCTCTTATGAGCAAAGGAACTGAGCACCCCCAGAGCTCAGGGACAACCAGCTCTGTCTCCCCCGCATTGGAGAAGAGGTATGGTCCTCTGACTGGTGTTGCCCCGTGCCCCTGCTTCACGGATGAAGGGCAGGGCTCTTCAGAAGAGGGTGATGTCAGACAGGAGCTGCCGGCCCTTGTCAGCCCAGCCTGGCCTGAATTTCACACACGCCAATCCAAAGGTGTACACGTTTGCACCCATTTTCAGAAAAAAAACTTGAGGGTCAGAGAGGTTGAGGGACTCACCCCACACCTTGTAGCTGGTAAGTGAAGGGGCCCAGCCTGTGTTCCCGAGCCTGGGACCTCTCTGTGGCAGGGCACTGCCTGCCTTTCCCCAGCCAAAGGAGGGGCAGGACCGGGACCAGTCCTGGGCTCCAGGGGCCCCTTGGCACAGGTGTGCGGGCGCCCTCTCCGTCTCACCTTCCACTTTCCAGGAGGAGATGCTGGCCTGGTGGGCACCTCTGGCTGAGAGGCAAAGTTTCTCTTAGGCCCCCTTCCCCGCTGCCTGTGCTCCTCTCCCTTATTGTCCAGGCCCGTCCCCTGAAGGAAGCGTGACGGTCAAATTCAAACTCTCTCCTTTCCCCTTATCAAAGCCAGCCCCCAGACAGCTGTCACTCCCAAAATCATCTGATAAACTCGCTCACACTAGGGCCCTCACGGGTGAGAAGAGTGGGCTGTCACAGGGGGACAGCCACATGGAGCAAGGATGCCCCAAGAAGGCCACACACGTGTGGACACAGCTGATTGAGTCAGGGAGAGAGGCCACGCAGGACAGGCCTGAGCTTCCGCTCCCAGTGAACGGGAGTGTGGGGCCAGGTGTATTTATAACACAGCCCTGAAGGGGACCAGGCCTCACATAAATCACACTATTTCCTTGGCAGGAGTAAAAATAGACACATGGCATCCTGCACATGCTTGTGCATGGAACAGAGCCGGCCCAGCCAACCCCTCCACCCCCCAGGCCCTGCCCTCTGGTCATACGTCTTTTGACCATTGGGACGAAGTTTCCACCTCCTCCTCCCCACCAGGCACCAGGCTTGCTGCCTGCCCTTCATTTCCATGGAGGGGGTGCCCCCAAAACAGAGCTGCTGGGTGGGTGTCCCCTGCCTCTCTGTCCACCAGGCTGAGACTGCTGAGTGGCCAGCCACAGAGAGGACAGCACAAATCCTCGGCCAAGTCAAGGTGGGGAAAGAGAGCTGAGCAGTAGGTGAGGAAAAGGGGTCAGAACCGGGGGAGCTTGGGAAGAAAATCTGAGATAAGCATCTACCGCCCCGGGAAGCCTCCCATGGTCTGACACCAGGTGAAACTGCGGCAGAATGGGAAGCAGGGTCTTAGGAAGACCCTGAGCCAGGGTTGGTGCTGTGGGGAGACCCCTCAGCCAGTGCACCTCAAAGGGCAGTCTGAGGTCTGCAACAGAGCAGTTTGGGGAACTGCCTAAGCGGAGATCCCAGGGCCTGGCCTCTCAGGGAGGGGGCCAGAGCCGCATTTTAAGCAAGCCCCCTGCAGCCTCTGAGGCCCACGGTCTGCGCCCTAATCCCAGGCCTCCCCACTCTGACGTACCCCCCAACACGAGCCTGGGGTCGTGGGAGGTGGGAGGCAGGACAGGGCCCAGGCCTTTGCTTCGCTGCCCTCTATTCCACCCTCCTCCTCCCCGGGCAGCCAGCTTTCCAGCTGTCTCTGGGTCAGCAACAGTGGGAAAAAGTGACTGGCTGGAAAGTGACCTACTTGAGGCATGATCACACCCTGCCAGTGTCCCAGCCTCTCTCTGGGAAATCCACTCTTGGCTGAGGGTGGAGGAGGTGGCCTTCCTGCGGATGAAGCCCTGAGGGCAGCTCTTGGAGGAGCCGCCAGGGGAAGGATCTGCCGGCATTACTCACCATCACCTTCACCGGTCTGCATGATGAGCTGCCCCAGTAGGTAGGCTCCCTGGTTTAACACTCAAGGAACCATGGGCGGGATGTGGCCCTCGGTCTCTCTGACAGCGGCCCATGGTCTATCTAGGTCATAGTGGAAAACCCCAGATTCTTTCTTGTGTCCAGACTCAGTATATGCACAGAGCTGCCTCCGATGCCTGTCTCTCATGATGTCTGGGATGTGGACACTGGCCTTTGTCGGACCAGGGGCAGCAGGTTGCCCTGTCCCTACCCTCCCTGGGCACTGTCTCCCGGGAGCCTGGCCCTTTCTAGCCAGAACCTTGCCATGCCCTGGGTGCAGGGGAGAAGCTGTCACTGTGGCAGAGCCTGCAGGCACTTAATTCGTCTAACTAGATCTGGGCGGTGGTTCCGGCCACACCACACCCTAGGGGACCTCAGAGGAGTTACTCTCCTCTGAGCCTCCTTTGTGCAACCGATACTTGATGAGTACATGTCCGACAGCAGCCTCTGCCTACTGGCTCCACACTGGGAATTTTTTCATTCATTCTAAAAAGGTTTATGGGGTACCTCCTAGGGGGAAGGCACTGTTACAGGGCTGGAGGTACGGCAGGGGGTGAACAGATGGAGTCCCTCTCTGCATGGCACTTACGTTCCAGGGAGTATCATAGTGCCACAGAGTCAGGGTTAAGAGCAGAGACTCTAGAACCAACTGGGTTCAAATACTGGCTCTGACTTTTAATAAGATGTGACCTTGAACAAAATACATAACCTCTCTGTGCTTCAGTTCCCCATCTGCAAAGTGAGGGTAATAATGGTACCTGCTTTGTTGTAGGGGGTGATAAACAGGTTCATGGCACATGACATAGAATACTGGTTACGGTCCCAGTCAGTGCCTGACCCAAGGACTTTCCAGGGAGCCGTGGGAAGGTTATGGTAAGATAGTAGGCATCGATGCCTAGAATACCCTGATTTATCCTGTGGCAGCCCCAGTATTCTTTCCCTGTTATGAGTTCAAAGGGCCCACCCTTGCCTTTTACTGTGACTCTTTCCTCTTGGATGACAGCCTCCTAAACAAGTGATGACTTCCCGATTCCTTATGGTGACTGGAAGGACACGAAAGAAGCAGAAGAAAATATGGACACTTCCTGCCCCCTGACTTGGTTTAGTTGTTATTTTTTGAGGAAGAAATGTGCCATTTGCCCTGAGCAGCATGGCTCAGTGGTTGGGCATCGTCCTGTGAAGTGAAAGGTCGCCAGTTCAATTCCAGGCCAGGGCACAGGCCTGGTTTGTGGGCCGGGTCCCCGTTAGGGGCACGTGGAGAGGCAACCAATCAATGTTTCTCTGTCAACATCAATGTTTTCTTCCCTTTCTTTATCCCTCCCTTTCCTTCTAAAAATAAACAAAATCTTAAAAAAAAGGAAATCTGTCATTTATTTACTGTCTTCTCCCTTCTCATTAGCACCCTTCGGGGTCTTGCATTGGGTGCTCACACTTCACCAAAAATGAGAACCCCTGATGGGAACGGAGGGGAAGTGCAATCACAAAGCCCAAGTCCTTCAAGCAGGGAGAGCGGCAGAGCTGCCTTCAGCTCTGTAGCGGGAGCATGCTGACAGAGAAGTGGGAAAGACTATGGTGTCTAGTTAACAATCCGGCCTCATGACTCTCTTTTCTCAGCAATTGGTCTGAGCTATAAGTGGATCAAGAAGTAATAAAAAGAGACAGCTGAAAATGCTGGAAAGTCTAGTCATGTGGGTTATTTCAGTAAAAGGCCAAGTAGTATTAAAATTTAAACACCTGAGGATATTTCTATATTAAGAAAATCTTGGGACATATTAACAATAATACTGAGGCTGTCTGTGTGCCAGACACTATTCTAAATGATTTGCAGATGTTAATGCAATAATCCTTACAACTCTCTAATGAGTTAAAAACTATCGTACTTATTCCTTATCCTTAAATATCAGAGAGGATGGTTGGAGCAGTGGTTCTCCAAGTATGTTCCTGGATCAGCAGTAGCATCTCCACCTGGGAACTGATTAGAAATTTGTATTCTCTGGCACCAACTCAGATCCGCTGAATCAGAAACTCAGGGGTAAGGACCAGCACTGTACTTCAGCAAGCTTTCTGGGTGATTCGAACGCATGCTTAAATTTGAGATCACTAAGCTAGATTTGCTGTGCTACCAAAAAGCTCTTGACTCTCAGTGGCTTAAAACAGCAAAGGAGTATTTCTCCCTCACACTGCTTATCCCCTGGGGGTAGGAGGAAGACTTTGCTCATCACAGCCCTCAGTCCTCCTTTGGAAATGGTCCTAAAGGCTTATAACAAAGGAAGAAACATTTATTCAAGAAATGCTATTAAAACCTGGTAAGAACAGAGAGCCTGTGCTATTTGAACAAGATCTTCCCCCACCTCCACTCAGCAAGATGGAAATTCCACTCCAGACTGACACAGCCCAGAACACAGAATTTCCTTTCCCTCTAGCTCCCAGTCAGAAGGCTGTCTTCCCAGAAGGGGCAGGACATTAACATTTCTCAGCCTGCTTCAGGCTACCTGTTACTGAGGCATTGCTCTGGGCAAGTGTGCCTGCGAGGCGGGGTCTCCCTTTTCTGCCCAGCCACCACTCTACCATGGACATGGCACCACCAAGAATATTTGGGCCCTGATCTTTCGGCCCTTGCTTTTAAGGTAGAGGTTATGTCCCGAGAGACTCAAGCCGACAAGACTTGAGGCTAATGCCCTCCCCTCTCCCATTGCCCCCCTCCCACTGTCATGTAGAGGAGCAGACCATTGTCTGCATCTGCAGCTCCAGAGCTTGGCACAGAGCCTCTTCCCAGAGGAAGAGGTAGGCTTCATTTCCAACAGAGCGTGGGGAAGTTTAGGCCTAGAGGTCTCTCAAAAACAGTAGAGGTTGTGCTGAAAGGTAATTGGGAGGAGATTGGTAGATTCATTGGAGAAATAGGCTGAAACACAGACTTGCTAATTTCTCAGATAGAACCAGGGAAAAACATAATTGGCAGAAACCCTTCTGGGGTCACACCAAAAATCAAACACAACCTTGGGAACAATCTCTTCAAATGAGCCCAAATTTGATGGGATCAATTCGGAACAATTTGTAACACAGGGCATTGTTGAAAGCAATAGAGCAATTAGCCAATAAGTAGTGGAGCTTAACAGATGGGCGTGGTCAGAAAAATGAGAAACAGAGAGCCCTGCCATAACCACTGTCACTCCAGGGTGGCTATACGCATACCCAGAGCTACATCTCCTGAGGAGCCATATCAGAGGTTACACCCTGAGAAGGGGAGAGAGAGGGTGGAATAAAACTCACTTTATACTCCATTCGGTAACTAGACAAGTAACCAACCAAATAACAATAACAAGCCTCAGGCAAGGGGCAATACTGAGTTGTTGCAACATATGATCTAAAATGGCCAATTTCCAACAGAAAAAAAAGAGATATGCAAAGAAACAGAAAAATATGACTCATACACCAGGAATAAAAGCAAGAAACAGAAATTGCCTATGAGAGTGACCAGATGTTGGATTTACCAGACAAAGCCTTCAAAGTAGCCAGAACTAGGCCCTGGCTGATGTAGCTCAGTGGACTGAGCATGGGCCTGCAAACCAAAGGATCATGGTTTGATTCCCAGTCAGGGCACATGCCTGTCTTGCAGGCCAGTTCCCAGCAGGGGACACATGAGAGGCAACCACACATTGATATTTCTCCCCCTCTCTCCTTCCCTTCCCCTCTAAAGATAAATAAATTAAAAAATATATATTTTTAAAAGTAGCCAGAGCTAAAGGAAACTGCCCTGACTGGTATGGCACAGCTGGTTGGGCCTTGTGCTGCAAAATGAAAGGTTGCCAGTTTGATTCCCCATCAGGGCATATGCCTGGGCTGTGGGTTCTGTCCCTGGTTGAGAGGCATACAAGAGGCAGTGATCAATGTTTCTCTCTGATATCAATGTTTCTCACCCTCTCTTTCCTCTTACCTTCTCCCCTCTCTAAATAAATAAATAAAATATTTTAAAAAACAAAAGAAAACCATAATAAAAGAAGTAAAAGAGGGTATAATGAAAAAATGGCATCAGATAGGAAATATCAATAAAGAGGAATTATAAAAAGAATCAAATGAAAATTCTGGACTTGAAAGGTACAGTAACCAAACTGAAAAATATACTAGAAAGCCATAGCAGTAGATTTGAGCTTATAGAAGATAGAATTAGTAAGTTTGAAGATAGACTGATAGAGATTATACTGTCTGAAGACTATTGATAAAAAAGAATGAAGAAAAATAAACAGAGTCCCAGAGAAATATAGGACATTATTAAACCCATCAACATATGTGTAATAGGAGTATCAGAAGGAGAGGAGAGAGAAAGGAGCAGAAAATGTATCTGAAGAAAGGGGGACTAAATTTTTCACAAATCTACTGAAAAACATTCTACATATTCAGGAAGCTAAACAAATTCCAACTTGAATAAACACAGATAAATCTTCAAAAAAGAGGCATTATGGTATAACTATTGAAAGCCAGGACAAGTGAAAAATCTTGAAAGCGATAAGAGAAAAACAGCTCATCCCTTACAAGGAAAGCTCAGTAAGATTAACACTTGATTTCTCATCAGAAATTATATGGGGCCAGAAGGTGATGGGATAACATATGCAAAAGGCTCAAAGAGAAAAAACTGTCAAGCTAGAAGTTTATATTCAGCAAAACTATCATTCAAAAACCAAGGCAAATTACCTTCCCAAATAAACAAAAACTGAGGTAATTTGTTGTTAGCAGACTTGTCTTATAAGAAGTACTAAAAGAAGTTCTTGAGGATGACAGAAAGTGCCCTAAGACAAGTGACCATAATTTACATGACAAAACAAAGAATGCCAGTAAAGATAATAATGTAATTATAAAAGATAGTACACATGCATATTTGTTTCTCATTGCTGTTAGCTAATTTAAAAATCAATAGTATATAGCCCTGGCTGGTGTAGCTCAGTGGATTGAGCACGGGCCTGCAAACCAAAGGATCATGGTTTGATTCCCAGTCAGGATACATGCCTGGGTTGCAGGCCAGTTCCCAGCAAGGGACACATGAAAGGCAACCATACATTCATATTTCTCTCCTTCTCTCCTTCTCTTCACCTCTAAAGATAAATAAATAAAATCTTTTGAAAAAAATCAATAGTATATAACTGTTAGGTAGACATTTAGGAAAGAGGAGGGGTAGGAAGAAGTTCATAGTACTTGAAGAAAAAGCTCATAAATAACTTTGGTTAACTGCTTCTGGCCACGAATATGTTTTTTTTTAAATATATATTTTGTTGATTATGCTATTACAGTTGTCCCATTTTCTCCCCTTCACTCTCATCCACTCTGCACACCCTCTCCCACCCACATCCCCCCCCTTTAGTTCATGTCCATGGGTCATACATATAAATTCTTGGCTTCTACATTTTCTATACTATTCTTAACCTCCCACTTTCTATTTTCTACCCACCATCTATGCTACTTATTCTCTATATCTTCCCCCCTCCCCCTCCCACTCCCTTATTGATAACCCTTCATGCGAGCTCCATTTCAGTGGTTCTGTTTCTGTTCTAGTTTGCTTAGTTTACTTTTGTTTTTGTTTTAGGTGTGGTTGTTAATGATTGTGAGTTTGCTGTCATTTTACTGTTCATATTTTTTATCTTCTTTTTCTTAGATAAATCCCTTCAACATTTCATATAATAAGGGCTCGGTGATGATAAACTCCTTGAACTTGACCTTATCTGAGAAGTACTTTATCTGCCCTTCCATTCTAAAGAAAGCTTCTCTGGATAGAGCAATCTTGGATGTAGGTCCTTGCCTTTCATGAGTTGGAATACTTCTTTCTAGCCCCTTCTTGCCTGTAAGGTCTCTTTTGAGAAATCAGCTGACAGTGTTATGGGAACTCCTTTGTAGGTAACTTCCTTTTTTGTTGCTGCTTCTAGGATTCTCTCCTTCATTTTTATCTTGGGTAATGTAATTATGATGTGCCTTGCTGTGTTCCTCCTTGGGCCCAACTTGTTTGGGACTCTCTGAGCTTCCTGGACTTCCTGGAAGTTTATTTCCTTTGCCAGATTGGGGAAGTTCTCCTTTATTTTTGTTCAAATAATTTTTCCACTTTTTGCTCTTCCTCTTCTCCTTCTGGTACCCCTACAATTTGGATGTTGGAACATTGAAAGATGTCCTGGAGGTTCCTAAGCCTCTCCTCATTTTTTTGAATTCTTGTTTCTTCATTCTTTTCTGATTGGATGTTTCTTTCTTCCTTCTGGTCCACTCCCTTGATTTGAGTCCCAGTTTCCTTCCCATCACTATTGGTTCCCTGTTCATTTTCCTTTATTTCACTTAGTGTGGCCTTCACTTTTTCATTTAATTTGCGACCAAATTCAACCAATTCTGTGAGCATTCTGATCACCAGTGTTTTGAACTGTGCATCTGATAGGTTGGCTATCTCTTTTTCACTTAGTTGTATTTTTTCTGGAGCTTTGATCTGTTCTTTCATTTGGACCATTTTTTTTGTCTTGATATGCCCATCACGAAGTGAGGCATTCTCCTGGGAGGGATAATCCATGTCACTGTGTTGTGATGCTATATATGGAGAAGGGGTCTGAGAGGGAACAATGGAACTTGCTCCCCTCTCTGCTGGATTTCAGTCACTTCCCCTGCTTCCCACAAGCAAATTGGACCCTTCTGGTGCTGATTCCTGTGTGGGTGAGATGTGTACATTCCAGGACCCTGCGGTTCTCTCCAGGGAATTCTCCTGTGAGGCTGGGAGTTTCTCCCAGCACCTCAACCCCCACAGGTGTTTTCAATCAGTGGTTTGAGGCTTTATTTCCCCTCACCGGGCCCTGGGTTCCTCGGTTTGTCCTGTTGCTCAGTTGTTCCTCCCGGTTTATTTGCACACAAGTGTGGGACCACCAAGTCCACAATCTGCTGCCTTGCTGGGTTTGCCCACTGTTGCCTTGCATGCCCTGCTCCACAATCTACTGCTTCACTGGGTCCTCCACTGCTGCTTTGCCCACCCCAGTCCTCCAGCCAGTCCTCCAGCCACTGCCTTGTTGCAAGTTCTCTCTGCCCTCTCTTTGCCTGTCTCCACCCCTCCTACCAGTCTGGATCAATGTGCCTTCTTTAACTCCTTGGTTGTTGAACTTCCATACAGTTCGATTTTCTGTCAGTTAATCTGTCAGTTCTGGTTGGTTTTTGTTTGTAAATTGTTGTTGTCCTTCTTTTGGTTGTGCGAGGAGGTACAGTGTGTCCACCTATGCCTCCATCTTGACCGGAAGTTTTTTTTTTAAGATTTTATTTATTTAGCTCTAGAGGGGAAGGGAAGGAGAGAAGGAGAGAAATATCAATGTATGGTTGCTTCTCATGGGTCCCCTGCTGGGAACTGGCCTGAAACCCAGGCATGTGCCCTGACTGGGAATCAAACCACAATCCTTTGGTTCACAGGCCCATGCTCAATCCACAGAGCCACACCAGCCAGGGCCTTGGCAGTTGTTTTTAACAGAATTACAAGAGGTGGTCTGGAACAAGATGAAAATCTCAGTTAACAGACCTCCACCCAATACTCATGCTTAGGAATTCACACCTTCCTTTGGAAGAGTTCTGTGCCACCTTCTCCTACCAGATTGATATGCAATTCCCATGCCCCACCCCACAAATTATGTAAATCCTTAGGACAAAGAGATTAAGCATCTATGCTTTTCCCATCCACTCTGGCTAAGCCCATTCTCTTCTCTGAGAACATGTTACTAATAAAACCCTGCTTGCACACTAACCAACTTGCTGATCTGAATTTTTTTTACTGTGTCAGCAAGAAGAACCAAGCCTCCTACGACAAAACTATGTATTGTTGGGCTTACAGAATGTAAAAATGCAATATTTTTTGCCAGTAATAGTAAAAGTAGATGGGTGATTGCAAAGTTGGTCCTATAATTATATGGAAATATCAGGAACCCAAAACAGCAAAAACAATCTTCAAAAAGAACAAAGTTGAAAAACTCACACTTCCTGAATATGACTTATAAAGCTAAGTAATCAAGGATAGACATATAGATCAGTAGAACAGACTTGGGAGTTCAGAACTGAACCCATGTGTCTATGTGCAACTGATTTTTAACAAGGATGCCAAAACTATGCAATAGAGAAAAAATAATCTTTTCAGCAGATGGTGCTTAGACAACTGGAGAGCCATATGCAAAAGATTGAAGTTGGATCTCCACTTTACACTATGTACAAAAATTAATTCAATTCAGCCCTGGCTGGTGTGGCTCAGTGGATTGAGTGCGAGCTTGCGAACCAAACGATTGCAGTTCAATTCCCAGTCAGAGCACATGCCTGGGTTGCAGGCCAGTTCCCAGCTGGGGGCGCACTGGAGGCAACCATACACTGATATTTCTCTCCCTCTCTCCTTCCCCTCTAAAGATATAAAAATAAAATCTTTTAAAAAATTAATTCAATTCAAAATGGATCAAAGATCTTAGAGCTAAACATGAGAGCTAAAATCATAAACCTCTTAGAAGAAAACATAGGAGGAGATCTTCAAGACCTTGTTTAGGCAGCACATTGTTTGATATGACACTCAAAGCATGAGCAATGAAAGAAAAAATAGAAAATTCTACTTCATCAACATTAAAAAAATTGTGCTTCAGAAGTCATTATCAAATAAGTAAAAAGAAAACCTACAGAATGGGAGAAAATTTCAGCAAATCATATATGCTGAAAAGGGAGTTGTATCTAGAATATATAAAGAACATTTACAACTCCATAATAAAGAGATGAGTAGGGCCCTGGCTGGTGTAGCTCAGTGGATTGAGCATGGGTCTGGGAACCAGACAATCGCGGTTTGATTCCCAGTCAGGGCACACGCCTGGGTTGCAGGCCCGTTTCCAGCAGGGGACGCACAAGAGGCAACCATACATTGATGTTTCTCTCCCTCTCTCCTTCCCTTCCCCTCTAAAAGATAAAAAAAAAGTTGTTTTAAAAGAATAATAAAAATAAAGAGATGAATAAAACAATTTAAAAATGGGCAACAGATCTGAACAGTTTCTGAAAGATACACAAATGATCAATAAAAAGGTGGTCAACTACACACACAAAAAAGGTGGTCAACATCATTAGCCATCAGGGAATTGCAAACTAAAACCACAACTAAACACTATTCCACACCACTATGGTTATAATAAACAAATCAGATAGTAACAAGTGTTGACTAGGATGTAAATAAATCAGAGGCCTCACACACTGCTGGAGGGAATATAAAATAGTACAGTCACTTTGGAGAAGCACCTGGAAGCTTTTTAAACAGTTAAACAGTTAACATATGAACCAGCTATTCTATTCCCAGGTGTATACCCAACACACATGAAACATATGTTCACAGAAATACTTCTGTACAAGTGTTTATGGTGACATTATATTTATAAGATGAAAGATGAAAACAAGCCAAACACCCATCAGGCGATGAATGGATAAAAATATTTGGCAGATCCATATGACAGAATACCATTCAGCCATAAAAAAGGAAAAAAGTACTGGCACATGATACCACCTGGATGAACCTTGAAAGTATTATGCTCAGTGAAAGAAGCCAGTCACAAAAAGCCACAAATTGTAGAATTCCATTATATGAAATATCTAGTATAGAGAATTTTATAGAAAACACAAAGTAAGTTAATTTTTGCTTAATTCTAGGAGAGATAGGGAATAGGGACATGATGGTTAAAGACACAAGATTGTTGTAATTTTTTTTGAGGTTTTAACATGTTCTAAAGTTGAGTGTGGTGATGATTGTATGTATCTGTGAACATACTAAAAACTATTGAATTAAATGCTTTATTTATTTTTTCAAAAGATTTTATTTACTTTATTTTTAGACAGAGGGGAAGAGAGGGGGAAAGAGAGAGAAGGAAACATCAATGTGTAGTTGCCTCTCGTGAGCCCCCTATTTGGAACCTGGCCAACAACACAGGCATGTGCCCTGACTGGGAGTTGAACCACAAGCCTTTGGTTCACAGGTTAGCCCTCGTCCCACTAAGCCTGGTGGTGTAGCCAGGGCTGATTTAAATACTTTAAATTTTATGTTTTGTGAATTGTATCTCAATGAGATGTTTTTTTTTAAAGAGTACTTTTCCAGGAGTTTTGTGTTTTTAAAAAGATTTTATTTATTTATTTTTAGAGAGAGAGGAAGAGAAGAAGAAAGAGGAGGAGATAACCATCAATGTGTGGTTGCTTCTTGCACATGGGGACCTGGCCTGCAACCCATTTAGTGCAATCCAGAATCAAGGTGGTGGGAGTGGATGTTTTTGTAACATTCGTGATTGGAATAGATTTTCTGATTTTAAGGTAATGTTTCTAATATTTCACTATCAAGTATAACAGTTATCTTAGGCTTTCAGTAGACATCCTCTTCCAGCTTTGTTTATTTGGGATTAATTTCAGCTGTAAGTAACAGAAACCCCCAAATAGCAGTGACTTAAGCAATATAAACACTTACTTCTCTTTGACACAGCAGTTTGGATGTAGGCAACCAGGAGCTAGTATGACATCTCTTCTACAAGGAGCCCTCAGAGATGCAAGCATCTTCCCGCTCAATGCTCCATGTCTTACCACTGTGGCCCTTGTCCTCATGGTCCAAGGCACACTCTTGAGTTCTACACAAGATGAAGGAAGGGATGAAGCAGAGGCAAAGGAGGCATACCAGCTAGCTGTATGGTAAGGAAGGCTCTGGGAATTTGCTCTTGTCCTCCACTGCAACAGAGGTTCACGGCAAGCCTGCATGGGAAGCTGGGAAAGTTGGTCCTTATATGGTGGTTCAGGAGCCCAGCTAAAATTTTATTAGCAAAAAAGGGATGAACAGATTTCGGGAAATGATGAAACAGTCACAGATTACGAATATGCCCTTGTGTTTGTAGTTTACTGAGAGTTTTTTAAAAACATAAATGCTGTTTTTATTGATTGCTTTTTATTTATTTATTGAGATCATATGGGTTTTTTCCTTTAATATGGTAAGATGATGAATTACATTAATAGGTTCTTTAATATTGAACTATCTTTGTATACCTGTTATATCCCTCAAATTGGTCATAATGTCCCATTTTTTAATTGCTGGATTTACTATTCTAAATTTACTTAACATTGTTGCATTTATGACATATTCTATGCTGTTAAGAGAGATTGATTTATAATTTACTTTTTTTTACTACTCTTTTTGTTTGGTAATGCTAGATCAGCCTATAAAAGACATCAGTAAGCATTTCCTCTTTTTCTCTTCTCCAGAATATTTTGTTCATAAAATTTGTATTTTATGTTCCCTGAATAGCTGAAAGAACTCACCTAAAAAGCCACTTACACCTTGTGTTTTATTTTTGAAGATGTGAAACTACCAGTTCAACTTATTGTATTTTATGATTATAGGTCTTTGAATCTTCCTAGTTTTCCAGGCATCATTGTTGCCTCTAATTTTTGGCTACTGTAAATGGTGTTGCTATGAATATTCATGTCCATGTTTTTGTGTAAACACGTGTTTTCAGTTCTCCTGGTGATGGACCTAACAGTGGAATCGCTGGGTCATAGGGCAACTCTATGTTTAACTGTTACTTACCACAGAGTCTGCACCACGTTACAGTCCCACCAGCCACGTATGAGGATCCAAGTTTTCCACATCCTTGCAAACATTTGTTATTTTATTTTCTTTTTAAATTATAGCCATCCTAATAGGTGTAAAGTGGCATCTCATTGTGGTTTTGATTTGCACTTGCTTAATGACTAATGATGTTGAGCATTTTTTACATGATTATTGTCCATTTGCACATCTTCTTTGGAGAAATGTCTTTTTAGACCCTTTGCCCATTTTTAAATAGGTTGTTGGTCTTTTTGTTGTTGAATTTTTAGGGTTCTTTATATATTCTGAATACTAGTCCTTTATCATAGATATGATTTGCAATTATTTTCTCAGTTATTTTTATTTTTGTTTTATTTTATTTTTGTAGAGAAAGAGGTGGGGGAGAGAGACAGAGACGCGCACAGACCTGTTGTCCCACTTGTCTACAGATTCATTGGTTGCCTCCTGCACGTGCCCTGACTGGAGATCAAACCTGTAACCCTGGCATATAGGGACAATGCTTTCACCAACTGAGCCGCCCAGCCAGGACCCTTCAGTTATTTTTTCATTTTCTTGGTAGTACCCTTTGAAACACAAAAGTCTTTAATTTTGATGAAGTCCAATTTACATATTTTTTCTTTTGTTGCTCATACTTTTGATGTCATTTCTAAGATATCATTGCCAAATCCAAGTTCATACAGATTTATACCTTTGTTTTCTTGTAAGAGTTTTATAATTTTAGCTCATATTTTGATACATTTTGAATTAATTTTAACTGTTTCATTTGTTGAACCATTCTTGAATTTCTTGGATAAATCCCACTTGGTCATAGTGTATCATCTTTTTTTAATATGCTACTAACTGTGTTTGCTGATATCTTGTTGAGAAATTTTAAATTTATATTCATAAAGGATATCAGTTGCAGTTTTCTTTTCTTGTCTTTGATATCAGGGTAATGCTGGCCATGAATTAGGGATGTTCAGACCCACGGATTATTTAGAAGTATGTGGTTTCATTTCCAAGGGTTTAATATTTTCCTGCTATCAATTTGCTACTGATAATCTATTTAAGTCCACTCTGGTCATATCTTGTATGGTTTTACTTCTTTTGCGTTTGTAAGGTTGGTTTTCTGACTCTGGACATAGTCCATCCTGGTGACTGTTCCAGGGGCACTTCGTTTGCCGTTGTTGGAGAGAGTGGTTAAAAATGGCAGCTAGATCCGGCTGCCACGGTTCTGTTCAGCTCTTCAAAGGCCTTTCTGTTTTCTGTCAATAGTGTTGTTACTTGCCGAGAGAGAAGAGCTATAGTTTCTAACTGTAATTGTGAATTTGCCTTTCATTTCCATCAGTTTTTGCTCCATGTATTTTGAAGCTCTATTTTTACCTACACATTTAGAATTATGTCTTCTTGGTAAATTAGCTTTGTCCTTGGTAATTTTCTTTGCTGTGAAGTACACTTTGCTTATGTTAATATATCCCCCCAGCTTTCTTTTGAACGTTTTCTGCATGGCATATCTTTTTCCATTATTCTACTTTTAACCTATTCCTACCATCACATTTGGAGTGAGTTTCTTGTAGACAGCATGTAGATAGGCCTTGTTTTGTTTTTGTTTTCATCTTTTCTGACAATCTCTCTTAACTGATGTGTTTACGTACATTTATTGTTGTTGTTGATCCATTTGGATTTAGGTCTACCCTTTATTAATTTTCTGTTTTTTTTCCTGTTTCTCTATTTCCCTTTTCCTGTCTTCTCTAAGGTTATTTAAATGTTTTTGGTATGTTATTTAACTTATCTGTTGTGCTTTGACTATGTGTTTTCATATAGTGTGTTTTAGTGGTTGCCCTGGGAGCACGACATACATACTCAACTTTTCAAGTCTATTTAGAATCAATGTTTTACTACTTCAAGTGAAGTGTAGAAACTACAATGCAGATCCCTTTACTCTCTCCCTGTATGCTGTGGTTGTCATGTATTATATCAACGGCCCCCAAAAATCTCACCAAACAACATTATAACTTTTTGCTTTCAACCATCAAAAGTGGTTTTTGAAACTCAGGAGAAGAACAGTCTATTGCATTTGCCCGGATGTTTATTAGCTCTGTGCTTCTTGGCCAATCCTGATATTGCAAGTTTCCCTTCATTTAAGAACATCTTCATTTCACTTTAATTCCTGAGGAATATTTTCACTGGATATAGGATTGTAGGTTGACTATTTTTTTCTTTCCATACTTCAAAAATGTTTCACTTTGCAACTGATGCCCTACTGACGCCCGTGGTTTACAATGAGAAACCCATAATTATTTGAGTTGTTGTTCTTCTTTAATAATATATGTTTATCCTCTGGCTTCTTTCATATTACTTTTGTCTTTCAGCAGTTTAATTAGAATATGTCTGGGTGTGAATTTCTTTGTGTCTATCCTGCTAGTGGTTCACTGAACTTATTGAATTTGTAGGCTTATATCTTTTGTCAAATTTCCAACCATTATTTCTTCAAATATCTGGTCTCATTTTATAGATTTATTTTATGGTAGAGATAGAATAAAGTATGTTCCTCCATCTTATCTAGCATCTTACTGGGAACAGAACCTTCCATTTTGATTAATATTAATATGGCTATATCATCTTTTTTGGATTAGAACTTGCCTAATGGAATTTCCCCACTCTATTACTTATAATATTTCTGTATGTTAATATTTATGAGTCTTTAGTTTTTGCTTAATTATTTAATCTGACACTTTCCTTTAAGTTGTGAATTTTGCCTATTTACATTTATTGTGATTAATTATATGCTTGGATAATGCTATTTGTTTATCTTCTTTTTCTTTATTTTATTTTTCTCCTTTATTGTTTTTCATTAGATTTATACAGTTTTCTGCTTTTTCTTCTCCCTAGCACCCAGCTCCTTACCTTGCTGAAAGTTATACATTCTATTTTGTTCCCTTAGTAGATTACTCTTAAACCTTTATCTTGTATACTTGAACTAACATTGTCTATACTCTACAGTGTATGTCTATCCTATTGACTAATGCAAGGAACTTAGTCACCTATTGGTGTCAATACTTTAATGACATCTTTTTATACCTCAAATTAGTTATCATTGTTATTATTAAATTTACTCATGTTTATTCATTTTCATCTGTATTTGTATTTTTGTTTTTCATCGTTTCTTTCTTCTCACCATTTCCTCTTGGGTTAAAATATATATCATATACAGGAGATATATGTCATATGTCATATAGATAGATAGATAGAGATATATAGTCAGTCCATAAGAGTCTGTTAGTAGTAAACTCTCTCAGTCTTTATAAAAAAAAAGACCTTTTTTTTTACCCTTGCTCTTTAACAATAATTTAGCTAAATAATTTCCATGTTACTCTTATTTTCTCTTAGCACTTAGATACTGTTCAAGACAGTCTCCTGACTTCTAATATTGCCATCAACAAATGTACTGGAGGCAATCTGTCTTTTCTCTCTGATTGCCTTGAAGGTCTTCTTTATGGCGTTTGGCAGCTTACTGTGATGTATGTAGGTGCAGATTTATTTATCTTACATGAAATCAGTGCTTTTTGAAACTGAGGATTTATATTTTTTCACAAAGAGTAGAATTTTGTGGACATTATCTCTTGAATATGTCCTCTCTACCATCTGCCTATTCTTTTCCCCATGGAACTCCTCTTAGATATATGTTGGACCTTCTCATTCCACTCACATCTCTTACTCTCCCTGTAGCATTAAGCTTTTGCAGTATACAACTATTCCCAAATTGTAGTAGTTTTAAACAGCAACCATTTATTTAGCTCCTGATTCTGTGCATCACTGACTTGGGCGAGGCTCAGGTAGGTGGTTCTTCTGGTCTTAGTGGAGGTTGCTCATGCACATGTGGTCAGCTACCAACTGGCCTCAGCTGGACAGCACTTCCTTGCTCCACATAGTCCTTCATCCCCTAGCAGACCAGTCTGGGCTAACCCACTAAGGTTTTTAAGAGAGCAAATGGAAGCACGCAAGGTCTCTTTGAGGCCAAAGCTCAGAACCAGCATAACTTATGCCACATTTTATTGGTCAAAGGAAGTTGCAAAGGCAACCTAGATTAAAGGGGTAAAAGGGGGCCCTGGCTGGTGTGGCTCAGTTGGTGGGAGAGTCATCCTGCAGCTGAAAGGCTGTGAGTTCAATTCCCAGGCAGCACATACCTAGGTTATTGGTTCCATCCCCAACCTGGGCACATATGGAAGGTGATCAATCAATGTTTCTCTTTTGCTTTGATGTTTCTCTCTCTTCTTGTCTGTCTTCCTCTCTCTCTAAAAGCAAAGAAAAAATGTCCTCAGGTGAGGATTGAAAAAAGAGGGAGACATAAGAGGAAGAGTCCGCTTCCTTTTTTTTCTTACATGTAGGGTGTGTTGGTCCATGGTATGGCCACAGATTTGTGCCCCTTGTCACAATGACCCCTGGATTCCTGTCAGGTGTGTTGCAAACCGTGGGTCCACTGCTTCAGGCCCCCTGCTCTGAGCACACCTCAAAGAGGCCACTTATTGATGGCAGGGGCTGCAGCTACAAAATCTCATGAAGGAAAATTGAAAAAAAATTAAGAAAGTGATATTTATTATACTTCTCTATTTATGGCCTGTACATAATAGTGGATTAGAGAATAAACTGGGGTCAGAGTGGAATAATTTTGACCATTTTTGCAAGCAATCTACAATATTCCCTGTCACGGTTAATTTTATTAAACTCTGTGTTTCTTTATGGGGATATTCTCTAGTTCACTAAATTTCTTCTCAGCTATGGGCAACTTGCTGTTTAAATGAATTTTTAATTTACATGACTTTATTATTCATTACTAGAAGTTCTATTTGATTTTTCTTTCGCCTGCCTATTTTTTAAAAGATTTTATTTATCTTTAGAGGGGAAGGGAAGGAGAGAAGGACAGAAATATCAATGCATGGTTGCCTCTCGTGAGTCCCCTGCTGGGAACTGGCCTGCAACCCAGGCATGTGCCCCGACTGGGAATCGAACCGTGGTCGTGTGGTTTGCAGGCCAGCGCTCAGTCCACTGAGCTACACCAGCCAGGGATGCCTATTATTTTTTTATAGTGTCATTTTTCTCTCTCTTTGTTTACTCTTTCCGATTACCATTTTAACCATACTTATTTTACAGTCCCCACCAGATGGTTTTGGGGTATCTGTCTTGCCGTTCGCGTCAGCGCGTGCTATCAGCGCATCTTCAGCGGGGCTTGGTCTGTGGGATCCCGGGGGGGCCTCAGTGGGGAACCTGTTCTTGAGAGGAAGTTTTGAGCTTGTTTCTGTTGAGTGCCCCACAGACAGGACTAAGCCTGGGACCAATATTTATGTTAAGCTCTCAGTTTTAGGTTTACAGGGTAGAGATGATTTGAATCTAAAATTTGTGTTACTGGCTAATGATAACAAACTCCCTTGAGGAATAAAAAAAAAAAATGCTACCAACGCAAATTTCCTTCTTGCCGTTCTGTGGCCAGAGGTCTCCCCCCCCCTTTTTTTTTTCCTAGCACATTATGTCCCTGAGGGTGCAGCGCCAGCCTCCGTGGGGTCTCTTTCAGCGCGCACTTTGGGCGGGTCCGAGGCCTCACCTTCTCTGGACGGCGGCTCCTGCCTGCGCCTCCACCTGGCGTCCGCTTCTCCCACTCGGGGCAGCCGCGGCCATCTGATCCTCATTTCCCTCTTCACTTCGGGCTCCTGGGAACTTCCTTTTGTTTGTGGGAGGGTTTTGTTCGTTTGTTGGGATTTCGTTGTTGTTTTAACCTAGATGCACACGGGCATCGGTACAGAGTACGGTTTCCCCAAGCAGAACCTGGGACCCAGGGGTCCCCATCTCCTTTCCCGTCCACCCGGCCACCCCCACTGACAGCGCCCTCTGCGCAGCTGTGGTCAGGGGCCCTTGAGAAAGCGCCCCACCCCCTCCGCGCAGACTCTGGTTTCCAAACTGCCACTCCTCGTGGGGTAGGTGTGAGGCGGCAGGGGATGGGGGGCGCGGTAGGTGGGGGGCTGAGATGGGGGACACCGCGGCGGAGGCGGCGGCCGGGGGGCGCCCCCTGTACGGGAGGAAGGGGTTTCTGCCTCGCTCCGAGTCCGCCTCGGGTTTCGCACTTCCCTTCCCCAGGACAATCCCGACCTTCACCGTGAAGTGCCTTTCGCAAACACACACACGCACATGTATTTTTGGAAGAAGGGAAAAATTCCAAGGGAACCTCTGCTAGGTTAAAAATGAAGTGAAGATTATATTAAGAATGAAAGCCGCGCGGGGCCGCTGGGGCGCAGACAGAGGGCCCTTTCATCGCGCCCGGCCGCGCGCCGCAGGCAGCTGCCAACACAAACGCGGGCGGAACAGAAGCTGCGGAGCCGCGGCGGCGCTGCCAGGCCGCGTCCCCGCCGGGCCTGGCGCCGCGCCCGTTTCCGCTCTGCTGACGCGCCCGAATCGCGGGCGGGCGGGCGGCCGGGACCCCGGAGCTGCGGGGAGAACGCCCGCGGGGCGCGTGACTTCCAAGCCGAGCTTCACCTGCGCGCCCAGAGCTCCCAGGTTGACCCCGGAGTTTGCGGTCTCAGCATCTCTGTCCCCAGCATTGCCTGCCGTCTCTCGCCGAGACTGTCCTCTACTCCTGGCATGCTCGTCCTCATCCCCGTCCCCAGAGCATCGTGGGTGCTCAGCGAGTTCAAGGCAGCCTCCCGCGGGAAGCTTGCCTGGGCCACCCCGCGCTGCGCTCCCACAGCCCACACCTGGGTCTTCCTAGAGGCCCCTGCTGGGCTGGAGACCCCAACATGGTCTGTGTCCTGCCTGCAGCCCCTCCCCTAGTGTGAATCTCTCACTACACCCAAAGGTGTTGTTGGGTGAAGAAAGGCGCCCCCCACCATGCCTGCCTCCTGCCCTGGACGCCCAGTGCTGGCTCCTTAAGGAATCTCCCCCTGGAGAATGGGCGGGCTAGTGCGTTGCCAAATGGGGCCTCCGACTTTCCTTGGTGTTGGGAGAGCCATTCAACCACACCTGTAAAATGGGCACACTCAAGTCAGCCCTACCTCTCAGGGCTCATGGGAAGCTGAAGAAAGAGGCTGTGGAGAGGTGAGGACAGCTTGGGATCTGCAACCCGCCGGCCCTTTCTCTGGGAGATGGCACCCCGTCACTGCCCAGATCTGCCCTCCTCTCCCTTTCCCGGGCGTTGCCTCCCACCATCTCACAGGAGGGTTCATCACTCTGTTCAGCCCCAAGGGTCCTTTCTCACAGTGGGAAAGGTTATGTCAGTCCACAGCCTGACTTCTGAGGGTCCTTTCTTGCCAGTTCTTCCTTACCGCTTTGCTCCCACCTCAACGCAGAGGAGGGTACTAACTCTGTTGGCCAATTAGAGGCTACATCCACTTTCCCAACTGGATCAGGAATGGACAGTGACCCACCCTTAGCCGATCAAAGCTTTCCCTGTGAATGCCGTCAGTGAGCTCTGGGTTTTGGTACTGGAAGGGCGAGGTTAAGGGGGATTCTGTGGGACCAAGAGGGAAGCAGAGATGAGAGAGGCAGTGGCTGAAGGGCGAGCAGGAAAGAGGAAAACCCAGAGAGCCAGAGACTGGAAGTCATCCTGGGCGCCCAGACCAAGCTGTGGTACAGACAGAGCCGCCTCTGGGTTGCTCGGGACAACAGCCCACCCACTCTCTTCTTGTGTGGGCCAGTCCAAGTTGAGTTTCTGAGCTTTGGAATAGAAAGAGTCCGACCTGATATCCTTGCCATACCCAAGAAGTAAAGCCCGAGCTTTGCACTTGGTGTTCACGACTTTCCACAGCATGCAGCCTGCTCCCCTTTTGGTCTTGGGCCACCTGAAGCTTATGCAGCACTTTATCACTTAAAAAGGACTTTTACAGCCATGAACCCAGGTGATCCCCTCCACAGCCCAGGCGTCAGATAAGCAAACCGAGCCTTCTGTGTTAAATGCTGTGTCTGAGGTCACAAAGACAGAAGGGATGTGGTGGAATGCAGCCAAGTCATCTCAGATCCCAGCTAGAGTCCTGACTGCACCCAGTCACACTCCCACTGCCCTGCTGCACCCTCCCTCCCACCTTGGCTGGGACTGACTGCTCCCGAACCTCCCACTCAGATGTCTCTGTGGCACGGTGTGATTCCAGTCTGCCCTCCTGCTCTCTGCTGACCTCAGTCCTTCACAGCTCAGTGTGTGCCACTTCTCTCTGCTCCTGCTCCCAGCCTGTGGTCTGCAGGGGTCACTTGGCATTTATACTTTGGATGCTGCAGGCTGGGTTGCTGCACTTCCACATCGCTCCCCCTGCACAGTCAGTGGCTGAAGGCAGGAGCCTGCCCTATGCCAGCGTGGAGATCTCTTTGGAATATTTAGGGGGGGAAGCAAAAGGATGTGACAACTCATGAGATTTGGGAAGTGAAGGCAAGAGAGGACAGTCGAGTGTGGTGACCCCTAGGTTTGCTTTTGGCAGGGTGTTGTCGCTAACCAACTTCAGGGACATGAGAAGAAGCCCAGGTTACTGAGGAGGGGGAGCCCAGGAAGTGGTGGCCTTCTGCCCCTGGGGGCACAGCACTGAAGATCCAGAGAGGGTGGAGCTAGAGGAGGAGGTTTGGGAAGCTCTGAGGTAACAATGGAGGTTGAGGCTTTGGGAGGCGGTGAGTTTACCAGCGATGAACTCATTCACATGGAAGAGAAGATGATCATGAACAAAAGCTCGACATTTAAGGGACTGAAGGAAGGTGAGGGAGAGGAGGAAGAGGAGGAGGACAAAAGGAGGAGTAGGGTCAGCGAAGGATACAGACAGAGCAAGGAGAATGGTTTGTGAAAGCAACACAAGGAGGATTTTAAAGAAGTATTTGTAAGTGGCATATGATGTCAGAGTGTGGGGGAAGATTTCTCTCCAGAAGGAAGGTGCTCAGTGGACAGTCAACTAAGGGGTCGCTGAGCACCCAGGTCAGAGCAGTGTCTGTAGAGTGGGGATGGTAATGGGCCCAGTGGCAATAAATGGAGAAAAAGCTGAGAAAGCCAGTGCAGAAAACTCAGCTAAAGCCTGCCAAATGTGAGCTTAACAAAAAGGAGCACGATACACCGAAAACTACACAACATCATTGAAAGAAGTTAAAGAAGATCTAAATGAAAAGACATTCATGTTCATGAACAAGAATCAATATGGTTCTCCTTTTTTTTGCAGAGATTGACAAGCTGATCCTAAAACTCATATGAAAAAAATGCAAGTGACCTAGAATAGTTAAAACAAAATGGAAAAAAAAAAAAGAACACGGCTGGAGCACTCACAATCACTGATTACAGAACTTACCACAAGTCCACAGTAATCCCGACTGCATGGTGGTGGCATAAAGCCCATCCATCCAAGGTCAACTGATTTTTGACAAGGCTGCCAAGATCATTCCATGGGTCTTGAATGGTTCATTCTACAACTGGTGCTGAGAAGCTAGATATCCACATGCAAAAAAAAGTAGTTGGACTCTTACCTCATGCCATATACAAAATTAACTTAAAATGGATCATCAACCTAAACATAAAAGCTAAAGCTGTACAACTCTTAAAAAAAATAGGGGCAAATTTTCATGACCTTGGATTTTGCAATGGTTTCTCACATATGACAGCAATAGTATATATAACAATAACAAAAAAGATACAGACTTTTGGCCTGCATCAAGACTTGTGTGCTTCATCTCTGGCTGGTGTGGCTCAGTGGATTGAGTGCTGGCCTGTGAACCAAAGGGTCACCGGTTCTATTCCCGGTCAGGGCACATGCCTGGGTTGTGGGCCAGGTCCCCAGTAGGGGACATGCAAGAGGCAACCATGCACTGATGTTTTGCTCCCTCTCTTTCTCCCTCCCTTCCTCTCTTTCTAAAAATAAATAAAATCTTTGAAAAAACTTTTGTGCTTCAAAGGATAACATCAAGAAAGTGAAAAGGCAATTTACAGAATGGGGGAAATTTTTCTGTGAATCACAAATCTGATATGGGACTAGTTCCAGAAGATATAAAGAACACTTATAACTCCACAGTAAAAAGGCAATGACCTGATTAAAAAAAAGGTCAAGGGATCCAACTAGGCATTTCTTTAAAGACCATATACAAATGGCCAATAAGCACATGGAAAGATGCTGGACTTCAACTGTCAATAGGGAAATGCAAATCAAAACCACACAGAGATGCCACTTCACAAGCACTAGGATGGTGATAATAAAAAAGTGCTGGTGAGGATGTGGAAAAATCAGAACACTCATACATGGCTTGTGGGAACGTAAACTGTCTGTAAAGCTGCTGTGGAAAACGGTAGGGCAGTTCCTCACAAACACACATGAAATTACCGTATGACCCAGCCATTCCATTCCTAGGCGTATGTATACTCCAAGGAATTGAAAACAGGTGTCCAAATGAAAGTAGGCATGAACGTTCATGGTCATGTTATCTATAGTAGCCAAAGAGTGGAAACAAACCAAATGTCCATCTACTGATAAATGGCTAAACAAAAGGTGGTCCCCATTCGATGGGATGGTATTCAGCCATAAAAAGGAATGAGGCACCGACATTTGCTATGGCGGGGATGGACATTAGGCTAAGTGAAAGCAGACACAAAAGGACCAGTATTGTATGATTCTACTTATATGAAATATCCGGAGTACACAAATCCACAGAGAGAGAAAGTAGATTAGTGGTTGTCAGAGCCTGAGGGGAGAGAAGACTGGGGAGTAACTGCTAATAAGTACAGCATTTCTTCTGGGGGTGATCAAAATATGAGGTCTGTCCAGAAGGTATCCAGCCATGTAACATGAGAGAGACACTTATTGAAGAAGATACAAGGTAGAAGAAACATCGTACATAAGACAATGATGCCTCAGTCCCCCTCAAAGTAGGGACCTCACACAGTTCTCCCAATCGCCATCAGCTGCCCCAGTGTATTTCCCTGAATCTCACTGATGGTCTGAAATCTCTTCTCTTTCAAAGGCTATTTTAGTTTTTGGAAAAGCCAGAAGTCACAGGGTGCGATTATGGATTGTAGTGGGGCTGAGCCACCTGAGTGATTCGATATTTCACCAAAATACTCTGCACAAGATGTGATACATCCACAGGCGTGTTGTCATGATGAAGCTGCCAATCACCAATTGTTTATAGCCAGGACCTTCTAAATCATTCGAATAGTTTCCAGAGAGTAATGTTCAAGCAAAATTTGATACAGATTCGTTGTTCTACTTGCTCAGTCATTTTGAATGCGATGGCCACACAGTACACATGCTCATTCAATGGTGCCTACCACCCCCACTGACTAGGACAGTGAAGTTGTCATTGTTCACGCATGTGCATTCCAGTCCACTCTCCATGTCTGTCAGGTTTCATCGATGTCGTGCAAACTATTCTCATTATACTAACCATGGCTGGACTTTTTCCAGGCAGAACTTGTATTCTCAAATTAGTTAGGGTGATGTTTGTGCAACTTTGTGAACATGCTAAAAACAAAACTCACTAATTATATTCCTTAAAAGAGTAAAATTCATGATGTGTGAATTGTATCTCAATTTTTTTTTAAAAAAGGAGAAAGAATATATGGAGATACCCTCTTGTAAAAATTGTTAACTCTCCTGGAAGGATAACTAGGAAATTTCCGACAGTGAGAAGGGATGGGGAATAGGGTGAGGGGCAAGGACTGGTTGAATGGATTACATTTTCAAGAAATAAATAGACTACAATACAAGGGGTCTGGCTCTGGTGAAGAGGAGGAAGGAGAGACTGGGCCAGTTTGGAGGCAGAAGGGAAGAAACCTGTCACAGAGGATGGCTGGTGAACCTGAGGGGCCAGGATCAGACGCACAGAAGGTGGTGAGGGGTGGGCATTTCTACCCCCAAAGACCCAGGGAGGAGGTGAGGTGGGCAGATACAGAAGAGGTAGTGGTGAGGGGCAAGGGGGCCTTACTTTGAGCCCATTGGCCTTTGTTTTCTCTGGCAGAGGAGGCCAGGTCACTGGGCCTGGAGAGAGGAGAGTGAGTGAGTGAGTGAGTGTGTGTGTGTGTGTGTGTGTGTTGGGGTTGCTTAGGAAGGAAGGGGGGTGAGGTTAGGAAGGGCCTCCTCGTGGAATCAAAAAAGGAACCCGTGACGCAGGAAAGGGCTGCTGAGTAATTCTGAGGTTGGAAATGCACCTTGGTGATTTTCACATCCATTCCGTGGAGCCTGAGTGAGGCTCTTTGTGTGCTGGGGGACACTGTGCCATTGATGGCTGGCTGCTATCGGCCGTGCCCACACAGGGGCCAGCCCACCTCGGTGTCTGCTTTACCTCCAAATGCCAAGTGTGGTGGGGGAAGCGGGCCTTCCAATGTGCACAGAAGGGAGGACCCCTGTGGGCGGGCCCCTTGCAGGGGTGCGTGACAAGTGGGGGTGGAGACGCACAGCCCTGGCCGAGAAGCACGATGTGAAGGTGCCCAGGGGAGCGGGACCATAAGAAGTGGTGCCCGAACCACAGCCATCTTCAGTCCTCCCAGTCAACTCCGAGTTTTCTGACAACTATTCACAGCTAAGTTCGAAACCCTCATTGCATTTCTAGCAAACTAGTTGCATCTGCTTTGGTGCCTAGGGCTGTCCTGACCCTGAGGATCAGATTTGGCTTTCACAACCAGCATGGAGAGAGTAGACTCATCGTTAAGGCAGAAGAGTGAGGCACACAGTACAGCTCTGTCCACATGCCCTCAGCCCTGCTCTGGGTCAGCAACCGTCCTCAGATCTGCAGCCTGCAGGCTGCCTGGGGTCCTGTGACTGGGGTGTGAGCCAGCACAAACCCTGGGCCCCACCTGCCTTAATGGTCGCTGTCCCCAGCCTGCCTCCACCAGCCCACCTCCAGCAGCACTTTCCCTGCCCTTTTCAGCAGTCACTGCATCCCACAGCTCATACTGAGCCCACAGTCACCATGGGGTTGTCTTTTTTCTTTTTCATCAGGGGTCCTTAAATCAGGTTTCCCTGACACAGCAACACATGTGCACCTCATCCTAAGCTGCCAGTTCGGCATTACCTTTCTGACTTGTCCATAGAATTTCATGAGATGTTTCTCATAAATGAGATGAGACGTTTCTCATAAGTGAGTGTGAACGTTTCTCATAAATGAGATGCTTTCACTCCTTCAACAAACTGGGGCTACTATCTATCTGACTGTGCTGGACAATAAAGAACCCAAATCAGGTGAAATATTGCCCACGCCCTGGGGGACCTCAGGGCCTTGGGGAGTCAGGCCAGGCCATCTGATTGCTGCGGTGTGATGGGAACCAGGGCCGGGCCTCTCAGAGGCGGCTGTGTCGAGGTGGACAAGGAAGCTGCCTGCAGGAAGTAGGGCTGAAGGGTTTTTCCCCTCTTTGCAGTTTATGCACGCATTTTAAACTACCTTGTATGTGTGGTTTTTTTAAAAAATATTTTATTTATTTATCCTTAGAGGGGAAGGGAAGGAGAGAGGGAGAGAAATATCAATGTATGGTTGCCTCTTGTGCGTCACCTGCTGGGAACTGGCCTGCAACCCAGGCATGTGCCCTGACTGGGAATCGAACTATGATCCTGTAGTTCACAGGCCCGCGCTCAATCCCCGAGCCACACCAGCCAGACATATGTGTGTTTTTTATATAAAGAAATTTAAAGTGGTTTTTAAAAACATGAGAAAAATATTTTAATACCAAGCAAAGAGGAAATCTTCTGTGATTTTGTTTGCTGGACTGGACTCTTGTGCTCAGCGGCCCCTTTCCCATGGTAGGGGCAGCCGGCAGCTAGCTGGGGGCACATGTGTATCTGGACTCCCAGTCCCGCCACTGCAGGCCTGGGAGCCTTGGGTGCCCCCACTCGAGATCCTGTCTGAAGCTGAGCCTTGGAGAAGGGGTGGAAATGCCGCCTGACGACAGACCCCGAGGAGGCACAGAGGCGTGGAGTGGTGTGAGCATTCAGGGACTGCGAGTGGCTCGGTGTGGCTGGAAAGCAGGGAGCCTGGCAGAGAGTGGCTGGAGGGGGGCCAGGCCTTCTGTGCTAAATTAGGGAGTTTGAACTTTATCTCAAAGGCTACTGGGAGCCATGGAAGCCAGGGCAGGACAGGGCCGGTTGCTGGAGGAGGGCTGATGGAGCCCAGACTGTGGGGGGAGTCTGGCTGGGAGGGTACGGCAGTGACCAAGGTGAGGAGTCCTTAGTGTCCGATCCAGGCGGGGAAGGGAGGTAAAGAGCTGAGGGAGAGTGCAGGGTACAAGGGATATTCAGGGGGCAAACTCCTCAGCCTTGGTGACTGATGGGGTGAGGCTGAGTGGGAGGTGGGAGGAGGGAGGACAGCTCAGAGGCCTGGGCAGGGGGACAGGAGCAGCTGCAGCCTGAGGGAGGTGGCTTTCACTTTCTCTCAGTGGAGGGTACTGAGGACACTGGTTGTGTGGGAGTCTCACGTGCTCCTTAGGAGTCCTTCCAGACCAAACCAAACCAAAGCAACACAAATGAGTTTGGCAAGCCTGTTCTTCAAGAACAGATGACTCCTGCATATCCTCGTCTACTTTTATCCACTTCACAATTTACTTCAAAATGCTCTTAGAAGCCAATGTAAAACTTTGCACCAGAAATTCGGGTTCAGCTTCAGCCAGCATGCAGTGGCCCCTATCACCTGGACCACCCCTCCTGGCACAAGCGCCCAGTCGGGTCACTGCTGGGATGCCCGGCATCTTGGCAGAAGTTTGGGGCCCTCTCTGGGCCACGTAGCCTCTTTCAAAATAGCATTTGTCTAGAGCCTGTCTCCTGGTGCTGTTCTTATTTCCTGGTATTTCTCAAAGGGCAGCCACAAAGTCACACTCACCCGCCAGCTCCTTCCCCTTTGTGGGTAAATTTTCTGGGTCTGGACATCCCTCCTTCCTAGGAGGGCATTTCTACCTTGATCTGAGGGATGAGGGCAAGCTCAGCTGGAGGGAGCTGGGAAAAGAGCAGGATAGGGAAAATGAAGATGTCTCTACTCACCTCCACTTTTAGTTTGATGGATTGCGAATTAAGAATATCACATTTATCCAAAGAAACCATTTCTTGGTTTATTACACTATTTACATCATATTCTATTACTATCAGCTGGCATTGCTCTATCTAGAATGTTTGCCTCCTAGGTCAAAAACATGAGTGAGTGTGCAAACATACACAGGTGTTTCGCTTACTCTGTGCTTTGCACTAAGTCCAACTGCTCACCATTATTACACCACTATCATGACTGAGTTGACCGAAGTAGCAGAGAGCTCAACAGAGAGAAGGAGCCAGGGAAAAAGCACAGCCTATCTCTGTAGCCAGCCTGGCTCCTGAGCCTGACAAAATAGGGGTCTCCAGAGCTCATTTCACCAGGCAGAAGAGACTTCAGGAGGCCCCAAGGCTGCCAGCAGGGTCTGGTTCCTCAGCCCAACACACACAACCTTCTGGAATCTGGTCCCCTCTGCCCACAGGCCTTCCACATGAAAAGACTTACCTTTTCTCAAACACACAGGCAGGGCCGTGCTCCAGGTCTCTGCTCCCTGCACTCTCTCTCCACCTGCAGGAGATCCTTCAGGCTCCTACAGTGTTATGACTCTGCTCAGTTACCTCCCTGCAAAGCCTCTCCAGCCCCTCCCAGGTCTGTGCTTGTGACTGACTACACTTGCTGCCTTCTCCTTCCCTTTGAGCGCCAGGGCCCGACTCTCGGAGCTGAGCCCCAACACCAGCACAGGTCAGTCTTCATGGAATGACTATGCTGAGCAAGTGGACAGAGAGCAAGCCCAAAAGCCCAGGTCACTTGCCCTGGCACAGGTGAGCCACAGTTTCTGTGGGGCCACCTGGCTTGCCCAGAATCATAAAGTGGGTTTTGTCGCCACCTATTGCTCAGATTGCTCAGCAAAAGCCAGCCAGGGTCTTCTGGCCTTTGTGGGGAGGGAAAAACTCAAATCGTCTTAAAGACAGCAGCTGGCCTTAGGTGGAGAGAGAGGGGAGAGGCCATTGATGACTTAGTGGAAAGGGCCATGTTCCAAGGTCCTAACTCAGCTCTAACTGCATGACCTGGGGCAATTCTTCCTCCCCTGTGCAATCCACCTTCTATCGAGTGAGGTGGTAAGTTCTCAGTGCTGCTGGTAGAGTCCAGGGAGGGGAGGGTTGGAGTAAGAAAACCGAGGCTCCCAGAGGAGAGGCTGAGCGTCAGGCTGTGTGGTGAGGATGACGAGCCCTTCGGAGAGCCAGAGGCCCCATCCGAACCAGCCCTGGCTCTGACGAGGTGGCTCCGCGTCAGTTTCTTCACCCCTATAAGCCAACCTCTTCCTTCTTTGGTAAGCGCAGGTGCTACCACTCGCCTCACAGAGTTGTTGGGGAGTGACCTGAAGCAATGCTGGGAGGGACCAGGCAGGCCCCACAGACAGCAGCTGACATTCCCCTGACACCACGCTGCCTGGGATGCCAGAGGGAGGTGGCTTCATGGTGCCTCATGACACACATTTTGCAAAAATGCACCCAAGACAAAGACATACACGAAACACAGGAACGTGGTTGCCCATGGGAAGGACCTGGGGGTACAAGGGAGCGAGTTAACAGGAGGGCCTTGTACACGTTGGTGGTGGGGATGCGCCACGGCTGGGAGCACATTAACGCTAGTCTCTGTGGCATGGCTCCCCTGTGGACCTTGGTGACTTCAACATCTAAGGCAGAACCTGGACGCTGAGTGCACAGATGTGCACAAAGGACTCTACACTCAACAGCAGCTGCTTCAGTGAGTGCAGCGGGGTCGGGGGTGGGTAATAAAGGAGGTTAGAAAGGAAGAATAAACACCTGAACCCACGTAGGGTGAAAAGTGGTTTACTGAAAGCAAACTGTGTGATGTGGCTCAATGAGGTCAGCGCCACCTGAGAGCCACCGTAGTTGCCACATGCCACCCAGCTGAGTGGGGAGTCTTTCCAGAAAATCTTTTTTGAAGACTCTTAGTAAAAAGCAGTTTTCCTTGTTCTTCAGGAGCCACATGTCTCCCTGGCAGAAGAGAAGATACCACTGTCCCACCCAGACACGTGTGTAGTGAGTTAGGGGCAGCCTAAGGTGTCCCTCATACTTCTGCCTGCCACACCCCTGCAGGCCCGGCCCCACCTGGCTTCTCCCATTCATCCTCACAGTTTACACAGCAGCCAGTTACTTTTCCAACTTTAAATTGCACCAATAACATACAGATACATCTTAAACATCGTATGGAAGCCCTCAGAGCAAAACACGGACGTCGCCTTTATCTCCCCCGCGGCACTCGCCAGAAGCAGCCGCGGTTGAGTTTGGAGCCCCTTCTTCCCGTCCTTTCTCTGTTCATACACATCGGTGCACTCAGCTTCCATGTGTCATTTATTCTCCAGGTTCCAGCTTAGACTTTAAAGCTACCACGTGTCCCCAGGATAGCGCCACTGTGCCTTCTCTCACCACGCCCCTTCGAAGAACTCAGCTGTCTCCGGTTGTGCCACACCATCAACAGCGGCGCAACACTTTTAGTTCCCAAGTGTAAGTGGTTTTGAAGGACAGAGTCCTACAAGTGCGATTGCTGGGTTGAAGAGTGTATGTTTTTAAACTTTTAATACTTTCAAACTGCCTTCCCAAAACTTTTACCCCAGAGGAATCCTTTAGAAACACCAATCTCACGACATTCCTCTGCTTAATTAAGTTCCACCAACAACTCTTCTCCGAGATGAGGCCTGGAAAGGAGGCCAACAGAGGCTGGGCAGTGATGGGTCAGCTCCCACGACTGCTGGAGGCAAGGCCGGGGAGATGAGTCAAGAGGCCAGAACTGGGACAGAGGAAGTCGGTGAAGGCTGAGAAGTGGAGACACCGGAATGCCACAAAAGACGCAGGAATGACTCTTACACTGCTGTGGCTGTACAGCCACATCAGAGGCTGAAGAAGGAAGACAGACGGCCATTGAGTGAACAGCCTTGCTGGCTGCTGGAAAAGGGAGTGGCAGAGCTGACTGGGTGGAGTGTGGGGTAAGGAGATGGTTCTGATCTGGGTCCTCCTGAGTCTAGAGGGACTTGAGGGACATCTGGCCCTAGGTGGACCCTAGCTGTGGCTATGAGGTCAGAAGGTGACCATCTGGGAACCATCAGTCAGGGTCTCACACCTCTAAAGAAAACCAATCTTCTAAGGCTTCATTCCAGCAACGTGAGGGGAAGGGAGCTCCCAGGAAGGGCAGGGTCTCCCGGGCAGGCCTCTTCCCATCCTGGTGCTTCGTCCCTGCAGCACTGCCCTCACCCTCCCTCCTCAGGCAGAGAGGCAGCGCCCAGCCTGCTCCAGAACAACTTGGTTTCCACCCTCCAAGAAGATCCTGTCAGACAGTGAGGCACAGAAAGGTGGGGGGCCAGGCCACATCCCTCCCCAGTCAGGGGACACCCCAGCCTTCCAGCAAAGCGCGAGGTCGAGTTGGGTCGCACTTGTCTACACCTCAGCCACTGATTGTCTAAATTACAGATGAAAAGCTCTGAAGTGTTTTTTGAAGGGTGAGAGACGTAGGAGGGGCAGCAACAAGAAGAGTAAAACTGGAGGGTGGCCCAAGGGGAGGAGGAAATCCAAGACTGTGGAAGCTTAGACATTCAGGGGAGATAGGGTCCCAGGACGGAGGAAGCTTCAAAGTAGAAAAACATCAAGTACAGTCAAGTCAGAGACACACCCACTGGATCAGATTGCCAAGGGGGTCGGGGTGAGAGCAGTGAGAGAGTGGAGAGCGCCAGTGTAGGCAGCACCCTAGAAGAAGGTTGGCTGGGAAGGAAGACAAGGGTCAGGGAGCATAAACAGGGAGGCCTCGGGGCCGATAAAGGGATCCGAGGGCAGGGCGGGTATTGTGGGAAAGAGTGGGCAGTTCACCTGCTGATGGGAGCGCACAATGGGGTTGGACGGTGGGGGTGGATGACAGGAGCAGAGGCAGAGCTGACGGGGGTGTGCAGGCCAGCCTGGGGCAAGGGCAGGCAGCAGAGGGGAGGCACGGAGGCCCCCCCACCAGGATGCAGGCCGAATCCCTGAGAGGTGTCATGGGAAGGCCTGGGGTGTACAAGTGCAGGAAGACTGACTGGCACCGAGGTTTCTAATTAACTGTCTTGAAACAGCTCCCCACAGAAGGGAGCTGGTTTCAAGGGAACCCAAATCCAAATGCGCAAGCATTTTATTATTAGGTAAATAGAAAAGAAATACTCTGGTTCTAGAAAGCCATGCAATAACCCCCCTTGCTGACCCGACTGGTCTAATGAATAGCTGTCCCTCACCCCACCTACTGACTTTACAAGTTTAGTTGAATTCACACAATTAAATGTATACTGGATCTTGCAAGGACAAGGAAGTATTTTATTTATTTACAACAAAAACATTTGTAACATAATTCTCCCTCTTCAAAAACAGAGAACCCTATAAAATGCACACAGCGATCTCTTGTTTGTATTTACCCAGGGCCATTAAGCAGTTGGAAGGAGGGTTGGGACTGGGAGAAAAGCCAAGGACTAATTCCACTAAAGAAAAAAAAAGAAGAAACTTCTTTAAAAGGAATAGCATTTTTCTACTTGTCAGTAGCAGTACTTCCCCCTACTATGTGTATGAAAATGTGAAACAGAAAACAGAAAACAGCACCTGTGAAAACACAGTTCAGCAGCGTCAGAGATGAGGCAATGCCAGGGCTGTGGAATTCCAGCCTCTCTTCCAAGCAGGCCACTGTGACACCGGACGCCCTGGGGAGCTCTTTCTGCCCCCAACTCCCACCAGTACCAGGGAGAACTCCAGCAGCCTCACTTCTCTTGCTTGCAGTTAGTTGAAGAATCTAGGAATCAAACACAGCAATCAGAAACACAACGGGACTCAGTCCTCCCAGAGAGGAGCAGCTGCAACCTGAAGGTGCTGCCGGAGGTCACAGGCAAGCATTACAGGGGGCCAAAGGCAGTCCGAGTTCTGCAGTGACAACACTGGAAGGGAACTGGGGACAGATGCCATCACTGTACAGCCCCTACTGGATGGATTCTGGGAAATCATCGCCAATTAATATGGTGGCTTTGAAACTTCAAATCAAGAAAGTTTCAACTGCAAGAACAGTTGCAGAAAAAACAAAGGCCCTAAAATTATGCACTTCAACTTCATTTTTCAGATGAGGCCCTGAAATAAGTGACTAATTTTTAAAAATATTTTATTTATTTTTAGAGGCAGAAAGAGAGAGAGAAACATCAATGTGTGGTTGCCTCTTGCATGCACTCCACTGGGGACCTGGCCTCTAACACAGGCATGTGCCCTGACTGGGAATCAAACCAGCGACCCTTTGCTTCACAGGCCAGCACTCAATACCAGCCAGGGCAGTGACTAATTTCTCAATGCAGGCAGAGCTTTATTTATTAGTCTTTCTCAACTGTTCCACAGGAAGGCATGACTTCCTTAACCATTTAAATATGAAAAATACCCCCAAAGAGCTGAACATGTAAGCAGCTGCTTCTCAGCGGGCTACTACCACAAACAGCTGTGACAAACCTTGGGGCAGCACAAGCCACTCAGGATGTAACCAGGTGAGAAGCCTGGACAAACCTTTCACAGGTGGCTCTATGCACAACCGGCATCTTACCACACAGACAACACGCCCATGCTGACGGCAGAGAGGCAGTGTGGTAGGGTTACAGGATGCAGCCAAGAAGGGGACCCAGAAAACGGGATTTGGAATGGGGTCCAGAACTCAAGGTGTCTAGGAAATATTAGAAACACACATAAGATGTCCTTCCCCCTTCCCCCACAGCTGTGAGTTGGGGGAAGGGACACATGGAGCAGGAAAATGCAGGGCTGTTTTGTATAGCCACAGCCTTGCAGCCAATCCACAGCATGGCCATTTAACATATCTATCGCCTTTGGCAGGTCACTTGGATATGTTAAATAGCTATGGCCATGCTTGGAGCCAGGGGGATGGAAGTCACTCCCCACCAAGATGTAAGGGGGGGGCAGGTCCCCTGAGTTACAGCACCTGGTGGGAGTTTGGAGAAGATTGGCTCCATGCCATGGGGCCACACCTGCTCAGACTCACTATGGCAGCCCAGTAAAGATGGAAGGATACAGGAGTGCTGGCAAGTATAGGCGATTGTGGGAGGAGTTAGAAATGGGGCTGCAGAGAAGGATTGGTTCGGGGATTTAAACCCCGACTCGACAGCCATTAGAGAGAGGACCACTGGGCTGTGGCAGAGAGAGAGCCATGTGCTTTTGGACAGAGTGGGGACCCCTGCAGCTGGGGGTAGAGAAAATCACCATGCAGCTTTGGCAAAGGACTGCCACTCAGCTTTGCCAGAGTGGCAACCCTACCCTCTCTGCAGCTCTGGTGGAGAGAAGATCCATGCGGTTTTGGTCAGAGTGCAGACCCCTGTGGCTTTGGTAAAAGAGGACCATGTGGTTTCAGAGTGCTCCTTTTGGCCACGTGGCCTGGGAAGCAGGAAAGACTTTGCCTGGAAAATGGGTACAAAGAACTCTTGCCAGTAGACCATGAAAGGTGCCACATGGCTTTGGAGTAATTTGAGATCCTGCCTGGATGGCGACACAGCTGACGGTGCCAGGAGCCTGGATCCAGGATGTTTGCTTCTTTTCCTGAGTTATGGTACCTCAAATTAGGACAGGGGGAGAAGGAAGCACTGTGGGCGTCTGTGGGTATCCAAAAGGACTTTGATATTTTGGTGAAGATGCTGGGTCACTACTTTAAGTCTGTATAGCGGTAAATAACATTTTCTTTCCTTTTCGCAAATCTCTGGCATTGAGAGACATCTTTCCTATAAGGCGGCGGACATAATGAACCTGGGGGAGTCCTTTCAGTATTAGTATACTGTCCTCGGCCCCCTCCGTTCAGTAACAGTTTTTGGCATTCCTGGGTGGGCCAAACAGTGACCCCCCCTTGGCCCTGTATGAGTACCTGTTCTGTAACAGTAGTTTCTCTAAAACCCAAAGTCTTCTAGGCCCCACTACATCCTGTTTGTGATTCTGGGTGAGTCCCACGTCCTGTTTCCTCATCTAGAAAATATGTGCACGTCCTTCACGGAGCTGTTACAAGGCCAGTGTGACCATTATCTGACGAGGGTACATGATGGAAGCTACGTAAGGACCTGTTGGTAGTTCTGCAGCTACTGCCTGCTTATCGCCCTTCCTGCCCAGTTCCTCTGCATCCAGTGCTAGCCAGAGTGCCAGGTAAAACACCGACACACAAAGGGTGCTGGCTGGCTGGGCCTTCCTGGTACTGGCGGACTGGTGTGGGCAGCGGCCTGGGCCATCCTGGGGGGTTGGGGTCTAAGTAGGAATACTTCCTGCATCCCCTTCTTGCAGGGTAGTTCCTGGGGTAAGGGGAGGAACTCGCCCCGTGACACTCCCCGCTGAGCAGCGGCAGCGGCAGGGGGCACGGGCACCGTGCAGGGCAGGGCCATGCTTCCTCCTTAAGTCGTCCATCGAGCTTCCCATTTAAATCTGGTGTGAAGAATGCTTTCTCCTGTGCCTCTGAATACAACGGCACTCTGCTGAGGAAGCCTTTGTTGTCTAGCCTTTATAACAAATTACAGGAAAATATGGCACTAGTGAAATTCACCTTACAAGTCTTAAAGTCACCACTCATATGGAACTCTTTTTAGTGGGACAAAGAGATGAATAAAGAACAAAATACATGTTATGAAGAAAAACAAGTTGGCTATGGGGACACGAATGACACAGATTTCTGTTTCAAGTAGCGTAGCTGGAAAGAAGCTCTCTGAGGAGGAGACCCTTCAGTAGACCGAGCTCTGTGAAAGATCGGAAGGGCTTACCAGGCTGCAGAAATACTGAGGCGAAGGCTAAGAGTCAGGAACACGACCAGAGTGTGTGAGAAACAGAGTGTGTGGAGACCAGTGTGGCTGAGGGACCAGGAAGAAAGGCGGGAAATGACCCTGGGGCACCGGCAAGGAGTCACCTCACACAGGGCCACAGGGGCATCGAGAAGGGGCTCAGGTTACACTCATAGAGTGCAGCGGAAGCCACTGGAGATTTGGAACAGAGAAATGAGTTTAAAAAATATATTTTATCTATTTATTTTTAGAGAGAGGGGAAGGGAGGGAAAAAGAGAGGAAGAAAAACATCAGTGTGTGGTTGCCTTTCACGCATCCCCTACTGAGGACCTGGCCTGCAACTCAGGTATGTGCCCTGTCTGGGAATTGAACCAGTGACCCTGTGGTTCACAGGCCAACACTTAATCTACTGAGCTACACCAGCCAGGGCAAGAAATGACTTTTTTTTAAAACTTTTTTCTTTTTTAAAGATTTTATTTATTTATCTTTAGAGAGGAAGGGGAGGGAGAGAAACATCAATGTATGGTTGCCTCTTGTGCGTCCCCTCTTGGGAACTGGCCTGCAACCCAGGTATGTGCCCTGACTGGGAATCAAACCACGATCCCTTAGTTCGCAGGCCTGCGCTCAATCCACTGAGCTACACCAGCCAGGGGAATGACTTTTTAAAACAAGACTTTTTCTGGCTGCTTTGTGAAAAAGAGACTGCAGAGGCATAAGAACAGTGGCAGTGAAAGCAGCCCCTTTAACCTGGGCCAGTTCATAGACTGCTCTGCCCAAAACACTAGGTCGTGATGCTGTGCCAGCTTCCCAGTCCAGGCCTTTGGAAGCTGGCACCTCACTTCCATTTGTCTGCAAACCCAAGCTGCCACTTAAGTTCAACTATTCTAAGACCTCCACACTAGAGAGGCCATGTGTGGGCTTCAGTAGACAGTCCATTCAGGTGCCTGACTAGAATGAGGGCCACCCAGTCACTGAAGTGGGAAGCGTTTCCTGTGTTCTTCTGGGCATCCAGAAGAGAAGGGGATGCAGGCACGACCACATAGAATGTGTGAGGGTAGAAACATCGGAGACACCTTCCTGGCCAACCCCAAGCAAACCCATGGAGAAACGATGTGCTGGCAATCATTTTACAATGACCTCTGATGCGGTCATACTGAGAAATGTCCAGCCTTGGGGCCAAATCCAATCTGAATTCCCCCTGCTCCCTTGCGACCGCAGTCCAACATGAGTTTCAACAGGACTCGCAGTGTTCAGGCCCAGAACCTACTGTGAACTGAGAGAGAGCTCCAGCCACAGAGTAAGGGCAGAAGAACGTGTGGAACAATCATGCTACTACTGATGGGATTCAATTATTCCACTATTCATGCCAACTTTTTGTTACACATGCAACTCTCATTCTATCATTGAAGTGAAGAATGAATTGATTTACCCTATATAGATTTTAACCTTTGTTCAGGGTATTATATGTGTTAAGTCAGTAAATGAAAGACTTGGGCAAAAATGTTTAGATATTTGAATAAAAGTTAGACCCCTATTTCAAATTAAGGATGTAAATAAACTGCTGAGAGCTGAAACATCTAAACATACAAAAAACCAAACTATAAAAGCACTAGAAGGACACACGACGCTGTGGTCAGTTAGGGAGGAGAAATGTAAATCACTGGGCGGCCCTTCGCCCCAGCAGGATGGCTGTGTGCTGGTCCCCTTGGCTCCTGTTCACCAAGCTCTTGGGTTCCCCTCCTTCGCTCTCTTCCCAAGTCCAAAAGTCCCCTCCAACTCTTCCCCCTGAAGCATCAAGCAGCCTGAGGGAAAAAAATCACTGCTAACCTATGATGAAGAACAAATTCGGTTCCCTTTTGCCTCAAATTCTCCTACTCGGATTAAAGGTCTTTCATTACAAAATGTGCCATCAACACATTTCCTTAGGGAAGGAACTGTGCTTTTGTGTAAGAGGAGCTCTGCTGCTCTCCCGAAGCACCCAACTGAAGATGCACACTCTCTCTTCCTGCCTCATCAAAGAGCCGATATTGTCAACCAGAGTGCTGGGTCAAGGGTTAAAAATAAAAGCTTATCTTTCTGACAGGCACCTGATAACAATCATTCCCCATGAAAGGCTTTAGTAAAAAAATTTCCTTAACATGATAAAAACGAATTTTCTCCATCAAAAGTCAGCATCACACTTAACAGTGTGACAGTGGCAGTTCCGGCACCACCATCAAAGGTGCAGGTGCTCAGTCATCACCACTATTTGACACTGTTCTGGAAGCGCAAGCCCACGTGATCGCACGGGCTCTGAGTAAATTGCAAGAGATTAAATGGAGGAGGAGGAGGTAACTTGTACATGATACGCAACGTATCTCACTAATGTAACCTCACTGACATAACTTGTCAAAAACTAAAACATTCAGAAAGGTGTTTTGTTGTAGAGAAACAATCAGCAATTTACAGAAAGAACACCTGACTCTGGAAGGGTGTGAAAGATGACCCATCAGGAACGTGGTAATTCTAGTAATGAGATTCCATTTCAGATACACCAAACGGGCAAGGCTGAAACGTCTGACAGCACAATGATGGCAAAGCAGAGAACACGAGTGCCAGTCTCTGGCACGAGCATAGGAGACATAAATCCATACAGCCGGTTCAGAGATCAATTCAGCGACACCTACTTCAGTTATACACACATCACCACCCAGTGAATGTGACATTTAAGTAGCTATCACAGAACATTCAGGTGTGGCGATAACTATATTACTTCCTATCTATATGTCATTGTTAAGAATGCGTATTATGATGCCCTCCTAGGATGGACTGCTACTCAAGCATTTTTTAAAAATGAGGTAGTTCTTTGTGTACTGACTTAAAAAACACCCCAGGTGCGTTAAAACATAGTACAAAATATGTGATATCATTTATGGGTAAGATGACACATACACTCACATTCTCAAATATTCACCAAAAATCCTTTTAGGAAGGACACACATGAAACGTCAACAGTGGCTATTACCTTGGGAAGCAGTCTTGGGGACTGGGAACATTCACTTTTACCTTGCTTGTTTGAAGTACAACTGTGTAGTATTTTACTTTTTAAAAAATCTTGCATAGCAATTTCATAGATTAAATTGAAAGACTGAAGCAAAGCTGCAGGGAGAGGAAGCAGAGCAGCAGAGCGCTGATGACCGTCAAAGATGGGCAATGGGTCCAAGGGCAGACTGTCGTGCTGTTCTGCCACGGCACTGGTTTAGAAAGGCCTGCATTAAAAAGTTTAGTAATATCCAAGTGAGAAAAGAAAAACTGTTTCAATCTAGTCTGTGTCCCATAAAAATGACTTTAGAAATAAACCCTGTAATCGACATTCACTCAGCTGGAACATGTTCCCAGGAAGGCAGACGGGCAGAGATAACCTCCAAGATCAGACACTGGAATTTTATGAGGTTCAGTTAGTTGAACTTTCAAACTGAAACTAATAAAAAATAATACATTAGCATAGGTGAAAATGTATCAAAATAGAAAAGGTTTACACTTCATTTTGAAAACCCGACAATCTTAGCACACTGAAGTGCAAAGACGGGTAAGAAAGCTGTCCTGCATCCACGGCTCATGGAAAGATAAGCCGGAAGACCTACAAAGACAAAAGCAGTCAGCCTTAGGCCGGGAACACAGACAAAGGTCCAACAGGGCAGATACCAGCTGAATACATTAATACTAAACAAGCTGCTTCCAATGAGAGCAAACCCCAGCCTGGGGAAAAGGCACAGTCAATGTGAAATTGAAACTCAAGCAATGATATGATCAATGTCCACGATAATGAGAAGTAATCAAAGAAGAGTGTGAAAATGTAACAGAGAAGACAGAGCAGTGATGTAATCCTGGAACCAAGAGCCAGAGGCAGCAGAGCTCAGGATGTTTATGTTGGAAATCCGAGGACAAAGAACTGAGAATCAGGGCAGGGTAAGCAGAGTTCCCACGGCGTCATGTACCAGCCCTGCCCGGCCTCGCAGCTCCATCCTACAGCCCTTTCCTCCAGTCCTACCACAGTGAACCTGAGCGAACTCTCAGATCTGTTCCAGGAGCAGTGGGTTTTAAACTTTTATGGTCATACAGCCCTTTGGAATAACTGATAAAACTTAGAAATCCCGCTTTCAAATCCCAGAAAATGCACAAACATTGTATGTAAAGGCAGAGATTCGCAGACCCTTCCCAAAGCGTTTAACTGGTTCCCTTTCTCAAAATGCACTATTCAAATAGAAGAACCTAGTCTGAGTATCTCGCATAATTCCAACTGAGGGAGAAGAATTCTAGAAGGAGCCCTAGACCATTTGCGCTCTATGGTGTGACGTTCTGGCTGTCCCACTAGTCAGCTGTGTCCTCTGGCTGATCTGGTCCTTCATCCTGTTCCTCCCACTCCTGCCAGGCTGCTGCGCAAAGCTGACTCTCACTTGTGAAGTCTCTCCCTTCACCTGCCTCTCTCCAGCTAGACCCTGGTTCTCAGGTGGCCTGCTCCGCCCTGACTCAGCCGCCCTGTGCCACGTCCCTCTACCTCCTCTTGCTGTTGACATGTGTCACACGGTGGTGTTCCCTATGTGCCGGGGACATACATCAACCTGAATGGTCCCCTGAAACTACCTCTTTCTAGGCTGAAAGTGAACAAGAGAGCACTCCAGGCCACCACCCCGACTAGGGGGTAGGCAGGACTCACAGCACAGCCTTTCTGCACTTACGCTGATGACAACTGTCAGCTTACATCAGTTGCCACAGTGCCACAACCAAGGCAGCAGGAAATGTATGTAGTCAAACAGGGGTTAAAAGTGCCCCCCACCTGCCACCCTATTTCAAAACAAAGTTTACATTATTTAATGTTTCTAGCTACATCCAACCGTGCCTTTTCTTCTGATAAAAATACCTTGATAAAGTAGCCTGCATTATTTTTGTCCACACATTAGCTATGTCTGTATCACCTGAGAGTTTATTAGAAACATAAATTCTTAGGCCCCTGCTGAATCGGAATCCCTGGGGCGAGGCCGTGGAAGCTGTGCTCTGTCAAGCCCTCCTGGAGGTTCTGATGGGGCTGAGACTCCAGCAGCACTGCCTTACGTGCCCTGTTTCCCACTTCCTGCTCCCTGCTCACCCAGGGCAGTCAAGTCTCTGTCCCCACTGCTCTACTGTTGTCACAGGTCACCATGAGATGCACATTGGCAAGTCCAGTGAATACTATTCAGACCTCATCTTTCAAATCCTTGGTACCGCTGGATTCGAACTGCTGGTTATCTTTGAAATTGGACCCTGTAGAGGTTCTTTACCTCTTCTGGTGTTGGAGACCCCACTTGGGAAGTTGGTGGCAGCCATGGAATCTGTACATATACACAGCTCTTCAGGGTCCAGGATACCTGACACCCACCACAGATTCCCAATTAAACCCCCTATTCTACTTTTCTGGTTTTTGTGGCGGCTCATCCTCCTGGTTCCTGACCCCTTCTTCCAGTTCCATGTTGGCGTTCCCATGGTCCCCCCTCAGCCTACTGTCTTCCCCTTTCGGCGCCTCCTCCTGGGTGACTTTATTCCCATCCCTGGATGTTACTGCCCTCCATGTACTCATGGCTGCTACATGATCTCCAAATGGGCCTGTTCTCTGACCCTCGGACTCATATCTAACTGTCCGCTAGTCACTTCCACTTAGATGTCCTGTAGGCACCTGAAATTCTCAAGCCCCAAACTTAAAATACCTGTCCCAAACCTCTGCCAGTTGGAAATACCTCCATGGACGCAGCTATCAAATTTGGAAATCTGGGGATTATTCTTGCTTCTCTTCCCCATCCCAACCCCAAATCGCATGGCTCTGCCATCTAAAGCAGTCCCTAAGTTTGCCCTCCTTTCCCCTTGCCCCACACCTGTGTTCAGCTCTCATCTACTGGATGTGATAGTCTCCTGGTTCCATCCTATCCCCTTATATCCAGTTATTTTTCCAGTCACCAGAAGGCATTATTATGAGAGAGGAAATATTCCACAGAAGGTTGTTATGATTACCTTATCTGAAACAGAAAGGATAAGTGGAGAACATCTAAAATGTATAGTTCTGAGTTCTCTTTAATTAAAGAGATGTTAGTGCCTGGAAATGTTGATATATAAGAACATATGACAGAATGATGGACCCGCCAAGGATGGTCATGTTGTAATTCCTGGAACCTGTGACTATGTTAGCACACATGGAGAGACTTTGTGATTAAATTCAGGATCTTAAGATGGGAGGTTATCCTGCATTATTTAGGTGGGCCCAATGCACTCAGAAGGGTCTTTACAAGAGGAAGGCAGGAGAGTCAGAAAAAGAAGGAAAAATGATGTCAGAGGAGCACAGGGAAGGGAGGAATTGAGAAAATTGGGGAATTTGAAGATGCTACCTGCTGGCCTTAAAAATGGAGGAAGGAAGGGGCCACTAGCCACGGAATGCAAGCAACCTCTCTGGGCTCCGAGCCCAGAGGAAGTGACTAGCGGACAGTTAGATATGAGTCTGAGGGTCAGAGAACAGGCCCGTTTGGAGATCATTTATTACTGCAGCAATAGGACTTGTACGAAGGGGTTTGCTTAAATTCACACCTATTGATTCAGCTCACCTATATATCAGGACATCAAAAAGAATGAAAAAACAAGGCCTTCATCCATCCCTCACAGCATTTTCTGTTCAAACTGGGACAATGACCATTGTACACGCCGTCACAGTAACAGAGAAGACCAGTGATCCTTGTGAACACACACCTGTTTTCTGTGCCAGGGACAATTTTTGCTCATACCTATTTGCTCCCTTTGCCTAAGAGATCTGAAAAACTTTCTCTGGGTTCTTGAAACTCTTAGACTCATCACACTTCATTTCAGCTTCATCCTAGGTCGGTGAACTCTGTGGCAGAACCACACAAAGCAGAGTCGGGAAGACCAGGCTAAGACTCCTTATCTTTTCCCTCATGTGTCTCAAGGCACTAAGGCACTTACTTGCTGTTAACTACTCATTGCTTAGGCTCCCTTTCTTCACCATTGATCTGTTCCCTATTTACCTAAGTCACTGTCTGGGATTACATATGCTTGGAGGCAGGGTTTATGTGCCTAATTATGAACCCAACAAATTAAAAACAGAATAAGAGAACATCTCATGGAACCTAAGAAAGTGTACAACAACCTGAAAGAGCTGGTCACTTAATCCTACGGATGATGAAATGGAAGCCCAAAGGGGTTAAATGACTTGGTTCAAGTCACGGCTAGAGAGCTAAGACTGGGAAGACAAATTTCCCATATTTCAACCCTGTAATAAAACGGTAAAAAGCACTGCAATAATCACTGATTTTGAAATTTAGAGAAAGGAACCTAGTTATCCCCTGAAATTTAATTATGTAGCCCTCACTGATAACTCACCCACAAAGAACACAAAATCCACCAACGTAAACCTCACTAGGAAGCAGTTTGGAACTCATTGTGGCTACCAAGGAAGAATGCAGGGGTGGGGGTGGGGGTGGGGGTGGGGGTGGGGGGGTGGAATGAGCCAAAGAAACTCCGCCAGGGGAAATGGTTTCCTAGGAAGGGGTATAATGAAAAAGTGCCGACTTAAAGTACAGTTATTTATAGTCACACAACAAAGGGATGACTTCAATGACACCTCCTGAGCTGGGAGAAAAGGCATTTCGCAGATATCCAGATCAAGAGACTGTGTCCAAAAGTTTGTCTGGAAAACGACATGGCCCTCATCTGACAACAAGAGAATGTCTGCCTGGCCTACTTACCCTTGAGAAAATACGACACCATTCTGAGGATTAAAAAAAAAAAAAAGTGAAGATGCAAGGAAAGAAAACCAGACTAAAAAAATTAGAAAATACAATTAAGTTATTATTTGTGCAGGACTCAGATGAGTCTAACCGGAGATGTAAAATATCTTTATAGACTCAATAGCCAATCTAAGAGCTTCTTCTTTATTTCTTTGGGAAGAATAGGATCAAACAGATTCTATGTCTAGATCCAGTCACACACAATGAGAGATGATGATCTGCTTCCCTAGAGTTTCCTGGCAACTGACCAGTTAGGCGCAGACACAGGAGGGCTGTTTGGAACACAGGAACTCCTGACCCCAGAGGACACCTCCAGCCTCGCGTTGGCACCAGCCTCTGTGGGGCCTGCTGCTCCAGTGTTCGCCTCGGGCCAACTCTTTGAACCAGGGCTCAACCCCTGAATCTCAACTACAGGAGTGCGCTCTCTACAGCCTGGCCTTTATTTCCCTCTAAGCCTCCTGGGAGCTGCTTTGACTTCCCAGAAAACATTTTTTAAGTCTGTTAAGATACTCTTCCCCGAGGCTGGCCAAGCAATATGGCTCAATCCTCTTAATTTTATAGCCCAAAGGCTTCAGCTTCTCTTATGCTGGAAAGCAGAGAAGAGGGAGTAATTACAAAATTCCAAAACATCTGAGAGAGAGGTAAAAACCCACAGCCACCCAAGGGGTGACACTCTGAAGAAAGTAGCTGAACATATTTAAAGCTCCAGATATCATCTGGAGTTCAAATTTCAAACCAAATGAAAATGGTCAGTTGTGTTTTTTTTAATTTTTATTATTTTTTTAATTTTTTTTTATTGATATGCCATTACAGTTGTTCTATTCCCCCCTTCATTCTCCTCCACCCTGCACACCCCCCACCCCTACCATCCTCCCCCTTTAGTTTATAACCATGTGTCTCAAGTTCTTTGGATTCTATATTTCCCATACTATTCTTACCCTCCCCCTATTTTCTACCTACCATCTATGCTACTTATTTTCTGTACCTTCTCCCCCCTTCTCCTCCTCCCACTCCCCTGTTGCTAACCCTGCATGTGATCTTCATTTCTATGGTTCTGCTCCTGATCTAGCTGTCCTTTTAGTTTGCTTTTGTTTTAGATGTGGTTATTAATAACTGTGTGTTTGCTGTCCTTTCACTGTTCATCTTTTTTATCTTCTTTTTCTTAGGTAAGTCCCTTTAACATTTCATATAATAAGGGTTTTGTGATGATGAACTCCTTGAATTTGATCTTATCTGAGAAGCACTTCATCTGCCCTTTTATTCTAAATGAAACTTTTGCTGGATAGAGCAATCTTGGTTGTAGGTCTTTGGATTTCATGACTTGGAATATCTCTTTCCAGCCCCTTCTTGCCTGTAAGGTCTCTTTTGAGAAATCAGCTGACAGTCTGATGGGAACTCCTTTGTAAGTGACTGTCCCCTTAGCTCTTGCTGCTTCTACGATTCTTTCATTTTAATCTTGGCTAATGTAATTATGATGTACCTTGGTGTGTTTCTTCTTGGGTCCAACTTCTTTGGGACTCTCTGAGCTTCCTGGATTTCCCGGAAGTCTATTTCCTTTGCCAGATTGGGGAAATTCTCCTTTATTATTTGTTCAAATTAAGTTTTCCATTGGTGGCTGTTCCTTTTCCCTTTCTGGTACCCCTATAATTCAGATGTTGGAGCATTTAAAGATGTCCTGGAGGTTCCTAAGTCTCTCCTCATTTTTCTGAATTCTTGTTTTTTCATTCTTTTCTGGTTGGTCATTTTTATCCTTTTTCTGGTCCACTCCTTTGATTTGAGTCCCAGTTTCCTTTACATTACTATTGGTTTCCTGTGCATTGCCATTCATTTCAATTAGTTTAGCCTTCATATGTTCCTCTAATTTGTGACTAAAATCAACCAGTTCTGTGAGCATCCTGATCACCAGTGTTTTGAACTGTGCATCTGAAAGTTTTGCTATTTTTTCATCCCTTAGATTTATAGGCTCTGGGGTTTTGAGATCTTCTTGAGCCATTTTTGGTCTGTTCGCGCCCATTAAGTATGAGGAGCGGAGCCTTAGGGACGGGGCAGGGCCTCCAGGGTGGGGTTGCTGGGTTGTGACGCTGTATGTGGTGGCGGGGTCAGAGTGGGGAAATGGCATCCCCCTCTTCTGCTTCCCGCCGCTGGGTGAGGAGTGAAGCCTGAGGTGTTCACCAGGGCAGGGTCGCTCAGGTCACTGGGTTGTGATGCTGTATGCGGGGGCGGGGTCAGAGCCAGGAAATGGCGGCCGTCTCTGCTGCCTCCCGTCACTGGGACCCGCTGGGTCCCGTATCACTGCCTACTCCCTGGCTGGTCTATCTGTGCAGGAATGCACCAACACAGTCAACCCGCTGCCCTTCACCCTCACCAGATCCGCCGGTCGCTCACTGGGTCGTGCTCACTAGGTCGCTCGCTGGGTCGGCCCTTTGCAACCCGACACCTGGGATCCGTGCACCTGAGTCCGTCTGACCGAGTTTTCCTGTGCAACCCTGCTCTACCAGCTGCTGGTTTCGCCCCTCTTACTGGTCAGGCTGAAGAATTCGTTGTTATCGGACTTCTGAAAAGTTCAATTTTCTGTGTTCTGGCTGTGTTTTCTGTTGCTAATATTTTGTTGTCTCTAAACTTGGTTGTGTGAGAAAGCACGGCGTCTCCATTTATGCCTCCACCTTGGCAGAAGTCCGAAAATGGTCAGTTGTTTACACAATGGCATAAACACCTCCACAGTAAAAGGGTCTAATTCTCTGAGCTTTTTATTCTGTCCTCTGATCTGTAAAGTGGAAATAATTATTTCTCCTTCAAAGGAATATTGGGGAGATTAAGCAGGTTTATGGACATCATGAAGCATGCACTACAGATAGGGAATGCTGCTCAGACTCCACAACTGCTAGGAACCATGTACTCTGAGCACTCCTGTGCGCTCATGCGAGACCACCTGTTTACTCCCATAGATAGATCAAATGTAATCATCATGTGAATTCCAGAGACCATAAACAAAACAGAGACATGTGCAGCTATATAAATACTAAAAACTAAACACCTGAAAGAAAAATTTTAAACTTACGTAACAGACATTTGGTTTACCTTCACATAGAAAAGGATTTGTACAAATCAACAAGAGATCCAGTACAAGAGTAAGCAAAGGATATCAATAGGCAATGTGCATAAAGAATATACATGGCCAACAAATATTCAGAGAGATGCTCAACTTCACTAGAAATTGGGGAAATACAGGTTGAAATGATATAGCACTTGTATCCACTATTTTGGGGAAGAGTAATCCACCTGAGGAAAATCTGGAAAGCTGGTGTAAGAGCTGGTACTCAGTGCAAAGTCCGTTCTTTCTGGTATTTAAGGATCCCAAAGTATTTTAGATGGTTGCCTCCTGCTCAGCCCTTTCAATCTTAAATGTGAATAGGCAACCAAGAAGCACCAACCATTTGTGGAAGTCTGCGACATGGAAAAGAGAAAGGTCAAAGCAAATAACCCCCCCCCCCCCGCAAAATACACCACATTTCAGGGAATGAATGAAAATGTGCAAGAATGGTCCTTTCTTTTAGAGATACATAGGGAAATACTTGTATATGAAATGATATACTTACTGGGATTTGCATCAAATTAATCCAGCAGTGCTGGGGCTGGGGGAGCAAATGGGTGGGGCCACAGATGAAAACACTGGCTTATGTCGATAATTATTAAGGCTAAATATTAAGTACATGAGGGAATCATTATACTATCCTCTATTTGTATAAGTTTGAGTTTTTTTATTACACACAGAAGAGGAAGAGAGTGGCATATTACGAAAAAGGGAAATCTAAAAAGAGCTCATGGATTTAACTATTTGCTTGCTGCAATGAAAAAAAGCCAATGGAAGAGTTAAAAAATAAAGTTCATTTCCAGGGGTCTGGGTGTGGGGAGAGAAAATTTTCAAGAGACATAAAGAATGTACAAGATCCCGGCAGGAGGCCCAGCATCCAACCAACAGGATATCCCGGAACAAAAGGAAACAGAAAAGAGAAGGGAAAAGTGTCATTTAAGAAATATTACAGAAGAATTTCTTTGCTCTTAAGAACTTGAGCCTCTAGAATTGAGGTGCCTATCTAAAGGACTTGAGTATCTGGGGGTACCTTGACATGTTACTATGAAATTTAAGATGAATCAAGAATCAAGATATAGCCCTGGCTGTTGTGGCTCAGTGGACTGAGTGCCAGCCTGCAAACTGAAAGGTCACCAGTTTGATTCCCAGTCAGGGCATGTGCATGGGTTGTGGGCCAGGTCCCCAGTAGGGGGCGTGTGAGAGGCAACCAGTCAATGTTTCTCTCACACATCGGTTTCTCTCCCTTTCTCTCTCGTCTCTCTCTCTCTAAAATGTGAACAAAATAAATAAATATATATTAAAAGATTCAAGACAGAAAGAAAAAGAAACAGGTTTCTCATAAGTGACCACCCAAGAAACAGTTTGTCCTCACACTTTTAACTAGCATCTGGGGTTGATGACTGTAAGTTCTACAAGGGGACAGAAGTACTGATGGGAGAGAGTTGTTCTGGTGGGGAGTGAGGTGTGAGCAGGGAGGTGAAACATCGTAGCAGGAGACAGACTTCAGGGGGAAGCTGTGAGATGGGAGGTCTAAAGGGGAGGCCAGTTGTGAGTGGGGTGAAGATCTTCTAAGGGATGGGGGACAGATCCTAACGGGCGCAACTTTTAAGGGGGGGGGCATAGGTTCTAAGCAGGAAGAATGTTCTTTACATTCATATGGCTACATCTATATAGAAAACTAAATTTTCTTTTTAAAAGGATTTTATTTATTATTAGAGAGAGGGAAAGGGAGAAGGAAAGGGAGAAAGAAAGGGAGAGAAAATCAATGTGAGAGATTTATCAATTGAATGACTCTTGCACATCTCCAACTAGGGACCTGGATGGCAACCCAGGCATGTGCCCTGACCAGGAATTGAACCAGCAACCTTTGGTTCACAGACCAATGCTCAATCCACTGAGCTACACTAGCCAGGACTCTGTCTACATATTCTTAATCAAATGTGAATTGAACATATAAGGAGTCAGAAATTCTCTCATACATCCAATTTTTGGGTATTACTCAAAAATATCAGAACAAGGAAGTAAACTAACAAAAGGGATCCAGAAAATAGTGGGTTCAACCCAGGAGATAAAAGAAGTCCCGTAACAGCGGAGCGGGGCCCTGTCGGCCCCCTAACAAAGTGTTTGATTTGGTTTCTGTGCAGCCCCTTCCGTAGGCCGCACCCCAGCGGCCCCCTCAGCAACCTCTGGTAGCTCCTAGTTACTTCAAAGAGGACACAGACCCCCCATGCCCTTCACCTGAGCTGTGGAGCCAAGACACCCTCATTGGCGAGATGTGAAAGCTCTTGCCCTTTCCCACAATAAGGGGGCACCTATTGGGGTCAAGGGAGTTTTGCTTTGACTGCAAATGCAGATAATGGGTGTGGCTCAGGCCCCTTCCCGCTGGGCTCCTTTAAAGCCACCATGCCTGTCACCTCCACACAGGAGGAGTGACACTGTGCAAAGAAGTACGGATGTGCTTGGCCCGAGAGTTGAGTCTGTTCTTTCCCCGTCCACTGTGGTCTGAGCATTGCAAATGACGCCAAGGTGAAGATGCCTGGGGCACTTCCAGCCAAACTGAGGAAGTGTGGTAGCGGTTCTCCTCCCAGCACAGTGAGGGCGGCTGTGGCACACGGGCCTCAAGGAGGGTAAAGAAAGGGCAGCAGCTTCCCCTGGGCAATGCGCTGGATGGAAGGTAGGGAGGGGTGAAGTGACGGTGACGGTGAAGGACTGGTGAGGAGGGGTGAGCAGGGCATGTTGATCTCTCTGATGCAAAGTGAGTCGTGCAACACTCAGCCCTCTACCACTCCCAGGGAAGCAAAGCAAAGATTCGATGTAAGCATGGTACTAGTTGGTTTACCAGTGTTCCTTCCAAGGAGACATGTATTTTTAATAAATGATAGCTGTAATGAAAAAGAAAAAAGCAGCAGCCCCAGAATGGCAGCTGTACATCGGGCCTGGAGGACAATCTGTGTAGATTGTTACACAAATATGAAGATTTCCAAGAGGGAGATCCCCAAGAAGAAAGATTTGGACTATTTAGTACTACAAAGTTTTTAAAGGGATCAAGGCAAAAAAAATGCAATTAGAAATCGAAGGAAAAAAGTAAAAGCACAATATAATAAAAAAAAGCACAACGTTGGCTTTCAGACAGTAATATTCTCCGTATACTGTACAATGTGGAATGCCGAAAACACTGTCTTTAGCTCATGAAATCAGAAACACCAGTATGAGTGTAATTTTTCATTATAATAATCTAATAGAGGGACGGTCTGCAAGTATAACAGAACTATGAAGTGAGGGAAGAGATGGGACTGTGTCGGATTAGAGCAGGGAGTCAACAGATACACGTCCAAAACTGATAACAATCAGGAAATGGCAACACAGAGTGTCTGACTATGTGGAATGAGAGATCTAGCTACATGGAAGAAGCCCCAGGAGATACAAGACTTAACACTGATTTCTTCTGACAAACCCTTTTGTATTGATTGCTTCTTCAACTTGGCAGCCCGGGCCAGGCTGCCAGGGTTGGGATCCCTGACTCTCTCGCTTACTCACTTTGTAATATTGGCAAGTTACTTAGCTTCTTCATGTGTAATTAATCATCTAGAAAATGGAGATGATAGCTGTATTATAGAGATATTACATTAAAAACAACCCACATAAAACCTGTAAAAACCTGGCATATACTAATAAAATAGGTTTAACAAATATCTGGATAAAAATTAATAAAAATACATTAAAATGAAATAACTGATAAGAAATGCTATCAAATAATCTAGAAGGGCATAAAATATGATAAACTGAGAGCAAAATCGTTACAACTCTGCCCATGGAAGACGACCATATGTAGGTGAGCCCCCCACCAATCAGCCTTGTGAACCCACCCAAGCTGTGCCTTCTCTTGCAGGAAGATTCCCCTATCACTTCTGCTGCACAGTAACCACCCGACTCCTTATTCTGCATGCTTTCCACTCCAAGCCACTTCTTTCCACTGGCACATGACTAACACACACCACTTAAAGCTTCTCTTCTCCAGAATAAATAGCTTCAGTTCTTCCACCATCATCCACAGGTCATCTTGTATGCCCGCTGGCATTATGGTTAGCCTCTACCAGCTAAGTTCTCATGCGCCACTTGAATTATTTGACTGAAAGCACCTTCCATCCATCCCAGACTGCAGGCCACATGCTCCTGTCTCCTTTCCATTCCTGCCAGTGCATCTACCTTCAGGCTGTCATCATCTCTCAGGCATCATCTACCTGCCAGGCCAGCAGCCCCAACGCGCCCTCTGCCATGCCCGCCAGCCCCTCCTTACATGAGCCCGTCGGACCATCTCCCCCTCCCCCTATGCTACACGACACAGCCCACACTCCCCCAAAGATGACTGAAACGCCAGGACAATACGTGGTCCGCAACTGACCTCAGTGCTGAATTCCTTGTCTTCTCTGTTCACCCCTCTCCCACTCCTCCCTGCCTGTGCCCAGTGCTGCCCTTCGAAGCTTCAGGATGACCTCTACGAAGCTTTTCTCTCATCAGGACGTTTCCCGCCTGGCACTCGTGTTCTGTGATTCACCTGACTGCCCCGTCTCCCCCGTCAGAGCGCCACCCCTGCAGACCAGCACTGCAGGAGCAGGACTGGATTTCTCTTCACGTGCTGCCTAGCACTGGACAACCACCAGCTCAAAAGGGGCTTGGGGAAGGGGTGAGTAATGAAGGGAGGCTGTCGGTGGTGGTGCAGTGGGACCCTCCTCTTCCCTCATTCAGAATGCTATTTTCATTGGCAGCCATGCCTAACATTTGGTATGTTTTGAACTAGTAAACAACATCTTTGCTCTTGAGCAGAACCAGGTCTCTCCCACTTCCTGTCTTTGTGTGGTTTTTCTGACACTGAGTGTAGGACTTTGTATTCCATCTCCACTAGAAGTACTCTGAGGATGGAAGGTATCACCTTCTGCAGGTTTGCAAGTGCCTGATGGTAAAAAGTTAGATTTGGAAGGCCCGGAAAGGTCATCTAATTTCACAAGTCTCTTTTCCACCTCCAAGGGGCCCCCTAGGGCTGCTCAGACAGACCCTAACAGGAAATGCACCAGCAACCACGACAACTCACACAGTAGAAAAGCTTGGCCTGGGAGCAGATACTTCACACAAGGCCATCCTCAAAAAGCAGTCAAAAGTGGCAGTCTTCTGTGTGTGGTCCCCACGTTTGAAGAGCTTAATGCCACTTATGGTAGGACAATTAGTAACTCTTTCATATCAAGCCAAGTTTTATCTTCCTATTATGTCCATTTGCTGAAAACCACAGAATAAAGTCACCTATTGTATTGTCAACCATTTAAATAGTTGGGAATAACTATGGTGCTCATTTCACATCTCTTTTCCAGACACAAAGTATGGCGAGGGCCTCGAATACTAGTGTGGTAGGATAAGGACATAACTCAAACTCTAACTAAAGAATAAAATCAATGGTATGGAAACAGAATTAAGAAAAACGTTAGAACACTCTTCCAAATGTTCCCAGCCATGACAGCATCCATTATAAGAGCTCTCTGGTGCCCCTGGTGAAATCTCTACCACCATGTACAAAGCTATGGCAGCTCTTCACCAAGTGGGTAGTTAGATCCATTTACGAAAGTCTGAATGTAGTATATCCGAGCACAGGAATACTGCTTCCACTGCATCGCAAACCACAGGGAAAGCAGTTTCAAAACAGCTTATCAAATTTTAGCTTGAGGCTTGCTATAAAGCCTTTAGGTCTTCTGATGTGGGTGAGTAAAACCACTGACCTCCGTCTTGCCTTTCCAGATTATCCCCAAGAGTGTTCTCATCCACAGGTATGTGTGTTTGCCATGCCCTCTGAAAATCCAAACGAATGAAAAAGGCAGTGGCAAAACTATGAATGTATTTGCTTTTCCCACCGTTGAGCTCCCAGCAGCAGGAGCTGCAAGAGATTCCTAATTTACCAAGTTAGCAAATGACCCACTGCTCTGTCACAAGACTAAATAAAGGTCACAACTCCGCAGAACAGTGAGTGGTTGCAATGGCTAAATACCCTTTGACGGGCCTCTTCCTGGTTGACCATTGTCTCTACCCCCTTGCTTTTGGGCAACAGCAGCCTTCTTACTTCGAACAGTCACTGCTCCTCTAGCTCCTAATATGTGGTGCTAGGAAGGGGTGCCACTCATGGGACTCCACATACCCCAGACCAGGCCAGAGTCCTGCCTTAGGGTCTTTCAAACTGGAGCTATGGTCGGTACAGGACGAGGAGGAGATGTGGGCTAGGGAAGAGCCCTCTCTCAAAGATAAAGGCTGGGCGAATGGGTGCCAGGGCACTCCTTATAGTGGGAGAGTGGTAAAGCGGCGGTGAGACGGGGACCCCAGGGCCCTCGGAACTGCAGGTACCTGAACACTGGTTGTTCAGCTTCTCCTTTGGTTCAGTGAGCTACCTCAGGATCCCTTCTGCAAATCTTTCAGCTGACGTTAGAGAAAGATGGGCTTCTGTCACTGGCACCAGCAGCAGTCCTGACAGCCAATACAAGAGCCAGCCTGGAGGGTATGGTTTCAAAGAGACTGGCCTAGCATTTCGGCTATTTTACACTTGATCCAACCAACATTTACTGAGCACTAATTATGTGCCAGGCGTGGTTCCAGATGCCAGAAAATACAAAGATGAAAAAGGCATGGACTTTGATCTCAAAGAATTCAGCCTCCTACAGTCAGAGACTTGGAACATTCATCCCATTAGAAGTCGGTGTCTAACATCTCAGAAGACAAGATGAAGACAAGTCAGGAATATCTAACATCTGAGAAGAAGACATTTTAAATGGTCCTCCTTAGTTAAACTAGGGTTGTTGAAAGAACCTAGAAACCTGGACATTTTAAGTGACTAACTCAGCACAAGTACAACAGAAAAAGGGGAGCAGGTAGGACACCGAAGACACACAAAGCCAAAACACATTACAGCCACAACAGCACGGGAGCGTGACAATCATGGCCACTTCAGACCCTGATGCAGCCCTTGCTGTGGTAAGACAAACACGATTTAGAAATGATGGGAAAACATCTATAGATCACTAGGCTCCAAAACCTGACAGACTGAGAAAGTTGAGGCAGAGGACAGAAAGGGAACTGGTTGCCCTGATGAGTTTTCCAGGGTCTGTTTCCAGGACGGACCCTGGGAGAACTGGATATTCACTGAATGGCAGAATTTACCAGGTCACAGTCTAAAATGCCTGGCAAAGAGCCCCCGGGCCTCTAATTGTCCTGGACATTAATAGCTGCCAAATACGTCCACTGCCTCACATCTCGGTTCAAATACTCCAATGTCCCTGAAAGACCTGAAGGCCTGGGTCACAGGGTCAGGGTCAGCGATGAAGGCAACATTTACCTCTGATACTGACAGGCTGTTTCTGACAGGCCAGACAGAAGCGGTTTGTAGATCACCTGTGAAAATGTCTGGGATGAATAGGCCTTTTCACTGCCTTCCTCTCTCAAGCCTCTTTTATAGAGGGATGTAGGTAGCAACAAAGGAGAGATTTATCTCCAGGAGCCCATTGGGCAGCTGTTTTCTTGTTGTCCCTTGTTTAACTTCTCTCAAGAGAGCAGAGTTATCTACCCGGCTAAGCAGGTGTTTAAGGCAGGTGATTTTGTTTCCATTAATTTTCTTAAGTCACAGTAAACCAGACTAGAGGGGTTATCTCCTGTGCTCATGGGAAACCTTAACCCTGTGCCTGCCAGATCACAAGGTGTGTGCTGTGGGGCGATGACAGTGTTTGCGTTCTCAGCTCCCAAATCCGCAAAGCTCTAATTCTACTAGTAAGCAGAGCTTGAGAGTCACTGTCCATCCCTGCTCCTTGGCATCTGAATTTTGTCTTCTTTAATCATGTATTAGGTACAAAGTGAAGTTGGAGGCCTTCAGAAGCCAAGTAAGAGAAGCACTGCTGTTCATTTCAAAGCTCAGATAAACCATTCCTTTAATGATTATCAGTTTCATGTTCCAAGCCACAGTGAGGAAGAGGTTAACATAAAATACAAAAAAAACCCCACAAACTTTTGTTTTCATTTTAAAGCCTAAGGCCTTGTAAACCTATAAATTTACCCAGCAGCTCTGGATGGAATTTCCAATCTTTTTACAACCTCCTCTGTGATCACAGTGCGCACTCTGCACTAGACTTGTGTCGTTAGCGTCCATGTGAATTTTCCTGTTCCTCCCCTCCACCCTCAGCTGTACACAGCCAGTACCCACTGGTGGGCCAAGCAGAGCCACTGCATTCTTATACATGCCTGACAAAATCCTGAAGCCTCTGGTGCTTTAGGCCTTTGATTACCTTGAATTTTCTTCTACTGTGGAGCCATTATCATAAGGAGCGAACATTCGATGGCACATTTCTTTCTCTTTATCTGTGTAGTCCCTGTAACAGCTGTAAAGGGACATGCACAGTAGTTAGAGAAGACCTGTCTTTGTAGGAGGTGACATCTGGTGGCTGTAATTCTCCACTCTGGTCTGCTGAATCAGCAGGGGGTGGAAGTGGTGCTGGAGAGGTAAGGGCACAGGGGAGGTTCCCACAGGCTGTTAAAGAAGCCCTTGGACAAACGCCGGTTTCTGAAAAGATGGCTGCCTGAACACCAGGAGCCACTGTCAGTGAGGCTGCCAGGTGCCTCACACTCAGGAGCCACTAACTTATCTTGATATTTTCTTGCTAAAGAATGGTTAGATTCCAGAGTTTCTACATCTAACCTAACAGGACACTTACAAATAAAAGGTCCAAAATGCAACAGCTGGATCCAAATATAAGAGGTGTGCCTACTCCTGGCTTTTTTAATGTCAAGAAAGCTTTAACTAAGCAATTTGGATTAAATGTTTAATGTTAATAGGAATAGAGAAATTCACCAATACAGAAGAATAAAGGAAAATCCTAAAACCGTGGATATATTATGGGCTGATGTAATTATGAGTGATTTCTATTTATATGTTGATATTTTCAAAGTTTCCTACAATGAACATGAATCTTCTCTAATCATAAAAAGTTATATTTCTGAAAGAATGATACAAGTATATGTATCACTTGGGTAATGAGAAAGTCACCCTATGGGTATGAGTCAGACCTGAAAGTTCCATTTCAGATCAAACCAGGCACCTTTCTGCAGTCAGTTGAGAAGAGTGGTTCTGTGTTGGTAGCAAGTAGAAACAGTATCTGAAGAACAATTCTCTTTAGTTTGCTTTCAAAGGGCAGGGTCAAATAAGGAGGTGGGAGATGACCCAGGTGTAGTTTGGAGATTTGTCCCACTCCACTGGGAGCTGGTTTAGGGTAGTGAGCACTTCATAAAACTAGCTCTAGGGGGCGCTGCCTCATAACACGTGCTGGACAACATACCCAGGTGGAGAGACCAGAACTGTAGGAGCATCACACATCTCTTCCTCTGTTTGCAGGACTGCAAACACAGGCCTCACCTGGCCAGTTTCTTCAGCTCATTATTGATGTCATGATTGAAAGGCTGTTCCCTTTGGGCTCGGACTAGAAAATCCCGGGCCTTCTGATACTCAGTCATGATGAGACAGGCCTATCCGAAAACAGAATTTTAAAAGCATACTTAGGAAAGAGCATTTTTGTAGTGCCCAAGTTCAACACTACTGCCGCCTTTTCTTAGGTGTTTGTCCCCAAGTCACTGTCCACCAACTCACCTGTCCACACCGGAAGAGGGCTTTGGCATTCTTTTGGTCAATAATCAGAGCCTGCTCTCCATAGTGCAGGGCTCTAGTGGGTTGTTCCAGCTTCAAGTACGTAAAGGAGAGGTTAAGGAGAACAAGCAGCTTGGCAGCTTCCACCAGGTGCTGCTCTTCAGGGGGTGCTGAGCGCCGGCGGAGAAGCAACAAGGCCTGTGGAGAGGAAAGACAGGTGGTCAAGAGGACTGACATAATCTCATATACAGAAAACCCGAGGAATCCACACACACACATACACACACCAAAAAAACCCTTAGGCTAAAATATTAGTTCAGCAAAGTTTCAAGACACAAGATCAATATATGAGTTAGCTATATTTCTATACCAATAAACAACCCAATTTACAGTATCATCAAAAAAATAAAATAAGTAGCAATAACCTTAAAGTACAAGTCTTGTACAATGAAAAGTACAAAACACTGTTGGAAGAAATTAAAGAAGACTTAAAGAAATGGAAAGGCAACTCATCTTCATGGATCGGAAGACTTAATGTAAGATGGCAATATTCCCAATGGAACTACAGATTTATGCAATCAAACCAAAATCTCAGCAGCTTTTTTCTTTCTTTCTTTCTTTCTTTTTTTTTTTTTTTTGCAGAAATGGTCAAGCTGATCTGAAAATTCATATAAAAATTTGAGGGACCCCGAATAGCAAAACAATATTGAAAAGATAAGGTGGAAGCCTCACCTTTCAAATTTCAAATTTCAAATTGGAATTAGAAGAACATTCTAATTTCCAATTTCCAATTGAAATCAGAAGGACATTCTAATTTAAAAACTTATGACAAAGCTATAGTAACCAAGCCAGTGTGATACTAGCATAAGGACAACATACAGAACAATGGAATAGAACTGACAGTGCGGACAGAAAGTCCGGAAAAACAAACATGTACATCTATAATCAATGGATTTTTCAACAGGGTGCCAGCACCATTAGATGGAGAAAGAGTAGCCATTTCGATAAATGGTGCTGACATGACTGGATATCAAGACTTGTGAAAGAACAAAGTCGGACTCCTACCTCACACTAGGCACAAAAATGAACTCAAATGGATCACAGATCTAAACACAGAAACTATGCTGGAAGACTCTTGGAAGGAAATACAGGTGTAAATCCTTGTAGCCTTAGATCAGACAATGGTTTCTTAGACATGACACCAAAAGAATAATCAAAGAATAAATATCATCAAAGTTTTTTGATGGATATTTACCAAAATTATCCATCAAGGACTTCATCAAAATTAAAAACTTTTGTGCTTCTAAGGACACTACCCAAAAAGTGCACGAAGAGAATGAGGAGGCTGGCTGACGTTTCAGAGAAATCGCTCTCATCATAGTCACTGGTCAAAGCTGACAGCACACAATGGCTCACTGCTGTCACCATCTATGCCTGCAAATAATGTATTTTGTATTTTGAATAAAAAGACAGTTGTACACCCCTGAAAAGATAAAAAGAGTAGAACAGCCCACAGATTGGAAGAAAATATCTGCAAATCATATTTGATAAAGGCTTAGTATCCGAGATATATAAAGAACTTTTACAACTCAACAATAAAAAAGACAACCTAATTTTAAAAAATGGCCAAAGAATTGAATATATTTTCTCTGGAGAAAATATACAAATGGCCAATAAGCACATAAAAGATGTTTAACATCATCAGTCATCAGGGAAATGCAAATTGAAGTCACAGTGAGCTGCCTCTGCACACCCACTAGGAAGGCTACATTTGTGTTGGACTACAGGGTATGGGTATGGGGCTTCTTCTGGGGGTGATGCCATGTTGTGGAATTAGACAGTGGTGACAGTGGCACAGCCCTGTGATTATATTAAAGACCGATGAACTATACACTTCACAAGTGTGAATTAAACGGTATGTGAATTATATTGCAACAACAGTAAGGAAAAAAGTGATGAAGGCAAAACCTGAACAGCATCAGTGTGACCAACAAAAGGTTCCACTGGAACATGCTAGCAGAATGAAGAACTGGATAACTGTCAGCGAAGATGGCATTTTAGGTAGAAAGCCATGAGCTTTTCTTTGTCTTCCCTTTTCTCTCTAATTCCTAGTCATTCATTACACAAGTTTCTGTCTACTGCCCTCATACCTTCTACACTGATTCAGGTTTCACACCACCAACCTGGGGCTCTCACCTGAACTCTGGTCCCACACCTAAACTTGTCACCTAGACCCGGTCTCCTACGGGCCATGTTTACCTGGTGATTTCCATGAGTAATCAAAACTGAAGTTAACAAATCTCTTCTTTCCTAGTCATTCTTGTTTTAAATATTTCTCAGACCAGAAAGGTTGAAGTAATAATACTGTTTCCTTCATCACTTAAATATAAAACTTCAAATTTAAAAGTTCATTTTTTGGAAGTATAATATTTCCAGAACTTTTTCTTTATTTGTACAACTCACACCTCCTTAAACATGTTCCTGAGTCCCTGCAACAGGGTTAGTTGCAAAAGGCCTAGTACACACCCAACACGGAGCAGAGCCTCATTACGGCAGGCCTGTCCCCGCGACACTGCGGCCGGCACACACGGTGTTCAACAGCCAGCTCACTTGGCAGGAGGAGCCCTCCAGTGTTTCCCTATTCCTATGACGTAACTATTCCCACCGTGGCTGATTCAAGTTTGCAAAAATTCCTGAAAATTTTATAACGGGCTCTTGTGAGCTCCAGCACACCCTTACCTGCATACTGCTAACCACTGCCTCTTCCCCAAATATTACTTTTATCAGCCTGCTCTTCCCCAGTGGGTCCCTTCCATTCTCTTCCTCATTTATACACATCTATACACATTTAAGCATCTTCCCAAACCCGATTCCTTCTATTTCCCTATTTTTTTAAATGTAGTGTGTGTTTTAGACTGGGCATCCACCAACTGACCTAAGTAGTCTCTATTCACTTCCATTTCTTTGCTCATTCTTTTCTCTTGTCCAGAGTTAACCTCTTTCCATTTTCTGTACCATTTCATCCCTCTAGACTCAGCTAAAGTGTCATTTCTTCCAAGAAGCCAATACCAGATATTCTAGCCTATAAAAATATTCCTTTTCCCGGAAAAGCTACAATACTAGTTACCGCAACTAAATAAAACTCTTTGAGAGCAAGGGCCCTGCCCAATAATCTGTGTGTCCCACACAAGGCTGAGCAAAGATTGAAAACACAGTGGTGCTAATAAATGCTGCTGCTCTAAACAACGAGGTGATTTCTAAGAGAAACAGGTACGTGGAGCTCCTGGCTGAGTGAGGATGACTCCATACACCACCTACTCTCCTGCCCTAAGTAGCAGAAAGTCACAGTCCAACAAGAGCAAAGAACAGGAAGAGGATCAATGACAAACCCAATGTGTCCAGAATGGATGACAGTATTGTGACTGACTTGGCGGAGAGGAGCACCAATATACAAGGGGCTGGCCTGCAGTTCAGAGCCCTGAGGGCTGAGGGAACTGGAACTAGAACTAGGAATCAGAACCATCAGAGCCAGAAGTGGGGCTGGATAGTGGAGGAGACATTGACCATTCCCTCCTATTCTCTGTCCCTATGGGTCCAGATGCCCACACCTTCCCACTACCTCAGGAATCAGGAGTGTCTATTTTCTAGAGAAATGGAACCGGAGAGGCTCTCGATTCGGGGAGAGCATACAGAGCAGAGAGCGGGAAGAAGGTATGATGGTAACAGGAATATTAGAAGACAGTCTCGATAATAGCCAGTGAGACCTTCTGTCCTGTTGCCCTGTTCTGCTCTCAGGACACTGGTAGCTAAGCACTTACCCTGGGCAGGAGGCGGAGAACTGAATGTCCCCAGAGCAAGTGCGTGTACACTGGTAGGTGGGAGTGATCTATCTGATCACAGTGCAGCCTGCCCCACCAAGGACTTTGAGTTTCCAATCAGTTCTTGATGCCTCTTTCAGATCCTGATGGCCAGCCAAACATCACCAAACATTTGGGGAAAGGCTCTGTAGAAGAGGAGGCCTCCTACCTCCCAGGAGCTGTTCCCCCTTCTTCCACGGTAGAAGGATTTTTTTTTGCTGGGAACGTGTACAACCAGAATATAGGTATGTGCTAGCCTTCCTGCTATCTGGTTATGGCCTGGAGAACAGGTCCCGTAACGCATAACTCAGTACAAGTGTCACAGGTACACGCCCTCAGCCCTCTTTTCCCTCCTACTGCATAGAACTTAGAGGCCACCATCCTGGACCACAGGGCCCAGAGCCCCACCCTAGAAACAGGCAGACAGAGAGATGGAAGAGGCCTGGAAACCTGCGCACACTGCGGAGCATAGCTACTGAGAAGCCCTCCTTTCACACGAGTAAGAGTTATCTATCTTTTAGTCACTAATTATGAGTCTCCGTGACTTGCAGCCAAATCTAATGCAAATGGACACAGTCTCTAATGGAGAGAAAATCCAACAAACAGAAAAAGGATTCAGGTTTTAAGAAAAATTCAGATGCAAACAGAAAATGACAAAACAAAACTTGAAAATTACAATCCATACTCTAAAAAGAGGGGAAGATAATACATGCATGAAACAAGACCAGATGCTGGAAAACAGAAGCAAAGAGTTCTCGAAAGTTGAAGAAAAAATGGGGAATAAAGTCCAGAAAAAGCTCTCAGACAGTGGAATAAAAAGGAAAAAGATAGAAATTGGGAGGAAGAAAGTGAAAAAGGAAATCTGGAAGCTCAGTGCGGGAGGTCTGATTGTCAATTAACGAGGAGTTCTGGGAAGAGAGAAGACAGAAACGAGAGTAAATTGTCAAAGAGCTCAAGTCTCCCAGAGCTGAGGACAAATTTCCTGAGTGAAGTGATACACTGAAAGCTCAGTACAACAAATTTGAAAACACACACACACACACACACACACACACACACACACAGGCAACATCACTGTAAAATTTAAAAATAACACAGGAAAAAAGATCCTTAAATCTCTACAAGAAAAACAAATTAGTTGTGTATAAAGAAACAGGAACCAAACTGGTATCAGACGAGTCTAAAAGCTGGAACAATATTCTTCAAAATCTGAGGAATGGTGACTTGAATTCTGCCTCCTAGAATTCTGTACTCAGTATGTTACCTGTTATGTGTGAAGTATAAAGTATACGAGGTCTGTCTGGAAAAAGTCCAGCCATTTTAATATAACGAGGACAGTTCATGAAAGTTTGATGTAACCCATTAGCCAAGGAGAGTGGACTGGAATACACATGTGTAAATAGTGGTGACTTCACTGTGCTAGTCTGTGGGGGTGGTAGACACCACTGAGTGAGCATGTGTACTGTGTGGCCATCACATTCAAAATGACTAAGCAAGTAGAGCAACGAATCTACATCAAATTTTGTGTTAAGCTTGAACATTCCTCTGTGGAAACTATTTGGATGATTCAGAAGGCCACAGCTGTGAGCAAATGGTGATTGACAGCTTCATCACAACAACGTGCCCACTCATGCATTACATTTCATGGAGAGGTTGTTTGGAGAAACATCAAAATACCCAGTGACTCAGCCCCCCAACAGCCCAGAATTGGCACCCTGTGATTTCTGGCTTTTCCCAAAACTAAAATCACCCTTGAAAGGGAAAAGATTTCAGATCGTTGATGAGATTCAGGAAAATACTGGGTAGCTGATGGTGACTTGGAGAACTGTGTGAGGCCCCAAGGTGCCTACTTTGAAGGGGGCTAGGGTGTCATTGTCCTATGTACAATGTGTTTTCTATCTTGTATCTTCAATAAACGTGTCTATTTTTCATATTACATGGCTGGATACCTTCTGAACAAACCTAAGAATATTTTTAGACATGCAAAGATGTATGTGCTCCATCAAAACAAGGGAATAAACTGAGAAAAACAACAGGAAATCTTCCAGTCACGAGGCAGCCCTGGGACAGGAGCTGTGCAGGTCCCTGGGAGCTTCGGTTTGACTTGGAGTTCTAGTGGGGAAGTCCTGAGAAAAGAAGGCACTACCAGGCCGTGAGAGGCACAATCAGATGGAAAGTAGCGTTGGAAGAGGCTTTCTATTGCTGTGAGGATGTTTAGGAAGAAACAGTGATAGGTACAGAGGAAACTAGGCAAAAAAGAGGCGATTCAAGAGGCATAAGGGGGCTGTTGAACAAGTAAGCATAGTGGAGACCTTGGCTCTGCAGGTATAGTATCAAAAAACCTCAATTATATAAGACCAAATACTGATTTTTTAAAAAATTATGACAATACTGGGAAACCAGAAGTGAGAACTAAAGCCTCACCTGCTTAATTCTCATTTTGGTGAGAAATCAAAAATGTCAAAAAGGGCAATTAAAGCATGTCATTTATAAATTCAGAGTACCAGAAAAACAGCAGATATAATTAAAAAGTGACTGCTCAGGGAATCAGACCTAGGAAATAAGTGATGAAAGAAACGATCTGTTTTTATAAGAAAAAATGTTTTTCAAGTGTGCAGGCTCTCAAGAATCTTTACAAGTAGTATCCATGATACAACACAACCTAATCATGAGCCAAATCCATGCTATTCACATTTAAGAACCTGATTTTATGAGCATGCTCTCTTTTCTCTGCAGCATATTCATGTTTCCCAAATGTGGCAGATACTGTTAGCTTAGCTGGCGTCTATGCCCCTCCTTGTCACCTAATTACTTCCATTCCGTTCAAAGCAGCAGTGTACTAATTTAAAAAGTACCTTTCCCAGCTTCCTATACAGTTAAGGGTGTACATTTAACATGATCCATGAAACATAAAGGTAAGTAATGAACACACCAAACTCTCCTCCCCTCTTTTCTTTCTGCCCACATAATCATGTGATGCTACAAGATGAACGACCATCCACCATAGAGGGGGAGAAACAAGAACACATTTAATGGCAGCTGAGCAAAAAGAAGGAGCCTGGATCTCTGGTGGCTTCACAGAACTGCTTCGCAGCCTTGGACTGCCTCCCTTTTTATGTGTGGGCAATTTAAATATCTCGTTTACTTAAAGACCAGTTTTTCAAGATTCTGCTGCTTGCAGCAGAGTGCAAATCCAGGATGATTTAGGCTCAGTATGCAAATGAGATGTAAAATCAGACTACCTCTAGACTCTAAACTCTGTTTCGTTTATGTCTAGAACTTAAGGCCCAGAGGCTGGTGCACACGGTGCTCAGAGTATTCACAGAGTTGCAGAGCGCAGCAAATCCCTGCCCGTATAACCTACAGGAGAAGCCAGAGCACAGTCCAAAGCTTGGTGAGAAGGGAGTCACCTCAGAGAGTCAGATGAATCTCCACTGTCAGACAGGAAATGAAGATGGCGAAGTTTACAGAGGGGTGGAAAAATCAGTTAGTAGAGAAGTTAACACTAAGATGAGAATTTTAAAAAACTTTTTACTGACATACACACACATAAGTACAAAAGTGCATAGCTCAACGTATTTTCACAACCGAACACGCCCATGTACCAGAACTGAAATGCCAGACACAGGACACCAGGCTCCCCGCAGACGTCTTGGCCCCTCTCCCAGCTATCTAGCATGGGGAGGTTTAATGACATTTTTCTTAATGACTGTATATAAAGAATAGGGAAAGAGACCAGGTCTGTTTCTTTCAAATGGAATATTTCAGGGTCTAAACATACTTCTTAAGCATTCTTACCCGTTTATATCTCACTTTGGCATAGTAGAAACGATTTTGGCGGAAAAGGTAGTTGCCAAACTCTCGTTCAGTAGCTGCCACTTTTAGGACCTTCTGAAGTGGAAATTGATCTTGTTGCTCCTGAGGACCAAAGACAAGAACACCCAGCGAGAAAAGTGAAAGCCACAATACCACAATGCAAGTGTAGTTACACCGGTTCTGTCTTTCCGCTTCAGAGTGTGCACTTCTGTTTACTGATGTGTGTGTGCCAAGCACTGGTCTATGCACCTCTGCAGAGGTTGTCTCTGTGAATCCCAATGGAAGTCACAGCAGTTTGATGTTATCACTGTGCCCACTTTATAGCCAAGCACCAAAGGGAGAGCCCCAGTCCTCCTAGAGATGTTCACTACAGCGGCAGATTCCATGGAATTAGAAACTGATGGGACTTGTTAAGCACAAAAATCAGGACCATTTATTCAGCAGAATTTAACAGGTCTTGGTCTGCCCAGGGCCCTACCGATCTATATAGCCACACGTGCTACCTTGAGTAAATATTTCAAAATCACCCACAGAACCTGGATGGTGTGGCTCAGCTAGTTGGGCATCATCCTGCGAACCAAAAGGTTGCAGGTTCAATTCCCACTCAGGGCACATGCCTAGGTTGCAGGTTTGGTCCCCAGTTGGGGCATGTATGAGAGGCAACCAACTGATGTGTCTCTCCCTCTCCTCCTCCCTTCCCTTCTCTCTAGCATCAATTTTTTTAAAAAAGAAAAAAATCACCCATAGAGCCTCTTTTAAAACATACATATCCTGTCCTCCCTGACCCCACCCCAACCCCTGGGATTCTAAATCAGTATGCCAGAGGTGGGACCCAGGATCTGCAAGAACCTGTTTTGCACAAAGATGAAAAAAGATAAGGTCCCTCACTTGGGGTGCTGGTAACATCATTTAGCTGGGTAACATCATATACAGATATAAGCCTGAGGTGGACATCTAAAGTCACATATATAGTCAGTGTGAGAAAGAATGACAAAGAGTGCATTCTAATGAGATCAGAAGCCCTGTCTCTATGGGAAGGATGAAGTAGAAGCAACCAAGAAATGGCAACACTCGAATTAGGAGAACAGGGACTACACGTCCCACTTTGCCTGGGATTATCCCAGTTTACCCCTGATGTCCTGGTATCCTATCCAGTTAATAGTCCCTTTCACTTGAAGTGTGTTGGGTTGGACAACAAATTATACAAGCAAATGAGTTATGAGCTACCATAATGCTTGACTTGCTGGAAATCAAACTTAATGTTGAGAAGCAAATGTTCACTGCTTTGCAGAGAAAAGTAAGCAAAGGATGACTAAAAGATCAGCTGAAACTGTTGGTGTCCATAACAAATCCACAGCCTGACCTTGGCCTAGCGCAGTTACCCACATGCGAGAAAGGCCAATATGAAGAGGGGAAGTACTAGGGGAAGTACCACCACACAGGAGCCTCAGGGTGGAACTTGGGCCAGAGGACCACCAGCAGAGATGATAATTACCCAAAACAAACCCAATGCTCTTTCTGTGCAGTGTTGACATTTGTGCTCTAGAACTTACCGCTGACAAGGCACAAAATTTGTCTGATTCAGCAGAATCCAGGAAGTCAAGCAGCTCAATCTCAAACAAGACAGTGCTATTCGGGGGGATCAAGGGCGGGCAGCCCAGTGTTCCATAGGCATAGGTTGGTTTGAACAGAAACCTGGCCAGCTCTCCCCTCCGCATACTCAGAATGCCCAGCTCCATGCCCCAAAGTGTGATATCTGGAAGAAGGGGCAAAAAAATGTGGCTGAAGCTTGCCCAATATCCTGTTCCAATGCTACCAAGTTCTATTTACATCCAAATACCTCCGCGTCATATTCCAAGCCTTCTGCATCTTGTTCCCAACTCACTTTTCAGCCGTGTCTCCCGCCACCATTCCAACTCTAATTTCTCTAGGTTCTGCAGCGCTCTAGCCTCTGCATTTTGTTCGCACAGTTCTTTCTTCCTGCAGCATCCTCCTCCTCCCCCCATGCCAAGCTTCTGCCCTGATTCAATCTTACTCAAACTTGTTTGAGTGCTCATTTCAAATGCACCCTCTTCCATGCAGCCTTCCCTGATCTGCCCAGCTGGAATGAACGGTGCTGTCATTAAGTACTCCTTCAACACTGCTCATACTTCCCAGGAACTTGTTAGATTCCACCAGGACAGTTGTCTGAATGGGAGTCAATTTCCCCTGCCACACTGGCAGGGACATTCTAATCGTCTGGGCACATCCTCTCTCTTCATCATGCATTGTGCATAGTTAACATTCAACAGCTGTTCACTCAATAAACCAACAAAACACAATGCCCAATGGTTAAGTTGGGATGCAAAGATATAGCCTTGCCAGCAGGACATCTCCCAAATACCTAGTTCTCAAGGAGGGAACCGGCTGGTTTAGCAAAACCGACTCAAAGAATCTATGTCCTGGACAGCTTTTCAGCCCCTCATTAATTTCCCCGACCGACCCGGCCTTTTCCAGCTCCTAATGTGAACTTACCTTCTCCAAGCTTCATGAGCCGAGGAGTTTTCCTAAAGCAATTAGAATCAAAAGGCTTGTCCATGTGCTCCAGGTACCCAGAATATTTCACTAGGACAGAGGAAACACACAGAAAAATGGACCAACACCCTCACCTCTACAACATCACATCTCTATCACACACAAACAACAGAATTAGATGTCCTTCAACTGCCTCACACCTTGAGTGATAAGAGCAAATCTTTGCTTAACGTTTGGACGCCTGCCCTTCGGCTCTGCGCCAGGAAAACTGGCTGGTGAGCCCCGCCACGTCAAGGTGGACCTGGGGGCCCCTCACTGTCCCGTGAAAATTCAAGTTCTAACAAAGTATGTTCTACGCCACAAAAATGCTATTTTTTTTGAAAACGTAGCCTCCCCTCCCCCAAAATAAAGTGCCACGAAACCGCCATTCCCCTCGTACTGCCAGCTCCTTGAGGCCAGATGGCGCCGGGACCCCGGGCCATACCTAGCACGGACGCGTCCGGCGTCACCAGCTCGCCAGCACCCTCTCGGACGATGTCCTTCAGCACACCCCGGTCCCCGGAAATGTCCAGCATCCACCGGCTCAACCTCTGGTGAGGGGACTAGTGGGGAACAAAACGGGCTTCAAAGCCGTCCAACTGCACCCCCAGGGCAGTGCCTGATCGGCCGGGGCCCTCAACAGGCCCGGGGCGCCGACCCCTGGCCAGACTCCCCCCGGGTCGGGGCGTTCCCCACCGTGGACACATGGATGAGCCTGGCCACCCGTCCCGTGCTGGGGACTGCAGGCACTTCCCGAAGGCTGCAGCCCAGCCGCTCCTTTATACCTGGCCTTCTGCCCCAGAGCCGGGCATTCCGTTCACAGGCCGCGAGAGGTAGCTCATGGCTTCGCCCCAACTGCAGCCAACCGTCCTCAGGCCAGGGAGGGCGTGGCAGGGCACGTGACAGGCGTGCGCAGAGCACGACTGGGCACGCGGTGGTGGTGGGAAGCAAGGCGGGGCAGGTAGGGGGTGCGTGCGGAACACTGTGCAGCACGTGATGCGGACGTGTGTGTCGTGGGGCACGTGATGGGGAGGAGCGATGCTCAGCGAGCCACGTGGCTGGAGCGTCCCGGTGAGCTCCAGAAACAAGGCCCCGGAAACAGCCTCCAGCTGGAAGGGTTAGACCTCTAGCGGTAGGTTATTTCCACCCTCCTTCTGTACCATTTTTAATCACTTCAATGTAGCCACTAACTTCTTCTCCGTGCCAGGAAGACTGCTCTTATTGCAAAGTTCATCAGACACCTTTTGTCCTCAGATTCCTGGAGTCTTGTCAGCATTTGGGGAAGCTGACTTCTCTGACCATTAAACACTTTTCTCTTGGCTTCTATGCGTTTTCTTCCAGTGTCATAACAGGTTGCCACAAACCTAGCTGTTTAAAGTGACACGCATATATTCTCTCACAGTTCTGTAGAAGTCTGACATCATTGTCTCTGGGCTCAAATCAAGGCATTAGCCTGACTGGCGGCGTTGGGGGAAGAATCTGCTTCAAAGCTCATTCAAGTTCTTGGCAAATCTAGATCCTTGAAGCTCTGATGCCGAGGTCCCCATGTCCTTCCTGGCTGTCAGCGGGGAGCCACAGTTAGCTCTTAAAGGCTTCTCTCCCATCCTTGCATGTGGGCCCCTGAATCTCAGAGGCAGCAATAGTGCTGAACCCTCTTCATGCTTGGAATCCTCCTGCTTCCTCTTCTGTAGCGTCAATCTTTTGACTCCAGCCAGAGAAAGTTCTCTGCTGTTAAGGGGTCATATGATTAAATTGGACCCACCTGGATAATTAAGGACTGTGACTGTGATTACATCTTCAAAGTCCCTTCTGCCATGTAAGTGACATATTCACAGAGCCCAGGAATTAGGGCTGCCCCCTGCAGCTTCCTAGCTGCCACACTTCCCTGCTGTTCCTCTGGCCTCACTGGCTATCCCTTCCCAGTCGTCCTCCATCTTCAGACCTGTAAAACGTTAGCAGCCTAGGGCTGTCCTTGGACCCCTGCCCTTCTCTACTTTCAGTCCCTGAGAGGTCCCTACCATTCCCACAGATTTGAACTGTGTGATATAAACTGGTGCCAGAACCCCACCCCACCCCCCCGGGGACTGTGTCCAACAGCCTTTTTCAGTGGGTCTCAAAGAGTACTCAGTCTCCAGACCAGCAGCATCAGTGCTTGTTACAAATGCAAACTCTCGAGCCCATCCAGGCACTCCTGAATCAGAAACTCTGGGACTGGGGCCTAGAGATGTGTGTTGTAACGAGGCCTCTGGGTGATTCTGCTGTTTGCTGAAGTCTGCAGACCAGTTGGGCTACGCAGTTCCTCCACCTGGATGCCCTGTGGCCTCTGACTCTGGATCCCCTTTTACTTTGTTTACATCTCTGTATCAGCCATTTGGCTTCACCACCCATCCACCCAAGTGCTCATGCTACTGTGATCCATTATCTCCACAGCAGCTAGACTGATATTTTAAAAATATGAATGAGATGATATTTTCTTGCCTTAAAACCCTCTAAGAGGGTTTTAGGCAAGGAACCCTCCCACTGCCCTCGAAATGAAATCCAAACCTTTGCCCTAGTCTATACGGCCCTCCTGGCCGACCTCTCTGGCCTCATCTTCTGATGTTTCCCCTCCTTTACTACACTCCAACTACCCAGGTCTCCTCTCTAGTGCTTTCCAGCCCTCAGGACCTTTGCACTTGCTGACGAATTATGTAGTCTACTACCCTGAATCCTTTCAGGTGGTTGGTTCCTGTGTATCCTTCACATCTCAGCTCAACCATTCCTCCTCAGAGACATTGACCTGCTCCTTACTGAAGTGCACCTCATACGACCTGTCATTCTGCTCCCCTTTCTCTCCATACTGTGTACTTCCTGCGTGCCATTTAACACCATTACATCAGCTTGTTTATTCATGACCTTACACCCACCCCTCTGGCTCCCATACTCCAGAAGCACAGAAACCTTGTCTGTCTTGTTCTTTGATATATTCACAATGCCCAGCTCAATGTTTGACACATAGCAGGTTCTCAATGAATATTTCTTGAATTAACAAATAAAATTAGCTTTCTATCTGTCTATATGAGATCTTGGTCTTGCTTATCACTGGGGCGGAGACCTCCCCTGCTGGCAGACATAGGTGCTTGGGCCTACTGTTCTAGAGCTTGACCTCCCTTCCTTCCTTTCTTTTCAGATGAGTTGTTTCATTACAGGGGGTATAGGATGAGGATACAACAAAGACCTTGAGGTGATTCTGTTGTTTGGCAGGGTTCTGGGCTCAGTTTATTCCGACCTCATAGCTAAGACTGAAATGGCTGGGTGAGAAGAACTAAAGAGATGAGCCACCAAATGATGATGATGATTTACAAAAGTTAATTCTTAAATGTACCAACAGGCTCCAGGATGACACTTCATCCTACTTATAAATGGCAACAGATGGCATGACAGGAAGTCCAGATCTTAAAACGGGAATGGCATTAAGGCTCACCACTGCCCCAGGAACAGCTGACTTTTCCTGTCACAAGGAACAGCTCACTTTTTGCCAGATTTGTTAATTCCACCTGTGGGCGGGCAGGTGGTCCTTCCCCACAGCCTTCATTTTTAGTTCTTTGAGTTCCTTCTGCTCAATGCCTTATCTTCCTTGTACATCTCCTTGGCCTGCTTCTTGTGCCTTTGCCACCTTTGAGCGGGGACATGGCGCCTGCTGCCCCTTTTCCACAATCTGCTGCCGGAAGCTCTAGCATTCCTTATTTCTTAACACCCCCAGAGATCCATTCTGTCCTTTCCAATCAATAATTTCCCACCACACCCTTGAGATATGTATAGTACCTTATGACCTGTATATTATTATCCAGAATGCATATTATTAACTGTAAATAAAATGTCACTGAATTTCTAACCCCTTGAAAGACTTCATATAAAAAGTTATTAATGCGATAATATTGAATAAATTAGACACAAAAAGGGTACATATTAAGTGATTCTGTTCATTTGACATTCAAAGCCAGACCCGGTTAATCTGCAGTGACACGGGCCATGAGAGCAGCTGTTCTTGTGAGAGGTTCTGCCTGGGGACAGTAGGAGGGGGGGCTTCTAGGGACTAGAATGTTCTGTGTCTTGATCTGGAGAGTGAGTATATAGAAAGTGTACATTAAGTGTGTGGTTAAGATTTCTGCGCTTTTTAGAAGATGTACCCCAATTAAAAATTCTAAATAAATAAATAAAAATATCTTCAGGGTTTTTTTTTATTCTTAGGCCCTTCTCTTTTTTATTACTGTTTATTCTGTTACAGTTGTCCCAATTGTTCCCCCTTTGTCCTCCTCCACCCAGTCCATCCCCCACTCCCACAGTCAATCCCCACACTCTTGTCCATGTCCATGGGTCATTCATACATGTTCTTACAAATATCTTTTAAAAAGAGAGATTCAGGAAGATGGTGTCGCAGCACAAGTCCATTCCGTTTGGGATCTGTAAGGTGTGAACGGGTACCCAGCCTCTCTGTCCCCACCCCTTCCCCTTGCTGGGCCAAAGCAAGCACCTGAATGTTACAGTTATCAGACCTGGCCCAGCAGAGGCTGCGTCCCCAGTCCCGTGACGTGGCCCAGTTTCCACCTGATCTAGGTGACCTTGAGGATATGGGGTGTTGCTGGGAAATGGGAGGAGGAAAGGGGCAGAGACCAGGTGGTGGAGCAGGCATCCAGCTGCAATCCCCAGGTCTCCTCTCCTGCTGTTCCATCCTGGGGAGAAGAGGCCAAGCCAGTCAGGTCAGTGATGCTGTTCTGAGGCCCCAGTGGGAGGCCAGTGGCTCCTGAGAAGCCAGGTAGCTCCTTGTGGGGGGTCTGTTGCCGACTTCCACCTCGGCGCTTCCAGCTTGGTGCTGCTCCTCTCTCAGAGGCCGTCAGTTTTCTCAGGGGAATGGGTGGGAGATGAAGATACAGCTCTCCTAAGTCCCAGACTCTTCAGAACAATTTTGTTCTAAGACAGCTCTCTGCTTTAGAATGATCTGGGAGTCTCTCTTGTAAATGGAGATTTCCGGTCTCACTGGAGATGTGTGAAGGGGTGACTCAGGAACTCTGATTCCAACAGTTGCTCACCAGTTTGAACCTTATCTACAAGGTGGGCAGGACCTTTGCTTGTTTTTGCTGTCCAGTCCTAGGTCAGGACACCTGCTGAGGCTGGAGCTTGCATTATTTGTGTCACAACAAATGACACTGCAGAGGGTCCCTTTCATATTTACCTGCAAATCCGAGTTTTAATAAAAAAAAAAAAAACATGTAGAATCATATATCTCAAAGTGACTTTCTCCCACCTCTGACCCCTCATTTAAGCACTTTGTCTTAAAGATGAGGAACAGGCCTCAGATCTTAGGGGATCGAGACTGGAATCCAGGGCTGGAGTCTGTAGGACCCTCTAATTTTGAGGCCCTTTCTAGGGGGTTGTGGACAGAGGGAGTCGGGGAAGCAGGCTCAGGAAGGCGCCCTGTGTTACAGCTTGCACCGTGGATGTGGATGGCGGCGTGGCGGGTGAGCATGGCCGAGCTGGAGGACCGCCTTAAGTGCCCCATCTGCCTTGAGGTCTTCGAGGAGCCCCTAATGCTGCAGTGCGGCCACTCCTACTGCAAAGATTGTCTGGTGTCCCTGTCCTGCCACCTGGACTCTGAGCTGCGTTGCCCAGTGTGCCGGCAGGAGGTGGATGGCAGCAGCTCCTCGCCCAACTTCGCCCTAGCAAGGGTGATAGAAGCCCTGAGGCTTCCCCGGGACCTGGAGCCTAATATTTGTGCGCACCACCGGAACCCGCTCAGCCTCTTCTGCGAAAAGGACCAAGAGCTCATCTGCGGCCTCTGCGGCCTGCTGGGCTCCCACCAGCACCACCGGATCACGCCCATCTCCACCGTTTACAGCCGCATGAAGGTGGGCCACGAGACTGCTGGGGGCGGGGACCCAGACCTCCACCGAGGGGCGGGGGCGGGCCAGGAGCCCACGGAGCCCAGCTCCTGCGCTCTCTGGCGCCATCACTCGGCCAATACGGGTTGACTGGAGTTCTCTCCAGCCTTATCCTGGAGCAGAACGCCTGAGCATTCATTCATCCCTGAAGTTCTGAGCAGGTGCTGAGGGTAGGCAAGGTGGAGAGCGTGCTGCGTCACGTGCTAGTCCGTCCCACGCCGTAGTTCTCTTTGAACGCTCCTTGGACTGCACTCTCAGACCCAGGAGGGCAGGGACTTCGTTTTGTTCCCAGGAGTGTTTCTGTGTCTGGAGCTGTGCCTGGCGTACTAAATGTTCACAGTGTATTTGTGGAATCAGTGGGTTCCTGCGCCCCGGGAACTTTGCATCGGGTCTAGTGGGTCATCATTTAAGATAACTAATCATAACAATGATACCATCTTTGGTTAATGCTGATCTGATCTAAGGTTTAAGAAGGGTGGGGTTTTTATTGTATTTTACACGTGAGGAAACTGAGGCTTGGATAAGGCAAGTGTCTTACCCAAGGCCACGCAGCTTGTCGGTGGCAGAGCTGGGACTCCAAAGAAGGCGGGTTTTCTCTCCACTGCCAACAGAGCAGGGAAGGGCAGGAAGGGCTCTTGGAAGTGAATTCTTGTAGGGTATGTGGTGTGGTATTTGTGGGAAAGGGACATAAAAGCGAGGAATGACAAAATACAAGTGAGGCAGCCATAGAAAAGAAAGAACATGGTGATCTGCAGGCAAAGGGGCCCCCTGTAAGCTGTTCCGGAAGCTTCCTGGCTGAGTGCTGTGGGCACCATTTTTGTGCTCCTTCGGCCCTGGGAGACAAGTAGGAAACACGTATGGGGCCAGCCCCTCCTCCCCACAGACATTTACCGGCTGGTACACTGACCTGTACTGGCCGCTGTGCTAGTGCCGCGGTGCAGTAGTGGGCAAGAGGTTCGCCCTGCCACGGTGGAGCTTACCATCTGGTGGTCTGACAGAGTCCCATGTGTTGGGTGCTGCTGTCAAGGTCAAATAGTCTCCAGGTGAGACTGCCTGGAGCATGGCTCCTGCCTGGTCTCAGGTGGTCAGAGAAGGCTTCCTGGAGGAAGTGGACTGCTAAGCTAAGAACTGAACCACAAGGAGGACTTGGTGGGAAAAGAAGGGGAGGGAAGGCATTCCAAGTATAAAGAACCCGTGCAAAAGACCAGGAGGTGAACAGCATGGCACATTTGAGAATCTATAAGTCATTCCATTAAGCTCAAGGGAGAGTGAGGTGTGAGCCAGATAGGACAGGTGAGGCAAGCAGGCCGGGTCATGGAAAGACCTCTGTATCTTGGGGTGGGATTTGTAGTTTATTCAAGTGACAGTGCAGTGGTGGGTGCTGGAGGTTAAGCAGAGTCGTGATGTAGCCCTATCCCACTGTCGAAGGGGTAAATTGGAGGGTGATAACAGTCTGGGGATAACAGACTGGGAGTAAGAGTCTGCAAAGTGGTAAGAGAAGACCCCAATGATGCCCAAGGAGCACCAGGGTTTGAGGTTGGGGTAGAGAGAGAATCCCAAGAAGGGGACGGAAAGAATCGACAGAGGGAGCAGAACACTGGCCGAATATGGCCTCCCAGAAATCAGAGGAACAGAGCCTGTTAACGAGAATATCACTTGTGCGTAAATGTCTGCTGAGGATTGAAGAGTGTCTGTTAGCTTTAGCGGTAAGAATTGGTCCCCTTGGCAAGAGTAGTTTTAGTGGAGCGTGGAAGGAGGAAGCCCAACTGCAGTGCAATAAAATCGAGTCCGTGTTTTATTAGCAGACGGCCGCCCCAGGGAGAAGGAAACACGCGGGAGCTTGCTCATCATTTCTGGCAAGGAGCCAGGGCCTAGCTTGAGCCCTGGTTTGGACATTTTTTTTTTTTTGATCCCAAGACTCGTCCATGTGACGTGACCAATTTAGGTTTCTTGACCAGATCCCTGTCGTGCATTGCTGTTTTCTCCTATTGATTGAGCTCTTGAGACCCTTTATTTTCATACTGTATTTGCTCTCACTGTGGCCCAGTTGCCGAGAAAGAACTAGTCCCAATTCTCTCTGCCTCAAGAGGACTACCATTGGAATGCCTTCTCCTCGGCTGTTGTGTGATCTGAAGGCTCCTCCTTATCCGGAGCAAGCACTCTGTGTCCATTCATTCCTTGCCCAGCTCCCTTTCTGAAAGGCTCTTGCAGCTGACTTCTCCTTAGGAACTTTCTAAGCCGGAGTCTGTATGCTTCATGAGCATAAACCCGCAGGGCCCCAGTCAAGCGGTGCAGCCAGATGGTGGTCTAGGAGGTCCTGCTTGGATCCCTAAGAACAGGTCAGATGGGGGGCCAGGGGAGCCCAGAAGTGAGTTTACTTCATCCATGGGAACCCTGAAATCTAGGCTGGGCTCAAGCCTGCTGGGGGGTGAATTCAGGTCTTTCTAGGGTGTGGGGACCCAGCAGGTATAACCTGGGCCACCACTTGCACCACTGGCCTCTCTTGGGGACAGCCCTTTTGTAATAATCAAAATGCCCACTAATTCTGGACCTCCTGGTGCCTGGAGTTTACCTGGTGGGTTTTGCGGGAGTTTTGGCTTCAGACTGGCAATCACCTGTCTTGGGTGTTATAGGGTGAAACAACGTTTAGTGCCTTTCTACACATCTTGGGGAGGGATGAGTTGGAGTCCTCTTCTGCCTGGGCAGATCCTACAATCAACATGGAGTATACTTGAGTAGTCTTAGCTAATTTGAGGTCAAGGGCACCTGGGTAGCTCTGGTGCCTATCCTGGGGTCACTGGGTGTGCTAGTAGCCATTGGGAGGCTCCCTAGAAGGGCGAGGCCCTAGGAGCTAAGATGCTATGTGGGCAGCCACTCACGAGGCCACGCACATTGCCTCCAGGAGGAGCTTGCAGCCCTCATCTCTGACCTGAAGCAGGAACAGAAGAAGGTGGATGAGCATATCGCCAAGCTGGTGAACAACAGGACCCGGATTGTCGTGAGTGCCTTTCCCTCTGCCCCTGTGCTGGGACCAGCCACCTTCCCTTTCCTACAGAGTCCAGGGCTAATGTGTCCTGCACGGGAATCCCTGCCTTCCATATAAAGCCAGCATTCAAAGCATTCCAGGGCAGGGTGGGGAAGGTGCAAATCTCCTCAGGGGAATTCAACCCAGTTGTCAGGACTGTCTCTAAGTTGGCTTATGTTCCCTTGTCCTTGGGACTGAGATAACCCAGAACCTAAGTCCCAGAAGTAAACAGCCCAAAGTGTGGGCATGACTCGCCAGCCCTCGTCTCATGTGTCTGCTTGACCTTGACAGTCTGTGTGGTGCCCGCTCAGTGCCTTGCAGCACAGGCATGGGAAAGCCTGAAGCTCCCCTCCGTGCTCTGCTTTTCCTCAGTGAGGGGGGCGTGGGTGGGTGTGAGCTGAGGCCCTGTGGGGGAAATGGCAGCAGTATTCCCTGAGTACCCCTCCCCCTGAGAGGGAGGTAGCATTACCCTGCTCTGTGGAGACAGAACTTGGGGTCACAGGGGAATCCTGGCTGTGTCAATTCAAGTCTGCTCTCCTGGGGTCATTCAGACTCTTTTCAGTTGTAGAACCCTGTGATAGGCGAAGTCTTCCTTGCACACTTAATAGTAAAGACAAGTGAAAGCAGAGCCAATGCTTTAAAATGGGAACCAGGGGCCCGGCCTCTGCCCTGTCACTGTTGCTCACTCCCATGGTGCCCTCTGGGACCTCTAGGCACAGTGAGAATGCCTGGATAGGCCTCAGCCCTGGGACTCAGGCACCAGGACCAGCCTGTCTGCTGCCAGGCCCTGGAGACATGGAGGTCAGTCATCGCCACTCCAGTGTGGCTCTGGCCTTGACAGGCTGGCTCTGTCCTAGAACGAGTCCGATGTCTTCAGCTGGGTGATCCGCCGTGAGTTCCAGGAGCTGCACCACCTGGTGGAGGAGGAGAAGGCCCGCTGCCTGAAAGGGGTGGAAGGTCACACCCGCGGCCTCGTGGCTTCCCTGGACATGCAGCTGGAGCAGGCCCAGGGCACACGGGAGCGGCTGGTGCAAGCCAAGTGTGTGCTGGAACAGTTTGGAAATGAGAATCACCACGAGTTCATCCGGGTGAGTGGACAAGGGAGTGTCCTCTATGCTGAGGCCCCTAGGGCCCTGAGAGCCTCTTTTGCATAGCCTCTGCTGTGCCCCAACCTACCTCTCTTTTGTCTTCCAGAAGTACCACTCCATGGCCTCCAGGTAATACCTTGGGGGAAGCTCTCAGTATGGGTCTGGTGGCTGTGGGCACAGCATCTCTTCTCTCCTAGTTCGTCCCTTCAGCTTCACCAGTGCCTCAGGAGCAGCTGCCCATATCTGGCTCTGTACTGGGGCCAGGAGAAACAGAGAGAATTCACGTACCTCCCTTCGGGGTCTCACAGATAGGTGGGAGGAGTGCAGGGAACTATGGCTACCTCACTGTGGGTCCCTGGAACAGTAGAAGCTACAGAAGTAACACAGAGGAGGAGGTGACTGTTGGGGTGAGGGGGATTAGCAGACAGTGGATGGACAGGATACCTGAGAAAGGAGAGGACGGGCGTTTGCCAGGCAAGCAGAGTGAGGGGGAAGGGCAAAGTAGTGTGTGGGCTTGGGAGTACTGTAAGTTCAGTATGGCCGGCAGTAAAATAGGAAATAAGTGGACGAGGTGGGTAAGGGCTGGAGTGAGAGGCCTTGGCCCCTGCACTTTGGCTGGTGTGGAAAGGGACTGGACCCACGTTCTAGTCCCAAGAAGTGAACCATCCATGCAATTCCCGAGCCTTCCTCAGACCCTGTTTACAAGTCTCCTTTTTTTCTCAAATTTTCTTTTCACCTTTTAAAAAAATTTACTGATTTTTAGAAGGGCGAGAGGGAAACACCTGTTGTTTCACTATTTATGCACTCATTGGTTGATTCTTATAATTGCCCTGACTGGGGATCCAACCTACGGCCTTGGCTTATCAGGACGATGCTCTAACCAACTGAGCTACCTGACCAGGGCCTCAAATTTTCTTTAGTCTCAGGGACAATTTGATTAGGAGCGTTGGTTTAAATACATGGACACGGAATCCGATTGCCCCAGCACCAGGGTCCTGAAATGTTAGCGTGCATCACAGTCGCCTGGGAGGCTCATTCAAACACAGCCCTGGGCCCCAGTGGTCAGTTTCTGATTCAGCAGGTCTGGAGTGGGACCCAAGGAAATCTGCATATCTTACAAGCTTCCAGGTGATGCTACTGGTCTAGGACCTGCACTTTGAGGACCACTAATAGAGACTATTTACCCCTCCCAGGAAGGAGGCAGGTCCTCTGAGAGGGGGGTGGAGGGGACGAGACAACAGCCATCTTGAGTGTAGTCTCCTGCACTGTGATTGTACATGGACTTGCACATGGGCGAGGCAGCTCCGCCGTCAATGTGAACTGTTGCCTCCAGAGCAGAGCTCCAGCAGGCCCGACCTTTGGAGAGCACGTTCAGCCCCATCTCCTTCAAGCCAGGTCTCCACCAGGCCGACATCAAGCTGACCGTGTGGAAAAGGCTCTTCCGAAAGGTTCTGCCAGGTGAGGCCCCAACCCGTCCAAGTTCCTGAGGGCTGCCGGTATACAGCACAGAGAGCTGGGAGGGAGGCTTGCAGAGGCTTGTGGTGGGAGCACAGGAACTGGGTTCCACCAAAAGGCTTGAGTCAAGGTCAGCTCCATGTCATACTAACTAGGGCAAATTTCATCATTTTGAGCCTCTGTTTCCTCATCTGCAGATGGGCTATTAATGCCCACCTTGCTAGGCTGCATATTTACAAATATATATGTGCATATAGTTTAGTGATTAATAAATGTAGCTGTTACTCTGTTGAGAAACACTCAAAGGCTTCTAAATTAATTCCGTTATTGGCACATAAGGGAGATCAATCAATAGGTTGATTTCATCCAACAAAGACAAAAACAGGATTTATATAATAGAAAAAGAGGCAGAGAAAAAAAAAAACTATATTCCCTGCACGGTGAATGTTGTTTGCACATTTTTGGTGTAAACTGATTAGCTGGCGGCTAGCAGGTCAGTTGGGAGTTTGTCCTTGAATAGGCTGCTGGGGTAGCAAAGAAAACAGCCACAGTTGTGGATTCTCCAGAAAACCCGCGGAGTTTGGCTGTGGAGAACACGTGGCAGGCAGTCGGCCAGGTCCTCTTGTCAGCACCTCTGCCTTAGGCAGGCCTGCACTGCGTCCCTTACCAGGAGGCCTCAGCTCACAGCTGCTCATCTCTGCCACTCTTCAGGCATCATTCCTTTATCCAGCAAACATCCTTAAGGTGCCCACTCTGTGCCTGGCCCCTTCCAGGCCTCGAGGATAGAGAGATGAGCCCGTGCAGTTCCTCTTCTGAGGAGCTCGGGGCCTCCAATCAGCCTCCCTTGGGGCAGGGTCTGCTGCCCTCTGTGTGGCTTGCAAACATGCCCTTCCCTATCTTCCCTAGCCCCGGAGCCTCTCAGGCTGGACCCTGCCACAGCCCACCCTCTCCTGGAGCTCTCCAAGGGCAACACAGTGGTGCAGTGTGGGCTCCTGCCCCAGCGACGTGCCAGCCAGCCCGAGCGCTTTGACTATAATACTTGCGTCCTGGCCAGCCGGGGCTTCTCCTGTGGCCGCCACTACTGGGAGGTGGTGGTGGGCAGCAAGAGCGACTGGCGCCTGGGGGTCATCAAAGGCACAGCCAGTCGGAAAGGCAAGCTGACCAAGTCCCCAGAGCATGGCATGTGGCTCATTGGCTTGAAGGAGGGCCGGGTATATGAGGCCTTTGGCTGTCCAAGGGTGACCCTGCCTGTGGCCGGACACCCGCACCGCATCGGCATCTATTTGCATTATGAGCAGGGAGAGCTCACCTTCTTCGATGCTGACCGCCCAGATGACCTGCGGCCACTCTACACGTTCCAGGCTGACTTCCAGGGCAAGCTCTACCCCATGCTGGACACATGCTGGCATGAGAGGGGCAGCAACTCACTGCCCATGGTGCTGCCCCCACCCAGTGGGCCCAGCCACCTCACCCCGCCACAGCCCATCAAGCTGTAGGCAGTGCTCACAGGGCTGCCCGTTCTCAGGCCCTTCCCACCTGGGCGTGGGGACTTGAGGGCTTCTGCTGGGTCCAGCAAGCAGAGGGTACATTTTTACTGTTTGAGAAGGTCTTCATGCCTGCGTTTCCCTGGAAACATTTAGTGATAAGGAAAAAAGGACCACAGCCACCATTGGCCACACCATTGGCCACACCATTGGCCAACGGCGTGTTTATTAATCTATTGTCAGGTTATCAACCTGTTTCTTAGCCAGCAGAAGTAGGCCTTGGTGTCCGTGGGCTTCCCTTGGTCCCTCCTAATCATGCTTATTGCTTACCCTTCCAACTGGGGGTGGAAACATTCTCCTACATAATTTTTCATTTTCATTTTGAACTTAAAATAACTTGAAGACAATAAATTTACTACTTTCTTCCTCTTTAAATGAGTTGCAAATATTAATTGCTGTACAGAACCACTTTATGCTCTGGTCTCCAGCCTCTGGTGGGGCTTGATCTTGCTTCCACCCATGGCCTGTTGGTCTGTGGTCAGAGCCACGTAGACCACTCCATCACTGCTCCATCCTCATGGACCTCTCCCGGCTTCCCGCTGTTAGATGAGATGGAACCAATGCTACTTCAAAGCAGAAGCAAATAAGGGGGCCAGAAAGGGGAGCAGCCCATCCCTGGAAGCTGCCATGCACAGAACCCATCTCTGTTCAGGTGAGCCTGCCCCCAGCCACAGATTATGGTGTCCATCCAGACTAAGGCTGGGACAGCTGCATTCTCTCCCAAGAATCTGAAAATTGGGAGAGAGAGAGGATGGTAGGGGCTCAGTTACCTGAGACTTGGAGCTTTAGAGAGCTTCCCAGCCTTGTGCAACTGTGGTCATGAAGCCACCTGAGAGCCTTCCACGGGGAAGAGCTCCATTTCAGTGCCCTGGCACGTGTCCGTGTGGGCCGCATGGGCCATGGCTGGACTGACAGCCTGAGGGATCCTCCGGGAACAGGAGAAGACGGGAGGCTTGTGAGGTGCTACCTCAAGGCCATGTCCATGGGAAACTCAGGAGACATCACCTCCTAGGCTCTGATGAAGAATGAGTCTTTCTGTTCCACCTCCCTCCAAGCAGAGTTGCAGACTATAAAACAGCTTAGTTGAGTCTCCAGTTGGGTCCCCACAACAGGATATCCCACAACTCACATTGCAGTCATGAGCCCCTTGAATTCTGTATCACCCTTCGGTGTGTGCGACAAAGACCACCTCTGGCTAATCTTCCTTCTTCTATGTAACTAATAAACTGAATAAATGGTACTCGTAGTGTTTTTACTGGCTGAATCTGCTAGGCCTGGGCCTTGGTTCCTAGGTGCTTGACACCTCTCAGACCTGATTTTTGGTTACGCAACAATTCGTTCCATCCTAGGACTAGGCTGAAGAGTGTTGCTCCTCTATCTCCACGCTCCACCCTTCGTCCTGCTCTGTGTCCCGGGAGGCTGGCCCCTGTGGAAGGCAGAACTGGCCTCCTGTGGGGCTCAGCTGATGGGAGGGGCTGGCAGGAGATCCAAGGGCAGGAGAGGCAGTTTGAGGTATTTATTTTCCTGGTTTCCTGCCTGCAGGGACTATGGGTTGGCAGCTCTAGTTAAGACTCCTGGCAGGTGATCCTCGCCTTCTGTTATTTTCCCCTTGTTCCTCAGGCCCAGCCATGAGCAGTGCTGCTGTGAGCCCTGAGTACTGACTGCACCATCCCCATTCCCTTCACTCTGAGCAGTCCCTTCTTTAAAATGTCCTGAACTACTCTGTGTGTGCACCTTTCTGCCTCCCACCAGATCCTGACAGACACATCCAATAAACTGTTTGGCTAGCCAGAGTTAGTGTTTGCAATCAAAAGATTTTTTTTTGAAAATAAAAAAATTAAATCAAGAATATTCTCTTTCATAACCACAACACAGATGTGTCAAAACGCGGAAACTCGCACTGAGAACACGCTGCTGTCCACCCGCACACATCACTCAGATGTCGCCCTCCGTCCCACTCGTCCTCCATGGTGAGAGTATTTCAGGTCCAGGGTCCAACCTGGAACCACCTGCTGCATTTCAGTCGTCGCGTCTCTCCAGCCTTCCTTCATCCCGGTCAGTCCCATCTCTCCTCGTCCTCTCGAGTGGGATGTTTGGAAGAGACAGGACCAGTTATTTCGTAGACCGTCCCTCCATTTGGGCTCGTTGATGCTTCATTAGCTTCAGGCTGCGCACAGAGGGCAGGAGTGCCCGAGGGCCGGGTCCTCATTGACCCAGTCAGGCAGCAGGAGGCTGACTTTCCCACACTGGTGATGCTAACTTCAGTCAGCAGGTTCCGACGTGCCCTCCAAGTTTCTCTTCTGTAAAGGTGCTATTTTCCCCTTTATTTTAAGTAACTAATCTGTGGGGAGATTATTTGAAGTTATGTGAATATCCTGTTCCTTACAGTAATTGATAGCTCTTGACTGAATCAAATTATTATAATGATTGTCAGTAATTTTTAAAAGATTTATTTATTATTTTCATTTTTAGACAGAGGGGAAGGGAGTTATAGGGAGAGAAGTATCAATGTGTGATTGCCTCTTGCATGCCCCCCACTGGGGACCTGGCCTGTAACCCAGGCATGTGCCCGTTACATAACAGAGGTCCAAGGGGGGAGGCAATAATTGGCCCACCCAGGGATGCCAAAAACTGTTACTGAACATACACACACAGGTTTGTTATGTCTGCTGCCAGAGGAAAGATGTCTCTCAATGTCAGAGATTTGTAAAAAGGAAAGGAAATGTTTGTTTAATGCTATACAGACTTAAAGTAGTGACCCAATAGCCCCATTTAAATATCAAAGTCCTTTTGGATACCCACAGACACCCACAGTGCTTCCTTCTCCCCCTGCCCTAATTTGGGGTACTGTATCTCAGGAAAAGAAGCAGGTGTCCGTGTTACAGGCCGCTGGCACTGCCAGCTGCATCACTGTCCAGGCAGGATCCCTAATTAATCCAAACCCATGTGGCACCTTCTTACGGCCTACTGGCAAGAGTTCTTTCACTCTTTTTCCAGGTAAAGTCTCTCCTGCTCCTCAGGCCACGTGTCCAAAGGGACACATGGCACCCCAAAGTTGTGTGGTCCTCTTCTACCAAAGCTGCAGGGGTCTGCACTCTGGCCAAAACCACATGGATCTTCTCTCCACCAGAGCTGCGGAGAGGGTAGGGTCACCACTCTGGCAAAGCTGAGTGGTGGTTCTCTGCTAAAGCTGCATGGTAATTCTCTCTAGTAAAGCTACAGGGGTCCCACTCTGACAAAGTCTCATGGTTCCTTCCCCTACCAAAGCTGTGTGTGGCTCTCTCTCTGTACCATCACAGCTGCACGATTGTCTTTTTAATGGCTGCCAAATCTGGGTTTAAATCCCCACGCCAGTCCTCCTCTGTAGCCCCATTTTTGACTCCTCCTACAATGGGCTACACTTGCCAGGACTCCCGTATCCTTCCAAGTATACTGGGCTGCCATTGTGGGTCTGGGCAGGTGTGGCCTCATGGTGTGGAGCCAATCCTGTCCAAGCTCTCACACAGGCACTCTAACCTAGGGGACCTGCCCCCAGTTACATTTTGGGTGAAGTCCCTTTCCATCCCCCTGGCTCAGAGCATGGCCACAGCTATTTAACATATCTATGAAACCAGTTAAAGGTTATAGATATGTTAAATGACCATGCCAGAGGTTAGCTGCAAAGCTGTTGATGTACAAAACAGCTCTCAATGGTCCTGCTCCATTTATCCCTTCTCCCAACTCACACCTGTGGGAGGGGGGAAGGGGTAAGGACATCCTAATATTTCCTGGACACCTTGAGTTCTGGACCCCATTCCAAATCCCTTTTCTGAGGGGGGGGGCCCTCTTGGCTGCACCCTGTATAATGCCCTGACTGGGAGTCAAACTGGCAACCCTTTGGTTCACAGGCTGGTGCTCAATCCACTGAACCACACCAGCAGGGCTGAGATAGTGATTTTTAAACTCTAACATTCCTTCTGCATTTAGTACTTAACATTTTACTGCAGGGTCTTTCCTTCTCCCTTATTTACTTTTGTCAATATGGACCCATGGGTTCTGACTTTATTCAATGAGTTATAATCCTTTACTACCATGAGTTGTTTTGATGCTCAGGTCACTCTCAGACTTGGCCAGTGGGAGCTTCTTCAAGCTGGCTTCTGTGCCTGCCATTCTTTGAGCACATTCTTACATCTGGCACAAGATGGTCCGGGCTTAGCCTCCAGCCCCAGCCCTGGACTTAGCTGTTTGGCTAAGGACTCCTGATCCTTTTTAGTGGGGAGTGATAGTAGAACCCCAATCTGGGAGCTAGGAGTGCTCATTGCCACTGAGACTGGGGAAAATTGCCACTTCATATCATTCTTTCCTCTCGCCGTTCTATATTTGTAGTTCCTTTCTCTCACCCAGGAAGCCTGGCTCCCAACAAAATCAGTATATTTACTCCTTTGCTCAGTTCTACAATACACACCAACTTGTTTCAGAATTACTACACCTGCACTGCTATTAATAAACCTTTTAATAAGACAAATTTAAGGTTTCTTTGCAGTTCTTTTGGTCCTTTTATCTTCAGACTAAGAGGAGCTAAAAGCTACTTGGATTCTTTTTTTTCCACTTTTAATATGGTTGTTACCCATTTGATATGTTTATTTCTTTCTGTTTCCAACGGTGAAGGTAAAGAAAAACCCTGTTGACTTAACCTTTGGCATTTTTACTCCGACTGTGCCTTGGCGCAGGCTCTGTGGGCTCCCCTTGTGTGGGCCCCTCTGGGCTTCCTGGACCTGCGTGTCTGTTTCCTTCACCAGGTTGGGGAAGTTTTCTGCTATCATGTCTCTAAATAGGTTTTCTATCTTTCTCTCTTCTTCTTCTGGTCCCCCTATGATTTCAATGTTGCTACTCTGTTGTTGTTCAGCAGTCCCTTAAACTATCCTCATTTTTTTAATTGCTTTTTTCTTTTTGCTGTTCCAATCGGGTGTTTTCTGCTACCTTGTTTTCCAAATTGCTGATTGGATCCTCTGCTTCATCTAGTCTGCTGTTGATTCCATCTAATATCTTCATTTCAGTCACTACATCCTTCGTCTATGATTGGTTCTTTTTTTATGCTTCCTCTTTGTTGAAGTTCTCACTGAGATCATTGAGCATACTTATAACCAGTGTTTTGAACTCTGTATCTGATAAGATTGTTTGTCTTTCATTTTGTTCTTTTTCTGGGTTTTTGTTCTGGTCTTCTGTTTAGAATATATTTTTTCTGTCTGGTCATTTTGGCTGTCTCTCTGTGTCTGTTGCTATAAATTAGGTGAAAGAGCAACCTCTCCCAGTCTTGAAGGAGTGACCTTGTGTAGGAGCTGCCCATTTGTCCACTGTTTGTGCCAGGTGTCTTTGGCAGGCCAGCCGGAATGTGCATGGGCCACGAGGAGTCCTGGGGCAGAGGCGGGGGGAGAGGAGAGCACAGAACTGTAGCTGGATTAGGGTCAGGCCTTGGGTAGTCCCAGGGGCAAGCCACAATGGGACCAGGAACTAAAGCTGGAGCGAGCTGTAGGCATCCCCAGCTAAGCTGGGGCTATAGCTAAAGTGGGTTTGGTCTGTAGGAAGTCTAGGGGAGAAGCCACAGCTGGGCAGGAGCTGTAGCTAGGGGTGGTGCAAGCTGAGGGAAGTCCTGGGGGCAAGTCCTGGAAGCTAGAGCTGGAGCACGCTTTAGGGAGACCTATTCCTGTATTGTCTCCCTCTCTTGTTTGTTGTGCAGAAGCTGTTAAGTCAGGCCTCAGTTCTACTTTAGGGGTAACTGCTCTGCCTATAAGTACAAATTCAATATGTATCTGGGAGAAGGTTAGTTCAGGGTCTTCCCATGCCACCATCTTGGACTCGGAGCCTGCAACCAAAAGATGTTAACTGATACACATCCAATATGGGGAAGGCAGAGGAAAAAGAAGTTAATTCTTCATGTGGAGTTAGCATTTAAGCAGAAAGAAGTGGAATGCAAGCAGAGAAGAGCCTTCGGGGTTTAGGTACACAGAGGGATATTGGGGCTGGAGCTGGACCTGACGGTAGGGGCTGGACCAGGAAGACAAGATCCTGATGCTACTTTAGTGTACATTAGATTTGTTCAGTAGTAGTGACAGTGTTGGGGTAGGCAAATCTGCCCAGGAAAAAATATCAGAATGATGGAAAGGAGGTAAGAGGATGGAATACCAGAACTTAAGAAGCAGCTTAGAGAAGGCTGCCAAGAAAACTCTGAAATGGTGAGAGAAACGGGAGCGTATGCCAGCAGGAGAGGCCATGGAAGCCGAAGCGTTGCAACAAAGACAGTGTGTGCAGCAATACAACAAAACTGCAGATTCGGCAGGAAAGGCCTGAGGAATATTGGGAATTTTTTTTTTTAAAGAGAGGGAGAGAAACATTGGTGTGTGGTTGCCTCTTGTGTAGCCCCCACTGGGGACCTGGCCTGCAACCCAGGAATGTGCCATGACTGGGAATCGAACCAACGATCCTTTGGTTTGCAGCCTGCTCCCAATCCTGAGCTATACCAGCCAGGGCTGGAAAATTCTTGGTGGCCTTAGAGGGAGTCACCTCAGTGGAGTGGGGTAGCAGACGCATTGCAGGGAGTTAAGTAACAGCATGTGATGAAGAAGTAGGGGCAGTGACTGCTGAGTCTCCTTTTTAAAAGTCTGATGGTGAAGGAAAGAAGAGTCTGGGCCATGAGTTTGAGAAAAGGCGGAATTAAGAGAAGGTATTTTTAGGTTAGAGGAGATGCTAAAACAGTGCTACCAATAGAAATATATGAGGCACACATATAAGTTTAAGTTTTCTAATTATCACAATCAAAAAGTTAAAAGAAGCAGGTCACCTCATGCCCAGATCTTGGTTTCTAATACCAGTCTCTAATAAAAGGAACCAGGAGTCCCCGAAGAAATGGTTGATTTTAGGACTAGATCAGAAAATAACACAAAATGAGCTTTTTTTTTAGATGAGCTTTGAGTATCTTGTAGTGCCAGAGGGCAAGAAGTTCTCAAAAACAAATAAACACACAAAAAACCTTATAATAATAGGAGCCTATCAAAGGGACATAGGAGCCAACTGAAAGCACTCCAAGTGGCCAAAACAGGAACAATTTGAGCAACAAAATAAAGTAGTACTAGAGTAGGACCCAAAGTATAAAATAAACATCCATGAACCCATACTGATATAAAAATGATCAATTAAAAAATGAGGCAGAAGAGACAAACCTGTGCAGAATTCCAGGTAGGTTATGTAGCTACTCCATCCTTAAGGGGTGGGAGCATAACTCCCCGCTCCTTAGGGTGGGCTGTGCACGGTGACTTCTTTCCAGGGAGGACAAAGGCATAAGCTGCTTCACGGTGTAGAAACGTGACAAACTACCTTGGCCAGGTGATCAAGGTCAACATCAACACTAATGTCACACTGACACTATGTGCCCTTGATATGATGTGATAAGAATGGCACTTTTTGCCCTGGCTGGTATAGCTCAGTGGATTGAGCGTGGGCCTGCGAACCAAAGGATCGCAGTTCGATTCCCAGTCAGGGCACATGCCTGAGTTGCAAGCCAGTTCCCAGCAGGGGACCCACAAGAGGCAACCATACATTGATATTTCTCCCCCTCTCTCCTTCCCTTCCCCTCTAGAAAAGCTAAATAAAATCGTAAACAAACAAACAAACAAAAAGAATGGCACTTTTAGGTGTGGTCTTTCTCCCCAAAACTCATAACCCTCATCTAGTCATGAGAAAAACATCAGTCAAATTCCATGAGGAACAGTCTATAAAACACTGACCAGGGCTCCTCAAAACAATCGAGGTCATCAATAACAAAGCCTGAGAAACTGTCACAGCTAAGAGGAGCCTGGAGACATGACAACTGAATGTAATATGGAATCTTAGATGAGATTCTGGGATAGAAAAGACATTGGGCTCTGGCTGGTGTGACTTAGTTGTTGGGAGTGTTGTCCTGTAGCCAAAAGGTTGTGGGTTCGATCCCTGGTCAGGGCATGTACAGGAGGCAACCCATCAATATTTCTCTCTCACATTGATGTTTCTTTCTTTCTTTCTCTCCCTCCCTCTAAAAACAATTTTTTAAAAGTCCTCATCTGGATAAATTGTGGATTTGTGTCTATATTAGTGCACCTGTTACCTACTCCGCTGAAGGAGGGGGGATTGTTTCAGGACGGGTCACCTCCCGGCACAACTGGCTGTCCAGCACCACATCAATTTGTGCCGCATTCACTCATCTCTTCACTTACTCAACATACATTTATTAGGTCCTTATTGTGAGAAACACTGGTCTAGGAAGTAAAGATAGCTGAGTGCTCAGACAGACGAGGGTTTGTCCTCACAGAGCTGACTGGGGAGACAGAATAAATCACAGTCATATATGTGATGGGTGCCATGAAGAAAATAAAAAATAGATGATGGGATTCAATGTGAGGAGGTGAGGAGGGGTTCCACTTAAAGAGCACATAAGGTCCTGACTGGGTGGCTCTGCAGGTTAGAGCGTCATCCTGTGCACCACAAGGGCGTGAGTTGGATTCCTGGTCTGTGCACGTACCTAGGGTGCGGGTTTGATCCCTGGTTGGGGTGTCTACAGAAGGCAACCCGTCAATGTTTTTTTCTTTCTCTCTCTCTCTCTCTCAGAATATCAATAAACACATTTTTGGGTGAGGAATTAAAAAAAGAATAAAAGATCACTTATGAAATAATCAAGAGCTACAGGAGTTGGTCAGATCTTTAAACAAGTCAGCAACTTCAGGGTAGATTAGAGTCAACCTTTCTATTCAAAAGGCTGACAATGTGCTGTTAACGTTAGACTACACAGACTGAAATACTGCTTTCCACAGAGGCCCTTCTAGTTGAACACCTGAAATACACATGGGTTTATTCAATATGTACCAGTAATCACACGGGTGCTGCAGACACAGAGACAAATGCCATATACCCCTGCTGTCCCAGGGGTCAGGCTGGGGAAACACTCCTATAAATGAATCATTAGAACGAATACATGAAAATCTGGCCACTGGAAACAAAGTTAGAGCCCTTGCTCACATCATGTGCCAAACTGAATTCTAAACGGATTGAAGATTTAACTGAAAAAATGAAGCTATAGTGATCATTATATTGTAAAGTGTGACAGGGTTCCCAAATATGACTCCAATGGCAGAAATCATAAAAGATTAAAAAAGTGAAATCACCATTCTCTGCAAAGCAACTATTAATCACATAAGCCCTGCCTGGTATCTCTCAGTGGGTTGAGCATGGGCTGTGAACCAATGGGTCACCAGTTCAATTGCCAGTCAGGGAACGTGCCTGGGTTACAAGCCAGGTCCCCAGTGGGGGCCACATGAGAGATAACCACACAATGATAGTTCTCTCCCTCCCTTTCCATCTCTAAAAATAAATAAAATCTTTCAAAAATAAAAAAAAAAGCAAGAATAAGCGGGGAAAATGGCAATACCTTAACAGTGTACAATGTCAATATACAAAGCATACAAAGAGAAATATAGTGTGAGTGAGCGAAAGACATTAAAATATTACCATAACAGAATACAAATAAATGACCAATATACAAGTGAAGGTATTCAACCTCAATGACATATGAAATTAAAACAGCCCTCAAATCCCAATATTTGCCTCTCAGATGTGCAAAAATTGAAAGAAAAAAGTGAAGTCCTATTAAGAAGTGGAGAATTGTGTTCCTAGCTTCGACCACCCCCTCGCTCCGACATTAATGCGAACACTTCCCTTGGGAGATTCGAACGGGCACTGGCGCTTCCGGGTTTCGCACCGCCGTGCCTTTTGACCCCGGAAGTCTGGGCCGCGGCTGCGCAAGACAGAGCGCGCGTCACTACCGTGACGGGAAGGCGTAGGGGAGCGGAGAATGGCTCTGTACGCGGCGGCAGCGGCTGTGCTGGCAGGCGTTGAGAGCCACCAGGGCTCCATTAAGGGGCTGGTGTACGGTAGCAGTTTCCAGGTAGCGGGATTCGCGGTTGGGGCCGGGTGTGGGGCTAGCCTCAGCCGGGCCCCCGCCTCAGTTTATGTCACTTTGGCCACGTGCAGAACGTGAAGCAGCTGTACGCGCTGGTCTGCGAGACGCAGCGCTACTCCTCCGTGCTGGACACCGTGATCGCCAGCGCCGGCCTCCTCCGCGCAGAGAAGAAGTTGCGGCCCCACCTGGCCAAGGTGACCCTTGGGGTAGGGTTGGACGAGGCCCCGCTGTGAGTCCCAGTAACGTGAGGTCTAGCCGGTGTAATTCGAGTAAGTCCTCTGAAATGAGGATGCGAGCCCCTTTCTGAGTTGTGAAATGTGGTGGGATGAAATTGCTTTAATTTCGAGCTTTTTGTGAAGGTTAAATAAGAACAGAAGTTCCAACTAGCAGCGGCAGGGACCCTTTAGGTAACACAAAGGGTGATATTGACGAGGTGGAGGGTTCAGATCTTGAACTCTGCTGGTGGAAAGGGTTCAGGACTGGGGAAGTGAAACATCAGGTTCAAAGCCTGTGTCTGCTATTAACTTTGTGTGCATTTGGACAATATGTCGCACTTTTACCTGTTATTGTCTGGAGAGGTGGCCTGTTTAGCCCTTGCAGTTCCAACATTATGGAGTTTGAAGGCACTAATGCTTAGGTTTTTGTTTTTTTTTCTCTCTCTTGGTCTCTCCATCTCCAGGTGCTGGTGTATGAGTTGTTGCTGGGAAGAGGCTTTAGTAGGCGAGGGGGCAGGTGGAAGCCTCTGCTGGACCGGCACCAGGCAAGGCTGAAGGCCGAGTTGGCCCGGCTGAAGGTTCATCGAGGTGTGAGCAGGAATGAGGATTTGTTGGAAGTGGGATGCGGGCCTGGCCCAGGTGAGCTGAGTTGTGGGGGTGGGGGTAGAGTCACCAGACCCTCAAGGGAAAGGACCATGTTTCTGCCCACTCACGTCTGATTGCTTCCTAGCCTCCCAGGTGCCTCGATTTGTGCGGGTGAACACTCTCAAGACCTGCTGTGATGATGCAATTGATTATTTCAAAAGACAAGGTTTCTCCTACCAGGGTCGGGCTTCCAGGTGAGCTTAGAGCCCTGCCCAGGTGCCCTAATCGAGGGAAGTTCTTGGGGGAACTGGGGAAGTGGATGAGAAGAGAGGAGGCATGGTTGTGACTGCACTCAGGCCTTCTTCCTGTTTTACAGCGGTCTCTCCATCCCCTTCCAAGGCCTGTCTTCCTCCATTCCCTAAACATTTATTGTTCTGGGCGTCCCATGGACATTCTTCTAATGTATCTACCCCTCAATTTCTTCTCTGGCTCTGCCTTCTAATTCTCACCTGACGATCTTGTCTCCCAGTCTGGACTTCTGTCTTGGACTCATAGTTGCAGGTTCAGAGCAGTGATGTGCAGACACCACATTCGGAGCCTGCGTCAGACTGTTGTTCAGTCATGTTTATTCAAAATTCAAGATTTGAAAGTAATTCTTTTAAAAATGTACCTAAACGGGTTATTGGATTATATTGCAGCATTCCTTTTTTAAATTGAGGTATAATTGACATATAACATGTTAGTTTCAGGGGTACAATGAAATGATTTGATTTTTTAAAATTTTTTTATTGATTATGCTGTTACAGTTGTTCTATTCCCCCTTTCATTCCCCTCCACCCTACCCCCCATCCCCACCATTACCCCCCTTTAGTTTATGACCATGTGTCTCAAGTCCTTTAGATTCTATATTTCCCATACTATTCTTGCCCCCCCATCTATTTTCTATCTACTGTCTATGCTACTTATTTTCTGTACCTTCTCCCCCCTTCTCCTCCTCCCACTCCCCTGTTGATAACCCTCCTTGAGATCTTCATTTCTATGTTTCCACTCCTGATCTAGCTGTCCTTTTAGTTTGCTTTTGTTTTAGGTGTGGTTGTTAATAACTGTGAGTTTGTTGTCCTTTAACTGTTCATGTTTCTTCAACTTCTTTTTCTTAGATAAGTCCCTTTTTTTTTTTTTTTAAAGATTTTATTTATTTATCTTTAAAGGGGAAGGGAAGGAGAGAGGGAGAGAAACATCAGTGTATGGTTGCCTTTTGTGCATCCCCTGCTGGGAACTGGCCTGCAGGGAACCAGCCTGCAACCCAGGTATATGCCCTGACTGGGAATCGAACCGCGATCCTTTGATTTGCAGGCCCGTGCTCAATCCACTGAGCTACACCAGCCAGGGCTTAGATAAGTCCCTTTAACATTTCATATAATAAGGGTTTTGTGATGATGAACTCCTTGAATTTGATCTTATCTGAGAAGCACTTTATCTGTCCTTCCATTCTAAATGAAAGTTTGGCTGGATAGAGCAATCTTGGTTGTAGGTCTTTGGATTTCATGACTTGGAATACCTCTTTCTAGCCCCTTCTTGCCTGTAAGGTCTCTTTTGAGAAATCCGCTGACAGTCTGATGGGGACTCCTTTGTAGGTGACTGTCCCCTTAGCTCTTGCTGCTTCTAGGATTCTCTCCTTCATTTTAATTTTGGCTAATGTAATTATGATGTGCCTTGGTGCATTTCTTCTTGGGTCCAACTTCTTTGGGACTCTCTGAGCTTCCTGGATTTCCTGGAAGTCTATTTCCTTTGCCAGATTGGGGAAATTCTCCTTTATTATTTGTTCAAATAAGTTTTCCACTGGTGGCTGTGCCTTTCCCCCTTCTGGTACCCCTATAATTCGGATGTTGGAGCGTTTAAAGATGTCCTGAAGGTTCCTAAGACTCTCATTTTTTTGAATTCTTGCTTCTTGACTCTTTTCTGTTTGGCCATTATTTGCTTTCTTCTGGTCCACTCCATTGATTTGAGTCCCAGTTTCCTTTTCCTTGCTATTGGTGTCCTGTGCAATTCCATTCATTTTCATTAGTTTAGCCTTCATATATTTGTCTAATTTGTGGCTATAATCAACCAGTACTGTGAGGATCCTGATGACCAGTGTTTTAAACTGTGCGTCTGAGAGTTTTGCTATTTCTTCATCGCTTAGATCTATGGGCTCTGGGGCTTTGAGATCTTGCGCCATTTTTGGTCTGTTCTGGCTCTTTAAGTGTGAGAAGCGGCGCCTTGGACTCCGAGGTCGTTGGGTTGTGACGCTGTATGTGGGGGCGTGGTCAGAGCGGGGAAATGGCGACTCCCTCTGCTGCTTGGAGCCGCTGGGTGAGGATCAGCGCCTTAGGTGGTTCACCTGGGCCAGGCCACTCAGAGTCGCTGGGTTATGACGCTGTATGTGGAGGTAGGGTCAGAGTGGGGAAATGGCGGCGCCCTCCACTGCCGCTTGCTGCGGGGACCCACCGGCCCGGTCCAACCGCCTACTCCCTTGCCTGTCCACTTCCACACAAATGCTCGACCACAGTCGACACGCAGCCCCGGTCCCCCGCTGTCTACCCCTCGGTCGCTCGCTCGCTCGGTAGCTCACTAGGTCCAACCCTGCGCCTGGATTTCACGCGTCTGGATTCCGTGTGCCTGAGTCCGTCTGACCGAGTCCTCCTGTGCAACCCCGCTTCACCAGCCGCTGGTTTCGCCCCTTACCTGTCAGGCTGAAGAATTTGTTGTTAGCAGACTTCTGAAAAGTTCAATTTTCCATGTTCTGGCTGTGTTTTCTGTTGCTAATATTTAGTTGTCTCTAAACTTGGTTGTGTGAGAAGGCCTGGCACATCCACCTATGCCTCCATCTTCTGATTTGATATTCATACATATTTTAAAGTGATCACTACAGTAAGTTTAGTTTAAACATCTGCCACCATACATGTGTAAAATTTTTTTTACTTCTGATGAGAGCTTTTAAGATTTGTTCTTTTAGCCACTTTTGAGTATGTAATGCAGCATTATTAACTATAGTTACCGTACTGCATTGTATCCTCATGACTTATTTAATAATTGGAAATTTGTATCTTTTTACTCTCTTCACCCATTTTGCCCCACCGCTCCCCCCACCACAGATGTGTTCTTTGTATCTATGAGCTCTGTTTTTTGTATTTGGTTTAAAGATTCCACATATAAATGAGATCATATGATACTTGTCTTTCTCTATCTGACTTTGCCCTCAAGGTCCATCCATGTTGTCAAAAATGGCAAGATACCATTATTTTTTATGACTGAATAATATTCCTGTGTGTGTGTGAGTGACAATTTCTCTGTTTACTCGTCCACTGATGGACACTTAGGTCGTTTCCCTGTCTTGGCCATTGTAAATAAGGCTGCAGTGAACATGGGGGTGCATGTATCTTTTTGAATTAGTGTTTTCATTTTCTTTAGGTAAACACCCAGAAATGGAATTGCTGGATCATATGATAGTTCTATTTTTAAAATTTTAAGATCTCCATACTTGGTTTCCCACATGGAATTTACATTCCCACCAATGGTGCACACAAGAATTCCCTTTTCTCCACATCCTTGCCAGTACTTGTTATTTCTTGTCATTTTGATAATACCCATTCTAACAGGTGTGAGGTGATACCTCATCATGATTTTGACGTGCATTTCTCTGATGATTAGCAATGTTTTTCTTTTAATGTACCTGTTGGCTATCTGTATGTCTTCTTGGGGAAATGTCTATTCAGGTCCTCTCCTCAGTTTTTAATTGGATTGTTGTTTTGCTCTTGAATTTTATGAATTCCTTATATATTTTGGATATTAATCCCTCATCAGATATATGACTCGCACATACCTTCTCCCATTCAGTAGGTTGCCTCTTCATTTTGTTGATGGTTCCCCTTGCTGTGCAGCTTTTTAGTTTAGTCTGGTCCTACTTGCTTTTGATGTTGAATCCAAAGAGTCTTTACTAAGATGTATGTCAGAGAGCTTACCACTGTGTTTTCTTCTAGGAGGTTTCTGGTTTCTGGTTTTACCTTCAAGTCTTTAAACCATTTTGAGTTGATTTTTGTATTTGGTAGAAGGGAGTGGTCCAGTTTTCCCAACACCATTTATTAAAAACTATTCTTTCCTCATTGTATATTCTTGATTCTCTTTTCATAAATTGATCATATACATGTGGATTTATTTCTGAGCTCTCTGTACTGTTTCATCGATCTATATGTCAGTTTTAATGCTAGTACCATACTGTTTTGATTACTGCAGCCTCGTGATATCTTGTGAAATCAGGGAATGTGATGCCTCCAGATTTGTTCTTTCTGAAGATTGCTTTGGCTATTTGGGTGTTTTGTGATTCTATACAAACTTTAGGATTATTTGTTCTATGTCTGTGAAAAATGCCATTGGAATTTTTTAAAAGATTTTATTTATTTATCTTTAGAGGGGAAGGGAAGGAGAGAGGGAGAGAATATCAGTGTATGGTTGCCTCTTGTGGGTCCCCCGCTGGGAACTGACCTGCAACCCAGGCATGTGCCCTGACTGGGAATTGAACTGCAATCCTGTGGTTCGCAGGCCCTTGCTCAATGCACTGAGCCACATCAGCCCAGGCTGCCATTGGAATTTTGATGGGTGTTGCATTGAGATTGCCTTGGGTAACATGGACATTGCAACAGTATTCTTCCATTCCATGAGCATGGGATATCTTTCCATTTATTGGTATCCTCAGTTTCTTTCATTAATATCTTACATAGTTTTCAGTGTACAGGTCTTTCACCGCCTTCGTTTATTCTTAATTTATTCTGAGGTGTTTTATTCTTTTTGAGGCAGTTGTAAATGGGCTTCTTTTTAAATTTCTGATAGTTCATTACTAGTGTATTGAAATGCAGCATATTTTTGTGTGTTGATTTGTATTCTGCAACTTCACTGATTTTGTTTACTAATTCTAAGAGTATTTTGGTAGAGTTTTGAGGGTTTTCTCTATACATGTCACTTGCAAATAATGACAGTTTTACTTCTTCCTTTCCAATTTAGATGCCTTTATTTATTTTTTTTTGAAGATATTAATCTACCTTTATGAGGTTATTTATATTTCAATCCAACAAATGTTAAATTCTACACACACAGAGAAGCACTAACACACATGTGCACACATACTAATACATTTTTATCATGGTAGTATGAGTGATTTTCTTTTTTTTTAATTTTATTTAGTTATTTTTCAGGTACAGTTTTTTGTCTATTTTTCCCATCCCAGCCTCCCCCGCCCCTTGCTCCCCACCTCCCTCCCATTTCCACCCCCCTTAGTTCTCGTCCCTGTGTCCTTCCTATTTGTTCCTCCAAATCCCTCCCCCATTTTCCCCTTAACTTCCCTTCCTTCTCCCCCTCTGGTCACTATCCCTTGTTCTCTATTTCAGTGTCTTTGTTTTTTGTTTGTTTTTTTTTCTGCTTGTTTGTTTGTTTTGTTGTTTAGCTTCCTGTTAAAGGTGAGATCATATGGTATTTGTCTTTCAACCCCTGGCTTATTTCACTCAGCATAATGCTTTCCAGTTCCATCCATGTTGTTGCAAAGGGTAGGAGCTCCTTCTTTCTCTCTGCAGCATAGAATTCCATTGTGTATATGTACCACAATTTTTGGATCCATTCATTTACTGATGGGCACCTAGGTTGCTTCCAACTCTTGGCTATTGTAAATTGTGCTGCTATGAACATTGTGGTGCATAGGTTCTTTGATATTGATGTTTTAGGATTCTTAGGATATAATCCCAGCAGTGGAATTGCTGGGTCAAAAGGCAGGTCGATTTTTATTTTTCTGAGAAAATTCCATACTGTTTTCCATAATGGTTGTACCAGTCTGCACTCCCACCAACAGTGAACTAAGGACCCCTTTTCCCCACAACCCCTCCAACATTTGTTGTTTGTTGCTTTGTTTATGATAGCCATCCTGACTGGTGTGAAGTGGTATCTCATTGTGGTTTTAATTTGCATCTCTCTGATAGCTAATGATATTGAGCATCTCTTCATGTGTCTCTGAATGTTCTGTATGTCCTCCTTGGAGAAGTGTTTGCTCAAGTCCTTTTCCCATTTTCTAATTGGGTTGGGTGTCTTCTTAGAGTGGAGTCGTGTAAGTTCTTTGTATATTTTAGAGATTAAACCTTTGTCTGAGGTATCATTGGCAAATATGTTTTCCCATACAGTTGGTTGTCTTGCTAATTTAATACTGTTTTCTTTAGCCATGCAGAAGCTTTTTATTTTGATGAGATCCCATTTGTTTATTCTTTCCTTTACATTCCTTACTCTAGGGGACATATCAGTAAAGAAGTTGCTGCGTGAAATATCTGAGATTTTCTTGCCAATGTTCTCCTCTAGGACTTTAATGGTGTTATGACTTACATTTAAGTCTTTTATCCACCTTGAATTTATTTTGGTGTATGGTGTAAGTCTGTGCTCAAGTTTCATTTTTTTGCATGTAGCTGTCCAGTTCTCCCAACACCATTTGTTGAAGAGGCTATCTTTACTCCATTTTATGTTACTGCCCCCTTTGTCGAATATTAATTGACTGTAGAGAGTTGGGTTGATTTCTGGGCTCTCTGTTCTGTTCCATTGGTCTATGTGCCTGTTTTTATGCCAGTACCAGGCTGTTTTGATTACAGTGGCCTTGTAATACAGTTTAATATCAGGTATTGTGATCCCCCCTACTTTGTTCTTCTTTCTCAAAAGAGCAGCTGCTATTCGGGCTCGTTTATGGTTCCATATAAATTTTCGAAGTGTTTGTTCTATGTCTGTGAAATATGCCATTGGTACTTTAATAGGTATTGCATTGAATCTGTATATTGCTTTGGGTAGTATGGACATTTTGATGATGTTAATTCTTCCAATCCATGAACAAGGTATATGTTTCCATTTGTTTGTGTCTTCCTTGATTTCGTTCTTCAGGGCTGTGTAGTTTTCTGCATACAGGTTTTTTACCTCCTTAGTTAGGTTTATGCCCAGATATTTTATTTTTCTTTTTGCTATATCAAATGGGATTTTTCTCTTTATTTCTGCTTCTGCTGATTCACTGTTGGTATACAAAAATGCCTTTGATTTCTGGATATTGACTTTGTAACCAGCTGTTTTGCCAAACTCATTAATTAGTTTGAGCAGTTTTGGGGTAGAGTCTATAGCATTTTCCATGTACACTATCGTGTCATCTGCAAACAGTGACAGTTTTGCTTCCTCCTTTCCTATTTGGATGCCTTTTATTTCCTTTTCTTGCCTGATCGCTGTGGCTAAAACTTCCAATACTATATTGAATAGAAGTGGTGAAAGTGGACAACCTTGTCTTGTTCCTGATCTTAGTGGAAAAGCTTTTAGTTTTTTCCCATTGAGTATGATATTGGCTGTAGGTCTCTCATATATGGCCTTTATTATTTTGAGAAATGCTCCCTGTATTCCCACTTTGCTGAGTGTTTTTATCATAAATGGGTGTTGTACCTTATCGAAAGCTTTTTCCGCATCTATTGATATGATCATGTGATTTTTGTCTTTGCTTTTGTTTATGTGATGTATTACATTTACTGATTTGCGAATATTGAACCATCCTTGCATCCCTGGGATGAATCCTACTTGATCATGGTGTATGATCTTTTTGATATATTGTTGGATGCGATTTGCCAATATTTTGTTGAGGATTTTAGCATCTATGTTCATCAGCGATATTGGCCTGAAATTTTCTTTCTTTGTTGTGTCTCTATCTGGTTTTGGAATTAAGATGATGCTGGCTTCATAAAAAGAATTTGGGAGTTTTCCATCCTTCTGGATTTTTTGAAATAGTCTGTGGAGAATAGGGGTTAGCTCTTCCTTAAATGCTTTGTCGAATTCTCCTGTGAAACCATCTGGTCCGGGGCTTTTGTGTGATGGGAGTTTTTTTGATTACTGCTTCAATTTCTTTTGCTGTTATTGGTGTATTTAGATTTTCTGCTTCTTTTTCACTGAGTTTTGGAAGATTGTATTTTTCTAGAAATGTGTCCATTTCCCCTAGGTTTTCAAATTTCTTGGCATACAGTTCTTCATAGTAATTTCTTACAATCTCTTCTATTTCTGTGGTATCAGTTGTAATCTCTCCTTTTTCATTTCTGATTGTGTTTATTTGTGTCCTCTCTCTTCTTTTCTTGATGAGCCTACTTAAATGCTTGTCTATTTTGTTTATCTTCTCAAAGAACCAACTCCTGGATTCATTGATCCGTAAAATTGTGCTTTTAGTTTCTATGTCATTTAATTCTGCTCTAATCTTGGTTATTTCCTTCCTTCTGCTTGCTCTGGGCTGTCTTTGTTGTTGTTCCTCGAGTTCTTGCAGGCGTAGGGTTAGGTTGTTTGTTTGAAATGTTTCTATTTTCTTTAGGTAGGCCTGTATTGCTATAAACTTCCCTCTCAGGACTGCCTTCGCTGTGTCCCATAAGTTTTGGGTTGTTGTGAGATCATTTTCATTTGTTTCCAAAAACTTTTTGATTTCTTCCCTAATTTCATTCTTGACCCATTCGTTGTTTAATAGCATACCATTCATTCTCCATGTTTTTGGGTGTTTGGGGTTTTTTTCTTTGGGGTCAGTTTCTAATTTCAGTCCCTTGTGGTCAGAGAAGATGCTTGGTATGATTTCAATTTTCTTGAATTTTTTGAGGCTCGTTTTGTGTCCTATCATGTGGTCTATCTTTGAAAATGTTCCATGTGCATTTGAAAAGAATGTGTATTTAGCTTCTTTGGGATGAAGGGCTCTATATATATCAGTTAAGTCCATTTCATTTAGGGTGTTGTTTAATGCCACAATATCTTTGTTGATAATTTGTTTGGAAGATCTGTCCATTTTTGATAGTGGGGTGTTCAAATCCCCTACTATGATTGTGTTGCTGTCAATATCTTTCTTGAAGTCCTCTAAGATTTTCTTGATATATTTGGGTGCCCCTATGTTTGGTGCATATATGTTTACAATGTTGATGTCTTCTTGGTGGATTCTTCCCTTGAGTATAATGAAATGACCTTCTGGGTCTCTCTTTATAGCCTTTTTTTTGAAGTCTATTTTGTCTGATATGAGAATTGCTACCCCAGCTTTTTTTTCTTGTCCGTTTGCTTGGAAAACTTGTTTCCAGCCTTTCACTTTTAGTCTGTGATGGTCTTTTGTCCTGAGGTGAGTCTCTTGTAGGCAGCATATGTGTGGGTCATGCTTTCTTATCCATTGAGCTATTCTGTGTCTTTTGATTGGAGAATTTAATCCATTTACGTTTAAGGTTATTATTGATAGGTACTTATTCATTGCCATTTTTGTACCTGTGTTCCTCTCTGTCTCCCTCTTATCCTTCCTTCCCTTAAAGCAGTCCTTTTAGTATTTCTTGTAGAGCTGGTTTGGTGGAGGCATATTCTTTTAGACTTCTTTTGTCTTGGAAGCTCTTTATTTGGCCATCTATCTTGATTGAGAGCCTTGCTGGGTAAAGTAGCCTTGGTTGTAGGCCTCTGGTTCTCATTACTTGAAATATTTCTTGCCATTCTCTTCTTGCTTGAAGTGTTTCCATCGAGAAGTCGGTAGCTAACCTTATTGGGGCTCCCTTGTATGTTATTTCTTTTTTCTCCCTTGCTGCCTTTAAGATTCTCTCTTTGTCTTGGAATTTTGCCATTTTGATGATGATGTGTCTTGAAGTGGGCCTCCTTGGGTTCCTCTTGGTTGGGAGTCTCTGTGATTCCTGGATTTGTGAGACTTTTTCTCTTATCAAATTAGGAAAATTTTCTCTCATTACTCGTTCAAATACGTTTTCTATCCCTTGTTCTTCTTCTTCTCCTTCTGGTATTCCTATTATTCGGATATTATTACGTTTCATATTGTCTTGCATTTCTCTTAATCCCTCTTCATTCTTTCTGAGCCTCTTTTCATTTTCTTGCTCTTTCTGTGAGATGCTTTCTACCTTGTCCTCCAACTCACTAATCCTATCCTCCGCTTCATCTATCCTACTTTGGAAACTTTCTACTGTGTACTTCAATTCGGAAATTGTGTTCTTCATTTCCTCTTGTCTCTTGCTGATAGTTTCCATTTCCTTTTTGATGTTGCTGTAGTTTGCAGAGAGATCATTATAGTTCCCCTGTAGTTTCTGGTAGTTCACTGTGAGCTCTTTGAACTTCGTAATAACCAGTGCTTTGAATTCACTGTCTGATAGTTGATCAGCGTCTATTTCATCTAACATTCTTTCTGAAGTTTCTGCTTTTTCTTTCATTTGGGGATTGTTTCTTTGTCTTCCCATTGTTTGAGACTCTTCTTGTTAGTCTCTGCTTCCAAAATTGATCTGTTCTGAAACACTGGTTTTATGGTGTAAACTTCTGTGGTATGATCCTTGTGAAGTTCAGTGGTGCAGACTCCTTGAAGTTTCTTGATGTTCTTAGTCTCCTCCTGCACTCACGCTGGTCCTCGTGCTGGTCCCTGCGTTGGTCCCCTACCACTGCTGAATGTCCTGGCTCTAGTAGCCGCCTCCTCAAGCACCCAGGCCCGTTACTACGGCAGTGGCACAGAGGCTGGGAATGTCCCGGCTCCCGTATCTGGCTCTCTCTGCCGCCCAGGGCCGTCACAGGGGCTTGGAGTGTCCCGGTTTCCGTACCTGACTCCCCGGCGTCTAGTCCTGTCTCTGTGGCAGTGGCACAGAGGCTTAGAAAGTCCCAACTCCCGTACCTGATTCCCCAGTGTCCAGTCCCTTCGCTATGGCAGCAGAACAGGGGCTGAAACAGTCCCAGTTCCCGTAGAGGGATCCTCTGCCACCCTGGGCTGTCTCAGGGGTTTGGAGTGTCCAGGCTTCCGTACCTGACTCCCCGGCGTCCAGTCCTGTCGCTATGGCAGCGGCACAGGATTTGAGAGCTTCCCGGCTCCCGTAGCTGGCTCCTCTGCTGCGTCACAGGGGTTTGGAGAGTCCCGGCTTCCGTACCTGACTCCCTGGCGTCCAGTCCCGTTGCTATGGCAGTGCGCGAACGTCCCGGCTCCCGTAGCTGGCTCCTCAGGGTCCAGGCCTGTCTCTATGGCGGCGTCACAGGGGCCTTTGGTGTCCCAGCTCCTGCAACTGACCCTTCCGTTGCCCAGGCCGGTAGCTATGGCATCGGCACAAGGGTGTCCCCGCTCCGGTTCCTGACTCCTCTGTCTCCCAGGACCGTCACAGGGGCTTGGAGTGTCCGGCTTCCGTACCTGACTCCCCGGCTCCCAGGCGTGTTGCTCTGGCGGCAGCACAGGGGCCGTGTGAGACCCAGCTCCAGTAGCTGACTCTGCCGCCGTCTGGTGTTTCAGTGTCGGTCACAATCTCTGGTCTTTTAATTTCATAAATGCTGGGTAACTGATGGTTTATTGTGCTGTTTCTCTGTAGATCTGCCAGGATTTTCACCCATGAGTACAGGAGCTAGTATCAGCTCCATCTTACTCCGTCGCCATCTTCCCAGCATCCCCTTTATTTCTTTTCTTGCCTATTGCTCTGGCTAGGACTTCTAATACTGTGTTGAATAAAAGTGGCCCTTGTGTTGTTCCTGATTTTAGAGGAAAAGCTTTCAGCTTCTCAGCATTGAGTATGATACTGTTGTGGGCTTGTCCTGTGTGGCCTTTATTATGTTGAGATATGTTCCCTCTATACCAATTTTGTATAGAGTTTTTGTCATAAATGGATGTTGAATCTTGTCGAATGCTTTTGCTGCATCTATTGAGTTATTTTTATCCTTCATTTTGTTAATGTGATGTATCACATTGATTAACTTGAACCATCCTTGCATCCCTGACCTTTCCACCTTCTGCATCCCCTGTTTTAACCTGCCAGATAAACTTGTGCACCCATTTGGTCAAATCAGAAACTGAGTAATCCTAGATGCTTTCCTCCTCTCCATCAAGTCATTCACTCCTCTGCCTTCAGCATCTTTCTCAAACCTGTTCCTTTCTTTTTGTCCTCCTGGACATTACCTAGGTTTAGGCACTCATCATTTCCTACCATGATTGGTGGCAGAATCTCCTAATGTGGTTGGCTACAGAAAGATCTGAAACCATAGCTGATGCGTTACTCCCCTGCTGAAAACCTTCTCTTGGCTCTCCAAGGTGGTGTGCTCCCTGCTTCCTCTCCAGGCCCATCTGCCCTGGGGCTCTCTGCACCTGTCGTCCCCCCAACAGTTCCTGCTCTTCCCCACCTCTTCCCTGGATGCACTCCTTCCTCCTGCTCTATCCATTGACAGCTCTGGGAAGCCACCTGTGCCTCCTCCCTTTCCCCCCGATCTGTTTTAGGTGTTCCCCTTTTGGCCTCTAGTATGTTGCTTAGAGACCAGGGTGGTAGAGAACGGCTGTGTATGTGTTTGAATTCCAGCTCTGCTATTTGATACCTTTCTGAACTGAGACACTATTCTCCAGGCCTATTTCTATGTGGGTCAGGTGGAATAGACAGCGCTCCTTTGTAGAGTTTAGGGTAGGGGTGTCATACTCATTTTCACTGGGGGCCACATCAGCCTCATGATTGCCTTCAAAGAGCTGAAATAATTTGAGGACTGTATAGCTGTAACTATTCCTTAACTGTTAAGGAGTTCAAATTACATTTGGCCTTTTGAAGGTACCCTCAAGGCTGATGTGGCCCCTGGTGAAAATGTTCGACATCCTGGTTTACGGAATATAGTTTTCATCCCAGCTCCTCATGTTACTGAATTATCCATCAGGAGTCAGCTCATCTCCCCTGGACCACTCCCTTCACTGGCCAATCACCCCCAGAGCTCTCCTTGAGGTTATGTTTTAGCAGTAACAGCTAACATTTATTGAGTGCCTAATTTGTGCCATATATTTTCCCAAGTATTTTGCACACATTAACCCCTCTAACTCTCACAGCTACCATTTTCCAGAAGTGCAGACAGGCTGAGATAAAGGTACTTGCTCTTGCTCCCACCGCTGGTGAATGGCTGAAGGAGGGCCCTGAAACCAGAGTCTGGTCTAAGAACTCACACTATCATCCTGTTTATTTCTTCATAGCAACCTTAAACATTTGTTGCCTGATGGTTAGTTAACATGTAAGGTAACATGTAAAATGTCCAGCCTAGTGCCCGGCATGGAAGAATGCAGAAACTGTTGAATGAGTGGCTCTTATTCCCTGACAGCCTGGAGGATCTAAGGGCCCTCAAAGGGAAGCGTTTTCTTCTGGATCCCTTGTTGCCTGAGCTGCTTGTGTTCCCTGCCCAAACAGACCTGCATGACCATCCACTGTACCAAGCTGGTCACCTCATCTTACAAGACAAGGTAGGGAAGGTGGGTGGAAAAGGGAAGGATGGGTGGGAGTGACCAGCTTGGGGAGTTTGTGTTCACCCAGCCACTGTGCTCTGCCTTGCCAGGCTAGCTGTCTCCCAGCCATGCTGCTGGCTCCACCCCCGGGCTCCCATGTCATTGATGCCTGTGCTGCTCCAGGCAATAAGACCAGTCACTTGGCTGCTCTTCTGAAGAACCAAGGGTGAGTGCCACGGTTAGACAGAGGAGGGTGTGGGGTCTGATCCTGTAGCTGGTGAAAAGTAAGGGACTTGTTTTTCTGATGGGTCTCAAGGCCCAAAGGAAGACTTTTATTTAGTATTTCTTTCTGGACCTGGGACAGTTCCCATATAGCTCCAAGCTAAGCTTCCTAGTGGGTTGCAGGTGTGAGATGTGAATTCCTTAGTCCTCAAAGGCTGTTTAAGTATTACCTTCCGTATGTCCTCACTTCATATATATGTTTGTATGTCAGACCTGTGGTCTATTAGATACATATGAAGTCAGTTAATCTCAACTCTGTCCCTAGGAAGATCTTTGCCTTCGACCTGGATGCCAAGCGGTTGGCATCTATGGCTACTCTGCTGGCCCGGGCTGGAGTCTCTTGCTGCCAGCTAGCCGAGGAGGACTTCCTGACAGTCTCACCCTCAGACCAGCGTTATCGTCAGGTCCAGTACATTTTGCTGGATCCTTCTTGTAGCGGCTCTGGTGAGATGGGGAGAAATAGCGGCCTAGGGCAGCCGTAGATTCGGAGCGGCCTTAGAGCAAAATGGGTAGTTCATTTGGGTCTTGGGTTTAGTTCTGACTCAAATCGTCTTGTGATCGTAGGCAAATGTTTTAATTTATAAAGTGGGAATTTCAGCCTAAAATAAAACAATTTGTAATTAAACCACTCTTTTCCCTAGGTATGTTGACCAGACAGCTGGAGGAACCTGGGACAGGCACACCCAGTAAAGAACGCTTACGCGCCCTGGCAGCATTCCAGCAGCGAGCTTTGCGCCATGCGCTCACTTTCCCCTCCCTGCAGCGCTTGGTCTACTCCACGTGTTCTGTTTGTCAAGAGGAGAATGAAGATGTGGTATGGGATGCCCTGCAGCAGAGCTCAGGAACCTTCAGGTAGTAGGTTTCCACCAGGGTCTTGGGGTGGGGATGACTTTCTTTACATAGAAGTCTGCTATTTCTTCTCCACAGGCTCACTCCTGTCCTGCCCTCCTGGCCCCACCGAGGCCTTAACACTTTTCCAGGGGCTGAACACTGCCTCCGGGCCTCTCCTGAGACCACGCTCACTGGTGGCTTCTTCATTGCTGTACTTGAACGGGTAGAGGTGTCAAGGTGAGCAGGGAGCTCGCTGGGAAGATGCTGGAAGATTGGGACACATCTAACATGTACTTTTCTTCTAGCTCAGTCTCACAGGCTGAAGTATCGGCACCAGAACTCAGACCCAGCTCTGTTACAAAGAGAAAGAAGAGGCGGCGAAAAGCGGCAGCTGCCCCTAGCATGCTCCCCTAGCAGGTGCTCAAAGATTTTGGCCTCTTGGGTGGGAGGAAAGGAAGACATTGGTTCCCCCTCAGCCCCAGGCAGCAGTTTTGTTTTTGAAAGGTTTTGTTTTTTGTTGCTATAGGACAGACACTGATAATCCTGCTTCCCCAGCTGGAATGATAGAGTGGATCTCCTCATCCTTTTGAGTCCCTTCCCTGGGCCACATTCTTGCTGGTGAGAGAAGTGCGACCCACAAAAATAAAAAGGCAGGACATGGTCTACGATAGATCACAGTATTTTATTCTTAATGACATAAGCAAGGGGGAAAACCTCACATTCATACTAAAAATTCCAACTAGACTCACAGGAATTAAGTCTGTATCTGTAATGGAAAGTCCCAGTGCACATATGTGTACACATACACACTCACACTCACACTCAGGCTGTGCCAGGGCGCCCTCTTCAGGGGCTTCCTGGACCAATGGCCCTGCCTGTGGAACTGAGGTAAACTAGCTTAGAGCACTAAAACTAAGAGGGTCTACCTTACGTGAGGTGTAGGTAGAAGCTTGATTTCTAGGCCCGTGCCCCACACCCCACCCTTCCAATTCTAGGAGGTGTTTGGGACTGGAGGTTCAGGCCCCCTCCTCAGCTCCACGGACAGTTAAGTAGCGACAGAGCTACTTAAGTAGTTCTTGGGGTGGGAGCAACAGCCAGTCCCCTGCCACAGAACATTCAAAACTCAGTCACAAAAGGGGGAGGGGACTGGGTACATCTAAGTCACATTATTTATAAAATAAGAATTACATTTTACATAATGTGTCCAGAAAGAGCTCTAGTCCCTCAGGAAAGCTGCCTGGGATGGCACTGGAGCCTCTTCTTCACACAGGCATAACTTAACTATACAGCTAATTCCTAGTCAACAGCATTTATACTTAACCACCTCAATGAACCAAGCTTGAAGGAATTTAAAAGGCAATTTAGCTTAAATACAAAAATAAATTTTTATTTCGTTAAAAAATGTTTAAATATTTTTTCTTTTAATTTAGACACACACATTCATACTTCTCCCAAAGAGGATGGGCACGGCAGCGAGGCTCTTAGGCCTGGGGTATGTGATTTGGAAACAAAGGAAGAACAGAAGGGTTGGAGGCTTGGGGGAGGGGGGTTGGCTAAGAATTTAGAGTGTGGTTCATTAATTTAGGATTTTCTAACATACACTAGGGGTGAGCTAACCTCCCGTGAGGTCAGGTGGGGAGGAGAGAGAAACAGCAGAGGGAAGAGGTCTTTGCTTCCCCTTGGCCCTATCCTCCTGGGCTGCCAGCCCATAGTCAAAACACCATTTGAAAATCCAGGAGTTGGCACTTATAGCCGTAAAGTGGTGCTACTTTCCACATTCAATTAGCTAAGTCCCAGAAACTTGAAACAGTTAAGTCCGGCACTACCAACATGCCGCCACTCATACAATTCAATTCTTCCTCCAAACTCGATTCAAAGAGCAATAGACATGAGCATCAGACAAAGTAACACAGGACAAGGTTTTTAAACATACAATCCCGGAGAGGCCGACGTGCCCAATGAGGCCAGCGGGGGTGGTGCACAAGGAGGCAGCTGAAAGCAGCGGTGGGCATCCTGCCTGCTCCAAGAGATTCCCTCCCTGGAGTGAGGGATCACCCCTGGATCTGCCAGGCTAACAGTCTTGAGCCACCAAGCTTTTAGGGGCCAAACTGGCAGGGCTGGGGACAAAACACTGACTCAGACTTGGCAGGAGGAAGTGAAACAGCAGGAGCAGCATCCACTGGAGTCTTCAAGGCAAAGCTTGATTCAAGATCATTTAAAAAGCAAGAGATCCTGCAAGGAACCAGTCAAAGGACAAAGCAGCAAGAAATGGGGAAACAGTCCCCTAAAGGGATCAGAGAACCACTTTTTATAGCTAAGCCAAGCAAGGTAAAGCTTTAGGGATGATCCATTTCCCCCAATCCCATCAAATGCACACCAGAGAGGCAGGTGGTCAGGGCTCTACCTGGCACTCTCCAGCAAAGATGGCTCTGTGGGGAAAAAGCGGAAGGGAGGCCACCTGACTAAGCTCATACACTAAACAAGTCAGGGAAGTTAAGTGAACAGTATGTACAGATGTTTCTTCAGTTCTCTCTAGCCTCAACAGTGGAATTGTTCAAGTAAAGGTATCAGGCTTCTGCCCTGCCACTCCCTCCCCCAAGAGGCCTGAGGCTTCTGCTTCCTCTAAGAGGGAAATGGCCCCCAGGGCTGCTACTACCTCTTGTAGCTGAAGCCAGAGGTCTGGGGTAGGTTTGCTTTATGGAACTATGGGTTAGAGGCTCTTCCCTAGCAAGGTGCCAAGGTCCACATTGGGGCAAGGGGTGGGGGGAATGGAGGCAAGGGACAGAGTCTATTTCTTTCGGGTGTGTTGCCTTCGGGCCTGCAGTCGCTGTCGAGCCCCTGGGGTCTTGGATCCTGCACCAATGGAAAATGAAGGGGCCGCCGATCCTGGAAAAATTCAACAAAATCTGATCAGTGCAGCTGCTACCTGAGAACAGTTCTTTGGGTGCCCTAATCTCTGGAAGGTTAGGCCAACAGAACTCATAGGGCTTCCCAAGCTGTGTCAATTGCTTTGGGGGAGGGGCCTATTGAAAATGCAAAACCGCAGAATCACAGATAGTCTGTGAGAGGCCCAGAAAGGCATTTTTATTATTTTTTTAAATTTTTTTATTTTTAGAGGGGAAGGGAAGGAGAAAGGCAGAGAAATATCAATGTGTGTTTGCCTCTCACATGGCCCCCACTGGGGACGGGGCCCACAACCCAGGCATATGCCCTGACTGGGAATCAAACCGTGACCCTCTGGTTCGCAGCCTGTGCTCAATCCACTGAGCTACACCAGCCAGGGCCCCAGAAAGGCATTTTTAGCTGGCTTTCCAGTGATTAGGGACATTCTGCCCCTAAAGGCTCCTCTGCTCCCTGCTGCCAACTCCAAACCTGGGTTGTGCTAGACTGACTGACATTTTTCTGGTGCTGATGAGCCTGATGTTCCCCAGAAGGCCCCAGAGAACCAGAAACCTGCCAGCCCAGCCCAGCCCAGCCCCTCTCCAGAGAGGAATAAGCTAGGCCACTCTGGCAACAAAGAACTTGCCAAGCTTACCGAAAGGTCCAACTCCAACAAAGCCTTGGGTGGGTGTTGAGGATGCCCCAAAGGAGAGGCTGCTGCCTGATGCGCCCACTCCAGGGGCAGGGGCATTCTGACCGAAGGTGGGCGTGGAGGTGCCTAGAATGAAGAGAGCAGAGAACTGCAGAGACTAGGCCAGTGAGCAGAGGGCATCAAAGTAGATGGTAATGAACGCTGCAGGAAGATCTGCTCTCTGAAGGGGCACTCCCCATGGGACACCTCAGCCCTGAACCACTGTTCTGGTTCATCCACCAAAAGGAATTGCACAGGATAATTAAGTCTGAACACTTGGTGCTTCAGGTGGGCCCGCCTGTCTCCTGGCCTCCTAACCACTGTCCTGCAGCAGAGTCCCTCAGGGTTACCTTCCGGCCACTAATTAGCAGAGCCTCTGCCCTCACTGAAGCATAGCAGAGGGGACACTCAGTGGACTCCTATCTATTTTCTAGCTTGATTAATCTACCAGGATCAGTCACAATAGGCCTCTTCTGTTTATCTGTTCCCTCCTCTCCAGAAACCCGAGTCTTCCACCAAATTCACCACCACTCCAATCCACCCTCTAGGTCCCCTAACCTGCCCATGGGGCTCCACTGGAACTCAGTCATCAACAAACTCCCTTGCCATCACTGAATCCTGATGCTCAATACGGATGGTGGTGCTTTCTCTACAGCCCCTCACAGGAGGCTGCATTCTCTCTTATGTGCACTTGTGCAGCCTGATGTGGTACAGGTACCACCCCAATCTACTCCTCCACCCAGCAGCCTCCACCACACACTTCTATGGTCATACCTTGTCACCACTAAGACCTGCTCTAGCCCCCAAACCTTAACTTCAACTACTGCATTCTATCTTCCAGCTGTTTTTAGTAATTCTGCACTTCCTTAATCTCCACAAGATCTCCATGCCCACTGCCCTTCCTGCTACACTCGCTTGAGTTTAAACAGGTTGGGTTCTATAAGCTATCCACTTATTTAAGGTCTACACCTCAATGACTGAATGTTGCTGGAGAAAAACAACAGTGCTAACTGGTCTCACTTTTAAGTTCATAACCACAATTTTCCGACCCTCAAAATTGCCTGGCAGTTTTATTACACTTCATTAGTTCCTTTTCCATGCCTCAAAATAACTATTTAAAGAGACCCTCCTTTGTACACACTTCACCCTACTCCACTCCCAAAGAGCTCTCATATTTAATGAAGAAAATAGAAGCTCTCCGGATCAAAACTCCTAATTCGTCTTTTACACAGGAAAGTAAGATCACTTCAATCTTCTGCTTGAAATTCTACAGTGATTTCCCTTAGTACTTGAAATCCAAACATTTAATCCTGGCCATGAATGATCTTCAACTCTGCCTGCCTCTCAGCCTCTTTTTATACCATTTACATTTTTAAACTTCTAGCCACACCTTGCTTCTGTTCCCACCAGCGTGTCCCTGCCCGTAGGCCTTGGCATTAGCTGTCTCCTGTGCCTCTAAGGCTGTCACACACGCACCTACACACCAGTGATCACAACCCCTTTTTTGGTTACAAATAGTCGTCTTAAATTTATTTCCTCATGCCTTCCTTGATTACCTAAATAGCTCCTCCACAGTCAATAGTACATTTTATTTTATCAAGACATTTATCACTACCTGACATTGTACTTACGTATTTAACTTTTCACAACAACGTAAAACTCCCTCAGAGTGGAAACTACACTGGCACTTAAAACAGTGCCTGACACAGCCAACCAGATCGATTCCTAGTCTCACCTCCAAACACAGGCTTGCTCTCAGGTGTACCAGCTGTGTTGAAGGCGAAGGGTGTGCTCTGGCTGGGTGCACCCAGTGTGTTCTGACTCAAGCCCCCCCCAAAGGGGGCCGTGCTGCCAGTGGTCCCACTCTGTCCTCCTCCGAAGCTGAATGCTCCAGAGGTAGAGCTGGTGCCCGGGGTAGCCACGTTGATCCCAAAACCCCCGCTGCCAGCCGGGGATGCCAAGCTCCCAAATGTGAAGGGTGATGGTGTTGTGCTGCCAAACATTGAGCTACTGGTCCCACTGCTGGTGGTCTGGGTTGTAGCTCCAAAGCCAGAACTGGTAGCTGCGCCGAAGGAGAAAACAGGTGTGGTGCTGCCAAAGGCCGGCTGGGTGCTGGCAGGGGCGCCAAACACAGAGGCCGCAGGCTTCAAACCACCAAAAGCAGATTGCGCAGTGTTACCAAAGGCTGTGTGGGTTGGAGTTGGTGCTAGAGTTGCAGCTGGGGCTGGTGCTGCAGAGCTTCCAAAAGTGAAAGAGTTGCCAAAGCTGGGGGCGAGGGGCGGTTTGCTGGACCCCTGCTGCTGAGAATCAGCGGCCCCAAATGCAGGCTGGGGGTTGGCTCCTGGATACGATGGGAGAGGGGCCCTGGAGCTTGAGCTGAAGGGAATGTTGAATGCTGGGGTGGTAGTGTTACTGAATGTCAGGGTAGGCTGGCTGGTGGTTGTAACTGGGGCTGAGGTGGTAAGGGTGTTGCCAAAAGCACTAAAACTGGTGGTGCTGCTGCTGGCAACTGTCTGCACAACACTGGACAGGGACTGGCTAAAGGATGTCGTTGTGGCGGCGGTGGTTGTCGTTGTTGCTGAAGTAGGCATGGCAGGAAGCTTGCTAAACTGGAATATGGAGCCTGTGGCTGGGGTAAAGCTGGCACCAGAGGCAGGGGGATTCCCAAAGAGGAAAGGCTGGGAGGTGGAAGGGGTAGTGCTAGTCACGCTGCTCATGGCGCTGGTCACATCACTCACACCAAAGCCAAAGGCAGGCTTCGAGGCTGAGTCTGCAGAGGTGCTGGCAGTGGTCACGCCAGCCACTGCTGAGGTGGTACTCGCCTGGCCAGTGAAGTGAGGAGCGCTTGTGGTTGTGGCTGGACTAGCAGTTTGACTGAAGGAGAAGGGAGCTGACAAGGGTACAGATATCGGTGGCCCCAGGCTGCCAAAAATAGGCTTGAAAGAGACAGGTGAGGTGCTGGTGGATGTGGAAAGGGCAGAGCTGGAAGATGCTGCAGTTGTGACCTTGGAAGAGCTAGATGGCAAGGGGCCCTCATTCTCACTTTTAGGCGGGACTGCAAAAATGGGCTTGAACATGGGAGATGCTGAAGACACAGCAGGAGCTGCAGAGGCAGGAAGGTCAGCAGGTGGGGTGCTCAGCATTCCAAATAGAATACTTTGCTTGGGGGTTGGGGATGGGGCAGATGGGGCTTGAGATGGGGCAGATATCTCAGTTTGAGGGGACAGAGGTGACTTGGTGGTGTCAGTGACTGGTACTGTGGAAGAAGTAGGGGTCAGCCCTAAGAAAGTAACTGTCATTTTGGAGTCTGAGGTGGCGCCTGAAAAGGGTGCTGACTGTGAAGTGCCAAGAGGGCCCAGAAGGCTGGGTGTCTTCGGAGGCGAATGGGCCACAGTGGCTGCCACTCCAGCTGAATCATCTGAGAAGAAGAGTAGAGAAAGTGAATTCTGAGTACCTCAGACGCGATATATTCAATGCTCTTGTCTCCTCCCTGTGTCCAGCACAATGCTGGGGATTTAGGACTCAGTCAACAAATATGACTAAATCTATACCTTTAGCCCTTAACGTATTCATTCCCTAAAATCAAGGAAGCGTTCATTATTTCTACCCTTCACAGATCATAAGGAAAATAGAAGGGAATAAAACTTGGCCTCACTGGGGTTAAACATGTGAAAACTAAGGAAAATCCAATCACCTGAAATCGAGTCCAGATACACCTTACCTAGAAGAGGCGGCCTGCATTAGCCTGCCACGTGCTAGCTGCAGAGCGTATCGCCATGAATGAGACGGTCTCTGCCCCTGAGCCCTGGGACAGGCAGAGAGCAACACATCCTACTACACGATAAAGTGCAATGGCAGGAGTGCGTACCCATGCCGTGCCATGAAGGCAAGGGGCCGGAACAATCGACAGACCCATGGAAACCCAGAGGGAAAGTAAGTAATACTATCCTGTGCCTCTTGTCTGATGAGCGTGTGACAAGACCGCTGAACCACGTAGCACATTTACGCTTCAGCAATACCTGAGGTAGGCATTATTCTTAATTTATAGATGACAGCGAGGTGTGGAACAGCTACGGAACTGGGTTTCAAATCAAGAGACATTTCGCTATCAAAACTAAGCTTCTCTTTCCAGCTTTACATGTTCTGGCTCCCCCTCCCTAAAATTTCCTGATTACCGAATCCTAAAGGTCCTAAGCTTGTACCAGCTCGGTCTGGTCAGCCAGAGTAGGTTCAGTCCTTACAATTCCTAGTGACTGACAGGCATGATGTTCTTACCTCACCCTCCACAAGGGTTGGTGTCATTGTATGCTCTAAGGGGAGCTCTCCCACTCACCTGAGAAGGATGGTAGGCCTGGGGAATTCTGCATCTTCTTCAAACTCTCCAACAGTGGGTCGGTGCTTGAGGCCGGGAGAGAAGATGGGGAGGGAGCAGCCCCAGTGGTAGGCAGAGTTAAAGTGAAAGAAGGCTGAGTGGTAGGCGGGTTCTCAGTGACAGAGCTTGAGGCAGCATCTAAGGAAGGAAGAACAAGAAGATTCAATTGTCCTCCCCGGTTTGGGAATTCTTTCCAGTGGTGTTATCATGGAGAATGGGGAGGCTCTGAGTCTCAGAACAACTCATTTAGAAATGCTTTCCCTCAACCTCAGCGCGCACTGTACTCCAGCTTCTACTGAGAACCCAGTGGATTTCTCAGATGAGAAAAACCAAAACAAATCTTCTCTGGAGTGTGAGAGATCTTTACTCCTTACCAGTCTTATCTTCCAAGACCTTGTTAAACCACCGTAATGAAGCTTTCTTTTCCAAGTCTAGGTCCTCAGCAGTAATTGCATAACCAAGCTGGGGAGGTGGAGGCTACCCAAGAGAAAAAGGAGGAGTCAAGTCAATCAAAAGCAGCTGGAAAACTTATATTTAGCCTTAAGACTCAGAAGAGCAAGCTGGGGTGGGTAAAGGCAGACAATCGAGACCATACCAAGGTCAGCTGGTCCCCTCGTTTGGAGGGCAGCAGCTGAACCTTCCGTCTGCGCTGCCCAGAGCTGCCAGGCGTAGACGGGGAATTCTGCAAGTTCTGTTTCTTCCATGCGGTTGTATCTGTAACTAAAGAAACAAATACAGTCTTAAAAAAAAAAAAAATTTATTTATTTTTAGAGCCAGGGGAAGGGAGGAGATATTTATGTCGCCTTTCTCCCTTACTGGACTATATAGAAACCTGAGACAGGAACTTCTGTTCCTCTCTATACCAGGCCCTCTACACAGCAACGCTGAAAGTGTGTTTGGAATGGGTAGTAGGCGATACATCCTTCATAAACACTTCTACCACCACAAGCCACTCTTACATGTTTATCAACTTACCCTTTTCTCCCTGGGACTCCTTGTCAGTTACTAATGGAGTTGAAGAACTAGAATGATGAGAAAGTTCTTCTTCTCTGTAGGAGAAAAACACAGTATTAAGTTTAGAAAGACTTCCTGACAATAAATACTGAATAACTTATACCCTCCTAACTATGGAATGGCCAAAGTCTAGAACAACTGTGACGTGACAGCTCAGTATGCCAGGAGAAAAACAGTTACAAGAAAATTCTCTCAGAAACAAAGGGAGGCAGTTAATGGAAACCACAGAGAAGCCACTGTCTTAAAAACAAGCACAAAACAATTACTCATCTTCAAAATCTTCCTTATAACCTGCCACATTACTGAGAGTTCTAGTCACAGATCTAATCCCTAGAGAGTGGCATTCTGGTCGACTGTAGGTAGACTTAGAGGGTTAGCTGGAGTCAAGAACATGAGTCTACTGCCCACTGACATTATTCACTCTGTTCACTCTATTCTATTCTCACACCTGGTCACTCATGCAGAAGAGAACCAGAGGCCCTTACAGTCAGTGTGTAAAGAACTGTAAAAAGAGCAATTCCAGTGGGTACTTCACTGTCATTCTAGATGTTAATTTGTTTGATTCTCCAAATAAGAGTTACAGAAAGCCTAAAAACCAAGTAAATTTCTCTCCTTCCCTGACCAGTAATCCGCACAGCAAATACGGATTACCTTATTTTCTTTGCTGGCCTCTCTGGTGTCTGGGAGCGGGACGAGGCTGGGCTGGAAAAGGGTGATGAACTGGGGCCACTTCTCTTCCACAGCTGAAAGTCAAACAAAAGTTACATGACTGATGTTAGCTGGTAGTTCAGCATTTGACCTTCAATATAATTTTGTGGTTCTATTTGTTCTGTATATAAAGTCTCCTTGTAAGCGACTAAAAAATATTTCTTTGTGAAGAAAGGCTCTTGACACATAAGTCAATTTCCAATATTAACGAGATAAAAAAAATCTGAAAACAAATGGAATGCTAATAAATGCAGAAGGAATGAACATACTTTTTGCATATATTAAAAAGTGGAACATTACATTCAATAACGCTTCACAGCTATAACATGTACGTTTACTCTGTATTGTCTATGGAAATGATCAAAGTAAATTAAGAAACTGTCCCAGTGAATACAAGTCCATAAACTAGTCTTGTTTTCATTGAATTTTCAGTTTTTCTTTATTAACTTTATTTTTAAAAATATGCTATCATAACATTTATAACTTTTATAACACCTATGGTACTTATCGTTATATGCTAATTATCTTCTACCAGAAAGTAGTCCCTTGACAGTAGAGATGGTCTGTTTTCATCTCTGCCTCCTTCAAAGGGGCCTAGCAGCGAAGTAACTGACAAACAGCAAGCACTCTAAAAAGAAGTCTTTAGCCTAATTACAAAGATACTAATTATCACATTTTTCCTGAGAAGCTTCCAGTGATTTCTTACTCTGTAACAGTCGCATGATATAAGCATACAAAAGGGAATAGTGCTTAGTAAAAGTTCAAAGGAAGAAGAGGTTTTAAAAATCAAAGAGAGGTGGTAAAAGAGTACAACAGTTCTGTAAGAGGAATGTGATGACTATCAGGGAACCCAAGGCTCAGAATGAGCTGGAGAAAGATACTGAAACCAGTATTTTCTTCAATGTTACTCTCAGGTAAAGAATAAGAAAGGACAACAGTCAATCATTTAAAAAGAGAAAACCCTGGACCTCTTACACCTTGTGCTTTTAACAAAGTGCCAAAGGCAATTCTAATGTTTTGTCAGGGTTGAAGACAACTTGGTTCAACACTTAGGGGGAAAAAAATGCTGTATCTCTACTTCACAAACTGTACATAAACACATAATCCAGATGTAGTAATAATTTACATGTAAAAAGTGTAACAAATAATACTAGAAAAAAATAAATGAGTTGTTCAATAACATGGGGTAGGAAAAAACTTTTTATGCCAAAAACAAAAGAAAACTGACAGAGTGTTACATAAATACTAAGAACCTCTTTACATAAAAATATTGCCATGTGGGAGGGAGACTTTACTATACATACACCTTTTGTACCATTTGTATTTTCAGCAATACTCATGTTTCCATAAAATAGAAATACAATCTATATGGGTAGGAAACAAACAAAAAAACCCAAACAAAGCAAAAGTAAACTATAGGTAAAGTTAAAAGGCAAATGTTTTCGATTACAGTGATGAGTTAATATCTTTAACATGTCAAAATGGAAGACTTGCAATTCCATATAAATATAGTGAACACATAAAATAAAAGTGGGTAAAAGATATAACAAGGCAAGTCAGAAAAAGAATTAGTTGATCTTGAAACTCAATTTTTATTTATTAAGTTCCTATGTCATAAAGGTACTATAATTTTATACTTTACAAAGAATGCAAAGATAATCGAGACCACACCCATCAAAATATTTACGATGTGGAAAAGAGGACAGTACGTAAATTAACTCTGAAGAGGTCTGTAAAAAATGATTCCAAGAAGAAAGAGATTATGCTGAGTTTGGTTACAAGAATCAGTAAAGAAAAAAGGTGACATTCACGACAAGCCATAATTTCATACAAAAATACTTATTCCAGAAGGAGAACAGAACAAGGAAAAGGAAGGAGGCAGGAAAATATTGGGTGCTCTTAGAAGAGAATAAATGTTCTGCCTTGGCTTAAATATAGGGTATAAGTAAAGAAATCATAAGGCACAGGGTCAGAAATGCATGCTGGGGGATGAAATTTTGAAGGCTAGAGTAAATATGACTATAAAAAATGACAAGTCTTGTAAGACACATGAAAGTATCAATGCCACCCACAAAGCAGAACAGTTCATTTTCTTTTTTTTTTAAAGTACCCATATATATTTTTTAAAGATTTCATTTTATTTTTTTAGAGAGGGGAAGGGAGAAAGAGAGGGAAGAGAAATATCAATGTGTGGTTGCCTCTCATACACCCCCTACTGGGGACCTGGCCCACAACCCAGGCATGTGCCCTGACTGGGAATCAAACCAGCAACCCTTTGGTTCGCAGGCCAGCACTCAACCACTGAACCATACCAGCCAGGACAGAACAGTTCTAAATGACTTATAGATTTGGGTATTTACTAGCGTTCCTCCGGAAAAATACAATTAAGTCAAATATCTGTACTACCACTGGCACCAAATCTGTATTGATTACTGGGGATATTTACTACTTCAGTACACATTTTTTTCAAAGAGCAGCTTCAACAGTAAGAACTTTCATATTACCTTAATTACTTTAATCTCTCCTTTCTAAGATCTACTTCTGAGAACTTACCATATATTCAATATCACACATCAACAGGGGTCTGACCGGTAACTACTTACAACAGAATACCCACGAACTATCAGTGTCAGTGAGTGTCTTTCTTGCAGTGAGTCACAGGACCCACCAGGAGTAAGGGTGCTGGAAGAAAAACTATGTTTAAGCAATGGCTGACTGTGTTGTTTCAGACCAAACCTCCTGCTGAGGACAAGCAGAAAGCACAGCAGAAAATCTGAAATACACCTGTATGAAAGTACGACAATGTGAAGAGCTTCCAAGGCAGTGAGACGTTGCAGAGACAAGACTAAGAAAGGTGCCAAGAGTCGCTCGCTGTGACTGCCAATTCCAAAAGTAAAGCTGCTGCTGAGAGGCCGAGAAAAGCTTCTGATACAGTCTCTTAAGCCAGAAAAGCAAACTCAGGGCTTTCCAATGTAGCGGGGCCCTAACAAACACCGCAGGCTTCTGGCTGGTATCCCAAAGGCTACATACAGGGCAAATCAGGAAAAAAAAACCCATCCCCCCAAACCCAGCCCTCATAGGAACTGAAGATCAACTCAGAATGAGGCCTTCCAAGGGGCTAAAGTGAAACCTCTCTGGAGGAAGACACCATCCTACAGAGCTTCAAGTCATGGCTACACCCTCCTACCCCATGTCTGATAGAGAAACAAAACAAAAATCAAGTAAACAAGAAGATAATGTTTAACTAAATAGGAAAAAAGCAGAAATCAGAAACAAACCACAGGATTCAAATACTGGCATTACAGAACAAGACTTTAAGGAACAGTTACAAGAATTTAAATGATGATATAAAGAATCCTGGTAGACAAATAGTCACCGTAAGAAAACAATACAATAACTGAAATCAATCCGATGGTGGATCCTCCTCCTCCACAGTGATGTCAGCGTCAGGGCCGAGCAAGAACATCTCTTGGTTTCTCTTCTTGAAGTTACAAGTCAAACAACTATATATAACTCAACAAAGGATTATTCCCTGCTCAATACACAACATGTCTCAGAGAGATCCATGCATCGAGACAAATGAAGACAGTTGTATTAGAATGAGGAGGGAAGGCAGGACGGGGGCAAGGGCAGAGGCAGAAGCCATATATGCAGTCCAAAGCTCATCATGGCCCCAGCTGACCTGGTGTTGGGGAAAGAATCATGTAGTGGCCCTCACAGGGCAGCACAGCGGGCTATAGTGGCAGAAGTAATACTCTGACCTGAGTGGCTGGTGCCCACTGCTGCTAAACCCAGTGACACAGACGAAGATGGGGCACCGTGGTATGGCAGCTGGACACCTCAAACAGTACAGAGCAGCTGACAGCCTCCGGTTACAAGGAAGCAGTGCCAAGAACTCACAGGCCCAGAGCCCCATCGTTTGCCACATCCCACCATGGGGGTGGTATCCTGAAACTGAGGCAACATGGTCACCAACAGCATATACACCTCCTCAGGGAATACAGGGTATTTTTGTATGTTTCAAACTTTTTGTACACAAATCTAATGGTAACCACGAAACAAAAATCTACAGATAAGACATGTAACAATAATAACAAAAGAAGAAACAGAAAAAACTCATTGAAAACCACCAAACTAAAACAGACATACATAAGGGAAGAGAAGCAATGCAGATACACAGAACAACCAGAAAACAAAAGATACAATGACATAGGGGCATCACCCTAAATGTAAATGGACTGAACTCACCAACCAAAGCACACAGTAGCAGAATGTAGTACAAAACAAAACCCAATATATGTCGATACATGCTGCCTCCAGGAGATCCATCTCAGCTACAAAGGCAAATACGGGCTCAAAATGAAGATGTGGATGATGATACTCCAAGTAAATGACATTCAGAGAAAAGCAGGTGTGGCCACATTTAAAACAGACTTCAAGATAGAAGAAGGTAGCAAAAGACAAAGATAAATGTTTTATAATGAAAAATGCAACAATTCATCAAGAAGATATAACAACAAGAAGATATTGAAGATTATCAATATGTATGTACCGAACCTGGGAGCACCAAAATAGGTAAAGCATTACTAGGGAACCTAAAGGGAAAAACAAAAAAAATACAATTATAGTAGGGAACCTTAAATACCCCACTGACAGCAATAGACAGATCATCCAAACAAAAAGTCAGTAAGGAAGTACTGGCCTTCGGTAGCTCATTAGACCAAATGGACATAATATTTACAGAGCTTTCCATCCCAAAATAACTAAATATTTATTCTTCTCAACTACACACACACATTCTCAAGGACAGAATATACATTGGGGCACAAAGGTAGTCTCAATAAATTTAAGAAGACTGAAATCGTGAGCAAAGTAAAACGAGAGACATGGAAATAAAAAACACACTGACAGTGACCAGAGAGGAGGGGAATAATGGGGGAAAGACGGGGAAGGGTCAAGGAACATGTATGAAAGACATATGGACAAAGACAAAGGCAGGGGTGGGGGGAGAATTAAATGTGGGAGGGGGGATGGGGACAGTAATGGGGGGAAATGGGGACAACTGTAATTGAACAACAATAAAAAATTTCTTTAAAGAAAGAAAAAAGAGGAATGAGTCAGAACATTCCCTAAAATCCAAAAAAAGGACTGAAATCAGCCTTGAGGGGTGTGGCTCAGGAGGTACCTTTCCATTAGTTTGTGTCTTCTTCAGTTTCAACAATGTCTTGTAGTTTTCGGTATTCAGATCCTTCACTTCCTTTGTTAAATTTACTCTAGGTATTTTATTCTTTTTTCCCCTCTAATTATAAATGGGATTGTTCTGTTCATGTACTGGAAGAATTAACTTTGTAAACGACCATATTAACTAAAGCAATATACTGATTTAATGCAATCCCTATCATAATCCCAATAGCATTTCTACAGAGATGGAACAACAACAACAAAAAAATCCTCAAATGTGTGTAAAAGCACAAAAGACCTCAAATAGCCAAAGCAATCCTGAGGACAAAAAAGAAGTCAGAGGTATCATATTCCCTGACTTCAAACTACAATAATCAAAACAATATGGTATCAGCAGAAAAACAAGGCACACAGACCAGTGGAAAAGAACTGAGGTTCCCCAAATAAACCCACACATATATGGGGTACTAATTTTCAACAAAGGAGCCAAAAACATACAACAAAAAAAGTCTCTTCAATAAATGGTGTTGGGAAAATTGGAAAGCCATATACAAAAGAATAAAACCAGACTGTTGTATGACACCATACACAAAAAGTAACTAAAAAATGTATTAAAAACTTGAATGTAAGACCTGAAACAAAATACACAGAAGAAAACATAGGTATTAAACTTACGAACCTTGGTCTCAAAGAGGTTTTTGTGAACTTGATTTCAAAGGCAAGGGAAGTAAAATAAAAATAAATGAATGGGACTGTATCAAACAAAAAAGCTTCTGCACAGCAAAAGAAAACAATGACAAAACAAAAACAAAAAGGCATCCATCTGAACGGGAGGAGATAGTTGCAAATGATACCTCCAATAAAGGGTTAATAGCCCAAGTACATGAAGAACACATACAACTCAAGAAAAAAACAATACAATTAAAAAATGGGTATAAAACCTGAACTGACACTTTTTAAAAAAGATTTTATTTATCTTTAGAGGGGAAGGGAAGGAGAGAGGGAGAGAAATATCAATGTATGGTTGCCTCTCGTGTGTCCCCTGCTGGGAACTGGCCTGCAACCCAGGCATGTGCCCTGACTGGGAATCGAACCACGATCCTCTGGTTCGCAGGCCTGTGCTCAATCCACTGAACTACACCAGCCAGGGCTGAACTGACACTTTTCACAAGACATACAGATAAATGAAAAGATGTTCAACTTCACTAGCTGTAGGGGAAATGCAAATCAAAATGAGATACCACGTAACGTGTTAGAATGGCTATTATCAATAGGATAAGAAACAACAAGTGTTGGAGAGGACATGGAGAAAAGGAAACCCCTGTACACTGCTGGTGGGAATGCGGATTGGCGCAGCCTCTATGGAAAGCAGTAGAGAGGTTCCTCAAAAATCAGTTACACATCTACCATATAACTCAGCAATCCCTCTTCTGGGTATGTATCCCCCTCAAATTCAAGAACACTTATTAGAAACAACCTAGATAAAGATGTGGCACATGCATGCATACGTACAAAGAACTACTGCTGAGCCATGAAAAGGATGAAATACTGCCACTTGTGACAAATAGATGGACCTTAAGTATCACGCTAAGTGAAATAAATCAGACAGTAAAAGGGACAAGAACTACATGCTTTCACTCACAAGTGGGATATAAAACAAAAAGCAACAAAAGAACAAAACAAACTCATAGAGACAACACTATGGTAGTTTCCTGAGTGAAAAGAGAATGGGGGCAGGATGAAGAGAGTAAAGGAGCCCTGGCTGGTGTAGCTCAGTGGATTCAGCGAGGGCCTGCGAACCGAACCAGACAATCGAGCTTCGATTCCTAGTCAGGGCACATTCGTGGGTTGCAGGCCAGTTTCCAGCAGGGGCCAGTTCCCAGCAGGGGGTGCAGCAGAAGCAACCATACATTGAAGAAAAAAAAAAAAGAGAGAGAGAGAGTAAAGAGGGTCAAATATAGGGTAACAGAAGGAAATTAGAGTTTGGATGGTGAGCACACAATGCAATACACAGATTATAAAGTTGTACACCTGAAACTTAAGAAATGCTATTAACCAATGTTACCCCAATAAATTAAAAAAACAACGCAATGGATGGGGTAAAACAAGACTCCACAAAGCTGAAGGAAATTAGTAAACTGGAAAACAGAGAAGCCAAAATTTGGGGAGACAGTGATGGCAAACACAAGAAGAGACACACCTGGGACACAGTGCAACAGAAAGGCCCGACACATCCAGGAACACTGGAGAGGTGAGAAAATAGGGCAGAACGGTATCTACACTGAAGTTTTCAAAACCATCAAAAAAATAAAAATTAAAATTAAAAAAGACACCAAGCCACATAACAAACCCCACGGAAGATAAGCTACAACTAAGCACTTCATAATAAAATTTCTTTTCATGTGAAGTTGAAACACTTATCAAAACTAAACATATGCTGGGCCATAAAGCAAATTTAAAAATATTTCAAGGACTGATATGAGTATATCATCCTGTGACCTAATGTAAATTAAACTAAAAACCAGCAACAAAAAGATAACTAGAATTCCTACTGTTTAGAAATTAAGCGATGCACCTCTAAATAACCTATCAGTCAAAGAAAGAATCACAATGTAAATTAGAAAATAGCCTGGGATGCAACTAAAGTTGAATTTCCAGGAAATGTATAACTTTAAAAAGCATTTATTATGAAAAAGAAAGTCCCCAGTGATCTAAGAATCTATATTTAAAGTTAGAAATAAACCCTAACATATCAAACACAAAGAAGGAAATAATATCTACCATTTAATGGCACAAATTAAAGAAAAATAGAACAGCTAATAGAGTGGCTCCTAAAATTGGTTCTTTGACTATGTAACCTTGCAAAAGAAACTTTAATCCCAAAAAAACACCATCTACAAAAAACCTGTATTGAGTATCATATGTAACATGAAACATGGAAAATACACTCTCTAAAATTAGGAAAAACAAGACCAGGATGTTTGCTATCACTTCTGTTCAACATTATGCTGGAGGTCTTGTAGCAGGAGACCTGCTTAGACAAGCCCAGACAAGTTGGAAGGACATGGTCCATTTGCTAAGCCACTAAGATAAGGAGGAGTGAGCAACTAAGTAACTAAGAACAAAAGAACATTGTATGACCCTATCAGCAGCCCTACTTTCTTGCTTCTGTAAACCTGCTTCTGCAAACCTGCTTCTGCCACGTACGCTTAGTAAAATCGCTTCCACCTGCCATACTATAAAAACAAGCCCTTGCCTGAGCTCAGGTCCCAGAATTTGGAGACTGCCTCCTCTGGGTCCGCATGTGTAAATAAGGTTTCACTCTGTACACCCGAAAGCAGCTGAGTTGTTTTCTGGAACATTTGGTTCCCTGACCAGGAACCACTCTTGTGAGCAGGCCTTTTTTTGCCTCCGGTGAAGGCAGCGGGGGAGTGACCAAGAGGGAGCCCAGAGGCCGAAGGGAAGCACACACCCTGGTGATTTTGGGTCCCAGACATCCCAGGCTCAGTGGAAGTCATCCTCTGGACTGCTCTTCCACCCGGCCAGGTGGGGTGTGGACTGGAACTATTCGGACCTGGAAAGGCGCCAATCGGTAAGTGCCCCGGGGACCAGAGCCTGAGACCAGGCCCACACCTTGTGGTGGAAGGAGAGACTGATCACCTCTCAGGCAGGCAATTAGACATAAGTCCTCTGGATGCCAACTGGCCATCTGGAAGGGGAAATGTATCCCCACCTGGGCAGTTCTACTCGGGTGGGACTGTATAAACTCTTGGATGTTTGTGTGTTTATGTGTGAGTGACTGTATAAAGGATGTGACAGTTTTAAACCTGGAGTAAAGAAAACCTCAACTACTTGTTTTCTGGTTTTGTGGGAAAAGAGCAAATTTCTCACATGTGGTTCTGTTTCTGATCATAAACCTGTATTGTAAGACGTAGGAAAGGTCACCTGTAGCCAGTTGGGGAGAATGCCTTTGCCACCCAGTACCCAGGAAGGGTCAACTGGGGCTGATGAGTGCTTCAGCCTGAGGCAAAGCAGCATGTCTCTGCCATGAGACCGAGCCTGAAGGAGCATGTCTCTGCGAGGCACCAGTGGACACATTGGTGCAAGAGAATGCCTCTACCTGTGTATTGTTTCAGAACTCTGTGTTTCGAATTTTGCTCTGTATCTGCTCTGAAAAGGAAAAAGGAAAAGCCCACTGGGGATGACAAAGATCAGGGTTACAGGCACCTACAGTCCTCAGCCTAGCTAGCTTAGACCCAGACCAGACTGCCACAGGGCTTCAGAAACTCTCCTACTCCCCTCGGAGAGGCCCTGGCCAGAGATCTAAAATCATTCACTGAGAAAGAGACTGACCCAGTAATACAGTGGTGTATGGATGACCTCTTTTCAGCTGCACCAACCTGAGACGGGTGTTAGGAGGGCCCCTGCCAGCTGTTCGAACTGCTAACTAAGACTTCTTGGCTTCTCGGCTTTAATAACACCGGTACCGGGTGTTATTAAAGAAGGGGCACAAATCAAAACAGAATGGGCACAGCAAGCTGGAGGACAGGAAACTGCTGAGGAGAATTGGAAGTTGCCAGACGGGAAAATATATGTCCCCTAGGGGCAAGCCAGCAATCTAGTAAGGCAGTGCCAAAGCCTCACTCATATGGGCAAGACATCCCTAGAAAACCTGTTAAAAGGGTACCTTTGCTTCCCTAACCTGGCTGCGCTCTGCACCTCTCTGCGGTGATGCAGTGTGTTACGTGTGCTGGAACAATTCAGCAGGGCACCCAGGGATAAAGCCAGGAATATAGCACTCAGAGAGGCAGCCGTTTGAGGACTTGCAACTGGACTTTACTGAAGTCAGACCCAGACGGGGGTATAAGTACCTCTTAGTCTTTGTTGCACCTTTTCTGGGTGGGTAAAAGCCTTCCCCACCAGGACTGAGAAAAGCTGAGAAGTCACCTGGGCCCTGATGAGGGAAATCATCCCAGGACACGGATTGCCCCTGACTATTGGGAGTGACAATGGTCCAGCTTTCATCTCAAACATAATACAGGAGGTAACAAGCAATTTCCTCCATATCACATGGAAATTGCACACTGCATACTGACTCCAGAGCTCAGGAAAAGTAGAGTGCATGAACTGGACTCTCAAGGCAACTCTAGCTAAGTTCCACCAGGAGACTGGACTACCTTGGACTGACTTGCTGCCACTGGCACTACTTAGGATTAGGAATGGCCCTAACCCTTCAGGCTATACCCTGTATGAGTTTAGTCTTTGGGAAACCTCCTCGCATCCTCAGAATAGATAAAGGGGGACCCCAGACCTCCGTGGTGACGTTGCCTTCTGGGGAGGTGAGGCCCACTTTGGCTTCTCCTGCCCTGCAAGTGGGAGAAGTCTCCACCACGGATTCTCAGCCTCTGCGAGTGGGCTCTGCTCACCTGCTACACCAGGGGCCTTGGGGGCCTCTGGGGCCTCCTTAGCTCTGGAGACTGGAGCCAGAGCCTTGGGGCTGACAACGCAGGTGTGAGGAAGCAGAGTTGGGGTGCTGCCATTTTGGGTAAAATGGATGAGCCACATGAGTGCTCCACCAAGGAGGACAGAGCATTCATGGGTGTCGCCATCTTGGACAACCCCTTGTGCATTGGTGCCACCATCTTGGAACTGGCTAAAGCTTCTTTTCAGATTATGAGCTGTATGCTGCTGCTGTGTGGACACTGCAGCAGTCAGGTTCTCTGTGTAACTGCTTCTGATAGGAATGGCTCTAGTTTTGAAGGTCATGAATGTAAGTCCAAGGCTGACCATCTGATTTATAGAGTGTTTGCAAGGTCTAAGTTTCAGAAAGGTGCAAAACGTCCCTGCGAATCTAGAGACTTTTAGTAGAAAATGCCTGTAGTGCTAGGAACTGTTAGCTGCCAGATACTGAGTTCAAGTGCAGTCCTTCCCAGTGTGGAAAAGGAACAGGGATTAAAAGTGAATTATGGATAAATCTGGACAGGTGAAAAGGCTACAGAAGGTTGTGAATATTGCAGAAAGTCTGTGGGAAGCTATAAAAATAAATGGAAATGTGAAAGTTTTGGAAAGAAATTATGTGGTGTTAGTGATAGAAGCTGTAAGGCATGGAGATGCATCTTGATGGGTATTAGAAGGAGAAAGATTTTCCTTCAAGCTTTGTGTTTTTCTCCCTACCCAATCCCCCCAGAATTTGGCATTCTGAAGGAATGAATGATGACGTAAGGTTTCTTTGCATAAAACCAGTAAGACCAGTCATTAATAGTGGTTTTGTTAACCAGGACTTTACTGGAATGAGCCTGAAGGAGGCATGTATAGGTTCTAGTCATTACCAGAAAGCTGAGAGGAACTGGTATTGACCTGTGAAGCTAGTGAGAGCCCACGAGAAAAGCCTGGTACTTTGGTTGGTTGTGCAGTTCGAGCCAGTCTTTCCATGGAAGGAATGAAGGTTGCTTTCCTGAAAGACGGCTAAGAAGGAACCTGTAGGCACAATGGAGGCTCAAGGATTTGAGTGAAATGACTGGTACAGGTGAAGCCAGATGGCAGATGTGTGGCTCTGCTTCTGTGCCTCAAGGGGCAGACTAAGAAGTCAATCTAAGGGTTCCCTGTGTGAGTTCCAGCGAAGCAGACTTAAGGATCATAAGTGATCCAGGCTGCTCTTGGTGTGTTTATGCAAATGAACAGTCAAAATCAAAAGTGGGACCCAAAGTAGTCCCTGTAATAATAGTAAGGATGATAGTAAGGAGAAAAACTGTGGTTCAAGGAAAATCACTATGCTCAGTATTGGACATCAGAATGGCACAGCTGTCTTGAAAGTTTACTTTCATTCAAGAGTTGAAACCAGGTTTGTGATGTCACCGAAGATGTACAATGTACAGGTGCAAAGGACCTGTCAAATTGCCACTGTTAAATGTCATTGCAGGAAGGACCTTGCAATGGAATGTCTTCCCAAAAGACAGTCTCATAGGCGTAGAGACTGGTTTGGGGATTATTGTGTAAATTAACCTGTGTGTTCTTCTGATTTCATAGGGTGTATACCTATGACCTGCCTATGCCTATGGATGATTAGTTACAATATAGGCCTCATTTAAGGAGCCCATCTTCATCATCATCCCTCCCCACCCCCGAGACTCAACGGTTTGACTGAACTAAGTAGTTAGGTTGATAAAGGGTTGGGGCGGTCTGTGGGTTTCACTTTAGAACTGATTTTCCCTTTTCTGTCTTGATAGTTTGGACAGAAAGGGCTCAGAAATCTGAAAGGAGGGAAATCCTAATGTATTCCCCTCAGCCCAAGTGAAGTATAGTAGGCCACAAGAGTCTTGGATAGGTGTAGCATGCCTTGTACACCTTCCTCCAGATAAGCCATTCTTTACTGAAGTCCCTTGCCTTTGTCATTTAGTAGTTATGATTTAATTGTGCTTCCAATTTCTTGCCTAATCTGTCACCTCCAGAATATGACCTGACCAGAAGGCCAACGGTCCAATAATGCCAACCTTTGGACACCAAGCCTGCGACTTCCTAGTGACAGCCAACTGACCAGGACCCTATAAGGTCCTTCCCCTTGCAGGAAGGACTCCCTCTGTGCTGCACACCCCCTTCTTTCAGGGTACCCCTGACCCCAAGGGTAGGTAGGACGGCATCCATGTCCAGGTGGAAGTAGTTACAAGAAGATGAGACCTTCGTCCATTGTCCTTTATATGATTCCAGAAGGAGAAAGGAATCTCAGAACCCCTCCCTAATAGTAAATCACAGGAGGGGGAAAATGAGGAGGAAAGAGACCTGAATCCAGGGAAAGGGGGGACCTGTACATTCCTAAAAGAGAAATGTTGCTACTATGTAAACCAGTCAGAGATCATAGCAAAGAAAGTTAAAGAAATCAGAGAGAATATAAACCGCCACACCAAAGAAACAGAAAGTTAGAATTAGAGAAATTAGGGACTAAATCCCCAGGCCTGGCTCCAGTAGATGCTACCCTTCCTTGGGCCGCTAATCATACTTTTCTTAGGTTTAAGCTTCGGCCCCTGTATACTACGGACTATAGTCCAGAATCTAGAAGCTACAGTAACTTGCAGAACAACTGCCAAGATCCTGTCCCTCCAGCGGCATCACTATCAGGAAGATACCCCAAGATATATAGGCCAGCCTTGTAGAGATGCTAGACCAGTTAACGGTACACTCAAGCATCAAAAGAGGGGGAATGTAGCAGGAGACCTGCTTAGACAAGCCCAGACAAGTTGGAAGGACACGGTCCACTTGCTCAGCCACTAAGATAAGGAGGAGTGAGCAACTAAGTAACTAAGAAGTAAGAACAAAAGAACATTGTATGACCCTATCAGCAGCCCTGCTTTCTTGCTTCTGTAAACCTGCTTCTGCCACGTAGGCTTAGTAAAATCGCTTCCACCTGCCACACTATAAAAACAAGCCCCTGCCTGAGCTCAGGACCCAGAATTTGGAGACTTGCCTCCTCTGGGTCCACATGTGTAAATAAAGTTTCACTCTGTACACCCGAAAGCAGCTGAGTTGTTTTCTGTAACAGTCTCACCCAGATGCAGTAAGGCATAAACAAACAATGTAATAAGGCCTTGGGGAAAAACTGGGATGGGGACTGCTGTTATTGTAGACAACATGATGTACATACAAAAATCCTGAAGACTATATGGATGAATATTCAGAATTAAGCAAGTTTTATGAATTAAAAAACCAGCTATATTTCTATACATTGGCAACAATTAAATTTTTAATAACCTTTTTACAACATCATCAAAAACATATACCAGGAATAAATTTAAAAAGAATATGTAAAACCACTACACAGAGAAGTTAGGGGTGAAGTAAATAAATGAAGGATATACCAAGTTCATGGATTAAAAGATGCAATATTGTAAAAATGTCAATTCTCTCCAAAATAATTGGTAGATTAAAGACAATTCCAGCCAAAAAATAACAAGGTATTTTTTAATGGAAATTGACAAGTTGATTCTAAAATTATATAGAAATGCAAAGGGGTCCTGGCTGGTGTGGCTCAGTGGATTGAGTGCTGGCCTGCCAACAAAGGGGTCGCCAGTTCGATTCTCAGTCAGGGCACATGCCTGGGTTATGGGCCAGGTCCCCAGTCAGAGGCATGAGAGAGGCAACCACACACTTTCCTTCTCTTTCCCATCTCTCTAAAAATGAGTAAACAAAATCTTTTAAAAATGCAAAGGGCCAAGATCCAAGATAGTTCTGAAGAGGAATGAGAGAAATGGCAAAGTTGAATGACTTATTCTAGTAGGTATCAAAACTTAGAGACTGTGTAGAACTAGGTGGAAACAAAACAAAACAAAACAAAACAAAACATGCAGAGCTGAAAAACAGACCAATTAAACATAACAATCTAGAAAAGAATCCACATATCCATAGACACTTAAATTATGACAAAGGTGGTGGTGTTGCAGAGCAACAATGAAAGGACAATCCTTTCAATAAATGTTGCCAAGTCAAATGGATATGCATGAAAAAACAGTAACTTTGATGCCTAGTTCACAATGGACACAAAAATCAATTTCAAGTGGATTACAGATATAAATGTGAAAGGAAAAATAATAAAGCTTCTAGAAGGCAGCATAAAAGAATATCATGATGACCTCAGGTAGGCAAAAATTTCCTAAACAATACATAAAATTTACTAACCATAACTGATAAAAGACCATAAGAAAAGTGAATGAGTCAGAAAAGGACATTTACTTGTTGCAACACATAATTTAGAGAGCTTTTATCTAGAAAATATAAAGAACTTATTATATAAATAAGAAAAAACTAACGGTAAAGAGACAAGAAACTTGAACAAGGCACTTTGTAACAAAGGGTGTACAAATTGCCAAGGCACAGTTCATACCTCTATCTCATTAGTAACTAAAGAAACAAAATTAAAACCATAATGAAAAACAACTTCACACGCACCAGAAGGAGTAACTAAAAAGCAACACTAAGTGCTGGTGAGGATGTATAACTACAGAAACAAAGTCCTACCCTGCACTGGTAAAAATACCAACTGAAACATCACTTTAAGAAACTGTTCAACAACATGTACTACAACTGGACATACATATACTTCACATATGTGCACCGAAGGACACAATAATATCCATAGCAGCAGCATTAGAGCTCCACAGTGTAAACCCAAATGTCCAATGGCAAAATGAATAAATTGTGGTATATACTTATAATGGAACAGCATATAGCAATGAAAACAAAACATTTCCTGCTACATGTAACATGAATGAATCCCACAAGTGAAATTTGAAGGACAAAAGCAGAAGAAGCATATTCTATACTTCCTTTATGTGAAGTTCAAACACAGGAAAAAATATAAATTGTATTAATATTAAGGACGAAAGGAGGGAAGGAGTAATGTAATGACTGGGAGTAGGTATGTGAGCAGCTTCTGGGTATAGAAAATCATTTATTGTTTGACGAAGTTGGTGGCTGCACAGAGCTGTACACGTATTTATTTTTCTGCACATTATACTATAATAAAAAAGCCATTAAGAAAGTGAAATAGATTATACAACGTGGCATTTACATAATAAATAATTATTTTAAAAGATGCAAAAAAGCACATATGCTATGATCCCATTTATGTTAAACAGTCCCAAAATTCTATGTATTATGTGTTTGCACACAGAGAATGTTGGTACTAGGAGTGGGAATGGGATTAAAACTGGAATAGCCAGGACAGGGGAACTGTACTTTTTACTTAAAACTTACCTATACCTAAAACATTTTTTGAAACTGGGGAAGGTAATATTTGTATAACATGTTACAAATTCCAACAAATAGAGTATACAGCAAAAAGTAATTTTCCTTCTATCTAAGTAAGTATTACCAGCTTCTAACACAAGGGGTGACTCCCCCCAAAATGGAATTATCTTCTGGAGGGTGGGCCCCTTGTAGTACAGGCCTCCCCCTCTAGGTTAGTATTCTAGGAGCCCATCTTCATCAGTGTACCAGCTAGCATTGTTGTGAGAGGCTGCATTTGGTTTCAGTGAATTTTTTTTAAAAACTCTATCAAGGTCTTTGCCCATTTCATGATGGGTGATTTACAAGTGCACCTGCCCCCCCAGCACTGAGTGCACAACAATTTTTGGCAAAAAGGCCATGACTCCTCATGCCCCTTCGTATTCACCCAACCTCACCCCCAGAGCAACTTTTGTTTCCCCAGATGAAAAAAAGTCCTCAAAGGAAATCAACATTTTGCCAGTGTAGGAGAGGTGGAAAAAAAAATGGCAATAGCACTAAAAGGCGTCAAAATAAGTGAGTTCAAAAACTATTCTGAGCAGTGGAAAAAAACATTTCAATAGGTGTACTGTATCAAATGCAGATTACTATGAAGGTGACTGAAGTTAGATGAGTAAGAATAAATATACAGTTATTTAAAATATTTTTTAAAATATTATTTATTTATTTATCTTTAGAGGGGAAGGGAAGGAGAGGGGGAGAGAAATATCAATGTACGGTTGTTTCTCCTGCGACCCCTGCTGGAACTGGCCCCTGCTGGGAACTGGCCTGCAACCCAGGCGTGTGCCCTGACTGGGAATCAAACTGCGATCCTTTGGTTTGCAGGCCTGTGCTCAATCCACTGAGCTACACCAGCCAGGGCAATATACAGTTTTTTATAAATAAATTCTGGTTTTGGGGGGTCCCCTATGTATATCTTGTCAGAATTATTCTATGCATGTTAAAAGACTAAAGAAACAGCAGCACAGATGACAGAGGACACTATTACAGAGGTATGCACCTTGCTTTAAAATATATATATGTATATATACATATATATATATATTTGAGATCATTCACATCAGCGCCTATTAATCTGCCTTACTCTTTTTAATAGTTACATAGTATTTAAACTTGTAGAAATACTGTAAAATTTTTCAACCAGTGCCCTGAAAAGGTACATATACACTGTTTTCAAGCTTCTGGCATTAAAATAACGCTGAAATCAACATCCTTATATATGAGTAAGATTACTTCCTAAAAGTAAACTTGCTGGATCAAAGGGCATGAGCATCTCTAATGCTGATAATTACTGCTACACTGGCCTCTAGAGAACTGTACCAACTGACACTCCCACCAGCAATGTGTGAGAAGCATGTTTTTGCAAATACTTTCACCATTTCTATTTACATTTAAATCTTTAGGTCGTTCAGAATGTTTCTCTAAAAAGCTGCTCCAACTTACTCACCAGAGACACAAATTAAATACTATTCCTCACCTGTCAAAAAGAAAAACACAGAAATCCCTAAAAGACTAAAACACATCAAACAAACTTATTACAGTAGACCTTTGAACAGCCTTACTATAGTTTAAACTGTGCAGATCCATTTAAAAATAAATAAATAAATGTAGGTACAGCCAGCATCTGAGGGTTTATTACCTGCAGATTCAACCAACCACGGATCAAAGACAGTATTATTTTCTGCAGATGTGGAGGGCTAAGGTTAATACGTGGATAAGACTGTGTGGGGGTCAAGTGCGGGTGTACACACACACATCAAGCTGGTAGTGTAACTGAGAACAATTACAGTATCTCATATTTCTTCAAAACACATTATTTTAACTATGTGTTGTCAGTTTCCTTTGAGTGGTATATACTAATAACAAAATGAACCACAAATAATTCTTAAGATGATTACACAAGTCTTACTGTTAATGTTATTGGCCCTAATGATTCAGGCTGGGTGTTGTCCCACAAAATGAGAGTCTCTGGTTTAATTCCCAGTCAGGGCATTTCCTGGGTTGTAGGTTTGGTCCTCAGCTGAGAGGCAACTGATCAGTGTTTCTCACATTAATGTTTCTTTCCCTCTCCTTCTCCCTCTGTTCCCCTCTCTCTAAATCAATAAAATCTAAAAAAAAAAAAGGAGACTTCTGCCAAGATGGCGGCATAGGTGGAGACGCCGTGCTTCCTCACACAACCAAGTTTAGAGACAACTAAATAATAACAACAGAAAACACACAGAAAATTGAACTTTTCGGAAGTCTGATAACGAATTCTTCAGCCTGACCACATCATAATCCAGCGACCTAAGTGGCCCTGCCCCGGTGAACAACCTAAGGCTCTGCTCGTCACCCAGCTGCATGAAACAGTAGAGGGGGCCGCCATTTCCCCGCTCTGACTCCTCCTCCACATACAGAGTCACAACCCAGCGACCTGGGAGTCTAAGGCTCTGCTCCTCAGACTTAATGGAAGCAAACAGACCAAAAATGGCGCAAGAAGATCTCAAAGCCCCAGAGCCTATAAATCTAAGTGATGAAGAAATAGCAAAACTCTCAGATGCACAGTTTAAAACACTGGTGATCAGGATCCTCACAGAACTGGTTGATTATAGCCACAAATTAGACAAATATATGAAGGCGAAACTAATGGAAATGAATGGAATTGCACAGGAAAGCAATAGCAAGGAAAAGGAAACTGGGACTCAAATCAATGGAGTGGACCAGAAGAAAGCAAATAATGGCCAAACAGAAAAGAGTCAAGAAGCAAGAATTCAAAAAAATGAGAGTCTTAGGAACCTTCAGGACATCTTTAAACGCTCCAACATCCGAATTATAGGGGTACCAGAAGGGGGAAAGGCACAGCCACCAGTGGAAAACTTATTTGAACAAATAATAAAGGAGAATTTCCCCAATCTGGCAAAGGAAATAGACTTCCAGGAAATCCAGGAAGCTCAGAGAGTCCCAAAGAAGTTGGACCCAAGAAGAAATACACCAAGGCACATCATAATTACATTAGCCAAAATTAAAATGAAGGAGAGAATCCTAGAAGCAACAAGTGCTAAGGGGACAGTCACCTACAAAGGAGTCCCCATCAGACTGTCAGCAGATTTCTCAAAAGAGACCTTACAGGCAAGAAGGGGCTGGAAAGAGGTATTCCAAGTCATGAAATCCAAAGACCTACAACCAAGATTGCTCTATCCAGCCAAACTTTCATTTAGAATGGAAGGACAGATAAAGTGCTTAAATTCAAGGAGCTCATCATCACCAAGCCCTTATTATATGAAATGTTAAAGGGACTTATCTAAGAAAAAGAAGTTAAAAAAACATGAACAGTGAAAGGACGACAAACTCACAGTTATTAACAACCACACTTAAAAGCAAACTAAAAGGACAGCTAGATCAGGAGTGGAAACAGAAATGAAGATCTCAAGGAGGATTAGCAACAGGGGAGTGGGAGGAGAAGGGGGGAGAAGGTACAGAAAATAAGTAGCATAGACAGTAGATAGAAAATAGATGGGGGGGCAAGAATAGTATGGGAAATATAGAATCTAAAGAACTTGAGACACATGGTCATAAACTAAAGGGGGGTAATGGTGGGGACGGGGGGTAGGGTGGAGGGGAATGAAGGGGGGAATAGAACAACTGTAACAGCATAATCAATAAAAAAATAAATTAAAAAAAATGACACTGATAGTCATTTTGAAATTGTGAGTACCAGGGTCAAACAAGTAATCAATCAAATAATACACTGACTTTTTTGTGTTTAAAAATACAAACCCCCCAAAATTATGTAATCCTGAATCTGAATTTGAAATATTAAAACCAGGAGTACTTGAAGAATAGTCAAGATATGTTGGAAATCTACTAAGTGGATTTGTTTTTGGTCAAAAACAATGCAGCTACATATCAAAGACTACTGGGGTCAGAATGAAAGGGTACAAGATTCAATTAGAAAGGGCTCCCACTGGTCAAAGATGGAAAATTTTGTGTACCAGAAGGAACAACTACAATGTGCTGAGGATCATAAAATCCTTATAAAAATTCAGAAGTTCATAAAGATCATCAACAACAGCAAAAACATCACTGGTCACCACTGGGGTTAACTATAGCATCAATGTCTTATTCTCCTGTCATTCGTATAGTTAGGACGTGTTCTTCTTCATAGAATTTCAGTTAATAAATGTAGAGGGAAAGATAGAATTAGAGTATCACCATTTTGCAGCCTAATAAAACAATAGGCAAGATGATGAATGGCTGTTAAAATTTTCAAATGAAAAGCTAATACAAAAATTAAAACCGACGTGTCAGACTAACAACATTTGAACCCAGTGATCCATATTAGCGAAAATTGATCACGATATCTAGGCAACCAGACACCACGTGCTCCTGATGTGATGCAACAGGCAATCACAGCATCACCTATGCAATATTCTGCCTAAACAACTGAACTTGAATACAACCAAGGCTCAGGACCCAACTACTCATTTACAAGGAAAATGGGACAGAGCACATGTTAAAGCAAAATGACATACTGATAATGCAAACTAATTCCAGAATGTGGGAAATTCTACATAACAAAATAATGTTTTTTTCAAAAGCATGAAAATAAAAGCAGCATCATATGTCCCTAAGTATGAGACGCACAAACCAAATGTAATGAATTGATTTTTGGTCCCTGATACAAAGTAATAAAGATAGTTTGGGCAATAAGGGCAATTTGAACATGAAATGATAGTGACTAATTACTAAATACTGTTGTTTAAGAGGAATAATGGCATTGTGGTTATCAATGCTAAAACTGTTTAAACACACACTGAGGTACTTTGGGTGAAATAACAGTTTACAATTTACTTTAAAACACAAGAGCAAAATGATGTTAACTATTGAAACTACATGGAGATTCATCATATTTTCTTTCCCTGTGTATACATTTAAAATTTAACATAAAAAGATTTTTAAAAATAGGGATAATGGCTATGTACTTAATAGGCCCATTTTGATGACTGAGGAAATGTATGTAAAGCACTTAGGAGAGGGCCTGGCCTAGAATCAATAATCAAGGTAAAGGTTATTACAATTACCCTCTTCCTCACATTCCTACAGCTGCTCTGGCTTAGGACTTCATCTCGCATTCACGTCACTGTAAGAGCCTTTTTGGTTAACTCATCTCAAAAAAATTTTTTTCCCTTCCAAAACCTTCCTCCACACATGCTTTACTACTTTTTTTTCTAGTAGTATGGCACTAGGTGCCCACTTACTGACAGGCACTGCAATGTGTCTTTTCAATCACTACCCTCAATCTTTACAGCCATCCTTCTGAGATGAGAAAAAGAATTTAAGTGATTTACCTACCCAGGGCCCTACAGCTACTGAGTCAAAGCCAAAACTGAACCCAAGTCTATCTGGTACCAAAATCTGCTTGGTTCACTAGGCTATACAACATCCTCTTTCTAAAAAAAAAAAAAAAGTTTATATATATATATATACATACATTTCTATTTTTAAAACTTTCACTAAGTTCCCAACCTAGGGTAAATTTCTTTTATGACCCAATGCAATCTGGACTCAATCAACCTTCTCAATCTGATTAACACCATTTATTAAATTTTTCATCCTTTGTCCATTCATGTACAAAATGGCTCTGTCTTATGTCGGGTTTCCAAACATACACTGGTTTACTTTCTTGGCTTTCTACTCTCTTCCACTGGTCTATAGTTATTATTCAAAAATCTGTATCTTCTGTTAATTTAGAGGTAATCCTAGTATCTGATAGAGGGTGATTAGTTAACACTTACTAATCAATTAATTAATGCTGGGAACCCATTCTGCCCATGCCACCCACGAGAAAGATGTACCTGAGAGAAACCCCGAGTGGAGCTGTAAGAACTGGTAATGGCGTTGCGGCTGGAGCTGGGAATGCCACCCGTGTACGTGCTCGTCATGGAGCTCACAGAAGAGGTGCGGGATCTCTTATTCAGGTAGTCATCTGAGCTCTGGGAAGTGAGACCTCTTTTCAGAGACCCAGGCCTAATAAAAGGGGAAAAGACAGTTAGTTGTGCTACTGAAGGCAACATTCTTTTAAGGCTTCATCATGGTTACAAAATCTTTCTTAAATAAACTCAATGAAAAAGGATATTTCTCTTTTTTTTTTTAGATTTTATTTATTTATCTTCAGAGGGGAAGGGAAGGAGAGAGGGAGAGAAATATCAATGTATGGTTGCCTCTCGTGCGTCCCCTGCTGGGAACTGGCCTGCAACCCAAGCATGTGCCCTGACTGGGAATCGAACCACAATTGTCTGGTTTGCAGGCCCACACTCAATCCACTGAGCTAGACCTGCCAGGGTGGATAATTCTCTTAATTTTGTTATCAGTTAACAGTATCTGACAAGAGAAAGCCAAATATTTTAAAAATTAAATGTAATTTAATTACATTTAATTTTTATATTTAAAAATTAAATATAATTCCATTCAAATAATATTCTAGAGAACACACACTAATCTCTAGCGACAGAATGCAGATACTGAATGCCTGGGGATGGGGATGGGGGCGGGACTGGAAGGAGACATTACTAAGGGATATCGGGAAACTTTTGGAGGTTATGGTTCTGTTCATTGTCTCGACTGTGGTGATGGTTTCACAGGTGTATACACATCAAAACTTATCAAACTGTATACTTTAAACAGTTTATTATATGTCAATTATTCCTCCATAAAGCTGTTAAAAAAATCAGTTAAGAAGAACCCACCATTTTTTCTAAGTGTCCAACTGAAACAGAAATTCCCTCTACAGCCTTCCTGTAGAGTAGTCACTAGTCAACCAACCTGTTACAATGTCCAATGGTGCTGAACCTCTTTGGCACCAGGAACCAGTTTTGTGAAAGACAATTTTACCATGGACAGGGTGTGGGGGGGTGGTTTCAGGATGATTCAAGTGCATTACATTCAAGCTCACCCCCTGCTGTGTGGCCTGGAGGTTGGGGACCCCTGGAGACAACTCACTACCTCCTGGAGTGATGAATGTCAAATGTGGACCAGTTTTTCCTTATACTGGATGAAAATGTATTTCCTCTTTCACCCATAGATCCTATTCGGTGCCATACTGAGCAAGTTGCTGTCCTTCTTTCATCTGACAGTCCTTCAGTTTTTTGCAGACCATTATCCTTCCCTCATGTCCTTATTGCTGCTGAGATTTTCGTCCTCTCCACTAGTACTTATATACCTTCAAAATCCCTTCACCCATCACCACCTCCCCTTAACATATCAGTTACTGCAGTCAAAATGATTTCAGTTTGTGTACATCCTTTTCTATAGTGTAGCACAGCGGACAACCAGAGCACTCCATGGACTATCTGAGAACCAAGGAAAGCAATACTGCCACTTACCTGCCTCATTCTAGCCTTTGTTCTGTCAGCACAGGACGAGAACACAGTGGCTTTTTCGTGGCCGTATTAAGCATATAAGTTGCCCCAAGTCTTTTCACACATATTCCTCTTTCCCTCTCATCCATTTCTTCCTCAAATGTATTTAAACTCAAATGTAGAAACTTATCACTTACCTTAAATTTTAGTGTTTTATTTTATCCTTTGTGCAAACTTTGTGATTTGTTCAAACACTTGGTTATTACAATATATTTACAAAACCTTTAAGCCTTAACATATTTTCCCCATTTTAATGAAAAATATTAAAAAGGATTATGAGTTATTAATATGTCACTCAAATGTTCCTCTCTGATTTTGAAGATTCAAACCTGTACAGACAAAGCAATGCAAAAAGCAAAGAGGAAAATCTATAGTACAGTAACTTCAACACTGCCCTTTCCCCAAATAGTTTATATCTTAACCAAATGGATTTTCACTTACTTCGGCACAAAAGAAGCAGGGACTCCATTGGCCACCAGGGGCTCAAATGCCGACTGCCCGCTCCCACTGCTATCATGCCGCCTGTGATAGATCAAAAAAACTCTCAATTAAATGAAATGGCTTTTCTCCCCTTAATGCATATTCTCATATCCCTGGGATCTATACTACTTCTATGAAGCACAGGTTCCTTGCTAGACAAGAAAAAGGCTGCTTCAAATCCCAGATTTCAAAAGGTAAATTTATTCTCAGATTGTCCTGGCAATAAGTATAAAAATGTAGTAGATCCTTGAATAACATCATTTTCTTTAATGTTGTTTTATTTATAATGTTGATGAAATGCCACATGAACTCAAATGTTGTTTCTATCAATTAGCCGCTGGGAAAATTGATTTCGTTTTTACGTTGTTGGTTTCCAAAATCCTAATGAAAACAATAAGTGAAGACTTACTATACATCAAGACCTTTTGAATTTATTTACTGTACCAATTATTACAGTCACAAATGTAACATCCTGCCATCCATAAATTAAATACAAACAGCCCTGGCTGGTGTAGCTCAGTGGACTGAGCACAGGCCTGCGAACCAAAAGATCGTGGTTGATTTCCAGTCAGGGCACATGCCTGGGTTGCAGGCCAGTTCCCAGCAGGGGCCAGTTCCCAGCAGGGGCCAGTTCCCAGCAGGGGCCAGTTCCCAGCAGGGGTGGCACAAGAAGCAACCATACATTGATATTTCTCTCCCTCTCTCCTTCCCTTCCCCTCTAAAGATAAATAAAAAATCTTAAATAAATAAATAAATAAAATTATTTTAAAAAAACCACAACACTTTAGGGACAAATCCACACATAGTGCTCTAGAAGTTAATATGGCAAGTCTGTTAAGCAAAAACTTCACATCTCACACATAAAAAGGGCCCATACACGGAGCACATAATCGCTGCTTATTTCAATTATGGGAACAATAACACAGAATCCTTAGTTACGGCCTCACTACTGTCAAGTGAAACTACCACCCTAAAGAACATGAAAAACCTACTTGGACCATAGTAGTTATTTCCTCTCCCACCTCCATACACCCTGACTCCTGCCACTCTAGCTTTAGCTCATTGACGTTAGCTCAAATTGCTCATTTGTAAATCACCTTTCTAGTCATCATAACCTGCCTTTCCTATGTTATATAAATATATCTACATTGATTAATACCTCCCTACTTAATTTGGTGTTTTTTAAAGATTTTATTTATTTATTTACTTTTAGAGAAAGGGGTAGGGAGGGAGAAAGAGTGTGAGAGAAACATCAGTGTGTGGTTGCCTCTCGTGTACTCACTCCTGAGGACCTGGTTTGCAACCCACGCATGTGCCCTGACTGGGAATTGAACTGGCAACCTTTCAGTTCTCAGGTCAGTGCTCAATCCACTGAGCCACACCAGCCAGGGCCCACTTAATTTTGTTATTTAAAGTATTAAAGATGGCCAACCCAGAACCAGTAGGACAGAACAATCTGGTCTAGGTAATGGGGACAATGATTCTATTTTTTAAGTGTGGGGTTCACTGTTTCCTCATAGAACACCTTTTTTAAAGGAGCCCCCTTCTAGCCCTGGCTGGTGTGGCTCAGTGGATTGAGCACGGGCCTGCGAACCAGACAATCGCGGTTCGATTCCCAGTCAGGGCACACGCCTGGGTTGCAGGCTGGTTCCCTGCAGGCCAGTCCCCAGCAGGGGACGCACAAAAGGCAACCATACATTGATGTTTCTCTCCCTCTCTCCTTCCCCCCCTTCCCCTCTAAAGATAAATAAATAAAATCTTTGAAAAAAAAAAAGAGCCCCCTTCTCATTACCCGCTGCCTTTACATCACCCTGTTTTTTTTTTTAATTCCTATATATTTACAATCTAAACCTTGTTATAATATCCTCCCCCTTTTTTGTTTCTCTCCCTCCAAGTCCCAAGAGGACTTTGTCTTGTTCACTGCTCTATCCACAGTACCTGGAATAGATTTTGGCACATTGTGGCTGCTCAATTTGTTGTATTAAAAAAATGAGTGGATGCCCTGGCCGGTGTGGCTTAGTGGATTGAGTGCCAGCCTGCGAACCAAAGATCACCGGTTCGATTCCCTGTCAGGGCACATGCCTGGGTTTCAGGCCAGGTCCCTGGTTGGGGCATGCAAGAGGCAACCGATTGATGTATCTCTCTCACACTGATGTTTCTCTCTCTTTTTCCCACCCTTCCTCTTTCTAAAAACAAATAAATAAAATCTTTTAAAAAAAATGAGTGGAATACTTAAGTAATTCCTTAGAAAGCCACAAGCAATCCTGCATTGTAATTAGTGACTTCATCTCCTTTCTTTCCATGCTCAGGAAACAGACTCCTTACTCCATTGTCATTAAGTTATTGAAAATCAATTAATGGAGCTGGTTTTACTCTCATTAGTGATAAGTGTACCACACTGTAGTCTACACTTTTATTTGCCAAGCATTCCCTTCAGCACAAGTATTACATTTAAACTGGTGGTTACCCAAATAACTAAACATCACAAGAATGGGAGGGAAAGCCTTTGAACATTCTTTCTCAAAAACAATTTAACCCATTTGTATCAAAAGTATGAGGCTGACATAACTAACAGTTGTTGGCTTTTCCCAATACTTATGGAAAAGGTAAATTATAACAATTAACTTGTGCCTAAGCCTGAAATGAACACAGCATGAAAACCTTTTTTACTAAGCTCTTCCATGAAAGCCAATGAAGGAGACCTACTAAGGCATACAAACTGAAGCTGCCCTCTGTATCTTTTGGGGGAGCAATCTGTATTTCAACAAATCACAGAGTACCAGGAGGCCTTTTTAGTGCTCTGCTGGGCCTGTTACCTTCTTTTATTTTCCTGTCCATCAGTGAGTACTTGTTCTTCCTCCTCCACTGTTCTTTTCTTCCTCTCTTTGAGGGCACTCAGTACAGTCTCCTTTGCACATGGGTCTGGAGCATTACTTGATGTTGAGGACAGTGTTGAGGTCATTAACTGCTCCTGTCTGCAATGGAAGTCAAGATTCTAGCATTAAGATATTTTAATTACTATGTCATACACCATAGACTTCAGAAGCTAACCAATAAGCAAAAATGTAATTTATACATTCACAGAAAATGCTCTTAGCAATTAAAGCTACAATCCAAGGTGAAAAACAAGAAAATAGACAGTTTAATGACTAAAATTTGGGATTTCTCATTTAAATAAGCAGGTATTTCTCCTTCTGCTTTATAATTGTCTTATCAGAGAATTAATGATAGAAGAATAAAGTGGACACAAAGAGGAGTCCATTCTTTCAACAATAATACTCACATTGGAGAACGAGTCAATTTGCTATCAGGAGGAGCAATCCTCACTGTCACTGGGCTGCACACCATTTTGGAATTATGAGGAGATAGGACAGCCTTCTTGTGATAACCATTCCAAGACACTGTGGGAAGTACCCCCAGAGAGGAATACTGGGCCTGCTGAATAGGGTATCGTCTTCGAGGTGTTATTAAAAACCGATTTGACAAAGTCCCACAATCCCTGTAGAGAATAGGACACATGTTAAGGAATGAAAAAAGCTGAAAAGAATGTCAGAAAATTTAACTGACTAAAGAACCATGTGGGTTCATGTATTTTTCCAGAGAGCTTAAACCTCTAAACAATACAGAACACAGAATTTTTATGGCAACTTCCACCTAAGGGCACAAAGTGGCAACTGCTTAAACAGCCATCCCTACAAAAGACATCAACAATTTCACAGAGAAATTGAAAACTTTGCACATACAAGGAAAACTACAATGGAAGAAAAGTGCGTTATGACATGCAAGGAGAAACTTTTCAAGAACCCTTCAATCTTTTCAGTAAGTCATCAGTAACATACACCCAGAATCAAATATTTTTCAACTCCTAAATGTCCATCTTCTCAACTAAATTTATTTATCAAGGACCTAATACTCTTACCAAATTTTTGTATTCTCACGTATCTCTCCATTATTGGGACTAACTGAAAATGTCTAATTTGATCATATTTATCAAGTTGTATCAATGGAAGACGTGTTTCCTGAGAACACCTCTTTGCGCTCAGCTACACAGATAAAATTTCTCACCGATCCAAAGAAAAAACATCTTTAAAAATACTATATGACTACACACGAAAAATAAAGACATTTTCACCCGAAGTAGGGGTATTTTAGTTTTAATAAGTGTTCTGCTAAATCTATACTGTACTAAAATTCAGACAGTTTTAACAACTGAAAGGAACAGCAGTGGCATCACCTCATTTCAAAGATTAAGGGGCGGGGGAGGAGACGGAAAATATGCACCAAAATATTTAAGAGGACAAAATGACACAGAAACCCTTTTGGACTTATAAAAAATCGGATTTAAAAGTTAAGCCCTCTATTCAAAGCCAGTCGACAGAGAGAGAAGGGTCCGGGAAAGATCAGCTTTATCCTACCTGTGGGAAGGCCTCCTGGAGGGTGCGAGCAGAGAAGCGGGGGGAGAGGGGTGAATGTGGTGAACGTGCTGGGCCGAATAAGCCAACAGCGTGGTGCGGGTGGGTGGGCGACCGCCAAGCCTCTCCCGCAGGTCTGTGGCCTCCGGAACCCGGGGGGTCTGCGGGGGGCCAGGCTTGCCCTGGTAACTGCCCACGAGGAGCAATTCAGCAGGGTCTGGTCCGCGGAGCAGGGTCCGTGGCTCGAGGAGATTTCCGTTTACTGCTGACTTGGCTGGAGACAAGGCAAGCAGTGTTCGCTGACGCCGCGCGTTCCGGACAAGCGAGAAGGCGCGCGAACCTCGGGGCTCGCGGCTCAGTCCCCACCAGGCCGCGGTAGCCCCCACGGCCAGCCAGGCCAGCGCAGCCGCCGCCGGCACTATATAGAGTACGAGGCCAAGCAGCGACAGACCGAGGAGCGCCGCGCAACCGCAACCCCAGCCCCGGCCCCGACCGTCCCTGACACTCGCTATAGGCCGCCGCCGTTCGCATCCTCCAGGCGCCGTAGCCGCCGGAGACATCGCGGCTCCGCGCCGCGGAGAAGACTTAAATATCCCAGCGTGCACAGCGCGGCGCGGCGCGGCACGTTACAGCGCGCGCCGGATGCGTCACTGCGTACGCGACTCAAACGCACGACCGCGAGAGGAAACGTCGAACAATGTGTTAGACCCGACCCAATTAGAAAAAAATGTGGCTTCCCTGAAAGCCGAGTTCCGATTCTCCGGCCGTCTTGGGCGCCTATTCACACAGCCCCCACCCAGAGGCAAGCCTGTGAAGAATCAGGTTAAAAGTCAGACCTTCAGGAAACGACTGTTCATGTCATACTTAATCCATCGTATCTTCCTTTGGGCTGAACTCTCCAGAAGAGCTTATCGGGCATTTTTCAAAATTGCTACCAGACTGTGTGAGATTTTCCCAGCTACCCTATTTCCTGCCGAAGTATAAACAGCTTAAGAGAACTTACTTTAACGGTAGTAGTGAAAAGGAAGACCAACCCAAACCCACCACCTTTGTTAAATGCGGGTCTACTTTTAATAAGTACCGATCAAAGAATCTAAAACTGAAGACCAAACCTGGACCTGTGATATGTTTGAGTTTTTGCAGTACAAGTTGGTAAAATGGGACGTTTATCTACCAAATTTTACGTCATGGTCCAGAATTGATTTTGAAGATATGTGATCAATTTACCTATGTTTTAACTTGATGGCCTGAGAAAGTTGTCTAGGGTTGGGGAGTATATTTCTGGTGATGGAATGGAGAGTGGCTTCTATAGTGTAGTTTTCTTTGGGGGAGAAACGAAATGTTTTAGAATTAATGCAGGTTGCTTCACAGCTCTGTGAGTTGTGTCTTAATAAAACTTAAACAACAACAAACTTGGTGGTCTGCCAATTCAGACTTTGGTCTAGCTCACCTTCCTCAGAAATTCATTTATTGCTTTGTTCATTCTATTATTGATATACATTAAAGACGTTTATGGAAAAAAGACAGGTTCTCTGATTTTAGAAGTACTCAGTTGATTAGGGAGAAATGATGTGTACCTAGAAAGTTAATATTCAGGCCCTGGCTGGGTAGCTGTTAGAACGTTATCCTGATACACCAACGTTGTGGGTTCGGTCCTCAGGTCAGGGCACATACAAGAAACCACCAATGAATACAAAAATAAGTGGAACAATTCATTGTGGTGTGATAATACAGGCATAAAAGAAGAGAAGAAATAATGAAGGGAAAGATGAGTGGGAGGTGCTAATTAAGCTGAGAAAAATGGTTAAATCATATTCAAGAAGAAGCAGCATGACCCAGAAGCACAGAGATGTGAAGGACTGTCATACAAGAGTCTCCAAATACAGTCAAACCTCTGTTCTCCATCATGTCCCATCTTGAACAATTCAGTTCTTGACCAAGTTTTTCGTGGACAAAACAATGGGCTCTTGAACAAAACTTCGATTCTTGCCCCGACAACACTTTCATGCTGAATCTGGTATGATCAGTCATGCATCTCTGAGGCGAAAAACAAAGGAGAGAATATGGGAGTATGAGTACAATTCAGTATTTGAACAAATCACTTTTCAAGCAGCCTTCCAGAACAAATTAAGATTGAGAGTCAAGGTTCTACAGTAGATCACTATGGCTGGAGTCTAGGATGTTTGGGGGAATAGGGATGTTGGAAAGATGATAGACAGGGCTCGGTAAAGATGCAGGTGGAGCAACTTGGAGAGATGAGAAAAGCAAGCAATATTCCTTCTCTCCAACTCACTGCCAGGGCAATTCTGCTTCTATCTATTTAAAGTGACTTACTTCACATAAGACTTTAAAAAAATACATTTTATTGATTATGCTATTACAGTTATCCCAATTTCCCTCCTTTGTCCCCTCCACCCAGTACCCCCATTCCCTCCAGTAATCTGTCCCCCTTAGTTCAAGTCATGGGTCATACATATACCATATTTTCCTGCATAAATGTGCTGTGTACAATGCACACCCATGTTTTCATGCATATTATACATGGGATTATTAAATCCATGGTATGGAATCATTATTCCCATGTATGATGCATGCCCATATCTTCCCCTCAAAAATTTGGGCAAAAAGTGCACATTATATATGGCAAACTATGGTAAGTCCTTTGGCTACTCCATTTCCTCTACTGTTCTTAACATCCCCCTGTCTGTTTTGTACCTACCAATTTGTACTTCTTAATCCCTGCATCTTTTCCCCATTTCCCCCTCCCCCCCAACTGATAACCCTCCAAATGATCTCCACATCTATGATTGTCTTCTTCTTCTACTTGTTTGCATAGTTTGTTTTTTAGATTCAATTGTTGATAGTTGTGAACTTGTTGCCATTTTAATGTTCATAGTTTGGATCTTTTTATTATATAATTCCCTTTAAAATTTCATATATTAATGGCTTGGTGATGATGTACTCCTTCAGTTTTACCTTCTCTGGGAAGCACTTTATCTGCCCTTCCATTCTAAATGATAGCTTTGCTGAAGAGAGTAATTTAGATTGTAGGTCCTTGCTTTTCATCACTTTGAATACCTCTTGCCAGCCCCTTCTTGCCTGCAAAGTTTCTTTTGAGAAATCAGCTGACAGTCTTATGGGAACTCCTTTGTAGATAACTATCTGCTATTATCTTGCTGCTTTTAAGATTCTCTCTTTATCTTTAACCTTTGGCATTTTAATTATGATGTGTCTTGGTGTGGTCCTCTTTGGGTTCATCTTATTTAGGATTCTCTGTGCTTCCTGGACTTGTACATCTATTTCCTTCACCATATTAGAGAAGTTTTCTTTCATTATTTTTCAGTTTCTTTCTCTTCCTTTTCTGCTGCAACCCCTATGATTTGGATGTTCGTACATTTGAAGGTGTCCCAGAAGCTTTTTAGCCTATCCTCTTTTTTTTTTAATTCTTTTTTTCTTATTCCTGTTCTGATTTAAAATGTCTTTCCTCCTTATGTTCCAAATCATTGATTTGATTCCTGGCTTCATCTCCTCCACTGTTGGTTCCCTGTAGATTTTTTATTTCATTTGATCTAACTATCATTTCTGCCTGGGTCTTTTTTATACCCTTGAAGTACCCAATGAGTTCCTTCAGCATCCTGATAAACAGTGTTTAGAAGTCTGTATCTGATAGGTTGCTTATCTCAATTTCATTTTGTTCTTTTTCTGGAGTTTTGTTCTTTCATTTGGGCCATATTTCTTTGTCTCCTCAATTTGCTGGCCTTCTGTGTTTGTTTCTGTTTATTAGTAGAGCACTTTGACTCCCTGTCTTAGTAGTGGCCTGTTGTAGCCACCTGTAAGTTGTATTGGACAGAGGCTTAGGTAATCACCAGGGCAGGGCAACCCATGTTTCAGCTCCGTTGCTCTGCATTAAAGAGGCCTTAGAGAGGGGGTGATGCTGTTGCCTGGCCTCCAGAGTTTTATGGAGGAAGAAGCTGTCTCCTGGCACTCACCCTGATGTCAGTCAGCATCTCCCTGTATGCTATTGGTTTCCTTCCAGCTGTTGCTCTGGTGCTAAATCCCAGAGGGAGTGGGTCTGCGTGAGTTCTAAATCCATTGTAGGCCCATTAAGAGGAGTCTCTTGAAGATCCTGCAGTTTCTTCCACCACCCCAACCCCCACTGGTTTTTACAGCCAGAAGTTATGGGGAATTATCTTCCTGGCACTGGAACCCTAAGCTGGGTGGTGTGGTCTGGGGCTAGGATTCCTCGCTCTGGAGGTATCCCTCCCAATTTTTATCTAAGACACATGGATGTAAGACTGTCCCATTCCATGCCTCTTCACATGTTTCTGCCCTTCCTACCCATCTGGGTGAATGTGGCTTCTTTAAATCCTTCGTTGTCAGACTTCTATACAGCTCAATTTTCTAATGATTCTGAGTGATTTTTGTTTTGTAGTCTAGTTAATTTTTTCTGTAGTTGTGTGAGGAGGTGAGGCATGTTTACCTACACCTCCATCTTGACTAGAAGTTCACATAAGACTTCTTGAAAAGAAAAGAAAAGAAAAGAAAAGAAAAGAAGAAAAGATCATCAGTATAGTGGAATAGTGCAACAAAAGTCAAGCTGCAGCAGGTTAAACAGTGAATGGAAGATGAGGAAATGGAGGCAGTGACTGCAGACTTCCCATTCAATATACTTGGATAAGAAGGAAAGAAGAAAGATAGTATCTAGCTCAGCTAGGGTCCTTTAAATTATCATATATTACTGGTGTTGAGAAGAGCTAGATGTAAAAGCCATCAATACACAGATGCCACAAGATTCAGTAAGATTACTTGGGAATTAATGTAAATAGAGAATTCTGAGGCCTGAGCTCTGGGGCACCTCTGTTTAGAGGTCAAAAAAATGGACACCAAAAAAGCACAAATAATTTAGTAAAACACAGATAAATATGACCACATTAAGTTGAACATGTCTGTATGGGAAGACAACATAGGCAGCTAAAAGACAAGCCAAGATTGGGGGGTGAAAGCGGGATCCACGTAACCAAAAAGCAACTAGTAAGTAGAATTTATAAAGAATTTCTAAGAATCAATGACAAAAAGATGACCCAACTGTACATATTTGTATATGTATGTGTGTGAATGTACATACACATATATACATATGTTTAACCTCCCCAGTAATCTAGGAAATGTTTATTGAGGTAACAAGATACCATTTTGCATTCACTTGCACAAATAGAAAAGTTCAACAGAGCAAATTTTGGCAAAGATGTGGAACAAATGGAACTCATGTACTGTTTGTGGATATGTAGAACAGTATGATTTGGAGAGCAATGTGGCAATATCTAATAAGGTAGAAGAAATACATATATCTTATAACCCTGCAATTCCATTTCTGGGTACCAAGATACTCATTAAAGCATCATTTGTATTAGTGACAATTTGAATACACCAAAATCTAATGTCTACCAACACAAAAATGGATGAAGAGGGGTATAATTCATATAATAAAATACTATTAAATATAATAAAAACATATAATAAAAATAGATTTTCCAGCCATGATTAAGAGATATCAGTTTAGTCTTCCTACCATAAACAACTAGAAAAATGGAAAATCTTATGAGGCAACTACTCAAGCAAAGCACAACAGGAGCACAAGGCTGGTTCCCGATCACCTAGAGCCTCTCTACTCGGGGACAATATCCCAACTGTGGTGAAGAGACCTCTAATCTTACTAGAGTAAAGTGATCCCATTGGGCTGAAGATGCAGAGATCAGACTTAGGGATAACTGTAATAGCTGTACATTACCGGGCAAAGGAAAAGAGGGCGCCATACATATAGAAGTTCCAGGAGTCCATATGTGAGTCCCCCAGAGATCTGTGACTAAAGGCTCGTATGATGATTAATTTTATGTCTCAACTTGGTTGGGTTGTGGGGTGCCCAGATATTTAGTTAAATGTTATTTGTGGTTGTGTCTATGAAAGTGTTTCTGGATGAGAATAACACTGGAATTGGTAGATTCAGTAAAGAAGATGGCCCTTTCCAAGTGGGTGGGCCTCAAACAATCTGTTGAAAGCCTGAATAGGACAAAAAGGCTGAGTAAGAATTCTTTCTGCTTGACTATCTCTGAGCTGGGGACATTGGTTTTCTACTCCTTCCAGATTTGGACTTGGACTGAAAATCACACTACTGGCTCTTCCGATTTTTAGCCTTTGGCCTTGGACTAGAATTACATTATCACCTCTCTTAGGCCTCCAGTGGCTGACTACAGATCTTGCAACTTCTCAACCTCTATAATTGCATGAGCCAGCTCCTAATAATAAATATGGGGGTTGTCCATCCTATTGGCTGTGTTTCTCTGGAGGATCCTGAATAATGCAGTGAGGCTGTAAATACAGAGTGAGATCACCTGAGGTGTACCAGAAGCAGGTACTATATGGGGTTGAGTTTAGAACAGAGATCCTAGAGTTGGAGCAGTCATTGGATAAGAGTACTGTCAGGCAAGTTGTGGCCCTGCCAAAGCAGAGAGATCTTGTAAACCCACCTTTAACATCCTTGGCATTCAGCTGAAATGACAGAAAATTTACCTCTTGGGTTAATGACCAGAGCATAGATAAGTCCCACTCTAGGTTGGTCCCAATAAAGCCTGAAGTCAAACCATGATAAGATCCATAGGAAAAGAATTTGGAAGTTGAGTCTTACCAAGTTACAGGGCTTGGGAAACCATTTAGGCTCTCCATTGATCTATAAAAACTAAACCAAACCAAGCCATGCCCTGGATGGTATGGCTCAGTGGACTGAGTGCCGGACTGTGAATCAAATGTCACTGGTTCAGTTCCCAGTCAGGGCACATAGCTGGGCTGTTGGCCAGGTCCCCACCAGGAAGCACGTGAGAGGCAACCACACACTGATATTTCTCTCCCTCTCTTTCTCCTTCCCTTTCCCTCTCTCTAAAAATAAATAAATAAAAATCTTTAAAAAGAGAGAAAAACAACCAAGCCTAACAAAGGCTAAGTCATTAGCCCTAATTACGTTGCCTGCTAAAACAAGAATCTATATACTTCATGGATAACAGACTCTGAAGTATTGTTCACAATGTACAATATTCAATAAAAAGTCACACATACAAAAACCCCCAAGAAAATGTGATCCACAGTGTAGAAAAAAGCAATGTATAGAAATTAATCCAAAGGTTAGACTTAGCCAACCAAGATTGTAGATATGTCCAAATAATTACAGGAAGATGTGGTTTTAATGAGTGAATGTATAAGGAATCCTTACAAAGAAATGAAAATAACAAGTTTGAAACATACTAAAAAATAAAATAATTGGAAAAATTCACTGAATATGCTTAACAGCAGATTGGAGATCACAAAATAAAGTCAGTGAACTTAAGAACAGATCAGTATTAACTAAAATTTAAACATCTGCATATACTGTATTTTGCCATGTATAATGTGTACCAACATTTTTGTACGCATTATAGATGGGATTATTATACCCATGGTATATAATCATTATACTGTGTCCTTATTTTACCCTAAAAATTTTGGGCAAAAAAGTGTGCATTATACACTGCAAAACACGGTAAGTGGATCTGCACAGTTCAAATCTGTGTATAGTTTTCAATCAACCCTTGAACTTGAGTTGTTCAAGAGTTGATTGTGTTTTCAATCTGCAGTTGGGAATCTGCATATGCGGAGGGCCAATTAAAATTTGACATGGATTTTTAACTATGCCTTGTGTTAGCACACCTAACTGCTGTGTTGTTCAAGGGCCAACAATACTTACAAATTCAAATGAAAAGACAACATAACTTATGGAATGCTGTGATGGCAGTGCTCAGAAGGAAAGCCATAGATGTAAACGCCTACACCTAAAATGAGGAAAGTCCTGACTACTGTGGCTCGGTTGGGTGTCATCCGCAAACTGAAAGGTTGCCAGCTGGATTCCTAGTCACGGTACATGCCTGGGTTGTAGGTTTGGTTCCTGGTCTGGACACAGAGGCAACCGAACGATGTTTCCCTCCCTCTCTTTCTCTGTGCCTTCCCCTCTCTCTAACAATAAATTAATAAAACATTTTAAAAAATAAAATAAAATGAGAAAAGATCTCAAAGCAATAACCTAACTTTTTACCATGGGGAGCTGAGAAAAAGAGAAAACTACACACAAAGCTAGTAGAGGAAAGAAAATAATGATTTGGGTAGAGATAAATAGTATACAGAATAGAAAACAATAGTGGGTCGATAAAAACCAAAATCTTAGTTCTTTAAAAATACAGGGTCTGGCACAAATAATGCCCCTTTTTACTACAAAATCATAAGCATATAATTCTGTGACATAACAATATCACACTCAAGCACACCATATGACATTTTAGGTGAAATGTTCAAATTAAAATTGTAAGTTATTATACCCTTATTATTACCCAACCAACCACACTCAAACAGGCCTTACTTCTGCTGGACCCTGTATTTTTAAAAATATATTATTTATTTATCTTTAGAGGGGAAGGGAAGGAGAGAGGGAGAGAGATATCAACGTATGGTTGCCTCTCATGGGTTCCCTGCTGGGAACTGGCCTGCAACCCAGGTATGTGCCCTGACTGGGAATCGAACCTCAATCAGCTGGTTTGCAGACCCACGCTCAGTCCACTGAGCTACACCAGCCAGGGCTGGACCCTGTATTTTTAAAATTAATAAACCTAGAGAGACTGACAAAAAAGATAAATAACTAAAATCGGAAATGCAAGTGGAGATATCACTACTAACCTTACAGAAATAAAAAGCAATACAAGAGAATACTATGAACAACTGTACACCAGAAAATTGATAACCTAGATGAAATGAACAAATTCCTTGCAATATGTAAATGACCTAAACTGACTAAAGACAAAATTGAAATATCAATAAACCTATAACAAGTTTAAAGAAAAAGACTGAATCAGTGATCAAAAACCTCCCAACAAATAAGGAACCAGTGGCTTCACAGATACCAAAACCAGATAAAGACATCACAAGAAAATTATAGACTACTATCCTTTGTGAAGACAGATGCAAAAATCCTCAACAACATACTAGTAAACCAAATCCAGTAGTACATAAAAAGAATTATATATCATGATCAAGGGGATTTATCCTAGGAATGCAAGGCTGGACCTTTATATGACTTTCAACATATAAAAGTCAATATAATACTTCACAGTAATACAATGAAGTATTATATTGACTTTCAGTTGACAATCATTCAGTTGATGCAAAAAAGAGGCATTTGATAAAATCCAAGATCCTTTCATGATTAAAGTTCTCACAAAGCTGGAAATAGAATATTCCTCAACATGATGAAAGTTTTTTATACAAATGCTATAGCTTAGCACACTCACTGGTGAAAGACTGAAAGCTGTACCTATATGATCAAGAACAAGACAAAGATGTGTGGGGGCAACTTTCTTCGCAAGTCCCCCCAGCCACCATGGATGAGAGTACTCATGACTGAAACATGATATGATCTGCTTGGGGAGGAGAAGTGGCCATTTTCCCAGAGGGAAAAGGCCGTGAGCAGTGGCTAGTTTCTCAGGGGAAAAAGGCATTGAGCCCCCTCCCCTAGAGGCTTTTATTGGGTTGTAATACACAGGAATACAGGGCGGCAAGGATCAAACAGTAGATAACATTTCAAAGAAATCTGAGGGCTTAGTCTGAGTCAGAGTCTGTCAGGAACAGAGTTTTAGGGTTTCCTGCTCGAACCCTTAACATATGAATGAAAGCACTCTTAGCAGAGAAGATTTCACAGGTTTATCAGGAAGTCTTTGTGATGCCAGATTTTTCCCCAGGACACGCTCTGGCCAGGCAAGGAGCTACACCCCTCCTTAACAGGTATTTAGGCTTAAGGGGATTGGAGCCAGGAAGCACTTCTCCCAGAGAACATGGGGACTTGGGCTATGTCAAAGGGGGGGTGGTGAGAGTCCATATCTCTTTGTTGCAGCCCCCTGAGTACTTCCATGATGGCCTCCCAAGTGATCGAGTCTGGCTTAGGTTGCCCCCCCCCCCCCGTGAGGGGTCTTACCCATCATTGACTTTTGACCAAGCTTTGGGGGCAGGGAAAGGAAACTGAGGCAGTGTTTGCTACCAGAGGCAAGCTTTGTCTCCTGTGGCTTGCATTCCAAACGTCGTCCCTTGCCCTTAGCCACAAGGAGTTGAGACACAATTCCTAGAACCAGATAGAGCAGTCTACAACAAAGATGTATGCTTTAACTACTGCTATTCAACCCTGCACTAGAAGTTCTAACCAAAGATGTTAGACAAGGAAAAGAAATAAAAGGCATCCAAATCCCAAAGGAAGGAGTAATACTATCTCTACCTGTAGATGACATGATCCTATATATTTTAAAAAATCCCAAAGAATTCACAAGAAAGTCATTGGAGACAATAAAGTCAACAGGACTGTAGGGTATAAGATCAATTCACTAATATTAGTCATGTTTGTATATACCAGCAATAATCTAAAAAGGAAATTATGAAAGCAATTCCATTTACAATAAAATCTAAGATAAGAGTAAAATATCCAGGCATAAATTTAACCAAGGAGGTGAAAGATTTGTACACTGAAAATAGCAAAACATTGCTGAAAGAAATTAAGGAATTAAAGAAATTAATTAAGAAATTAAACAAATGGAAAGACATCCCATGTTCATTGGAAGACAATGTTGCTAAGATGGCAATACTACCCGAAGTAATCTACAGATTTAATGGATTGCCTATTAGAATTTCAACAGCCTTTTTTTGCAGGACTGGCAAAGTCAATCCTTAAATCCACATAGAATTGTGTGAGGTAATTCAGGCCCCAAATAGTCAGAACAATATTGAAAAAGAACAAGGTTGGAGGACTTATGCTTCCTAATTTCAAAAGTTACGCAAAGCTACAATAATCAAAAACAGTGTGGTTTTTGGCATAAGGATAGATATATACATCAGTGGAAACAAACTTAGAGTCCAGATATAATTATGCCCATATGTCTATGGTCAATTGATTTTCCACAAAGGTGCCAAGTCCCTTCAATAGAAAAAGAAGAGTTTCTTCAACAAATGGTGCTGGGACAACTGTATTTCTACATGAAAAAGAATGAAGTGGAATCCTACTTCACACCATGTTCAAAAACTGACTCAAAGTGGATCTATAACCTAAATACAAGAGCTAAGATCATAAAACTTCTGGAAGAAAACATAGGTAAATCTTCATGACCTTGGATTTCATGCTAAAAGCATTAACAACAAAATAAAAAACCTGGCTTCAACAAAGTTAAAAACTTTTGTGCATCAAAGGACATTATCAAGAAAGTGCAAAGACAATTCACTAACTAGAAGAAAATATCTGCAGATTGTATATGATGTTTAATATCCAGAATAAAGAGCAAATCTTTACAAAAACAAAAAGAGAAATGGTCCAATTAAAAATGGGCAAAGGACTGAAGACATTTCTCTAAAGACATACAAAAGGCCAATAAGCACATGAAAAGATGCTCAATATCAACACTCCCTAGGGAAATGCAAATCAAAGCCATGAGGTACCATTTTACACCCACTAGGATAGCTGTAACTTAAAAAAAAAAAAAGAAAATAAGTGTTGGTGAGGATATGGAGAAATTGGAAGCTTCACAGAGTGCTGTGGAAAGCAAGTTTGGCAATTCCTCAAAAGTTAAACATAGAATTATCATATGATCCACACAATTTCACTCCCAAAAAATTGGAAGCAAGAACTTGAAAAGACTGCCAATTAAAAATATGCCAATTAAAAAAAAAAACAGACAAAAGACTTGACTGGACAGTTCTCTGATGAACATAAAAAGATACTCACCATCAGTAATTATTAGAGAAATGCAAATTAAAACCACAATATCATCTCACATTCATTAGAATGCCTACTATTAAAAAAACAGAAAATAAGTTTGTAAGACTGTGGGGAAACTGGAATCTTTGTGCACTAATGATGGGATTGTAAAATGTTGCAACCGCTATAGAAAATTGTTTGGAGTTTCCTCAAAAAATTAAAAATAGATTTACTGTATACCCAGCAATCTTACTTCTAGGTGTGTGTCTGAAGGAGATGAAATCACTATCTGAAGAGATAGTTGCATCTCCATGTTCATTACAGCGTTATTCACAATAACCAAGACATGGAAACCTTAGTGTCTACCAACCAATGACTGGATAAAGAAAACACGGTATGTATATACAACAAAATGTTATTCAGCCATAAAAAAGAAAATCCTGCCTTTTGTGACAACATGGGCAGACCCTGAGGGAATTACGCCAAGTGAAATAAATCCAACACAGAAAGACAAATACTGTACGTTCTCACTTAAATGTGGAATCTAAAAAAAGCCAAACTCAGAGAAATAGAAAGGAGAGTGATGGTTGCTGGGGCTGGAAGACATGGGGAGATGTTGTTCAAAGGGTATAAACTTCCAGCTTTCAGATGAGTAAGTTTTGGGAACCAAATGTACATAATGTGACAATAATTTAACAATATTGTATTATATAGTTGAAAGCTGAGAATAAATCTTAAGTGTTATCACCATACACAGACACAAAAGGTAATTATATGAGTAAATGGAGGTGTTAATTAACCTTATTGTGGTAATAATTTTGTAATATGTACATATATCAAATCATGTGGTAAATTTTAAACTTACATGTTATGTAACAATAATATCTCAGTAAAGCTAGAGGAAAATAACAATGTATTTTGGGGCTTATATCATGTGTAAAAGTAAAATACATAACAACAATAACAGAAGGAGCAGGAAATGAAAAGTGTACAGGGTAGGGCAAAAGTAGATTTACCGCTGTTTGTATAAAAATAATACAATAAAAATAAATAATAAGAGTAAACGCTGTGTTTCATATACTCACAACTGTAAGCCTACTTTCCCCCTACCCTGTACTATAAAGTTCTTATGCTACACATGATGTGCCTACTATTACCTGAAGACAGACGCTGATGAGTTAAAGATGTACAGTATAAACTTTAAAGTAATCATTAAAATAACCAAATGAAAAATTACTGTTAGTCAACAAAAGAAGTATTGGAATAACAAAAAGTACTGATTAATTCAAAAAATGCAGAAAAAATGGAAAGAAGAACAAAGAATAAATATAAAAGAACTAGCAAAATGGTAAAAAGCAAACCTAAAGTGTTAATAACAACATCAAAAGTTAATGATCTAAACACCTCAATTTATAGGTTTGGTAAAGTAAAAAACATTCAACAAAATTCAATACCCATTTATGATTAAATTGAAAACCTCCCAGCAAGCTAGGATAAGAAAGGAACTTCTTTAACCTAATAAAGGACAAGTTAGAAGCCCACAGCTAACATCTCACTTAATGAGGGAAGACTGGGACAGGGTAAGGATGTCCACTCTCATCAGGTCTAGTCAACATTACCAGGGCAATAAAGGCAAGAAAAAGAATGAATTGACACATAAATTGTAAAATAGGATGTAAATATGTTCTTTATTTGCAGATGACACAATTGTGTTCACAGAAAATCTCAAGCAATTTACAAAAAACAAACAAAAAAAACCCCTTCTGAACTAATGAGTGAATTTATCAAGATTATAGGAAAAAACATGGCCAATATACAAAGTCAATCACACTTCTACATGCTAGCAACACACAATTGAAATTTTATATTTAAAAATACAATAACATTAGCACAAAACATGAAATACTTAGAGATAAATTTAACAAAACATGTGCGAGACTTCTACATTAAAACATTACACTAAATCTACAAAACATTTTGACAGAAATTAAAGAAGATCGAAATAAATAGATGGAGATATATATATATATATATATATTCATGGACCAGAAACCTCAATATCGTTAAGGTAGCCATTATGCTCATATTGATCTATATTGAATTGATTTGGTGCAATTCTCATGAAAAGTCCCAGGTTGTTTTTGGTAGAAATTAACAAGCTGGTTTAAAATTTACATGGCTATCCAGAATAGCCAAATCAATTTTGACAAAAGAAATGATAATATCAAAGTTGGAGGACTTACATCATTAGGCTTTAAGATGTCAGTGAAAGTTATTGTAATCAAGACAGAATGTTGTTGGGATAAACATAAACAAACAGCTCAACTGAACAGAATAGAGTTCAGAAAAAGACATACATGTGGTAAACTGATGTTCTATATTGGCAGCATTGTAATGTAATGGAGAAGATGCTGCAACACTGGATGAATTAGTTATGTTACTGCATAACAAGTTACTCCACAACCTAGTCAACACAAATTTCTTATCTTACAGTTTCTGTGAGGGATTTCAGAGTAGCTTAGACGGGTAGTGCTGGCTCAGGATTTTCATGAGGGGAGAGTGAAGACCTCAGTGAGCGCTCCGGTCACTGACGAAGGCTCAAGTAAAGCTGCAGGATCTGCTTCCAAGATAGTTCACTCGCAGTTATTTGGAAGAGGCCTCAGTTCCTCACCACGTGGATTTCTTCCTATGTCTGCTTAAGTGTGTCCTCACCACGTGGCAGCTGACTTCCCACAAAGCACGTGATCCAAGAAAGAGAATGCAGAGGGAGCCACAGTGCCTTTTATGCCTTAACCTTGGGTCGCAACACCATCATTTCTTCACATTCTATTCATTAAAATCAAGTCATTAAATACAGCCCAAACCTAAGAGGAGAGGAATTAGTCCCTATCTTTTGAAGAAAGGAGTGTGAAAGAATTTATGGGCATATTATAAAATGCCCATACTAGGTACCCATATGGAACAAAATGAATCTCAACCCCTACCTCATACCACACACAAAAATTATTTAAAAAATGAGTCAGAGGAGTAGATAAAAGGTAAAACTATAAAACTTCTAGAAGGAAACACAGGAGATGATTTTTGCAACATTAGGATAGATTTCTTAGTATACAAGGCACCATTACAAAATACAATGTTGTACATATAGCAGTATATATAAATGTCAAAAAACGGTGTTGAGTGGAGGCACATCACACTGGGATGCTGCTGCTGCTGCCACTGCCACCATCATCATGCCAGCCCCTCAGGTCTCAACAAGGCTGGGTGATGCCCCAAGAATGGGAGACAACCCAGTCAGGGAGCAGGTTGGATCCAGCTGCATCCAACATTGCTACCAGTTATTTGATAATGATAGAACTGAACTAGATGCAATTTACACCGATGAGTCATGCCTTACATGGGAAGGTCAGAAATTCCAGGGGAAAGCTCCCATTGTGGAGAAGTTGTTTAGCCTTCTGTTCCAGAAAATCCAGCACAGCACCATGGCACAAAACCATCAGCACGGCTGTGAGCTGGTGTAAGACTGATGAAGACCCCGTCATGGGGTTCCACCAGATGTTGCTATTACAGAACACCAATGATGCCTGGGTTTGCACCAATGGCATGTTCAGGCTTGCCCTGTACAACTTTGGCTGACCTTCTCCCAGCCAGGCACTGATGCTGTTTCCTCCTCCCTCCTCTTCCCCATACTATTCACCCTCCTCCCGCTACGCAAACAAGCAGGGCTGCGGTGGGAGCAGGCGCAGTGTACTGCTGCTTCCTACGAATTGTGCATGATGTTTGGATAACAGACAAGTTATATCTGACAGGAGGAGTTTGTGTTGTACCAGTGCATGCTTTGGGAAAGCTTAATGCGAAAGGTTGTCTTTTGTTTTTATTATTTTTTAATCTATTGACAAGTTACTCTAGTAACCCAAAGTGAAGGAGAAAGAGGCTGCCTTGCAGCCCAGATAATGATTTGTTCAGATGTTTCAATACTTCATGATACAATAAAACCACAAGTTTTCTTAACAACAAAACCAATGTTGAGGACAAAAAGTAGTATAATAATACATGCAAAGTCAAAGAATACTGTACAGTAATATACCTAAAATGGATATGTACATATACATTAAGAGTATAAATGTGTGCAGGGGAAAACATCAACTTCAATATTGTGTTTATCTCGGAAGAGGAAGAGAAAGAGGGGAAATGGCATCCAGGTGGAGCACACAAAGGAATTTTAATTATATCTATAATGTATTGTTATTTTTAAAGATCTGACACGTAGCAAAATATAAACATTTGGTAAAACTGGGTGATAGAGCCCTGGCTGGTGTGATTCAGTGGATTGAGTGCCAGCTTGTGAACTGAAGTCGCTGGTTCGATTTCCAGTCAGGGCATATGCCTTGGGTTGTAGGCCAGGTCCCCAGTAGGGGGTGTGCGAAAGTTACCCACACATTAATGTTTCTCTCCCTCTCTTTCTCCCTCCCTTACACCTCTCTAAAAATAAATAAATAAGATCTAAAAAGTAAAGTATTTAAAACAAAGCTGGGTGACAGATACCTGGGGTATTCATTGTAGAATTCTCTGTACATTTCTAACGTTTGAAATACTTTACAATAAATTTTTTTTAAAGGAATGGGGTCAGCAAGCTATGACCTGTGTGTGGGCTGCATGTTTCTGTGAGTAGTTTCGTTGGAACACACACACAACAGATTATGTATTGTCTGGGGCTGCTTTCCTACCACAACAGCAGAGTCAGTAGCTGTGATAGAGGCCATATGACCTCTAAGCCTAAAAGATTTTCTACCTGGCCTTGATTTATATCATCTATAGTGTGTGGCTTAATGTCTTAAACATAGGCTTTTAAGAAATGTGCTAAATACTCATAAACAGTGCATGTTGGTTCTTTGTTCAATGAATATTAATTGAGCTCCTACTAAATGCCAGGTAATGTTGTAGGTACTGATTTTATCCAGTCAAGAAGACAAAGCCAGGCCCAACACTCAAATTTTCTTAGTTCTGGGATTCACGTTGCCTCAGGGTGTGATGTAGCAGGTATTGGGCTACTGTCCACTAGAGGGCAGCCTGAAGCTTGCCCAAAATGGTGCAGTTGTTAAACCCAACAATCTAAGATTACCAGGAAAGAACTATCATGAAGGACAAAACACCAAACTACCTAAAGTTTGTATTTATTCTCTCAAAATTGTTTTTCTTTGTTTTTATTGTTGACACTATTGCAGATGTCCCCATTTCTCCCCTTCCCCCCATCTACCCAGAACCTGCCCTCCCTTCCCTCTGGTCATCACCACACTATTGTGTGTGATTATGGGTTATGCATATATGTTCTTTGGCTAGTCCCGTTCACCTTCTCTCACCCAAGATTGTTGTTAACAAAATTATAAAATGGGTCAAATTTGCATCCAGAACTCCTAGCTTCCTATTTTTTCACCTTTTCTACCCCTTTCCCTGCAAAATTAGAGTGAAACATTGCAGGCGCCACCTACTGTAAGTAAAACATGTGCAAGGCACAAGCAGGTGCATCTCTAACTAGTAGATCAGTCAGGGTGAGAAGAGAGAGGAGGTGCCTGGGGAGGCAGGGGAAACTGGGAAGCACAGAACTCCAGGCCAGAAGCCACCCTGAAAGCAGAAATGCTTGTGTACTTGCTTGGACACAGATACCAAGTTTGGTATCTACCACATTAAAAGAGAAGAAACACATACCTTCTATTTATTAGTGCACCCACTACCAACTTTGTACCACACAGGATATAGCAATGAACACTACAGACAATGCCAGCCCTCAAGAAGCGAAGGGAAGTCAGACATTAAAAAACAGAAATGTGCTAAAAGCACTGGAGTAGTAAAGACTTTCGGTTACTAATAGCATAAGAAACCAAGTGTAGTGGTAGAAAACATTATCCTCAGGGATTCTGTGATTTCAGCGGACTGGCTTCTTTCTGTGTCAGGAAGATTAGAAGGCCATGACTGATTGATGGTAGGGGGCTAGAATCATCTAGAGGCATCTTTGCTCATAGCTAGCAGCTGATGCTGGCTGTCATCTGGGACTTCTGCTGAACTGTGGGATGGAACATGTACACATTTCTTGTCCATGTTGTCTTTCCAAATGGATTAGTTTGGGCTTCCTCAGAGTATAGCAGCTTAATTCCAAGAGCAAGCATTCCCAGCAAGAAGGGTGGAAGTACACAGCATTTTGATGATCCAGCCTCAGCAGCCCTATAGCATCACTTCTGTCCTTTATTTTGTCAGGCAGCCACAAAGATCTGCATAGGTTCAAGGAGAAGAGACATATACCACCAGCCCCCCCACTTGGTAGAAGCAACACTAAAATTACATGGTAAGAAGAACATGTGGGATGGGAGATGTTATACTATGGCCATCTTCAGAAAATACAATCTGCCACCAGCTGTCATGACAGCATAGGGTGGGGGGGGGCGAGTAACAGCAAAGGCCTCTGTGAGGAAGCCTTGTTCTCAGCTAAGGGGGATAACTGGCAGCTAAGAGGGGCCTGGAGGAGAGTTTCAGGTAGAGGAATCAACATATGTAAATGATACACTCCAGAGAAGGCTAGTGTTTCACTGTGAAGAAAGTGTAAAGGGTAAGGGAAACGTGCTGCAACAGGAGGAAACAGAGGGAAGACACCAAGTGCCCTCGGTCATACCTTCTGTGCTGGACCCCAGGATCAGGAGCAGTCTCCAGTCGCTGGTGTCTTACGAGGAGAGGGGCTAGAGAGGACAGCAGCAGGCAATGACCACCCCCAAATTAATGAAAGTGAGGGAAACCCTATATGGTTATTTACCATCCAACTACCCCAGGGGTCCCAGTATGGAGGATAAAAGTTGAAACTGCTCAATTCTTATCCAGATAAAGTAATGGAAGTCTAAAGAAAATAACTATGCCCCTAACATGCCTGAGGCAGCTATGGATAAAAGAGTTGGCACAAGGCACATCAATGACACAGTGGAGATGGGGAGACCCAACAAGTCTACAGTAGAAAACTCACGTTGCTGCCACTTAGGCATCTGCTGCCCTGTACTCTTTTCCTTGTCCTCAATCAGATCAGTGACTGAGTGGGGTTTTTTTCCTCATTTTATACTTGGGATTGAATGTGTCTCAAGCTAGTCTTATCTTGAGAGCTGACTCTTGAGACAATGGAAAATTAACTGAGTGCAGTTGCCTAAAGGGCACTGTGCTTGAAGATCAGGACAAGGAGGCCATTATCAAAGAAGCTAAGTTTGCTGCATAATAAGGATCAGAAGATCTGGTCCTGATTACAGAACCTTGGGTTGTTTCACCCACCTCATCCTTCGAGACCATTCCAAAAGATCTATAAGATTCCATCTGGGAAAACACTAGTTCCTGGAGAGCAAGAAGGAAGAGGGTTATTGGTTGAAATAAAAACAGGGTTGAATGAGTTCCAGAAAGCAGGGTTCTCAAACTTGTGAACAATAATCTGCCAAAGAATACAACTTCAAAAAAACCCAACTAGAAGCAATATGCAGAGAAGTAAGATGAGAGGGGCCCCTTGGAACAAAGACAGCTGGTCCATAGCACAAGAATCTGGATCCAGCCCTCCAGGCAGATGGAGGGGTCACTCTGCAGAGAAGCCCCCTTCAGGATCTGTGAGGGAGACAAGAACAGAAGACTCCTGGAAACGGAGATGGTGGCAGCACCAGTGAACCCTCAGCCACCTCGGAAGAGAAGGATCCAAGCTGACCCCACTGTTGAAAGTGTGGAGGGATTTAAGAATAGAATGGAAGCTAACAGGAAGATTTCTAAAGAATTAAAACCATGGCTTGTTGAGGACTAGGACTTGGTAACCAGGCAGAAGTGGCTGTTTCAACTCCCTGCTAAGAAAAATGTAGATGCCATCCTAGAAGACTATGTAAGCTGCAAGAAATTCCAAGAAAATGTCAACAATATCCCTGGCTGGTGTGGCTCAGTGGGTCAAGCACCAGTCTGCAAACCAAAAGGTCACTGGTTCAGTTCCCATTCAGGGCACATGCCTGGGCTGCTAGCCAGGTCCCCGGTTGGGGGTATGAAAGAGGCAACTTGCACATCATGTTTCTCTCCCTTCCCCTCTCTCTAAAAAATAATAGAATCTTTTAAAAATATATGCAATGCCCACCAAAATCCTCTTGGCTCACCCTGATGCAAGTGTCCCAGGTTTATGGAGTGCCATACCTACTGAGATTATTTGCAAGAGTCAGAGCAGTGTTGGCATATACACCCCTTGATCAGAAGAGTCTTGCCGTATTGTTGGGCTATTTGCATATCTGGCAAAGAATGGTGCATCTCTGTTTACTGCCAGTGATTCCAAAGTGGCTTTGGCTGAGCACCACAGCAAAGCCCTGTGAGGGTCTACTGACCACTCACTATTATGTTTGTATCTGTAAACACTCTTTTTGTTCTTAGTCTTTTTCTTGCGTAACTGATGCTCTTTAAAATTATTAATGTTTAACAGGGCTTATATTTGTTTTGTTTTAAACAGAATATAAAAGCAGTTCAAGCTCCTTTTCTCATTGAAAGTTGCTACCAGTGTAAGCAGTAATTAGACAAAGAAAGAACATTCAATAGAACACTTTCTGGCCTAGTTGACAGCATTACTTGAATGCTGATGGTTCTATCCCTTTGACGCTACACAATTTTCTGATTACGTATTAATGCTACGTGATAAAATGCTCTAAGTGCCAAAGGTTCAACTTTATATACTCGAAAACCCATATGTTTGTGCTCCTTTTCTAATGGTGCATGAAGTAAAACAGTCAACCCTCTGCACGTCCATCCGTGCTGTTCTTTAGGCCTTCTATCTTCACTCACATTGTTGAAGGAAGCTGAGCTGTCTCATGGTTTTTGTGTTTGAGTCTAATGCACATTCTGTCATGACAGAAGCAATGCATTATTGTGTAGCTGTGGTTTTTCTGGAGAAGTCAGTATTTTAGGAACTGTATTTCGGATCTTAAATATAATCTGTTTCTAAATTTCAAGAAAAAAGAGTCAGATGCAAGAAATCGGTCCTTAAAATGGGTACTGTGTACCACTAGGTATTGTGTATCAGTGGGTATTGTGTAAGAATTATCTGAACATATCAGATAATTATAAGTATCTGTATGCATATGAAGAGAGATAAAATTGGAGAGTCAAGTAGAGATTAGACCACGAAGGACCTTGTAAGTCAGGTTAGAGTGTGGCTCCTGTGCTTCCCTAATGATACAATTTCAATCCAGCTGCAGACATATGACACAGATTATGTGGACACTAAACTACCTGCGCACTGACTTATGCTTCTGAAATTTTTGTTCATCCTGCTTCTGCATGAAATGGTTTTACTCACCTGGGGAAAACCTATTTATCTTCTAAGATTCAGCCTAGGTGTCACCAAATTGTCAACCCTTCCTCAAGCCCACCTTGGTGGCCACCTTGGTGTCCCTACTCTACCTTGTACAGACTATTTTCATTGCACTTATTTACTTTGTTGTACTCATTCACATGTGTGTTCCCTGATCTAGTCTCTGGGCTCTTTGAAGACACTGACTGTGTCTTACTTGTTTATCTTCGGATGTTCAACATGTTGAGCACTTAATAATTGTTTGCAGATTATTGCATGAGTGAAAATTCCACCTTCGAACTGAAGCTAACAAAAATATGACTTCCTTACTTTGGTGAAGATCATAGATATTTTGGATTATCTTTTACTTTAAGCTTAGGCTAGGCTAAAATGGAAGGGTATAACCATTACTGACACCATGTCATGACTGCTTTTTCTACGGCAGTTGTATGTTGTAAGCACTCAACATGTATTAACTATTTAATCCTTCTACTAGTCCTACTACAGGTTCAGGAAGGGTTGAAAAGGCTGCAGCTGGTCACCTGGGGAAGAAGGCCCAAATGAGTAGATGAAATGAGGAAGATCTGGAGAGGCCTCATGAGCCACAGTGAAGAGGCAGAGAACTGAAGAGTAGAGTTCTTTAGGAAAATGATTTGGGCTGTGGCCTGGGCTTAGGTTTTTACTGCCTGTTGCAGTATGAGACCATGAGACACAGTCCATACAAAATGGGTAGGATTCTTCATTTTACTGAGGAGCAAGTGAGAAGTAATACTCTACAGCTTATCAAGGAAACAATTTAAAATGCCTTATGTTGTTTCCTGTTCCACTGAAGATGGAGTAAGCACATTCTATCCTATTTGTCTTGCTAATTACAATAAAAACTCAAGATCAAAATACATGAATAACTATCAAAAAACATTCTGAAAGTGGAGAAAAAGGCGGCAAACTGGCTAGGGACTTGAGGGATGACTCAGTGGTGAGTTCCCTTGGGTGATCTATTTGTTTTGCCTCCTATATAGCCTGGCTTGGATGTTAGAGTAATATGCAACCAGAAAATGCTAATAATGGCACTTAAAAAAAAAAAAAAGCCTGTTTTCTCTAGCCAAGCGACCAGGAAGAATGTAGTTCTTCAGGGGGTTACCCTTTTGACAATCGCTACCCTACTCTTGTCAAGCACCACACACACACAAAAACCCCCAGACCCTTCCCCTTCCCCTTTGCTACCAGGTACTGCAGAGACTGCGGGACAAAGCCGTTTTGACCATTCCTTTCTTATACCAACAAAGCAAAGGTGGGCACTTCTTTCCTCCTTGCCGGGCATTGAAGAGACCATGAGGGGGAGTTCTATTGACTATTTACAACTTGCACTAATTGAACAATTAAAAGGTGGTACCCCATCCCCTCTCAAATAGAGCGAGGAGGCAGAAAACGGGATTCTGACTCCCAAGCAACCCATGTATGAAATCAACTGGCATCAACAGAGTGAAAGCCCTGAGAACTGAACTACAATGTGGAATACTCTAAGGCATCAAACTGGCCTCTGGGTAGCACACAGCGGAGCAGTTCAGAATAGCTTTGCAAAGGCTTTGAAAACTAAATTGATCTTCAAACCAGAGTCCACAAAATTGGACCAGAATGTGCATTCTATATGTAAACATATTGACCGCTTGCTAAAATAGAAGATTTACAAAGGAACTAGAACTTCATAATATTCAAAATGTACAGGATAAAAAAATCACCTGATACTAAAAAACATGAACAACTCAGAAAGTACAAGAGAGGCCAACACTGAGGTGACAAATATGTGGGAATTACTGAACAAGGATTTTAGAGAAGCTATCATAAAAATGTCCTAAGCAATTATGAACACTTTTGGAACACGATGAAAAACAGAAAGTCTTGTCAAAGGCAAAGAAAATATAAAGACCTGACTGGAAATTTCAAAACTAAAAATTACAAGTAAAAAACTCACTGAATGGGCCTGAAAGCAGAATGGAGACTAAAGAGATGAAAGGATCACTGAACCTGAAGATGTATCAGTAGAAATTATTCAGTCTGAACACAAGAAACAGAGCAGAGAAAAATGAACATGCGCCTATGGACAATACAAAGTAACTAACACTTATGTTACTGGACTCCCAGAAGGAGGTAAAAACGGGACAGTGCACAAAAAATATTTGAACAAATAATGGCTGTAAACTTCCCAAATTTGACAAAAGACATAAACCTACAATTCAAGAATCTGGGCAAACTCTAAAAGGAGAAACCTAAATAAATCAGTACCCAGACACATTGTAATCAAATGTCTGAAAATTAAAGATAAAGCAAAAATCTAGAAAGCAGCTGGATAGGAACAAAGCATTACCTACAGGGGAATAACAATTCGCATGACTATAGTTTTGTTATCAGAAGAGCAACTTCTTAAGAAGGAAGAGGAAGGTGGTGATGGTGAGGATGATGAAGACAACATGTCTGCAGGCTCCAAGGTGCCTTAGGGTAATCATCCTGCAGGTGCCCAGCTCAACCAGCTTAATGGTGAGCAGGGCCCTCTGAGTGTCAACGAGAGGGTCAAGCAGTGGACACCCTGTGGACTCCATTAGGGCCAAGATAAAGGGTGGGAGGCAGCACCAGGCAATGGCACCTATGAGTTGTTCTCCATGGCAGCTATCAATAAGGAGAATCATTCTCTGTTGTCATTGGGCCAGACCCCTGATTCCCTATGCCTTTGCTCCCAGGAACACCAGCCCTGCCTGGGGCCAGTGGGCTCCCTTTGGCTGCCCTTCTGTGTGCAAAGAGAAGCCAGGTAACCCTGTGGAGTGGATAGGGATGGATGTGGTAGAATATTTCACAGGGGCTGGCTTTCCTGAGCAGGCAACAGCTTTTTAAGAAAAGGAAATCAACAGAAAGTCTCTCCTGCTTATACAACAGATGTGCTAAGCTGCCTGTCCATCTGCATTAGCCCAGTGCTGAAAACCTATAAGCACCACATCAAGGTGAAACAGGGTGCAGAATGAGAGGTTCCCTGCAGCCCACGGTTGGGGAATGGGAGAAGGGAGAACAGATGACAGGCTTTCTTTGCATATCTATGGCAAGCTAATGGCTAGCTAATAGCTATGCTACCGCCCTGGGGCAAAAGGTGTACAGGACTTTCAGAATGTATCCTGATTTGTGACATAGTCAGAGAGGTGGAGGCCCCTACTTCATTGAGTCATGCTTGCCCTAACCAGAAATGGCAGGCAGCCAAGAGAAAGTAGAAGATGTGCAGGGGGGAGGAGGGGGGACTGTCAAATGCAGCTCAGTGTGGGAGGGGCTACATGGAAGGTCACATAGGAAGCTCCATCAGGATTTAAAAGAAGGGTTGGCAGCCCTGAGGTAGAAGGGTCATGATGTAGCACCTAAGCTGTTTGCAGAAGAGTTGGTCTGCCATGGGCAGAGCCATGCAGGCAGAGTGACGAAAGGGAAGGAGGAGGAGTAGCCATGAGGAAGGCGCCACAAGCCGGAAGGGAATTCAGCCATGTTGCCTATAGTGATATAGCAGCTATGCAGTTTGTAGTCAGGATTCTGCCATGCAGCCTGGTGCAGTACAGGAACCATGCTGCTGCACTAACTGTGCCCACTCCAGCTGACTCCGAAGCCACCAAGGAGTCTGCCTTGCATGATGCTAACCTGCTGCCTTACAGACTTGGGACTTTATCTGGACTCTAGGGACTTGGTACGTATGGAAAAGGCCACTCTCCTGGGACTTGTGCCTTTCCTGGACTTCACCATGATCCAGTGCAACATGGCACATGCTTTCCTGGACTATTACGTGGAGGCTAAAGACAACGTACCCCAGATCCTGAAGGGGAGAGTGGCTGCAAGAGCCAGCTTAAGAACAGATAAAGAGGTGGGGAACTGGTCGGGCTTGGTTTTGGCTTTCAGCCTGGTAGAGAGCAAGGGAAGTGCTAGGTCTCATGGGAGAACAGGGCTCTGAGCAGAAGTGCTCTCGGCCTTCCCAGTTTTTTACTTCTGTAAATAAAAACTTGTTTCTCCCAACACTAATTGTTGGGTCATGCACCAAGGTGCCACATGCACAGGCCTGTTTGCTTGGTTACAAAGGTGCTCCAGCAAGGCTACTTTGAGAATGATGACCCTGATGGCTTTCTAGGCTGAGTGCCCAGTCTGGCCCCTGAACCAACCCATTCCAGCCCCATCTCACGAAGAACCTCGGAGTCCAAAAGCTGCACCAGAGACACTTTCAGCCCTTATAACAGGTTCCAAGGAAGGGGCACCTTTCCCTCCTTGTCTCTTCCCTGTCTCAACACACATCTCGCCCCCAGCACATCCTAAACTCCCCAGCCTCGGATGTTTTGGGGGGGAAAAAAATGAGAGCTTCCCACCTCCCCTAGACCTTCAGTTCAGCCAGATGTTTCCTATACAAATGTTTTGTTCTGCCTCTTAATCATGGTAGGTGGCCTTTCTTCCCTCCCCACCAACTAGACCCCTCCTTGAAAAGCTGGGGTGTGGTGCATGGGTCTTCCCCACTCCTCCCCTTTCTGTTGGTTGTTGCTCTAGATGGCTGTATTGCTTTTAAATATTGTGTTGAAGTTTTTAAAAAGGAAAAAATCATGGAGAAGTAGCAAAACATTTGTAAAGTGCTGAAAGAAAGGAACTGACAACCCATAATTCTATATCCAGGGCAAAATACCTTTTAGGAAAGAAGGAGTAAAGATATTATGAAATGAAGGAAATGGGACTTCCAGCCAAGTTGGAGGCATAGGTAGATATGATTTGCTTCCTTGAACAACCAAAAAAAGGACAACAAATGAAAAACAAAAAACAACCAGAACTGCCAGAACATCAAACTGTTTGGAAGTCCAATAACCAAGGAGTTACAGAAGAAACATTCATCCAGACCTGTAGGAAGGGTGGAGATGGGCAGTGGGGGCAGAGAGGATGCACAACAAGGCGGCAGCTGGTGTACCAGGCAATTACATATTTACATGCGGATAAACCTGGAGGAACAACTGGGAAGCGAGACAGACTATGCAACCGAGGGTTCCAGCACAGGAAAATAAAGCCTCGAAACCTCCGACTTTAAAAATCTATGGGGGTTGTGGAGGTGGGAGAAATTCCCAGTTTCACAGGAGAGTCTGTTGGAGGCACCCATGGGGTCCTACAATGTATACAAACCCACCTACCAAGGAATCAGCACCAGATGGGCCCAAATCACTTGTGGGTAGCGGGGAAAGTGACTGAGAAAAGGGCAAGAGCCAAGCAAGCAGCCCTGTTCCCTCTCTGACCACCCCCCACCACATACAGTGCCACAATACACTGAAGTGGGTTGCTCCACCCTGGTAAACGTAACAGGTGTTAAGGGGCTCCACCCCTTACCATGTAACAGGTGTGCTGAGACAAAAATATATGGCCCAAATAAAAGGATAGATCAAAACTCCTGAAAAAGAACTAAGTGACAAGGAGATAGCCAACGTATCAGATGCAGAGTTCAAAACACTGGTAATCAGGATGCTCACAGAATTGATTGAGTACAGATGCAAAATAAAGGAAGACATGAAGGCTATACAAAGTGAAATAAAGAAAAATATACAGGGAACCAACAGTGAAGGGAAGGAAACTGGGACTCAAATCAATGATTTGAGGCAAAAGGAAGAAATAAACATTCAACTAGAACAGAATAAAGAAACAAGAATCCAAAAAAAATGAGGAGGAGTTTAGGAGTCTCAGGGACAATATTAAATGCTCCAACACCTGAATCATAGGGATACCAGAAGGAGAAGAGGAAGAACAAGAAATGGAAGACTTCTTTGAAAAATTAATGAAGGAGAACTTTCCCAATCTGGCAAAGGAAATAGACATACAAGTCTAGGAAGCTCGGAGAGTCCCAAAGAAGTTGGACCCAAGAAGGAACACACCAAGGCCCATCATAATTACACTACCCAAGGTTAAAGATAAGGAGAGAATCTTAAAAGCAGCAAGAGAAAAGGAGACAGTTATCTACAAAGGAGTTCCCATAAGACTATCAGCTGATTTCTCACAATAAACCTTGCAAGCAAGAAGGGGCTGGAAAGAAGTATTCCAAGTCATGAAAGGCAAGGACCTCCATCCAAGATGACTCTATTCAGCAAAGCTTTCATTTAGAATGGAAGGGCAGATAAAGTGCTTCCCAGATAAGGTCAAGTTCAAGGAGTTCATCATCACCAAGCCCTTATTATATGAAATGTTAAAAGGACTTATCTAAGAAAAAGAAGATCAAAACTATGAACAGTAAAATGACAACAAACTCACAACTATCAACAACTGAACCTAAAAAACAAAAACTAAAACAAATAAAGCAAACAACTAGAACATGAACAGAATCATAGATATAGAGATAACATGGAGGGTTATCTGCAGGGAGGGGGAGGGGGGATGAGAGAAAAAGTACAAGGAATAAGTATAACTGGTAGATACAAAATAGACAGGGGGAAGCCCTGGCTGGTGTAGCTCAGTGGATTGAGCGTGGGCCTGCGAACCAGACGATCGAGGTTCGATTCCCAGTCAGGGCACATACCGGGGTTGCAGGCTGGTTCCCTGCAGGCCAGTTCCCAGCAGGGGATGCATGAAAGGCAACCATACATTGATGTTTCTCTCCCTCTCTCCTTCCCTTCCCCTCTAAAGATAAATAAATAAAATCTTAAAAAAAAATAGACAGGGGGAGGTTAAGAACAGTATAGGAAATGGAAAAGCCAAAGAACTTGTATGTATGACCCATGGACATAAGAGAGGGCAGATGCTGGAGGAAGGGGTACAGGGTGGAGGGGGATAAAGGGCAGAAAAGAAATGGGACAACTGTAATAGCATAATCAATAAAATATACTTAAGAAAAAAGAAATGATGGAAAATGGAGTGATTTGCCACTATCAGAGCTGCTCTAAAGAAAAAAAAAACAGTTCTTTAAGCCCTGGCTGGTGTGGCTCAGTGGGTTGAGTGCCTGCCTACAAACCAAAGGGTTGCTGGTTCGGTTCTTTGTCAGGGCACATGTTTGGGTTATGGGCCAGGTCCCCAGTGGGAGGCATGGGAGAGGCAACCACACATTGATGTTTCCCTCTCTTTCTCCTCTGTCTACAAATAAATGAAAAAATCTTTAATAAAAGCTCTTTAAATGGAAAGGAAATAACAGAAACTTGGTATTTTGGGGGTAAATATTGGGTTGAATATAATCTCTTGAATTTTTAAAGCCATGTTTGATGGATGAAAGCAAAATTATAATACTGTCTCATGTGGTTCTCAATATATACAGAGATATTTAAGACAACAGCCCTGGCTGGTGTGGCTCAACGGATTGAGCACCAGTCAGGTTGCTGGTTTGATTCCCAGTCAGGGCACAAGCCTGGGTAGTGGGCTGGGTCCCCAGTTGGGGGCATGAGAGAGGCAACCAATCAATGTATCTCTCACACACTGATGTTTCTTTCTCTTTCTCCATCCCTTCCCCTCTCTCTAAAAGTCAATCAATAAAAATCTTAAAAAAGAAAAAGACAACAGTATAACCCTGGGCAATGTGGCTCAGTTGGTTGGAGTGTCATCCCATAAACTGAAAGGCTGCAGGTTCAATTCCCACTCAGGGCACATGCCTAGGTTGCAGGTTCAGTCCTGGGTCATGGTGGGTACGAGAGTCAACCAATCGATAGTTCTTTTTCTTCTTCCCTTTCTCCCTTCCCCTCTCTCTAAAATGAATAAGCATGTCTTCAGGTGAGGATTAAAAAAAAAAAGAAAGAGGAAGACAACAGTATCATAAAGGAAGAAAAAAGACCTAAAGGGGGTAAAGTTTCTATATTCTACTTGAACTGGTAAAGTATGTATAATATAATCTCTACAGCAACCATTAATTGGTCTATACAGGCCAATTAAAATACAGACACTGTCAGATTATATGTTTTTAAAAACATAAGAGAGTTGTCACACAAAATGGCAAAGCAGAAAACTCTAGGAGTTTGTCCCATCATCAAAGCAACCACTGAGCAAGGGACAGTGATTGAAATCAACTATTTTGGAACTCCAAAACATGACCAGAAACTTTTAACAACCTAAGGAGTCCTCATAAGAATGAAGGGAGAAGTCACTGCTCTTTCACAAGCAAGCAGCACGTGCAAGCCGGCCAACATTCCCCGCTCCTTAGACATGTTGCAGCTGTGTGGATAGCAGCTTGCCTTCCTGGAGAAGGTGCTGATGCCATCGCTGGCGGTGGAGACGCCGTCCTCCAAAAATTAGGGCTTCCACATTTTGGTGTCTTATGGATCCCTGAGGACAAGCAGAAATGCTTGCCTTGCATTTTAACCCTCTTAGCAGCCACCATCAGCTTCCCCAGAGAAACAGTGACTTCACAAAAACAAGGGATACACTTCTTTGCTGTCGTCCCTAGGGGAGACAGGCCACCAATAGCCAGTTCCCAGATCCTCAGGGGACCAGTGTGGAAAAATCTGTCAGAAAAGGAGTAGAAGGTTTACCAGTCCTAGGTGACCAAGTAGTTTCACAAACAAGTCCTCCAGCGAGTTTAGAAATAATTAGGCCCAACTCAGAGGAAGTGGAATTGCTCCTGCTGTGCAAGGAGGTCTAGCTGCTCCAGTGAAATCGAGGCACAGAGAAGTATTCTGTCTGACACATCCTATGATGAAGAGTGACAAAAACCAATTCTGCATGTCCTGAGTCATCACCAGATCATCCACGATTCTATTCAAAGCCTGGATAAAAAGTACAATATCATTAATGGAAAGGTTTAAAAAATTCACTATTTTCACATGCAATCAATGTGGCAAAATCACCCACTTGGATATGCATAAAATTACCTTCTTTCTAGAAAGATCAAATTATAGAAAATGAAGAAGGGCCCTCCTCCCTTTTCATTCTCTTACCCTGAAAGTGACACCCCAACTATACCAGTAGAAAGGCCAGAAAATGATTCCAAAAGCAACCTTGTAAGAACATCTTACCAGTCACAGAGTTTGTAGGAAGAGATCACGAGTCAACTCTACCAGGAGTAGGAGTCGCACCTCAGTCAGAGTTTGATGATTTCTTCATCTTCACACAGTCCTATGGGTCACATTACACACTGGTGATCCAATGCCAGGCTCCTCTTCCATGCCCTGCTTTGCCAGCCCAGGGGCTTGCAGAACCAGTAGTATCTTCTCAGCTGCCCGAAAGTCCCCATAAGTACCTGCAGCCATGTTGGGCCCAGGCAGATCCAGTGCAGCACACAACCCTGAGATGATGGCTTACTCAACTTTGCTGAAAAATAAGAGCCTCAGCCATACTGCCTCATCTCTCTGCATCCCAGCCGGTTTCACTACAAGTTCATCAGTAGGAACTGACTGAGATACACTAAAACAAGACTTCTCTGATGACCTTTCAACTTGGTCCACAGAGGAAGTGATCCTCAGACACTCAAATCCCTTGGGGACCTCTTCAACAAAAATGACATTAATGGGGAAGCTCTGCTACTACTCAAGAGTGGCTACATGTCACTACTCAAGAGTGACATGAGGTATATGGGGTGTAAGCTGGGGACAGCGCTAAAGTTGTGCCACTACATCAAAAAGCTTAAAGGAAATATGTTGATGTTTTTAAAACATTTATGTAGATTTACATTGAACTGAATTCTGGGGAGACCAATGCCATCTTGTTTTAAAATTATTTTGCTGCCCTTAGAAATTTTTATGTTGTAGAAGGTTCCTCTAAAGATATGTTAGATCAAGAATTGCAAACCTACATTACAGTCCAGTCTACTTCTTTAGAAAACATTTCACATGTTCCACGGTACATTCAAATTGGCAGTTTGTTTTTTACTGTTGTCGTTGGATAGTTTACAAATACACTTCATATAGGAAACAGAAAAACACTTGATTTTGGTTAAGGTTTATATGTAGAATCAAAACAGCTAAATCCCAAAGAGAAAAGTGTCAGGAACTGACAAGTTCTCTAATAAAATCCATGAGACGTTTTCCTTAGAAGAAAACGTCAAGATACATCTGTAGATATCATCCTTCTCAAATATTGTGTCTGTTACTGCAGTGTTCTGTTCTTGTTCTACCAGTTTCCTGAAAAGGAATAGCCATATAAATTATTTTCCTTTTTGTATTATTTCTCTGTATGCTGTATTTGTTCCTTTTTAAAGAAAAAAAGCAAATTTCTAAGCTTTCATAAAGTATTCATACCAGTTTTTAAATAAATTATGAGATAGATAGAATGGTTGTTTAATGCAAAAGATCTTATACTACAAGGGTGGTGTTGATGGAATCTAGTTATATTCTTTTATATTAAATATCTATTATTTTAAAATTTCTAAAATATTTTGCCTAAGCTTGGATATTTAGCTAGCCATTTATAGCTAACATTTCTCTATGAAGATGCTTAGGTCCAAATTTTTTAAAGATATACATTCTATTACCTATGTTTATTCCTCATATAGGTACTATTTCATATTTATATTTTACTCTATATCTAAAGTATACACACAAGTAAATCTTTTCTTTTTTAATTTAAAATGACACTTTGCACTCCAATAGAGGTAAAGATTAAATCTATGATGCACGGCCCATGGACATGAACTAAGGAGGGGAGGATTGCTGGAAGGAAGAGGGGTACAGGGCAGACGGGGGCAAAGGGGGAAAAATTGGGATAACTAACAGCATAATCAATAAAATATATTTTTAAAAATATAAAAAATAAATCTACATATAGTGAGATGTTCTTATTCTGTAAAAAATATGCACATCATTTGCCATCACTAGTACCTCCCAGCCCACTGTTCAAGGTTTCCATGAAGGCAAGTTCTCTCTCCTGTGCAACATTTCTAGTTAACTTGCTTTCTGAGCCATTTATTCTATTAAACTTTGGAAGGTACATGAGTTCTGATTTGTCATTTTGGACTTTACTTTAAAAATTAGAACTTTCAAGCAAAACATGTTATTCTTTTGTTATTTATTACACTGTTACATAATATAACCTTTGTTGTAATATAACTTATATTATGAGAATTGGTGCTAATTGTATTAGCCATTAACCAAGTGTCCTTTGTATTTATAAACAAATGCAACTATGTGATCTAAAGAGTGCTTTTATCTATTTTGTTGCTTTTGTGTTATAAGACAAGATTTTAATTTACACTTTTCATCTTCTCTTTAATTGTGACAATTCTGTGCCAAGTTGAACAGTCCTCGGGTGTTTACATAAATACTACGTTTTACAGTTCTCTGATTTTAAAATACAATAAAGTTAAAAGCTATAAAAATTTAAAAAGGAATACACACTTTGCAAAAATAGCTTGGAAAAGTAATATACAGCTCTCAACAAGCAAAATTTAGCAATCCCTGATGACTAAGAGAATCACATTTTGAGAGTTACCATATTGTAACACTTGAAATGTACAGCTCTCAACTAGAACAAAAAAAGATATGCAAAGAAACAGCAAAGCTTGGATGATTCACAGGAAAAAAAAAAAAAACTTGACAGAACCATCCTTGAGGAAGCTGAGGCGTTGGACTTACTAAACAAAAACTTCAAATCAACCATCTTAGATACATTCAGTGAGTTCAGGACTTTGAACAAAGAACTAAAGAAAATCAGGAAAACAATGGATGAACAAAATGAGACTACCAATAAAAAGAGTTACAAAAAGGAGCCAACCAGAAATTCTGGCCTGAAAAGTACCTGAACTGAAATGAAAAATTCACTAGAGGGACCAACAGCAGATGTGAAGTAAAAGGAAAGGTCAGAAAACTTGAAATTATCCAGTCTGAGGAGTAGAAAGAAAACTAAATAACAAAGTAGAACAGAGCCCTGCCAGGGTAGCTCAGTTGGTTGGAACACTGTCCACACAGGCCAAGAGTTTCAGGTTCCATTCCTGGTCAGGGCACGTACAAGAGTCAACCAATGAGCCCTGACCAGTGTGGCTCAGTTGGTTGGGTGTCCTCCTGCAAAGTGAAAGGCTGCAGGTTCCATTCCTGGTCAGGGCACATGCCTACCTAGGTTGTGGGTTCAGTCCTGGACAGATGCATAAGAGAGGCAACAGATAGATGTTTCTCTCTCGCATCAATGTTTCTCTACCTCTTTCTTCTTCTCCCTCTCTCTAAAAATAAATAAACCTTTAAAAATGTTTAAAAAGGGAACCAACCAATGATCACATAAATAAGGGGAACAACAAATCGATGTTTCTCTCTAGAATAAAATTTTTTAAAATGTAAAAAAATTAAAGAGTTGAAGGACCTGTGGAAGGGCAGTAAGAAGACAAAGGAACCTTCTTACTGCTCTTCCTCCTTATTGCCCTTGGAACCTCCAAAAATATTGGAGAGCGCTTTACGGGATCTCAGAGAATGATGGGGTTGGACACTGGTTAAGAGGCAAATCTGATACTTTCATGCTTTAGTAACTCTGGTGAATTTAGCAAGTACACAGGAGATGGGAAACTGAGAGAGGAAGCGAATATTATGACTTCAGATTTAGACAGAGTCTGAGGGATGGAAAAAGGCACATAGCACTGCCCTACGCAGTCCTAGAGCTCGTAAGTCCTATTACAGGAGAGCAATTAAGAGCCATCTAAACAACCTTTGTAACTGAGATGATGTAGCAGACCAAAATTTATTACAAATGCCAAAAACAGCCCTGGCTGGAGTGGCTTGGTTGGCTGAAGCCTCCTCCTCTACACCAAAAAGTCGCAGGTTTGATTCCCCCATCAGGGCATATACCCAGGGTGCAGTTTGACACTCTGTACAAGAAGGCAACTGATGGATGTTTCTTTCTCACATCTACTTCTGTCTCTTTCCCTCCCTCCCTCTCCTCTCTAAAAGCAATAAAGCATTTTACAAAGAGACAGCCAAGAACAGAACCCTGAACAGAGATGTGGTACTGAGATGAGGAGTAGAAACCAAGAAAGGAGAACCAGACAGAGAAGAGGGGCTGATGTCCCGGAAGGCACCGTGGGATTAAAGAGAGCGAGAACGCAGGAACCAGCGAGGAAGGCGAAGAATGTGCTGGAGCAAGGGTGTCCAACCCGCCACCCAGGATGGCTATGAATGCGGCCCAACACAAAATTGTAAACTTACTTAAAACCTGTTTTTTGCTCATTGGTTTTCGTTAGTGTCTATGTCCTTAATGTGTGGCCCATGACAACTCTTCTTCCATGTGGCCCAGAGACGCCAAAAGGCTGGACACCCCTATAGGAACAATGCTAAGCAAGAAACGCTGTACGCCTACTACGCGCTGAACTAACTGCCCTTTTATTATGATGCGCTTGACACACCCAAGCACACAACGCTCTGTGCTCATAATGTTCATCACCTCCTTTGAGTAGGAAGCCACCGGCGACCATCCCAGAGGTGAGTCTGCGCGAGGCCTAGGCGGCCTGAGGGCACGAAGGGGCTCACCTGATGGCGCGGCTCCGGACTGCGGCTTGGCCGCGACCGCAGCCACCAGCCAGTTTACCCGGTGGTGGCCCGCAAGGCCCCGACGTGAGTCCCTCCTCGGCGCGACGACGCGGCCTCCTTGGCCAGCGCGCCAGAACTGACGGAAACTGCGTGGTTCCGACATGCACTTCCCGCAATCCCGTCACTGTGGGCGACTCCCGCGAGAGGGGCACGAGGCCCCGGTTGCTGGGCAACGAGGCTGGGCTGCTCTACCTGGCGGGCGCAGACTGGGGTCTGGGGTCTGTGGAGAGCAGAGTGAGGCTCCTGCCCTCTTTCTTCACCTCGCAGACCCAGAGTATCCAACTTGATAGCTGTTTTCTGCAGGAAAGGGTAGTTTGCTCAATCCCTGCACCCGCGTTCCCAAGGTTAGTGAGTTCCCCCACGGCCGTGGCTCTTTGGGAGCCCAACATCCACCCCTCAGCTCTGTCCCTTGCAAGTGCTAGGTTTTTCTGGGGCACCCCCACCTCCCCAACAGAGCACCCCACACAGCTGGGCATTTCCTATGGTTGTTTTTTGTTACATTCTTTGTAAGTTACTTGGATGGATCGTTGGCAATCCAAACCCAACAGGCACATTAAAAAACAAACAAAAAATGCTTTAAGGGGTTTCCTCCCTCATGATCACGCTGTCACAAGGTCCAGCCCAAACTGAATAGCTAACACCTGTTCTAGTCGTCTGAGCATTTAAAGAAAAACCCTTTTTGTGGGTTTCAAACTCTGAAATTCTGGATTTCAAACTCTGAAATTCCTCTCTCCTACCACGAACAGATCCTGTCACCTCCTCCTCCTTCATTTATTGGGAATAGTTTGGGGACATCAGGGTCCCCAGCCTCCAGGCCTGTTGGGAACCATGCTGCACAGAAGGAGGTGAGCTTGAATGTAATGGACTTGAATCATTTCGAAACCAGCTCTCTCCCCCTTGGTCCATGGAAAAGTTGTCTTCCACAAAACTAGTACCTGGGTGCTTTATATTTCCCCGGGTCTGATTCGAATATACTTTTCATCCTCAGTGGAGCCTGTAAAGCCCTTTTGCTCTAACCAGAAGCTCTCTGGGCTTCTCTTGGATATACGACCAATCATTTTATTTCTCGCCTCAGTGATTTTTAACTTTGCCCTTTTGCAAGTTCCCATCCCTTTCTAAAACCGGCGGTGTGGTTTCTCCAGTCTCGCTGCAGAGATTGCAAATATTGCTGGTGGTGAAAAGCAAAGAATCGGGCCATCACTCCTCCACAAACACATGGTGCTTCTGTTGCAGACTGCAGATTATTTTGCCCATTCCTGTGACCTCACCACTGTCACATTAACTCCAACAGGTCCTCCAGACTTCCTGTAGTCTGCCACAGGCTTTCCACTCAATCCCACTCTACTTTTAGTAAATTGTCTCACCTACGTATATTTTGCATCTGTATTTTTCTAAACATCTTTTAAATAAAAATGTGAAATATAGAAAGTATGAAAATAACAGGTATCCAATAATCCCCCACGAAGAAAAAGCAAATACTGTCATTTTGTCATAACTTTAATACTTTTTCCCCAAATATTTTTAAATGAAAAAAATGTAGAGGAGAAAAAAGTATTTTTCCTCCACCCTTCTCAGTTCTCAGCTGGGAATCCTGTAACAAAACAACAAAACAGATGAACAAGAGAAAAGCAGGCACATTTAATGTAAGTTTTGTGTGACATGGGAACCCTCATAAGGAAAGGACCCAAAGAAGCAGTTAAACCTGAATAAATTGTTGTGCTAGGTTTGATAAAAAGTGGGGAGGTATGGGAAAATGATAGTACAAAAAAGGGTGTGAGGTGAGTGTAGTAAACTCGGGGCAATGGCAAGGAAGGCCCATCTGTGCAGCTTCCTCTCAGCATAGCATCCCTCCGACTAGGAGATAAAGATGCTCCTTTCCTCCGGGGAGTATACTTCTCACACGAGGGCTTTATGATCTGCTTAGGGGAAGGTCTGAGAGTCCTTCCAGTGCATTTTTTTCTCAGATTCCTTCACCATAAAATATTCAGTATGCCAGAGTACCATACTTTGGGGTAGCATGTCCTGGACCCTGTATCACCTGTCTGAAATCTCCCCAAGAAGTTTCATAATCCAGAAACTGAGTTGGTAGATTGTCCCATAACCCACTGATCCAGTCTCTCAGGCTTGGAAATAGGTCTGTCCAGAAAACCAGCTGTATCTTATTTCAGGAGGCAGTTTTGCAGGGGAGCTCCCGCCAAAGTTAGGCTTCTATATGATGTAAGCAATCAGGCATTAATAAGAAGCATTTCGATGGAAATAAAAACAAAGGCTAATGGTTGAAAGGCAAATGGTTGGAACAAGCTATAAATTCAGTGTTTGAGTTCAGAGGGCAGTCAAGAAGATTTCTAGATGTCAGACAGATGGAGCGAGGACAGGCAGTGGCTCTTTGACAGACTGGCCTGGTTTTCAGTGTGAACGTCTCTGTTGATGCCATCAGGTGTTTTGGTACATGTTCTGAGTGTCCCACTCAGAAAGGCAAGAGGGTTGTCTTTGCGTGAGCTATTAAGATGATTTCTCTGAGGTTTATACCCAGTCACCTGGCTTCAATTTGAAGTGCTTTGGGAAAAGGGAAGTTTCAGTTTTCAGCGATTTCAAATCAGAAGGGTGGGAGAAAAAATGGAATTGTTAGTTTGGAGAGTTGTACCCAGACATGGGAGGAAACTAGAGAAATTTAGGATCTGGTTCCATTTATAAATAGATAATGAAACCTTAAAGATGATGAAGAGGACTAGAATTTAATATCCACAAGGTTGTACTATAATTTTCCATCGAAACATTGAAAGTTTTTAAGGAAGGGAGAGAGGGTAACAAGATCAGATGTGACTTCGGGAATGATTATAGTAGCTGAAAACTGAGAAAGGCTTGGCAGAGGGCAGAGTTGGCTTAGGTGTAAGATTTAGGAGGCCACTGAAGCTATTTAGATGAGGTGATAGCTGGTGTTATTATCACACTCCTGCTTAAAATCCCAAGCATAAAGCCCCAAATCCTTCAAATGGCACTCAAGGCTTTCTACAATTTGGCCCTTAAATCGGTCACCCATAAGGGACAGGGCTGCTGTCATTCTTCAATGTGCCAAACTCTCATTGCTATCAACATTGCCTGAAGTACAGTGGTACCTTGGTACTCATTGTTAATTCATTCCAGGACTTGTGTTGAGTGCTGAAACTGATGAGTAACAAATGATGAAGAATTTTCTCTTGGGGGGCGGTGTCGTGACTCATACAAGGTCTAGCAAATGCCACAGGTCCTGAGCAAGCGCCAAGTGGGTTTGATGAATTCTGAAGCCAACGGGCACCAAGGCATGACTATATGCTTCACCTCGCTCTTCTCCCTACCAACTTCTACTTATTCTTCAGGTTTTAACCTTAATGTCATTCCTTCATGGACGCTTGCCCTGGCCTCCTTGAATGCACTCGTTCCCTTGCCATGCCTTCCTTTGCCTGCACCCTTTGGGTCATGCCTTACACTCGTTCAGTGTCAGTTGTGCCACCGGACTACCCACTCTAGAAGGATACAGTGTCCCTGGCACTGTATCCCTGTGCCTTAAACATGGTAAACATTGAATAAGAATTGGTGGGCCCTGCCTGGTGTAGCTCAGTGGATTGAGCACGAGCCTGTGAACCAAACAACTGTGGTTCGATTCCCAGTCAGGGCACATGCCTGGGTTGCAGGCCAGTTCCCAGCAGTGGACGCACAAGAGGCAACCATACATTGATATTTCTCTCCCTCTCTCCTTCCCTTCCTCTCTAAAGATAAATAAATAAATACTTAAAAAAAAAAAAGAATTGGTGGGAGGAATGAATGAATTTGCATCTCAAGGAATCTGCTTCAGCATACCTCTCATTTCTGTCATACTTCAATTCCTACCTCCTCTGACTTTTCAGCCTTGAAGCATTCTTACATCTTTCTCCTTTCCTTGATGCCATTGCTTTATGAAGTTATTGCCTGATTTCTGCCTTTCCCTTTACTACTAGATTTCTTGAAATGGTGTTTCATTCCCTGCTTGTGTATACTTCACTTTCTAACATACGTGTCTGTTTCCCTTCCAAGCATGGAAGATCCTTAAAGAAGGAACCATATTTTGCTTACTTTTCTCTTTCCCAGTCTCTTGTGCACAATATGAACTCAGCAATGTTTGCTGAATTGGCATGACTCAAGAGGACATACCTGTTGTAATCTTAGTCTTTTCAAAAGAAATCAAATACAACTTAGTTTTCAGACTTGATTGCGAACGTTGGTTGTGTAAGGACAAAATGTAACTAATAGGAGACATTTAGCTTAGGAGGCCAACATCCGGAGATATTTAACTTAGAAACAACCCTTTCTCTAGAAAACAGTACTGCTGTGTCGTCAGCGACATTTAGGCTCCATTTTGCCTCGGAAAGAGCCCATGGTGCACATGGATGGAGGAAGAAGGGCTACAGAGCCTGTGTGCCCCGTGAGGTGGCCTGACGCAGACTTAATGGACTGCAGGTGAAAAGCTGAGAGGGCTGGGAAAGATCCTGCGGGGTGACGATGTGTCAGCCTGCAGAAAGAGGTGTTTTCAGTTGGCCAGTCTGACCAGTGAACACAGGAGGTGAGGATGAGAGGTACCCTGTCCTCCTACCTAAGACTGGTCAATAGCTTGCTACTCTGTGGAACAAAATGAAAGCTTCTTAGCATTATTGGATTTCCCATTAACTCTTGCTCCATTCTCATGTTTTCCGCACTGCACTGGAACAGTCTTTTCAAAATGCAAATATGGTCTTGAGCGTCCTTTGCCTAAAGCCCATCAACAGTTTCCCACGTTTGCATGAGCTGCTCCCGCCTTTGCCCAGACTCACTGTGTGGCACTCTGCTTGGGCTCCAGCTACACTGGCCTTTCAGTCCCTTTAGTGACGCATCAGAGCCAGTCAGCCTCTTCACACTCTCCATCTTAATCTTAGTTCAGCTACCACTATCAAGAAAGGTTTTCTCTGACCCTCCTTATATGTTCAGAGCATGCTATCATGTTCCTTTCTTCACTTACTCCAATCCGTTACACACTCGCTTTTGTGATGGATTATCCTCATTGTTTCCTTCAATAGCCTGTAAGCTCTAGATGTCCAGGATCTTGTCTATTTTGCTCTCCACTGCACCTCCAGTGCCTGATAAAAGCAGACATGTGATAATCATGAATACATGAGTGCAACTTTTGAGGAATCTTCATCTTTGAAAATCTCAGTGCCGGCACAATGAATGGATGCATAAAATATATGTAAAGCTAAGAATGCATTGTAAAGAGAGCATTCATTCACTCTGCAATGTTTAAAGGCCTGTACTGTACTCCAGGGCAGTGAGTTTAAGACTGAGGACAGCCATGGTGAGCAGGATGAACTTATTGGCCTTAAGTCACAATAGTGCATAGTATGCTTCTTATATGAGCCCTTGGCTTAGATTTCATCTGGGCTCTCTTCTGCTCACCCATTTCAATGCTTTATTCCCTTTTACTTTGGCAGGGCCACCCCTAGCCCCTAAATGAATTTGGCCCCCTCCCCAACCCCTTTGTTATGGCATGTATCATGTTGGCAGCCTGATTTCAGGACTACTTATAATAGCCAGAGTGGTCAGTTAGCTGGGCTGCCTTTCTAGAACTGTGGAGCAAGCCACGGGACCCCAGGAAGACCACTCAGGCATGAGCACCAGAGCCTTAGGGGCAACTGGTCAAGGCCATGTGCAGGTGCAGGGGGCCATTGAGGACTGGAGTACATCTGGAAGGGGAGAAAGGCACTGCTGGCCCAGGCCAGACCCACGCCCCAGACACTTCAAAGCATGGAGGCCCCGTGTGCTCAAGGCAGTCACCTGTCTGGCTTTCTAGACTCTCACACTTGATCTGCAAGACAGCTGTAACCTTGAAGTGCCCAGCCTATCAGTGACACTTCAAATGGAGCAGGTTCACCTTTGCATTCTGCTATGGTGAGAAAGCCCAGCCATAGGCAAGTGTTCCCCATCTTCTGTGTTTAACCAGATCATCTTCCCTACTGGGGGATTTCCACACTATTTTCCTCACCCTCCCCGCCCTCCCCGGGTTCTTTGACCTCCATATACTCTATTGCTTCTAATTATTTGCATCATTCTCTGCTGACCAACCCCAGGTCTTGCCTCCACCCACCTGACCAGCTCCTCCCTACAGGTCCCCTTGGCTTAACATACTGGCAAGCCTAAAGTTGCAGACAATCTTGCCAGGGACACCCAGCCCCAGTCTGTCAGATTCCTCTGAAAAATCCTCTGGTAGCTGTGACTGGTTGGCTCTGAATCTTCTCATGATTGGCAGCTTCTGTCCATGAGCAAAGTCTGTGCCACTGATGTTAAGGCAGTAGTTTACTTTTACATCTTGAAGGCAGAGGAGGGCATATCTATAGCCTAAGGCCCCAGGTTTTATGCAGAGACCTGGTCTTCCAGATCAATTATAGTGCTGACCACTTTGGCACTTCGATCATTCTCAGGGAGAGGCGAGTGTACGGAGGACGGCACAACCTAGTTTCTCTACAACAGCAAAGGGCATGCAACAGAAGTCCAGTGCTTCAGAAAATGTGTCTTGGACATATTCCCAGAGATGCAGAGCTTAAGTGGATTTAATGAACCCATGACCTTAAAACCACTTTGTTTGGTCAGTTATCACTGCTACTCTCCATCGCCAGGTTGAAATATTTATTTGAAAAATTGAAAACACAGATGCAACGTTTTGTACAAAGAAAGGTCTTAATACCATAATAAAAGTATCGTTGGAAGGGAACAAAAGCCAGTGGCTACCTGCCCTGGGAAGGTAGGCACTCCGTGAAAAATGAAATTCATTTATAAGAACTATTCTAATGGAAAACTGGGGGAAAGGTTAAAAACAGAAAAGAAAAACAAACCCAACCCCATCCCTGCAAACCTAAGTGTGAAAGAGTTAAAAGTTAGAGACAATTGTGTTATCACCAAGATTTACCTGAACCCCCTCGGTTTGTCCCTATGAATAATCAGCTTAATTTAGGGCCTTCAAACCTGAGGTAGTTGAGGGTCACCTGAAAGATCTGTCTGGAAATGATCTACTCTCAGAATCGAACCCAATGGCATCTAACCAATGGTTTCATGTTGCTTTGGCTCCTGGGGTGAAAGGCTGGGCCACCACTGTGGGTTGCTGATCCTTATTTGGTCTGCACCCGGGAGACCATGGACTTGAGCCGAGGGCCCGCAGGCCTGTGGTGGTGGTGGTCTATATGGCAGGCAGTGCGGTCTCCGGCAGACGGTGTGGGGAGAGGGCAACGCTGATCTGGTCGCAGGCCAATGCCAGCACTGAAGGCTTCCGTTGGCAAGAGGGATTTCAGAGGTTTGGAAAGGTGGCAGAAGGTGGCAAGAACTTTACAAGTAATTCAAGACCAGGGTAAGTGGAGCCAGAGGACCCCTCTAGACCAGTGATTTTCAACCTTTTTCATCTCGTGGCACACATAAGCTACTAAAATTCTGCAACACACCAAAAAATATATTTTTTGCTCATCTGACAAAAAATAGGTATAATTTTGATTTATCCCCACCCCCCTGAAAAGTAATTACCTACTCTTTTTGCTCCAAAGTGACTTTAGAAAATCAGATGCAGTGCCAGACTTGTGTATAAGGATTTCTGGTACCAAGAACTGAAGATGCAACATTATGCGATGTGACCAATAAGATGCAACCCTATTTATGGTTCAAGTGAGGGCATCCACACCAGTCAGCTATTGCTGTGTTGGCTGTTGTCATTTTTTAATATGACAATCTAAGGGAAAAGAGGGCTAGTCAGGTATTGCCCATTTTAAAAATTCTTACGGCATGCCGGCTGAGAAACTGCTGCTCTAGACTGAGGAGCTGGCAACAAGTGAGCACTTCCTGGGTGCAAACTCAGGGCCAGCTCCCGGAGTCCAAGCATAGCAACCCGACCCAAAAACATGCACCTGTGACCCTGTGGTACTTGGCGTCTGATGCAACAGCTCAAACACTTCCAAGAAAGAATGCCCTGGGCAATGTTTTGAATTCTGGCCACAGCGATAGGGACTCATATTTAGGTGGGATCCTAGGGACCAATCTCAACTATAGTCTAATTTAAACTCCTTGTCCAGATATAAAATAACCCCACAAAAGGTCTTTTTTTTTCCTTATTATGTACACACACATCCTTATTCTAGAGTATTAGAGCACCATATTACAAAATTAAACAACAGATGTGGCTGCCTTTCAGCCTCTGGCCAATCTCAAGCCAGCCTTTTGCTGCTGTCCTCTCATGACCCATTTACACTGACCCATGAGACTCCAGTCTCTGATGACGCTCGGTGACTAATTTAAAAGGCTGTGAGGTTCACTTTTAGCCTCAGGATATGATTTGTTTTCATCAAGGTGTATCACACTCATTCTTAGAAGAGCCAAGACAGGGCGATTTGATTCTGGCTAGAGAATGGGCTAGCTTTGAACCTGAGCAACGGTGGACGGAATTACGTGACAGGTACTGCCTCACACAAGACTGATGGAGCCTGTGCTCCATTTCAAGTGCTTTCTTCATGGCTTCATTACTGGCTAAACCCATGAAGATTTTTTAAATTATTGTGGCTTCTTTTCAAGAGGGAGTGATTTTCAGTCCTAATCTGGCCCAGTATACTTCTAGACTTTCCCCCCAACTGGTGACCCCAACTGTTTGAACGGATGAGATTCTGAAAATGAGGACTAACCACCTTTGGAAATACTGATCTACACTGATTGGCTTAATTGGCACAAGTGGGCCCGGGATGCCGCACACCACTCCTGAGCGTCGGATGGGAAAACGCTGAGCACGAAGAAGCGCTAAACGTGAGCACCCTGTTTCTACTGAACCCTCTTTAGCCTGCAGTGGAGATCACACATCTGAGTCTCATCATCTGAGCTACAGGGAGACAGTTTTTTGAGCGCCCTACTTAGAGAACGCAGAGACAGAGTCTGGGGGATGTTTAGGGAGGAGGGAGGGGGTTGATTCACAGTGATCAAATAGGAGTCTCACAACCTGTCACAAGCCACATGTACAATGTTCCTTCGGGACAGGTCCTGGGAAGTGCTTGTTGGCTGCTACCTATGAGTTGCTACAGATAAGGAAGACATTGTTTGTCCAAGATCGAAAGGTCACTTGAATGCTGGGGTCCATCTGGAGGTGGAGGAGTGCTGCCGGGCTGCCCGTCTCTATAAGGGTATTGACATACCCTCATCCTGTCCACAGGGCAGTGAGGGCCTGGGACATGTGGCTAGAATGGAACGGAGCCACGCTCCCCCTTTTGTTTTCCCTGCCCCAGAAACTCTGAGGAGCCTTGCTTGCTTCATGATCCAAACCGGTGACAAACTGGGATGGCATCTTGGCCTTGTTTCCGATTCTTGAAGACTGATGTACAGGGCAGCAATGCAAGCCTTGTTATAGTCACACCGGAAATCCTGATTGCTCCAAGCGTCTTTTTGTAGGCTGCTGCTGCTGCTGCTTAATGGAGGTTAGTAATAAATATTAAAGGAACCTAGCCAAGCACAGGGTTCTTTCCTACTGGGAGAAAGTTTGCCTGATCTTCTGGGTTGGTCATTAGGTAGAACATGGAACTAGCTTCTTCAGATTCAAGAGGATACCAAAGGCAGGCAGACATTTGGAGAAAGGAATTGAAAACCCCTCACAAACTCCCTCTTGGGGCCCTGCCTGGGTCTGAAGGGAGGTGCCAAGGAAAATTCATTCTGGGGAAAGAGGTGTGGCTATCTCACCAGCTCCATTCAAGCATGGGATAAGGTTTTCCAGCCTGGTCACAAGGAGTTCCCAAGAAAGGCGTCTCCTGAAGACCTGGGCTGTGTGTACCCCTCCTTTCCCTCTTTCTGTGGCCTTTTCATTTGTGAAGGTGGGCAGAGGCTTTCAGCTGGGCTCCAGCTTTGGGAAGGAAAGGCACTCCCTCCACTTCTGCCTTTGGAGGAAAGCTGTGGCTCAGCAGCTCCGCCCGACCCTGGGGAGTGGCCTCAGCTGACCCACACTCAGCAGGATACTCAGCATGGAGGCTGATGGGAGCACCAAGGTAGAGCCTGAGCAGCACCGTTGCTGTTAACTGCTGTGGTCAGGGGCTCCTGGGAGCTCAGAGCCTCAGGGGTGTTCCCTTTGGGAGAGTTGGCTATGTGAGCGAAACTTGAAAAAAGAAAACCCCAAACCCAACCAATCACCATAAGCAGCAAGTGGGAATCCATGGAACTGCCAAAAAGAGGGGGAGTGCTGCCTTGGCATTCTCAGCCAGGACACTCCTCCTGTCCTTCTGACTCTGCACAGACCCAGGGTAGTGTCCTGCTTTGGAATCCACCAGCCCTCTGATGCTCACAAGTTTGTGCAAGTGATGAAACTGAAAAGACTGAGAAGAAAAGAGAAAAGAAAATGCATAAGACCTTCCCTCCGCAGGCCCTCAACCACAGCCACCACAGCCACCACAGCCCCTAGGACAAGGACACCAATTGTTTAAGGCTAAAACCACAGGAAGGACTGGGAGGGAAGTCTTCTCTGTGGGGGTGGCCCTATTCCCATCCTCTCTGGATACCAGGGAGGTGGGGAAAGAACACAGATCACGGGTTCTGACACAAAGGGCATCACTGTGGAGGGAGTCTTTGGAAGGCCATGCAGGTCCTGAGCACTGGACAATGGGAGTGGTGTGGCCACCGCTGCAACTCCAGGGGTTCAGTCTGTGGTGGGGAATAACGCACACAAAAGGGCCAATCGAGATTTACACTGTGACGTGTGGGGTGTCGGTGCGGCTCTATTCTTTTTCGGTTACTGCTTCTTGCAGTGCAGGTGGAGATGCTTCTGTTCCTAAAAGACAGCAACAACCATTCATGTTTCATACCTCCTCCTGCATGCACACATTCAGTTAGTCAAAACTGCCACCATGTTGGGCTCTAAAGAACATGATCATTGTAATCATCCAGTCCCTAAGTAACATGTCCAGAAATGACTGGGTTACATGAGAGCCAGCCAAGTCTAACAAGAATCAGCCATCTTGGTTGTAATCAAGTTGGTCACCATGGACATGTGGAAAAGCAGCACTCAAGAGTCCGAGCAACAGAGGGTCTCTGGGCTGGTGAGCCAAACATGACTTGCTCCATGCTATTCCTAGCTCCTGACCCTTCCTATCTTTTGGCTGTTGCTGCCATGGCTGGCTCTACAGTCAGGGCCTTGTAATTCATTTGCCCTTGGCTGCTGGATCTTCCCTGACGATGATTCATTCATTCCCTGTTCAACTCCAGGCTGGCCACACACTAAACTCCTGGAGCGCAAACCAGTCACTGTTACCACTGGTCAACATTAAGATCTTGAAAGGTGACAACGAAAGCTTTCAATTCACAATTTATCCCGGTTTGGGGCTTATAGGTTATTTATAACCGAAAACATGCTCTGTGAGTACAGAGAAAGTAGGAAAGTCACTGACCTTCCAATGAGAAGCACAAAGGGCTACTCATTGTGTTACATTCCAGGGAAAGCTCTCCCCACATGGCCCCCCCCCCCCCCCCCGTGGGCTAGTGCAAGTCCTCAGAGAGGCTTACCTTCTTCCCAGCCCTCCGCAACGCCGGCCAGCTCGTAGTGCTTTTTTCGAAGCTCTCCCAGTTTCTGACGCTCCTTCTGCAGTTCATTTTCTAGTTCCAGAACCCTAACCTGTGGGGAAAGTGGAATTTTCTTTTGAGCAGCAATCTGAGAACTGTCTTATTTTGACCCATTCCCTTCTCTCCATGTTCCTGTTTTCTTCCACATTATTCCATAGCTCACCCAGTTCTCAACCTCATCTCTGCTCTAATTTCTCTGCCCTCTCATTCATTTCTCTGTTCCACCTGTCTTTTCACTAGGACCCTCTACTAGAAATGAATGATGCCTTATAGTCCAAAAGCCTGAAAGGGAGTTAGAGCTTATCTTAATTTCTTCTGATAAATCACCGTCTAAAAACAACTGCAATGTTTGGCTTATCCAGTCATAACCCTTCGAGCCCATTTCCCTGGGAGTTGAGGCAGGAACCAAATATGATGGTTCTGGCGTCTCTGAGGGGTTGGTGCAACTTGGGGTTATTATTATACAGGCATGATCTCACTAAAGGTGAGTTGCTTTTGTCTGTCTGTACTCCTCATTAATTTTAGTTATTAATTATTTGAGAAATATTTGCTGAGCACCCATCATGCAACCCAGGCCTTGCTGTAGGTGCTGAAGACACACACAGTGGTGCATCTACAGATGAGGTCCCTGCTTACCTTGCCAGGGGAAGAGACAAACTAGCAAAGAAGAAAAGGTCAGATCGTCAAGAAAATGACACAAGGTGATGGGATCAATACCAAGGATGGTCAGAAAATGAAATAGCTTTGGAGCTGAAACCTAAATGACCATAGGAGATCAGCTATTCAGATTACTGGGGGACAATATTCCAGTCAAGGAAGCGGACTTTAAGGCAGGAGTGGGCTCGAGGTGTGGGAGAACAGGAAGACTGACGCGTGGGAGCGGGCGAGGGCCATGAGAGGAGGCTGGAGAAGCAGGTACGGATCATGCTACCCACACAGGCCGGGGTCGGAAATGTGGATGTTACTCTAAGTACAAGAGAAGCCATTGGAAGATTTCAAGTGGGGAAGTAACATGCTGTCACTTATGTTTTTAAAATGTGTGGAGAATGAGCGAACTTTAGAGGGGCAAAGGTGGAAATAAGTAGGCCCAGTTAGATGCTTCCTTTTTTTTAAAAGTTTAAAACAAGCATTTTAAACTTTTTATTATGGGAAATGTGAAACAAATACAGAAGGATGGAGACTGGTGCAACAAACCCCATCATGTGCCTTCCACCTGGTTCCACTGTCCATCCGTCAACTCACGGCCCCGCTTGGCTCAGCAATATTTGTCCCTGCTCTCCCTCCCACTATCCACTGGCCCCAGCACAGGGTTATTGTGAAAGACAGACGCATATATATTATGGTTAAGCTGCTTTTGCAGTAGCTCAGGAGGGAGACGATGGCAGCTTAGACTAGGTCAGGGAGGTGGAAAATACTCGGAAGGTTGATCGAGGCTATCATTTGGAGATTTTGAGTTGACAAGACCTTCCCTGCACTGGGTGTAGAGGGCCAGGGAGACAAGAACCAAGGATGACTGCTAGATTTGGGGCTCAGCACCCGGGTGGGTGGTGGTGATGCCATTTACTGAGACAGAACCAGGGAAGAGGGAAACCAAGACCCTGTTTTGGAGATTAAGTCTGAGACGCTTACTGAACATCAAATGGAGATGGCATGTCAGCGGCTGTACAAGTGCAGAGCTCAGGGAGATGGAGGCCGGGGAGAGCAACTGGTGTTCATCAGCACACCGGTGGTATTTAAAGTCAAGAGGGATTGGTTGAGACCACTAAACAAGAGAGTGTAGGTAGAGGAGACTCAGGCTTGAGCTGTTTTTTCAATGTTTACACAGAAATCTCACCACATCACTTTCCAATAAGATACCTCCTTTGGGATCCATCCATAGATTTTTAAGTTTTAATGTGGACTTTACCCCAGGACTGATGACTAGTAATTCTAGGAGAAGGATGTCAGGTTCGGGGACACAAGTCCAAGGCTAGTGGGCAAGAGTTAAGATTCTCATCGTTAGTAATCGACCTGCTTCCCGTCCACTGCCTCTTCCAGCACCATTTATTCTTGGGCCAAAAGGTACATCTGAGTTCATTCCCCTCCAAGTCTCTCTCTCACTGGCTTCTCACGATGGGAATAATATTTGGGATTGTTATCATAAGTCATAAAACTGGCTAGACTTAGAGAAGGAGTTCGTACCTGGGAGTCCATCTCCTGGCGTTTGATCTGGGTCAGCGTCATACTGGAGAAGTCCATGTTGTCTGCCAGGATGGAAGCGAGAAATTCTTGTCAGATAATACCCCAGGCTGAGTCCCGCCTAGGAGGTGGCCGATGCCAATGCTCTAATGAAATGCTTGGTTTGCTATTTACTAGCATGTGTGTGCCCATTGCAGGGGATGGACAGGAAGAAAGACGCAGTGACAGGTAATCAGGGTCAGAACTCCCACCCTCCACCCTCCCCACCAGGCAGCCAGGCCTGTAGACGCATTTCTTTGAATTCAGAGAAATGGATAAATGGAAAATCTATCTAAAGGTATGTCACTGTAGTGATATGAACAGCATGCTTGTGCAGTGTCCCTTCTTATGGGAAAATAAGTATTTATGCAAAAAGATGGAAAGTAAAGAGTTTGAAAACAGACCTGTGGGAAATTGGGATCACAGAGAATGTAGAGAATAGCTAAATTGGATGGGTAAGAAAAAGCAATGCTTCTGAAAGGCTACCTGTTTCCTCAATCTGTGATTTGCCAGAAATGGTCGAGGCCACGACTGCAGCAGTGGCCTGGCTCACCCCGCGGGAGGCGTGCTGCAGCTGGGCCAGGTTTGGGCTGTCCTTGTCAGCTTTCACCTGCCGGAACCAAGCATGTCTAGGTTCACACGACACAGAGTGGTGGCAAGGACTGAGTCAGAGCCGGACCGACGGTTCCTGACAACTGGACGTGGATCCACTGCAGTTACCGTCAGCCTCTCCGAGACTGCTGCCTGGGGGCTCAGCTCCTGGCACGTCGTTAATCTAAGAGATGATCCCTGGCTTATCTGCTTGTTTGAGGGCCTCAAACTCCAGCTTTATCTGGTATTTTGTTGAAGTGTTCCCATTGTGAAAACTGATTTGAGATAAAAATGAATAAGGATGATAAGAGAACACTTCCCCGGGATACTATAAAACTCACGGAAGGATTTTGGTGACAAGCTTTTGCATTAGGATTAGTTGGGCAATGGTTCAAATCTGGAGATGCTTGAGGAGAGGCCAACGCTGGCTGTGGAAGGCCTGCACCCGGCTGCTCCAACTCCTTCCTTATTTGAGAGCTCCTGGAATGCTGCGATTGCTTATCAGAGGTTGGCACCATTGGGACCCTCAGAGGCCCCTTGTAACCAAGTGAAGACAACCAGGAGGAGAATATGTTGTGAGCTGGGTAGAAGGGCTTGTTGCTGACAGATGAAAGGCTTTCAGGGAGAGGTGGTAGGGGACCCTTGAGAATCAGAATTTTAATTTGGGACATAACCCACTGGTCCCTGGATAAACCATCTGTTCCTGGAGCTGCTCCTTAGTCCAAGTATCCCTAACCTAGCCAGGCCTCGTAGTATCCCGGGGAGTCCGACATGGGTCATACCTTGGATGCAGCCACGAGCTGGGCTGTGCTAGCAGCGATTTCATGGGAACACACCATCAGCTCCTCGAACTTCCCTCTGCCTTGTACCACCAGATCGGCTGCATCACTGACAGTCAGGAAAGGACAAGACGGACTTTGTCATTGTTGAAGTCAGAGCTGCAGCCCCTTACGATCCTACCTCTGGGCCACCCCATCACCCTGCCAGCCTTGCCCCTGTGCTGCCCCAGGAGATCCAGGATCCCTCTTTATCAACAGTGCGTTTCTAGGGGCGATGTTTTTTTCCCCTTAGTATTCTCTGGGATGGATCAACGGAATGGAGGTGGGGGTGAGGAACACAGGGACCGAAAGATACTCACACCATGACAGTGGCTCCCCAGCCCACAGCTTTGGAGGCTGAGATGAGTCCTTCTGTCCATCGAGAATTCTTGGCATAAAACTCTTTAGGGGATGCTGTGCCCTAGGGAAGTGAGAAACAGTAATAGTTACCTTTTATGGATTGCCTACTATGTGCCAGGTACATACACACATGCATATGCATGCACATGCATGTAAATATGCACATATGTGTGAGTGTGTATGTATCCTCATAGATAGCTTCATAGTTACTCTGAGGGGCATGCATTATTATTCCCATTTTACAGATGAGAAAAGTAAGATTCTGAGAAGCAAAAATACTTTTCCCAACCAAGGTCATGCAGGAAATAAATGGAAGTAAACCCTAGGTTCTTCTGACTCCCAAACCCAGAATTTCTATTATATTTCCGCATTGTGTGTGTGTGTGTGTGTGTTTATATAGTATAAAGGTAATATATATATTTTTATATATGTATAAAATGTGTACTTATAAGTAACAAATTCAGAAGAGTCTAGCTGCTCTCCATGATTTGCCAAAAGAAGAGAGTATACAGTGAATAATTTTAAAAAACTATTTCTACTTGGGTTTTTTAGTTTTCTTAAAATGTATTTATGCTTTGAAAGTGTCAGATAGTCTGAGAATCTGCAGATACTATTTGCTCAGTCCCTCTTTCTATTTCTGGAAACCAAAAATATCACCTCTTAGACTGATAAAAAGCAGCACCAAAGCAGAGAGAGCTTCATTCTTTATATGATTGTTTTCAGGCCCGTAAACTGTCCCTGGCCCTTTGTCTCTTGAGTCCAGCTGTGCCAGGGATACGAGAAAACACAAGGTGGCAATAATGCCAGCAAAGGAGTGAGAAAATCAAAGCGCTGAAGTCAACGAGAGACTGAGGCACAGTCCGTGAACCACTGTGAGTTGGCTGCTGTTGCAAAGAGACACAGTGGAGCCCACTGTGCAAGTTAGCACCAGGTTGCTCGTCCAATCTGCCTAGTTTTCAAAAGCTCCCAGGTCCTCTAGCAAGGGCCCAGGCTTGCAATGCACACTGGGTTTCCACAGCAGGTTCCAGTGGTGTCTGCCCGGGCTAACAAGCCAGTAGCCAGAAGCAGGGGCTGGCTGGTCTCTGGCAACTTGGCAGTGGTCCAGCTTCTTTCCATGATGCCTGCTGACACCCAAGGGGTGGCAGCTGTGCCCTCAGATGGACACGCAGGATGAGACAACAGCACATACAGATTTCACTCAATGTGGACAAGTATATTATGCAGACTTAGCCTCTCAGTGAGCTGGGAATCTGCAACTAGTGTCCGTTCTGTTCTCCCTGTCCACGGGCCCTCACCCGCGCTTACCCGGCCGCTTTCCACGATCTCTCTCTGGAGGTCCTTTGAGGCTACAATCAGGACCTGAATAGCTTGCATTAGACTGGTACAAGATCCAAGAATCCTGCAAAACAAACAAACAAACAAACAAACAAGATTTTAAAAAAGGTGAGGGATACAAAGCAGAGACCAACAATGAAGAAAATTGTTCTCTTTTTCATTTCTAAACGCAGGCAAACTCAGAATGGGAAATAAGGCAGGAAACGCTCCCCAGGTGAAGCCCTGAAGGAAAGGCAGAGGAACAAGGAGACTTGGTCGTGGATCTTCTTCATAAGGAAGAGCTAAGTGAGGATTCTTGGGGGTTTCTTTTCCTCTATAACGCAACAGCGTTTCTATCACCATCACTAAACTGTTACCAACAATAACATAGACTCGACCTTCCCCCGGGTGCCAACGTTCTACTCTAATTGGTATAATCCAGTGCAGGCCAGGCCCACCTGACCACCTACGTGCCATTGTGCTGTTCAGACTGACCTTTCATTCACCTCCAATTTGACTCCTGTGTCTCCTGCTCGAGATTTGCTGAGCATTTCCTGTTAAAAAGAAGCAAGGTTTCTTAAGACGTCACAGGTACTGAGAACCACTGGTGTCCTACTACACTCCAATACCCAGATCTAGAAGGGCCAGCCACATCCTTGCGAGAATCAGGGAAAACACCTGGACTTCCATTCTACTCAGTGGGAGGCAGCTCCAGCAGGCGGGCTCTACTGTCAGCGTCCTGAAGTCCTGGCCCCCGGGCTGATGTGCACAAAACTCTGAGCTATGGCACCATGTCAGGAGGGGCAGCGGGTACTAGGCCCAGGAGGCAGGTACTCATATACTGAGTGCCTAGCACTGCGAGAGGTGGGCATTATCTCTCTTTTGTAATCCTCACCCGAGGACATGCTTACTGATTTCAGAAAGGGGAAGAGTGGGGGGAGAGAGAGAAACACCGATGTGAAGGAGAAAAACATCGATTGGTGGCTTCTCATGTGTGCCCCAACTATGGACCGAGCCCAAAACCTTCTGGTGTATGGGACAGCTTTCCAACCGAATGAGCCACACTGGCCATGGCGAGATGTGCATTATCTCATTTAATTCTTACAACGTCCCTCTGAGGTAGGTGCTTTTACTATCGACATCCTATCACAGTGAAATCGGAATCTTAGCTAGGCTACTGTGACTTGTCAGAAGGAATACGGTTAGTAAGTGGTTGGTCAATCTGAAACCTGAATGCAGGATGGCCTGGCAGCAAATATGCAACCCTTGAGGAAACTGCTCACCTTCTCTTAGTGAGGACTTTCTCATTTCTTATCCCTCAGAGATCCTGGTGAGTTCAGGTTCTGGTTTATTTTTATAGGGGGCCTCTGAAGCCCTAATGAATGACTAAAATACATCCCACAGGAAATGTTGCCAAAGGGTAGCTGCAAGGACACCACTTTAGATCGCCAGACACTGCCATACCTCTATTCTGGCTGTAGCAGTTTCAATGGCGGCTGAAGTAGCAGCCATCTCCTTGTCCACCAGGTCTCCTAGTTCTTCCTGTTTGATGTCCAGACCCCTGGGCAGGAGTTCCTGTGAACAGATCACAAGGGCTGAAATGACCCTTTGACCTCCTCTCTCTTCTCCTGTGGCAGACCTGTAATCCTCACACAATGGCAGAAGGTAGGAGGATCCCCACCACATAACCCACTTCTGCAAGCCACAGATGGGCACCCCTAATAGGCCTTGTCTGGACTCTCTACCACGTGAACCTGGAGCCTATGCCCTGCCCTCTCCACCGTCACTCAGAGCCCACCTCATTCTGGGAGGCCAACCCTGGTTAACCCCACAAAGCGGTTCGGTTTCTGCTGCTTGGACCCTAACCCCACAGCTGCACCATGTTGACTGTGTTTGCTGCTTAGGATATGTTAAAAAAAACCTCTTCAAATGCAGACAATGTCTTCCCAGTGGACAGACTGCCCCTTATGTAACTTCCCACAGCAATGGGGCAAGGCAGTTCCTGCTCCTGCTGTACAGGTGGGAAGCCCAGGCTCCGAGATCAAATGCTTTGAACACAGTTACACTGCTAAAAAATGGTGAAGCAGGGATTGGAACTCAGGTCCAATGGCTCATGATTGTTTTAAAATATTATGTGTTATAAATACAAGTGTGTAAAATAGATACAAATGATTTAAAGAATAAGAAAATGACCCATGTTACCCAACTTAAGAAATAGCTTAAGAAACATTATTAGTACCTTTGAAATCTCCTTTGCATCCTGCCCTGATTCCATCCCCCTCCCTCCCTGCTCCTCACACCAAGGTAAGCACAGAGTTCAGGAGAATGCGCACAATGTCTTTTTTTTAACTCCATAAAAGTGCATCCTTAAACAATACAGTGTTAATTTTTTTTTGCATTTTGGTCTTTATTAAAAGGAACCGTACTGTATATATTTTCTATGACTTGCTTCTTCATGTAGCATTCTGTGTGTGAAAGTCATCCTAGAGTCATTTGATTCCTAGATGTACAAACTGTAGAGAAACTCTTGCACTCATGCACCAGGAGGCGTGTAGAAGGATGATCACAGTGACACATTTGTAACAGCCCCAAACTGGAAATAACCCAAATGTCCATCAACAAGAGAAAAGATAGAGAAATTAAGCAATATTCATGCAATGGAGCATGACAGAGATGTGAAAACGAATATATCTGTATGGATGACTCTCACATACAGAATGTTGGGAACGGGAAGTTGTAGAAGGAAAGTCTTTATTTGCGCTGAACTAACAATATGTTCCTGGGGGTGAAACATTCTATCTGAAATCTTCACATTCCAGCTTATAAAACCTGTGTCATATTCTGTGTATCCCTTCAGTGCCATCATCCAGTTCACTAATTCTTCCTTCAGTCTTGTTTTAACTCACTATTGACTCTGTATATCTTAAAATTATTACTTTCAGTGATTATATATATTTTTCATTTCCAGAAGTCCCATGGTTGTTTTTTAAATCTATCTGGTTATGTTTGAAACTCTTATTCCATATCACACTTTTAATACCTTTTAAAAAGTTCTTTAATGTGTCAAACAGTTACTGTGAACTTACTTGGACTGTCTATGACACTTCTTTGAGGTTTAGAACCCGAGTGTATTCCCTCAGACAACTGGGGTCTATTTCTGCCAGGTATCTGGGCTCCTACCAACCTTAGGCTTTAAGCTTAATTTCCTGTTTGGAGTCTTTAGGCCACACAGGTTAAGTATGAGATTTGAACCTGAATCCACGGAAAGGAATTCTCTAGGCAGCCATGTTTGCTGTCTCAACAGGTCAAGGTTACGACGAGATCTTCCATATGAGGGGAGGATTTTTTTCCCTATTCACTTCAGACTTCCTTTCTGGGGAAGGCTCCCCATTCCAATCTTTAATCCTACTTAGACTTAGGTTTTGTTTCTTATTCTCCTCTGTATGTGTGGCCCATTCAAATCCAAACTCTAGGTCACCAGAGATGGACAGACACTGGCTCTGGTATTCTTTTGGTTTCTGATTTTGAGAACCAGTTTTTATTTTTTTTAATTCTATTATTATTGCTATTAGAGTTGTCTCAATCTTTCCCTCTTTGCCCCCCTCCACCCAGCGCTCAACTCCCTCAGGCAATCCCCCCACCACTGTCCATGTCCACTGATCGCATGTGTAAGTTCTTTGGCTGCTCCATTTCCTATGCTGTACTGTACATCCCGATGGCTGTTCTGTAACGACCTATCTATACTTCTTAATCACCTCCTCTTTTCACCCCTTCCCGCGTATCCACTTCCTGTCTGGCAACCATTAACACGCTCTCCGTATCCACAATTCTGTCTCTGTCGTTCTTCATTTGCTTAATTTGATTTTTACATTCAATTGTTGACAGATATCCCTCCTGAATTTTTACCCACCACATGTGGGTGTAAGACCAGCCCAGGCCATGGCTCTACCCCTCCTACCCGTCTGGATGGATGTAATTTAGTTCTGTGGTTGTCAGACTCCCATTCAACTTGATTTCTGATGGTTCTGAGTGATGGCTGTTCAATTGTTTTAGTTGCAATTTTCACGTGGTTGTGGGAAGAGGCGAGCCCTGTCTGCCTATGCCAGCATCCTCGAGTGTCCTCTGTCTCTAGCCAGTTCAGGTTCAATTACACATATTTTCCAAATTTTATTCAGCACTTTTCACATCCTATTCTGGGAAGAGCCTCTAAATATCTGGTAGCCCCTAGTGCCAGGAAGGAAACCTGCCTATGATCTTTCTATCACACTTTGCTTTGCTTTCATTTGTATCCCTCACGGTGTCCTGCGTGCTTTGCACGTGCACAGCGATTTCTCAATTCTGCACTGTGTTGGGGAAGTGCTTTATCTCCAACGAAAGGCAGACTGTGTTAATGCTGCCTAGGCTGCCACAGTAATTTAATAAGACCAAACTACCACCATGATTATGTCACCCTAAGAAAGGGAGGTTAGCAATTCACTGCTGTCCACAGTCCTTTATTCAGGCCTCCCAGGTTCTCCACCTCATTGCCCCCTTCTCCCCAGCAGGAACCTTCCTTCCCCTTCTGACCCATCTTTGTATCTGGTTTGCTCTGTGTGTACATTAAACATTTGTGGGGTGCTGACCACCGGCCAGATATTCTGTCAAGGACCAGGAATAGAGCATGAAGAAAAGAGGGGCTCTACCTCTGAGGACTCACTGGGGGAAAGCAGGCAGGAAAGGAGGCACGCTGCAGTGCCGGCCACCAACTGCAAGGTGAAGGGAAGGTGCGAGAGGAGCCCAGAAAGGGGTCCAGGCTCTGAAGGCCCTTGCACGTCATGTTACATAATATGGTATTTGTTATCAAATGAGAAATCATAATCAGATCTCTGTTTCTGGAAGAGAGCAGAGGAAAAAGAGGCCAGAGGCAGAGACGCTGATTGAAACCCTGTTTGAAGAGCTTGAATGAGAGATGATGAGGGCCTCAACTCTGGGCCTGATCTCCTTCCCTGAACTTGTCACCACACATTTTAGGAATTAATTAAATACTTTGTATTGTACTCTTAAAATAGATCTCTATTTTACTTCTCATCACACTGTATAGAAATAGTGGCTTTATTTTCCCTTCTAATAGAGCCGTGTCTCATTTGTCTCTTTATAATTTCACCTGGCACAATGCCCAGTATACAGGACATATTCACTGCATCTCTATTGAATGAATAAATAAATATATCACTGTATCCGTTTTAGGCGTCTCCTGCCCAACCACATAAAAACCCTCGAAAACAGAAAAACTATGCTAATTCTTTGATCTTGCCTAGCATAATGACGAGCACACAGTAAATTCTTAATTAATCGCCAATGAATTAAATGCAACTGGGATGTCGTACCAGGGAGGTCAGATTTTTCAACTCTCTTATTTTCTGGAATCAAGTTTAAAGTGCAGAAAGAACTGGCTTAAAACATCACTGACTTCCTGGCAGATCACAGGCACTCACACCCAAGATCAACAATGACTTTCTCCAGTGATGATGCTGATAATACCTCGCCGATGGCCATGATCTTGCTGAGGCAGCTCTTCATAGCTGTGCTGTTGACATTCTCAAGGGTTCCTTCTCCCTCCAGGAAAGCCAGATAGATGAGGGTCTCCTTGCCATACTGCTTACAGGCCTCGGTCAGTGCTGGCGATGCAAGGCAATAGGGATTTTTCAATGCCCTCTGCTCCCCCAGCTTTTCTGAATGTCCCTCCTCCTGACCCTGGCACTCACCATCGGCAGCCTCTGGTGGGGCTCTAAGGCAGGTGGTGCCACCGTGAACAATGGTATCACTGGTCAAGCGGGCGAGGAGGGTTACTGAGTGCAGGAGCCCACTGATACCTGCTAAGAATTTAGAGGAGAGTTTCTCAGACCTGCTTCAGGGGCGTCACTTTCATGGGTCCACCCTCCCCACCTTGCGAGCTGTGCACACTCTTTGCTGGCTGCACAGGAACCTGGGTTTCACATTCACACATTTCTGAGCCCTGCCCGGCCATCACTGGGAGCACACCCTATCCTTTGCTTTTCTTACCGTCTGGGCAGGCCAGATACTGGCTCCAGCATTTTTCCAGTTGCTCAATACAGTTGGAAACATACTTGACCGTGGAAAGAAGGTGATCTGTTTTAGGAAAAACAGACGAAGTCAAAGGCGGAGTTGTCATGGCTTGCTTCATCCCTATTAAGTCACCTGATGAATGAGCATACCTAGTGCATGGCTCCAGCCCTAAGGGAGCTGCCCTGAGGAGGGAGGGAGGGAAAGCTCTTTGGTTACACTGGTATGTGATTCTCTTACTGTAGCTTCAAAAGTTGTGCTTCGAAGCCTACCTGGTCTTCAGACAAGAGCCAGGGCAACCACATTGCCCCCCTAGATTCTGCATCTCGCTTCTCACTACTGCCCACTGGATCGATCCAGACTTGCCTGTTACATTTCTCAAGGACCCTAGACTCTCATTAATCGTGAGCCCAGAGCCTTGGCTCCCACTAGGCTAATCTGTGCTGCACACGACAGCCACTCCCACCGCTGTGCCCCTGGGCTCAGGACCACGGAGGCTGTGTTGCACAGGAGTTCCAGCATGGGCTCTCTGGTCACACGGCCTAGGTGTGGCCTCTGGATCTGCCACTCCTGGCCAGGATCTCATGCTGTCTGTGCCTGCTTCCTCACCTGAAAACAGAAATAGCAGAAACACCTCCGGCAGCACCGTGAGGATTTGCTGCGCCAAGGCATGTGAAGTGCTTAGAATGGTGCTTGGCACAGAGAAGGCAAAGTCAGCTATTTTTATTACTGTTCCCCATTTTTCTTCCTCCCCATTGGTGAATGTCTTTTCCTTCAAAAGCTAGCTCATCACATCTCTTCCCAGAATCTGCCCACAGTGGCTCCATTTCCTGGCATTCCCTCAGTGTGCGCCTTCATTTGTACTGTTGTGTTTCCTTACAGACCGGTTCCCGTTGAGTAAGAAAGAACAGTTCTGCTGTAGACTTCACCACATCGTGACCTTTCTATTTGATCATAAAAACCAACTGCCAGCTCTCTTCCCATCTGCCCATCCTGCAGTGGAACCTCTCGTTCCTTCGCCAACGTGTCTTCCCTGCATGCAGATGAGATCTGCTCATCACTGTGGTTTCACACATCCCCCGGGCCTGGATGCTCTTCCACCTCCTGGGCACAGAGGCTCTCCCCTCCGACTCAGAGGAATTCTCGGACTTGGGCTGCTGCTCTACTCGCATGCTCCTAGGACACTGGTACCTGCCAAGTGGGTCCCTGGCCACACCTATGACTATGTGGGGATTTTACTGTTTCTGCCCCTCCATGCTTATGATGCCCCCCTGTCTGACTTGAAGCTCATGCGTGACCACGCCTTGATTCAGAGCACATTTCTCTCCTTAGACACAGGACTGTCTGGTCGTCGTCCTACTGGCCTTTAGAATTGTTGTCAAGGCTCAGCTCCCAGTAGGCATTTGATTAGTGTGACCCATGGCTAAAGCAGTACTTATCACACCTGGAAGCTTTAGAAAATACTACTGCCCAGCCCCTCCCCCCCCGCAATTATGACCTACAGCTGGGCTGAGAACCCCTGAGTTCAGCGTCACATGAGATTTAATGCCAACAGAATTTGGCACCTGCAAGCCAGGAAGAGTACCTGCAGATCCAGGGCAGCTGATGAGAGTGGGCTCCTCAAGCTGCCTCAGGGCCTCTTGTATCACCTTCTCCGCAGCCTTCCTTGACTCTGCCAGAAGCATTTTTCGTTGGTCCTTTGCGAGCTGGCACATAGATTCCTAGAAATGGTCCAGGGAAGTGAGAGTCTGCCACAGAGCCCGTAACAGGCTTCGAGCAGCATCCACCTGTTATATAGCTGGGAGTCCTGTATCTTAGCTCAAGTTCTTGCTTTGTCTGAGGCACGAGCCACTGAGCACAGGAGGCTATGGGGACGGGCCACTGCAACCCATCCTCCAGTCTTGGGGGGAGAGTGCTAAGTGCATCTCTTTTTTCTACAAAAAAGGAGAGCTCTGCTTTCCCTCATCTGCTCTGGGGGTGACTCAGGGCATGCTGGCATTAGGGGCTATTCCTACAGATGCCTTCAAAATCAGGCAGGAGGCCCTAAAGCCTTCTCACAGCTCCCGGCCTTCATGAATCCACCGCCAATGCCATGGGTGAAAGTCAAACCTGGCTGGCCTGAGAGGGTCTTACTTGCCTGTGCACTGGACAGTTTGCTCTGGGTGTGTTCCAGCTGTTCCTGAAGAGTAGAGACTTCCTCTTCTCGACGAGCCATGGCAGTCACCAGGCTGTCCCGCTCCTTCTCCAGTTCAGCAATCCGAGTCACCCATTTTTCTTCTGCCTGCAACGGTGACCGTGTGGGAAGAGGGAGTTGCTGGGAGGAACTAAACTGTCCCTTTCCCAGAAGTCCAAACCTACCACCAGGCCACAAGGAACAGAAGGTCATATCTCTTTAACCTGTCGCTTTGATTCCCCTGAGTACAAACTGATCACAGATGGGACCAGGCTGACCATATGCTAGACAGTGACAGAGACTTACTGACAGCAACACAAAAGCCGGAGCGGGTGGTGGAATAAGGAAGGGAAGTAAAGAAGGGGGCGCTCACCTGGGCACAGGTTTCCAGGCTGCCCTGGGCAATCTGGAGCTCCTGCTTGCTGGTGGCAAGTTCTTGCTTCAAATTCTCTAGTACTTCCGTCTGCTCTTGAGTCTGAAAGGGGAGAAAAACAGGAGCACCCGGATCTGGGTGGTGGGTACAAGGGATATATGTGTAAAAAAACTCCCTGACCTATAAATGAGAGTTGTGTCGTCTTTTGTATGCCAATTCTACCTCAGCAAAAGGGGCCGGGGGAGAAGGAGGAGAGAACTCGAGTGTAGGAAAATTTTCTTCTGAGGAAGTGGAATGTCAAGGAGGGACTTTTAGGACGCTTCCAAGTGCCATGTTTAAGCCCATAATATTCATTAAAGTAGAAATGGATCTTTAAGTCAGGTGTCCCAACACTGGTACACGGCCAAATCTTGCCATCTAGTAGAAATAGTCCCCTTCTTTGATTTCTAAGTGGTGTTTTTCAAAGAGTGGGTTGTGACCCACTGCTAAAAGTCACAGATAACAAAAAAATAAAACAGCAAAATAAAACACCCCAATGCATTCACGTAGTAAGGAAAAGTATTTCTTTGTGAGACTTTTATTCCCATTAGATAGATGTATTTTTTACTCTGGGTCACAGAACGTGTAAAAGGCATGACTTGATGTGTAAGGCATCCAGTTCTATCTATCTGACATGGCTCACTCCAAAGCGACCTGCCTGTCAAGCCCACCCTGACTGACAGGTGCTCCTCTGGCTACTGCTCCTTGTAAACGCTCGTTCGCCTCTGATAGCCACGTGCTTTCCTTAAGACTTGCCTTAGGAAAGCCTTTGCTGATGAAATTCAGTGACGTCTAACCCCTTATGCCTCAGAAATCACAACCTACTCTAAGCAGCCTTTCGCAGCACCTTCATAGGGCTCCAGCCCACAGAGCCAGCTGCCCGAGGAGCGCAAGGCAAGGCTTTGGATCAAGGCCCGCCTCCAACTCGGATGGATCCCTCCCTCATTTCCCAGGTTTGCCTCCCTTCCACTCACCTTCCGCTGGGCCTGCTCACTTATGCGCTGGTAGGAATCCTCTAGCTCTTTTTTCTCTCGTTCCAAATCTGCTTGGGCTTGTCTGGCCACAGACACCTGTTTAGTCACTTCTGCATTCTGTAAGAGAAGAGCAGTGGTGGCTCATCTCAGGCTTAAAGGACATCTTCCTTCTGTAACAAATGACAGCATTTAGGCCGAGAGTGCCCTAGGGCTGAATACAGAATCACTGTCCTACCCAGAGGGAAGCTGGAAGAAAGCTGTCATCTGCAGGTACTCAGCTCTGGAGTAGTTAAAGAACTAATAAAGATGGAGATAACGACAATGCGCATGGGGCTGGCATCTAAGGTGGAGCTCAAGAGAAGGGTGGTGAGGGAGCTTGAAAAGCTGAGGTTCCTGAGAAATGGTGCAGACCCACTGGAGACTGGTGGGGGCACTGGACCTGGAGAAGCCACGCGGCCTGAGTTGCTCTCTGCCTTGTGGGGTGGGGCCTGCACGTGGTGGGAGGCAGGCTGAGGTTCCTACCTTCCGCAGCAGGTCCGCGTGGTTCTGCACCAGCTCACTGTACTTCTCCTTGAGCTTGCTGTACCGCTGCTCATTGGCCTGGGCTTTCCCTGTGGCCAAGGACCAAGGTGAAGAGTCTACCTGGCTGGGACCTTCCAGACCTCTTCCAATGAACCAGAATCCCTAGAAGACCCTCCTTTCATTTCACAAATGTGTATACCTCTTTTCCCTCAAAAACCCTCCTGAAACTCCTTGGGGAAGCCTTCTTTAAAAAGGATTCACCTGACTCAAATCGCTGCACCAGTTCATGCATCCTGAGCATTTTATCTGTGTTTTTGGCTTTAAGTCAAGCGCTTTCTTGAGCTCTCTCTCCTTTGGAGATCCAGCCTCCTGGGCCAGGCACCCGTCACCCTCTGTAACCCCCATTGCCGTGTTCTCAGCAGCGCCTCACACAGGGGCCCTTTCTGCTGGACTCCAGTCACTGACTGTTAATGAGAGCTGGCTCTGCTGACAGCTCCTCTGGACAGATGCAAGGCTGAGTGGGCCTCTGCCACCAGCCTCCTCCATCACCACTGATCTCCCCAACCCACACCCCCACTCCCGTCCCACCAGCCTCTCACTTTCTATCTCTGTCAGGCTCCGCTGTGCCTTCTCCGTGTCTTCTCGTTTCTTCTTGAGCTCATCCAGCTCGGCCCGGAGGAACTCGCTCTCATCAGCCGCCTGTTGCCGCAGGTGCTGCTGCTCGGCCAACTCGGCCTCCAGCTCACTAATGCGGCCCTTCAGCTGCAGGACAGCTCGCTGGCTCTGTGGGAAGGACTTACGTAATATGGCCGATTGCCGTGCTGCTGTGGGTCAGGTGTGCTGGGTGGAGAAGCAGGTCCTATCGTGTTTCTAGCACTGACCAAATTAATGCCTAGGTTTTCCTAACAAGCTGACTCCCAAAGTCTCATTGGAGCTGAGCCTTCAGGTAATTACAAGCCATCCAATCAGCAACAACAGGGGATGACGGTGGGGGAATTCTGGTCCTGTCAGAGGGGCTTGGGAGAGCGATGGAGGAGGTGGAGTCGGGAGGGAGAGAGTGTCCACCTGTCCCAGTGAGCAAAGCCTCTGACCAGCTCTGGTGTCAGGGGCCAGGCATGTCCAGCATCAGACATGCAAACAGCCATCAGAGTGAGGGACCAAACCTTCTTATCACTGTGTGCATACAGGTCTTTCTCACCACAGCTTCACAGCTGGTAGGTGATCACGGTTATTTCTGAGGGACACCGGGGCTTGGCTTCGAGGCCATTCTCAAAGCAAATGCAGTAGAAATGCACTACGATGAGACCACGGAGACCAGATCCTCTGGCTTTGGTATTTCTACTAATTAATCCCCTAAAATGTGGTCCAACAAGTACCTACGTGAAGCAATTTTTAAAAAATCCTCACCCGAGGACATTTTTTTTTTTTGCTTTCGAAAAGAGAGAATGGGGGAGAGGGAGGGTGACAGAGGAACACTGATGTGGGGCAGAAACATCAACTGGTTGACTCCCGTATGCACGGGAACCGGGAATTGAACCCACAACCTTTCAGTTATGGCACGACACTCCAGCCAACTGAGCCGCACCAGCCAGGGTTATGTGAAACAAATTGAATTAAAATCTGTTCTCTGATGGTAAAGCCCAGAAGCAGATCAGAGCCCATTCTCACCTCAGTCTTCATGTTTTCCAGCTGTGCCTTCAGCCCACTGATCTCTTTGTACAATTGATCAATTAAGTGATCCCTGGGAACAGAAGGAGAATAAGTTTGCACCCACTGTGCTCCTACCCCTCTCTTCCTAAATGCAAGCTGGGAGACCAGTAGAGGAAGTTAAAAGCTGGTGTTAATCTGGAGATGATTCTTTTAAAGTTCATAAATTTTACTCTAAAATTGTCAGTTACTAGATACTAATCTAATACCCACAGGTCCACTGTTGTTTCAGCATCACCTGATTTTCCTTAGGGATCTGATGGGCTACTATTGGAGGGATAAGACGTTTCTCTAAGAAGCCCAGGCATCATTAAGGATTCCTCTTTGGTGAGGTGCGGCAAGTCAGATCATGGCTTAACTTAGTTTCTCTCAAGTTTGTATTAACCCTGCTTGGACTCACTTCTCATCCTTGTTCACACCGTTCTGACTGTTGAAATTGAAGGGGTCACTGCTGAATGAGCTGCCAAAGATGTCATCAAACTTGTTGTCAAACAAATTCTGTGGTAACCAAAAAGGATTGAGAACAAAGTTAGAGGTCCAGAGAATTCTGAGTGGGGGTCAAATGAGTCACATTTAAGAATGGACTCTTTCTTAATCAGGTTCACATCCATTTACAGTGCTCCTAGGGACGACAGGGCGAGATGCTCAGTCCAGGTTAGAACCTGGGTTAGAAGTTAGCTGACCCTGCTTAGAGCCAAGGTGGCTTGGTCAGAACCCCACCCGTACTCTCCCCTGCACTTGGGGGCAAGGGAAGAGCCACGTTTCTCTCCCAAGTGGTCCTCACCTGCTGGGAGGCATCCATGTCCATGAGGTCATCCTTCTCCGAGACTGGCTCGCTGTCAGGGGACGAGGCCTCGGCTGGGATCACCACCACGGGGCTGATGTGTTCTGACAGGGCAGAGGCCCGGAGGAAGTTGGGTGGGTTCTGAAGAGGGAAGACACACCCTGGAAGTTGGTCACTTGTCAGGCCTGCCAATCTCTAAGAGTATCCTGGACTCGGCAGCTCCCAGGGTGTGGCTGGACACTTACCTCGGGCAGCTGAGGGATCTGAATGAGCCGCTTGAAGTACTGAAGGTTGCTGGAGCGGTAGAACAGATCTTTCAACCTGGGGATGGGGGAGAGCCTGAGGGGGCTGGGGTCTCCACCGGCCCCGGGAAGGAGGGGAGAGTGTACACCCCAGCTTTCCTCCTGTGCCTGCCCAGGTCAAAGGCACAGGCTGTCAAGGAGATGGCCCCCATGGTGCAAGGACTCAATTATGATGCTATAGAGAAAGAGTATTTATAGCCAGTCCTGGTGGTGAGGAAAGTGTAACTCAAACTGCAAAATCCTTTACAAGAGTAGATAATCCAAAAACTAATTTCCACATCACTGTTGCTTGACAGATGAATCTTCCTAGGAATTTTTGGCTTAGAGTAACTTTAAAATAAATGGTTTGGTTTTTTTTTCAGGTTAAATCACCTATGCACAGGAAGAGGGAAGGAATTTAATTACTAAGGTAGATCTCTTTTAAATCACTTCCCCGTGTGTTAGAGCCATGGGTCACCTCCCCAGTTAGCTTCTGGAGAGCAGAGGCTGGGCCTTGCCGAGCCAGTTACCACAACACCAGGCATCGGGGAACTATTCAGCAAGTACCCACTGGAGGAACTCTATTTATACTGAGTCTCTAATCTTGGATGAATATGGGAACGAAGAAATCAAATTTTTTTTCTCATCCTCAAATCTCTACTTTGAATCTAAACACTGAAGGCCAAGAAAGCCGAGAGCACCAGACGTACTGGGTTGGCCAAAAAGTCTGTTCTTTTTTTTTTTTCGTATGATGGACCTAGTAGTGCTTAGTTGTCTTTAACTTCATTTGAAATAATTGTTAGGTTGTATTGTGACAACTGTCATATCAGTGTGCATTATAAAAAAACTTACCAAGATTGGTGAATTTCTGTGCAGCCATTTTAAAATTGAAGATGGAAGATACACAACATTTGTGGCATATTATGCTTTATTATTTTAAGAAAGGTAAAAACACAACTAAAATGCAAAAAAAGATTTGGGCAGTGTATGGAGAAGGTGCCGTGACTGATTGAATGTATCAAATGTGGTTTGTGGAGTTTCTTAGTACTGGTGACATTTTGGCTGAACAACTCTTTGCTGAGGGGCTGTCTGATGCACTGGAAGGGGTGATTAGCAGCACCCCTGGCCTCTGCCCACTAGAAGCCAATGGCAGGAGATAGCCAACATGCTCAGAATATCCAAATCAATCAAGTTATTGGTGAAAATGAAAAATGTCTTTTATTTTACAGAAGAAGCAAAACAGACGTTTTGGCCAACCCAGTGCTTGATGAGGTGGAATCGGGTCAGGGCCCCAGAGCCTCTCTCTGCAGCACAGAATGTCCTCCCATTTGGCCTAACAAACTAAATCCCTGGGGTCTCATGACAGCCACTTGGACCCCAAGGTTAGAAATGTCCCTGCGATGTCATCGCTGCTCTCCCAGAATTAGGGGACGGTGATGCCTTGGAGAGCCAACATGCCCGTTAGAAGAGAGAGTGAACTGGATACTCACAGGAGACACCTCCATAAGCCAGAACAAATTAAAGGAAGTACAACCACCTGACCACACATCTCCCCCTTTCTGGGCCGGAGCCAACAGTAACAGGCTCTGCTGCTTTCAACAGCTACTGGAATTTACATTCCAGGAAATTAGCCCCAGGGCCTGTCTCCTAGGGTTTAGTAAATCATTTATTATAGAATAAACATAGGAGGCTTTTCAAATGGAACAGGGAAATCAGGAGGTTAGTACAACCCTGAACTTGTCCTCTGATGGCTGCTCGGGAACCAGTAGCAGAGAAACCTAAGCTTGGGATTTGGGAGCTACGCTTTTCCCATTGTCAAGGCTGAAGAAGTTAACAGGAAAAGCAAGATGGTCAAAATAAACCCTGTGAAGCTGACTCCCTTCTCGGCTCCCTGGGTTCTTCCACCTCCCACTCCATTCCTTCCCCTCTCCTTGGGCACACTTACTTGAAGGCTGAGCTATACTTTTCATGTAGCCACCAATTTTCTTTTCCAAGTGCATCAGAATAATTAGCCTCTCAGGTAAGCTCTTCTTCTTCTGGGCTAGTTGGTTCATTAGCTCATTAATTCAATCAAATATTTATTAAACACTATATGCTTAATGACTATATATGTATCAGGTGCAAGAGATATAACAGACAAGACAGAAATAACGTGCTACGAATGATGAAGGAGCCCTGACCAGCCTGGCTCACTTGGTTGAACGTTGTCCCGCAAAATGAAAAGGTGGCCAGTTTGATTCCAGGCGGGGCACATGCCTGGGTTGCGGGCCAGTCCCCAGTTGGGGTGCATGCCCCAATGTGTTTCTCACATTGATGTTTCTCTCCCTCTCTTCCTCCCTCTAAAAATAAGTAAATAAAATCTTGGGGGAAAAATGAAGGAAATAAACGGCGTGCTGTGAGGGAGAACATGGGCATGGAGCGGGGTGACGTTGGAGGGTCAGGAGATGGGGAAGATCCCCACTCAGATAAGGTGACTGAGGACGGCCTCTGAGAGTGGTGACCAAAGCTGACCTGGGGCTGGTCAGGCTGGGAAAACAGAATCCCCACGAGGGGCGACAGCGTCCCCAGGAGATGGAGGCCCGGAGGAAGGAACTGGAGGTGGACTCCGTGTGGCTGACACACGTCCAGCTCTGGGAACCAGGTCAGAGCCAGCAGGCAGGGCCAGATCGTGCAGGGTCTTGTGGAGCAGAGCCCGGCTCCTATTCTCAGTGTAATCAGAAGCATGGAAAGGTTTCAAGCAAGGGGTTTGCATTTTACAAGGACGTTCTAATTGCTGGGTGAGAACCGGAGTGCAGGAGGGTGCAGTGGAAGTCCAGGGCACCCTCTCAACACCGGAGGTCCTGGCAGACAGTGACGGTAGCCGCAGAGATGGGAGGAGATGTGACCAGAGCCAGGGTGTCTTTGTAGAGCATCGGTGGAACCTGTGAATGGTCTGGATGTGGGGGATGAGGTGAATGACAAGTTCTAAATCTCTGGCCTAAACGGACAGTGGCAATATTTACTGAGGTTAAAAAAACTGGGGAGAAAGGGTTTCTTGGAGGAAAACCTAGAGTTTAGCCTGAGATTTAAGTTTGGTGTAGACATGTCACATAGACAATTGGGTACATGAGACTGGAATTCAGAGGTAAGGTTCTGCTAGAGATACGGATTTGGGAGCTGTCAGCATGCGCACGGTCTAAGACAGCAAGAACGCAGGGGGAAGGAAAAGTGAAGAGGGGGAAGCCCTGGGCATGAAGCACGTGATGAATGAAATGGCCCTCTTCTGTGTGCTGCTACTTCTTTTTTTAAAAAAAATTTATTAATTTACTTTTATAGATGGAGGAAGAGAGGGAAAGAAACATGGATCCAGTGCCTCTCACACACGCCCCACTTGGGGACCTGGCCCTTAACCCAGGTATGCATCTCAACCAGGAATCAAACCGTGACCTTTCGGTCTGCAGGCCGGCCCTCGGTCCACTGAACAGCACCAGCCAGGCCCTTCTACGTGCTTCTAGGGGATTTACTGAAGAAATGGCAGCTCCCCCAGACACTGGTAGGTTTTCCATCCTCCTAGTTCTTTCTCTTTATTTGATTGCTTTAAAATGCAGATACTCTCGTTCCTCAATTATTTAAAGCAAGTGCTCTTTGATGTTATGGTAGTTTTTGATTCACCTTCATTTCTATCACCTAAGCCACTTACTTTGTGAACTGCTCCATGAAACGGTCCCGGTGGCCTTGCAGGGTATCAGCTGGGAGACCTGGGAGAAATTGGAAAAGAGTGAGAGGGAAGAGGAGGGACAGAAGGCAGGTCAAGCCACAGCAGACCACCCACCCGGGGCTTGCGGCCAACCCTGCTGGCAGGCATTCTGGCCTAGAGCTGCCCCAGGACTGGTATTAAAGGAGGCTCAACAGGGAGTCTGGGGCGCTTATGTTCCAGATTGTTCCTCCAGTTTGCTCCTGGAGTGTGTGAGCCATGCTGGGAGTTATGTTCCTGACCACAGAAGAAGCACTGGTGACCACTGTGGTTTCCTGTAGATCAAAACTATTCTACAGTAAAATTGTATCTTTAGGAGAGTGTATACTGAGTGGAGCGTCTCCCCCACTCCTTTCCCACCCATGCCGTCCTGCACAGAGGCCACCAGGGAGGGACTTGTGTATCGCTTTGCCTTTAAGCCCAAATATTTAATTACCCATTTCTTCTCATAACTCACCACTTTATAAGAAAGTAGGAATGTACTAATGGATAATTGGGTTTCACAGCATTTTAGAAACAATTACAAGTTCATCTGTATTCAGAGCTCCTAAGTAACTGCCTGCCTTCTCTTAGAATTGAGTCCAGCCTCTGCTCCCATCTTCTCCAAATCCCTTCTAGTCCTTGAACATCGAAGTCCAACCTCCCTTCCACGAAACCCTCCTGGATTCATAAGAGCAAGGCTGACTCCCTAGTCCCATCTAAGTATCCAGACCCATTCCTTGCCAGTGACCACAGATCCAGAGGGTCCCTTGTTGGAGAATTCTAAACTACAACCTTGCTAGGGCCCATTCACATCTCGATTTTTCTTGGTGTTCCAGCACCCACACCTTCTGCACGTGCCCACTCTTCACAGTGGCCGCCTTGGGATGTGGTCCTGGCAGCACGCACATCAGATGCGTCTGGGATATGGCTTAACCATGCGGACCCCGAGGGCAACAGACCTACCAATGCAGATGGTGCAGGGGCAAGGGGCAGAACCCACACACATTGTTTTAAACAAGAAGCACATGAAAGTATAAGAACTTCTGCAGGGCCAAGAGTCTCCAAAACAGATGACAAAAAAGCATCCTGGGGCCTGTGGCTAGGTCAGGGTCGGCACTCCACTCACGTGAGCAGCGTTTTACATTTTACGTATCCCTACAAAATCCTGCTTGCACAACGAGCCCGTGTGGCCAGGCATGTTGGAAACAACGCCTTTGCCGCTGTGGGTCCAGGCCAGGTCTGTTGCCACTTGTGTGGTTCACAGAATACAGGACATGTGTGGATGGAGGTGAGGTAAAGCTGGGGTGGAGGGAGGGGACCATCCTGGGACCCCACTGTCGCAAGCCAGGTGCTTCGCAGGGCACCATGCGGCTGGCACCCTGCTTTTCTCAAGGCAGGTCTTTTAGAACAGAGGCTGAGAGCTCAGGCCACGGAGGAGCTGCACTTATCCAGGGACAGCTTCAGGCTGAGATCCTCCCTCTAGCCAGAAGCTCAGAGAAGATCTGGCTGGTGTACTCACAGGAGTGGAGTTTGAAGAGAAGCTTGACAGTGTAATCATAGAGGTGACTGCAGTCCAAGATGACCTGGATCAGTGGGGCAAGGCGGCACTGCCCAGCTGTTGTCACCGACACAGAGCGGGACATGTCCAGGGAGTTGAACACTAGAAAACAAAAGGGGGAGGGAGGCGGTGGAACTAGGAAGCTTTAGGGGACCTGCTCAGAGGGCCAAAGGCAGGGGTCTCGCATATGCTGGGCACCTATGTTGTGCACACACTATCGCCTTTGATGCACTTAAACTTCACACGGTGCCTGAAGGATAAAGGTAGCCTTGTTATACAGGCAAGGAAACTGAAGGTATGTGACTGGAAGGTGGTCGCAAAATCAAGAACTGGTTTTGCTGAGAGGTTCTGGGTTAAAAGACAGCGCCTGTGTGGCCAGCAGTGGTGGCCCAGGAGCCTGGCTCCTGTAAGACAAGCTGCTCCACGTGTCATGAGCAGGGAACTCTGCTCTTCCCTGTGCACAGCCCTGAGGAAGCCGGGAAAGAAGAGACTCGGCCACAGGCTGGTGTAGCCCCTGGGGAGGAGTCTCCTCCTTGAGGGGCTTCGTGGCCTCTGCCCCCAGGCTGAGCAGAGGCTGAACACCTCACTTTTCAGTTTTTGATTTAACAGAAGTGGGGAGATGAGCTCTTGATCAACGGAAGCCCTCAGCTGTATGGGGCACCAGAATTTCAGGATTGGGAGGGGCTGCTGAGACAGCCAATCCAACCCTTCTGCTCACGCATGAACACAGACGATGGGAACCCTGACCCTGAGAGGCACCCAGTCTGGTGGTGGCAACAGTTAACATGTGGGGAAAATATCAAACATCGCTAAGAACATGAGGAAGGGAAAAAGCCAGGCTTGAATTCCTACTGGCCTGCCACAGGGTTATTGGGACAGGAAGAGGGATGTGTGCCCGAGCCCTGGGTGGGTGATCAGAGAGCCTGCTAACTTGATCAGAGAACCAAGTTCAGGGGCTGGGACCAGGATGACCATCAGGATCGAAAGCTGATGGAAGTCCTTGGAACAGGCCAACAGCAGGACTGCCCCCCACTGTCCCAAGCTCCAGAGAGCAGTCTGCTCCCGAGATCCCTCAACATTAACCCATTGCACCTTCTCCTAAGACAAGCAACTGGACCCTCAGCACACACCAGCAGCCAGGGCTGATTTCCTGCCTGCAGCAGCTGCCCACTACCTCCAGAACTTCACCTGTAGCCGGGACCGGCAACGAAAGACATCCCCTGCAGCCCCTCAGCAAGTGGGGCTGCCCCGCAGGCACGCCCAGAGCTGCTGGGCCCGGCCTTCCCTGATTGCACTAATCCCTGTTAACCACTTGGTCTGGCAGCTGAAAAAAAGCCCAAATGGTTCTAATTAAAAGGCAGCTTTTCTTGACACAAATTAAAAGCAGCTGTCACTGCAAGGCGGCCATCCGCAAGCCTACTGGCTTCCGTAGGCTCCACTCTGGCAGGGCGTCACCGACGGCTCCCTCTCCAGGCCGCCACTGCTTTCCAGGAACGCCGCCGGCATCCAGGCACAGCACGAGCAGCGTGACCACGGACGAGCTACTCCACCTCTTTGAGCCTCCAGATGCTTTTCTATAAAATGCAGATGGTTCTAATAGCGCATCTCATACGGGTCTCGTAATAATTAAATGAAAATGTTGTGTGAAGTGCATAGCACTGAGCAGTGGCTCTCAACTTTGGCTTTCAGATTGATTAGAATCATCTGGAGAAATTTAAAAACTACTAATGTCTGCCTGCAACTCTCCCACACCCCAATTCTATTTTAATTGGTTTGGGGTAGGACTGGGGCATCAGTAGATTTCAAAAGCCCCCCCGGCCCGTGATTCTACTATGCTGTATTTTCTCACTCAGTGGTTCTCAAACTTCGGTAAGCAAGAGAATGATTAGGTGGCACCGTCCAGTTGAATCCTGTGAGGATGGAAGTGTCCCTATGTGCTGTTCCATGTGCTGGTCACATGTGGTTACTCAGTGCCCAAAACACGGCAAGCGGGACTAAGGCCCTGGCTATTTCGTGTTATTTAATGGTAATCAATTTAAATAGTCACACGTGGCTAGTGGCTGCCACAGTGGACAGCACAGACCAGGGGGCCTTGTTAAAATGCTGAGTGGTGGGCCTCCACCCCAGGCTCACTGTGCCTGGGGTGGCACCTGAGCATTCGCTTTTCTAACAGTTTTAGGTGATGCTGCCACTACTGGTCCAGGGATCACAGAGCCGCCGCGTAGATGTTAACTGTCACTGGTCCATCTCCCACAGCTGAAAACCAACGGCGCCCTGCTGAGGGGGCAGGTCAGAACCTTGCAAGGCCACAGACTAGGCCTGAGAAGCTGGAGAGGCCCCTTCCAACACCAGTCCTCGTAACTTTTGCGTCACACAGTAGGTGAGTTGGCACAGGGAAGGGAGCAGGGGAGACATATAAAAGAGGGCTCTTGTTCCAAATCAGGTCTCTTTCAGAGACAAGAAAGCCAAGACTTGGGTAGCTCTCCTCTAGAAAACTCTAAGTAGCCAAGTCCCCCAGACAAGCCTGAGCATTCAGCTGGACGCTGGCACCATCTCACGAACTGTGTTTGTCTGCTGTTTTTTCACTGCTGGTCTGCTGCTGAGCACAAGCTATAGACGGGCTCTGGGCTGAAGCGGAGGGGAGTGGGGCACGGCTCCTGATTCTGAGGAGGAGCTCCGCATCGGGTGGTAGGGATACAAGTGAACAGTGCAGATAAAAACAGAGCCAGTTATCCTGGGAGGTGGAGCGAGCTGGCCCCCTGCGGTGGGGCATTTGCCTGCACCACACACCCATCCTCCCAGCCTCCTCACATCCTGGCAGGTGGCATCACACCTTTGCTCACTTTCTCCAGCAGTCTGTCAGGGGCTGGAAGGGACAGCCCCAAAGGCTGAGCCATCTGGCGTGTGTCCCCAACCACCACCATGGCAGGCGCAGTCTGAAACAGAGGCCAGAGCTGCAGTAAGTGGTTGGGTCGGCTGCGTGACAGTTTCTAGACTGATTCTCCCAAGGAAGACAAGATCTTCCTAATCATCACTCATACCTGCACTCAAATGAAGCACATTCCAAAGCTGAGTGTCAGTGAATTCTGACTTATCCACATGGGCCCTTCCTGCCCCAAGCGAAATAACTGAAAGTTTGCTACAACAGTGTGTATACTTCCATGCAAACATTTCTAATGCATTAAAAACAGAACAAAACAAAATAAAACAAAACACCTTTGCGCCATTTCTTCTGCCTTGCTGGCAATGCCTTAGGGCAGGGACTGGATTTCACGTTTCATTTTTACTTCTCTACTGACTTCCGCAGAAGACTTTGCTCCAATCGGTTGCTAGCGGGCACCACATACTCCTTCTCCCACGCCACAGTTTCCAACTGTTTCCGGTGCTCCACTGACCACATCCTGCACCGAACTGATCAGTCCAAGTATCGAGGAACTTGCTGCCCCGTCACAGGTCTGCGACAGCTGGAAATAACTAGCCATTTGCCTTACAGATGAACATGATGAAAAATATTGCAATTTATGGTGAGACCGTTTCTGTCTTTTAAGAGAGAACCAAAGTCCCAGGGGTGGACCCTATGTCCTCAAATGCTGAGGCTGCCACACTTGTGCACCATTACTTGTGTTTTGGAACGTGCCTTCAGAGTTGGACCCTTGTCAAAGAACATCCTGAATCTTAGAAAACTGGTTCTCCCGTTCCCCAGGGACAGAAGGGGAACCGAGTGGGAAGGGGGAGCACAGGAGACAAGGGAAGCAGCTGCTTCCTTCCAGAGGAGAGGAAGCGTTAGGGCCCGACCGCCTAGAAGCACCAGAACCCTCAGCAGGAGGGGCCTGGAGACACTCTCCTACGAGGGAGTTAGTACTTCTCACGTGGACTTGGGTAACAACCCAACTCGACCAGCTTCTTCCCTCACTACCAACCAAGCAGCAGACAGCAGCCCTTCTTGCAGAAATTCAGCCCCGGGGGCCAGGCTGAGTAGCAGACAGGGCTGGGCCAAAGGACCAGCCAGTGTCAGGGCCACAGTCCATGGGCTGAGACAGAGGTCAGAACTGTCTGGGGAGTGTGGTCTTCCTGCTAAGATATGAAATCGCTGACTCTGAAAATGCCCAAGAGCTTCAGCCCCTCTCTGCACGGAAGGCTCGCAGTCTCCAATCTTCCTGGTCCTGTGCTGTGCAGCTTATAGGGAGAGAGGGACTAGCTGGGCTGGTCCCAGCAGGAAACACAGCTGGGGATTAGGCAGTTTCCACGACAGCCTGGGCCAGATTCCGGGAGGGAGGACTCACCAGTTTGGAAGAGGTTAAGTTCGCACTCCAGGTAGTCGAACATCTCCACCGTTAGCTGAAAACTGAAGCGGGGAGGAGAGAACTTACACCCCACAGTCCAAGGCCAGCACTTGCCCTGTCCCTTCCCCCACACTCTGTGCTGCTGCTTCCAAGCCCAGTGCACACACACACCGGCTACAATGCTTAGCTCCCAGTGAAGTGGGTATGAAGGCCATTTGGAGATCCAGTAGGGTGACTTCAACGGCGACAGTGGCAGAGGCAGAGGGCAGACACCACCACCCCGGAGAGGGCGGGTGGAGGGGACAGAGGGTAGAGCCTGGAGTGAGAGACAGCCTGGTGGAGCGCTGCATGAGGTGCCAGCAGTAAGTGGCCCCAAGGCCAAGTCACCCAGGGGTTTTAGTCCCCACCCCAGCCCCGACCATCATGGTTAAGTGAGAGGCTCTACAAAAGCCTCCTTCCCCACTGGGTCCAGAGCACGAGGACAGCCACTTACAAGTTGTTAACATCACTCTCTCCAGCGTCGTCCAGCTGCCGGTCACTCATCTGGAGGTTGCCCGGAAACCTGGGATTCTGGAAGGGAAGCAGAGAAAGGAAGTCAGAACAGGGCACCCCCCAAACTCTGGACAGCCCAACTCCAGCAAGCTGTCCACACTGCGCTCGGGGAGCAGCAGGCCTGACTCTGCTTGTGTGGCATGAACGCAGACAATTCGTGCCTACACGCTTCCCGGGTGTGGAGTTAGTGCATACAACCTCACACACAAACACAGACCCCCGACTGTGGCAAAGAACATCCATTACCCATCATCGGAGGTGAAGCCTCCGTCTCACCCCTGGCAGCCAGAAGAAGGTCCCCGAACAATCCGTGTCCGGGACGCTCTCCTGTAGTACAGTGCGGCCCAGCGGCTGGGCACGGTGGGCCCCGACCACCCACAAGACACAGGCAGTGCAGCATTTGTTACCCCAGCATGACCAGAACCCTCCCCAGGCTTCCCACTGTCCTTTGGCCTTTTCCCAAAGCCCCCGTTGTGGGTTCAGGGAAAACCCACTCTCATGTTAGCTTCAGCAAAACATCAGTCAAATAAACTGGAAGGTAGGAAAATGACATCATGCGCCCCAAAGTGAGGGGACATCACTTTGTATCACTCATTGTCCGCTGTCTGGACCATTATCTCCTCCTCGGTGTGGTTTGTCTGCAGTGCAGGGAACACAAGGCCAAGGGGAGGGTGGGGGTGGGTAGGGGGAGACGGCTGGCCGGTCCAGCAAGGGGGGTTCTGAATCCAGTGCGAGCACTTTAGGCTCTGAAGACAGGAGCCCTGCACCCCGGCGCCTCACTCCAGCTACAGCACCTGCCCTGGGCCCTCGCAGCCCTGTCTGCCCCCAGGCCCACCGCCAGCCCTTCCCTCTCAGACTCTGTGACGTCCTCCAACGCTCCCGTCCGGCTGCACTTAGTTTCTCGCTCGGTCTGAAAATTATGGTCACTGGCTCCTCCGCGCTGGTCCCTGCCTTTCTTACTGCCCATCCTTTCACCTGTTAAACCTGGTGAGCCTGAATTTTTTAAAAAAATTTATTTATTTATCTTTAGAAGGGAAGGGAGGGAGAGGAGAAAAATATCAATGTATGGTTGCTTCTGGTGCATCCCCTGCTGGGAACTGGCCTGCAACCCAATGAGCCTGGATTTTTGTCACATTCTCTGTGCCTAGGACTGGCTGCCAAATGTCCCTGGAGAAGGACTCACAGATGGGTCACTATTAGGTGGGTCATGCTCGCTAGCCTTAGGGCCCCGTTAACAGTCCCCGCTAGTGCCTGGACAGCCCCCCTTCCCATCAATAACTGCCTAGCTTTCAAACCTGGAGCCCGACAAGAGCCCCCGCACTTGTCTTCCTTCTTTCATCGTTGGTAACCCCCTCAGCTTCCTGCTTCAACTATGCTCAGCTGTCCTTCCATTCCTCCAGCTTCAACACAGAAGGGTCGCCTCTTCCATGAGTCAGGACCAGCCCTTCCTGTGTCTATTTGATCTGCTCTTGGTTCTGGTTCATTCTCTGACTCATCCAATAAATCCTGACTGAGCCCCTGTTCCAGGCCAGATGCTGGGCCAGACACAGGACACAAGGAGACACACACACACCTGTCCCCTGCCATTGTGTCCTCTGCCCTCTGCCTTCTTGGAGCCCACAGTCCAGAGCTCCCAGAGACCCACTCCACGCCCTTACACCCCTGTGCCCCTCTTCCTGTTGCTTGAGGCTTTCCCCTGGTCCCTTAGCTCCTTCTAGCTATTGCCCCCTCTTCTCTTCCTGGTCTTCAGGAAGTTCCATCCTTTGTCTGTCCCACAGGTAAGAGTCCTAACTGGCTCTTGCCACCCTCCACACTCTGTCACCGGGATGGTCTCACGCACCCACTCAGGCCCCTGCTGCTCTCCACGCCGCCCACTCCGTGAACCAATGTCCATCCACTGCTAGTTCCACAGACACCACAGTGTCCTGGGCCTCATGCCCTGTGTCTCCAGACGATTCCTCTGCCTAGAATGCAGACTCTTCTTCATCGGCCCCCTCCCCGTCCCACAGTCTGTGCAGCAGACAGTCTGGGGGAGCGGGACTGGACTCCACAGCAGGCAGGAGGGCTGTGAACTGTGGGGCGGAAGGGTGGACTGTGGCAGACTCTATTTTCCAAAGATCGCTGCCATAATGTATCCCATTCAAAATGGGACTTTGTGACTTCGACACTCCTCCCTTGAGTGGTGTGATCTCTGTTCCCTCTCACTGAATCTAGGGACCTCTGTGACTGCCTCAGCCAATACAGGACGTCGGAAGGAATGCCTGTGAGTTCTGAGGCCAGACCTTACAAATGCCGTGCACTCCCCCTGCTCCCTTGGGGGCTCCACCAGGCTGTGACGAAGCCCTCCCTGGGCCACAGCCTCCATGAAGAGAGGGATGGCAGGCCGGCCTCCACTGTGGCAGCTCCAGCCAGGCCCTGGCTGCAACTGTCTGAGACCTTTGGCCAGAACCGTCCCGCCAAGCCCTTCTTGAACTCCTGACCAACACAAAGGGTGGAGATACTAAAGGGCTGTTGTTACAAACCACTGAGTCTGGGGTGACGTGCCGTGCAGCACGGATAACTGTAACACCCTGCGACTGGGCTCAGCTGTCACACCCCCTGAGGCGCCTACCGGGTTGAGTCTGGGCTAGACACCCCCTGGCTCTCAGTTCTCACTGCAGTCTGTCCTCTCTCCCTGTACCACTTCTCTCCCAACCAAATGACGACTCCCAGAGGCGGGGCAAGGTCTACTCATCTTTCTCTCTTCAGAGCCTACTGGTTCTGGCCCTTGGCAGGCAATCAGTGTGACTCGAGGGGAGGAAGGGTAGCCACTGAGTAGCATGTACTAGTACTGTACTAGTACAGTACTACGTGGGCATGGGTTCAAATCCCCATCTCACCAATGAAAAGCTATGTGACACAGGCAAGGGATTCAGCCACTACCGGAGTTTTGTTTTTCTAGGATATAAAAATTACTACTTTGCAGATTGCTGTGAGGATTACTGACATAGAGAAAAGGTTTCAGAGACTAGGACGGTTTCAGTAAATCCAAGCTGCCCCTTGAGTCCATATGTGATGATGGAGACACTAACCTGCGCCGGCCGGCGCAGCTCAGAGGGGGGAGCGTCTCCCGCAGAGCGAGAGGCTGCCCGTCTGACGGCCGGCCGGGCGCAGAGCGCAGACCTCCTCTCCCCAGCGCATCTGCATGCCCCGAGTGCAGACCCTGTGCCCTCGCCCTTACGTGCTACGTGGTACCACACACGCAGGTTTACTACCCACTTTGGTGCATCAGAAATACTGACTAGAGTCATATACTGATGGAAAGAAGGCTCTGCGTGGAAACTTACTATATACATGGAAGGACCTATTTTTATTGACAGTTACGTCAGTGCTTCTAAAACATTTTCATAGCGCTACTGGATAGGGTCCCTCCTTCTATTTGCAAAACGGGGGACCAGGGGCGCAGAAGACAGGGGCCACTCCCGAAGCCCGACCGACCGTGGGGCCTTATAAGGTGTGTCCTCTCACACAGCCAGGAGGTGGTGCAGACGCCGGAGAGGCCTGGCTGTGCCGGCCGTCGAGGTGCCCAGGGGACAGACGGGGGAGGGCGGGGGAGCGCGGGGCCACCGGCCGGCAAGACTCACTTTGGTGTGGTACTCCATCTTCGTTCTCAGCAGTTTGAGGTAGACGCTGCAGAGCTGCCCGTACCCCTCGCTCAGGTGGCCCTTCCCGGGAGAGGGGAGAAAGCAGCGGTCAGCACTAAGCACCTGCGCTGAGAGACCTAGAGCCAGGGCTTCATCTTAAAAAATATACATTGTTCTGATTATGAAAATGACACACGTCCATTGTTAACAACTTGGAAAATATAGAGAAGTACATATATGAACAAATCACCCTCAATGTAAACACCAGATATACTCATGGCTAACACTTTGGGGGACAAAATGTTATTTCCTTTTTTCCAATTTACATAGACTTTATTTTTAGAGCAGTTACACAGCAAATTAAATAGAAAGCACACAGATTCCCTCTATGCCCCTTGCACACACACAACCTCCCCCAACCACCAACACCACGCACCCAGGTAGGACACTGGTCACCACCAGTGAACGTACGCAGACACGTCGTTATTGACATTTAAGTTCACTCTCGGGACGGTGCATCCTATGGCTCTGACAAACGTATTAACGACAGGCACTCACATTATAATCTCATATGGAGCAGCTTTACGGCCCTAAAACTTCTCTGCTCCACCTTTATGTTGAAATAGAAAATGGAACCAACTTGCCTTTTTTCTTAATACAATGCCATATTTTCTATTTTCTTTTTTATCATTATTTTTAGTGACTGCCCAGTACCTAGTAAGTATGTACCCTAATTTATCAAACCAACCCCCTACTGTTCATTCTTACAGTTCAATCTTGTGTACAAACATGAGGACTTTCTTTGGACAAATTCAGAACAAGGGCTTCTTACTTAAGAATCTGAAGTCTCCTACTCTTAGTAACTGCAGTCTGGCTCTACGCTGTTTCCTTTCCTCTGTCTCTCTAGGCACAGGGGAGAAACGTCTCCTCCAGACGGGCTCCAGCAGACTGAGAGCATCTACAGTATTATACATGGTGGGGGTGGGGGCGGGGCTGGGATCTGAAATGGGACCAGTCCTGGCAGGGGAAGAATAAGCACGCCCTGGAGTCTGCCCTGGAGTCTGCCCGGGAGGCCATGGCCTGGGTGCCTGGGAGGAAGCTGGGGGGCAGCAGAGTGACAACGGGAACTCCTGGTTATACACAAAAGGGAAGGGACACGGGGACACAAGCCTTCAACAGAACAGCCGCACAGGTCCCACAGGAGATTTGACTTTTGTCTTTTTTCGTTGTGTCTATGGCCTGAAGGAACCCTGTTGAAACAAGCCACACCTGGCACCAGAGGGAGTTGAGCAATCAGAGGTTAAAAATGCCAAATGCCAGAGAGGAGTGTTTCATAATGTATTCATTTGCTATGATAATTCATAATCATATTAATTTTTACATGACACTTTATTATAGAGAAATTGGAAAATATTGAAAAGCAAACAAAGAAGCAAAACTATTCTCACCATCATGACTGTGGTAAGACTATTGCTACCAAAACTATTCCTACTATCCTTCACATGAAAATGCACAGGATCAGCCCTGGCTGGTGTAACTCAGTGGACCGAGTGCGGGCTGTGAACCAGGGGACACCACTTCAATTCCTGGTCAGGGCACATGCCGGGGTTGCAGGCCAGGTCCCCAGTAGGGAGAGCTCAAGAGGCAACCACACATTAATATCTCTCTCCTTCTCTTTCTCCTTCCCTTCCCCTCTCTCTAAAAATAAATAAATTAAAAAAGAAAATGCACAGGATCAAAAAGTAAAAGATGAATGGATCACAGACTTAAGTGTAAAATGCAAAACCATAAAACTCCAGAAAATAACACAGGAGAAAACCTAGGTGACCTCTGAGTATGGCGATGACTTAGACACAACACCAAACACACAATCTATTAAAAAATAACTGATAAGCTGGACTTCAATAAAATTTAAAACTTTTGTTCTGCAAAGAACAGCATCAAGAGAATGAATAGATAAGCCACAGACTGGGGTGAAATGTTTGCAAAAGGCACATCTGATAAAGGACTACCATCCAAAATATACAAAAAACTCTTAAAACTCAATAATAAGAAAACAGCCCAATTAAAAAATGGGTCCCCCCCCAAAAATAAGGTGGCAAATAAGCATATAAAAAGATGCTCCGCTTCGTATGTCGTCAGGGAAATGCAAATTAGAAAAATGAGACACCACTACACACCTGCTGGAATGGCCGGAGTCCAGGACACTGGCAGCAGCAAGTGCTGGTGCGGACGTGGAGCAACAGGAACCCTCATTCAGAGCTGGCGGAACGCAAAGTGGTGCAGCCACTTTGGAAGACAGTCTGGCAGCTTCTAACAAAGCTGAGCATACTCTTACCACATGACTCAGCAGTGGTGCTCCTCGGTTTTCACCCAAAGGAGCTGAAAGCTTATTTCTACTCAAAATCTACACACAGATGGTTATAGCAACTTTATTCATAAATGTCCCAAACTGGAAGCAACCAAGACGTCCTTTAGGAGGTGAATAGATAAATCAATTGTGATACATCCTAATAATGGAATATTATTGAGTGTTAAAAAGAAATGAGCTATCAAGCCATGAAAAGACATGGAGGAACCTTAAATACACATTATCAAGTGAAAACAGCCAATCTGAAAAGGCTACGCACTCTCTGATTTCCCCTGTATGACATTCTGGGGAAGGCAAAGCTGTGAGAGAGTAAGAAGATGAGAGGTTGCCAGGGGCTGCAGGCAGGAGGGTGGGCGAGACGGACAGGGGTAGATGGACGACTGTCACGTCAGTGGAAATGCTCTGGACGACACTGCAGTGGTGGATACATGTCATATATAGTCTATGCCAAACCTATAGACTATGCACAGCACAAGTGAACTGTAATATAAACTAGAAACTTTGGGTGATTATGACATATTAATATAGATTCACTGATTGTTCTGGCGGGAGATTTTGATACATGGGAAGCTGTGTATGTTGGAGAGTAGTGAGGGGTGTATGGGAAATCTCTGTATTTTCCCGTCAATTTTGCTGTGAACCTAAAACTGCTGTAAAAAAAAAAAAAAAGGTCTTAATTTAAAAAATAATAAAATAAAAGAGGTTTCTAACTTCAGAAACTCTTAGGCAAATGGGAGAGATAGATTACATAGGAAAAAAGACCTAAAGGAATTCTATTTTGGCTGACAAGGCAGGCTAGCTTCCTGGGTTGACCTTCCCACTAAAAACAAACAATATTGGGGAAATATTTTTTAAAATTTTGAAGGCATTAATGAACTAACAAGAGAGAAAGGAATCCTCAGGCCAGAGACTGAATAAATACAGATTCCTGGAGAGTACATGGAATACTGGGATAATGGAGCTGGGGAGAAGGGGCTTTGCCAGACCAGGTGCACCTGAGCCTTGATCTTCTGGGCCTCCAGGGCCAGGCAGTGAACGGAGGCAGGGCTCCGGTCTGCCCAGGTTGAAGATCTAGCAGAGAAGCCAAAAGGCTGCCGCCTTGGTTCAGGGGAATGGCACATTTGTACCCCTACACTGAAGGAGTCCTCCCTGAGGACTACAAAGAAACTCTGCTGTCTCAGACCACTGTCGTGATCAGAGGGAGGAAAAAAATTGGACCCACGAGCTACTTGTCAAGGGGCTCTGCCTTTAACTGGAAAAACCTTAAGCTGAGATTTTAGAGCGATCCGTACGGAAGCAAATGCAAGTTCTCTCTGGAGGAACCTGCTTTCATTAGACTTCAAAAAAATTCTCACAAATAAAATGCCAAGGAAAACAAGCAGCTCACAGTAAGAAACAACTAAGCACAAAAAACCACATAGCATGAACAAAATTAAACAAAAACAACAGATGCCAGAAACAGATCTCTTAAGGGCTTTAATAATGAAAGCATAAAAGATGATATATGAAGCTACTATGTGTAATATGTCTAAATAAATAAGAGACCATTCAAAAATACATACAGGGCACAAGATATTATAAAGAATGCAGCCCTGGCTGGTGTGGCTCAGTGGATTGAACACTGGCCAGCAAACTAAAAGGTCGCAGGTTTGATTCCCATCAGGGCACATGTCTAGGTTGGGGGCTGCTTCCCCAGTTGGGGTGTGTGAAAGGCAACTGATCGGTGTATCTCTTGCACATCCATGTTTCTTTCCCCCTCTCTCTCCCTTCCCCTCTAAAAATAAATAAATAAGATCTTTAAAAAAGAAAAACAGGAATGCCACTCAAGACTAGAACCGGCTGAAGAGGTAACAAGTAAAGAAAGCCAGATCCTATAACATTAACATGGAATGAAGCAGAGAGACAAAGGCGTAGGAAAAAAATGAAACAGGGCTTTAAAGTGAGAGCGGGGATAAAGTGAGAAAGCCTAACACACTTCCAACCAAAGCGTCAGAGGAAAAGACGGACCAGGGGTGCAGAGACCATAATGGAAGAAACAATGAGAACTTTTCATAGCTAACGAAAGATACTAACCTGCAGGTCTAAGGAGTCCAGAGAACCCCACCCAGACATGCACTGAGACCTTTAAAATGGCCAGATATAAAAACACAGTCCAGCTTCCCAGGGGCGCCGCTGAGTCTGACGGCAGACGGCCTCGAAATGAAAGCTGCAAGTCAGTGGAAGGCGAGTGTGAATAGTACCTTCTATGTGAGGACAGAAAATAATGGCCACACCGAGATTCTAAACGCAGAGAAAATACGTTCCATGAATGAGGGTGAAATAAAGACATGCTCAAACAACTAAAAACAGCTGTTGGCCACCAACAGACTTTTTCACTAAAGGAAGTTGTAAAGGAAATTGTTCAGGCAGAGAGAAAGTTATCTCAGATGGAAGATACGAGATGTAAGAAGAAATGAAAAACACAGACTAAAACAATTAAAATAAAATATTGGGTTGGCCAAAAAATTCGTTTAGTTTTTTCTATACAATGGCTCTAGTAGGGCATCGTTGTCTTGAATTTCATTCAAAACAATTTTGTTAGGTTGTATTGTGACGGATGTCATATCAGCGTGCACTAAAAAAAAAAAAGAAACTTATAAAAAAATGGTGAATTTTTATGCAGCCATTTTAATATTAAATAAGCAACATTTTGGGCATATTATTCTTTATTATTCCAGGAAAAATAAAAACACAACTGAAACACAAGAAAAGATTTATGCAGTGTATGGAGAAGGTGCTGTGATCGACTGTATATGTCAAAAATGGTTTCCAAAGTTTCTTGGTACTATTTTTTTTGCCAAATAATTCTTTGCTGTGGGGCTGTCTGATGCATTGGAAGATGTTTAGCAGCACCTCTGACCTCCACTCACTGGAAGCCAATAGTGGGAAAAAGTCAACATACTCAAAATATCCAAGTCAATAAAGATATTGGTGAAAATGAAAACTGTGTTTATGTTATAGGGTTTAAAAAGAACAAATGACCAAAAGTAAATACATGGCAGGAACATGTAAGTTGAGAAGGAGCAGAGTTAACACGTTCTTCGGTCACTGTTACACGGGAAACTGAGAGAGACATGAACTTCAGACCTCGACAAACTAAACAGGCATTTTGTCGTTATTAGACAATATACCAAAAAATAAAATATAAAAGCAGAGATTGTTTTACTCTCCCAACTGGCAACTAGAGAAGACTGGAATGAGAAAAAATAATCGGTCCAACAGAAGACATGGTGAGAGACACCAAACAGATGGAGAAAGGGCACCAATGAGGTGGAGACGTAAATCTAAACGTATCACGCATTAGAACGTAAATGGAGCACACGCACAGCTGAAAGACAAAAACCGCTGTCTTTACCAAACCGACAACAAAATCCAAATAATTGCTATTTACAAGTGATATTTTTAAGACATACGAATGTAGAAAAGTCAAAAATAAAAGGATGGAAAAAGGCATACCAGGCAAATTCTAACAAAAAAGAGAGAGACCTGACACTACGTGTTCAGGGACACAACAGAAGCTCTCCGGTATCCAGGTCTGGGGACCACTCTCAGCCTGTTCCATTGAACCGGCCTTGTGACTGGGCACCGCCACTTCCCTCTCTGGGCCTGGAGCCCCTCATCCGTAATGGGCAGACTGGACCACACAGCGGCTATGTTGTGAGTGCACAGATGCAGGTCAGAGTTTGAAGGAAAGGGCTAACGTCGCAGTCCCCCACTGGTGAGGGCAAAGGGACACACCGGAATCAACCTGGCAGTGCCTTCAAAATGCAGATCACCTCCCGCCCATACACATATATGTCTCACTGGGTGTTGGAATCTAGAGGCATTCTGGTATGTGCGTAAAAACACTCCTTCCAATCAAATCGATTGGAATATTGTCACCTACCTCTCAGCCTAGGGCACTGAGAAGTGGGAATGCTGGTTCTCAGCATACGGTGACCCCAACAGGACCGGTTTAAATGAGAGGTGGGAACTGTGGCAGTGTCACTGCTGAGGGAACCCCAGTGCCGGAGAACGCTGTGACAGGGTGCCACTGGCAGAAGCAGTTCCCAGGCCCTAGAACTTCTCTACAGCTTCTAGGGACCCCAGGTAAGACTGTGGGTATCATGGTACTGTTTGGGGGCACCCTTGACCCCTCCCTGATGCTGAGAGAAATCCTAAACAAGTTGAAAGAGATGAATTTGTTCCATTCCTAGTCCGTGTTCTGTGGCCTCTGAGGAAGACTAAAGAGGCCCAAGTAGCCCTCATGCAAATCTCCAAACTCACCCACATCCTGCTCATGTCACTCAATTCGTTTTTGTATCTCAGAGAGTCCTTCAGGACCTGGGGAGGAAAGAGAACAGCCTATGCGAGGGGAGGACACAGGTGACGGTAAAGGATGGGTCCCAGGTGGGATGGAGAGGCTGCTCAGAGAGAGACAACCCCACCTTTAACCAGTAACCAAAAGGCCAGGGAAAGGGGGCAGCTCCCCCCCTCAGTGCAGGAGTGGACCGTGGCCTCTGTGGCCCAGGCAATCACGTGTTCCCCATGTGGGTCTCTGGCCCTCTGGCCACCCCCGTAACCCCAGGAACTCACGTTTGCATGTCCATCTCGGAGGAGTTTGTGGAACACGTGGCAGAACTTCCAGCAGAGCACGGCGTTGCTGGACAGGGGCAGCCGGTTGACGACAGACCAGAAGGTCTGCGCCCCTTTCTCATGGTGGGTGCCCAGTATGCAAGGTGAGGGAGGGTCATGGAAAACAAAGGCACCGGCCCTGCCTGGGGCAACCAGCCAATCCTCGAGGTCAAGCCTGCAACAGGCTTCTGTGGGGGGTTGTGTAATTGTCTGGGGCAGTAGCTCTACCTGGGAGGGGACACTGCTTAAAACTAAGATACCACAGATCTGTACATTTATTGGGCAATTTTTTGACAGATGGCAATGAAGTGTCTCATTCCAATCAAATACATTTTGTTAGATCATTTCCCCAGAGATGGAAATGTCTCTTGGGAGGGATGTCTTTTTCTAGCTTGCACAAGTGCTCTCTGGGCCAGCAGGGGCCCTGGTGCGCCTTCGAAGAGGGAGAATGTGGCCGGTAGCACCCGACTCCTCTCCACCGGGCACTCTGCTCTTTCGCTGAATGCAGCAGGCTTCATGTAAAATGCCTTTTCCCTAAACTTAAAATGACTCTGATACCCCGACTCTTCCGTAAACCTTCCTGGCCTTGTCCAAGGATGCTTTCATCTCCTACCAATCTGAACTCCCTGTATGTGGAATCCTGGGGCCACTTCCTCCCCAGATTTGACTCCAAATGGCACCCACACTACCCAGGGACCACCTGCCACAGTATGTAATAACTGCCCACCTGGCCTCACGCGCCTCTAAGTCAGCACTCCAGACCTCTGTGAACAGCGAAGTCTCTGGGGCGAGGAGAGGGTGCCCACATTTCTGTTGTCAGTGTCTGTTCAAACAGGCCTCACATACCCAGGAAGTGGGCATCATCAACCCCAAGGGCAGCTCTTTGCTTCCAACATGAAGTTCTTCATCGAGGCTCACAGTGGCGTTTAGGGCAGAAAGACTTGCCTCAGGCCACAAACTGTGACTCACCCAGACACACGTTGCTTTTTTTCTGAGCTAGAACTAGAAGATACCATTAAGTTCCTTCCCTAGCCTGAAACCTGCATTTGGGGGGGGGGGGGGGGCCTTGAACATAGACTCTGGGGTCTGGTGGCTGAAATCAGCTCTTGGACTTGCATTTCTGAAACAGCTGTCTTCACCTAAAACACAGCCCCCTGGACTAGAAAAGAGCCAAGAAGAGAGACAGTAGCACCCCCTCCCTCGTGCGATCACTTCTCTCTCACACTGACAGCACTTACTCTACCGGAGGGCGGTTTGCCGGGACGTAGCAGGAGCAGGCGTGGAGCTAGCTGCACACTCTGGCTGGGAGAGAGGCCTTTTCTGTCCTTCTCTGACTGCATAAGCATTTTAATGTCCCTATTATGTGTTGGGCACTGTAAAAGGCACTCAGGGGTATAAAGAAAAACAAGACTCAGCCCCAGCCTCTGGAAGTGGTGGTGCTAGGGGGCCCACCTGTTCACCAGTTGGGTACCTGGGATAAACGAATGTCTGACAGCACTTCTGAAGTCTAAGGCACTAGGGTGACTGATGCTCTTTAAAAGAATAGAGAAAGGATAAATGTCTAGGCTTTACAACTCTACTGTAAGAAGTTGATCTTTCCAGCATTTATCTACCACTGAAAAATTGAGAATCAGCCCTGGCTGGTGTAGCTCCGTGGATTGAGAGCAGGCCTGTGAACCAAAGGGTCCCAGGTTCGATTCCCAGGCAGGGCACATGCCTGGGTTGTGGGCCAGGTCCTCAGTAAGGGGCACGTGAGAGGCAACCACACATGGATGTTTCTCTCCCTCTCTTTCTCTCTCACTTACCCTCTCTCTAAAAAATAAATAAACAAATAAATAAAATCTTTTTTTAAAAAAAGAGAGAGGCAAAGAACATTAAGAGCTGGAACAGGAGACCTTTGATATCTTCTTCAACCAACTCTCTCATCTGACGGACAAGAGAACTAAGGCTCATGGGGGCCTCACGGTCCAGAGGCAGGACCCTGCCTCCCATACTCCTCCTCCTTTGCCCCAGGCGGCCTCCCGGTCCTCCCTGTGCAATCCCCCGTCTGGAGGAGCACACTGGCCTACAACTGTCTCTCTCTTCCTTCTTATCTTGCACCAGACTGATCACAAGTTCTCAGCAGGTGATGGTAAGAATTGGGACTAGGTAATTCTGAAAAAAATCAAATGGATTTTCCTTGACGCAATAAAGCAAAGGGACTATGTCTTTCTGGGAATGAAGGGGCCAGGTTGAGCTGGCTCGCTGCCGGGCAGGCTTCTGGGGTGCCAGGGAGAGGCTCGATAGCCCCCACCCCGCAGCAAAGCTCTGATTCCACACAAAGCATCTCCCCACCAAAGACAGGCTGCTTTCCCTCCTCTGAAGCGCAGTACCTGCTGTGAGCAACATTTCCCATGGGCCTGCTAGCTCTGGGCATATAACCTAGGGGGTGTCCTGCAGGAGCCGAGGTGGGATGGTGCCAAGACGAACTGTTCAGGACCGACTGGCTGTGGTGTGGCCATCACGACGAGCCCAGGCAAGAAGAGCTGCCCGTCCCAGGCGGAAGCCCAGCCTACACTCGCCCTGACAGGTGTCCTGCTCCTGTCACACACACAGATAAAGGCTCGACCCCACTGGCAGCCTCTCCTTTGACTGCCCTCCAGCTCTTGGACTCTATACCTCAGGGGCAGATCCCCAGGGGTGCCCCCGCCACAGTGCTGCTTGCACTTCTCTCCAAAGCCACAGACCCGTGATAGAGCTCAGCCGGGGCACTGCCAACTCAGCACTGAAAACCTTCCGGTCACTGGTTCCCTAAACCTCCTTGGGGTCCCCATCGCCTCCCCTTCTGGGTTAGGGCGAACCCTGTGATGGCTTAAGGCCAACCACGGAAGCTGAGACCTTTGTTTTGTTTTGTGCTCGGAGAAGAGAAGATTATCATGTCCCCAAAGGGGTGATCAGTGTGGCCCTACAGGCCCTACACTAAGTGCAGGACCTGGAGTGATTTTACGGCGCAGCTGCAAAGCCCTCTGGTAGCCCTGGCACGCTGGCTCCCTTGGTTGGAGCATCGTCCTGTACACCAGAAAAAGACTGCGGGTTGGATTCCCAGTTGGGGAATATACAGGAGGCAACCGAGGAATGTTTTTCTCCCTCTCCCTAAAATCAATAAACATATCCTTGAGTGAGGATTTTTAAAAAAGAAAAGAAAAAAGAAAATCCCTCTGATGTTCTGAGGAAGTGTCTCTGAAGAAAGGACTTGGCGGTCTGGGAAGTGGAAGTCCTAGGAGGGACTGGGATCTTTGGTAAGTCGAAGCACTGGGCTAGACGGCCCCTCCGGCCCCTTCCGCCCTAATGGGCCTTGGTGTCTGGGGCCAGCTGCTGCCAACTGACAGTGCTCAACCCTGCGGGGGCCTGGCCTGCGTGGGGGTTCCCCTTCCTGCAGCTGAGCAAGGACACTTCACCCTGACCTCAGTCTCCACAATTTGAACCCCCTCAGGGCTGGTCTTCAAGCAACATCCAAAAGGATATTTCTGGCGTGTTTTTCCTTTACAGCCACTTCCTGCGTATTAATGGCCTTATTGATGCTGACAGTCTGAAAAACAAGAGGGAGGGGAAGGGAAAGGGAGGATGAGATGAATAAGCTTCAGAGAGTGGCCGAGACCTTCCCAGAGGCCCCACCCCTCTCTCCTTCTAGTGACTCCTCTCCCCCTCTCCACAGACCCTTCTGCCCCACTGTCCCAGTGCTTGGCCCCCAGCGGGGGGCAGAGGTGGGCAGTGCTCCCAGGCCAGCTGGCTCAGACTGTCCTAAGGCAGTGGGCTGTGCTGCCTGGCATTGGCTGTGCCCAGCTGCCGCGCCCGCCTGCCACTCTTCACTTGGCACAACAACATGGCAATTAAAGCCTGCACAAAGGGATGCTTCTTCATCCCCCAGGGAAACATTATTTCTCTGGGAGGAGGAGGAAGAAGCGCTGAGATCAGGGAGTGACTGTAGCCCAAAGACCATCCGGCCACCCTCTCACCACCAGAACCTTCCGCGGAGCCTTCCCTGGCTGGCCCAGGTCGCTCTGGTCTCTTGTTTTCCCGCTCTCGGGCACTTCACAGCGCCTAACCAAATTCCCTTTTATTTCCGTACTTACATCAAAGGACATTAAAAATATGTACTCCTTTCCAGTTATTAAAAAAAAGCAGAACTCTTTTTAATTTATCAAAGCAGATATACATACGAATAGAATTGATAGAAACACACACAGGATCATATCACATAGGCTGTGTTTGTGAGTATAGGTTTGTCCTGTTTGTGCTTTGCTTTGCTTCCCTTCCGTAGACATCACTTCACCCCAACCCACATTAATAACCTGTTATGCACCCCCCGACACACTCACCCCCACACACTGAAGGGGTAAATTTTGCCATGGTTCTACAAAACCAAACTGTCACATACAGACTTTTTTACATTGTTTTTCTCACTTGAAAATATCTCATGAAAAATTCACCAAGTGGAATGGCAAAACTCTATTCTAGTTCATTCTTCAAAAAGACATCATATTCCACAGTGTGGGTGGATGTAGTTTATACAAGCTTTTCCATGTTGGAAGGCAATTTATTTTCAGTTTTTTAATCACTGTAAACTATTTTAGTAAACATTCTTTTATATCCATATCCTTATTAATTGATGTTTTTATTTCCAAGGGATAGAGTTCTAGGAGTGAGATTACTAGGTCAATTTTTTTTAAACTTTTCATTACGGAAAAGTCCAAACACAGATAAGTATGAAGACTAGTATAATAAGCCTTCATATCATAAGGCCCCAGAACCAACCATCACAAACTTTTAGCCAAACATGCTTCTTTATGGATGAGAGGTTGCAATGATTTTATGTGTAAATATTTTAGCTGCTGCAGGTTTAACTCTGCTGCTGTAGCGCAAAAGCAGCCTCAGCGATTAAAAAAAAAAAGTAACTGAATGAGTGTGGCTGTGTTCCAATAAAACTTTATTTAAAACCCAGGTGGTGGTCTGGCTTTGGCTGTGGCTGTAGCGTGCTGACCCTTGCTTTGACACCTGGGACCTTTGGATTATCTGAAGTAAACTCTCAGGTGTTAACGTCATTTTCACAGTATATATTCAGCATGACTCTCTAAGGAAAAAGGACTCTTTAAAAATATTATAAATCACACTGAAAATTTTAAAGACAATTCCCTAATAACATCAAATGGTTGTTGCTCACATTTCCCTATTGTATCACAACAGAAAAGCTTTCTTGCAGTCGCTCTAATCAGGATGCAAATAAGGGTGCCATCTTGCCTTCTAAAAAGGCGCTAACAGTTCATCTTTCCACTGACAATTATAAAAGCGTCCCCACCAACAACGGGGGTTATCGCCTCTAATCGTTTTGTTGGTCTCATGGGTGTGTGACATGTGATCACTACTTTAATTTGTATTTCCTGGTCTTATATGTTATGATTGTTTATTGCCTTACATAGTTAAGTGTGTGCATCTTATCTTTTATAACTTCTCTGTTTATTTAAGGTTTCTTCTATCCCTGGCAGACTCTTATATTTTCTTCTAAGTGTTTTATTGTTTTTTCATATTTGAGCCTTTAGCTGAAAAAAATACATATGTACATATGCACATGTACTTACAGTGAGGTCTGTCCAGAAAAAGTCCAGCCATTGTTAATATGAGAACAATTTGCACACTATCACTGTAACCTGGCAGCCAAGGAGAGTGGACTGGATGTGCACACATGAGCAATGACGACTTCACTGTACTAGTCCGTGGGGGCGGTAGATGCTGCTGAGTGAGCACAGCTACTTTGTGGCCAGTATATTCAAAATGACTGAATGAGTGAGTAGAGCAATGAATCTGCATCAAATTTAGTGTGAAGCTTGAACATTCCTCCACAGAATCTATTTGAATGATTCAGAAGGCTGCAGCTACGGGCAACTGGTGATTGGCAGCTTCATCATGACAATGTGCCTGCTCATGCATCACATCTCATGCAGAGTTTTTTTTGTGAAACATCAAATCCCAGGTGACAAAGTCACCTGGGTGACTCAGCCCCCCAACAGCCCAGAATTAGCACCCTGTGACTTCCGGCTTTTCCCAAAACTAAAATCACCTTTGAAAGTAAAGAGATTTCAAGTTGTCGATGAGATTCAGGAAAATATGATAAGGCAGCGGATGGTGACTGGGAGAACTGTGTGAGGTCCCAAGGTGCCTACTTTGAAGGGCACTGAGGTGTCATTGTCCTGCGTGCAGTGTTTCTTGTATCTTCTTCAGTAAATGTCTCTAGTTTTCATATTACATGGCTGGATACTTTCTGAACAGACCTCATATATGGGTGTATATATAGTATAAAATAAATTATTTCTAGGCTTTATTGAGATATGTTTTTATACCTGGTTTGCAAAATGTTTGGATGTGTTAAGCCCACTTTTCCACATGTTTTTTCCTCCCTACCAGATTCAACTGTGTAACAGCACAAGCTCTGATGTGGGTTGAATTGTGACCCTGCCCCTAAAACGATATGTTCAAGTCCAAATCTCCCAGTGCCTGTGAATGGGATCTCATTTGAAAACAGGGCTTCTGAGGTGTAACTGGTTAAGATGAGGTCATACTGGGTTAGGGTGGGCCCTGAATCCAATATGATTGATGTCCTCGTAAGAAGAGCATGTGAATACAGAATAATACTGAATACAAACTTTTACTGTAAAGTGAAATAATAGTAATTTTGGAAAAGGCCATGTGAAGATGGAGGCAGAGGTCTAAGTGATGTCTTTACAAGCCAAGGAACACCCAGGAGGACCGCAACCCCCAGGAGCTAGGAGAGGCAGAAAAGGACGCTTCCCAGAGCCTTCGGAGGGGGCATGGCCTTGTGTCCACTGACTTTGGACGTCTGGCCTCCATAACTGTGAGAGAACACATCTTTGTTGTTTTAAACCGCCCAATTTGTGGTGACTTGTTATGGCGGCCCCAGGAGACTAACGCGGCATCCCTCTCCCGTGAGGCCGGTCCTCCTGTGGGTGAGGAGAGTGCAGATGCTTCCTTCCCTCCTCCCTCCAGCACATGACACGGGCTCTGCTGAGAAGGAATCTCGTGTGAGAGATGCCATGGGAGAGAGGTAAGCAGTTCATTCCCTACACATCTCTCAGCGAAGCCATTCACGTGACCTACAAAGGCCGAGAGCTTCCAGCTTCCTCTTAACAAATCCTTACTTGGACCCTGTTCCTCAGCGTCAGTTTCCAGGCCCATCCCGGGCCATTCCCTTTCCTTCAGATTTCCTCGGGTACTGATGGCAGTTCAAACTATGTCCCTCCTGGCTGCAGACACAGCTCTAGGCAAAGTCACTGCCTCTGCTGAGCCCTTAAAGGTTGCCTGCACGCCATAAGAAATTATAAAGGACATAAACATGTAAAGTGATAAGAGACCCAAATCCGCTAAGGTGCTGAACTGGACATGGTCAAGTTCTAGTGGGACTGGCAGAGACACTAGTACAAGCAGAGAGGAAGAAGAGAAGACCCATGTTGGTGGAATATTCTAGAAATCAGGTCAGAGCCTCGAGAGAAGACCTGTGATGGGTGGCATTTACATTTATTCCACAAATATTTTTTTACATTGATCAACCCAAGTGCCCAAGCTTGTGGTCATTTTGGCCTTGCAACAACAACAACAACAACAACAAAATAATCCTGAAAACTTCTTTAAGCAGTAGAACACCCTGACGTTGTATCTATAGGTTCTCTGTGTGTGTGTGGCTATAAATTAGAAATGTTCTGTGCTCTAAATGTTTAAGGAAGGACAAACCCCTTGAAATGGTGATGCTGCTCAGGAAAGACTTCTCAGAGGAAGAGAGGAGTAACTTGTCCCCTGCAGTTTACCTACTTCTTTTATTTGTGCTGCATGCAAACTCAGGGGGGGGGGGGGCGTTCAGGAGCACACAGAAAGGCTAAGCTACTTGCCCAAGGTCATACTATGCACTTCCAATCGGATCTGCAAGCAGAGCCCTGAACCATGGAGGGGCTTGCAGGCGTGGGGATGGGTCAGGGACAGGGAGGACAGGCTCCAGACGGAGGAAGCACAAGGGACGACAGAACAGAAAGGCCTGGAGCAGACAGGCAGGTTTGGCTGGAGGGCAGCGTCTATACAAGGCAGGGAGGAGGATGAAGCCAGAAGGGGAGGTGGTGCTGGGTGTGGAAAGCCAGTGGGCTTTGAGGGCAGGAAAAGACAGAAGCAGCTGGAGGAACACTGACCAGCAGCACTGCGAGAGCTGGGGTAAAGGAAGACGGAGCCAGGAGGGAGGGAGTCGAGGGAGAAAGCCATTAATAGCAGACATGTGAAAAAGTAAAGGCTTCAGCTGAAATGATAGAAGTGAAAATGTTAAGAACCCTATATGAGGTAGGAGCTCCCATCCACAGGGGATGCAGCAGAAGGGTGCATCCAAGGTGCTGCGGAGGTTTTGAACCCACACGAGTGGGTTCTAGAATAGAAGCAGGGCACAGAGGCATTGTGAGCAAAGGACAATGAGGCCAGCAAGGCCTGGGGTGAGAAATGGTCACTTTAAAGAGAATGAAGAAATGACCCAGCAGTGGCAGCAGCTGTAACCATCAAGGTAACGGGCGGCCGATGAGCGCTTACTCCCAGGCTCAGTGCTAATTACACATTTTGTAGGAATTATCTCGTTAAGGTCTTATAACTCTACATTCTATGAGTAGGTGAGCGTCACTACTAACCAGCTCCATTTTACAAATACAGAAATCAAGGCTTAGAAAGGTGAACAAATCTCCCAAGGCCACTCCCCCAGCCAGTGTGGAGCTGGGACTGAGACGGCAGTGTGGGCCTGTGACTCGGGCACCGGGTCACGTCTCCACACTAGACACGGCCCTCTACTCCACACGAACAGAATCTGAACCTGAACAGTTCCCACAGGCTGGGAAAATGGGTTAAACTTCACAAGATGCAACCCAGTAGGTGTAAAGGAAATTTCCTACATTTAGGTCTAAACTCACTGGCACAGGGTAAAGAAGCCTCAAAGTAGCACTTGAAAACAATTTAGGTGTCTGGCTGCTAACCTGATAGAAGCTACATGTTGATATGGCTGATCAAAATGCTAGTCTGATCTTACGAATTAAAAGGAGTATAGTGTTCAGAAGGCAGGGGGGGGGGGTGGTTCCAATGCACTATGCAGATCAATTCACAAGTAAAAACTCTATTCAGTTTTAGGCTTCTTAAAGGGAAACTGACAAACGAGACCACTTGGAAAAGAAAGTGTCCTAGACTAGGATGGATGCAGGACCTGAAGAGAACTTAGAGGAAATCAATCTTCTGAAAGGTGGGCATGTGGGAAAGGATTGATTCCAGAGGATCAAACCTCGACCAATTAGTACGACTACAGGCAGGCCATTTCTGGATAAACTTAAAGGTGCCCATGAAAGACCTCCCCATCATTAGAAGCACATAGGCCACAGGCCCGCAGGCCAAATCCAGCCCTCCACCTTGTTCTATCCTGCCTGGCACCTGCACCGAGCTCTCGCTTGGCTGTTAAGGAGTAGTTATATTCGTACAGCCCGAAAATGACATTCGGCCCTTTGAAGGCAACCGTGAGGCTGATGTGGCCCCCTGGTGAACATGAGTTTGACACCCCTGATTATAGGCAGAAGTGAGACAACCTCTCCTCAGGGTTATTTCAGAAAAGACTGATTGGCTCAGGCTGGATTAGATGACTTCTAGGTCCCTTGCCATGTTTAGACTCTGTAAAGGCCCTCAGACGATGGAGGGCTTTGGATATCAGGGCGGGAAATTGTGACCTGATGGATACCAGGGAGCCACAGAAGGCTCTTGAGCAGGGAAGGGTCTTAATACAAATACCCTTCATCCTCCTGAGTTTGAGGAGTTGCTGCTTCAGTTCCCTGATGAAAGAAGTGTGGGACAACTTCTGTGTGGACATTCAGAGTCAAGGTTAGCATCCAGCACAAGTTCAGGATGCTAACAAAGCCGAGCACTGGGCTATGCAACAAAGTTTCCTCCCAAACCAATAGCCACGAGCCACCCACAAGTCCTGCCTGCCCTTGTCAGGACTTCCCCAGACCCCTTTCCTGCATCTCTGGCAGGCTCACAGGAACACACTTACTGCAGCCAATGTGCCCAAAGTTCTCCAACCAACACCTCCCCAAGCAGAGCCCCCAGGAAGCAGCGTCCAGCCTGTGACGGCAGGCCCATGCCCGGTTTCTGTGGCAAGGCTTTCTGAGCTCAGAGGCAGGGCTGAGCCTCAGCATTCTGGGCTCGTAGAGGCCTGCTGTGGGTCCTCCAGGGCCATGGGAATGCCAGGCACAGGGGCATTTCCAGGGCAGAAATTCCAAGCTACAGTGAGTTTCCTATCCTTACGTAACACTTGGTGCCTGGGATCCCACCCTGTGGGACGGGCTCTTCCTCGTCCTTCTTCCTTCAAATCCCCGCCTGTCTTCCCAGCACAGACCAAATGTCACCTTCCTTTGGACTTGCCAGGCTACTCTGGCCAGTAACCACTGTTTCTTCTTTTTTCTTGAATTCCTGATTCTCTTCATGAGTCTGACACTTAGTATGTTACATTGTCTCACCTCAGAGCAAAATCCTGAGGGCAAGGACACTACTGCCTTCTTCCCTCGAGGGCCCGCAGTTGCTAAGGCAGGGCGTAGAGTCTTAATAAATCATTCAAGACTGCCTGCTCCCCCACTCTGGAGAGTACCAGGTACATGATTCACAGTCTCTTGAGAAAATCTGCTTCCTCTCTCTCCCTTCCCAGACTCTCTCTGAAGAAAATAATTGGGTTCTGAACTGGGCAAAGCCTGGGGGCCCTGCCAGGGCAGAGGGTGGAAGTTCAGGGCTCAATCTCTCACCTCCGGTCAAGGTTAGAGAACATCCTCTGAGAATAGGCTGTTTTTCCAGATTTCCCTGGAGTCACACAGGACCCAAGACCATGCAGTGTCCCCCTGAAAAGGCAGCATTGTACACCACTTCCTGACCCAGCTGGCCCTCGTGTCCCAAGCTGGTTCCGGAGAGCCAATTATCAGCAGGCACCACAGGAAGGGTGGCTTTCTCCCAGCCTCCCTGCCCCCCGTCTCCACCCCCTGCTTCCCCCAGCCAGGCCGCGGCCAACAAAAACCCCAGGGCCTTCCTCGCTGCTGCAGGGAGCAGGGCCTGGGACCGGCCCGTGGGGTCCAGCTGGGCACTGTCCACTCACGCACACAGCTCTTGGCAGAGGCCCAGCACTTGGGCTGCCAGGGCTGAGCTGACTTGCAAAGGCCCCTTGGGGACAAAGACTCCACGGCAGGGGCAGGAGCAGATGATGTGCCTGAGTGGGGGCACCAGGTCCTGGGGCAAAGGATGGAGGGACCTGCAGCCCAGACCAAGTCAAGGAACATCTGAGACCAGGCAGGGCAGAGGGGAAAGAAGAAAGACAGAAGGGAGACAAAAGAAATGAAAAGAGCAGGGTGAAAGGAGGCTTTTCTCAGCAAAGGTGTGAGTGGCCACTACCAACAGCCTTGGCAACGACTGCCTGCCAAGGGTGCTGAGCGCTGGGAGCCAGCATCGCCTTACGCGTCCGTCACCTCCTCAGGTGTGAAAGCTTGAGGTAAACGGATAAGGGAGATGGTCCCGTGAATACCTGCAGTTAGGTCTCAGCCCTCCTGCCACCCGAGCCTGCATTCCTGCAAACGCTTCCAGAGGGCATGAGGCAGGCTCGGCCAACATGGGGCTGAAAGGGTCTTTTTCCCAAGCGCCTAATCCTGAGACACAGGGGAGAAAAGGATCCTCTGGGGAGTCAACTCTGACTGGGGAGGAACAAGGATGGCAACGAGGGTGGGTGGGGTGAGATTCGGGAAGAGGCAAATGCAAAAGGCTGTCACGGCATGTCACGGTAAATGTGGACACAGCTTAATTTCATGACTGGGTCCCCAAACCTGGGTCAGGATGACAGAGTTCAGAAGCAAGTCGAGATTCATGAGCTTCAGGGGAAGGGACAAACGAGGCACAAAACTGGGTGCCTTCAGCATACTGTGAGACATCTCTGGCCTTGGCTGTGATACTTAGACGTTGGTGCCCAAAGGCAAGTCTTTGTCATTCTTCTCTTCATCAGAATAATACTAACAGAGCAGTCGTGGTTGGTGTCGACGGGTTAGTGGCAGCAGCACAGCCTCTGCCTCCTACCGGCCACTAAACTCGGGCATTTGCTTCTGGTCCTCCCTTTGGCCCTGGAGGGCAGGGATCAACCCCTATTCTCTGAGTCGAGTTGCCCAAAGCAGCACAGGCAGCGGCAGGTGGGGCCAGGGCTCAAACCCAGGGCCCTGTCCTCACACCCAGCTGCCTTCAGTAGCCCCCAGCAGTCCAGCGCACCAGCCAACGCCACCCACCCGTCTGCCTTGCTCTCTAACCTGTGATGCTGGGCCCCAGATCGTCATCTACTAACATTCCCTCCTTAGGGATCTCAACCAGGCCCACGGTTTGAATGAGTAACTTCTGCCAGCACGCCCACCCACCCGGTTAATCCTCCCCCATTCTCCCTAGAAGCCATCCGTGACTGTGGCCTTTGCCTCAGTGCTCCCATCCAACCCACCGGTAATGCTGGCCTTTCCACCCCCAAACCCTACTGTGCTTCTCTTCATCTCTGCCTCCACGCAAACCCAAACCACTACTGTGTCCCCAGTGGACCACGGAAACAGCCTCCCAAATGGACTGGGACTCCGCCAGCTGCTCTCCACCCAGCAGTCAGAGTGATCTTTGTGAGCCACTCATGAGGTCACACCACCTGCTCCGAGCCCCCACCACATTCTCCCTCCTGCTCATTATGCCCAACCACTTGGCTGCCTCTTTTTTAGTTCTGTCTCTGATGCTCCTTAGGCCTTGAAGAGTCTTTTCTCCCATTCTTTGCTAGATTATCCTCCTCCTTCAGGGTATTCGAATACCACCTCCCAGGCAGCCTCTCTGCTCTAGAGCATCTCTCCGTCCGTGCCCTGCACTGTCTCCATCATGACTCACATGCACCCTGGTCCTTCCTGCGGAGGCCCTTATCACACCCTGAAACCTCCCTTGCTTGTTCATGTGCTCGCGTTCGGTCTCCCGCTAGGCAGTGAGCTCCGTGAGGGCAGGGCTGGGTTGTTCTCAGCTGCACACACTGTGCCTGGCACGCCATGGGCCTGCTCTGCTCCGTCCTCTCGCCGCAGACATCCTTGGTACCTTGTCTGCTCCACTCTCCTGTCTATCTTGTCTGTCCTCAAGTCACATTTCTTTCCCTTCCAACTGAATATCTTACTGATGTTGAAGTGTAAGATACCCTAACTGATGCTATCAAGCTACTGTTTTTCTTTTTTTAAATTATTTTATTGTTGTTCAATTAGTTTTCTGCATTTACCCCCACCCCAGCCACACCCGCCTCCCACACCTTGCTTTTGTCCATGTGTCCTTTATAGTTCCTATAAACCCTTCCCCCCACTACCCCCTCCCACCTCCCCTCTGTCTGCTGTCAGATTGTTCTTAATTTCAGTGTCTCTGTTTATATTTTGCTTGCTTCTTTTCTTTTGTTGATTAGGTTCCAGTTAAAGGTGAGATCATATGGTATTTGTCCCTCACCACCTGGCTTATTAGCATAACCCAGCTATTGTTTCTTACACTTCTTTTATACCTAGTAGTCTCCATATAATTAAATACTTTGACTTATCTGCATGTTTTTATAAAAGGTATTTGCTCTGAACTGAATTGTGTGCCCCTGAATTGATAGGTTGAAGCCCTGTCCCCAACGTGACTATATCTGGCGACGGGGCCTTTGGGAGGTGGTACTTAGGGTTAGGTTCGTATGAGGTCATGAGGATGGGGCCCTCATAACGAGATTAGTGCCCTTATAAAAAGAGACACATGAAAGTGCCCACTTTCTCTTTTACTTCACAAGAAGGTGGCTGTCCAAAAGTCACAAACAGAGCCCTTAATGGGGATATGAATTCGCCAGCACCTTGATCTTGGACTTTTCAGCCTCCACAGCTTTGAAAAACAAATTCCTGTTGTTTCAGCCACCCAGCCTACGGTATTTTATTACAGAATCCTGAACAGACTAAGACAGTATTTTTTTTCCTTTTAGTATTCTGTGTGCCTTACCTGCTTCATAAACAGGGGATCAGGATCCCCTGCTTCATAAACAGTGAGATGAGGATCCCATCTCCCGCCCCCTCCCACTCTAGAGCCCCCAGCCATCCTCTGGCTTCTGCATAGGTGGTCATTAGCCGAACTGTCTGGGTCGCACTGATTTCAGTGTTTGGCAAAAAGAAAGGCATTACACTACAGTCGGACAATCTGGAGGAGAAGACGGAATGAGAAAGTGGAGAAGATTAAAAAACGCCAGTCACTTCTGCAACCAGCAAGGTGCACAGTCCTCTGTGGGGAGGAGGGTGGTCAGGACAGTGAAGCACCTGGAACCGCTGAAGAAACGAGATTGTTCAAAGTGGAAAACACTGGTGGGGGCGACCAAAGTGCCCGTCCACAGAGAACGGGTGGACACAAAACATGGTGCCCTCACACAGCGCAACACTTCCTTGTGTCAGGAAAGGAACTTCTGACACATGCCACAACACGGTTGGACCCTGAGGACATTACGCAAAGTGAAGCAAGTTAGATACAAAAGGACGTGTACTATTTGCTTCCACTTACACAAGACACCTAGAATGGTCAAACTCAGAGAGACAGAGGGAGAATGGTGGGTACCAAGAGCAGGGAGGAGGGGGAGTGGAGAGCCATTGTTTAATAGGTGCAGAGTCTCAGTTCGGGAAAATGAAAAAGGCCTGGGGATGGGTGGGGGTGACTGACTACACAAACAATGTGAGTGTACTAAATGCCACTTACAAGTGGTAAAACGGTACATTTTATGGTATGTATATTTTACCACACCCTCACACAAAAAGGAGTAAGGAACCAGTATGTGTAACAACATGGATAAAGCTAAAAAATATAACGCTAAGTGAAAGAAGCTTGATTCAGAAGTCCACATCCTATGTGATTCCATTTATATGGCATCGCATTTACATGGAGGAGTTAGGACTATAGGGACTTGCAAGATTCACAGAACTGTGCACTAACACTGGGCAACAGATGTTCAGTCATCAGGGGGTGTTAACACAAGACGGTTTTAGGGCCCCCCAACCCTACAATCCCATGGTTCTGGGAGGAAGGGAGAGGACTGGGAAGGAACCTGAGAAAAAGCAGCTGGCAAGCCTGGAGGGGGACCCCGCGGGGGTGGGAGTGACCTCTCTCAGTGAAGGTGTTTCGGTTTAGAGCACAGGTGGCAAACATAAGGCCCGCGGTCCGAATCCGTCCCTCCACCTTGTTTTATCCGGCCTAGTACCTTGTTTCTATCTGGCAGCAGCGCTGAGCTCCTGCTTAACTCTGACAGAGTAGTTACATTCATGCAGTCCTAAAATTACACTCGGCCCTTTGAAGGCAACCACTAGGCTGATGTGGCCCCTGGTGAAAATGAGACTCTAGAGGGAGTCGTCAACTGTGTCAGCTGTGTGGGCAGATGAGGACTGAGAATTATCCACTGCATATGGCAAGGACGTCATCATTGGTGCCCTGGGAAGAGCTGCTCTAGGCGAACGCTGGAGGAGGCAGAAGGCTGTGTGGGGCGGGTACGAGAGAACGAGAGGAAGGGAGTGGGCGGCAGGCAGGACCAGAATAGGTGTCCCTTTCCTTCCAGGGTCTGGGGCTCAGTGGTGGGGCTCTCGGGACCGAGAACAGCTCCTCATCTCTCTCCTTCCCTCCAGGACCTCCCACTGGTGTCCCCAGTTGGAACGGCAGCTCTACGGCGGGTTCTCCCTCCCCAGACAGGGTCAGAGAGACAAGGAGTGCAGACAGGCACGGGATCTTTCCAGACTGGGAGCAGAGGGACTGCAAAGGCTGTGCCTTTTGCCAGAGGTAAACACCTACCTATCTGTCCTTCTGTGAAAATGATCCGGGATGCTCCTCAGTCCCCAGGAAAGGGTTCTCCCTCATTGTTAACAAGACCCCTGTCCCATCTGCCCCCTCATTACTAGTCCTAAGGCTCCTCTTATTCAGGGGGAACGAAATGGGAGAGCTGAGCAAGCAGTCTGTGTCCTGAGTCAGTCCTCCACATACTCTCCAAGAGGCACTCTGGGTCACACTCGTGCTGTCATGCACACCAGTCGTCCTCTTGTTTCCTCGGCTACCACACTGAGGATACCCCTCCCCCACCAGCTCCATAGCCCCAGAGCTCTCCAGAACTTTTACTACAGACTGCAAATTAGACCATCTGGCAAGGGGTCAGCTGCTTATAGAAAGGCGGGCCCCATCTTGATCCCTCCTGACCTGGAGAAGAAGCCAGCCAGCTCAGTCTCTGCCATTTGTATGGCTCAGTCTCACTGCCTTCAGTTATTACAGCTGCTCAGCCAGGTCATCCTGTCACAGCCTCAGGCAAAGATCACCCCCCCGCCCCGCACTTTTGTCCCCACCTAAAAACCCATGCCCATGTCACCCACGGACTTGAGCAGCCCAGCCTCTTGTGTGGGTTTTGCAGCCACTTTTTTCCTCCACACAGCAGCTGTCCCTCCCACAGGAGAACGGCTACAACAGCCCTCAGGGTGCCCAGGGAGGCCTTCGGGAGGCCCTCGGAAGGTCAGACACTTAGACACCAGGTGTCATGAAAAAGAAGCCGGCCCCTGGCCCCTCTCCCCTCTCCTTCACCTGCAGGGGCCAGGGCTTCAGAAAGCACACACTCCCCTGAAGTTCTGCTTCTCTTTTCACAGAGGAAGGCTTGGTTCTGCTTTTCTAGGGACCGAAACTGCAATGCCAAGTTGCACTGAGAATTCACTAGGGTCACTTTCTGGGCAAGTCACTCTGCCTAGGAAAGTCAGGCCTTAGGCAGGCTTTTTGCAATGTCCTTGCCTACCAGATGCAAGGCTGGTCAACAAGAGTTGAAACCCTGTGCTGTGTCTTTGACTAAACCTGCTCCATTCCCTCTCCTCTCCTCTACCATGTCCGCCGCCCCTCTCTACCACCCAGATTTTTAACGGTGAGGTTAGTTTCATCTCTTCTCTGCCTGACTGACAGGTGGTCCTCGAGCACAGGAAGCACCCATTCTCAGGCCCTACTCCTGAGAGTGTCTCCCTCTGTCGAGTGAGTGAGGCAGGAAGCACACGCTATATCTAGACAAGGCCTGCCCCTTCTCCCTCCCAAACCCTCAGGTCTCTTCTTGTTCTATTGCTACAGCAAACACCCTCATCTTACACCCACATTACTGTATGATGGGCCCTTTACTTCCAGCCCCCACCACAAATAAAGTTGATTAACTCGAAATAAAACAGCAAGAATAACCTTCCTCGTGAGTCCTCCCAGCAGAGAAATCTAGAGTGGCTCCTGACCTCGTGATTTCCAAACCCTCCAACGTGCTGGGTTGGCCAAAAGGTTTGTTTGGTGTTTTCCTTTAAGATGGCTCCAGTGGCACTTAGTTGTTTTTAACTTCATTCAAAACAGTTGTGTTAGACTGCATTGGGACAGCTGTCACGTCCAAAAAAAGACATCAAAGTGGCGAATTTTTGTGTAGCCATTTTAATATTGAAGATGGGAGAAAATATGCAACACTTTCAGCATATTATGCTTTATTATTTCAAAAAAAGTAAGATGCAATTGAAATGCAAAAAAAAAAAAAGATTTGTGCAGTGTATGGAGAAGGTGCTGTGACTGACTGTATTAAAAGCGGTTTGTGAAGTTTCGAGCTGGAGAGCTCTCACTGGACGATGTGCAGCGGTTGCTGGGTTGACCAGTTGGACATTGACAGTGATCAAGTTGATACACCCAAGTTGAGACACCGAGAACAATTGACATTATACCATGTGGGAGATGGACGACTGGTGAGAATGAAAAATGGGTCTTTTTTATGGAAACAACCATACGGACTTTTGGGCCAACCCAGTAGCTCCAGCGTCACCCCTCTCAACCCTTGCACGGTATTTCTCACTTCGGATGGTGGTCATCACATTACTACAATCCAATTTTCATGAATGCAGTTTATAAATAAATAGAGCCCCATTCTACACAGGCGGTGGCTATGGGAAGATACCTCATTTGACTCTGACAAGTAATTTTGTGATTAATGTTAAACATTCTCAATATACAGGTTTGGCTCATTCAAATGTGTAAATACCAGGTTTGCTTACATAATAATGACAATAGCATTTCTCATTTTCGTTCAGCCCTTTATAATCTTCAAAGAGCTTTCACACGCACTGCCTTCCTGATGCTGAGAAGGCCTTGGGAGGGAGGCAGAGCGAACTCTGTAGCGGAGCAAGCGGGCTCAGAGAGGCGCGCCCAGCGCCCGCCCTTCTCCCGCCCTTCTCGGTCAGGCACCCGTGCTCCATTCGCCTATTTCGATGGCTACAGCTGACCTCTCAGCCAAACCCCACCTGTTTCCTAAACCTTTTCCCTCACCTCAATCAACCCACTGGTCGTCTCAAAGGCAAATCTCTCTCTAACTTATACAATGTCCAACCTGCCCTCCTACTAGACGCCACAATCTTTTGTGCAGTGAGAACGAAAAGGAGAACGTTTTTCAGAAAACCTAGCGTGGGTACATAAAGAAGATCCAACCAAAGGCCAAACAACCTCTAAACAAGTCAACCCTCTACTGTTGTCAAGAAAGCAGCTTCTAGCCCTGGCTGGTATAGCTCAGTGGATTGAGCGCGGGCCTCTGAACTACATGATCGTGGTTCGATTCCCAGTCAAGGCACATTCCTGGGTTGCAGGCCAGTTCCTAGCAGGGGACCCACGAGAGGCAACCATACATTGATATTTCTCTCCTTCCCTTCCTCTCTAAAGATAAATAAATAAAATCTTTAAAAAAAAAGAAAGCAGCTTCTAGTCATAGTTGCTCACACACATTCCACCAAATCCTTAATCACGGTTGTGTTTTCTCAAGAGACCCATCCCAGTCTGAAGAAAAACAGAGATTGTGTGATGAGACTATGAAGCCCAAGTTCATCACAGGCAGACACTCTGGACAGCACCTGAACAAAGCTCCATCAGGCAGTGGCCACAGGACCTCACTCTTATCCAAGATATCAGCAGGGTAGAGATGTCCCTGAGAGGGGACTCTGAGCCCTGAGCTCCAGCCCCTAGACAAACCAGCCAGCTCTGTGTCGGTCTTGGCGTCGGATTCACATTGGCCACCTCAAAGCCTCACCAGTTCTGCAGGCTCAGCTGTGGGCAGGGTGAGTAGGGCACGGCTGTCTCTTTGGTCAGTGGTCCTAAAACCTGGCTGTGCATGAATACCTGAGCTCCTAACCCTCTCCCCCAGCAGCTTTCCCACACCTAACAGACACCTTTGCTACGCCCCCAGGTTGCATTCACCTGGTCTGGAAAGGAGCCACTGCTCACTGCACCTACTCCCTCAGGTTGTTAAGAACATTCTATGTCAGAGTCCGAGAAAATAACTCGGCCACAGAAAGAGCAGGAATGCAGAGAATGAATGAGGGCAAAGAGAAAGGGAGAAGTAAGGACAGTGAATGAGGAAACTCTAAGGAAAATGAAAAAACAAAGAGATTTTTCTCAGCTTGGACCGGCATATCTTGATATAAATAAATATAAATTTGGGGGTGGAGGGGTATGAGTTGACACTGAAGATAAATTAGGAGATTATTATTCACTTTATGAAAGAATCTGGCATCAGAGTCCTTTAAATAGCCATCTCTGCTAGTACATTTAAAATAGGATTCCATTTACAGAAGTGTGATTTATACAAAACTACATCTGTTACATAGGCTCAGAAAAATAGCTCTCCTCCCGTGCAGGCTGGCTAACTATAGAGCTGGCCCGGGACAGATGGCCACCTATTTTCTCCTTAAAGACACCTGCCCCGCTCTCTGTCACTTGTGTCTATGTTTTAACGGATTATGGTGAACAGACTTTTAAGGGCCACTCAAATCTCTTTTGGTCTTCCCTAAACTCAGGGAACACTGCTCTGAGTTCTTTTCATATTCGCTCATTCACTCAACACGCATTTGTTGAAGGCCTGTCATGTGCTGGGCACTACCCTAGAAATGCAGCTGGGAACAAAAAACAATGTCTCTGGCACCACAGGCCTTACCTTTGAGTGGGAGAGTAAGAGTAAAGTACATGGAATATATAGCGCATGCACCCGCAATCGGTGCTATGGTGGAAAAATGAGGCCAACTGTGGGGCCAGGGCTTACTGAGCTGGTGTCATAACCGAACACGGGTCATTGGGGAAGGTGGTACTACTAGGTGACAGAGGGACACATTTGAAAGTGACGAGGAAGCTAGCAAACAAGTTCCAGGCATAACCCACCTGGCAGGTGCAAGGAACACCTAGAGGTTAAGCATGACTGGAGCCAGGAGGTCTGGGAGGAGAGGGGCTGAGTCACAAGGAGCTTGGGGACCCACTGTTTAAGTCTTCCTCACGAGTGAAACAGGAAGACACTGGGAGGCTCTGAGCAAAGGCGTGACTCAATCCGACTGACTCACTTGTTAAAAAGGGCCCCTCAGCTGCCATGCTGAGACTGCAGGGACAGCATGGAAGCAGGGAGGAGAATTAAGATGCTGCCACATCAGTTCATCAGGCAGAGACTATGGCAGCTCAGTTCAGGCCAGTCGTGGTGGAGGCCCTGAGATGGGGTCAGATGTGTTTTGCAGGTACAGCTCACAGGACTTGTTGATATTATGCATGTGGGGTGTGAGGAAGGGGTCAAGGATGGCACCCTGATAATTTGCCAGAGCAACAACAGGGACTGAGGTGCTGTTGGCAAGATGGAGAGAATTATAAGAGGAGGAGATCTGGGGGGGCCGACAGGAGCTTCTCTTCAGACGCGTCCAGTGCGAGATGCCTCTGAGATACCTGAATGGAGCCATGAAAGAGCAGTGTGATGGATGATGTGCAACCCTGGAATTCAAAAGAGGCTACAGCTGAATGTTATCAGCTTGGTAGTCATGGGGCCATACAGATGGGATTTAAGAAGAGTAAATTCACCTTGACCGGTGTGGCTCTGGCTGAGGTGGTTGGACTCCGTCCAACAAAGTGGAAAGCTGTTGGTTCAACTCCCAGGTTGGGGTGCATGCCTGGGTTGTGGGTTTGGTCCCAGGATGGGGCACGTGGGAGAGGAAACTGATCAATGTTTTTCTTTTTTGTTTTTTAATTTTTTTATTGATTATGCTGTTACAGTTGTTCTATTCCCCCTTTCATTCCTCTCCACCCTACCCCCCATCCCCACCATTACCCCCCCTTTAGTTTATGACCATGAGTCTCAAGTCCTTTAGATTCTATATTTCCCATGCTATTCTTGCCCCCCCCTTCTATTTTCTATCTACTGTCTATGCTACTTATTTTCTGTACCTTCTCCCCCCTTTCTCCTCCTCCCACTCCCCCTGTTGCTAACCCTCCTTGAGATCTTCATTTCTATGTTTCCACTCCTAATCTAGCTGTCCTTTTAGTTTGCTTTTGTTTTAGGTGTGGTTGTTAATAACTGTGAGTTTGTTGTCCTTTCACTGTTCATGTTTCTTTAACTTCTTTTTCTTAGATTAGGCCCTTTAACATTTCATATAATAAGGGCTTGGTGATGATGAACTCCTTGAATTTGATCTTATCTGAGAAGCACCTTATCTGTCCTTCCGTTCTAAATGAAAGTTTGGCTGGATAGAGCAATCTTGGTTGTAGGTCTTTGGATTTCATGACTTGGAATACCTCTTTCCAGCCCCTTCTTGCCTGTAAGGTCTCTTTTGAGAAATCTGCTGACAGTCTGATGGGGACTCCTTTGTAGGTGACTGTCCCCTTAGCTCTTGCTGCTTCTAGGATTCTCTCCTTCATTTTAATTTTGGCTAATGTAATGATGATGTGCCTTGGTGTGTTCCTTCCTGGGTCCAACTTCTTTGGTATTCTCTGAGCTTCCTGGATTTCCCGGAAGTCTATTTCCTTTGCCAGATTGGGGAAATTCTCCTTTATTATTTGTTCAAATAAGTTTTCCACTGGTGGCTGTGCCTTTCCCCCTTCTGGTACCCCTATAATTCGGATGTTGGAATGTTTAAAGATGTCCTGGAGGTTCCTAAGACTCTCCTCATTTCTTTGAATTCTTGCTTCTTGACTCTTTTCTGTTTGGCCATTATTTGCTTTCTTCTGGTCCACTCCATTGATTTGAGTCCCAGTTTCCTTTTCATTGCTATTGGTGTCCTGTGCAATTCCATTCATTTCAATTAGTTTCACCTTCATATATTTGTCTAATTTGTGGCTATAATCAACCAGTCCTGTGAGGATCCTGATGACCAGTGTTTTAAACTGTGCGTCTGAGAGTTTTGCTATTTCTTCATCGCTTAGATCTATGGGCTCTGGGGCTTTGAGATTTTCTTGCAACATTTTTGGTCTGTTCACACCCTTTAAGTGTGAGAAGCGGTGCCTTGGACTCCGAGGTCGCTGGGTTGTGATGCTGTTATGTGGGGGCGTGGTCAGAGTGGGGAAATGGTGACCCCCTCTGCTGTTTCTCACAGCTGGGTGAGGATCAGCGCCTTAGGTGGTTCACCAGGGCTGGGCCACTCAGAGTCGCTGGGTTATGACGCTGTATGTGGAGGTGGGGTCAGAGCAGGAAAATGGCGGCGCCTCCACTGCCACTACCGCGGGGACCCGCTGGGTCCTGGTCCACTGCCCACTCCCTCGCCTGTCCGCCCGCGCACAAATGCGTGACCACAGTCAACACGCAGCACCGCTCCCCCGCTGTCGCTCGCCTGGTCGCTTACTCGGTGGCTCACTAGGTCCGACCCTGCGCCTGGATCCTGCGGGTCTGGATTCCGTGTGCCTGAGTCCGTCTGACCGAGTTTTCCTGTGCAACCCCGCTTCACCAGCCGCTGGTTTCGCCCCTTACCGGTCAGGCTGAAGAGTTTGTCCGAAAAGTTCAATTTTCCGTGTTCTGGCTGTGTTTTCTGTTGCTAATATTTAGTTGTCTCTAAACTTGGTTGTGTGAGAAGGCACGGCACATCCACCTCTGCCTCCATCTTGGCGGAAGTCTGATCAATGTTTTTCTTACACACTGATGTTTCTCTTCTTTTCCTCCCTCCCTTCCCCTCTCTCTAAAAATAAATAAATTTCACCTGGAAGCCACTGACCCTGTTAAATGCTCCCAACAGATCAAGCAGGGCAACAGCTGGAAACTGACCATCGGACTGAACACTGTGGTGACCTTTAACCTGGGCTTTCTGGCACAGAAGTGGGGAGAACCTGATGGGGGATTCACAAGGCGAAGGCAGCCAGAGCTGGTAAGGAGGCAGAGAGAAGGAGGCGGGGTCTGGGTTTCCTTGTTTTAAATGGGGAAAGTGCTAACTTGCTTGCCTACATGTAAGGGGAGAGCAGGAGAGTCGCTGGGCGGTGGAAGGGATTGGCGCACAACAGGAGGCGGCCACTGTTACAACAACGGGTCAGGTCACAGGGTACGGGTGCAGGCGTGGGCAGGCGTGCAAGCTTCTCAGGACTGCGTCTTGTCTCATTTCACAGCAAAACAGGTCATGGGCAGAGCGAGGGCAGGGAGGAGGCAGCTTGACGTATCATTTAGGAAAGCAGTGGGCTTTGTGGACCAGGGAAGGCACCAGCCTGCCAGGAACAGCACTCAAGGCCCCAACCTGAAGAGAGAAATTAAGCTAGCCCTCTGCCCGCTCCTCCTCCAGACCAATGCTCCCCCCCCACCCCTTTCACTTTTCCTCACGCCGACCCTCTCTCTAATTGCCTCTTTAGCTTTAAAACTGATTGGACATTGATGGAATCACTCAGATACACTTGGTCACTTGCTCCTTCTTCAATGAGGCCTTTCAGGAAGGAAAGATGGGATTGAAGGTGCTTCCTTTGGGAAGACAGACTTGGGGACTTGGCAAGAGATGTGTGTGTGTTGGCGGGGAAGCAGGATGGGGCGGGCCACGCAGGAGTCTGGGGGACGCAGGGGAATATAAGGCAAAATCTCCAGACTGTCTCAGTTCTCTCAACTTCCTTCCTTCTCCCCCCGCCACCCGCCTCCCTTTTGGATCTCAATTTCCTTATCTGAAACACAGGCTGAATAGCCTCTGCTTCACTGTGTTCAGTCTCTCATTCTCTAGTTCAATTAACCTCTCCTGGCCTGTAATAGATCCCAGATTCATCTGTACACATGATTTCATTTAACCCTTCCAGTAACACTGGGACTCGCTAACACCATTGATGAGATGGGGAAACAGACTTGGAAGGGTTAAGTGACTCGCCCAGCTAGTCGGGGTGCCTGGATAGGTAGATGCTCCAGCTGCTAAGCAGCAGAGCCAGAATTTCAACCAAGATCTCACCCCAGCTTCAGGCACATCAATCCTGGCTATATCCTTCCAGGTCTGGGATCATTCAGGTTCATTTCCACTGAGAGAACACTCAGGTCAACGTAAAGTCTGGGGTTGCAGAAACTGCAGTCCTTATTAACACACAACAAAAGCCCAGGCCTCCTTGATCTCAGGTCAGAGCCAAAGAGAAGAGAGTGGACGAGAAGTGCAGGGTCTGGTCACCCTCAGGAGACAGCTGGCAGGCAGGAGCCCTGATGGATACTTCTAGCTCTGGACACAGGAAGTAATAACAGGCTGAGAAGGGTTTTCTAAACAGTCTTCTACAGTGGCGACAGGGGTGGCTGCTAATTCCAGAAGTAGATTTCATCATCAGCTGTGTGGCTGTGACGGACTTCCTCAGAAAGCAGCCAGGAACTCTTACTTCTGTGTCTTAAGGGTGAAGGAGAGCCATTCCTCTGCAGAAGAGCCATGAGGTTCAAGAGACGTGCAGAGGTGTGGGTGGAACGCCCCAAGAGCCCAGGGCAGGGTGAGCCCCCAGCAGCTGTCCGGCCCGAGATTCCACAGTTCTCTGGGCTACCAGCTCCTGCTGGTCACAACACAGCCAGATCTCTCTTTCAACGCGGCACAGCTCCAACCACGGCAAGGGTATGCCCATGCCTTTGCTTCGTGCCGCTCCTATAACCTGAATTAACCGCCCTCCCCAAACCATCTCCCTTTATTTAAGTCCTATCATTAACTGGTCAGTCATGATTTTATTCACTCACTAAATTCGCCCACCGAGCATATACTGAGTGCCTCTGTGTCAAGTGCAGCGCTAAATTGACTCTCAGGTGACTAAGATGTAAGTCCCAGCTTTAAGAAGTGGAGTCTAGATCGGGAGAAAGACGTGGCACTACATGCACAGCCAGTGAGGGAAGAGACGCAGGTGAGTGTGGAGCGCAGGGAGGCCTGGGCACAGGCTTCACACCAAGGCTGAAGGGTTGTGCATGGCGGCCCTTTGCCAGAGGAAAGATATTTAAGCCAACAGGACAGCCTGGAGAAGGGGCGTGCAGGGCATTCAGGGAAGAGGCCGGCACCAAGGCACAGAAGTCTGGGCCAGTGCCCGGTGTGGGGACTGGCAAGCTGTTAGCATTGCTGGAGTGTGACAAGGCAAAAGGAGGTGGGGGTCAGAGTTACAGGGTGACAAGAGAGAACCATCCAAGCAACCTTTTCCCACACGCACCACTCAGCTCAAAACACGTCAATGAAAAGATTTCCTAAAAGCCAAAATCTTAAAGTAAAAAGCAGTGAATGGATCCTCTTACATGTGTGTACAACGCTGTCACTGCAACAGTAGGAAATGGATACAGCTAAAATCTATTAGTGGTGTGTGAATTACAATGAAATGATACATCTCTACTCTCTTGGACACATGGTAGCAACTGCTAACAGTTACGAAATGCTGGCCATAGGCCAGGCACCCATCAAGCTGACACTGGTGGGAGCCTCGGTGACCTGTGTGGGTGAGTGAGCAGTGCAGACTGCACTGGGACCCCAGGACGCGTGCCCTTCACCACCCTGACGCACTCTCTCTGGACCTACTGCATAGTGTAAGCTAACAGAAACTGTATCAGGTATGGCCTGACTTTGTTTAAACATGTGCATTTGCTAAGCACATGTGCCTGTATTTGGCCCATTCAAATGAAAATGTGATTATTTTTGATGTATAAAAATACATCTCCAGACGTTTCCTGGAAACTCTGCTAGTCTGTCGGAGACAGTGACTGCACCTACTCACCTAGCACAGGCCACAGGTAGTTCCTGAATACACCGTGGTCTTGCGACCATGCGCTTTTGCACGTGATTCCCTCTGCCTGCAATGCTCTTCCTCTCCTTACCTGCTGGAGGAAGTCCTCTTCCCCTTCTCCAGCTTCTTAAGGGAGGCCCTTCCTCTGGGGGGGGGGTGTCAACCCATTTTCACCAGGGGCCACATAGGCCTCGTGGTTGCCTTCAAAGGGCCAAAATAATCTTAGAACTGTATAAATGTAACTACTTCTTAACTGTTAAGGAGCTGAAATGACATTCAGCCCTTTGAAGGCAACTGCAAAGCCAATGTGGCCCCCGGTGAAAATGAGTTTGACACCCCTGATCTAGTGCCCACGTGTTGACCTCCCCTCTCACAGCAGCACAACCCTCAGATGCACTCTGCACCCCACCTCACGTCCTGGAGTCACTATGACAGGTCTGACTGCCCTACCAGACCCAGCTCACCCAGAAGACAAGTCATTCTGAGAGAAGGAATGTTCTACCGCTTTGCCTGAAATTTCGGGATTGTATTCGTTGCCTAAATGAATGAGCAAAAATATTGATCATTGTAGCTGTGGCTTAGTAAGCCTCTCCCATGTGCCATGAACTTAAACAGGCCCTCTTGACCCCTCCTTAGTCTGCAGACACCACTCCCTTGGAGACAAGGAAGCTGCAGAACCATAGAAATGAAGATCACATGGAGGGTTAGCAACAGGGGAGTGGGAGAAGTGGGGAGAAGGTACAGAGAATAAGTAGCATAGACGGTAGGTAGAAAATAGGGGGGAGGGCAAGAATAGTAGGGGAAATATAGAATCTAAAGAACTTGAGACACATGGTCATAAACTAAAGGGGGAAATGGTGGGGGGAGGGGTGTGCAGGGTGGAGGGGAATGAAGGGGGAAATAGAACAACTGTAATGGCATAATTAATAAAATATATTTAAAAAAAGAAAAAAATCAACTTTGATCACAGGAATTTGATTGGAAAAATACTGGCCATCAAATAAAAAATTAGGTTAATTGGAAAAAAAAAAAGGAAGCTGGAGGACTGTGAGGTCAACTAACTCATCCACAGTCCTAGAGAGGCAGCAGGGGCATCGGGTTTACTCCACAGCCCCTGGCCAGCATCCGGTGCTGTCTCCGACACAGAACGGGCTCCCCAAACCTCCCTGTGCAGGCTGGTGCTGTGGACTCGAGGTGGTTCCCACTCACATACAGTCCGCCACCCTCCAGTCCCATCTGGGAACCACCTCCAGATCAGACTCCTTAGGATGCAGGGAACCTAAAATAGGCAGGGGTTTTTTTTCCCCCCTTTAAAAGACCTACTGCTTAGCTTCTTTGGGGCCCCAGGCAGAATAACAAATGCTGGAATTCTTTGGCTCAGGGACAGCTGCCAGACCATGTGCCTGTCTGGCTTTGGACTGGGACCTCACAGGCAAGAAAGGAGACAAAGGTGGAGCGGAAACAGCCCCTGGACGTGCTCTTCAAGAAAATCACTCAGCTGTGTGTTTGTGTGTGTGTTGGGGGGTGCTTTGGGGGAAGACAGCAGGAAGGGTTATCCATCTGTGGGCTGGGATGTCTTAAAACCTACTGGCAGGATGACTTGGAGCGGCCTCTGCAGACACTAAATCCTGCTTTGCAAGGCTGTTTGGAGGGAGAAAATAATCCAGGTGAGAGTGCTCCGTCAGCTACAAACGTCTCTGTGTCACCCAACTCCGTGTACCTCAAGAACACCTCCATCCTCCTCTCCTAACTGAGCCTTTCCACAGACTGCTCAGCCGCCCGCGGCCCTGGGCCCTGTCACCTCAACACCACCTCCAGGGCCTGCGCAGACAGCGGGGCTTCAGTGCGTCTCCAATGAATAGAACCTCATCCCGGTTAAAATCACTTGGATAAAATATTAGTGATCAGTGACAGTAAGTGATAGCAGTTATATGGTAAATAAAAAACACTTTCCCTAAGCATTTTAATGTTTTTAACATTGCATGTTAGCTTTACATTTTTTTAAGATTTTAATTTATTTTTAGAAAGAAGAGGAGGAAGGGAGAAAGAGAAGGAGACAAATGTCAGTGCAAGAGAGATACATTGATCAGTTGCCTCTCGAACACCCCCAACTGGAGACCTGGCCTGCAACCCAGGCATGTGGCCTGACTGGGGATCAAGCCAGCGACCTTTTGGTTTGCAGGCCAGCACTCAATCCACTGAGCCACCCCAGCCAGGGCAGTAAGCATTTTTAAAGGAGGCAAGTACAGATTTCCTTCCCCACTGGTACCTGAGGCTCACGTCCTCTATGATCTCTGACCTTATTCCAGGGGCCAGGTGGAGGAGGTGGCTGATCTGGGGTGCTCAGCTACCTTTGTGGTGGGAGATACACCCCCCCCCCAGCAGCTCCAGGGGCTGGAGCGGCCCTCTCTTCCGGGAGTTCCCTCTGCCGCAGGGTGGCCCTGCTGTGGGGAAGTCCTGGCCCACCACAATCTGCGCCTCTAGAAAACAAATCCCCCCCTCCCAGCCACGTGGAGCAGATAAACGCCTTCCATCTGACAGCCCTCAGCGAGGCAGACAGCAATTGGCCCTCTAGCCTTCTCACCAAGGAGACACCCTCTCCTCACCTCCTCAGGTCTCTCTAGGTCAGAGACCTCAAACCTCTTTGGACTCTGACCAGAGTGAAAAGTCCATTTTATGAAGCCGGTCCTTCTCTGTGTCCCTGTGTGTATGTGACCAAAACCAGTTTCATGAACTAATGCTACCCCTTACAGGGAACACAGCTGGATGTTTTCTGATCTATTTCACTCTTTTAAACGCTGGCTGGCTGCAACACGCTACATGGATTTTGTGACCCAGAGCTGAAAACAGTGCTCTGGTTTCACCCATGTCCAGCTTTAACGATTTATTTAGCTCAGACCCGACGCCCTCTTTCACAGCTCTTAGCTGATGTGGGCTGTGAGTAGTGTCCTTGGATCCCCCTGCACCGGGATCTCCCCGGCTTGCACTTGCTTCTCCCACGCCCCACTGCAACCCAGCAAACACGCGTGCACACCAGCAGTCACAGGTTGACTGGAAGCTTCTCTCCTGCCCCACCATCATTATCCTTTACTCAGAACACCTGTAACCCCTTTCGTCACCTTCTCCCACCATCCTGACAAGTAAGCTGGGAGATCGAGGGGTCAGGTGTCTCAGTTTCGAAGAGAAGGCCCTCATTCACGAAACCCCGAGTTTTCAGATTAGCCATAGGTGACGGAGGAGGTGCACAGCCCACCTATAGCCGGGTGCTAATCCCTTCTCCCTGAATCTCCTCCCCTAGAGCAGCAGTCCCCAGCCTTTTCAGCACCAGGAACTGGTTTCTGTTGAAGATAATTTTTCCTCGGTGGGAGGGGTGGGCGGGCACAGGAGGTGGAGCTCAGGCAGTAATGGGAGTGCGGAGGAGGAGGGCGGCTGGTGAGCCCCAGGGGACCCAGAAACCAAAGGCCACCACCAGCTCGTCTTTGCAGATTAGCTTGTGGCCACTGAATAATTTTCCTTATATTTTATCTTTATTTCTTTTTATTTTTTAAACCGAATGTATTGGGGTAACATTGGCTAATAAAATTATATAGGTTTCAGGTGTACGATTCTACAACACATCATCTGTGTGTTGTATTGTGTGTTTCCCACCCCAAGTCAAGTCCCCTTCCTTCACCACTGACCTCCTACGCCCTCCTTCTGCGTCATTCGCCCCTCCCTTCCCTCTAGTAATCACCACACAGTTGTCTGTACCCACGAGTCTTTCTTTTTTGTTTTTATTTTGCTTAATCCCTTCACCCTTCTCATCCGGCCCTCAACCCCCTCCCTTCTGACAACTGTGTCCATGTGTCTGTCTCCACTTTGTGAGTTTATTTTGCTCATTAGATTTCACACACGCATGAAAGCACATGGTACCTGCTTTTCTCTTCTTGCCCTTTATTTCCTGTGTCGTCACAGAACGCGTTTGGTGACCAGGAGAGTTGGATTTATAAGACCTGGTCCCACCACATATATGGGATCCGGGGCTTCGCTTTGCTGAACCTCGGTTTTCTTATCCACAAAATTTGATTTATTATTTCTGCCCTGCCTTCCTCACGGGACTGTAATAAACACGAACAAATATGGAAAAGCCCTGTAAACTCTAGAGCACTATGCAAATATAAACTACTATGTAAACTGTACATTCTTTTGTAAGAACGGACAGTGTTGACTCTGCTCCCCAAATTACAGCTCTGTACCCTCTGTGTTTCGTAAAGGCACAGACTCCATCATCAACCCCCCAAAAGGCACCTGTGCTTTACTCCCAAGTGCCAGGTTAAACCAGCTCTCCCTTGGGCAGATACCTGGTGGCATCAAAAACGCATCAGTCATAGCAGCTGGTGAATCCACACTCTCTAGTCATTTGTACCTTCATTCAGAAAATAGACATGGGAGAATTGGTCTCAGAAGCAGTCAATTAAATACAGCCTACACTCAGCTCTTCTGGCCAATCAAGAAAAGAAAGGGCGGGGGTGGGGGTGGGGAGCAGGCCAAGAAGAGAATCAGAGACATCTTGGAGACCAACGTGATCGTCACAGCCACCAGGTGTGGAGGACTCACTATCCCAGGTCCTGCGCCTTAGAAGACTTATTTCCAGCCTTCGTGAGACGGCGAGAGGCAGGCAATGGGCACACCAAGGAGCTGGTGCAGGTTTGGTTCCAGGTGGCCACTGAAAAGGGCATCACAATAAAGTGAACCACACAAACTGTGTGGTTGCCCAGTGCGTATAAAAGTGATGTTCAACTATACTAGTCTACTGAGTGTGTAATGGCATTATGTCTAAAAAAATGCCCATACCTTAATTTAAAAATGCTTTATTGCTAAAACATGCCAGCTGTTTTCTGAGCCTGTTGGAAAAATAGTGTCGATAGACTTGCTTAGTGCAGGATTGCTACAAACCTTCAATTTGTTAAAAAGAAAAAAGAAAAAAGGCCCGCAATACTTGTAAAGTACAATGAAATTAGGTATGCCTCTATTACTGTCCTCACTTTACAGATGAGGCTAAGAGGTAAGAAATTGGCTCAAAAGCTTGCAGGGAGCTGGGTGAGCTATAATTTGCTTTTCTCATTCAGTGATAAGCTAAAGAAACTCCCAAGGCTGATGCTGGGCTCTGCCAAGCATATGGGGGAAATGCTGGGTTTGAGTTCGACCATGGACCTACAGGTCCCCAAAGCAAGGACTTCAAACTGGAGATGGGGCTTTAATGGTCGGAACAAATAGTAACTTGGGCCCCTTCAGGAACAAGAGGCAGGCACCAACTCCCTGGGGTGGGCTGGGTTCTTCTCACTACACAGTCCAGGATCTGTGCTCTTTACAAAGAGCTGAGGACAATGCTTTCTGGGCTGGGTATTTAGCTGCTCAATAATTAATGAGAATCTAATATCCCTTTTGTTTGGATCCCAAGCTAAAAGAGGCAATACATGAGCCCTTCCAGTGCCCAAAATTATCCTCCAGAGGTTATCCAGTGCCTACAGACCAAGGCTGAGACGACTTGGCTGGTACTCAAAGCCTTTCTGGTCTGGCCCTAACCAATGATCTCAACATTTCCTAATAGCAAACCTCTGTCCCAGCCAGGCATCCTCAGCCTTACCCAAAGGGCTCTGCCTATTCCTCTTCCTGCGACTCTCCCCTCTCCCGGCAGCCAACGCCTCTCACGGCCCTCGGCACAACCCACACCGCTCAGCCTTGAAAAGCCAGACTAGGGCGTCGTCCTCCATCTGAACTCACAGCCCTCGGTGCTGTGGTCTTCTGTCTGAGGCCTGCACTGATTGCTGTATGGCAGCCACGGGATTAGATCTTCAAGCCCATCCACTGTAGCCTGGACTGGTGACTCTCTGGTCTTGCTAAGACATCTCTAGGAAAGGGCCTGGCCGCTGGTCAGCTTTCCACCACCCCACCCCCACAGCTGCAGAGAGGGCTTTTTTTAAGGGTTAGTTCTAATAATCGCCCAAAGAAAGTGAGCTTTCGTGGTTCACACCTGGGGACCAGCGAACACTGAACATGCTCACTGATCCCCTGGCACTGTTCTCTTGGCATTGCCCAACCAGGAGCAGGTATGCATGCATCCACACAGGAAGATGGGAGACCACGGAGCTCCTCGCCCGACCCCACGGGTGGCGCTCAGTCAGTCTGAGACTGATCTCCAGCCAGAAGAAGAAATGATTCTAACCTATCATCTGCTCCCCTTCCTTTTGTCCCCCACCCAAGACAGAATGCCAAAGGCCTGGCAGGGCTAGGAACCTACCTGCCTTCCCCACAGAGGTAGCTGCTTCTAAAGGGCACTCTTTGGGAAAACTAGCCAATTCTGTACAAGAGGAAATCATATTCCAGTACCTTTCTATCCCTAACGTACCCGTAGACCCAGACCCCTCCCCCAGACACGCAGACAGACCCCAACCCAGCTCCTTTCCTCTGAAGCACAGCCCATCTGCTGGGCACCTCTCCAGCCTGACACTCCAGCCCCCAAAGTTTCTAAGGCTTGGGGTGTGGGATGTGTTCCCCTGGCCTGAAGTCAGGGTCAGGGTGGTAGTGATGCCAAGGGCATCCTAAAATCTTCATTCAGAGTGGCAGCCAATCGGGACCCCTGAGAAAACGTTCTCCAGACTGACAAGTGCTCCCAGAGACCCTCTCCCTTCAGAGTCCCCTAATTCACATCCTGCTACCCCCTGAGGACTGCTCCTCAATTAATAAGCAATGCATTCAGCTCCCACTGTGTTCCTGGGGGTGAAGGGTTGCCCTGAAGGGGGGATCAGCCCCCTCCATGGAGTCAGCTGCGTAAGAGACTGTTCCATAGACGGTCGCAGCTGGAGTCTACAAGTGGTAAATCTAGAACATCCCTCATCTACGACAAGGATTCCGTTCCTGCCCCCTCATCTTCCTGGGAGGTTAACGCCCTAGCTCCTCTACACTTCCCTCCAAGGCCTCCCACCTGTGCCCTCCTGACCACTGACTCGGTCCAAAAATCTTCCCATAAATCTCAAATAGGTGTGCAAGCAGGGGCTCCGGAGGGGAGGGGACTAGCCCCTTTCCCGCAGCCATGCCCCCCTCCCCCACCAGGCTGGTTTCACAATTTGGGAGGTGAGCTCAACAGCCCCTCTCTCCCAGGAGACTACCGAGCTCCCCGGGGCAACCCTGGCGGCAGCGCGGCGGGAAACCGGGAGCCCCATCCCTGTCCGCCAGCCGCCTCCAGAATCCTGGCCCGACTCCCTTCTCCAGCACGCCTGGAGTTGGGGCCAACAGGCAGGATCAACAATCCAGAAACTTTCAAAGGATCAAGCCGACTGGGAGGGGAAAAAAAAGAGAGGGAAGTGTTGGGGGGGGGGAGGGGGTAGGCTCCAGGGCAGAGCCCCTGCTCTTCACTTACCATCTTGCTCACATCCATGACCGAGGCTGTAGGGCACCCCCCACCCCTTGGGATCCGCTTCCCCCAAATGCTGCTCCCAGCTAATCCAGCCCCGATGGTGCCATGCTGCAGGGAGGGCTGCTGGCAGGGCCCCCGCGGACTGGGGAAGGCGGGGAAGGCGGAGGCGGCAGCGGCGGCGGCGGCAGGACCGCGGCTGGACGGGAGAAAGGAAGGGAAAGGAAGGGGGAGGGGAGGCCGGGAGGGGGAGGGTGCGGAGCGCGAAGCCGCAGCGCGCACTGGGGGCGGGGGAGGCGCGGCCCAGCGAGCAGCCCCGCACGGTGAGTCCCCGGGAGCCGGGAAATCCCGAAATCAGCGCGGGGTGCCCTGATGGCGGGGAGCAGGGAGCTGTGAGCGGAGGGATGCGGGGAACGGGCAATGGACCGATTTTCTGGGCTGGAGCCCGCGGCCCAGCTCGCGGCGAGGGTGTTATTTGAATAACAAAGATCGCTTCTCCCGGAGTCGGGGCGACGGGGATCACTGAGCCGGGAGCGAGGCCGCCAGGAAGTGTGAGTGTCCGTGTGGTATGTGCATCTGTGTGCGCGCACGCGTGTGTGTGTGCGTGTTTGGTGGTGGGATCAGTGGGACTCAGGAAGTGAGCGGGGGAGGCGGCTGGAAAGGAGGGCGAGCTGGGGGGCGCCGCGAGCCGACATTCCAGTGGGGGCAGGGGGTCCGCTCAGCCCCTCCTCATTTGGCTTCACTGGACAAAGGCGGAATTCAGAGCCAGTTGCTTCCCTCCTTCGGCTAATCCGGAGGGGACGTCCAGATGAGTCTGGGGTCTGCCAGCAGATGGGCGAATTAAGACTGGAACAGGTATCCCCGGAAGGCCCTTAGGTTCCCCGCGAGTAAGCCGTAACCAGCCCTTCCTGGAGTAAGGGAAACTGGCTGCTAATAGACGTTGGCTCTGAGTGCAGAGCTCCCTTTCTCTCAAACTAGAACCCCCAAATCTTCCATTCCGTACTCGATGTCTTGTCTGCCTCTAGAGAAATCGGAGGCAGACACTCCTCTCTGTAGGGGGCGAAGCTGGTGGCAGAAAAGGACTCCTGGCCAATGCTCTTTGGGGCAGTCACCAGAAAAAGGCTGGAGCCCCAAGCCTCTGGTTTCAACACAGGCTGCTTCAAATCCTCAGAGGAGCAGGATGGCTTTGGGCACAGCTGAGTCAGCAGCGACCCGAGACAGCTTACACCAACCCTGTGTTGCACGGCAGGTGAGGAAACTGAGACTCGGAGAAGGGGAGTGATTTGCCCCAGGCCACACAGCTGGAAGGGAATGGGGGTAGGACAGTCCTCAACAAGGACAGGGCAGCCCAAGCCAGCAAAAGTTTCCCTTGCTGCCATGGAGCATCCAGCTTCTAAAATCCTTCCCAGTGAGCAGGTGATGGGACCTATCCACAACCCTGGCCCTCTGGCCACACCAAAGGGCCAAGAAGGCAGCTCTGGTTAAGTCCCCTATGCTGTCTAGGACAGCCCTGCCTCTACTTCTGAGTTCTCAACCTATGAAATAGGGAGTGTTTCTTTGCCTCCTAGAGGAATGTGAGAACATTATGATATAAAAGATGGAAAAGCAGAAGTGTGGGGGTGTAAAGGGCTTTCACTGTGGAGGTTATTTTTCATCTCTGGGCTCTGGACCCCAGTCAGGGGTCCCTCAGCTTCAGGTAAGGGCTCTCCAGGCCCAGGTCTCTGTCTAAACTCGAGTTCCACCCCACTGCAGGGCTGCCCCAGCAAGCCCAGCTCTTCTCATCCTGTGCCCCAGCCAGGGGAGTCAGGAGGGCTGCTGCAGTCTGTTCTAGCGTGCTGGGCTCCCACAGAGGTGACACCCAAGTGCAGTCAGGGCCAGGCAAACAAGCAGGAGTCAAACCAATGCACAAATGAGGTTTTGATTATCTGCTTCATTAAATGTATGACCATCTTTAAAAAAAAAAAAGATGGATAGACTTTATATGTTTAAAAAGTTGCCCTGGCTGGCATGGCTCAGTGGATTGAGTGCTGCTGGCCTGTGAACCAAAGAGTCACCAGTTCGATTCTCAGTCAGGCAGGGCACATGCCTGGGTTTTGGGCCAGGTCCCCAGTTGGGGGTGTGTAAGAGGCAACCACACATTGATGTTTCTCTCCCTCTCTCCTTCCCTTCCCCTCTATAAACAAACAAACAAAGTCTCTTAGGCCTCGGGTTCATCAATGGATTCAGGTCTCCCAATAGATCTTGGTGCCTTAGCTGGCAAACCCAATCTTCTCATTGCTAAAATGGAGACAGTGACACCCACTTCACTTGCAGGTAGCAAGGGGCAAATGAAAGAACTTTCTTACACCTTACCTGTAGTCCACTGAATTAATGGTCCCCCAGAGATATCAGGTCCTCATCTCTGGAACCTGTAAACACTACCTCCTATGGCAAAGACTGTGCAGGTGTGATGAAGGATTCTGAGATGGGAAGATGACCCTGGTTTATCTGGACAGACCCTAGATGCAATCACATCTCCCCATAGGAGGTGCAGTTAACACACAGGAGAGGTTGGGAAGAGTACCACGGGGGCAGAGCGAGGCAATGATGCACCACAACAGGGCAGGACAGGCTGGCAACCACCAGAAGCTCTGACAGGCAAGGCACAGATCCTCCCCTGGAGCCTCCAGGAGGAATGTGGTCCTGTCAACACCTTGATTTGGACCCAGTGACACTGGTTATAGACTTCTGGCCTCCAGAACTACCAGAGAATAAATTTCTGCTGTTTTACCCATGGAACTTATGGGAATTTGTTAACAGCAGCCATAGGAAGTGAATACACTACCCAAAGGTCAGTGAGGACTGGTGTCATGGCTGCAGACTGGCCCCTGCCTTGGGGGCTTCTCTGTAGACTTCCTTGGAGCTGTTCACGTGATGCCAAAGGAGAGGGCTGCCGTGAGGCCCACCCTCCTGCTCCATTCGGGGGGAGTGTCCTGGCAAGTGCATGTAAGCATGGGTACATGTGTGCACACACGCACAAACACAGGGAAGGGGCAAACAGATTTTCTCAGGAAAGCTTGGGCTTCTCTGCCTGGGCTAACCTGGCACCTGCTGGGCCACCGGCACACAAACATCTCCGGGGGCTGCTGTTCCTACCACTCCGCCAGGGCAGGAGGTTCAGGCTCCTGGAAGAGGCGACAAGGAGGGGCCCGCCTGAGCATTCCCTGCTCTACAGTGGCTGTGCCACCAGGTTCCGTGGGCTCCGGCCAGTGAGGAAAGACACTTCTAGCCATGCAGGAGGGGAGGGGGACAACTGGAAGCACACATGGTCACCTTGAGGTTGTGGGCCAGCGGCTTGGGCCAGGGCAACTTGAATAAATTGTCAGAAGGAGAAACCAGGTTCAGAAGTAAGAATGCTACGGCCCTCCAACGGCTATTCTGTCCGTTTGGCACCAGCCCCAGGCCGCCTCATCTGAAAAGCCTCGGGGACGTCTCCCCCGGGATGGGGTGGGGTGGCTCAGTCTCACAGGCACCTCGTTCTCAGGGAGTCTGCAGATAACTTTTCTTTTCCCTCTGTTTTCACAATTTGGTCTCTCTTCTATGTTGTCTGTCCCAACTAATGGTTCTACCTCCACTAGTTGCTCAAGCTAGAAACTTCAAAGTCAGCTTTAATTCTTCCATGGATAATCCCTCACTCTTACCCCATCTAATCAGGCCCCGGGTCAGTGTTGTTTTTCTGGGAAATAGCTTCCATTCTATCATGGAAGGCCTGCCCTCCCAGTAACAACTGTTCCCGTGATGGCTAAGACTTTCAACAACAGCCCCCAGCCTCTCACTCCAGTCTCTTTCCATCTAACTCATCTTCCACTTAGAAGCATCTAAGTGTGAGTCCCCACTGGCCCACCCCAAATAGGAACAAACAAACCTCTTTTACGGCTCATTACCCCTCAAGCTCCTTACGAATCTGGCTGCATCTCCTCCCATTCCAGTCTGCCTTCTCCCACTTTCTCCTCTGCCCCATCGGGGGAGGTCCTGGCCCATCAAACTGCTCAGGAGTACTCAGGGAGCACCTGGAATGCTTTTCCCAATTCCTCGGCTTGGCAGATCCCTTGTCACCCTTCAGGACTCATCTCAGATGTCACCTTCCCTGTGAAGCTATTCCTGACCCCTCCAGACACAAGCAGTCACACTCAGGAGTCCCTCTCACAATGGAGAACTCCTGGATACAGCCTCTGTCACCCTGCTAAGGGATGGTCCTTGTCCTTGGTTCTCCCTGCTTACCCGTGAGCTCCCTCAGGCGGAGGCTGGGCCTCACTGGCCTTGCATCACAGGTACCCTGTTCCTTCCTTCCTTATCTGTCCCAGACCTCTCTCCAGCCCAAATTCCTCACCCACAACCCTGCGCCACCCTTAACATCAAGGTAAAAGTAGGGAATGGACTCAGCAGAGCTTCAGGGAAGGTGTAGTGACGTATCTGGTAGAGGGCGGCACCTACTGGAGAACTGTGATTCTGCAGGCTAGCCCTATAAATACCACGCGGATCTCAGCGGAGGGGCTCAGGGCACAGGCCTTACAGAGGACTTTAGAAACTTGAGATTCCATTAAGTTCCAGCAACAAATACTCCCAACAAAGGGCCTTACATAATGTATGTTACTGTGCTACTGTTAACAATAAGCATATGCAGAGGCTCTAAAGTTTATGAAATGCCTTTTTGTCTATTATCTCATTTGATCCTTAAAAGATTGGGTAAGGCAAGTAGAATGGGAATTCCTACAACACTTTTTACAGTTGAGGCTTACAGAGGGAGGAGTGTACAACTGAAACCAGGGAAGGCACTGAGGTGGGGAGACGAGGTCCAAAGTTTCTTTAGCTTTGCCTATAGTGTTTTAATATTTTATAAGGAAAGTGTGATGAAATATTATTACTTGCCTAATAACAAATATTAAAGAAGAAAGTGTAGGCTCCGAGGTCAGACCTCAGGCTGAACTGGCTGCATCACCTTCTTGATATGGGCAAGTATCTTAATATCTTTGAATTTTTTACGGCTAACAGATATTATACCTGCAGGGCTGGTGTGAGAACGAAGGAAACCAATGTACGCAAAGCACAGCACAGCGGGAAGGCTGGCCCCAGGCTCAGCCCAACACCCCCATCTCTCCATTCACCTGGTGGTGAGTCCCTGGAAAGTTCTGGATAATTTTTTCAAAGCTCATATCGTAAGAGAAAAGGATGAAAAGCCAAGGATAACAGCAGTCATTCCGATCAAAATGACAGCACGCAAATAGTGTTAGAGGGAGAAAAATAAGTAATCAAAGCCATCGAGCACACACAGCTGACAGCTGGCAATCACTCGCTGGGTGACCCCCAACCTTCCCGTGGGAAGCTCCTGCAAACAGAGGCTTGGCCAGGGTCAGTGAGATCCCAGCATGGCCTGCGATCCCGGTGGCTCCCCCACGGAGTATTCCCACGGGGCTTCCCTGGACAGAATGCGGGTCTTCTCCAGGAGTCGCTGTGACTTCAGTGGGAAAAGCCTTCTGCTGCCTTCCTGTGCAGGCATGATTACACTTAAAGGTTGAAAACAAAAACCAAAACACCCTAAAGCAGTACAAGAGGTCCTAGACCTGGAGTGTATCTCAATACCTGAAGGGCACACCGTCCCCAGGCAAGTTGGGAGGTGGGTGCTTTTGGGGGGAGAGAGGATATTTGTCACAGGTCATGCTGTGAATAATAACCGGTAACGTTCATGGAGTCCTCTCCACATGCCAGGCACTTACAAGTACTATTTCTTTCAGTACCCACAGAAACCCTGCACGCTAAGTGTTACTTTTATCATCCAATTTTACAATAAGGAACCAAGGCCCAGAAATGTTAAGTGACTTTCCTGGGGCCCCACAGCTAATGCCCTCACCGGGGCTGGCAGGCAGTTTCAACTGCTATTATTAGCATGAACTTTTGTTTATGGGGTTGATTTTCTTTATTCTAAAACCTTGTGAATAGATTGTGAGTACAGTGAATTCAGCTGCCTTCTCTTCCTTCCTCTAAGTGAGCTGCATAAAACCCCAGAGGCGGACACCGGGCACCTGCCCCAACCCCGCTTCTCCCCCTTCACGGTGCATGCTGCTCTGTGTGGACCCATCTGCAAGAACGCGCCCCAGGACGGGATTCCTAAGAAGCGATCCCTTACGTGGTTTACATCTCTCCCCTGAACACCGTTTTCACTGCAAACACCCTAAATAGACATATATTTGAGAGATCTCTGGCATTGTCCCAGGTGCCCCAAAATCTTAACAGAAGTTAAAGTGAACACTGCAGGCCTCAGTTGATTGTGCTTTGCTTTACTGCCTTTCATGCTATGTTTCTTTACAAACTGAAGGCAAGACCCTCTACCAGCAAAAAGATCACAACTCGCTTTACTGCGATTCTGGACCCAAGCCCACAGTACCCAGAAGACGGGCCATTTTGCTGGCTATGGACTCCGGGGAACCTTTGTTCTTAATCCCTTCTGGACTTAAGTACAACTTTCAAAACAATTCTTTCTTTCCCTTTGATGTTTATAAGGGATACTTTTTCATGAAGTCATAGAAAAGCACTTTTTGAATGCTTTTAGCCCTTAGAGTGTGACTTAAATCATCATCATCGTCGTCATCACAGCAGCCTTCAACGTTATCTACTGAGCCCCTGTTGTGTAGGGCATGGTGCCAGGCATGGCAATGCCCACCTCTGAATCTGAGAAATCAGAAGTCAAAAAGCACAGCGGCCCTGGCTGGTGCGGCTCAGCTGGTTGGGTGTTGTTCACAAGGCGAAGGATCATCAGTTTGATTCCTGGTCAGGGCATGTGCCTAGGTTGCAGGTTCAGACCCCAGTCAAGGTTCATGCAGGAAGCAGCCGATTGATGTTTTTCTCGCACATTGATGTTTCTCTTCCTCTCTCCCTCCCTTCCCGTCTCTCTAAAAATAAATAAATAAAATCCTAAGAAAAGAAAGAAAGAGAGGAAGAAGGAAAGACCCAGGTAGAGTGGAGGAAAACGGACGCTGTTATTGCCGGTGGTGGCTCTGTACCCCAGCTGCACGCTGCAATCACCTGGGAAGCCTGGGCCCTGCCTGGGAATCAGCATTGTAAATCTCCCCCAGGAGATGCTGAGCGTGCAGCCAAGACTGGGAATAAGTGGAATCAAAATTAGGGCCCGGGAACCTTGGCCCCGGTCCTGGCTGAAACTGAGGTGTGAAGAGGCAGGACCGGTGGCACTTACCTTGCCGCGTCTACATGGGGAATTTCCAGGCTTCCACCTGGAATTTTCCATCCCTTGGCCAAAGACTCAGAATAAACAAGGACCTCTTTGCTCCTGGTAGTTTTCTTTTCCCTCTTTACACTGCCATCCCCACCCCCATATTGAACACAGGGATCTGTGGAGCCTTCCCACGCATTTGGCCTCACACGGGAAAAAAGACCCCAGGTACACGGAAATATCCAGCATACTCCCAGAATCCATATCCATTCTGCAAGATCAACTGGGCTGAGGAAGAAGGGTGGCCTGGTTGCTGCTTTTAGCTGGAAAGGCAACAAAGATCTAATGGACTTCTAAAGCCTCTCTAGGCAGGCTGTGGGTAGCTGGTGGGGATAAAGAGGCACAGAAGCAGATGGAAGCCACTCAGCCAAGTCCCTGAGTCAGCAGATGGCTGGAAACCTCGGCTCAGGGGCCCAGGCTGCCAGCGCTCTCTGCCCCTGCCCGCCCGGCTCCTCCCTGGAGGCAGGAATTTTGGACACCCTCAAATGGCCTAGCCCAGAAGCTGCCTGCCTCTCACTTGGAGAGGTTTTTCCACAGCTCCTCCCTAGGTAGACAAGTCCAGGAATCTGTCTGTGCCCAGTTTCTAATAAGCAACGACCTGTCCCAGGGGCGTGGACCAGGGCAGGAGGCATCGACTCAGAGATGTCTGTAGTGACCAAGGGCCAGCATTTCCGCCCTGGAAAGGGCGGCAGCCAGGCTAATTCCATGTTATTACAGCCTCACAGGAAACCAGCCTGGTCCAGCTGTCAGCCAGCAGCAATTTATGGGCATTAGGGGCAGAGGGAGGGAGGAGAGGGAAGAGAAAGGAAAACACAGCCTTCCCCATTCCCTCCCCCAAAAATTGATCCTAAGTTATTTTTAGGTGCTTATTCATCCCATTCATTTCTCTTTAAGAGGCACAACACAGGCTCTGTGCAAACACCATTTAGCAGGAGGCAACTGCTCACGCAGGGGCGGGGCAGGAGAGGGGTTACCTGTATGAGAAGGAGGCAGAGAGAGCGTCTTGGAGGACCCTTCTCACAGTAAAAATGCTCCCACAGTTCTGAAGACAGAGTAGGGAGGCAAATGAAGAGAGGCTTTTAAATCAGAATCCCCAAGTTCAAGTCTTACCTCCAGTTTTCTCTCACTGGATGGTCTTGGGCAGCTCACTGGGGAAGTGAGATGAGACCTCAGGATGGAACCCTGGCTGCCTGTGGCTTTGGGCAAATCATTCAGCCCTCTGTGCCTTAATTTCCCTGTCTACAAACAAGGCTAGTTACTGTATGTAAAACACCAGAAAATTGCCTGACATACCTAGTGTTATATAAGAGTGAGCTATCGTTTCTATTATAGTACCATGCACATGTTAATTATTACTGTCAATTTAAAATAGTGTATAGAACAGAGTAGGAAGCCACAGGAGGCCTGAGGTGAAAAAAGGTAAAGTTAGTTTTTTAGCCAAAGAACATACATGCATAACTCACAGACACAGACAACAGTATGGTGATGGCCAGAGACGAGGGGCGGGGGGAGAAATGGGGACATTTGTAATAGCACCAATGAAAATAAAGAAAAAAATGTTGTATTCACAACCCGGCGCCTACCAAGGATGAGTGTAACGAGGCTTTGCCTCCATTCAGGTATGAAAGTTGAGGCACCAAGTCTCCTCCTCTGAGTGGGTGATCCCCACTCTTGGGTGTTAAAGGGGTTCACGAAAATGGAAAGCCACAGCACGGCTTGCAGGAGGGGCTCATCCCGCTGCTGGCTCTGAAATTCCTGGTGTGATTGCTTACTGCTGTCCACTTGACTGGGCCACAGGGCGCCCGGACAGTGGGCCGAACGCTATTTCTGGGTGCGCCTGTGGGGGAGTTTCTGGATGAGACGGGCATTTCAGTTGCTGGACTGAGTACAGGAGACTGTCCTCCCCAGCGGAAGTGGGCAGTACCCAGTGCTGAGGGCCTGCTAGAACAAGGTGGGAGAAGGCAGAACTCAGTTCTTTTCCTGCCGATTACTTGAGCTGGGACATCGGTCTTCTTGGACTGGGACTAACACTGTTGGTTGCCCTGGTTCTCAGGCTTTTGGACTTGGACTGAATTATACCACTGACTTTCCTGAGGTCTCCAGCTTACAGACAGCAATGGGAGCCAATTCCCTATAATCAATCAATCAATCAATCAGTGTGTGTGAGTGTGCATTCTCTGGTTGCCCACTCAAGCAGATCCAGACCCGTCCAGAATCTGACCTCTCTCTGCCAGCTGTTACCTTTCTTTGCACGGGCCACCCTCCATGCACCGCCTCCCTAACCCCCACCTGGCCCTTCTGGCTGCTCCTTCTTCACTGATACCCCCTACCTGCTAACCCAGCCCTTATTGACCTCTCCCTTGTAGTTCCATCCAGTAAACCTTTATGCGTGTCCTCTGTCTGCGTAGTCCCAAGCTAAGTGCTGCAAGTGCTAAGACATAATGCCAGTGTCTCAGACTGCACACAATTTCAGTACAACATGGAGGTTACCCAGACAAGACTGCAGGTGCCCAGGGAGCACCAAGGAGGGGCTGGAGGTGGTAGGGGAAAGGGCAGCAGGCCAAGGACATCTTTCAGGAAGTGACAAAGGTGTCTGAAGCAGGAGTGTGCACGGGCAGGGTGGGGAGATTCAGCAGGGCCCCTGCGGGCGAGTTACCTGGAGAAGACCCAGAATTCCCTAAGGTCTCACTGCCTGCCACCCTCACATGGCTGGTCCCGGGTCCAAGGGGCCAAAAGCCCGGTCTTTTCCACACCCGTCTGCCTCCCTCAGGGCTGCTCCAGCCCCTCTGAAACCCTCCCAGGCTGAGCACCCCAGCAGACCTCCGCAGAGACTCTGGGGCCGGAGTCCACTTCCATCATGGGATCCTGGGCTTAAGTGGCGAGAAGCCAAGGACAGTGGCCTCACCTCCAGATTCCCCATCTGCCACCTCAGGGAACATTCAGAAACAGGCACGTCACTCCCTCCTTAAAAATCCTAAGAGCTCACCACCCACAGCTTTCAAGGGGGATGGATCCCAAGGGCTTTCCTCTGTCCGTTGCCCCTCCAGCCTTGTCCCATGTCTCTCTTGCCACAGGGCCTTTGCAGGAGCCAACCTCTCTCCCTACAAGGCCACCTCTGTCCTTTCTGTTTCTCTGCCTGGCAGAAAAACACACACGTGCTCATCACTTCTGCAAAGTCTTCCTGGGCAGGTTGTCTCCCGTGGCACTTCCTGCACATCTCTAGCTCTGGTGCCATCACCTGGGCTGGCTGATGCTCTGAGGGCCAGGACCTGGTCTCATTCCAAGCCCAGCCGGGGGCAGGCAGCTCGCCCAAACTTCAAGTGAGGCTCTTGAAGCACATGCACAGGAAGAACCCCGCCATTCCTAAATATACAGGCGTCCCTAGAGGTGAAAATCTTTTTAATAAATGGCAGTAGTACAAAGGCAAAGTTTATTTCATGTTCTAGAGAAAAGGCTGGTAAACAGTGCATATAGGTCAAGGGCATTCGCTACAATACATGATTTGAGTAATAATGGTTTGGGAGTAAAGCAGACTGTGACCTCATTAGGTGAAGGAATTCCTGCCCCTCCACCAGGCTGTGGTCACCTCTGCCTGGAGAACCCCACTGGGAGTGAAACACTTGATAGAGCTGCTGCCCACCACTGTCAGACCCCCCCCCTCCATAGGAGCCAGGCCTCACGAACAGACTAGCCATGCAGGCTGCGGCAAATTACTCCGTGAGCCACAGTTTCTCTGCCCATAAAATGGGAATAAAAAAACACCGCACTTACATGAGGTTATTATAAGGATCAAGTGCAGAATAACCTGTGAAAGTACTTAGGAAACTATTAGTGCTCATAAAATGTTCTGGACTTCAAAGCAATCAGAGCAAGCCCTCAATTATTAGTGGTTGAATGTATGAAGGCAAGTTTATTATTATTATTGCTAAGGTTATTAATAAATAATAAAATCTGTCCTTGTGGGTATAACAGGTTTTATTACATAGAGTCTCTTGCCAATTCTTGCCCCACCAACCTGGCTGCTCCCCTCTTTCCTTGGTTTCTAGGATCTGGCTCAACTGGTGTCCTGGGAAGAACAAGGATTCTGGCTCCACCATGAATAGATGTGTGACCATACTGCGGCTCTCACCCTCCCTGAGCCTGTTTTCTGGAGATTGACTGAGGGCAGTGGAGAGGATTAAGTGAGGTGATTGACAACCAGTGCCCGAGACCCATGCTCCCTGGCCATGAGCTCCTGGGCCCCCTCCAGGGCTCCTGGGAAGCAGGGCTCAGAGACCAAACCAGATAAACAGACTTCTGTCTTCCAGTGGTGCCAAAGTGTGCCAAGGTGTCACCTGGCACCACTGCTAGTTGTATCTGGTGTTACAGAGAGCCTGGTGACAGTCCTTCTATCCGGCCACCCACCTCCCCCTCCCTAACTCCTGCAAGAGGAGACATGGAGTCCATGGCTGTCTCTGTTTTCCTGGGGGTGACAGTAGGAGGGGCATCTGGGAACTTCTCTCCCAGAAACCCCATAGTTTCTCCTCATGGAGTTTCAAGCTGCCTGACTTGCAAAGTACCGGGCCTATCTTTGTTCTACATTTTAAAATCTAATTTTCTCTTTAAAGTTGGAGACACCGCCTTAAACACAAGCTCTCCACCAGCATTTCTTGCTGTGCTTTTAAAGTCTACAGTCGGTGCCAAAAGAATGGGAAGGGATTGGTCTCTTGGGACCTGTTCTTGGCCCACTGCGTGACTGATGAGGCTGGGGCCTTTTTCTCTGTTCACAGCTGAATCCCATCTCCAAACAGTGCCTGGCACAGAGCAAGCCCTCAATTAATAGTGGTTGAATGTATGAAGGAAGAAGGCAAGCAAGAACCCATTTACCTGAGGCGTCAGCCCTATTTTGAGCGCTGGGGCACACTAGGGACCCCGCAATACCTAACACCGGTGGGTGGGTGTCTTTGGCTTTCGCACCCGGATCTCATGTCTCAACATCCTACAGCGCAGGAGTGCGACCACCTTTTACAGATGAGCTAAATGAGACGCAGAGAACTGAGGGCTCTTCTGTGAAACAGACCTCTCTTCTCCTGCGGCGCTCCTTCGCCATTATTATGGCTGCGGGCTCTTTCCACAGCCCGACGTTCCTTTTGCTGTCCTGTTATACCATCAGGGACAACCTCCATCACCCAGTGGTCTGGAGTTCATCTGTCCATCTACCCACCCAACCAGGCCATCTTTCACTTGGTACCACCGTGTACCAGGTTCTGTGCTTGGCTCCAGGGATGGGCGAGGGGTAGGAGGCGGGTGTGGGCAGGTGCATGCAAAAGTGGAGGAAGAACAGGCCTCAGGGACTGCTCTTTCTACCAACGACGAAGGGGGTCAAACATCTGCCCTGTGGCCGGTGTAGAAGAGTCGGGCAGGCCCACTGAACAATAAAGAATTACCATATGACCCAGCAAGTCCACTCCTAGTGAGATCCCCATTTGAACTGGGACTCCAGCAGGTACTTGCACACACGTGTTCACAGCAGCATCGCTCACAACAAATAGAAAACAACCCAAGTGTCTTTGAACAGGTGACTGGATAAGCAAAACGTGGGTACGACAGAATATTATTCGGCTATAAAAAGAGATGAAGTTCTGATACATGATTCAATTTGCATGAACCTTCAAAATATTAAGCTAAGTGAAGTAAGCCAGATAAAAATGGACAAATATTGCATGGTTCCACTTTTATGAACCATCTGGAATATGCAAATTCACAGAGACAGAGCAGAACACCCGGGGACAGGGTGAGCCGGGGAAAGGAAGCCATTGCTTCATGAGCTCTGAGCTTCTGTTCGGCCGATGGAGGTTCTGAAAACAATGGTGATTACTGCACAACACTGAATGTGACCGATGGCACTGAAGTACGCACTTCAAAATAGTTCAAATGGAAATTTTTATGTTATATATTTTTAAAAAGCACAAACACAAGATAGGACAGCAGTATGGGTGAGAAACAGAACAATATGGATCAGAGTAGAAACATGGACCAGTGAAATGGAACGACAAGTCTAGGAGCAAAGCAGACTCAGGAAGTACCTGTACAACGGGAAAAGTTCTCATGGGGAGTGAGGGCAGCCACAGGTAAGAGAGCAAGAGGCCAAACAGAGCAAATACAGAAAAGTCAGTTTATAACTTTAGCAACGAGAAGAGCTTGTGCAAGATATAAAATAAAATGATGACACCATAAATGGTTTCCTGTGGCAGCAGTGTTTGAACCGGACAGTCTCGTGGGATCTGATAACATCTCAAATACACACACCTCTCATTTCTGGGTATCTGTCCTAGAGAAATGCCCCCATGAGCCATGTTCCAGGGCATTCCCTGAAGCACTGTTCCTAAGAAACAAGCAAGAACAACGTAGATGTTCCCGCAAGAGCAGAAATTTGAAACAAGCCAGAGTACTCCAGTTCTAAGGAATAACGTCCTGGACTGCTCCATTAGATTTGCTAGCTGGTTTGCCAGCCTCTTCCTCGCTTTCAAAGGATTCTGCAGGTGGAACACACATGCCCCACTCTACAACCGCCCTGTGTGACGCCGTCTGAAGAGCTGCCAGGCTTGGGAGAAGGGCTGGGAATGTCCTACCCCAGCAGCTTAGCTCTGAGGTTAGGGAAAGTCAGGGAGGCGGCAGCTAGGCAGGCGTGTTGGGTGTTGGTGTGTGTAACAGGGGGCCAGGGAGGGAAGGAGACCAGGGCCAAAAACTGTAAAAGCAGCAGAAAAGGAAGCTACAGCAGGAATGTGTGGTGGTTAAAGGGGCCATACCAAGAGCAATAAAATTCCAACCACTGGCCAGTCACTTACAGGTAGAGACACATCGAGTGAGATCAGTATGTCCTTAGAAGCTCCTTTAGGTAATTTAGGTCACTTCGCCTCCTCCTATCTCTGGTCAGTCCCGGGGCTGGACTGTAGCTCATTGATATGTTACCCAAAGTCGGGCAGTCTTGCAAATGGCTTCCCTGCACACCCTGAAGTCTTCAAGGAGGCTTGGATTTGGTTTCCCTCGATGTCCCAGTGTCCCCTACATTGCTGTCCACCCCACTCCACTTCTTCCCATCTCAGGAAGGGGAGAGGACCTATATCATCGGAGCATCCATTGTCATATGTAATCCTCACAATTACTGTAATTAGAAAGGGAAGCAATGTGCCCATGGTCAGCCAACTAACAAGGATCAAGGCCAGGTTCAGCATAAAAATCCAGGCTGTCTATGTCTAGATGTCATGCTCTTCCCATTAGCTGAGGCAGCCGAGCAAGCTCTTATGGAGTACCCGCTCTATGAAAGAAACTCTGTTAAGTGCTGCAGGGGACATAAAATAAGTCCTGGTCAAGACAGCCTGCGTCCTGGTGAAGAGCATAAGCTGCAGTACCTGGTAAAAGGATGACAGCAGTATCACACTCGCTTTGAAAGAGAGGCGACACCGGAATGCGATAGAGAGAAAGACCCGCAACAGGTAGAGAAAGACCATGACAAGGCTGTTTGGGCCTGTCCAGAACACAGCAGAACCAAGTGTGGTTTGTCGGCCTGCTTCCAACCCTCTCCTTCCTGCCCCAAGGAATCCCTCAAACCGTTACAAAACGAGTACAACAATAACAAATCAATACCACCAAACCAACACGGAGAAGTCCCCCTCCCTGTCGTCTTCCCAGCGCCCTCCCTCCATCTCCTTGTTGTTACAGGTAATGGGGGGAAGTGTCAAGAAAAAAGACCAGGGACAGAGCATCAGGACACCCATCTAGGAAGGCAGAAGCAGCCACTGCAAAAATCCAAGAAAGCTCAGAGACAACAAAGGAAGAGGAGGACTGGGGACCGCCCTAAAATTGGCCAAATCCTGCAGGGAGATCCCTGTGGATGGGAGCTGCGGGAGGAGGGGAGAAAAGGCACCGAAGTGCTGGTTAGGTTTCTAATGCCACTTGGGGAGCAGCTGCCACAGAATAACTCGGGCCTGAGTCAGACGGTATGACAGTGACTGGTGAGTGGGGAGGCAAGAGGGAGGCAGGGAGGTGGACTTTGGAAAAGGCTGGTGGTGAAGGGCAGAGGATCGCAGGAAGTTCTTGAGGGATGGAAAAGTCCAAAGAAGGCGGTAGGGTTGGGAAGATTTGCGCACATACTTGTAGGCAGAAGAGAAGGAATGGGTAGAAACTGCAGCCGAAGAGCAGTGGTTGGCTGAGGGAAGTGTCTGAGGAGCAGATGGGCTCAAGGAAACAAGTGGGTAGGGGAGCTGCAGTCAGGAAAGAGGAGGGGGAGTGTACTCAGTGATGTCATGGTGCACGGAGTCAGAAATGGAGGGCTGAGTCACTTTGGAGGGCCTCCAGCTTTTCCATAAAGCAAAGTTATCTCCGGAGAGGAAGGAAGGAGGGGGAAAGATAAACTGAGAGAAAAGTGGCATTCTGGAAGCTAAGGTGGGCAAGGGGTCTTCAGGCAGTAATGGATGGATGGTGAGGCAGGGAGGCAATGAATGTAGACTCTTCTTTCTGAATAAAGGGAAAGAACAGGGGGAGGCCCCTTTGGAAGAGGCAGGATAGGAGAGCGAGTTTTAAAGGCTGGGGGGAGGGGCACAGGGGTATGTTTATAGGATGGGAAGACAGATAGGAGGGGAAACTACCGAGGACATGAGGGAGTGGACACAACAGAGCATCATCGCGGGGACACGGGCACAGAAGGCCGAGATTCCAGCAGCACCCGAAGCCTGGCCGTACTGGCAACCCCGGGCTGAGGCTTCCGCAGTGAAAACCCCCACCTTTTCTCACGTGAACCGCTACAAAGCCACACCTGACCACCTGATGCTTACGTGCCTGTGATGTTTGTGTGTAGCTACAGGAATCCACACTTACCCTAATTACATTTCATACGTTGTCTTTCTGACCATCTATCCTGGTACAATGACCAAGAGAACATTAAACTCAGTCTGTCATTTGCCAAGTTCCTTTTCAGTTCAGCTGTGCACGTGGTACATGCCAGGCTGTGTGAAGAACAAGACAGTCCTTGATGCTAACGTGCGGCTAGTGCTGTGGGGAGGCAAACACGACAAGTCACTGTACTGCAGTTTCGACATCACGGCAAGTGCTCTGGAGGAAGTGGGACCTTCCCTATCAACCCAGAATTAGCTGGTGGGACCCAAAGCTGGGGCCTAAGTGGTGATATGGGTTCCACATGCTCGAGTCAGCTCCCAACCAGCTTCCGAAGAGGCGGCAAGACCACCAGACTGCTCAACAAAGCACTTAGGTTGTGCACAATGCTAGGGTTGCCCAGAGTGCGGATCGCCTCCCCAACCCAGGCCTCCGGGGCGATGATGCCTGAGCTGAGTTTGGAAAATGAGCAATAGGAGCCACCCAAAGGGAGGGTGGTAAATGTGTTCTTGGAAGAAGTGGGGTGGCTGTGTGACAAAGTCCGAGGCAAGGAATGTGGGTGACCACGGCCGTGGGGAGAGAAAGAGGCTGGCATTACAGGGCTACCCTGAAGGCCCGTGGCGCGAAGGTCTGTGAGCAGCAGCATCTCCAGGTTCTAGGTGCTCCCTTACCAACCAGGGGGCTCCTTACACACCGCTCTTAGGTCCAAACTAGAGCAGAAGATACAACTGATGGAGGAGGGGGATGGTCAGTGAAAGGGGTCTGGCAGGAGACGCGAGCAGGCCTGAGTTTTCGAGGCACCAACTGGCAGAGCTGTGCAGGCAAGAGCTCTGGGGATGGCCAAGTTGAAAGCCGGGGCCAGTGAGGTCTCAGCATGAAGTGCCGAGGCCTGACTGTGAGCAGTGAAGAAAGGAAGGAGAGGAGAGACCAGAGTCCAGACATATCTAGGAGGTGAAACCCAGCAGGACGTGGTAATGTTAAGGGTGGGAATGGGGACCTGCTAGGCCAGGCTGACGTCTAGTTTTCTGACTCAGGTTATTAGTAGAGCAGCCATCCTGCCGAGGCAAATGGAATGTGACCCGGGCCATGGTGGTTACAGACAGGAGGAGAGGCACCTTCCATTTTAATAGGTGGGAGGGGGAGCGGATGGGGTTGAGTTCAAGTACATTTAGAGGTTCTGTGGCAGAAAACAGAGAGCGTTTGTGCCTGGTGACTTCGGTTTTCTGCATGAAGTTGGAGACAAGCGGGCAAGGAGAGATGGAGCTGGAACTCTGAGGAGCAGGAAGGTCTGAGACAGTTGCTGTCGAGAAAGGGGTCACCAAGCAATGCTGGATGCCCAGGTGAACGTGGAGGCTGTTTTGTCTTTGACTTTTTTTTATCCTTACTCAAGGACATTTTAAAAAAATCATTTTAGAGAGAGAGGGGGCAGGGGTGCGGGGTAGAGGGAAACATCAGGGTGAGAGAGAAGCCTCAACTGGCTGCCTTCTCATATGCACCCCGAACCGGGATCAAACCCGCAACATGGGAATGTACCCTGTGACCTTTTGTTTTACAGAACAACGCTCCAACTGAGCTGCATTGGCCAGAGCTGTCTTTTGACTTTTTAATAGTATCTTTTCTCATATTAAAGCTTCTAATTTTTACATAGCCAAATCTATCAACCTTTTTATAGCTTCTAGGTTTCACGGCATGCTTTAAAAAACCTTTCCCTATAGGGCAGTTTAAAACAAAGAAACAGCAAAACAAGGCAGAGCCATACGTTCTGATATAAACAATGTCCAGGATATATATCAAGCAAATAGCACAGCACGCCCACACCAACTACATGCTTGCGGACACGGGATGTGTCAGGAAGGTCATACAAGACGGCAAAGGGGCTGCCTCTGGGGAGTGCACTGGCCGGACAGGATGTTATGAAGGTCACAGGGCAAGGGGTCAGAGGATATGAGCCAGACGGACTCAAGGCAAGGACCCCGCTGGCCAAGCGCAGAGCGAGCAGGTGTGCTTCAGACACAGAGCAGTGCCTGATTTCGAGAACAGGGATCGCCTGGGATCAGAGGAGGGTACACAGTGTATTCCATATACACCAAAATAACACCAAATTTTGTACTAAGGTTTGAATGAACCTATTTTATACTAAGGTACAAAAAGGTTACGTAGCATTCGCAAGGGCAGACAGCTAACAGGGTGTTGCCTTCTGTTGGGGCCTGATTAGCCCTCACCAGCACGTCAGGGTGCTTCTCACACCATCGCACTCACTGGAAAAAGTGGGGCGCGAAACTGTTTATAGTATGAGCACAACTGTGTAAAAATAAAAAGATAATTATGTGTGTGTGTCTATTATATGGGTTATTTTTAGGAAGTCACCATAAAGAAATAACACTAAAATATTAACAGTAGTTATCTCAGTGGGATTTTTTAAATGTTTTCTACAAAAGATTTTCTACAATTAGATTCATATTAACAGAAAAAATGTTATTTAAAATAGTTACTGGAATGAGCAAGTATCAAAGGCATTTTACCAAAATAGACTTTCTGGAAAAAGATACCTTGGCAACATACTCTGAGAATTTGAATAAGCAAAAAAAAAGTATTCTGCTTGATTCATGGGGTAATAGTGGAAAGAACATGAAATTTGGAAGATCTGGATTCAGGCTACTTAGAAAAGTGTTAACTTCCTCAGCCCCCGTGTCCTTATATAAAAATGAATGTGAAAATAATAAAACTTGCTTCACATGGTTACTACAGAGACTAAGTGTGACACTGAAGATAAAAAAAAAATGTCAATTAAACCACATAAATTTAACATTACTATAATATATATTTTTTATTTTTAGAGAAAGGGGAAAGAGGGAGAAAGAGAAGGAGAGAAACATCAGTGTGTGGTTACCTCTCACACACTCCCTACTGGGGACCTGGCCCACAACCCGGGCATATGCCCTGACTGGGAATCGAACCAGTGCCCCTTTGGTTCATAGGCCAGCATGCAATCCACTGAGCCATACCAGCCAGGGCTAAATTTAATATTATTTTTAATTCTACCTTTTACTCTTTTATCAACACAATGGCATACACCCAATTAAAAATTAAATTATGACTGTAAAATAAAATACCAATTCCTGACCCATCAAGTCACTTTGATTTCATAAAATGAACATTCATTAGGGGTGGGGGGAAAAGGTAGAAAACTGTACTTGGAAAACAATAAAAAATAAAATGAATATTCATTAAAATCAGGCTATAGCTTATATTACTGAGCCATAATAATACAACAAACATCTCGTTTCCTCATTTTCCAACTCAAAAATCACTGTGTACAATTCAAGAAGACTGCTTCCCTGACCAGTGGTCCTATGCCCAGCCTCAAGGCCCCTGATCTTCCTGGAAGCCGAGGCCATGTTCCCTGCTTGCACACAGCTATGTGAAGTTTCCAGGCATCCTCCGCTCACAATGGTTCACAATCCTTTCTGTACCAAACCAAAAGACAGATCCATTCTTCTAAGATGCGCACTCCTGTACCCACAGCCCCTTCCTCCCTCTTACCTCAATGTGGGAGGCGTCCCTCTTCCCGTTGAGGCCAGCCTCTTCAACGGTTCCTGTCCTGAGCCTCCCCACCTTTCAAAGCCGTCACCCCTTGGGCTTTACTGCATCATCAGCTCATTCCCAGACTAGACTTCAACAACCTCCCAGTCTCCACTCTTGCCCACCTATGCTCCATGCCTACATGCAGCCAGAATAGTGTTTTGTTTTTTTTAAAGTTGAGATATAATTCAGACACCATAGAATTCACCATTTTATATTCCCATTAGCAAAATGTAAGAGTTCCAGTTTCCTTCATGGGAATGTTAGGCCCAAGTAGATGATGGTGTTAAGGCACCTATGTTCCCTTCTAAGAGTTTTATAGGTTTAGGTCTGACATTTAAGTCTTTGATCCCTTTGGAGTTCATTTTTTTTGTATATAGTATGAGGTAGGAGTCCTACTTCATCTCTGACATATGGATTTCCAGTTGTCCCAATATCATTTGTTGAAATACTTTCTTTCTCTGTTGGGAACCGCCCTGCTGGTTTCAGAAGCTATAACCTCCCGTGGCTAAGGCTAAGTAAAGACACCTTGGGACCATAAGCCACTAAGGAGACAAAGCTTATCTTCTCAGCAGAGGCACCAGCCTCTGCCCGCTTTCATTTCACCCTGCTTGGCCCTGAGTGGATGACTGGTTAGCCAATGATTGGTAAGTTTTCTTAAGAGAGGGACAACCCAAGACAGACATGGTTGTGAAGGGGCCCTCAGGGAAGGACTTGGGGGGCTATGAAAAAAGGGGGTGATGGGCCCTTGCTCCTCTGCTTTGATATAGCCTGAGTCCTCATTCTGTCTGTGAGATATCTAATCTCTCGGTTGCCTTACTTTCCCTGCCTGACTTAAGCCTGAAACAATGTTGGAGGGCAGTACAATGCCCTGGAGCGATCAGGCCTAGGAAAGAATGCATAAAATCCTGTGAAACCTGCTTTGCTAAGATTGCCCTCAATGTTCTGATACAGGTCCAAGCATAAAATGAGTTTGTTTCCCAGTTTTATGGACCTTTAGCTAATTGACCCTGACTCAGGATAAGCCCTCATAGTTCTTTGAGTGTTATCTATTGTTTGATCATTACTGCCTGATAATGATTGCTGAACTTTACCTGTATTCCTGTGCAAATTGAACCTAATAAAAGTCCATTGAGGAACAGGCTCCTGGCCCTTCTCCTTTGAGAGATCAGCCACCTTTCCTCCCCAAGCAGATCATGTCTTGGTAGAATTATTCTTAACCATGGCAGCCAGGGCAGTGGGCTGGGGGGACTGCAGGAGAAGCCCCACCACAGCTCCCCATTAAATGGTCTAGGTGCCCTTGTCAAAAATGAACTGACCGTAAGTGGGATTCTTTCTGGACACTCAATCCTATTCCAGATCTGTATTTCTAACCTTATGCCAGTACCACACTATGTTGATTACTGCAGATTTGTAATAAGTTTGGGAATTGGGAAGTATCAGTCCACCATCTTTGTTCTTCTTTAAGATTGTTTTGGCTGTTTGGTCCTTGAAATTTCCATATGAATTTTATATAAATGTGTCTATTTGTGCAGAAAGGCAGTTAAAATGTTAATAAGGATTACGCCGAATCTGTGGGTCATTAGGGGAGTACTGCCATGTTAACAAAATAAAACTTTCTGATCTGTAAACATGGGATATCTTTGTTATTTAGGTCTTCTTTAATTTCTTTCAACAATGTTTATAGTTTTTGGTGTATAAGTCTTGCACACCTTTGGTTAAATCTATTCCTAAGTATTTTATTCTTTTTGCTGATGCTATTATAAATGGAAATTATATTCTTAATTTTATTTTTGGATTTTTCATAGCTAGTATATAGAAATACAACTTATTTTTAAAACACTAATCTTTTGTATCCTGCAAGATCATTTATTAGTTTAATGCTAATTAAACTTGCTTCACTCATTTATTAGTTTGATAGGGTTGTTGTTTGGTTGTTTTTGTTAGACTCTTTAGAGTTTTCTTTTATATATATGATCATGCCATCAACCAACAAAGATAGTTTCACCATTTCTTTGCCAATCTAGGTGCCTTTTATTTCTTTTCTTGACAATCCCTAATATAATCTTGGATATATGTGGTAAGAGCAGACATCCCTGTTTTGTTCCTGACCTTAGGGGGAAATTTTTCAGTCTCTCATTACTGTGATGTTTGTTAGCTGTGAATATTTTGAAGATGCTCTTTAGATATTTAGATGCTCTAAAAATTTCTTAATTTCTCCTTCATTTATGAAGGAGTTTTACTAACTATAGACTTCTTGGTTGGCAGTTCTTTTCCTCCTTTAGTCACTTGAATGCCATCCTACTGCCTGCCTCCTGGCCACCATGTTGCTGTTGTTTTAATGAGAAAGCAGCTGTTAGTTTCACTGAGGATTCCCTGCACATGATGAATCACTTTTCTCTCACTGCTTTCTCTTCTTGTCTTTGTGTTTTGATAGTGTGGTTATGATGTGTCCAGATGGGGATCTCTTTGAATATAGCCCACTTGATATTTGTTGAGTTTCTTAGATGTGTAAATGAATGTTCTCTTCATCAAATATGGCATGTTTTTCACCAATATTTCTTCAAATATCTCAGATGTCCTACCTCCAAGCTTCCTGATTCTGTCTTCTGTCTGCTCAAGTCTGCTGTTGAGCCCCTCCAACATTTTTTGTTTAATTATTATAACTTTCAATTCCATAACTTTGTTTTTGGTTCATCTTTATAATTTTTTTATTATCTCTATCTGATATTCCATTTTCACACTTTCATTCTTTAGATATGGTTTCCTTTATTTCTTTGAACATATTTAAAACACCTGATTTAAAGTATTCATCTAGTAATTCCAACTTCTGGGCTTCCTCAGGGACAGTTTCTATTAATTGCTTTATTTCTCCTGTAAATACGGGATTGTATTTTCTTATCATTTCTTTTCATGTTTCATAAATTTTATTGAAAACTGTACATGTTATCTATGGCCATACTACCCTGAATGCGCCTGATACCATCTGAAGACTGTACATGTCAAATAATACAATGTAACTCTGGAAATTGGATTTTGCCTCCTCTATAGGGTATGCTACTTACTTTAGTGGTTATTTGTTTAGTGACTTTACTAAACTAATTCTGCAAACTCTGTATTCTATGTCATGATGACCACTGAAGTCTTGGCTCAGTTAACTTAATGGCCAGTTGATGGTTAGATAGAGATTTCCTTAACCTCATAGAACCTCATAGAAAAGGAACAAACCTTCCAAGTAAGGTCTTTGTGGGAGCCACTGGATAGGTTAATGAGTATTCTACATGATCTGGCTGCTGTCTTCACTCTCCTTCATCTTCTTTTTTTAATTTTTTTTATTTTTTATTTTTAAAGATTTTATTTATTTTTAGAGAGAGGGGAAGGGAGAGAGAAAGAGAGGGAGAGCAACATCAATGTGCAAAAGAAACGCCAATCTGCTGCCTCTTACACGCCCCCAACTGGGAACCTGGCCTGCAACCCAGGCATGTGCCCTGACTGGGAATTGAACCAGCGGCTTTTTGGTTCACAGGCCAGCACTCAATCCACTAAGCCACACCAGCCAGGGCTAAAGATAATTTTTTAAATGTGAAAAAAGTTTACCTTGTTTTAACAAGTAACATTTCCTTAAACATAGTTTCATTATACCTCTTAATTAAGGACTATAATTCATGTTACTAGCAAACACGTTCATGATATGTAGAGTTAACAGTGCATTTCTCCACTAATGTTAGGTCATGATACCATTACGAAGGCTTTGGAAAGTTTTTTCATAGGCTGGATTCTAAATTCCATATTTTTCTATGAGCTCTTTTGCTTTAGAAATATAGGCATTCATGGCATCTTCCTTCGATAATCCTTTTTGGAGGTTCCATGCTTCCCATTTAGCCTTGCCTTTCAAATCTAACATGCCTGGACACTCAATATTGATGTCTCCAATCACAGATTGTTTGTAGAGCCCGTACAGGTCTTTCAGTTCTTCATCATCCGGCCTTGCTTTCAGCTTCCTTACATCTTCAGCCGCCTGATCAAAATCAGCCTTGATTTGGTGTGTTCCTGCTCTGCGGGGTGGTTCCCAGGTGCTGTCTTCTGTGAGGACTTCCCCATCCAACCATGATGAGCTCCAGGGGAAGAACACGCCCTGCGTCAGGATGCTGGATTTGAATTCCATCTCTGAGATCCACTACCAAGGGGTTCTGGGCAAGCACCTAGCTCCTCTGAGGTTGAGGTTCTGCTGAAAAAGACCCTATCAACCTGCAGGGTCATGGCAGCACCAGCCTCCCACACCGCACTCCGAACACCGGCTTCCTCTCCTTCATCTTCTAACCCTCTCTGCCTCATTAATTCTGCTCCAGCTACTCTGGCATTCTTGCAGTGTCTTGAACAAGTTTATTCCTGCTTCAGGGCCTTTGCACATACAGTTTTCAGCCTGAAAAACTCTTTCCTGTGATCACTTCGCTACTATAACCTCCTTCTAACCCAGCTCCCACCTCTAAAACTCACTGTTCTCTTTCTCTTTTGTTTTCAAGAGTAGTTATCCCTGTCTGGCATTGTATCATATATGTACTTGCTATTGCCTGATTTCCCTGTTGGAACTTAAGATCTGTAATGATGGACTCTGACTTATATTGTATCCCTAGCTCTTAAAACAGTGCCTGGGTCTGCTAATAAATACTTGCTTAAAAATGAAGTAATCTCACCCTGGCTAGTGTGGCTCAGTGGATTGAGTGCTGACCTGCCAACCAAAGGTTGCCAAATCGATTCCCAGTCAGGGCACAGGCCTGAGTTGTGGGTCAGGTACACACTGGGGGCACACAAAAGGCAACCACACACTGATGTTTCTCTCCCTGTCTTTCTCCCTCCCTTCCTCTCTCTCTAAAAATAAATCATTAAAATCTTTTTAAAAAAATGAAGTAGTCTTCTATGATGGATTTGTATTCTGCCAGCTTACCTAAACTGGACTACAGTCCGCAGAATTCCCTTGTTTAATTCCAAATTAGCATGAGACACTTTATCCAAGAATTGACACACAACCACAAAGAAGAGGCCATGTTCGTTTATGCTCATGAAGTTAGTGCAAGGCACCAGACAGTTTCAGATCATGCGCACCATAGCTTGTCTTTGGGGTCATCTGGTTAGCATGCAACAGCAGCCAGTCCCATAGCTCCTCCGGCTCTAGCTTCTCCAACTCCTGGGCCGGGGGCACATTTAGTTCTATGACAAAGAACACCAGTACTCTGCACGACGTGCTCATCATTCAAGTTGGAGGAATGCAGTCAATGGCAAAACAATGGAGGTTCCAGTTCATCTGTAAGGGTCCCAGCTAACCTTCTAAGGTTCCAGCTTTCCCTTGCTTTCCTCACTTTACATCACTCTTCCCTTCCCAACTGCCTCTTTATGGACTTCAAGGTACAGCACCAGACACAGAGACAACTTCACACAGACAGGGTCACAGGCTCCCACACTGTGCAAGGTCACATGTTTATAACAGATCCTTCATTACGTGTATCTCCAAACAGCTCTGCTTCCCTGACTGAACCTAACTGATATACCCATTCTCTATTTACCCCTGTGTGCTTTTTTTAAAATTTAATTATTTTTCAACTACAGTATTCTGTCTTTTACTCCCATCCCAGCCCCCTCCCACCCCGTGTGCTTCTAAACCTACGAAAAATCCCTCCTTAACCTCACACGCTCCTCCGACCACAACTCCCTCCTCCATTCCCCAAACTTCTGGAAAGACCTGCCTTTATAGATGGTCTTCATTTCACAAACTCCTTGCTAGGTGAACAATAATCTCCATTTGCAAAATCCAAAGAACACTTCTGTGTTGCTAGGGTATTTTTATTTTCAGTTCCGATCTAACTGCAGCTTGTGTCTTTAGTGGTGTTTTCACCACTAACACCCTGATATACATGAAACTCTCCCCTTGTTCTCCACGGTACCAAGCTTTCCTGCTTTTCCTTTTTTGTTTTCTCTCCCTTCGCAGGCTTCTTCACGACCTCTATTAAATTTGAGGGTCCTCAGGGGAGATGAACACCCCCCGCTTGGCCCTCTGTACTCTCTCTTTCAGGGGTCTCCTGCCCCACGCCTCCAATGCCACCAGGATGTCAACATAACTTCCATCTCTCTGACCTCCAGATCTGTTTGGCAATGTCCACAGTGACCCCAGCCTTAACATGTCCCGAATCCACCCCTGACCAGTCCTGCAAATCTGACAACCCCACTGTGCTTTAGGCTGTGGCCAAAGCCCGAATCCTGAGAATAACCTTTGAGTATGTTGCCTCTCCATCTAGCCAATGACTAAGTCCTGGCAACTCAGTCTTTTAAATGTCTCACCCACTTCTCTCCTGTCTCTGTGGTCACCGTCCTCACTCTCCTCACTGATTCCTTGCCCCCTCACCCTATTCTTCACAACGAGGGCTCCCTTTAATTCATCCTACTACCTCATTCAAATACGTATGGGGTCACAACTACATGACAGAAGGCCTTTAAAAACTACACATACAATCGTGACATTCCTCTGCCTCAAGTCCTTTGAAAGTTTTCCATTGTCTTTAGGCTAAAAAACAACACTCTCAACAGGGCCTCAGAGCCCTGTGCACTGCTCGTCTCTTCAGCACCCCCTGGAGACCCAGTGCCCTCCCCGTTGGCCAGACGCACCCCACACCATTCCTGGAACGAACAGCCTCTTCTCCAGCTTCTGGTCTTTGCACTCGGCCTGGAGTGTTCTTCTTGACCCCCTATTCCAGCTAGTTTCTGCTCTTCCTTAAGATCTAGGCTTAAACCCCCCTTCCTGCTGTCCCCGGGCCAGGGTGGTTCCCCTATTATTCACTCCACAGCACCTGACTTTATGGTCGAATCATGCCTATCATCACATGTTGAGCATCCACCCACCCACCAGACTCACATAGGTGGCAGCTGGTCCTGTCCTGTCCACCCCCCACATACCCCAAAAGGTTGTTGGTTGGACTCCCGGTCAGGGCACATGCCTAGGTTGTGGGCTAGGTCCTTCACCGGAGGCAACCAATTGACGTTTCTCTCCCTCTCTCCCCCTCTCTCTGAAAATAAATATATAAAATAATTTTAAAAATCTGTTAAATAAATAAGTTTAAAAGGTTTACAAATGATTTATCTAGGCCAAAACCCTCATTTTACAGACAAAAACACCAAAACAAATGAAAACAACAGAAGCCCAGAGGAAATTAATATTCCTATTTCCCGGGACACCAGAGTTTTAGCTGTTTATACAGGATTTTGACCTTGGAATGCTTAAGGAAGTCTTAATGGAGAGACACAGCCGTGGAGACACACGCACACTATGAAACACACCCGCTACAGAACTCATAAACGGGAGCAAACGCTTCGGACCATGCCCCCACCTCCTCCTTTATACTGTGTCCCTGGATCACTGCCCCAGAGGGTAATCCATTGCCGCTCTGCTGGCCAGCCCAGGGCATGTACGATGGCACGGGGCGTTCTATTCAAGGACTTTGGGAGTAAGGCTAGAGAATTTAAATGGGCTCCGAGAGGCAAACATCAATATTCATCATTCACTCGAGGTTTATGAAGAAGCTGGGAGGCGCTGAGGCCCTGGACTGGGGCAGTGCAGAGAATCCACACGTGAACTACATGAGGCTGTCTGACCAAATGAGCTGTGAAGTGCCCTCTGGGCCTGGCGAGCTGTCTCTGTGCAGCTACTGGGCAGGGACTTATCTGAGCGAAAGGGTAAAGCAGGATGACTTCGGTAGCTGTGAACACGCTGACACAGACGGGCGGCCTGCCAGGAGGCAAAGGCTTTCGCTCAGCTTCCTTCCTGGGACAGCGGGGCGTGTGTGCGTGTCTGTGTGTGGATGTACCTCAGAGCAGCTGCAGGGGAAGGAGGAAAACCAGACTGGAGGGAGAAATGACACCCCTGGGGGCCTCCACTTTTTCAGTATGGAGGAGAGAGACAACTTGAGGCTCTAAGCCTCTAGAAGTGCAGGCTGCGGAGGTCCAGAGGTCATGGGCATCGAGCACCACGCCCCTGCCCCATCCTCACCACCTGGTATTGTGGCAAAAATAGCACCTGCTCCCTGTTTGGTAAAGGCTCTGTTCTTCTCTCTGAAGTTCATCAAGGAGGAAATAAAAACAAGTGATCGTTTGTATGGCACTTGACAGTTTATAAAACACTTTCATACGTATTGTTCAATACTGGGGCAGTGTAGCTGGACTAAATTCCAGTTCTGCGGCCAATCAGGTAAGTGACTTAAACAAACTATGGACTCTCCGAGCTTCAGTTTCTGCATCTCTAACAGGGTCAGAGATCACCTCTAAGTGGCTCCTGGGTGAGTGACAGCACATCTGACACCAGGATGCACCCTGTACAGTTGCTGATAAGTATTATTGTTTAGCCTTTGTAACAACTTTGCAAATAGATAATATCCCCCTATTCCACTTCTAGAAACTGAGACACAGAGAAATTAAGTGGTTCACTGGGAGTCTCACAGCAACGTGCCTCAGTGCTGCTCCTTCCGGAGACAACAACAAGTACCTGAACGCAGGGCAGAGTTAAAGGTGGGAGACCACAGGCCACATGTTTCCAGGGGCCACCAGGCTGGAGCCTGACGACAGGCCCAAAGCTGACTTCCCAACACTGGCTGTATTGGGGCCCCCTCCATCCCTCCCACACAGGGGAGAGACAGAGCTAATCCTTAGTGTGAACAGTACAGAATGGCCACAGGTGCCCTTGTCCCTCCAGCCCCATTTGTCCCTGGGCAGCCTGGGACCTGAGATGCACACGGGTGGGGGCTCCGAATTGGGCTCAGAGGACAGAGTCAAGCTGGCTGGCTTTGAACTTTCAGGTTCTGCACCACCGGAGTTGCAAACTCCAGCTTCCCTTGGCTCTGCCCCTCCCAGGCTGCTGCTCTCCTTCCCTTTGAGCAGGCTTCCTCCCAGAGGTTTCCACTACCATCAGCTCTGAACCCGTGTGTCTGCTTGCAGCCTTCTCTACCTGCCCAAGTTGCTTGCTCAGTTACCATAACTCACGGCCCATTTCAAGGCCCTCCTCTCAGGACTCGGCATTCTCCTGCACACACACACCACGCTCTGTTCTTTCCCACCCTGGCTGCCTCAGTTCTCCTCCACTCCCCCAGCCTCATCATAAGCCCCTTTGCATCTGAACACCCCTCAAATGTGGGTGATCCCCAGAGATCTGCTCTTGGTCCTGTCTCCTGGCCACCTTCCAACCCTCATTCCTGCCATCACACCTCTTTGCTCCAAGCCTGTTTTTCTTTCTCTTTTCCCTTCATTTCAATCATACAGAAAATAAAGAAAATTACAATGACACCAATGTACTCATTACCCAGCATTATCAAATCTTAACTTTGGCAGAGTTGAAATTCCTTGCACAACCTTCTTCAATTCCACTCTGTTTTCTCACTTCCAAAATGTTCCTACTCTCTTGAATGTGGTCTCTTTTTTTCTTTTAGCTTTTATTTATTTTTATAAAGAAGGAAGGGAGGCATAAAGAGAGGGAGAGAAAAATCAATATGTGGTTGCCTCTCACAGGCCCTCACTGGGGACCTGGCCCACAACCCAGGCATGTGCCCTGACTGGGAACTGAACTAACGACCCTTGGCTTGCAGCCCATGCTCAATCCACTGAGCTACACCAACCAGGGCTCTGAATGTGGTCTTTATCCTTCTCTTGCGTGTATTGAGAACATTTATTCAAACGTGCACATCCAAACCAATATGCAGTGTCTTCCTGTTTTCACACAGTACATAAATGGTAGCACTACTTCTGCTCCTTGCTCCTTTTTCCTTACATCCTAACCAGAAGCTGAACTCCACTGGCGGTTTTACTGTGTGTCCAACATTGATAGTTTTTTCAGAGCTACCCATGCTGACACAGTGTAAACCACTGATTAGTGTCCCGTGGTACCAGTCTGGCCACCTTCATGCAGGTAGACACTTAGGTTGTTTCTAACTTTTTACAACTACAAACAGATTGTTCAGTGATTCAGTGCATTCAGTGCATTGTATGATCTAGTTTCCATACCTTGTGCACATGGGTCTGGAAGTGAAATTGCTGGGCTCAAGGTATCACATTTTAAACTCTATTTCCAGACTGATCTGGACTTGATTTTGTTTCATCTACTCTACTGTTGATTCCCTGTGATTTATTCTTCATTTCAATTAATAGATCCTTCGATTCTGAATGGTTTTGTTTTTTATGGTTTCCATGGCCTTCTTCAAGCTGTTGAAGTTCTCACTAAGTTCCTCGAGCACCTTATAACCATTGTTCCAAATTCTGTATCTAGTGGTTTGCTTGATCTATTTCATTTAGTTCTCTCTGTGCATTTCTCCTGTTCTTTCATTTGGGACCTGTTTCTTTGTCTCCTCGTTTTGGCTGCCTCCCTGTGTTTGTTTCTGTGTATTAGGTAGAGCTGCTCCATCTCCCAGACTTGGTAAAGTATGTACTAGGTGTCCCACAGGACCCAGTGGGGCAGCCTCCCCTGCCACCCAAGCTGGGCACTCCAGCTGTGCCCCCTGTGTGTACTGTTCTGTTGTAGTTGATCCATGACTGCTGTTGCAACATCACTGGGAGGGACTGTCCCCTGCCCGCAAAGCCAATCAGCTGCGAGGTAAGGCTGAGGCTACAGCAGAGAAGGTACTGTTCAGGGTTCAACTCCAGGGAGGGAGCAGGACTTGGTTCAATAGGGACTGCTGAGTCTGAGTGCGTTACTCATGGAGGCAGCTGCATTGTAATCTGGTACAGTCTGAAGCTGTCCACTGGTTGTACTGGCTCTGGGGCCTCCTGGGAGGTACTAGGTCAGCCACCACCCATGACCTGCCTGGCATGAGCTACAGAGCTACCAGCAGAGGGGCTGCTACTTGTGCTGGGCTTGGAGGTGCCCGGGAGGGGCCAAGCTGGGAACTGAGGCTGGCTGCCACTAGTGCCGAGCCTGGGGACACTTAGCAAGAGGTATGGGGTAGGCAGAGGCCAGATGCTGCTTGTTTGAGAGATTTTATGAAAGTCAGAAGCATGAGCCAAGAGAGGCCATTTGTTTGCAAAAGCCACTGGAAACAGCTTGGGTGAGTCCGCAAGTTGGATGGGACAGGGTCTCAGGAAATCACCAGGACAGGGCGAACAGTGATAGCCAGGTTGATGAAGACTTGGATACGGTGCCCGCCTGCTGGCTCTGGGTAGAGTGGGGGATTCTGAGCAAAGGAACAATGGCCTTTGCCAGCACCTCTGTCTGGGAAAAAGCTGCCCCTCCAGGCCTGGCCCCAAAACCAGACAATTCAGTTCCTCCCATAGGTCCCTGGTGCCTTCTGAGCTGCTGTCCCAACACTGGAGCTCAGGGTGAGTGAATCCGAGTTAAGTCTGTGTGTGGGCCCTTTAAGAGAAACATTGGACTCCAGCTGCCCTCTGTCTCACCCAGCTATAATCTCTGCTGGTTCTTGCAGTCAGAAGTTGTGGGGACTTATCTTCCTGGCACTGGAACCCTGCGGTGGGGGTTCTGATGTGGGGCTGGGACCTGGCTCCTCAGGGGGGACCTCCACATTTGAGATCCCTCCCAATTTTTAGCAACCATGTGTGGCTGTGGCATCAGACCATTCCACATCTCCACCCACCTCCCCACCTACCAGTCTCGATGTGGCTTCTCCTTTATTTCCTTAGTTACAGAACTTCTATTCCACTAGGTTTCAGGCAGTTCTGAGTGATGCCTGTTCTGCAGCTGTAATTTTGATGTGGTTGTGGGAGGTTCCGAGTACTGCATTTACTTACACCACCATTTGACCGGAAGCCCTACGCAGCACTTCTAAGTGTTGGAGGCAACAGGGTTTCCAGGCTGTCTGATCCACTTTGAGTCATAACCAAAAGTCTCCAGGGCCCCCAGACCTCTCTCTCAGGAGTCCAGCTGGCACCTCACCAGAAACAGAAGACGACTTTGCTGGTACTTGTCTGCTCCCTCCACACAATGCCTGTAGTATCTCGGATGACAAACGCACATAATTGGCGTCTAGCCTTCCTTCCCAGCTTCATTTCCTCTGTGCCTTCCCTCCCCAACCCGTATCCCTAAACTCTCCCTGTTCTCAGAACCACGCTCTTCCATGCACCTGGGCCTTTCCAACATGAATTTTTTCTCTTGTGCCCTCGGCTGTAAAACTTCTTCAAGGCATCACTCATGAATTACCCCCTCTGTAAGTTATCCACCCCACCTAGAGAGTCCTTCAGACCCTTGCTAGCGCCCCCTAATGCCACCTCAGCTAGTACGCTCACTCCGGCTGTTGATGAGTCTCTCTCCTCTGTGCAGCTGGGGGCGAAGCTGGGGCCTTCCCTGCATTCCGGATTCCGCCCGGCGCCTGCCCACGCTGCTGGTGCACCACCGTGTGTGCCACAACCCTGGGGGGTGGTGTGTGTAAACCTACCAGGATTGCCTTCCCTCGGGCACAGCAGGTGCTCACAGAACTTTCCGGGGTTGGTAAGTGAGACCCCACCACCACCACAGAGTGTCCAGGACCGAGGAGACCCAGGGAATGAGGAGCCCGCCATGCTTCACCTGCAGGAGTGGGGGCAGAGGGGCTCTTGGGAGAGACCTTTGGGGAGTGAGTGACTGGAAGGTGGCCAGCGCAGCCCACATGACAGGGAACTGGATTAAGGGGAGGTCTGCTCGGTCACCCCCCTGGAAGAGGACTGCTGGGACACAAAGCCCCACCTGTCAGGCTCTCTGTGCAGATCCTCCGTATGGTCGTCCCAGCCCTGCCCGCTGCCCGCTGCCAGCAGCTGCCACCCTCCCTCAATTGGCAGCCCTCAGTCCTCTCCTGGGGACAGCTGCACCACACCAGTGGGTAGACAGTGGTTCATCAGCGGCCTCCAGCTCTAGTTCCTAACAGCAACCTCCAAATCGCTAGAGACACCCTGGAGTCAGTGGCGGAGAGTGGCCCCATAGCACCTGGGTGTCCCCAGCATGAGTTACAAGCAAAGAACCAGTGCTTCCAGCTGACCAGTTGACCAGGGCCTTCCTCAAGACCCCCTCCACCCTCTCTGATGTCCCCTGACTCAGCTCCACACTGTGGCCATGCCCAGGACCCAAACCAGACAGCAAGACAATAAACCAAACAAGCAGAGCAAATGCCTAAACAGAAACACAAATCACACGTTTATTTTGCCTTATAATGATCATTCCAACTCACTGTAGAAAATTATTTTTACATATATGTATATATGCAAGTATGTATAAATATGTGTATACATATACACATATGAATGTATAATATAAATAAAAAATTTGGCTGTACCCTGGCACTTGAGGGAAATTCATTTCCCTGGTGCTGTACAGTCCGTGACTTTGTCTGTGTTTCCATGAGGATCCCTTGCCACAAACCATGAGGACAAATAGAGAGTGAGGGTTGTCAACAAAATGAGCCCTCAGAGAGATCACTAGCTCAACTCAGTGGGTCATGATAGGTGCTTGGACAGCATCACCAAGAAACTTGAAGACAGCATCATCCTTTGCTGTACAGGCTTTGCTGTACATGATGGATTTGATTTGATCTCAAATGTGAACTCCCTCTAGTGAGGGGTTCCTTGACCTTTGTGTCCTTGATCCCTGGTACAAAATGGGTGCTTAATGCTTGAGAATAAACTTCATACATTTCGCATTTCTCAGTGTGCTCAGCGGAGTCAGAGGCCTCAGCGCTGATGAAGGTAGAAACCTTTACTAAGTAAACTAATGGGGGGAGCAAGCAGCCAGCAGAAGCCCTGGCCTCTACTTTCAGATCAACCTTCCCAGCAGGAGATCAAGTGCTGGGAGAGCTGTCCTACCTGAGACAGGCGGGACAACTGTGCAGCGGCCGGGGGGACTGTCTTCCTCATTATTTCACGTTCCACCACCCAGAGGCAGCATTTTTATTTATTTCCTTCTTTTCCCTATGCTTCCTTTTTATATTTATTTTACCAGCAAATAAAATCTTAAAACAACGTAGTTAGATCATATTCCAGATAAACTTTTTAAAGGGCATTTCCCCTAAAGTGTAATAATTTCATATTATTTAAAATGCTATATACATATAATTTTACATAATTGCATAAAATGTCCATCTTTATGCTATGGACATATTCATCCACTCAACAACAATTGACTTTTTTCTCCTACTATGTTCTAGGCATTTTTTAAGCACTGGGCGTATCAGAAATTACTCTTCCACCTTATGTTGGATGCTTAGGTTGTTTACAGTTTCTCACTATTAAACTGACACTATGGTAAACACCTATGTCTGTAACAGGGCTTTGCATATTGCAAGTTATTTTCTTAGGAGAGATTCTTGGAAGTTGAGTTACTGGGTCAGGCAGTAACGGTATTTTAAGATTCTTGCCTCGTTACGCCAAACCGCCTTCCCAAGAGCCATACCAATGTGCTCTTTATCAGAAGAGGGCCTATTTGTATGTCCTGACATTATTCCATTTTGTCAGTAGAAAAAAATGCATAAGTATCTTGTTAGATTAATTTGTAGTTTTTTACTTACTACATTTTTATTTATGTTTATGACATATTTCTCCCTTATGAGTCATCTTATTCACATCCATTTAGTTACTGGAGTTTGTGCTTGCTTAGAGTTCTGTGTAAGTTCTGTAAATAGATTAAGATATCTACTCTGTCTGCCCCAACTGGTGTGGCTCCGTGGACTGAGTGTCAGCCTGTGAACCAACGGGTTGCCGGTTCAATTCCCAGTCAGGGCATGTGCCTGGGTTGTGGGCCAGGTCCCCGGTAGTGGGGACATGAGAGGAAACCCCACATCGATGTTTCTCTCACTCTCTTTCTCCCTCCCTTCCCCTCTCTCTAAAAATAAACAACATCTTTATTTAAAAAAGGTATCCACTCTATCACTTTTTATAACACATGAGGGGGCCCCCCAAAAGAACAATTATCTTCTGGAGGGCAGGCCCCTGTAGTACAGCCTCCCCTACTGGGTGAGTGTCCTAGGAACCCGTCTATACCAGTGCACCAGCTGGCAGAGGCTGCTGGGCTACAGTGAATTTTTTTTGAAGATCGCCCATTTCATGTTGGGTGATTTACGAGAGCACCTGCCCACACTATGCTGAGTGTTCAGCAGTTTATGACCAAACCCAGCATGGCCCCCGTGCCCCACCCTCCCTGCTCACCTGATCTCACCCCAGATGAAGAAAGTCCTCAAGGGAAATGATGTTTTGCTGATGTGGAAGAGGTGAAACAAAAAACAGCAGAAGCACTAAAAGTCTTTAAAATTGACCAGTTCAAGAACTGTTTTTGAGCAGTGGAAAAAAGTCTTAATAGGCATAATTGCATCAAGTGGGGTGTACTCTGGAGGCGAATGAAGTTGAAACATGTAAGAACAAATACACAATTTTTAATAAACAAATTCCAGGTTTTGTTGTGTCCCCCTCATATTAGCTTTTTACATAATATCTATTACTTACATCATATCTATTTTTATCCTTTTATTACTTTTTATTTTTTAATAAAGATCATCAAAATCATATATAAATATAGTTTAAAAAGCAAGTGGTCACACTACCAAGAAAGTGCAAAGATAACCAGTGAAATAGAGAAAGTATTTGCGAATCATATATTTGATCAGAGTCTAATATCCAGAATACATAAAGAATTCTCAGAACTCATCAACACAAACAAAAACAATCCAATTAAAAAACAGGTAAAGGACACAAACATTTATATAAAGAAAATGCACGATGGCTAATAAGCACATGAAAAGACAGTCCACACCATTAGTCATTAGAGAGATGCAAATCAAAACCACAATGAGCAACATTTCATACCCATTAGAATTATAATTTTTTAAAAAACAAACCAGAAAATAACAGGTGCTGGCAAGGAAGAGGAAGAATCAAAGCCCTCGTCCACGCCCCGCGGGTGTACGATGGTGCAGCCGCGGTGGACAGGTTCGGTCATTCCTCAGAAAGCTGAACACAGAATTAGCACATGACCCAGTAATTCCACTCCTCGGTGTATTCCCCACAAGAACGGAAAACAGTCATTCCGACCAATACGTGAACTGAATGTTCATAGTGTCACTATTCTCAGCAGCCAAAAAGTGGAAAGAACCCACTGTCTTTCTGTTACTGAATGGATGGACGGTGGTATATTCACGCAGTGGCATGTTATTTGGCCTTAAAAAGGAGTGAGCCACTGACACATGCTGTAGGCATGGACGGACCTCGAAAAGCCCATGCCAGGTAGAAGCTGACACATTGTGTGATTCCATTTGTAGAAAACTTCTACAGAAAAGCCCACAGAAAAGCACACTCCTGGTAGTCAGGAGCCAGGGGTTCAGGGGAAGGAGACAGAGGAATGGGGAGTGACTGCTTAATAGGTTTGTGGTTTCCTTTGGTGGGGAATGGAAATGTCTTGGAACTAGACAGAGGTACTGGTTGCACAACAGTGTGAATGTACCAAATGCCACTGAATTGCACACTTAAAAGTGGTTAATGGTTAATTTTGTGTTATGTAAATTTCACTTCAACAAAGAAAATTAATTGCTACGGACAGCTTCTAACACGCAACTAGCAGTCCTGCGCTTCCTCTCCCATTCTCCCGAGTCTGCTCCCCAGAGGCAGTCTTGCTTTCAGCCTCCTCTCCCTTCTAGTGGGTACTAATAAACTCGATGCTTCTAATTTACACACTTACCCTGCTACCGCTTTAGTGACTAATGTTAAATGTTCCTAATGACTTCCTACTATGACAGATATATAATTCTCTTGGTTATCCAACCACCTTCTTCTTCCTCATCTTCTCAGAACGATCATACAAATGTTTCAGTCAAGTAGTCTGTTTAAATAACAGCTACATAAATGTCACTCAGCACAGCGCCAAGTGGAAAACCATGATTACATTTTCCGTTCTTGTTCGGTTTTTTATTTTTCTTGGGAGTTAATAACCCCTTTGTTATTTTACTTGTGCAATGTTCTACATACACGTCTTGAGCTTCTCCCAAACATTCGGCTGCATGTAAGCCGTTCTGTGGGGTGTCCCGTTTCCGGAAGGCAGCCCTGGCTCGCCTGTCCTGGACCCACTTCCCCAAATCTCAGGCGCTCCTCTTCCTCTTGTCTTGCTGAAGTGCATCCTCCAGTAAAAAGGATTCACGGAGATTTTTTTTTTGCATCCTTCATTATCTGAAAATATTTTTGTTATGCCTTCACACGTTATTAGTTACTCAGCTGGGTAAGAAAATAATATATTGAAAATCATTTTCACCCAGAATGCTGAAGGCATGCCCACCTAGCACCCGCTGCCAGCCCTTGAAAAGTTCAGCACCGCCCAATTCTCATTCCTTTGCCTCAGGCCTGTTTTTCCTCCCTGGAAGCCTGTAGAATCCCCTCATTAACCCTGGTGTTCTCACATTTCTGTGCGTTGGGGTGTCTTTTGTCGTTGGTGGTACTGCAGACAGGCACTCCAAAGATGTGTTCCCTGTGTAACTTTTTTGATTCCCCCACTTCTGATGCCTCTATTTCTCTCTGGAACTCGATACATTTTGACATTGAACCTTCTGAATGGATTCTCCAGGTCTCTAATCTGTTCTCTGTACTTTTTCAACTTGTACTTTTTGCTACTTTGTGAGACAATCTCTTGACTTTATCTTTTATGACTTTATTTTCTAATGAAATTTTTAGTGCACTGCCCTCTTGAACTCTACAAGAATACCATTTGGAAGTTTCCAGTTTTCTTCCAAACTTGCATTGTCTTTGTTTCTTACAGATTGCTTTTTCCTGATGGTTTATTTGAGTCCTTCTGTTCATGCAGAGGCTTGCCTTTCCTTGTAAGTCAGCTGATCCTTGGTTAGCTGTTTATATTAATAACAAAGTTCAAAAAAGTTAATTGGAGTTTCTATGTGGAAGTTCCAGTGGTGGAACCCATCAACCGGCAAATTTTGCTTTAAGGAGGGGGAGCTCCCTTTTCCTGGGCCTCCCAGTCAGGCCTTGGAGGGCTCTGCTCTGAGCCCATGGGTTTCTCCAGAGAAGCACCCACCTTCTGCCGGCCCACCTGGGTGGTCCATGAACGGGGCTCATCTGGTTGGAGTGGAAGCTGCAGACTGGCCCCTTGTCTGCAGTACTGCAGGACCCCACCCTCTGCCACACAGAACTTCTGCATCACGGAGCTAATCCAGGAAACTAGGAAACCAGGACAGAGACTGTAAATTTTTGTGAACACGTAAGTCAATGTCTCTCTCACTGTGATATTTTTGACTGCTTTAGAACTCAGTGGTTCTCTCCTACCGCAAAATGCTCCCTTCTACTGTCTTTAAGTTTTTAAAAAATAGCTCAATTCCCTCTCCCCAAAATTTAACTTTATAACCTTTGTGGAATTTATGTAGGCAGGCACCCTGAGGTGAGAATCTAAACCACCCTCTTCTCACAGACAGCTATAACCAAATGACTGACCATCGATGAATTTCTCAAATGGTTTTCCCAGCCTTATTGACGTGTGAGGTCACCTCCATCGTATAATTAATTTATATGTGCATAAAGGTACATTTCTGGGTTATTTACTCTACTGATCTGCTTGTTCTTAAGCCAATAATTAAGTCACAGTTTTAATCATTAAACTGTGTTTTTATATTTAGTAGGGCATTCTCCTCACTGCAATCTTTTTGAAAGTTTTAAAGTTATTCTCGCTCATTTATTATTCCAGGTAAATTTTAGAAAAACTTAAGTTCCTGAGTAAATCCTATTGCAGTTTTGGTTACAAATGGTAAAAACAAAAGTATGCTAGGAAGAGCTGACAATCTCTGCAAATTCCACAGTTTTCACTGAAAATGAAGTACATCTCCCCATTCATTCATCTGCTTTATCTCTCAATAGAGTTTCCTTAGGACCCCTCAGTCTAAAGTAACTCCTCATCCTTCCCCCTACCCTGCACTTGTAATAGTCATCATTTTAATAAGAACAAGGAAAGCGGCTCGGAGGCAGGGGCTCACCAGGGGCCAGGCACTCATGTTGACCCTTTTATAGGTGTCACCTCACTAAATCCTTGTGACTCTTTATTTCCACTCACACATGAAAACACCGGGGCACAAAGAAATTAGTTCAAAGTCACAGCAGAAGAATCAGGTTTCCCGTCCAGGCGATTTGATCAGGAGCCCACGGTTTTCTCGACAATCGGTATTTTTACCATTTGGCTGTAAAAGGAATGCGGAAGCCTTTTTTATGCTAATATTTTTTAAGTTGCCAAGATATTGGTGAAGTGAAAAAGCAAGATTCTGCATTATCATTTGTATAAAATAAAAAGTGGGGGAGAGGGCACTATCCCAATATATTAATATCGATTTATATGTAGAAATGCAACATTTGGAGGCGCAACAACTAGTGAATGAGTGGTGTTCTCTCTTGTGTAGTCAAGTTAGGCAGGAGAGGGCAGGAGTGGAAGAGAGCCTTTTCACATTTTTCCAAACCCAGTAACTTTATTATCTATTCAAAAATTAAGTAAATGTTAAATTTCTTAATTAAACATAGGACACATGGCAGACACTCAGTAAATATGTTATGAGTGAATGACTAGAGATTTCATAGATTCTTATAGAGGTAAATTATGGTCTTCCTGATTTTGGTGAATAGGATCTGGGTTATTTGTTTATTTATTTATTTATTTATAGGGCGGGGTGGGGGAAAAAGAGGGAGAGAAACATCAACTGGGTGCCTCGCACACACCCCCAGTTGGGGAGCTGGGCTGTAACCCAGGCATGTGCCCTGACAGGGAATGGAACTGGCGGCCTTTCAGACCTTTCGGTTTGCAGGGCGGCACTCAATCCACTGAGCCACACCAGCCAGGGCTGTTTTTAATTAGACTCTCAAGCTGATTGCTGATATATAGGAAAATATACTATTGATTTTCACATATGTTGCTCCCAGCACTTTTATTCCTTATAATGAACCCACTTCTGAATTCCAGACCCTTTTGCATGGATTCTTCTAGGTTTCCAGTGGACACAGCAGGGGTCTAAGATGGGTCCATAAATGCGTTTAGACAGGTCAGGAATGAAAATAGCGAAAGGTGAAAACTGTTGTGAAGGAAAGCGTGGGCTCTCCGCATAAAGACATTAAGTTCCATTTTATTTTTTAAAAAAACAAACACCACCATGTGAGCCAAACAAAACAAGCCCATAAAAGAATCCATCCCTCCGCTTGCAGGATTACTTGTTCACTCCCACTTCCTCCCTTCTCCCTCAGCCACACCCTGCCCCGCCCCTCCAGGCCCTCCTGCCCTGGGCTTCTCTTCCCCACCGCTGTCAGGTCTTCCTGGGCTCTCCCCACCGTCTTGGCATCCTGTTTCCGCAGTTCGTGGGCTGCAGCTCAGCCCACCCATTCTTCCTTGGGTTCTAAGAGCAACCTGAACTCAACAATCAAGTCTGATTTATCCCTGACTCCTGGGGCCTGGCTCTGTGAAACCTTATCTGCTGAGGAATGAATACTCTCAGAGGAGGTCTCCTCTTTGGTGGGCAATCCAACTAAGTCGCTTATCCAAACCCCCGACAGAATCCTGGAGAGCAAGCCAAGGAGGGCAACGGGATACCCATCCTCAGGCACCAGGAAGACCCTCCACGAGGCCGGAAACTAGTTTTTAAGCTATCACTTAGAGCAAGCCCTCAACCATATTTGTTGGTAGACCAACATGGAGCTTACCATCCATACAGCCACAAAAGATAGAGCCACCGCAGAGACAAAAGACAACATCTGAGGAAAACCAACAGGAAGGAAGCTAGGGTACGGAGTGAGCCAGGTCTCCTAGGGCTTCCCTATCCTGGTAGGGAGTGGTCTGGTAGTCCCCTCGCTGAGAGGTGAGTTCATTTATTCCTGAATGAGAATAACTGTTGCCGCCTCTCCCAAGGCTATGAGAACGTTCACATTTCATTCTGGCAAAAACTCTATCACCTACAGTTGTCCTCATTTCAGAAATGAGAAAATGGAGACTGGGAGAAGGTAATTAACTTGCCTGAGATCATACAGGCAACGTGCCTTTCAGCCCGAGCTAAGACAAGCATCTTGGACTCCATCTCCAGTGTTCCTTCCTGCAGCGGGGGTTTGAAGGATCATGCCTGTGGAGGAGAAGCCTGTCACTCACTGCTGCCGAGCTGCGCTGTGGCGGGGGCTGAAGAGGCAACAGGAAGTAGCATAGGTTCTTACTGAGCTCCGGGGTCCCCACTGGCAGCGGGAGGGAGAGAGATGATGAAACTGGAAAACAAGCAAGACGATCCTGCCCAGTGATAAGTGTTATGAAGAAAATATGATGAGCTGATGAGATGGAGCGTGGGGGGGGGGGGGGTTTGGGGGGAGGATGGTCAGAAGAAACCCCTTTAAGGAAGCAGGAGCATAGTGAGCAAGACGAGGCTGGTGAGGGCATCAGGGGCAGTTTATAGGGGGTCTTAATAAAGGTGGTTTTATTCTAAGCAATTAGGAAGCCACTGGAAGGTTTTAAGCAGAGCAATGATGTAATCTGATTTGTTGTTTGTTTAAAGTTCTCACTGGCTGCTTTGAAGAAGATGAATGCTAGGGGGCTAAGGCCCCGGTAAAAAAGGCGGACTAAGTTGTCCTACGTAAGACCTCTCCCTCACAATATGTAGACATGCCAGAAAAAAATTTTAATATAATCAACATACAGATGAACTTGAAAGTATCTCCAGGTACCTGAAAGTGACTGCAGCAAATGAGACTGAAAGACACATTCTATAGGATATATAAACCATGCACATGCATGCTATGAGGGACTGAACTTGAGGACACTGACTGTGTGGGCATCAGCATCTGGAACTGAACTCCCAGCCAAAGCCACAGCCCCAGACCCTTGGTGAGGAGACGAGAGAGAAGCCAGAGTCTCTGGCCTGCGCTGTGTGGGTGTGCCAAGGTTCCCCCACTATTCATGCAACGTGAACCCTCGTCCTGGAAAACCAGGTAAGACTTGGCCCACAACCAAGTCTTGGGCCCTGGCGGGTCTGGCAAAGACAGACATGCAGAGATATCATCCCCAGGGGCGTCTTCACAGTTCAGGCACACACAGAACTCCCTAGAATATAGCCTGCATCAAAGCGGCTCTCACAGACAAAAGTGACAAAAGTTACCGGGAAAATCAAGTGCTACACAAAGAGGACATTCAACCAAGACAATGAATACTCCAGAAACTATAAATAATAGTCCCCTGAAAGGGACTTCAAAACAAGAAAGTTTAAAACAGTCGATGAGATGAAGTAAGAAATAGAGACCTCAAAGCAAAAGTAAGATGTTCTAGAAAAAGAGCAAGTGAATTTTTCAGAAGCTGAAATTCCAAAAATCAAAAGTAGTTTTAGCCCTGGCTGGTGTAGCTCAGTGGATTGAGCGCGGGCCTGCGAACCAAAAATCGAGGTTTGATTCCCAGTCAGGGCACATGCCTGGGTTGCAGGCCAGTTCCTGGCAGGGGACAAATGAGAGGCAACCATACATTGATATTTCTCTCCCTCTCTCCTTCCCTTCCCCTCTAAAGATAAATAAATAAAAATCTTTTTTTAAAAGTAGCTTTAGATCCAACAAAAGAGAATTAGTGAAGAGGAAAATAAATCAGAGGAAATCACCTAAAATAAAAACAAAGGGAAAAAAATAAACAGGAAATATGAAAGGGAAACTGAATTAAATGCAGAATAAAATGAGATGTTCCATCATATATTTCATAGGACTTGCAAAAGGGAGAATAGGGAAAAAATCAGAGTCAATAATCAAATAATGGCTGAGAATTTTCCAAAATTACAGGATAAATGAAACCAAGTCCCAATAAACTAAAACACCTGGTGCTCACGAGGTACCACATTAAAAGAAAAGAGTATTGAAAGCTATTAAAGAGAAACTTATCCACAAGGGACTGATGAGTAGGCTAGTGATGGCCCGAAGACAGCAGGACAACAGATGCACGCCGCTGGGAAAAAGAACTATGTGAGGGGAAGGCAGCAGGACCCTGCTCCTGTCCTCTCTGCTTAACTCTGCCTCTACCTCCTGTCTCAGCAGCTCTGGCAACAGGAGGGGGAGTGTCCAGGTCGCCTGCTCTGGGAAGGTTCTCACCATGGTACCCACAGGCCATGCCTCTGACCCCACTGTGTCCACAGTCACTGCTCGCACCCAAGATGACAATAAGGAAAGTCAATTCTGCTCTAAGGAAAACCCCCAAAGGATTAGCAGTCATTTAACCTGGCCTTGAAGAAAATGGAATCTTAGGCCAACAAGACAACAGGGAAGGATAAATCTTTAGGCCCAAAAATTCTCAAGAAAAAGGGAAAGGAAGCAAAAGAAAACGGGCAGAGGAAGATCATCAAGCAGAGACTAAAGACGAATTAACAACAGAACCGGAATCTAAAAATCAAGACATTTCAGGCCCCACTGCAGAGGGTAACAAAGCAATCCCAGACCAGTCTGAGCGACGGCCCTGGCATACATTTCCCCCACAATTCTTCGAAGCAGCTTCCTCAACTATTTTAAGAATGCAAATTTCCTGTAGTTCCGGAAACATATTTTTAAGAAGCATGGAATCCACCTTCTCCCATGCTTTAATGCATGTTTAAATAAGTGCAAATGCCTTTTTAAGAGCTAAAATCATGTGCTGATTAATTTCAGTAAAAACAAGGATTAGTGAAACGTTTAATTACAGGATGTTTTGATTGCTGTAAACTTAACATTCCATAGACTGTGAGGGGCATAATTAATAATCCTCTAAAACACGCACAGCCCAAATGACAGTCATTTAAAAATGGCCCATCTTTCACATTTGTGTTTGCCCCCACTATTTATCATTATCTCTGTGTCTTCTAGATGGTCTTTGCTTCCTTATCAGACTCACACACTACCTGTGGCAACATCCTAAAAGGGAAGGTCCAGCATTTCCCCAAACCTGTTCATGTGCTGTGGATGTAATGCGTAAGATACCTGTGTTATCAGGACATTCCCCACATAAGACTTATAGGTTAGCAATGTTTGAAAATCCTGAGCTCTGGTGTCTGCTTGTGGATAAATTGTCCCCAAATAGTGTGCTGGAATAGCCGCGAGTAACCCTAGCGAAATATTGCAGCTACATTGTACAGGATTTTTTAATACTAGCACTAACTCATAATGTTTGTGTGCTGAGAACCAAACAAGTACAAGTACCAATAAAATCTTGGTTATAACAGGAAAAAAAAAAAAGAGGGTGAAATGCAGACAGCTTTAGGCATATTTAGACTAAGAGAATTCCCTGCACAGAGCTTCTCACAGAAAGAGCTACTAAGTTCCTCTCCCAGACATGTCAGTTTGGCCGCAAAGAAAGTTCAGAACTCCTAAGAGTCCTGCTTATATTCTAGAAGGAACGTGTGAGACACAAAAATATCATCCCCAAAGTTTTATACCCTCTTGACATTATCTTGACTCCACAATGTGCCCAAAGTGGGGGACCAGAGGAGAGAGTAGGTGGAAAGCCATCGCCTCCCCCATGACAGTCCCCCGCCCAGTCCATGCCACGGTGACCAGCATGAGTGGAATTTCGGGCTAGACCTCTCTCTGGGGAAAACTGTTTCCTGGCCACTGCACCCAACATGACATCACACCGGTGAAAATCCGGGGGCCCCATCCTGCTCCTGTCCACCCGTGTTGCCGGCGGGTTGCCAACCAGCACTTGGGAGAAAACGGTGTGCAGTGGGCGCCTCCATGCAGCCACTGCTGCTCTGGGGCTGGTGGGGGGGCAGCTCTCGCCTCAAGTTCCTGAGCACAGGGGTTCTAGCTTTCTCAGGGAGGGCACGCTCGCCCGAGGTCACTCTCCAGGGCGGGAGGCATTTTTTAATAGAGACGGGAAAAGAAGTATCAAGAAACAACTCCCTGGCAAAAGAAACTTAAAACCCAAGCCCTGAGCTGTGATGATTCTGTCATGAAGACCCTGATACCACCGCTCTGCTCCCTGCGAGCCCACAGAAAACCCGGTGAAACTTCACTCTTCTTTCCAGAAAAAAAAGTATTTTCTTCCTCTTCTTCTCTGCTCAGACATAACATCACCAACACAGCTCTTTAAATATCTCTGCCGGGAGGCTATATTTAGTGACTATTTGGCCCTTAAAATGAGCCTGATTTCCTGTGGCAAAAAGTTCTCAACAACCAGGAGAGAGGCCCAGAGAACTCCGTGCACTGACAAACAACGTGAAAGCTTGTGATGTTCACACACTGTGAGAAAAGGAGTTAACTGCTGTTTCTGGGTAGGTGACTAACGCCCTAGATAGGGGGAGAAAAATCATAATAAAAAAGTATGTCTGGTCTGAGCACTTTCAACATCATCCTGGAGAACAGATTGACGGGGGCAACTATTTGAGCCAACAGTCATATGTGGTACATAGCCCTCCTTCAGAGATGCACTGTTTACTCATTCATTCATTCATTTACTCATTCGTTTACTCACCCACTCACTCCAATCCCTAATCACTCATTCATTCCTTCTCTCAGCCACTCACTCATGACATTTGCACATTTCCCTACAGGTAAAGCCCTGTGGTCTTTAGCAGCTCTAGGTCATGGACAAACAAGAAACACAAACCACGGGACTGGAAGGTCTTCCCTGGAAAGGGCCCTTGGAGGGACACAGAGTGAGTGCTGCAGGGGAAACCTGGAAGGTAGAGGATGCTTCCACTGGGGCCATTCAGGAAGGCTTGGGATGGGGGGCAGGGGTGGCGACAGTCAGCGCTGGCTACTGCTCTGGACCCTCTCATTCAACCCACTCATTGAGCCCAGACGCCAGTACATTATCCCATACTACAAATGAGTGACTTTCCCAAGGTCCACACAAGATAACAAATACAAGTGGCATAGGAGCTACGACTGCCTGGCTGCAAAGTGCTGAACTCAGAGCCCTGAGCCCCTGCAACAGGTGGAGGCTGCCAGAGTGTGTCTGCTAGGCTACGCTGCTTCTGCCTCCAAGACCTGGCCACCTGGAGCAGCTGCTCTCTGGACCGGGAGCCAGGCTCTCCCCGCTCTGATGCAGCCTGGGCTGGTCATGCTCTCCCTCTCAGAGCTGCTGTCCTGCCCCTCTGTGTGTGTGGGTCTCCAGTGACCCCAGGATGACCCAAGGGAGCAAGGGAACGCACTTGTACTTAGCCCTGACTAAGGTTTGCCAAGCAACATGCCATTCTTTTTTCTCAGCATTCTAGTCTGAGATAATTTTAGACTTTCAGAAAAATTTCAAAAATAGTACAGAGTTCCCGTACATCTTTGCCCAACTTCCATTTATATTAACTAACATTTTACACAACCATAGGGAAGTCATCAAAACTAAGAATTTAACCTTGTACAATACTATTAACTATACCACAGAATCAATCAGGAGTTCTCCAGTTTTTCCACTGTTCTCTCTTTCCGTTCCAGCATCCAGTCCAGGATCCCCACCACGTGTTGGCTGTCACACTCCTAATCCCCGTCCCACCCCCTGTCTGTGACAGCTCCTTGCCTTTCCTGGTCTTTCATGGCCTTGACATTTTTGAAGAGCACTGGTCAATTATTTTGTTGACCATCCCTCAATTTGGGTTTGTGTGTTTTGTTGTCATTAAATTGAAGGCATGTAATTTGGGCAAGAGAACCACAGAGGTAACACGCCCAGTTTATTGTATCATGGCCCGGGCTATTTGTTTCCATACATGGCCTTCTTGAGTTTCTCTGGGTCCTCAGGGCAACCCCATGAGATACTTTGTTACCCCCCCCATTACACAGATGGGAAAACCGAGGCAAAGAAGTCAAGCCATTTGCCCAAGGTCACAGAGGTGGTAAGCAGCAGAGATAGGATTTGAACTCTTATGATGCCTCTGGCTCTCTCTATTCCACGCCAAACTCTCACTTCAATTCTTTCTAGTTTAAAATACTTCATATGACTTTAACTAAACATAGGAAGTTGGACTTGTATAATTAATCTAACTATTCCTAGTCCTACAAGCATGATTCTAAAATCAATGAATGAACCATAAGGATAACAGTATTTATTGAGCACCTGCTATTTGCCTGGCAGAGTGCTGCATCTTGTATACATAAGGTATCTCATTCAAACCCTTCCAAAAACACAATCAAATAGATACCACAGGGATGCAATCCCTTATTCTAAACTCCTAGGTCCAGTGTATTTGGGATTTGGAGTTTGGGGGTCTAGGCAACACCCTCTAATCAAATATAGTACCTCTAATCAAACACATACCTTTGCAGCATATTATATGACCATCCATTCCGAGACGGACGTAGAACGAAGACTATAATAGGCCCAGGCAAGTGCAGGTAGGGCGCAAATCTGAAAAGAACTTTAGGTTTCCAGAGCTCTGGGATTTCAGGATAGCGGATTAGGGATTGTGGGCCTGTACTATTATGTAAAATAATTTGCAAATGAGCAAACAGAGGCTTAGAGGATCTCACAGCTGGCCATGACCCAGGCCTGGCCCTCGTTCTGAGGCCTAAGGCAGTAAGTACCATGGCTGGGACTCAACACCATGCATTTAGGCTCTCTCCCATCCACTGGTTTTTATTTCCCATTTCCCATGACAAAACATGTTGTAAACATATTTAACGGCCACTCAAAATAAATGAAAATAAATAAATGTGCAAAACTCCACGGCTCTGAGCCGTCCCTGGAGCAAGGTAGGAAGATGGCCACACCATCACCATCATCGATACAATACAGTTATGTACTGGCTTTCTAGGCGCCAGAAAAAGGGTTTCCTCTTTCATGAAATATCCTGACTCCGGTCCAGTGAGCCCTAGCCTGCCTCTAACAAGGCCCACACAAGGGGTCTGTGAGAGGTCCGGGTCATGCTCTATGACAGAAGGACGACCTTAATTGTTCAGACTTTCCTTCACAATGTGTTAGAGCTAAATCTTGTAACTTCCATGGCCTATCAACATGTTTGGCCTATTCCACGCTCAGGCTGGATGCACCTGACTCCCCACCAGGCACAAGGGAGCCCCCTTCCACCTGTCCTATACCAGCCATTACTTTCCAGTTTGGAGGTTTGGGAAGAAGGCTCCAGACAGCGACCACCACCGCCACCACCAGTCTATGTCACCTTTGTGATTCCTGTCGTGTCACACGGCCCCTGACCCGCCTGGGCTCCCTCACGGGACCCTAAAGTGACGAAATTAGCGGACGCCTGTGTTCTGCGGTGATTTTCACACTGCGGGCAGAGTTGTGGGTAAATATTCAGTACACAGAAACCTGAGCAAACAAAAACAATGAATTACTCCAGCACTAGTGAAAATGTATGCAGGGAAGGAGAAGATAGCAAAGTGCAGCTAGGGGCTCAGCTGCCCCTCGTATTTCCAGGGTCATGATCGGGTTGACCCTGAATACAGAGGGAAAGTTCTGGGGACAGGAGAGGAAAAGTGTTTACCTTGGGGGTGGGAGGGGCACACATGTGAAGAAAAGCTAGATCTTTATCTTCCATAACGGGAAGGTTCCTAATAAGGGCTATAATGAAAGCAGTTTAAAGAAATGAGATGGGTGTTTCTGGGAAGCAGGAAATGGTGGAGAAAGGGGAAACTGCTGGATTCAGACACAAGCCTGTGCAACTAATCTGACCCCTGTAACTAGGTGCAGGTAAACCTTTAATGAAAATAGAACCATACAACCAGTCATGGGCGGAGCCTTGGCCCAAACCCTAGGGTTCTGACGTGGGGCTTGTGTCCCCCTCTCCCACCTGCACCCTTGCTTCAGCTGCTGTCTTTCCAGACTGGACAAGTCTCTCTGCATGCCCTCGGCATCTCAGCTGTCATCCCCGAGCCAGCCCTGTGCCACAGAACCAGAAATCCAGATTTCTCTGGGCCCGCAGGGTAGCCTTGGCCCTGTGCAAAGGCAGGCCAGTGTGTCCGGGTTGTGGTCCAGGAAAACTCATCTTGAGATCTCCCAGTAATTCCTCCTGAGGTTCTGCACACCACCCCCGGCAACAGTGCACCTGAAACCTCACTGCGTGTCCTCATCTAGATGACCCTCGACTCAGGCTTCATCAGGAGCATATAAACCAGGAGACCTATTCCGTGCCAAATAGCACACTTGCCCCTAAACTTTGATGTTACTAAGAACTACTGGGAGAATAACAGTGGTATTTCTGAGGATTTGCTACACAGAAGGCAATGTATTGGGTGTTTTTCACGTATTATGTCACTGAATCCTTTCATCAACCCTGTGAGCTAGGTGTTTGTTTGTTTGTTTACTACAGATGCTCTTTCAACAGCTCTCTACTTCATTGATTCAGAGTAATACATGGTCGCCAGCATCTCTGGGCAAGCAGTCAGCCTGGGACCCGCAGCAGGTAAATGGTCTGGCTCCATAGCCCATGCTCCTCACCTCTACAGTCTGGGAGCACAACCTGGGCCCAGACACAAGCCTGGCTCGGCCTCAGATCTAGGCGATGACGTGCAGTGTGGACCCTGGGCAAGTTATTCTTCTATTCTAATCCTTCCTTTCCTCTGGGAAACTGGACTGAATCAGAGGTCACACCTCAGATAATGCCAGGAACTAGGGAGCTAAGGGCAATGCATGAAGCGGGCTGGTGGTAGAAGCCTGCAGGAGGTAGTGGAGAATGTGGAAAACCCGTGTTCTCTAAGTCAAACAGATCTAGGAGGTTGGGCCTCAGGTCTGCTGCAACGGCATCATTTTAGACATTCCATGGGCCCTCTGATTCAGTGTCAAAGAATCTTTCTGAAAATTATATTTTTACATGCTACAACTGAGGCCTAACCGGCTAACACTGGGTGGCTAACCCAGGATAAGAAGACTGTCACAAAGGTTGCTCAGTGCGCAGTCTGTCCTGAGCACTGCACAGTCCTGAGCAGAAGGCAGCAGCCGATGCCTGGGCAGAGGTGACCAACTACACTGTGAGTTTTCTGAGCGAGTGACTTTGAGAGGCCAGTTCTTTAGAGGGACACAGGTCCATCTGTGTCCGCCAATGCATAAGTCCCCCATAACAACTAACTGTGGCCAGAAGGAAAGGTCTCTTGGGGATGGGAAAGCCGGGAATCGGGACAGCAGAGCTGGAACAACAAGGGCCGGGTTGTCAAGAGGCGGCCAGTCCCGACAGGGCTGCTACCCCAGTGACTGTACTGACCCAGAACCGCCAATCCTCCGGGCCTTTGGGGCAGCCTCGCCTGACCCCTCACTTCATAGATGCTGACTAAAGACCTACAACAGGTACAGGCCATGGCAGAAGAAAAAAACCACTGCCAGAAACAAGGCTTCTGATTCTTAACCGGGTGCTCCAGGAGCTCCTGGCTGCTCGGCAGAGGGACCCAGGACCACGGGGACATCCCAGACCTCCAGGACCTCGGTAAGCATCAGGACGTGGCAGACCCGTGGGGGAAAGCCCATCATGTGTTGTCGCCTCTGCTTCCCGACGTCGAGTCGGCGCGCTCTCTGGCAGAGACCATCCTGATCCTATAGGAACACGAGGATTCCGCACCCTCCTTTTTGAGTAGCACAGGACTCCACCAAAAAAAATTTTTTAAGGTTAAGTGATTATATCTGTGATCCTTAAACTTGGAACTGCACGAAAGAACTCCATGGCCCGGCAGCAAAGAATGTTTTGAATAGACTGCTGAATTGTTTTTCCAGGATAAAACTTCTGTGAAAAAGTGCCAAGTGTGGAAATGCAACGTTTCGTCCATGACCACAACGAGCACAGATGAAGTAGCGAGTGTCCCTCTGGGTGAGGGAGGGTGGCCCATCTGTGCGGGAGGCAGGGCTCCTCTAGGCCTCTTGCCCCAGGGCATAAGTTACCTGCTATCATCCCAGAGTAGGTGTAACTGCTGCTGTAACAAATTACCACAAATGTAACAGCTTAAAACAACGCCCACGAATCATCTAACAGTTTGGTAGGTCAGAAGGGCAACTCCATCTCGCTGGCTAAAATCAAGGTGTCAGCAGGGCTGCATTCCCTGCAGGAAGTATGGGAGAAATTCCCGTCTGGGGTCATTCCAGTTGTTGGCATAGTCTACTTCCTTGTGGACAGAAACCTGGGGTCCTGCACCCTCGCTGGCTGTCAGCCAGGGGCCACCCATGAGCTCCTAGAGGTCTACCTCTAGCACTTGCACACAGGGCCCTGCATCTCGGAGCCAGCAAAGGCAGGTTGACTCCTCCTCACACCTGCATTCTCTCTGCCACATCTCTCTTCTGCCTGCAGCCAGAGCAGGGATCTCTGCTTTAAGGGGCTAGTGCGGCTCAGCTGCTTGGGCATCATCCCGCAAAGTAAAAGGTTGCCAGTTTGATTCCTGGTCAGGGCACATGCTCGAGGTGCAGGCCGGTCCCCGGTTCCCCGGTTGGGGTGCGTGTGGGAGGCAGCTGATCAATGTTTCTCTCCCTCTCTTTCTCCCTCTCTTCCTCTCTCTCTAGAAATAAAATAAAATCTAAAGTAGTAGTAGTAGTAATAATAATAATAAACAACGAAGAAGAGTTTGGCAGGTGAATAAAGTGGAAGAGGCATTCCAGGCAGAAAAGAATGGTGCTGCCTGGAAAAACACAAAGGAGTGAAACGAGCCTGTGCTGGGAGAACGCCAAGGGCTCGGTGAGGCCGGGCTGCAGAGGAGGAGAGCAGAGCAGCGGGACGTTAAAGCGGGCTCCGTGTCATGCCAACGGGCTTGTGTTTCAGCTCAGAGTAATGCATAACAAATAGAGGTTTTTAAAACATGCAATCATACAAGCAGTTATGCCTTTTAAAACAGAATTCAGATGGCCAAGGAGAGGGTAGATCGCAAGAGGGTAGAGACTGGAGGGAAGGAAGGCCAGCTGGGCTGTGTAATAAATCGTTCAGGCTAGAGATGAAGGGCTGAAAGAAGGCACAGGCCGCGGTGGGTGAAGTGGGAGTGAGATGCAGAGCAATCAGGGAGATACCAACACCAGGAATCTGTGACAAGCTGCAGGGGTGCAGACTAGATGGGTATCAAGGATGACTGAGAGAATTTCAGCTGGAATGGCTAGGGATGGTTTATAAAGTGAAATTTCCAAAAGCTGAGAACAAAGGAGAACAGTCAAGTTTGTGGCAAGAGATGGAGTTCCGGTTGAAGTATGCTGGGCTTTTCCTATCAGCAAGAACGGGCCTAGACTGTACAGGGAGGAGCCCCAGCTTACTTCACGGATCTCAGAGGAAACAGAAGATTTCAAGTCACTTCCCAGCATGAGTCAGGGAGTTGACATTCAAGAGGAAGTCCGCAGAGAACCACCCACGTTACAGCAGAGAACTGGTCTCTTCAGCATTCCTCTCGGTGGCTCCCAAGGTGCCCGTGAAAACCCAAATTCACAGTCAGGTCATCAGGGTCCACGGTTCCTAGCTGGGACCAAAATTAGGTGATGCTCATTCAGTTCTTAATTCAAAATACTTTATCCTCCATTCCCCATACCCTTACCAGGAGTCGCTCAAGGGTAGACACTGTGCCAGGAACCCAAGGTTAGAGGATAAGGCACTCAACATAGATTTCGTGAATGCCTACCAAGTGCCAAGCCCAGAGATGAAAGGCCCTGGGCTGAGCCCTGTTACTCTGGGGGACGTTACCCTGGACGTTGTTCAAAGAAGAAACCACACAGCTCGAACCGGTGCTTTCTGAAGTATTATGGAAAATGGGAGGGAAGAATATGGCATCAGTTAAGATACACCCAAGGAAGACCGAACAGAGAAGGCAACTGCTTCCAGCCGAAATGGGAGAGGGAGCGTAAGGCAGAGGAGTGAGACACAACACACAGAGCAACCACACTGTGGGCTGGCTCCATACACCACACAGCCACAGACGTCGAAGAACCTTTGTTAGAAGGTTGGTGTTTTTGCCTCGTTCCCAGGTGACATTCCCCAAGCTCCCAGACACTCATAGCATAGCGGCTCATCATAGCTTCCTTATGCATGATTTGATCTAAATCTTTGCAACACGAACTAAATTTCAGGTTGTTTTTCAAAAGTCCACCGTCAGGTCTTTAGTTTTATTCAAACGCATTTCTTTTGAGCCTGGAGACCCTTTCTTCTCTCATTCTCTCCACTGAGAACTTTTTACCACCTAATCCATTTGGTATTTCATAGATACTCTGAGCCTTAGCTGCTGTAAAGCCGTCTGCTAGATGCGGGGGAAGCTGGCTAAAAGCTGAGTGGGGAACTTAGAGCCCATCTGCCACTAAGGCAGGAACAAATGAATGGGTTAATGACAGGTCTCCACTTCCCGGCTACATGTTACAGCAGTGCTCGGAAGTTGCTTGTATATGCATGATTCAGAAATCAGAGGCTTTCCAGTTCTAGGGCAACACCAGAAATGCTTTCACAGGGAAGGCTGCGTTCGAAAGAGACCTCAAATGTATACATGGCAGGTCCTTGGCCTCCTTAAGACACTGTCTTCTATTCACTAGGAAGAGGTTGTTGTTGTTTAAACTTTCATCTTGTGAAATAACTACACAAAACAAAAATGTACAGCTAATAAATTTCCATAACTGCCCAGGCCAATAACAGGCTGGGGGCAGCACCTCCAAGCTCCTCTGATCACTAACCTCCCTGCGCCCAGAGTCGCCGGCGCCTGGAGTTGCATGGTGATCATTCCCTCTATTCTTTACTCCATCTAAGTAGCACCCCTTAGTGCTGGTTTAGCTTTGCCTATTTTTAAAAATATTCTTAATTTTTAGGGTTTTTTTTCTTGATGTTTCCTACACGGTTTGTCTCCTCCGTCACTATCCACAGGACTCTGAGCAGGTGCAGGAATGTGCAGGTGCGGACACAAGGTCCCGCTTTCTCTCCAGTGTTGTGGAAATGGACGGTTCATCGAGGGCCAGAGCCCTGTGCTGCCTTCTGTCACCCAGACAGAGCCAGGGGAGAATGACCTCCCGGGGGCATCCACATGGGAGATCTGCCTGCTTTTTAAACCTGGTGTCGATGGAAGCATACAGACGGTATCCTTTTGCTCTGCCTTTTTTGGTAAGATTCATGCATGTTGCTGAGTATAGCTATACTTTATTCATTTTCATTTTGGTAAAGTATCCTAATGAGAGACTATGTCACCATTTATCTATTGTCAATGGACTTTTAGACTGTTTCTAGTTTGGGGCTATTACAAAATATGATTACGAATATTCTTGGTGCGTATGTATGCATTTCTATTCAGTATGTAGCTAGCAGTGGAATTGCTGGGGTATTGAGTGTGTATATCTTCAATTTTAGGATAATACCAGACTGCTTTCCAAATCAGTTTTCGGACTGTACCAGTGTACGGCCACATCACAGTGCGCGAGTGTCTGCACGCATCACATCCTTGTCAACGTTTGGCATTGTCAGGCATCGTTCACTTTTATTTCAGCCATCCTGATCTCACAGTAATTCAATTTGCATTTCCCCGATTACTCATGAAGTTGCACACCTTTTCCTATGTTTATGAGCCATTTGTTATTCCTCTTTTGTGAAGTTCCTCCGCCCATTTTTCTATTAGGTGGCCCTTTTTCTTTTCTTTTTTTTTCCTCTTATAAGTTTTTTTACACATTCTTTACACATTCTTTTTTACACATTCTTTTACAGGCCCTTTGATGGTTATGTATGTTGCAAAAATACTCTTCTGCGAGGAATTTCAAATGTCCCAATAGTCAACTGAGAAAGAGCTAGGGGGAAACACAATCTCTACCTTTTCTAAGTTATTCAAATAATTGAACTTTAGCCCAAAGCCCCAGACCACGCTTCAGCTTTGAAGGGAGACACATATGGAAAGGAAAAGTCTGAGATCCAAGTCACCAGGTTTAAGCCTCAGCTCAGCCTCTTCCTGAGTGCTGTTAAGGCAAGTCGCGTCAGCTCTCTGAGCCTCAGTGTCCACACGTGAATTGACCCCAATCACCCACTGCACAGTTATTCTGTGCCTAAAAATAGGTTATGTGTAAATGTGCTTTATAACTGCAGTGTTAGTGGTTATTAAATCAGAAGCCATCGGCCACACCGGCTTCCTGGACTGTGCAGACCAGCTTCCTGAGCTGCCCCAGCACTAACAGTAGAAGCAACAGCAGCAACCTTTCAGATCCCAGTTCTCTTCTCACGTCTGAGCCAGAGGACACCTCCATTGCCCATCCCTCTCCCTGTACCATACAGCCCACAGCTGGGAACAGGGCTCCTCCCTGCCTGCCTGGGCAGGAAAACAGGAAGCAGCTCCCACTCTGCCAAGAGGTGGGGCTGACAAGTTCCCTTTTGTAGGTGGGCATCTCTCCAGACCATCAGCCCTCTGAATGCAGGCAAAGCACTGGCCCCCAGCCCGCTGCACCAGGCTGCACCCCACACCCCACCCAGGTCTCCTCCACGAGTTCATGGGATAAGTATGCCAATGGATGGGGAGCATAAATGGGCCCTCATCACAGGCACAGGCAAGGAACCCTTTCAGTGCCCAGGTGGCACTAGGGATCTGCTCTCCTGAGCCACACAGCCACTCCCTACCCTTCCTGAGGTGCAGCAGCATCCTCTCCTGAGCCCCTCGTCACCAGTGCCTGGGCCCCATTCCATTCACAGGGGGCATTCTTTCCAAGGCAGCAGAGGAAGCTCAGAAGAAATGCACACCCTTACTCCGCAGTGTGAAAGCCTGACAGGAGGTTCTCAAATAAGCTAAAATATTTGAGAGCTGGAAGGACCTTCAGAAATCTTTTCCAGCCTCCTCATTTTAAAACAAGACGTTCAGTAGCAGAGCCAGATATTCTCCAGGGGAGGGCTCTCAGTTCCCCTGCACTCATCCTAATATCCCTTACACCCTACTGCAAACGCCAGCCCCTGCACACGGCCACTGCCATTAACCACACCCAGGTGCCCAAGACACTACACCAGTCAGTCTCCCTTCCTGGTAATATCTTCTAGCTCGGAAAGGTCCCACCTGAAGAAGAAAGAAGCCCTGGGAAGGCTAAGATCATGTTTTTGGAATGCTTATAAAGTATTCAATACTTTACAGAAATTTAAATAATTGACCTTCAGCCCACATTTTGTTTCTGGACTCTGCAGGTGTTTTCTTAAGTGGATTCTTCAGCCTAGCTCTCAGGAGCTGGGCAGGGACTTCCTTGGCACCCTGGGTGCACAGGCATGGCACACAGGGCAGAAACCTAGTAAGAATTAATCACTGGAGCAACCAAAGAAGAAAGAGGGAGAATCTCCAAAACGTGCAAAGGAAAAGTACTCTGCAAGAGGGGGCTGCCTCAGTTAGTACCCAAGCTCCCTGTAAATCCTCCAACTGTTTTATGCTCACATGTTTGGCAATCAGGCCACACTGCCTACCTCGTGCAAGGCCCAGAGGCCCAGACGCTGCCCCCAGGAGCTTACAGTCTAGAAGGGAAGCCAAGATGTGGGCTTGCTTGGGTGAATGGAGAGACGCACAGTAGCTAGGGACCCTGCTCACTTGAATACATGATCTAGCAGAAACCAGACTTCAGGGGCGGTCTAGTGGAAGGAGACGTGTGAGTTAAGGCCTGGAAAGGACAGGGACTGGGAAGCCTGCTGTGCCACATCATGCAGGGTCTCTGGGGAGCCAGCAAAGATTCTTGAAAAGAGGGAGTTATGAAAGCAGTGTTGGGCTTTAGAGACAAGCCATCTGGCACCAGGCTATTTAGGGGGCAGGGCGGATGGGATTACAACAACGCAGACAACAAGTAATGAAGGCAGGAACAGTGCGAAGCAAAGGAACAAGAGAAGTGGCATGGAACAGAATGGGACTGAGGGCAAGAGGGAGGGAGGACTCAGAACTGGTGCCAAGAAGATGATGGGGACCAGACACGGGCATTCAGAGACTGAAGAGGCTGAAGAGTGGAGTTTGGGCCGTGTGTGGTTTATCCAGGGGAGATGCCCAATAGGAAGTGGTCGGTTGGGCTAGAAAGTCAGGAGGGAGATGTGGGGAATCGGCGCCATGGAGGTGAGACCAGAAACCATCGGATGGTGCTGAGGGCAGCGGAAGTGGATAGGAGGCAAAAGAGAAGTGGGGTGAGGGCAGTGCCTTGGGGACCCCAACAGTTACTGGGAGGAAGGCGGGAGATAGCCGGAGGGGGTGAGGCAATGACACACAGGGATGGGAAGTGTGTAAGGCTGGGCTCTGGGACTGGTTTTCCTGGGTCTGAGCCTCAGCTCTGTCACTTACTTCAGGACCTTGAGCTAGTTATTAACCCCTCTTCAGCCTCAATTTCCTCGTCTATAAAATAGAGATTATAATTCATAAATTTGTTGCAAGAACTGAAAGGAGTGGTTCATGTAAGGCAGGGCTGTCAAACCCATTTTCACCGGGGGCCACATCAGCCTCGTGGGTGCCTTCGAAGGGCCGAAATAATTTTAGGACTGTATAAATGTAACTACTCCTTAATAGTTAAGGAGTTGAAATTACATTCGGTCCTTGGAAGGCAACCTTGAGGCTGATGTGGCCCCCGGTGAAAATGGGTTTGACAGCCCTGATGTAAGGCCTTCAGCAACTGCACGTAGCAAATGCGGTAAATGTTGGCTATTATGATGAGTATGAATGGGAGGAAACCATGGACCCAGAGAAAGTTGTTGACATCCTTTCTACATTTTCAATACCAACTAAGGGAGCAAGGAGGAGACTGGGTAGCTTTTAGGTAAAAAGCCATCCCTGTACAGCAGGGCTGAGAACCACTGATCCCTCTTAGCCAACCCTTGAACCTGTCAGCTGATGAAATGAAGGCTGATCATCTGCTGAAGATCGTGAATGAGGTGGCGGAAACACCCTGACTTACATGGAGAAGAAGACTTGGCCGTCTGATTTAAAGCCCAGGCTTCTCTTTACTCACTGTGTGATCTTGGCCAAGTCACTTGTTATCTCTCCGTATGAGCTATTAAATGGGTAGAAACATCTAACATGTTTCTAGCACCCAGCAGCCCCTTAATAAATATCTGTTTCTGTCTCTTCTTCTGTAGAACCCAAATCTTTTGGCCCTTCCAAACATGTGATTCACTGGGATTCTGTACTCTGTGCTGGGCTCCACCTGAAGAGACTGTTACTTTCTAAAGGCTCCTTTGTGTTTCCAGAGCCCCAGCCTCTCCCCTCTGATCCCAGCATTCACCTGCCACAGAGCAGAGCTGCTGCAATTTCAGTGTGCACAGGACCACTGGGACTGGCTGAAATGCAGGCACAGATTCAGCAGGTCCTGCTCTGGTCAGGACTCAGGTGAGGCTGGGGCTGTAGGTCCTCTGTCCTTGACATAGACGAGCTCCTTGGGGCTGGTCCACACCCCACCCCCTGAGCTCCTCGGGGCTGGTCTCCTTTGTCATACTCATCTCCCTGTCCCTTCCATGGTATGCACTCACTAAATGGATGTTGAAGAAAACAGACAAACCATAGAGAAAACTACTTTCTGGCTAAGTAAATACAGACAGGGCATTTTGTTTGTGAGTCGCAGCCCATCTAGTTCACTTCAAATCACCCTCTTGAATTGGCGATGTGAGGACAGTGTGGTGGAGGGGGCCTGAGACCTGGAACCTGGAATCCTGGGTCTGAATTCCAGCCCTGTTATTCACCAACCACTAGCCTGAGGTAAGCAACCAAGCTCTCATCCATAAAGTGAGGGAGATGTTACCTAACCACAATGTAGCCCAGTGATGGCTAAAACGCACTTTACAAAGTGCTCCAGGCAAGGGGTTACTATTACAGCAGCTATTTAGAGAGCAAGACCAACTTTTCACTTCCTTAGAGCCCGAAGATTGCTTGTGATGGACCGGATGGAGGACACACCGGGGGTCTAGTTGGAGATGGGGCCGTGGCAGGTGGGTCTGGGGTCCCCACTTTGGCAGGAACAGGGACAGTGTGGAGTGTGAGGGTGACGCCGGGAGAACAGAGGAGGGAAGGCTTCCTGGAAGAGGCTGGCAGAAGTGAGGAAACAAGGATGGTCTGAGGGCTCCACCAGGACACTGGCCTGACCAGAAGGAAGGCAGAGAAATCAGAACCCTCTGATGGGCACAGGGCAGGCTCCTGACTGAGAATGTAGGAGGCAAGGCTGAACCAGGAGGAAAACTTGGAGGGAAACAGAGCAAGTAGCTTCAGTTGTCCTCTGTAGTCCACAGCTGACTAACCCAACCAGGCCAGGGCTTCTCCCCTGGAGCTAACCGGTCATTTTCTATGCTCGACTATAACCAGCTCACCACTGACACAAGACTCGGGCATCTGAGGACACAGGCAAAAACAAGACACAGTCCTGTCTCAGGAAGCTCATAGGTAATGGATGGCGCCAGAGAAAAGGTGACAGTAGGCAGCAGGTAGGAGTGGCCAATTCTGCTTCTGTCTCCACCCCTGTCAATCCGTGCCATCCACACTCACCTCCAGGTGTTTCCTGATGCCATTCCCATTCCTGGAATCCTCTCCCCTCCACCCAGCAAGTGCTAACTCATGCTGAAAGGGGTTCAGTCCTGGGTGAGGGCTGCTATCCCTCCCCACTCCCCACAGCCTGTACTTTATGTACACATTCTTGGTAATTACTGCATTACCTAGTAACACTTCTGTCCCTCTACTGAAGTGTTAATCACAAACTTCACGATTACTTACACTGTGCTTTCTTATGTCTTATCTCCCCAGTTAGACTGTATATATAGCAATAATCACTGAAATTGTGCTCCACAGTTTACGAAATACCTTGACACATATCCTTTAAATTAATCCCCACAAGCATTGTCTTTATTTTACAATAAAGAAACGGAGGCTTAGAAAGGACAATTTGCCTCAGGCCACACAGCCTATCCACAGGCCCAGCCATAAAATGCAAACCTCTTCTAGCCCCAATGCCAGTGCTCTGCCCAGTAGTCCAGTAGTCAAAGGCAACTTTCAGCTGTGTGACCTTGGGAAGGTTACTTAACCTCTCTGGGCCTCCATTTCCTCCAGGAAAATGGGGCTGATACCCTACCTAATAGGTGCTTGTAAAGCTTAAAGATAATACAATGAAGTACTTAGAACAGTGCCAAACACTATTTACAATTATCACTATACCTTGGCTGATTCTCACAGTCTCTTAACTCATTTAAAATATTTTTCTAACTTATTTTTATGTATCATAATATATTTGATAGGTAGTCATTAAACAAAATAAATTTTTGCAGACTGACTAATGCGAAGTTTTAGGATTGCTTTCTTTTTTTCACTCTCCTAACCCCCAATAGAAAAACGCCCTTTTCCTGAGCCAGACTACCCCCTCATTCCCCACTACCCCCAACTGTAGGTCAAATTTAGCCAATTACAAGTGTTTCACAGGATAATCTAGACTCCCCATTGGGCTGTCCCTGGATAGTGAGGGAACATGCCAGTCATAGGTGGAAACTTTCACAAACCTAATTTCTATCACTCTAATGGGTCAAAGTTTTCTTTATTGCTCCAATTTTTACTTACTTGAGACTGGAGAAGGCATGGAGTATCATAAAATAACACCTATTTATTTTCCTTTTCCATCTAAAAAAAAGGAGAAGAATATTCACACTGTTTCCTGGGGCAAAAAGCCTCAAGTGACCAGGCAACTAGTAGAGGCAGACAGACGGGCACGGAAACTGCCTTCTTTTCAGCAGTCCAGTCCACAAAGCCAGAGAACAAGCCTTGAACCCAGCTGGACCCTGAGAGGCAAAAGTGAAAGGCCACCTCTCCCATCCCGCCTGAGGTAGGAAGACCCAAGAAGAGGACACGCCCTACTTTTACATCATCCAGACATAACTGCAAAGGGCCAGAGGTGGCTGGGAAGGGAAGAGAATGAAGTGCCCGGGGTGCAAAGCTTTATTCTTTGCAAGATTCCATATATAGAACACTTAGTCAGGCCCTCGCAATCTTTGCTATCTAAAAGTTTGGGGTGGGGGGAGCAAAACAGAGCAGGGAAACCAGTCCTCTGGCAGTGGAGGCCCAGCTGGATCTTCAAAGGTTCCACTCTGAGAGGAGGAGTGAAGAACCAATCTGCCTGAACAATTTTGGCACTGGGATTAAAAGTACTGCACCCTTTGAAATGGATATTGCATACAAACGAGCTGATGAACATTATGAACATGTCAGCTTAGTTCAGTCAAATCAATACACCAGGCATTAAAACGCTAGGTAAAAATGGATTGTGGCTTTTTGTTGATGACACAGAGGAATTTTGGCTCCCAGCCCTGGTCAGGCTGGACAAATAGGGCAGTCTGCCTATTAGCTGTCAGGCACATCTTGGGGGATGAAATCCGGACCCCAAGTTAGGGCACCGCTGAGTAGGCTAGCTCATCCTACCAGCATTGGATTGTCGGGCCAAGCATATCCATTGCTGCCCCTGGACGCCCCCCCCCCACCCCCAGCCCCCAGTTATTTTCCAAGCTGGGCAACACTTCGCATTTCCTACATTCCTTCTCACCGCTCAAACCCCTCTGGCCCAGCCTCCGAGGGCCGACAGCTGGGGGTGGTGTGAGCTAACCAGGAGGCACCAGGAAGGGGGTAATAGGCGAGGGGGGAGTGTCGATGCAAACTGAGAAAAGATCGACGGGGGAGGAAAGGGCTCCGACCCCTTCACATCCGCGACCTTTCACATCCCCAGCCCAGCGCCCCACTCTTCGCCACCACACTCACGCCCCAAAGTGGCTCTCCGACGCACTCCCCCTGCCTAAGGGCACTTCCATTCTGTCACTTTTCGGTTCTTCCCCCGGACACCGCCCCCGTTATCCCGCCGGGACCCGCTCCCGTCAGCCGCGCCGCACGGATCCCGCTAGCTCCTCGGAGCCGCCCTGCCTTTCTCCCAGGCCAGCTGGGATGCCCGGGTCCCCGACCTTTTCAGGTCGCCCAGACCTGCGCACGAGATGCCCCCTCTAGCGGTCCCTTTGCCCCGTCCTACACTCGGCTTGCAAGACACCTACTCCCTTCAAAGCCCCTCCGGCACACCGCGTCTCACCGGATGCCCCAGCCCCGGGTGCTCCGGGTGTCCCCAGGTCCTCACCTGAGTCCGCTCAAAGCTCTCGCGCTCCGCCGCCTCCATCCCCGCGCCGACGCCGCGCCGGCTCAGCACTTTGGGAAGGGGATTGGGCACCTGCTTCATGGAGCTGGCCATCCGGTCCATGTCGCCTGGCGGAGCCGAGTCCGGGGCCCTCGGCCGCGCCGGGATCCCCTCGGCGCTGTCCGCCCCGCCCGCCCCGCTGGGATCCGGCGCTAACGGGACGGCTGACGCCTCTCATTGGCTGGGAGCGCTGCTACTCTCCCGAGGCCCCGCCCCCCCAGAGGCTGCCCTGCCCGCACTCCGTCCCTCCGAAGCCCCGGGCCCGTCCCGCCCGGCTGAGCCCTCCCGACCGCCCGGCGTGCGGTGACCGGCCCGCAGGCTTGTCCATCATTGGGTCCCACCGCCCCCGGCGGGGGCGGGGCCTGGGGAAGGCCCTGGCCCGCCCTCTCCCGCCACGCCCCCGACGCCGGTGCACCGCCCGCCTCGCCGCGCTCCCCCGCCCCAGTCCGTGCATTTTCCCCACGGGTCGCGTTTTCCTTCGGCCCGGGCTCAGCGAGGTCTCCGCGTGGTGGGTAGAGGTCATTCTGGCCGGGAGTCGGCCCTCCCGCGGGGACTTCTGACCCCCCTGGAATACCCCGTTTACTACTTTTTGGCCGGGGACCTGAGAGCGCGGGATGGGCGGCCTGGCGGCTGCAACCCCCAGGCCCGGATCCCGCTGGATGGGTCTGCATCTGCCAGGCCTGGCCGCCGTGGGTGGCAGTCTCCACCCAGTTCCCTCAGCTTCCTTCCTTTTCTTGACCCGGTCCTGAATCCCTGCCAGTCTTCTCTGTGATGATTGCAGCCCCGGAGAGCGCTGGGCTGGGTCCGTTGGAACGTCCGCACCCTCTTTCCAAATCGTTCCTCATCTGGACCGACCACAGTATTCGTTGGTAGAACCCCTGTGGACACTTTGTTTATCCTTGGCTCTGGGCTGCCCCTGCCATTCTCAGACATCAGCTAAGGTACCGACGGGCAGAAGGAAGTGTGGTGTTTAACGGAGATGCTGAAGAAAGTGAGAGAAGTTTTCCATAAATTTTGGTGTTGGGGCGAAGCTTTGAAGCTCAAAGCAAAGAAAGGCATTAACATTTTTTAACTAAAAATTTTTTTTTAATAGAAAAAATTTAGCTAAGAACTTTTGAAAATGTCAACGTAAGAAACATTCAAAACCTGTAGAGAATTTTTGGTGAGTTAATTTGGGTGAAACTGACAACAGTTGCTGGGAAGCCATAACTCAACAGATTGAGAAATGTTCTGGAGAATGGCAGTTTATCACCTTATTTTATACATTAGAATCAAAGGAGGAGCCAGAAGGGTGTTACAGGAAATCCATTAGTGATAGATTAGGGGGGCAGGAGAAAGTGGGAGGTGGGGGCTCGGATTGAGTAAAAGATGAAATAATAGACAGTTCTTTTACATAAATGGGTAAAGGATAGTTAACAGTTAACATGATAACAATAACAATGAGGGGATTTGTGGCCTCAGCTTGTGCTCTAGGTGTTGGGGAAACAGGAATTCTACCTTGCCATTCCAAAGATATATTATCATAGATGCAAAAGATGGTAGACAGGCTTAGTTAAAGTAAAGATTGACCTTCTTTAGGGAAAAATACTGGCCTAGGACAAAACTACCCACCAGAAATTGCTTTTAATTAGTATTTTAACTTTAGACCATCCTTTGTGGTTTCTTTAGGTCTCTGAGTTTGTAAGGCTGCCTCGAAGGCATCCCCTGAGCTTGTCAGGTGGCCCCAATTCTTCCACAATGAAAATTTACACATTGGGTAGAGAAGTGAGAGAGTGGGCAGGCCTTCCCGGGCATGAGGACACCACTGAAGGCTCTTGCTCAGACCTGTGCTTGGTGCCAGACCTTTGCCAGGCTGGCATTGTGCGAATGGGATCTTGGCAGGAGAGGGAAGGGAGGGAACGAACTGATGGGGAGACTCTGACAATAGCAGAGAGACAGTGAGGCCCTGCCCTAGAATGGAGAGGAGAAAGTCTTGTCCTGTGGAGGTTAGTGTATAGGCTTGGACAAAGGAAATGCTGAAAGGGAGGAGGCGGTGGTGGGGCCAGAATTTCTGTAGAGTAAGGGTTTAAGAATGGCTATGAGTTGGAGGGGAATTGCCTCGAGGCTCTGTTTGCATAGCAAGCACAAAGGTTTCACCTTTTTAAAAACTGTGCTTACGTGGGAGGCTTTGGGGTGGCTCCCCTTGGGTTCCTCTGGGAAGAGGTTCACTGTCACCTGGTTTTCAGGCTTTGCGTCTGGGCGTATGGAGATGACACTGAGTAGAGGAGCATGGTAGTAGCATGCTGGGTGATGAAGAGGAGATGACTTCATCTCTATGCAAAGCAATGTCAACACAGACTTGGCCAGTAAGCAGAGTGTGCTTTTACACACTCTGATGTGTGAAAGCAGAGGAGCCTTGGGAGGAAGAATTGAAGAAATAGAAGAAGCACCAAGGCCAAGAGGGTAGGTGTTATCAGTAAATCGTACCCCATTAGGAGATAAAGACAATAGATGAGTATCCCGTTTGAGGTTGTTTGGGGGTTGTGAAGACAGATCAGTCAGAGCTACAGAAGAAAAGGGATCACACCCTGGAAGGGCTGATTGAAAGCTGAGAAAGAAACTTATACAAAGGTGTAACCTAGAATAAGAGAATGGGCCAAGGAGGGTGGGGCACTCAGGGACTGGAACAGTGGAAGCTGTTATCAGCCCGTACCTGAAGGGGAGAGGCAGGGGAGCTACACTGGAACCAGTTAGACGCTCTAGTCACAGGAGAGGAGGCTCCTGACAACAGCCGTGGCCTTAGGTAGAACACCAGTCGCTGGGAGATCCCACTCTCTGTTTTTCATTCCCATCCTCTGATTTCCTAGTAGTGCCTCCCACTGGCCACACCCAGCTGAAAGCCAGAGGCAAGGGTGATAACGCAGTATTGGCCCCACCCCTCCTTCTACACACAGAGCAGAGTGGAGAAGAGTGAACACTAGATCTAGGGGAGAGTGGGCAGGGGGAGTCCCAGCCCAGGAGACTCACAGGAATATGCCTACAAGGAAAACAGACAAGATAATATTACCTCTGTGTGCCGGTTCTTAGTCCTGCACCCACCCCAGGTTCTGGACCCAGGTAGAGAGTGATTTACAACCCTATGCCCAGAGTTTATGCTTCAATAAAAAGGTCCCTTTAAACAGGGATTAAGGGGTCTGCTTTTACTTCCTGTTAGAATAAACCAGAATAGGAATTAGGAGTTTGTGGTTTAGAGGCACCCTGTAGAAAAGACTCAATTGAGTTACCTTCCTCTGTGAAACTCAGAGTGAGTTAAAAATAAGGCTATCTCACTGGCCCCCGCAGCAAACCATTTGCCAAGGTTTGAGGGAACCTATCCTCCAGCACGTGAACGACAGGGCATGACTAGTTTCCTTTAGCTCTTACTGTCTCCCAGCATTTGGAACCCCTTGTTTTATACCTTCTAGGGATGCCAGATTTGGGGCATGGAATCCTAATCTCTGGGAAACTGAAAGGGGGATGCATGTGATTATCTGCCTCTCTGTAGCTGGTGAAATATGTCCCACCCCAGACCTAGTTTGGATCTGATTTAGTGTCTGGTATGACGTTATATAAACTGAGCACACTATTCTTATAGGTTCCTGGAGCCCAGAGTATACATGTTTTCATAGTTTGAATGAGATATCATTAATACACATTAAACTGCACATATTTAAAGTATATAATATGATTTTGACATCTGTGTACACCCATAAAACCATAACCACCCTCCAGCTAATGAACATATTCACTACCCCCAAATGCCCTTTTGTAATTCATTCTTACTTCCTCTCAAACCCCTCTGCCTAGGCAACTACTGGTCTGCTCCCTCCTGCCATGCATTAGTTGCACTTTCTAAAATTTTATATAAATGGAATCATATAGGATATATTCTTTTTTTGTTTGGCTTTTTCCACAAAGAATAGTTATTTTGAAATGTATATCTTTTTCACTGTATCTGTTATATCTTTTTATATCTGTTGCCATTGTATCTTTAATTGTTGTATAGTATTCCAGTGTATGGATAGTCCACAATTTATTTATACATTAATCTGCTGATAGATATTTGGATTCTTTCCAGTTTTTGACTATTACAAAAGAGTTTCTATGAACAGTTGTGCACAAGTCTTTGTGTGAACATATGCTTTCATTTCTCTTGGATGAATACCTTTTATGGTAGATGTATATGTTTAACTTTTTAAAATTGCCAAATTACTTTCCAAAAAGGTTGTGCCATTTTACATTTCTACCATCAGCGTATGAGAGTTCTAATTGCTTCACATCCTGTCAACACGTGGTATGGTCAGTCTTTTAATTTTAACCATTCGAATGAGTATGTAGTAGATTTCACTGGTATTGAAATTTGCATTTCCCCAATTACTAATGATGTTGGTTGCCTTTTCAGGTGCTTATTTGACATCTGTATATTCTTTCTGGCAAAATGGTTTATTTTCAAAAGATTTTATTTATTTATAGAAGAAGGGGAAGGGAGGGAGAAAGGGGGAGAAACATCAATGTGTGGTTGCCTCTCGTGTGCCCCCCCACCCCACCGCAAACTGGGGACCTAGCCGGCAACCCAGGCATGTGCCTGACTGGGAATCAAACCAGCAATTCTTTGGTTTGTAGTCTAGCACTCAATCTGCTGAGCTGCACAAGCCAGGGCTTTGGTAAAGTGTTTATTTAAACCTTTTGCACATTAAAAAAAGATTATATTGAAATAATAATAGACTTACAGAAGAATTGCAAAATACTACAGAGTTTCTACATACCCTTCACCTATCTTCTTCTTATGCAACCTTATGTTAACATCATCTGACATAACCGTGGTACAATTATTTTTTTTTAATATTTTATTATTTATTTATCTTTAGAGGGGAAGTGGGGGAAGGAGAGAGGGAGAGAAACATCAATGTATGGTTGCCTTTTTGTCCCTGCTGGGAACTGCTGCAGGCATGTGCCCTGACTGGGAATCGCCGATCCGGCGCTCAATCCACTGAGCTACACCAGCCAGGGCTCAACTACAGACTTTATCTGGCTTTCACCATCTACTAATGTCCTTATTCCGCCCCAGGATCCGATCTAAAACTGCACATTGTCTGAAGTTGTCATGTTTTCTTAGTCTCCTCCAATCTGTGGCAGCTCCTCAGTTTTGCAGTTTTGTGGGGTTTTTTTTAAGAGTTTATTTATTTATCTTTACAGGAGAAGGGAAGGAGAGAGGGAGAGAAATATCAATATATGGTTGCCTCCTGTGCATCCCCTGCTGGAAACTGGCCTGCAACCCAGGCATGTGCCCTGATTGGGAATCGAACCGCAATCCTCTGGTTCACAGGCCCGCACTCAATCCACTGAGCTACACCAGCCAGGTCAGTTTTGTGGTTTTGAATGGATACGTTTGAATAGTATGGTCTGAATCTGATTGAGGAATCAGAGTTCCTCAATTTGAACTTACCATATTTTTCAGACCATAAGACACATACTATTTGAATAGGCTGTTCCTCAATTTGAACTTACCGTATTTTTCAGACCATAAGACACACCCAGGCTTTAGAGGAGGAAAATAGGGGAAAATTTTTTGAAGCAAAAAATGTGGTAAAATATTTAATAACATAAATAACATGTTATTTCACCAATGTAAATGTAAACAGAACTCAACAGAAGCATTAGCAACCATTATTCCTCCCAAATTTGGTCGGGGTGGGAGGGAATGTGTGTCTTATAGTCTGAAAAATGCGGTACCTTATGATTAGATTGATGGTATGAATTTCTGGTAGAAGTAGCTGAAGTGATGTGCCTTTCTTCACCCATTCCCTTGGGGGTAATACTGTCAATATGTGTTATTATTGTTGATAAGCTCAATCACTTGCTGTGGTCTGTTATTGTTCTCCACTATTTTATCCTTTTTTAATTAATAAAAATTTGCAGGAGATACTTTGAAGCTATGCACATCTCCTGTTTCTCCTTAATATTTTTGGCCCATCTTTTAATTGGGTTGTTTTTCTTCTTATTGAACTCTTACGTGAGTCTACCAAGGCTGCAGGAATCAGAGTCTGTGTATGAGACTCAGTTGTATTTCTATACACCAGCAATTAATGATCATAAATTGAAATGTATAAATGATACTATATGACAGTATCAAAATTATGGAGTACTTAGGAACAAATTTGACTTAAGACATGAAAGACATGTATACTGAAAACTATAAAACATTGCTGAAAGAAAGTAAGGAAGATAATTAATTGAGAAAGGCACTGTTTTTATAAATCTGAGACTCAATTTTGTTAAGGTATCAGTTCTTCCCAAATGGACCTATAGATTTGATGCAGTTCCGATCAAATTTCCGGCAAGCTGTTTTGTAAAAAACTGTTAAGATGATTCTAAAAATTGTAGAGAAAGGTGAGGGACCTAGAATATTCAAAACAACTTTGAAAAAGAACACATTTTACTACTTACATTACAAGAACAAGGCTTATAAGGCTACAGTAATCAAAACATTGTGGTATTAATGAAAATGTAGATATGTCGATCAATAGAACAGATTAGAGAGTCCAGAAATAGGGCCACATATACATGGTCAATTGATTTTCCACTAAGGTGCAAGACAATTCAATGGAAGAAAGATAATCTTTTCAATAGGAGGTGCTAGAATAACTGGATAACCGAATGCCGAAAAGAACAACAACAAAAACATTGAGTCCTCACCTTGGCCAGTGTGGCTCAGTTGGTTGGAGTGTCATCCCATAGCCAAAGGGTTATGGGTTTGATTCCTAGTCAGGACACACACCTAGGTTGCAGGTTCAGTCCCCGTTCCGGGCATGTACAATGCACTGTCCAGGTGCATATGAGAGGCAACCAATCAATGTTTCTCTCTTGCATTGATGCTTTCCTCTTCCTCTCTCTCTAAAAAGCGATAAAAAATGTCCTTGGGTGAAGATTAAAAAAAATTTCTTTAAACCATCAATCCTCAATACTTCCTTCACATCATGTACAAAAATTAACTGAAGATGCATTATAGATCTAAGTATAAAAACTAAGGCTCTTAGTGGCATTGCATTTGGCAACAGTTTCTTAAATGCAATGCCAAAAGCATGAAGTATAAGAGAAAAAAATCAATAAATAGACTTTATCAAAATTTTAAAATTTTGCTCTTTGGAAGACCACTATGAAAATGAAAAGGAGGACTTCCTGTCAAGATGGTGACATAGGTAAACACCAGTCACCTCCTCACACAACCACATCAAAATTTAAACTAAAATAAAGAACAACCACCACTCAGAATGGTCAGAAATAGAGTTGAATGGAAGTCTGACAACTGCAGAATTAAAGAAACCACATGTGGGTGTGGGAGCAGCCTGTTCTATGTCTTTGCTTCTCCTACCCCATTCAGACTGGTAGGGGGGGTGCGAAGACATGGAATAGGCTGGTCCAACACCCACATGTAGTGGATAAAAATTCAGGAGGAATGTCTTGGTAGTGAGGATCCCAGGTGTACACCAAGCCCCCCAACACAGGGTTCCAGTGCCAGGAAGATAAGTCCCCATAACTTCTGGCTGCAAAAACCAGCATGAATTGAGTTAGTGGAAGAAACTTCTGGAGTCCTAAGAAGTTCCCCTTGAAGAACCCACACATGGACTTAGCTCAGATTCACTCTCTCTGATCTCCAGCACTGGGGTAGCAGCTTGAAAGGCATCAGTGGCATATGGGGAGGAACTGAAGTACATGGCATCAAGACAAGAGCTGGGGGACAGTTTCTTCTTAGATAGAAAGAAAAACATGTCCCTTTCTGAGCCTTCCCCCAACAGAGCCATAGAGCCAGTAGGCGGGTGCCACATCTGAGACTCCGTCAACCTGGTCAACACTGTTTTCCCTGCCCTGAAGATTTCCTGAGACTGTTCCATTCAACTTACAGGCCCACCTAAACTGTTAACTGTGACTTTTCCATATGAGTGGCTTGTCTTGACTCATGCTTCACAACTTCCTAAATCTTATCAAACAAGCAACAGCCAGCTTCAGTGAGCCCCTAGCCCCTGTACCTCTTGCTAAGTAGCCCAAGGCATAGCACTAGCAGCAGCCAGCCTAGATTCACAGTTTGGCTTTGCCTAGGAATCTCCAAGCCCAACACAAGTAGCACAAATCTCTGACTGCTTTATACCTCATGCAGGGTGGCTCCAGCAGAACATAGGTGGATACTGACCTTGGCCTATAACATCTGGGAAATCCCAAAGCCTGCACACCCAGTGGTCAACTACAGACCATGTCAGAGTACCACCACCCTGCCCCACAGCTGATCCTCCATGGAGGGTGGAGGTTAGTGGTCATTTGTCACAGCCAGTCCTTGCAGCTGAGTGGCCTGAGAAAATTCCTCCCATGACTTGCCAATAGCAATCAAGTGTAACTACAAGAGGAAGGTGTATTCAGCTTGGGTAGTGCAAAAGCTGTGGTACTGGACCCTACAGGACACGTACTACATTAGGTCACACTATCAAGATGGAATCATAGCAGCTCTACCTAATACATAGAAACAAACACAGGGAGGCTGCCGAAATGAGGAGACAAAGAAACATGTCCCAAATGAAAGAACAGATCAAAAGTCCAGAAAAGTAACTAAATTAAATGGAGGTAAGCAATCTATCAGATGCAGAATTCAAAACATTGGTTATAAGAATGAAAAGGAACTTAGTGAGGACCTCAACAGCATAAAAAAGGTCCAGTCAGAAACAAAGGGCACACTAATTGAAATTTAAAAAACAATTTACAGGGAAAAAAACAGTAGAGTGGGTTAAGTGGAGAATAAAATCAATGATTTGGAAAATAAGGATGCAAAAAAACAACCAATTGGCAAACAAACAAAAAGAAGAAAGGATCCAAAAAATGAGACTAGTGTAAGGAGCCTGTGGGACAACTTCAAATTGTAGAACATTTGCATCATAAGGGTGCCAGGAGGAGAAGAGGAAGAGCAAGAATGGAAATCTATTTGAAAAAATAATGAAAGAAAACTTCCCTAATTTGGTGAAGGAAATAGACATACAAGTCCAGGAAACACAGAGAGTCCCAAATAAGATGGGTGCAAAGAGGCCCATTGCAAAACACATCATAATTAGTATGCCAAAGATGAAAGATAAAGAGAGAATCTTTGTTTATAGACTTTATGTTTTCTAAGATTTCATTTATTTTGAGAGAGGGGAAGGAAGGGAGAAAGAGAAGGGAGAAATATCAATGTGTGGTTGCCTCTTGCATGCCCTCAACCGGGTACCTGGCCCACAACCCAGGAATATACTCTGAGTGGGAATCAAACCAGCAACTTTTTGGTTCACAGGCCAGCACTCAATTCACTGAGCCACACCACCCAGGGCAATAAAGAAAGAATCTTAAAAGCAGCAAGAGTAAAGCAGTTAGTTACCTATAGGGGAATTCCCATCAGACTGTCAGCTGATTTCTCAAAAGAAACTCTGCAGGCTAGAAGTGATTGGCAAGAAATATTGAAGATCATGAAAAGCAAGGACCTACAGCCAAGATTGTTTTAGCCAGCAAAGCTACCATTTAGAATCAAGGGGCAGATAAAGTGCTTCCCAGACAAGAAAAACTAAAGAAGTCCATCATTACCAAACCATTATTATATGACATGTTGAAGGGACTTATTTAAGAAAAAGAAGATCAAAACTGTGAACAGTAAGCCCTGGCTGATGTAGCTCAGTGGATTGAGCATGGGCCTTCGAACCAAAGGATCGTGGTTTGATTCCCATTCAGGGCACATGCCTGGGTTTCAGACCAGTTCCCAGCAGGGGACGCATGAGAGGCAACCATACATTGATATTTCTCTCCTTCTCTCCTTTCCTTCCCTTCTAAAGATAAATAAAATCTTCAAAAAAAAACTATGAACAATAAAATGGCAATAAATACATATCTTTCAACAATTGAATCTAAAAAACTAACTTAGTACACAAGAAGAACAGAGACAGAATCGTGGATACAGGGAATGTTTTGATGGCTGCCAGATGGGAGGCAGGAGGGGAGGAGGGTGAAGAGGTGAGAGGATTAAGAAGTACAAATAGGTAGTTACAGAATAGCCATGGGGATGTAAAGTACAGTATAGGAAATGGAGTAGCCAAAGAACTTACACACCTGACCCATGGACATGAACAAGGGTGTGGAATTGCCTGAGAGACTGTGGGTGCTGGGTGGAGGGTGGCAGAGGGGGAAAAATTGGACCAACTTTAATAGCATAAGCAATCATGGATAATTTTTTAAATAAAAGGAAAACAAAGGCACAGATTGGGAAAAAATACTTCCAAAACATTCATCCAACAAAGGTCTGTCTTATATCTAGAGTAGGCCAAGTACACATTTTTAAAGTTTACCTAGTTTGGGTTTTAAATTGTTCAAACAGGTCAGAGTGACTGAGGCACAAGAGTACAATGTAGGGGACCATCTAAGGGATTTACAGTGACATGGACCTGTGTCTGAACCTTCATTCCACCACATACTAGTTGTGGATTCAAGTTACTGAATGTTTGGAGTCTCTTACCCAACTGCAAAGCAGGAAGAGTAGTAATACAAGCTTTCATTCATTCAGCAGACATTTGTTGAGCTCCTACTCTGGAGGAGGCACAGGACTAAAGAAAGAGGTCTCAGTTTATTGTGTACCGATAGATACACGTGTAAAGGAAAGCACATCCCATACAAGAAGGCAAGTGCTGGATTAGAGGGATGAGGGTGTCATGTTTCTCCAGATATTGGGGGAATGAAACAAGAATAGTAATAGTATCTTATGGAAAATTATCTCTCTATGCGTGTATATGAATAGTTAAGAAAAAGGATAGAGTTAGACCTATATTTAATGAATTGTAGGGATGTCCATGATAAATTGTCAAATGGGAGAGAAGCAAGATGCAAAGTAGTATGTAGAGGATGATTCTTCTTTGGTAAAAACAAACAAACCAAATTCCCATAGAGCCGTATATATGCTTGTGTTTGTGAATGGACACAGAAAAAGTTCGAGAGGATATAATACAGGCTCTTAATAACTGTTACAGGGTGGAGATATGGTTTTATATATAGATTACTGCTGTTTTGTATCTTTTAATTTAAAAATAAAATTAAGAAAATTTAAACAAAATAGTTGATAAATGCAGAAACAACAAAATTACACCCCGAGCAGTGATTTGTATATTGGTCAAAACAGACTCCCAGCGTATTACTAGCTGGCTCACAGGCAGCGCTCCAACACTGAAAGCTGCACTGTGTTGCATAGGGTGACTTATACCTTATTACCTGAAGTCTTTGCCAGATCTTGAAATGTCCATGCCAGTACTCAAGGCATTGTGGGGAGGGGGGGGCGGTGCAGGGTAGATCGGGGAGAAGGGTGGTGACTAGTGAGGGGACAGCAGAGACCTGGCAGAAGTAATCAGGGGTGTCCCACACCTGCCCACGCGGGTAAGCTGGAATGGGGCACCCGTCCTGGTTGAATCAGGAGCTAAGGCAGAACCTGAAACTGAAGCCAATGGCTGTGTCAAGTCAGAAGTCAGGGAGGCAGGAAGTAAGCCAAAACGGGAACTGAAGCCAAAACCAGACAGGCAGCCTGGAAGCCAGGAATGGACAAAGAGCACTGAACTGACCCTGATGATGGATGAGGGTCAAGTGTCTGCAGGAACAGCTGATCTCATCCTGCACTTGCTAAATGATGCCGTTGACCAAGATAAGGAATACTTTGAGGGAAAGACAATGGGTTCATCTGTGGACACACCAAGGTTCAAATGCCACACAGAGATGGCTATCGGGCTATTGGAACGTTCGGAGGACTGTCAGAGCTGTAGATGTAGGTCGAGGGTCCCTCTCATCGAGGTGATGGGGAGCTGTGGGCCTGGATGAGAGGGGAGAGGGGGATCCAGACAGACTTGGAGCAAGCCACATACTGGGAGAAAATGTTCATAAAACATTTATCTAACAAAGGACGTGTATCTAGAATATACCAAGTATACATTTTGAAAGTTTACCTGCTTTTAAATTATTCACACAGGTCAGGATGAATAAGGAACAAGAGCACAGTGCAGGCGATCAGGTCAGGGATTTGTGGTGACAGGGACCTGGGTCTGAGCTTTAGCCCTGTCATGTTTAGTTATCAGGTGGGCAAGAGGTAAGAAGCATCCACAAGAAATACTTAAGGAAAAGAAGCTAAGAGACTGAGAAAATGAAGCCCGAGAAGCCAGCAGATTTTCATGTCATCAGAGCCCAGGCAGGAGAGCACGGCAGGAAAAAAGGAAGTCGGTAAAACTGCCAAAGGCCACAGAGAGGTCAGGGAAGGAGGACTGAGGAGAGGACCTGGAAGGTGCAGACCTGTGCCTCTGATAGAGCAGTTTAGGTGAGTATGTATGGATGCCGCAAAGGTCAGGGGTGTCTGAGGTTTGATAATTCACCGGGAGGACCACAGAGCTAACTGAAAGCTGTTATACTCGTGGTTACAGCTTATGACAACAAAAGGATACAGATTAGAATCTGCCAAGGAAAGAGAGGCATGGCGCAGAGTTCAAGAGGGTTCCACATTGGGAGCTTCCGGCGTCCCCTCCCAGCGAAGTCCTGGGCAGCTCCAGCTTCTCCGAGCAATGATGCGTGACGACGTGCTTGGAGTATTGCCAACCAAAGAAGCTCATCCAAGTTTTGTGTGCAGCATGTTCTTGGGGCTCCATCACGTAGACATAGTGGTCACCTGTGAGGCTGACCTTTTGTCTCCAGCCCCTCCAAAGGTCAATCAATCCTGTCTGGCCCAAAGCCTGCAGGTAAACAAAGACACTCTAATTAGGGCATTGCAAGGGCTTCGAGGTTGCCTCATGGGAGCTGAAGGCAAAGCCAGCTTTCACTTTGGGTAAGGCCAGTTCTATACTATGCAGATGCTAAATTAGTGAGTTGAGGAATGAATTTACTATAAGCAGAGGGAGAAATCCCTATGGCACTATTCCAAAACAAGTGTCAGGGAGAACGCAGGTAAAAGGCTGTATGGAAAAATGGGGAGGGGCAGACAAATGGAAAGGTAAGGGTGGCTGAGGGCTGCAGGTTTCAGGGAGAGCACGAAGAGGACTCCAGGGCTGTGGGAGAGAAGATGAAGTGGGAAGACGTTAGACTGAGCCCAGTGATGGGCGAGTTTGGGAGACCCACTCTGCCGCAGAGGTGAGACTGGCGGTGAGGTTCTGAAGTGGGATTGGGCTGTTCCTTCCTGGAAAGGTGGAGGCAAGGAGCTGAATGTTAAGAGTTGATGGGGCCATCCAAATTAGACGTGAGATCGGCCAGAGCAAAGCTAGAAGCAATGTTCTCTGGGAGAAACTTGTGAATACAGATGTGGCAGGATAATATTTTTTGATATATCGCTCTCTCTTCACACACACTCCTCCCCATACCACTTCCCTTTGACATTTACCCAGTGGCATTTACTGACTCAAGAAAGAAAAAAAAAATAAAGCAGAAAGAAATGCTTTATGGCTACAGAAGCCTAGGATTTAAGATTCAAAAGTCTGGGAGACACAATTATGCCATAAACAATAAATTAGGAAGCCTAGAGGAAGCGTCAGGCTACCCAATGCCCAGGCCTGGACCTCCTCCCAGGGGTCGGGAGGGACAGGAATGCAGAGCGCTTAGACACCAGTGCAGTTCTGGTGAGGGGCTCTTTGTCCTGGCTCCTGGGGCTGAGTTCTGCCAGTGAAAGGGACTCTGACACAGACACAGAGAGGCCCAGATAATCAGGGGGTAGTAGGAATCCCCATTCTCCTTTTCCTAGTGGGTCCTGGTTCAACAATAAGGCCCCAGAGACCCCCTGAGCTGGCAGCAAGAGGTGTGAGAGCCCCCAGAGCCCTACATGCCCCAGTGTGGTGCCTAGAGCAGCAGAATGTTCCCCATGAACCCAAGAGCGGTGGGCCATGGTCTAGGGAGTCAGCAGACCTGAAAAGGTGGACATGGCAGTGACCTGTAGGGACCAGGCTCTGTGGGCAGGGAGGGCGCAAGGATGACAACCAGGCCCGATGACACCCCCACCACTCCCACCACTTAGAACCGCTGGGGGAAAGCACCGTGAGCCCCTGAACTGCTGGCTCTGAGCTCCGCCCTCTGGGAGACCAGGAGCTCAAAGGAGAACTCCCATTCAGTGGTGGAGAGACAAAGGCACATTTCTCACACATCCAAGACTGTGAACTTGCCAATCTGGGTAATGCAGACTTAGAGACCATGGAAAGATTTCTTTCTGGTACAATGTTCGGACCCAACATGCATCACTGCTTGCCCAGGGTTCCATTTTTCAGTGCCCTATGAGTTTTCTTGACTGTAGGGAAACACAGCCTTCCTTGAGTAGCACTTTTTGTCTGTAGTTTCTGATTGTTTCCAATGGCTTAAAAGGGCTGCTGAGGTCATTTTCAGGAGGGACCGTCGGGGCCTGCCAGACTTCAGCAACTGAGTGCAAGAGAGGGTGGAGGACCCATGGCTGGGTGTGGGGCTTCTGTAGCTAGTGGAGGGCCAGCCCACAGTGGGTGGTGGGGCGCATGGAAAAGAGGGCCAAAAGCAATCTGAGTTCTCAATCACACAGTAATAAAACAAGATCCCCTATAAAAAATTTTTTTTCAAGATTTTTTTGTTCTTCTCAGGTTTGTGTCTGTGTGTTTCTCAACATGTGACGGGGCCTGTTTGCCATCCCTTTGCCTCCCACCCCATCTCCCCATCCTTCTGCAGCAATGAGATGTTATGGGCTGAACTATGTCTATCAAAATTCATATGTATTTGGAGATAGAATTTTCTGCAAAGTAAATAAAATCAAACGAGGTCAATAGGGTGGGTCCTAACCCTACGTGACAGCTGTTTTTATAAGGAAAGATATTAAGACACAGATACACCCGGGGGAAGAGCATGTGAAGCTGCATGGGAAAGACAGCTATCTGCCAGCCAAGGACAAAGGCCTCAGGGGAAACCAACCTACTGACACCTTGATCTCTGACTTCCAGCCTCCAGAACTGTGAGAAAATAAATTCCGTTATTTAAGCTCCCTGGTCGTAGCACTTTACTGCTGTAGCCCTGGCAGACGAACCCACCTGCATCTACAACCTTAACCCTCTTCCTCTACTGTGGGATTTCACTTCCCCTTCCAGGGAGTACGCACCTGTGTGAATACATTCAGTTGAGAAACACAGAAGAGCAGACTTTTCTGTGTTTCCGTCCTGCTACTTTTCCTGGGACTCCACTCCGATCTACAAGTCATTCAGAGAATGTCCATGGCTGATTCTGTGCCATGCCAAGGGCTGCACCTGCAAAGAGACAGACACAGTCCTTGCCCGCAGGAAGACCGCAGTCTGGTGGCAAGACACGGTCAGCCTCCCCAAGCCCCATCCTGCCCCACCTGCCGCCAGCTTCACCCCTCCCCCAGCCTGCACAGCTGCCACCGAAGGGAGGAAGGGCGGTGTTCACACATTCACCAGGGATCAGATCCTGAAACATACAGCCCTGATTGCGGTTCGCAGACACTTGCCACTAAGATGGAAGACAGCCTGAGGACAAAACTGGTATCAGGAAAAAGGGCCCAAAGAGTCACGGAGGAACAACGCTGGAGTCCAGACCGGTCTCTGGTGACACAGGGCTGAGGCCTGCAGCGCCATGTGGGGGAGGAGTATGAAGGTGCCCATTCTTGCCTTGATATGGCCTAGGGGGCAGCATTCACTCTTTGGCTGTTAAGTATGATGCCAACGGCAGGGGGTTTGTGTGTCTGTGTGTGTGTGGATGCCCTTTATCAGCCCTCTCTACCTGTAACTTTTTAAAAAGCCTCTGTATTACAATATCATTCTGTCTCTATTATGAAAATTAAACATAGTTCTGGTGGAAAAGAATGGCATTGTTAGCCTGACAAGTAGTACAAGCTAATGATGACACACACAATACCACAAATTTAAAAACAATATGAGCACCACAAATTTAAAAACCTCATGAAACAAAATGGTATGGAGGAAAGAGCTTGGACTTTGGAATTAGTTCTAATCTTCCTTCCTTGCCTGCTTTTTTTGGTTCAAAATTTAATGACCAATTACTATCTAGGTGTAGAGATATAGGACGTATAAGGGCCACAGAAAACATAATCCTTGCCCTTATGAACAGTCAGAAACTGTTCTTGTTTCTGACAAGTCGAGGAACCAGATTTGTTCCTTGGCAAGCGCGAAGGGCGGTGAGCCAGGAGCAGAAGCGGCTCGGCAGCCGTGAGCTGCAGCTGCCACCTCGACTTCCTCAAAAAGAAAGCAGAGGCGATCGTTTTCAATTCAGTGTCCTTGGGAGGCCCCTGGGATTCAAGAGACAAGTTATTTGAATTTCATTTAAATGACCCATGTTTAACCCTTTAAAAAGCAATGGCCAGAAGCAACATCTCTCCAAAATGTATTATAGACCCAATTTTGACATATATGAGATCATTGATGGGTTTCATAGCAACTTAATTTATAAATTTCACTTATACATTTGAAATTATAACATAAATTTTTGTTTTCTTGGCTTTTATATTGTGGTTCCATGTAAGATTTTATTTGGAAAAGTTTCCCTTGACTAAAAAAAAGAAAGAAAACTTTTTGAACACCACTGAGATGACAGTTTGGAAAATGCTTCACATGCAATCAGATGCTGAGGAGAACATCCCCTGACCTTCAGAGAGCTGGGAACAACATCCTGCAAAACAGCTGGGCTCTCTCCTGAAAAGCAGGGCACAAATCCCAGTCACCCAGTGCTGGGGTGGTTGGGAGGTTGTTGGGGCGCTTGGAGGCCTGCTGCTGGAAGTGGGAATCAAGTCGTACTGAGCAAATGCTGGAATGCAAGACCTCCATCACGAGGCCTCTCGTTCTCCCACTTCAAGCCCCTAACTCTCCATTAATTGGGGTCAAGAGGGATCTGATCTTCAAGTCCATTTTGACTTCCCTGGGCCTCTTCAATTCCCTCAAGGTCCAGGAGGGAGTCTTGTCAAGTAGAAGTAAATGGCTCCCATGGTTCTTCATCAAGAGGGGCCTGCTCAGTAGGAATGAATCTGCCCTCCCCAGCAGAGTGAGACCCACACAGGGGAACCAAACCTGCCACCGCGTTCTGTCCTGGCCCCCACTACACACCTTGGCTACCTCAGCACCAGTCTCACTGGGCCTCTTAGCCCTGTTACGTCAGTAGCGCTGTGAAGCCCAGACCCGCAGGCCACACCTCTCCTCCCTGCTCATTCTCACACAGTTCCACCCATGCCCACCTTGTTCCTATGGCCTCCTCCTCCTCAATTCTAGAATCCCCTCTGCTGTATGTGCTCTGGAATGTGTGTCCATCATCAGCAAATCTCATACCCTCAGCCTGCCCTCAGCTTCTTGTTAATGAAACATAGCTCTCTACTCATGGCTGCAACCTTGCAGCTCTCTGAGGAGAGGTGGTCCCCTTCTCCCATGCCCTACCGCCAGCTGATGGAGCAGGTGTCCTCCTGCCTCCGCAGGGTTGCTTCCACTGCCTCCCTGTCTCCTTCCTTCAAGCCCTCAGCCTCCGCCCCTGCACCATCAGCCACACCACCAGCACTCCCCACTGCCTGTGCCGTTTACTGACCCCTCCCACCAGTCCCCCTTCCTCATTTCATCACAGTATCGACTGTGCTTTTTCTGGTACTTTGCCATCTTGGGAGCTTGCTGACTCTGGAGGGACTGTCGAGATAGCAAACCACTCACCTGTGAGCATACATCCCAGAGTCCACCCCCCACCTGGTTCCTTTATGGGCTCTCACACTCAGGGCTACTGTCCACCTGCCCACAGCCAAGTACCAGACAACTTGCCCCTGCGATCGGAGCCCGCTGAAATTATTTGAACCAGACAATCCTAAATCTGTGTACCCTACCTCACCTGTTTTTTCCCATGAAAACCACAATAAAGACTCTTGCTACATTTCTATCCCCCACCCCTGCCTCTCGACTGACCCTGGCGCTTCCCTGTGTGGCCCCTTGTGGCGTGGCATGCCCCCTTCACTGGCGATCTGTGATTAACAGTCTTTCCAGTAAAAGTTGCAGCAGCTCTTTGGCCTTGCCCTGCCTGAGTAATAATAAGGTCTGCACTTTAAAATGCTGATGATGTTAGCTTCCTGGCTCACTGCCTCTGTCTCCATTATTCTATCTTGATTGCTGGTGATTCCCCTAAGAACATACACCACAGCCTCTCAGTTCCTTGTCCTCCACCCAATCTCAGCCACTCATTCCCAAGTTCATGCACTTGACCTCATAGTTGCCAATAGCTCAATTTTGTGCATCCCCGTCACGGGCCACCACCTCCTATTTTTACATATCCCTTCTCTAGAACCCTGGCTGCAGTTCACTGGAGCCTATTACAATTCTTTGACTCCACCACCTTTTCATTGCCTCCCCGCTCCCCTGCACAACCTCCTATTTCTCTCTCCATAGGCACAAAAATCCTGACAATCAGCCACCAGCCTTGTAGGCTTTGTCCCCCGTTATCTCTCTTCAGTAGTAGTCACCTGCTACTCCTCTTCACCTCATTTACTTTGCTTCTTTGCACTGTCTCCTCTAACAAAGCCAGGCACACTTCTACCTCAGGCCCTTTGCACTGGTGATTGCTGTTGCCAGGAACATTCTTCCTGCAAATGCCTGCAGGGCTCATGCCCTTACCTTCTTCAAGTCTTTGCTCAGATGTCACCTTCTAGATGAAGCTTTTCCTGACCACTGTGCCAGCACTCCCTGATCCCCTGACCTCCCTCCATTTTTTCCATAGCTCTTAGCGTCTAACACACCATCTAGTTTACTTATGTATTATGCTTATTGCCTATCACCTAGCTCCCCTACTAAAAAGTCACCTCTGTGAACACAGAGATTTTTCTTATTCACTGCTATAACCTTGCTATCTAAAAGAGTGCTTTGCATACAATACATGCACAACAGATATTTATTTAATGAATGAACAAAACACTAGCACCTGAGAAGACCCTGGGATAATCTTGTCCAACTTTCTCATTGTAATAATAATGAGGCAACAGCCACAACAAACGTTCATTACTTATGTATACCAGGCACTGTGCTCTGAGTGTTTTATGTGTTATCTCATTTAGCTCTCAAAGTGACTCCGCATCACTGCAATTTCTATTTTACTCATAAGGAAACTGGGGTTAATGGAGGGTTCAAGTTCAGGAGCTTATCAGATCCTTAAACTGATAAGTGGTGGCAGTAGGATCCAAGCCCAGGCAGCCTTAGTCCAAGCTGAGCTCTCAGGCATCTGTCTGCAGGGTGCAGACCATGTGTGCAGAAGGTATCCGTGAGAGAAAAGTGCTTCACACAGAGGAGGGATTATCAACATGTAGGATACTGGGGCCCAGGCACCTGCTTGGTGCAGGATGCCCTTAATCAAGCACCTTGAATTTGCTGGGGTTGCTGGTTGGGGGTGGGGAGAGGACGAGGCAGCAACCTAGTGTCTCCCAGGCAGACGGTGGGGCGGCTGGCTGCGCAGAGCTGGCTCCTGGTGCCTCCTGGCCAGCTCTAATGCACTCAGCGGAAGCTTAACTGCCCCAAGAGAACCTTAATGGACCCGTGGAGTCACAGCTGCAGCTGAAACAGTGGATGAATAATGGAGAAGACAGGATCATTAACAACCAGAGAAGGCGGGTAAGGGAAAGAAGAGTGATTGTTTTCTAAGTATTGAACCCCATTTCTGACCAAATCTTTGACTCCTATTTCCCCAGTCACAGCTTCCTTCTTTCTGTTCTAGGGTCTAGGTGTCTAGCAAGCCCCAAATCTGATTCATGGGTTCCTCCCCTGCCAGGAATCTGCCTCAGCTGATTCCTGACTCCCCAGCTTTCATCCACCTCATAGCATGTTGGATTTAGGCCTGCAGGTCAGAGAGGTTTCACTGGAGGGCGGGAGCTAGTAGTCTGTTTAGAAAAAGCCTCGCAGTGGTTCAAGGATGCCTCTCCTTCTCCCGTGTTCGTGGGGAGCCAACGGAAGTGTGTTCGTGCATTTCTGTTTTTTAAATTTCTTCCATCCTTCATCCAATACATTGCTATTAAGAATTTACTATGCATCAGACGTTTGCCCAAGATCCATATCAAAATGTGTTAAATAATTCACAGGAGTAGCATAATAGAAGCAGATAATTTTAGAATAAAACCAAAGCACATGAGCCCTGGAGAGGACCCTGGTGGGACCGGCAGCCTCTGGGTCTGTGCCCTGGGTGACTCAGGGGTCATCTCTCCCTACATCCTCCTGTCCTGCCCACTGGGGCCCTGGGCATTTCTCTCGTGGACTGTATAGCATCTCCCTACCTTTTTAAACAAACTGTTTTTATTGTGGTAAAATATACCTAACAGAAAATGTACCATTTTTAACCATTTTAAGCGTGCACGTCAGTGGCATTAGGAACACTCGCGATGCTGTGCACCCCTCCCCCATCACCACTATTCACTTCCAGAACTTTTCCATCAAACCCAACAAAAACCCTATACCCATTAAACAATAATTCTCCACTCCTCCCTCCCTCCCAGCCCTTGGTAACCTCTATTCTGCTTACTTTCTCCATGAATTTGCCTAATAGAGGTAACACTGGTAAGTGGAATTAAACAATATTTGCCCTTTTTTGTCTGGCTTTTTTCACTTTGCACGGTGTTCTCAGGGTTCACGCATGCTGCAGCGTGTGTCAGCATGTATCTTCCTGGAGGCAGAATTACATTCCAGTGTGGGGGTGCACCACAGTTTGTTATCCACCCATTGGTTGGAAATTTGGGCTGTTCCCACCTTCTGGCTACCGTGATTAGTGCTGCTATGAACACGACTGAGTTCCTGCTTTTGACAGTGCTCTCCATGCAAATGTGAGACATGGTTTCTTGAAACACAGATTCATTCGTTTACTTTCCTGCTTAAGATCCACAAAGGGCTTCCTGTTGCTCACACAGCTGAATCCACACATCCTGGCCTGAGCACACCAGGATTTCACAATGGTCACCCTCGCTTTCAGTTCCCCTCCAACCTTGCCCTGGCTGGGCTCCTTCTTGTTCTTCACATGCATGTGGGCTTCCTGGCTGCCAGAGCTCCTGCCTCTGGGGGAATGCCCTTCTCTGCAGAAGCTCCACTTGTTTGCAAAAACCTGGCTTAAACACTCAACCGTCTTGGACCCTGACAGTGAATGAACTCCACCCTCTGCAGCTGAGGTCGAAAGGAAGACATCAGAATCCCCACCTCGGCCACTCACTACCTGGGTGACTTTGGACAAGTTTATTAACCTCAGAACTTCTCTTCTCATTTCTAAAGTGAGTTGTTGAAAGCTACTTTTCAGAAAAAGACAAAATCATGGCTCTCATACAGGCATTAAAGTGAACGCATGTTAAAGATTTTATTTTCCTCACAACAAGAGAACCAGACAGATGTCACAACTGATTCAACAGAGAATCTGAAGAACAGACACCTTTATAGATCAGGAATATTGAGATGAATAGGCAGTTACCATCAAACTGGTTTTTCCACAAAGAATGGGGTGGACTCAGCTGAACCTCTAGGGCAGGGGTGTCAAACTCATGTTCACCAGGGGCCATGTCAGCCTCGTGGTTGCCTTCAAAGGGCCGAATGTAATTTTAGGACTGTTTAAATGTAACTACTCCTTAACAGTTAAGCAAGAGCTCAGCGCTGCTGCTGGGTGCCAGGCTGGATAGAACAAGGCGGAGGGCCGGATTCAGCCTGCGGGCCTTGTGTTTGCCACCAGTGCTCTGTAGGAAGAGAAATCATTTTCACCAGTTACCTACATCTCACAGAGTTGTAAAAGAGTTCCCATAGAATCAGAACCTGATGACACAGACTGGCATAATACAGATAAAGCATAGCTTTCTCTAGTTGACTTGAGTCCCACCCCAGTTATTTGTTTTTCCTCTTTCCTGGCACCAGGAAGACCACTTCTAGGCCCCATGGTGGCTGACTGAGGCCTCGCGTAGCTGGATCTGCACAGTGAACTGGGAGTGGAATTGGCAGGTGTCACTATGGGCCTCCACATTCAGCGGCTGGTTCAGAGATCTTTATACCCCTTTTGGCCAGGATCCCTGGGTGACCGTGTGAACAAAACTTCCTGCCCAGCTGTGTCAGATGTGTAGTGTGAGTGGGACATAAACTGAGATCTGGGCTTATTTGTTCTGCGGCAGAATTTAACTAACCCTGACTGATCTCAGAGGAAGCTGTGATAAAAGAGTGTGCAGGGCCTAACGCAGATGTCACTCAATCACTGACTGTTCTTTCCTCCTCCAACATGTTGCGTAGCACTTACCTCATTTCCTCAGAACGATGTATCACTGGGTCTATATTTATTGCTAGAATGTGAGCACCACAAGGCTAGGGACCATGATTTTTCTGGGGGGAGGGTATTGATTTTTGTTGGCCTTTGTATTCTCAAATAGTATTTGACCATCCAGTCAGTAATTTGAATAAATGTTTACTGAATCAATAAGTCAAGTATTGCCCTGGCTGGTGTGGCTCATTGGATTGAGTGCTGGCCTGTGAACCAAAGGGTCACCACTTCGATTCCCAGTCAGGGCATATGCCTGGGTTGCAGGCCAGCTCCTCAGTGAGGGGCACATGAGAGCAACCACACATTGATGTTCTTTCTCTCTCTTTCTCCCTCCCTTCCCCTCTCTCTAAAGAATAAATAAATAAAATATTAAAAAGAGTAAGTGAAGTATTAATTGAATTCAAGCTCTGCCACTTGAGCTAGTTATACATTTTTGAAACCTTAAATTTTTTACCTCTAAATTGGAGAAAAAAATTCCTAATGGACTTGTAAGAAGTAAAAAAAAATTCATGGGGATATGAGAGCCCTTTGTCATTTTTAAATTATGTAAAATTGTCAGAGGGATTATTACAAATTAAAGAAGCCAAGGCCTCTAAAGTTAGAGTGATGGAGCTCAAACCAGAGCAAAAACTTGAGATTTTGAGACTGAAAAGGTCAAGAGTTGAAGGGGCTCTGAGGGATGTTTCCAGAAGTCTCCCTGGGGACATCAACCACATGGATATCCCGGGTCCTGCATGTGTGTGTGGCTCCTGGAGAGTGAGTGACTCACTGCTGATGTCAGAGACTCAGCAGAGGGGTCCGTGTCTCCTGAGAGTCCCATCAGCCTGGGATGACTCTGAGAGGCCCTGCAGAGCCTGTAACCGTGGGACGGAGCAAGGATGCTGGCCCTGGCAATCAGTCACTTTGGGAACATATGCTACCCAAGTAGCCCAAGATTTCCCGTAAGGGATCAAGAAATTTGTTCATTCCCCGATTAATAAAGAGTAAAGGAGAACTTTTCCGATGTTCTGGTCTGAAGGCAGGGAAAATTACATGAAGGTGGGAAGGAGCAGTGTGGGGATTGCATTACAGGACAGTTAACAAGATTGCGTGCTCTCTGGAGGGTCAATGCCCCTTTAAGGGGTATTACTTTTGCCATTTCAAAGGTGTATTAACTGATGTACAAGAACAATGGACAGGGCTTGCTTAAGGCAAAGGTAAGCTTTTTACTAAAGAAGTTCTATGCCTGGGGTGTCACTACCCACCATGACCTGCCCAGTTAGGAATTTATCATATCACCACCCTGTGAGGTTACTTTCTATAGAACTCCTTTTTTTTTTTTTTTGGTCCACAATCTCTTTTTTATATTGCCCATGAGTATGAAAGTCGAGAGCTGTAAGGAGTCCCGAACATCTATTCCAACATTCTTGTTTTATGAATGTGATAGAAGAGATCTGATCAGATCACTGGGGAGCCATAGGGAGGGACCACCATAGGAGGAGGTTGCCTGAGGTGAGAGTAAAGAATCTAGGATGAGATTGGCTGAGAAGCTGAACCCCTCCTGTGCACATGGAACTATGGGCTGGAAGATGTACACAGAAGGGAAGCAGGGACTGACTCTTTCTCTTCCTCAGGGATGCCTGGATAACTGTGTTGTAGCCAACTCGGTTTCCCAAAGGACAGTATTTTAAATGGGAGAAGGAACTCCGGGTGCAGCCTAGGACTGGTCTGCTCTGGCAGAGGGGGGCAGGGTTATTTTTCTCTGGGTGTTCTAGAGGAGATGGGCTCTGAGGCAGAAGCCTGCCATTCTTCCAAAAGTGTGTAGCTTTTGTATCTTATGTTTTTTTAGTCTGTAAATTAATCTTATGCAAATAAGGTCATTAAAAACTAGCCAGGAGGAAGGATAGGGGCACTCAAGAGTTAAAGATTTGAGCCTTAGGTGATACGCTTAAGTGACTAGTGCATGTGGAAAGCTGTTATTCCAAAATTGTGTAGCTTTTGAATAAAGACTCCTTTCCTTCTTCACCAAACCTCTGCCTCCAGAATTTTTCCTAGAGGATGATGGTGGGCAGCAAGACCCCACTTGCTTTTTGGTAACAATTGAAGAAAGCAGAGGGGTGGTTACGGGACAGCATCTGGGACCAGAGTGGGTCTGCCTCAGGCCCACTGGTAGTATGTGGGTTCTTGACTTCAGGTAGCAAAGATTTTACAACATGAGTCCCGGTGATTTTTAAAATAAATTTATTTATTTATTTATTTTTAGAGAGAGGAAGGGAGGGAGAAAGAGAGGGAGAGAAACATCAATGTGTGGTTGCCTCTGGAGCACCCCCTACTGGGGGGCTGGCCTGCAACCCAGGCATGTGCCCTGAATGGGAATCAAACTAGCAATCTTTTGGTTTGCAGTCTAGCACTCAATCCACTGAGTCACACCAGCAAGGGCTGGGTGATTTTGAGAGTATGTCTATTAAAGCTGGGGACAGTGAAATGAAGGAAAGGCTTAAGATAGAAGAAGCAACAGGAGAGAAAAAGTCAGAGAGAAGGGGGACCTGGAGACGAGTTCAGGGATAAGCGCAGGAGGAACTGCTGTTGCCCACTGCTCCCCTAGTGGCAAGTCTCGAGGGACCCTCAGAGCTTAGAAGATCTGCACCTATAGGGGAAGAAGTAGGGGGAGAGAAAGAGGTGGGCGTGCTCCTGAGGGGGAGAATGCGCTGTGAATTCTTTGTCTTGAGGTTTTGTCTTTCTCTGGCTGCTGGCTGGAAATACTAGGGGAGGTCTCAAAGGAGGGTCTTAGCAGAATATTCATTAGCTTTTCTGGTGTGTCCTTCAATATGTTGATTCATCAAAATATGTGTAGAAAGGGATCAAGTTTGTTTTTCTGGTTAGTTGCATTTTTAAAGAATGTTACTGAAGAAGGACCAGAGTGGTCTGGCATTTGTAAACCATTTGCTCCTAAGTGTCCTTGGGCAGGGCAGATAAAACCTCGTGATGCATTAGCTGGCTGTAAACTGCTCAATTTGTTTGGCCTTGTTTAATTATTTCGTCTCAGTTTCCCTTATTCCACTTGTTAAGGCATTTCCCTAGCTTCTCACTGTCCTGCCTCAGTGTCTTCACTCACACAGTCACAAGGGCCCCTTATCTTGTGTGTATTTCATTGCTCTCCTTCCCTCTGAAGGTTAAGTCTTCGTTTTCTCATATCTTTCCTGTGCCCTCCTCCCTCGGTGCCTGCAGGTGACCCTGGATCTCAGGCAGATCCCCAGTAAAGAGTCATCAAATGTACTTCTCTGTAAATTGTTAGGAGAGAAGTTAATAGGGTTCTTAAAAATGGTAAGATACTCTTGCCATCTACTGGTGTGTGCATGGAACTACAGACACATATCTGTGTCTGGTAGCATGCTCCCCAAATGTTTGCTGAGTCCTTTATTTGTGCAAAGATATTTGGACTTAGCTTTGACCTCAAGGAGCTTGAAGTCTGGTAGAAAGCTAAGAGCATCAATAAATATATTCCAATTGTAAACAAGTACCATGGAGTGGGGACAAAATATGTCAGAGTCCTTCAGAGGCAGGAGGGGCTGCTGCTGTTTGTGGGCATGGAGGAAATCATTGAGACCCCGTTGGAAATAGGACTCTGACATTCTCATCAAAGGGAAGAGGCCTTTTGTCAGAGTGGGCTAGTTTGGCAAGTGGAATTTTTGTCAGGGAGAGAGTGGGAGTAGAGAGGGGATGTTCTAGCGAAGGAACAGCATTCAAGGGATGGAAGGAAATAACCACTTGAAGGACTGAAGTGAGCTAGGGATTGTCTCATACATACTATTTGGAAAGGCACAGAATGGCCCAGTGTATTTGCCTGGGGGAGTGGTAAATGATAAGCTGCAAAATCAATGGGACCTGGTTCAGGGAGGTCATGTTGTCAGTACCCCACACACATGCCCTTAGGACTTACCGTGTGTCTCAGCCGGCCAGCATCTGCAGCTTTCTGAGGGCTCTCTCCTCAGGACCGCTCTGCCCTCACACACAGCAGGCAGGAAGTGCACCCCTCATTTAACCCAGCAGCCATTTGCCCACAACTGGCTGAAACTGGTACATAAATACCTTTGCTCTCTTCCCCGTGGCTTTTGTTAACTCTCGAACATGTGTTTGACCGTTAATTCCCAGAGGTCCCACAGTGTTATAACTTGCTTTATAACACACTGGTTGCCTTTCCTCCCCTGCCTCACTTCCCCATTCCCTACTGGTGTCTCCTGAGATCATTTCCAACATATATTATATAGTCAAATTCTTATCCCAAGGTCTGTTTCAGAAGAAACAGACTCAAAGAGAGAGAGAGAGAAAGAAAGAAAGAAAGAAAGAAAGAAAGAAAGAAAGAAAGAAAGAAAGAAAGAAAGAAAGAAAGAAAGAAAGGAAGGAAGGAAGGAAGGAAGGAAGGAAGGAAGGAAGGAAGGAAGGAAGGAAGAAAAAAAGAAAGAAAGAGACTCAATCTAAAAAAGAAACACAATCTAAAACATCATGGAAGACTTGGGGTGCTGAGCTAAAAAGATTGGACTTTGAGCAATAAGAGCTTCCTTAATGCCAAGTCATGATAGCCATCATTTGCAGACAGTGTCTCCTAAACTACCACCCTCCACATACTCTCCTGTGACTGTTGGGACTTCCCAGTCAGTGCCGACCCGGCTGAGTCCTGCCGCCATGGAGCGAAACAGGAGTACATGCATCCTGGCACTGCCCTCTCTTCAAAGATCCAGTCCAGGCATGTGGAATGTTGCATTTAAAAAAAATTAGTTTAATTATTATTATTTTTTTGGAATGCTGCATTTTTGCATCCACTGTTTGTTACAAATTTCCAAGGTTCATTCTTTTATGTTTTCTGTCTGCTTAAAGAATTTTCTTTAGCCATTCTTCTAAGGAAGGGAGTGAGGACTTTCTTTCACCCGTGCCCAGCAGTAATAAGGCATCTCTCCTTATTGTAAATGGATTAAATATACCAGTTAAAAGACAGAGATTGGAAGAATAGGTGTTTTCATAAATGACTAAATTATATACTGTCTGTCTATAAGAAATTCACTTCAAATGTAACTACATGGGTAGGTTAAAAGTAAAGGATGGGAAAAGATACAGCACACAGATACTAATCAAAAGAAAGCAGGAGACGATATATCGCTGTCAGAGGAAGCAGACTTTGGAGCAAAGACAAAGACCAGGGACAGAGAGGTGACATAAGGATAAGGGGGTCGGTGCACTGAAAAGACACAGCAATCCTAAACGTGTGCAACACCAAACAGCAGAGCTGCAAAATATGTGAAGCAAAAACTGATAGAAACATGAAGAGAAATGAACAAATCCACAATCATACTTGCAGATCTCAACATCCTTCTTTCAACATCTAGTTCTGAAAATCAGCAAAGAGATGGAAGAACTCAACACCAACAACCAACAGGATCGAATACATGGAACACTCTGCCCAACAAAAGCAGAGTACGCATTCCCTTCAAGAGCTCAAGGAGTGCATACCAAGAAACACCATGCATTCCGGACCATAAGACGAAAGCTCACATTAAAAAGAATTGAAATCACAGAGTGTGTTCTCTGGCCACACTGGAATAAAACTAGAAATCAGTAACAGAGGTAACAGTCGAATCTCCAAATACTTGGAGTCTAAACAGCAGACTTAAAGTGATCCATGGGTTAGAGAAATCTCAAGGGAAATTTGAAAAATACACTGAATTGAATGAAAATGGAACATGGTGAAATGTGTGAGACACAGCAACCCAGTGCCAAAAGGATACTCCCAGTGCACTAAATGCTTACATTAAAGAGAAGGAAAAGTCTCAAATCAATAGTCTAAGCTTCTGCCTCAAGATACTAGGAAACGAAAAGCAGATAAGGCCAAAGTGAACAAAAGGGAAGTAATCATGAGGACCAGAAATCAATGACATTTGCAAACAGAAAAAATGATAGAGAACATCAATGAAACTAAAAGCCGATTCTTTGAAAAGATCAGTACAGTTGATGAGCCTTTAGCAAGCCTGACAAAGACAAGGGGAGAAGACACAAGTTATGAAAATCAGGAATGAAGCGGAGGAGACGCTGCAGACATCCGAAAGATGATGAAGGAGCAGCGCCCAGAACACGCCAGCACCCTGAGTTCAACTCAGATAAAAAGAGCCAATGCCCTAAAACACACCAACTGTCACAACTTGCCCAGTATGAAAAAGATAATTTGGATAGCTTTATAACTATTAAGGAAATTTAATTTGTAAGTTAAAACTCCCCAGAAGATAATCTCTAGGCCCAGATGTTTTTACTGGAAAATTCACCAGACGTTTGAAGAGGAATTAGAGAAACACCTAGAGGGCTCCTGGAAACAGATCACTGGGCCCTCCCTCTGCTTCTAATTGAGTTAGGTCTGGGCGGGTTGTGAGAGTTTCCATTTCTATCAAGTTACAGCTCTCCTCCATGCTGCTCCAGGGACTGTGCTGACAAGCAGGGCTATAATGCGAATCCTGGCTCCTTCTGCATGTCCCAAGTTGGTTTGTTTGAATTGCATCCACATGAGGATGCATTTAACTTGCATTTAAACATTTCCACAGAAGAACTTCGAAGAAAAAAGTCGCAGAAATTAAACAGTTTTCAAACTATTTATTCTGCATGTAGTCTGTTTCCAAAAGAAAGAAATATTACCATATTTTGGCAATTATTAAACATTATATAACTGGGCTGTTTCTTTTTTAAAGTAAGGTAAAACGACTTCCTTTGTTAAGTGTTTTATTACCCGGAATTTCCTATTAACTCTTGTGTGTGTCTATCATAATCCTCACAATAACTTGGTGTAGCTTCTAAATCATGGGGAAAAGCTGTATCGTGTTCAGCTCAATTTGAATGCTAATCATGTTTCGTAGAATGCCAACGCTTTACGAATGCTCTGAGAATTATTAAAACACTAGAATATTTGATGATCCAAGACACTTCATACCCTGACGAATAATTAATGGGGTTATGATAAGAACTTATAACTGGAAAATTAGAATGGCCCCTTTTCCTCATAGAGGCCATCAGTAAAATATACTGATAAAGATCTTATTGTGAATAATGTTTTAGATCTAGGTCTCTTGTTTAAAACAGAAACAAACAAGGGGACAGGCACATTCTCTTCCAATGCGCCCCCTTCACTTTCATCTGAGTTTTTCATCCTCACGTTTTTTCCCAGAACCTTCTCTGTTGGTCTAATTTTCAACTCGGCAGCTGTTACTACACAGAGTGCAGCACTGGTTATATCAAGAAAATGTACCGTATGTGGGATGATGAAACAGTTTAACACAAATCTTTAATTACAAATCATCTCTGTTTGACTATTCAAATATTACCTGAAAGACCTAAAACCCCATTAAAAACGTGTAGGAACTACCACTGTGTTCACAGCTTGATTGCGCTCAGTATGCGAATAACCACATGGCTGGAAACAATGGGACTAAAACAGAAAACTCAGGCTCTTTTCCCTGTTTTTTTTTTTTTTTTAACCTGGAAACTTGTTTTTCTCTTTTTTAAAAAAATTATAGCATAAATATTCTTAAGGCTTTACATGAAATTTTTTCCATTACCAAAGGCCTTAAGAGGCCAAAACAATCCTTTGGGGCCTCAGTGCTGGAGCCCATTCACTTTAATCACCTCCATTCTGAAGATTTCACTGAAAATACTCCTACAGCAGCTTATAAGTACAGAGTCCTGTGAAAATAACAACCCTTTTTAAATTACAAAATCTTTTATTACAAAATCATAAGCATGTGATCCTGTAACATAACAACATCACACTCGAGCACAGCACATGACATTTTAGGTGGAATGTTCGAATTGCTGTCCATCTCGTGCAAGACGTTCACGTGCCCTGCCGACTACACCCAGGCAAGCCTTGCTTCTGCCTGACCCGGATTGTAAGTGATGAACCCACTAGAACCTCATTATAAACTCGTTTGTCTTAGTGTAAAACTTGGTAGTTGTATCTATAAAAAGATACTGGTTCGTCTCTAAGTTTCACCTTCCAGGAGTATTTAGTGGGCATAGTGTCTTACATTTTTAAAAACTCGAATGCGTTTAGGTGGCACAAACAATGTTTAATTCATCACTTCTGCTGACTACATTCCCAGTATCACTCATTTATGTTCGCTAAGGTTGCATCTGAGATGGCAGTTTACATCAAAATGCCCAAAGACCTCACTAAAACACAAGGTTGTAGCTTACTGAGGGCAAAACCCCATGGTCCAGGCAAAGCTCATGAACGGATATCACAACTTTCTATAGGGAAATCTGGTGGCAGGAATGGAATTTAAAATGGCCACAGCTATCTCATTCTAAACAGACAATTGAAGAAGTGCAAAAAGATGAACAAGATTGTTCATTACAACACTACTGTCATCATAAAAAAAAGTAGACACAACTTTAAGATCTATTAAGGGAGGACTGATTAAACTGTCCTTGAATCAATTAATTACTAATTCAGGAACTGTTGATAACTATTATTTATACGTGTATGTGTGTATGTATGGCATTTGTCTAAAAAAAGGTTCAGACTTTTTTTTGTTTTTTTAAGTATATTTTATTGATTATGCTATTACAGCTGTCCCATTTTTTTCTCCCCTTTATTGACCTCTGCCCTGTACCACCCCTCCTACCTGCATTCCACGCCCTTAGTTCATGTCCATGGGTTGTACATACAAGTTCTTTGGCTTCAGCATTTCCTATACTATTCTTAACCTCCCCCTGTCTATTTTGTACCTACCATTTATGCTTCTTATTATCTGTACTTTTCCCTCCATTCTCCCCCCCCACTGATAACCCTCCATGTGATCTCCATTTCAGAGATTCTGCTCCTGTTCTAGTTGTTTGCTTAGTTTGTTTTTGTTTTTGTTTTTTAGGTTCAGTTGTTGATAGCTGAGTTGTCATTTTACTCTTCATATTCTTTTGATCATCTTCATTTTTGCAGATAAGCCCCTTCAACATTTCATATAATAAGGGCTGGTGGTGATGAACTCCTTTAACTTGACCATATCTGGGAAGCTCTTTATCTGCCCTTCCATTCTAAATGATAGCTCTGCTGGATAGAGCCATCTTGGATGGAGGTCCTTGCCTTTCATGACTTGGAATACTTCTTCCCAGTCCCTTCTTGCCTGCAAGGTTTCTTTTGAGAAATCAGCTGATAGTCTTATGGGAACTCTTTTGTAGGAAACTCTCTCTTTTTCTCTTGCTGTCTTAAGATTCTCTCCTTATCTTTAATCTTGGCTAACTTAATTATGATGTGCCTTGATATGTTTCTCCTTGGATCCAACTTCTTTGGGACTCTTTGAGCTTCCTAGATTTCTTAGAAGTCTATTTCCTTCACCCGATTGGGAAAGTTTTTCTTCATCATTTTTTCAAATACATTTTCAGTTTCTTGCTCTTCCTCTTTTCCTTCTGGCACCACTATGATTCAAATGTTGGCCTGTTTAAAGTTGTCCTGAAGGTTCCTCAGCCTCTCTTCATTTTTCTGAATTCTTGTTTCTTCATTCTGTTCTGGTTGAATGTTTATTTCTTCCTTCTGTTCCAAATCATTGATTTGAATGTCAGTTTCCTTCCCTTCACTGTTGGTTCCCTGGATATTTTTTTATTTCACTTTGTATAGCCTTTACTTCTTCCTCTATTTTTTGACCATACTCAACCATTTCTGTGAGCATCCTGATTATCAGTGTTTTGAACTCTGCATCTGATAGATTGGCTATCTCCCCATTGGTTAGTTCTTTTTCTGGGGTTTTTATTTGTTTTTTCATTTGAGCCATATTTCTTTGTCTTGGTGCACCTATTATATTATAAGGGGCAGAGCTTTAAGCATTCACCAGGGCAGGGCAACCCAATCCCATGTGTTGTGGCACTGCATGTGGGAGGGAGAGGGGTCAAAGAGGGAACAGTGCCACCTGCTCGGCTCTTGCCCTGCTTTCAGTCACTTCCCCCGCTACTTACAAGTGATTTGGGCCCTTCTGGTGCTGATTCCTGGGTGGGTGGGTGGGTTCGTATATGTTCTAGGACCCCGTGGGTCTCTCCAACAATCTCTCCTATGAGGGTGGGAGTTTCTCCCACCACTGCAACCCTCGGAGGTTTTTACAGCCAGAGATTTTGAAGCTTTAGTTTCCTGTACTGGAACCCTGGGTTGTGCAGTCTGTCTCCCTCCCCAGTTGTTCTTCCCGGCTTATCTGCATGTGAATGTTGAACCTCCTGGTCCACCAGCCACCGCCTCATCCATCCAGTCGCCTTGCCTCATATCCTCTCTGCCCTGGCTGCCTGTCTCTGCCCTCCCTACCAGTCTGGATGAATGTTTCTTCTATAACTCCTTGGTTGTCAGACTTCCATACAGTTCACTTTGCTGGCAGCAAAGCATATCTACCTATGCCTCCACCTTGGCCAGAACCCAGCCATTGTTAATAAAATGAGAATAGTTTGGGTGACATCAATGTAACCTGTCAGCCAAGGAGAGTGGACTGGAATAATCATTAACAATGATGGCTTCACTGTACTAGGCAGTGAATTAGCGTATACTGGACAGTAGACGCTGTTGAGTGAGTATGTGTACTGTGTAGCAATCACATTCAAAATGATTGAGCAAGTAGACCAAGGAATCTGAATCCAATTTTGTGTTAGGCTTGAACACTCCCCCACAGAAACTATTCAGATGATTTAGAAGGCCACAGCTATGGGCAACTGGTGATCGGCAGCTTCAGCACAACAATGTACTCACTCATGTATCATATCAAATGCAGAGTTTTTTGGCAAAACATCTAATCACCCAGGAGACAGCCCCACTATAGCCCAGATTTTGTGCCCTGTGTCTTCTGGATTTTCCCCAAATTAAAATCACCTTTGAAAGGGAAGAGATTTCAGACCATTGATGAGATTCAGGAAAATACAATGGGGCAACTGATGGCAATTGGAAGAACTGTGTGAGGTCCCAAGGTGCCTACTTTGAAGGGGACTGAGGCGTCATTGTCCTATGTATAATGTTTCTTGTGTCTTGTATATTCTTCAGTAAATGTCTATTTTTCATATTACATGGTCAGATACCTTCTGGACAGATCTTGTACATATGGCACATAAGTCCTACATATATGAGTATAGTATATACATATTTCATCAACTGAGATGGGGAAAATTGTGGGTAGAGCAGATTTATCAGGGACTACCAGGAGTATAGTTACAGACAGCTAAGTGTAAGACATTAATTAATATCCCAGGGGAGATGTTGAACAGGCAGTAGGATACAGTGCACACCTGGAGGGGAGGGCAGAGACCTCGGCCACAGATAAAACTGGAGAGTCATCCACACCATGTCACAACTGTACACACACCTAAGTAGAGGCCTGAGAGGATATTGACCAAACTTGGGTTGTGGTGGTCTATTGGTGATGTGGTTTTAGTGAATTTTGCATCTTCCTTAAGCATTTCTATACTACATATGAATTGCTGTAATGAATATGTATCTTCATCAACATAAAAAATTAAAATACAGAAAGTATAAGTAAAGGGAGTTTGTTCCTTATTAGAGTCTTTTATTTTCTTTTGGGGTTTCCTAGGGATGTGTCTGATATCCCATTATTTATTCCAGCTCCTTGACAACTAGCTGGACCCTCAGTTTCCTCATCCATAAAATTAGGGAGGTGAACCACACCACTGGATCTCCAAACTGAGTTTATACCAGAACCTAAAAGGGTGTGTAAAAAAGCAGATATTGGATTCCACTCAAGCCTACCAATGATCTCTATTTTAACATCAGGAAATACAAAAATAAATGGAAACCAATGAAAATTCATTTAACCTCGGAATGTGTTCATACCTTTCATATTTAAAAGTATAATGGTTTGTGCCCATTAAAAAGAATTATTATAGGACACTTTATAAACTGAAAAACATATTAAACAGAATTCCAAAAATTAAATAAATATTTGTTCTAAAGTATTAAATGTTCTACATTCAGATGATATAAATGGATTAATTTTCTAGCTCAGTGGTTATAAACAATGTATTTAAATGTGTGTGTATTTAAAGAAATTAAAATGATTCATACCAAAAAATAAAGAAAAAGGAATTAATATCAATTCAATACAATTTCTTACCAAAAATAGAAATGGAAAAAGCATGTCCCAATTAATTTTATTTAAAATTACCCTGATACCAAAACTAGACAAGACAGGGGGCGGGAAGAGGGGGGAGAGAGAGAGAGAACTATAAATCAATATCTCTCATGAATATAGATTCAGGAATCCTTAACAAAGTCTTGCAAGTTGAATTCAGCAATACATAAAGAGAATTATACAGCATGATAAGTGAGGTCTATTCCAGGGATGCAAAACAGGCTCAATATTTGAAAATGAATCAATATAATCCACCATATAAACAGACTAAAAAAAAATCATATTCACATTGATGCAGAAAAACCGAAAAATAGGAAAAGAGGGAAATTTCCTCAACCTAATATTTTTAGAAGTCTCCCAAAAAATCAACAAATACAAATAACATCATACTTAATGATGAAAGATGGCTTTTCCCCTGAGATTATGAACAAAGCAAGGATATCCCTTCTCAACACTGTTATTCAACATAGTACTTGAAATTCTAGCCAGTATAAGAAGGCAAAAAAAAAAAAGCATAGATATCAAAAAGGAGGAAATTAAACTATCCCTATTTGCAACTGACACAGTTGTAAACTTGGTTGTATGAGAAGGCACAGCAAATCCACCCATGCCTCCATCTTGGCGGAAGCCCCCCCCACACCCCCGTTAAGTTCTGAGAGACTAAAATATGAAAACTGGGCTTGCAAACTAGACTGGAAAATGTAAAGGAGCCCTGCTCACTCACCAGTTAAGAAAAAGCTTAGGAGCCGCGCCGGGCATTTTTTTTTTGCCTAGTGGATTTCTGGTGGGTCAGAAGGGAAATAGCCTTCTCCAGTGCCACACTTAAGTTCTTTGAGGGTAAAATAAAAAACGGGGCCTAAAAACCAGCATGGGAAAGTAAAGGTGGCTTTCTGACACTGGAGTTGAGACAAAACTCTGGAGCCTTGCCGGGTGTTTATTTTGGCCAAATGTCTTTCAGGTCTTTAATATGAAAAATAGCCATCCCCTGTGCCCTCTGCAGTTCTTTGAGACTAAAAGAGAAAAAGAGGGCTCGGAAAACTAGCCTTGGAAAAGTAAAGGAGCCATTCCCACACTGCAGGTAGGAGAGAACTCGGTAGCCTTGCCGGGTGGTTGTGTTTTGCCAAATGGGTTTCAGGTTTTCATTATGAAAAAAAAAGCCTCCTCCTGTGCCCTGCAGAGTTCTTTGATGCAAAAATATGAAAACTGGGCTTGGAAACTGGCCTGGGAAAACTGTTCCATGGATCAGGGAAAACTGATCCATGTCAGAAAGAGCCTTGATCCCTGAGAAGTTAAGACAACACTCGGGAGCATTACAGGACAGCAGGAGGATTTTGTGGAATTGGTTCAAGTTCTTCATGTGAAAAATCGCCTTCTCCAGTGCCCCGTCCAGTTTTGAGAGACTGAGGGTTTTGTTTTTTGTTTTTTGTTTTTGTTTTTGTTTTTTCGCATAATGGCTTTCAGGTCTTTAATATAAAAAATAGACTACCCCTTTTTTATCTTCAGGTCTCTGAGACTAAATTATAAATAGTGGGCTTGGGAAACTAGCCTTGGAAAAGTAACGGAGCCTTTCTCACTCTACAGGTAAGTGGCACAAAACAGTAGTGTCAAAACTTAACTGTTGGTGCGGGGGGACCTCCGACCAGATGGAGGTATAGGTGGATTTTCCGTGCCTTCTCACACAACCAACTTTAGAGATAACTAAATATTAGCAACAGAAAACACGGACAGAACACAGAATATTTAACTTTTCAGAAAACTGTTCACAAGAAATTCTTCAGCCTGACCTGTAAGGGGTGAAACCAACAGGTGGCAGAGTGGGGTAGCACAGGAAAACTTGGTCAGACGAACCCAGGTGCGCGGAATCCAGGCCCAGGGTGGGACCTTGTGAGCATCCGAGCGTGGGACCAAGCCAGCCACCACAAGGAAACAGCGAGGGAGCAGGGCTGCGAGTTGACTGTGCTCACGCCTTTGTGATCGGATAGACAAGCGCGGGAGTGGGCGATAGGACCAGGACGCAGCTGGTCCCCGCAGCAAGCGGCACGGAGGGCGCCGCCATTTCCCTGCTCTGACCCCACCTCCACATACAGCGTCATAACCCAGCGACTCTGAGTGGCCAGGCCCTGGTGAACCACCTAAGGCTCTGCTCCTCACCCAGTGGCAGGAACACAAACAGCACTGTCAGAAAGCCCCCTTTACTTTCCCTTGCTGCTTTTTTAGGCCCCGTTTTTTAGTTTACCCTCAAAGAACTTAATCGTGGCACTGGAGAAGGCTATTTCCCTTCTGACCCTCCAGAGATCCACTAGACAAAAAAATGTCCGGCTCAGCTCCTGAGCTTTTTCTTAACTGGTGAGTGACCAGGGCTCCTTTACATTTTCCAGTCTAGTTTGCAAGCCCAGTTTTCATATTTTAGTCTCTCAAAACTGAACGGGGCACTGGAGAAGGCTATTTTTCATATGAAGAACTTGAACCAATTCCACAAAATCCTCCTGCTTTCCTGTAATGCTCCCGAGGGTTTTCTTAACATCTCAGTCAGCAAGGCTCTTTCTGAGATGGATCTTGGCTTGAAAACTGGCCTGGCAAAACTATTCCAGTTTTCCCAGGACAGTTTGCAAGCCCAGTTTTTATATTTTTGCTTCAAAGCACTCTGCAGGGTACAGGAGGAGGCTATTTTCGTATTAAAAGCCTGAAACCCATTTGGCAAAAAAAACCACCCGGCAAGGCTACCGAGTTCTCTCTTATCTGCAGAGTGAGAAAGGCTCCTTTACTTTTCCAAGGCTAGTTTTCCAAGCCCTCTTTTTATCTTTTAGTTTCAAAGAACTGCGGAGGGCACAGGGGAAGGCTATTTTGCATATTAAAGACCTGAAAGATATTTTGCAAAAAAAAAACACCCAGCAAGGCTCCAGAGTTTTGTCTTAACTCCAGTATCAGAAAGCCACCTTTACTTTTTCAGGCTGGTTTTTTAGGCCCCTTTTTTTATTTCACCCTCAAAGAACTTAAGTGTGGCACTGGAGAAGGCTATTTCCCTTCTGACCAACCTGAAATCCACTAGGCAAAAACTGCCTGGCGCAGCTCCTGAGCTTTTTCTTAACTGGGTGAGTGACCAGGGCTCCTTTACATTTTCCCGTCTACTTTGCAAGCCCAGTTTTCATATTTTAGTCTCCCAAAACTTAATGGGGGTGGGACTTCCACCAAGATGGAGGCATAGGTGGATTTGCTGTGCCTTCTCACACAACCACGTTTAAAGACAATTAAATATTAGCAACGGAAAACACAGTCAGAACACAGAATATTGAACTTTTCGGAATTCTGTTCACAACCAATTCTTCAGCCTGACCCGTAAGGGGTGAAACCAGCAGGTGGCAGAGCAAGGTAGCACAGGCAAAGTCGGTCAGACGAACTCAGGTGTGCAGAATCCAGGCCCAGGGTGGGAGCTAGTGAGCGACCCAGCCAGCCACCCCAGGGAAACAGTGAGGGAGTAGTGCTCTTGGTTGCCTGTGGTCACGCATTTTTGCGCAGATAGAGAAGCCAGGGAGTGGGCGATTGGACCGGGACCCAGTGGGTTCCCGCAGCAAGTAGCAGGAAGGGCGCTGCCATTTCCCTGCTCTTACCCCACCTCCACATACAGCGTCATAACCCAGCGACTCTGAGTGGCCCAGCCCTGGTGAAACACCTAAGGCTCTGCTCCTCACCCAGTGGTACGAAAAAGCAGAGGCGGCCGCCATTTACCGGCTCTTACCATTCCCCCGTGTACAGCATCAGAACCCAGCGACCTGGGAGTCCAAGGCTCCGCTCCTCACACTTAAAGAGCGCAAACAGACCAAACATGGCTCAAGAAGTTCTCAAAGCCCCAGAGCCTATAAATCTAAGTGATGAAGAAATAGAAAAACCCTGAGACGCACAGTTTAAAACACTGGTGATCAGGATGCTCACAGAACTGCTTGATTTTGGACACAAATTAGAAAAACATATGAGGGCTAAACTAATTGAAATGAATGGAAATGCACAGGAATCCAAAAGTAATGGAAAGGAAACTGGGACTCAAATCAAGGGAGAAGACCAGAAGGAAGAAAAAAAATGGCCAAAGAGAAAAGAGTGAAGAAGCAAGAATTCAAAAAAATGAGGAGAGGCTTAGGAACTCCAGGACATCTTTAAATGCTCCAACATCCATATTATAGGAGTAACAGATGGGGAAGGGGAAGAGGAACAGTCACGAGTGGAAACCTTATATGAACAAATAGTAAAAGAGAACTTACACATCCTGGCAAAGGTAATAGGCTTCCAGGAAATCCAGGAAGCTCAGAGAGTCCCAAACAAGTTGGACCCAAGAAGGAACACACTAAATCACATCATAATTATATTAGCCAAGATTAAAATGAAGGAGAGAATCCTAGAAGCAGCAAGAGCTAAGGGGACAGTCTCCTACAAAGGAGTTCCCATCAGTCTGTCAGCAGATTTTTCAAAAGAAACCTTAGAGGCAAGAAGTATTCCAAGTCATGGAAACCAAAGACCTACAACCAAGATTTCTCTATACAGCAAAGCTTTCATTTAGAATGGAAGGACAGATAAAGTGCCTCTCAGATAAGGTCAAATTCAAGGAGTTCATCATCACCACACCCTTATTATATAAAATGTTACAGAGACTTATCTGAGACAAGAAGATAAAAAATATGAACAGTGAAAGGACAGCAATCAGTTATTAACAACCACAGGTAAAACAAAAGCTAACTAAGAAGACAGCTAGATCAGGAGCAGAACAATAGAAATGGAGATCACATGGAGGGTTAGCAACAGGGGAGTGGGAGGAGGAAAAGCGTGTACAAGGTGCAGAGAATAAAGAGCATAGATGGTAGGTAGAAAATAGACCAGTGGGAGGGCAAGAATAGTATGGGAAATATAGAATCTAAAGAACTTGTGACACATGGACATAAACGAAAGGGGGGATGGTGCTTGTGCAGGGTGGAGGGGAATGAAGGGGGGAATAGGACAACTATAATGGTATAATCAATAAAATATATTTTAAAATATTTGAAAAGAAAACAAAACACAATAATGTCCCCATTAATTATGAGAGTCTGTAAAAGAAAATGCAAATTTTTTCTTAAAGTGCAAATTTCAAAATGTTACAGGAGTTTTCTCAGAGTGATGAGCTTAACTATCTCTTACTTTAAAAATTATTTTTATAAAGGCCTTTTAAAGTAACTTTTAAGAAGTCTGATCTTTGAAGACAGCATCTGTGGGTGACATACATCCCCAAGAGTGGCTCTCAGAGGCTTGTCAGACACTGTCCGGGGCAATTAGGACTGGGGCCAGACCTGGGGCCAGATCAAGAACAGACAGTGCAGGGTCTGGGTGACAAGACAAATCTGCAAATTTCAGAAGGGCTTACCTGCCCCCAGCTGTGGAGGTCAGTGAGTTGTTCAGTATTTGTGGCTGACCATTCTGTCCAGGGACCCCCTCACCTGCTCAGCTATGGCCCCAAGCCAACCTGCAGCTCCCTTACCTGGGTGGCAGACAATAAGATCATAAACCAGATTGGGCTGGCCATAGCTGCAGTGGCCACTGTAGTCACAGAGTCAAGTGTGTGATGGAGGCAGGTGGCCACACAGTCTTGTTACCTCAGTAACTGGTATCATTTTTGTGCAAGGGCTATTCACCTGCCCATTCCAGGTCTATCACAGTGTCATGTAAAGGAGTTGGGAAGCCAGCAGGTGCAGTTGCAGTGGCCTTGGAGGCCCACCAGCTGTTACAGGGACAGGACAGTGACTTCAGCTGCCTGTCAAGGACAAGAGATGCGGAATCCAGCAGATGTCAGGCTATACTCACACCTTGGAGCCTCCACTTCAAAACAAGGATGGATGCTACCAGCCCCTGGCAGGTGGGAGGGAGGGGTGTGTAAACACCCAGCTCCCTGCACAAGGTGCTCTTTGACAGTGTGAACTATGCAAGTAAGGCTGAAACAAAAGGGCCTGTTTATGACTTAGCTTTGAGAGCCACACGCCATTTTCACAACACAGATCAGCTTGGTTGTGTGGAGGGACTGTACAAGGTCAGGGGTGATAGCGTGTGGATTTGGGGGACACCTTGGAGGCTGACAGCTATACTAGGAATGTGGTTTTCTGCTGAGAGGGAGAGGGAACAGACCTGTCTATTTGTCTTGAATCACTAAGCCTTCTGGGAGAGCTCCAGGGTCTGTTCTCGTGCGGGTGGTGGTGACCCTCACCTGGCAGTCTGTGGGTTCCCCTCCCCACTGTATTTCAGTGCCAGCCCCTCTGCCAACATTACAGCAGGACTCTGGCCCTCCCCCATGGCCCATGCTGAAAGCCACAGAATATTGAGCTTATGGTGTTCTCTCTGGGCTTTGCTGGTAGGGTGAGAAACAGGGAAGGGAACCAAAACCCAAGAAAGACACACAGCTTCCTCTTAAAAGTCATTAAAAAGAAAATAATAGTGGATATTTCTTATTGAAATCCACGTAGTTTATGTAGACACTTTTTACAAGCTTGGCACTGGGAGGACAGAAAGGTCATTGTTCCAGTTCATGAGGGTGGGTGTCCCCCTTTTGTGAACCCTCCCCAGCAGGAACAGGGTGGGTCATGTTTAGGTTTCCCTCATGCAGGAGAGTTTATGATGGTGTCCGCACTAATGGACCATCTCTCTGTATTGAATCCTGCTCTGGTTTTAAGAAGTGTGACCTCTGGGAGCTGTTAGCACCCTTGCTTATGCAGATGTAGATGTTTACCCTGTTCTCACCTTGAGTCTCACTGGACTCCCACCCATTGGGTCCATATGAATTTCATGCTCTTGGGCCATTATGGACATTATCTGTGAATGGGTGGCCAAGAATGACCAACATTGTGCATGTCCATTATCCCATCAGACTTCACAAACAAGTTTAGAGATACAATAAGTAATAATTTTGGGATGGTGTTAGTGGTGTATGAAGCCCTGTGGGACCCAGGTACAAGGAAAGTGCATTATAGTAGCTGCTGCCTTGTGAGCTTCACGAATTACCACATGCAGATTGGGTGCACCTGTCACAGAAGAAACTCAGTTCTTCTTGCCAATGCAGTAAAGGATTACAAATCAGCACGTGTATTAGTGTGTAAACAAGGTTTATTAGTGACACATTCTCATGGAAGAGGACAGGTCTTCTGAGATGGGGTGAAAGGCAAGAGCTTGGGTGGCAAGGGCACCAGGTCCTTTGTCCTGAGGACATATAGTTGGGATGGGGGTGAAGAAGTTACATATTGATTGATGGGTAAAAGTGGTGCTGGCTTACATGGGGGACGTGGGTATGTATGGGGGTTGTTAGCTGAATCCATATCTCGCTTCAGACCTCAGTTGGTTATTTTGTAAAAGAGATACGTGACAGGAGAGTTAAAGTTGAAGTAATTATCCAAAGTTACCTATGGGCTCTTTCTGTAAGCACTAGGGACCCTCTCATAAAACAGACACTGGCCAGAGCCAATTAGCCAAATTTGTTTTATGGATCCTTACCTTGAGTGCTATGGACTCCCTCCATCTTCTAGGGCTTGAAATAGTTTCAAAGCTTTTCTTGGCCAGATATTAGAAATGATACCTAGAATTTCAACACATTAGCATGGTGTTTCTTGTGATGTTGGACCATCTGATGATAGACTTGGACCAGGCTTAGGACTCCTTAGTGGGTGATACATATCTTCCTCGTCCTCCCTGCCTTGGATTACCATCTATCCCACCTAACACACCAGTGCAGGCAGAGGCTGTTCCCAGCCTGTGTCAGTTCTCAGCAAAAAGTAGCCAAGGGTCTTGTTTCACAGGTCACTCTCAGTCCCACCTGTCTGTGCTGAGGTTATGAGGGTGTGCAGGGTTAGTAGCAGGGTGGCGACCTGGAGGGAAGCACATCACCCCTCTGGCCTCCTTCTCAGGGCAGCTGAGTCTATGTAGGGAAAGCAGTGGGGTCTGCTCCTGTTCTGAATTTGGCTGCAGATCCCTACCCTGTCCTTATCTTCCTCTGTCCAGCACTAAAGCTGCAGAAGACAGGCACTGAAGGCTGTTCAGCAGGACTTGTAATCTCAGCGATCCTCTTGTCAGAGTCTGTCTGTGCTGACTCAACTTTGAATGTCAAACCGAAAGGCGGAGTTCCCATTTCCATTGCACAGACTAGGAAGCAGGCAGAGAGAAGTTGAGAATCTTGCCTTAGGTCACACAGCTGGAGAAGACAGAGCTGAGACTAATACCCACTATGGACTGATGTGGAATGTGTGTGCTTTGCAGCAGGAAATGCTGACCCTGAAGAAGCAGCATGGAGTGAGGAAGAACAGGTGCCCAGAATGAGCCAGGCTCATGTCCGTGCACAAGGATATATCCCTGCCTGCTGGTCACCTCTGAGGCTCCAGAGGTTGTAGGAAACTAGAAAAGCCAAGAGAAGCCAAGGGAGGAGGGTTGGGAGCCTATTTGCAGAAAAGCCCCCACCCCCCAGGAGTCTGGGGAATTCCCTTCCCTGGTGAGTCTGTCTCAATTCCCTCTCCCTGGGCAGGAACCAAACTAGACTGGCTAAAGACTCATGCATTTGCAGGAGTCGAATTTCTGTGGCTGAGAGTGAGTTTTTTTGTGGCTCTTCCAGAACTCTCTCCTTTCAGTGATGTGGGAATGTGGAATATGGGCTTCATATTTGTATGGAGACAAAACTTGTTGAAATAGGACGTCAAAAAACCATGAAGGAGGCTGGTGCTGACATTCCCACATCACTCGTGGAACTGTTTGTCCATCTCATCTCATCATGAAAATGGAGGGTTTGTTTAACCAGTTACTTCTGTACTAATTATAATCTTGGGAGACTAAGGGACCCTAGACTTCCTATGGCTGTTGATATGCTACTTAATGCCAATGACTCACTCAGTCCACCTGCAAACATAGGGCTTCTCCCAAGTGTGTTCTCTGGTGTCTGATGAGAGATGACTTGTATGTAAAGCCTCGCCCACACTCCCTGCAAACATAGGGCTTCTCCCCTGAGTGTGACCTGTGGTGTCTGATGAGATGTGACTTCCAGGTAAAGATTCGCCCGCACTCCCTGCAAACATAGGGCTTCTTCCCTGAGTGTGACCTCTGGTCTCTAAGGAGATGTGACCCATCATTGAAGCCTTTCCAACACTTTCCATACTTGATTGGTATAATTCTTGACATTCCTACTTTCACGAATAACTTGCCTGTGCCCTCTGGACTCTCTTTATGGCCTCTATAGGGTTCCTCCTCCATCACTATCTCATGCTGAGTAGAGCTCCTAATTTGTTCTTTGGAAGGTTGGAAAAAGGATCTTGAGATTCTCCCCTGACTGATCCTTTTAAGCAAAAGTTTGGACCTTTCTTTGATTTCTTGACCTTCAGTTTTATCATTCCAGCCGTGTGTATTAGTACATTGGTGCTGCTGATTCTGATCCTCTGGGCAGGGTTCCTCTGCTTGGACCTGTTTTCTTGAAGATGATCCGGGGAGAATTTGAGAGGGATGATTGAGTTTCACATGTTGGCTGAGGAATTTCTGACTGGAGGAGGCCAGAGAGCAGGAGGGACATGGGTGCACCTCTGGCTTTGGTTCCGCTGAAAGAGAAAGGTTTGGTCAGGGCAGATGTTGATGAGAATGCCTGGTCTATATGATTGGTCTCCTGGTAACATGTGCCCCATTAATCATTCTTACTGTGGTAACAATGAAAGCTGTCTCCCACAGTGTCTGCTCACAGTCTATTTTTATTTTTATGCAGTGCATCTTCTTCAGAAATCCAGGAAGCCCACATCAATGGTTTTTTCTAATATTGCCCAGACTAGGGACTTTGGAGGAGCATGGGAGGCCATTTTACTCCCTGTGTGGATGGAACTGCAGTGACCTTTCTCATCTACAGGTGTCTTCTAAGTCATGTTAAAGAGGAAAACCACAGGCCCTAACTAGGAATTGCTTCTCTCAGTTTTCCAAAACAGTAAAATGAAATGTCCTTCCTCAAGCCTCACACCAAATATTTATGCTTCATCTCATTTAGTGTTAGCCCATTTCAAATACACTAAGACCAGTTTCAAAATATTTCAACTACATTTCTTACAAACCTGACTCCTGTTCCTATCTGGCCAATCCACCATGCTCTCTCACTTGGAGATGAAGTAATTAATATGAGGGGATTCCTCACTGGAGTTTATTTTCTAAAAATTAGCAAAGCAAAATCAGAACAGTGAACACACCACTCTACAGCTGACTGCACACTTTTACTCAGGAAAGTCCCCAGTGTCTCAACTCAGATCATTGGCACTGCATTGCTGGGCTAAGTATCTGTCTGATCTCTGTTCTTACCCTCTATGCTGAGATGAGACTCGAGTTAACCCTCAGCACATTCAACACCCCACCTCTTTTCTTCCCTGCACTAGCTCCTCCCTCTGCCTGGGATCCTCTGCCCAAAGGTATTTTTGTAAATGTTACCTCTTGAGCAGCCCTTCCCAGACCACCTGCCACAGTGCACCTCCCCTCACACGGATCCCCAGGCACTTGTCCTGAATTAGTTTTCTCCAAAGCACTAACCACTGTGTGGTGTTATGCACATGCAAGCTCGTGTGCCTGGGTTTCCCTCCTTCACCCGTCAGCTCCTCAAGAGCAGTGATTCTCTCTTCATGTTAATCTGTATTTCTAGGTCCCACCACCCTGTGTGCCATGAATCACGACCTCACCTGACAATTCACTGAAATAATGAACGAATGTACTGTGCGAACAGTGTGGCTCAGTGGGTTGGGTGTTGTCCCACAAACTGAAAGGTTACAAGTTTGATTCCCAGCAAGGGCACATGCCAGGGTTGTGGGCCAGTTGTGGGTATACCAGAGACAACTGATTGTTTCCCTTGCACACTGACGTTTTTCTCCCTTTTTTCCACTCTGTAAAAATAAATCAAATATTTTTTTAAAGATTAAGGGAAGGAGAGATGGTGAGAAATATCAATGTAGAAGAGATGGAGAGAAATATTAATGTATGGTTGTTTCTCATGTGTCCCTTGCAGGGAACTGGCCTGCAACCCAGTCATGTGCCCCCAGCCAGGACTTAAATTAAATCTTTTTAAAAAAAAAAGATTTGACCTATTAGTTTATTTATTTATTTTCAGAAAAGGGGGAAGGGAGGGAGGGAGGAAGGGAGAGGGAGAAAAACATCCATGTGTGGGTGTCTCTGGAGCACCCCCTACTGGGGACCTGGCCCAAAGCCCAGGCATGTGCCCTGACTGAGAATCAGCAACCCTTTGGTTCCCAGGCTGACACTCAATCCACTGAGCAACACCAGCCAGGGCAAAATTTGTAAAAAATAATAATGCCTATAAGAAATGTTTTATTTAGAAGAATGGAGGAAAATTAAGAAGAAACAGCTATAAAAATGTCAGAACAATTGCCTTGGTGAGAGAGCTGGTTAGTGCTTAAAAACTTTTTTGTCCTTCAGCCTTTTAGCACTAAAAGCAGTTGTATATTTTGGGCATGAAGTATTTTAAAAATATTAATATAAATATTTTGCCTAAGAGTTAAAGGCATATGAATACATTGTCAATTTCTGAAGCATGTAATTTGAAACTTTACTGACTTTAGAGTGGATTTTACTCTACTTAAGAGTTGGATCATGAATATTTCTACAAAGAATTCTCTCTTTTCTTTCCATTTTGAAGAACAGTGGTGCCCACCTCTCCCAGCTGTGAGCTCTCCCTTCCACTTGCTGCCCCACTTGCTGCCCAGCTCCTGGCCATACTCGTCCCCGAACCAGACCAGCAGCTCACAGCCCCCGCTGATAACCTGGCAGGTTCGGTAGAAAATCTGCCCGTGGTATTGAAAGGCCACCAAGTTCTGCTCTTCATCATCCCAGGCACAGTTCACAAATCTGGGATTGAGTTAAAGGGAAAGAAAACCATGGTGATGAGTTCCCAGTACCTGTTACATCCATGTCCAGCTCCTCAATGATTCTTAAGGCCCTCAGGCTCTGGTGTTGCCCACTGCCCCTAATGCTCCCGGGGAACCCCTGACAAAAATGTAATAAAAGTAACTGCACAGAAACTCCATGTCTTCAACATAACCCTTTCTCTGCTCTGTTGTCTTCATTCAAACTGGCCTTGTCCAGGCTAACGGCACTACCAACCCCTCACCTCCTTTCTCTGGTATCCTCCCCCCTGTGCACATACTGGCCATCCACGCCCTTCCTTATCATTAGACTCTGGTTGGCATCCACAGTCTGCTGATCACAGAAACAGAATTCCAGTCAAGTTAAAGATCACATCTTGACTTCACCTGTGTTTCAACCCGAGACCCATGAAAGTGGACTGACCCCACCAATCAAACACTCATGATATAGGACAGAACGGCACTATAGCTGATATCAGGAAATGATACAGTGACCAGCCACTTCCGACCCTGGCCCTCTCCGCAGCTCCATAATCACGTCATACTGTTCCCCGTCTGTCTCCATGCAGGCCATGTGGCAGCCAGGTATGGGGACACTCCACACCGGCCAGACCTGCCTCCCTCTCTTGAACAACTCTTCTGAATTAGTTATTTCTTTTTTAAAAAATATGTTATTTATTTATATTTTGAGAGAGGGGAAGGGAAGGAAAAAGAGTGGGAGAGAAATATCAATGTATGGTTGCCTCTCATGCGTCCCCTGCTGGGAACTGGCCTGCAACCCAGGCATGTGCCCTGCCTGGGAATCGAACTTTGATATTGTGGTTTGCAGGCGTACGCTCAATCCACTGAGCTATGCCAGCCAGGGCCTTGAATTAGTTATTTCTTATTCACTTGTATATTCCCATACATTTACTGGTTATCAATGTGTCTATAAGTATATAAGATGATTTTCCACACTTGAAAGTTCATGAGAATAGCCTCTCACCGTACGATTCACTGTTCTGCATCCTGTGTGTTCACTGGACAAGCAAACCCTGTTCCCTGGTTATCTCCTGAGATGCAGCCTGACCTAAACCAGGCTCGTGTCAGGAGGGCTGGGCCCAGCGCCTGCGCGCTACCGAGGCTGGTGTGCACGTGGCAGTTTCTCCTCAGGTTCTGGTACCCGCCTTTCTCCCCGTTGGCGGGGCGCCAGGAGATGGGGACCGAGGGCCTGAATGGGCCGAGCCGCGGGGGCGGGGCCTTTGTTCCCGCCCCTTCCCTCCAGGCGCCCCCGCCTCAGCGCGGGCAGGCGGGGCGGGCCTGTAGCGGCGCAGGAAACGTGCTTTTCCCGGGGAAGGGCCCGGAGGTGCCCCCGGGGATCTGGAGGGGCCTGCACGAGACGCAGGCGCGGTCCCCGGCAGACCGCCGTCTCTCAGGCTGACAGGCTTGGGGTCCCTCAGACCCGACCCTGCGTCTTCCGGGCTGAGGACACTGAGGCCTGGGGGGAGGGTCAGACCCTGCGGCTGAGGAGATTTGGGGCGTCTCATCGAGGGGCTTCAGGGTCCCCACCACTGAGTCGGTTTCCAGGACGACGGCATTTGGCGTCTCTGAGTTTGGGGAGATTCGGTCTTTCTGGGCGAGCTGCAGGTTGGGTGCCCCGAGCCGAGGGGAGCTGGGGTTTTCGGGCTGTTTGGGGGTCTAGGCGTTGGGGGTTAGGAGATGTGGGTCCTCCAGGTTGGCGCATGCGGGCCCCTCGATGCTGAAGGCATTTGGTGGCCCCCCAGGATGAGGGCATCTGGGGTCTCTCAGGCTGGACTTTGAAGGTCTCGGGCTAAGGGCTCCACGTGGCAAGGCTCCCCGCTTACCGGTCAGTCTCCGGCGGCGGCCCCTGCTGCGCTGCCCACCTTGGACCACCTCTCCGAGATCCTGGGCTTCCCGCCCTCGGGCGCTGGGGCGAGCTTCCTACCAGAATAGCCTGTGGGAGCAACTCGCCAATTGGTGCTGCGATTCCGGGGCCCTGCCCACCAATGAGCTGTCAGAAGAAGCTGAAAGGGTGGGGCGGGATGCAGGGCCCCCTGGGTTCGGCGGAAAACCCGCCCCACCCCGCGGGGATTGGCTGCTCTGGGTCTCCCGAGCGTCTGTCACTCAGCCTGCAGGGAGTGACTAGCCTTTTCCGTGGCTAGTTTCCGTGGCCTTTTCCGTGGCTAGTTTTCCCGCGGCTGGAGAGGGACCCGCTCCGCAGGGGCTGGGATCTCCGAGCCCCGGCCGGTTTTTAGGGTGGACATGGCCCTCCTGCCGCCTGACAAAGTGTCTTTGTTCCACCAGACTGTAGTCGGGATCCCCAACTTTCTTCTAGGCCCATCTGTGCCCTCTTACCAAAGCCACTTTCAGCAAAAGCTGCATAGCCAGTGAGGATGTGGTCAAGACTACACTGCATTCCGTGGAAACTTAAGTCAGTAAATTCTGACCACGCAAGTCATACACACAAAGTAAGTCCCAGAGGGCTCAAATATTTAAACACGACAAATGACGTAATAAGCATACTGGAAAACACACTGAGTATTTCATGTCTCAAATAAGTGACGTTATGAGTAATAGGTATGTTTAAGTAACTCAGGTGCAAAAATGTTTCAGAAATAAGGAGACAAGATAAAACCAAACAACACTAAATAAATTTAGAAGTATTGGAAAAACATTCAAGTATTTTGCATAAAAATAACACATCAAATTTGGGGGCAGTGGTCCACAGAGCAGGGTTTGTTTAGCTGCTCCTGGCTTTCACGGGATAAAGTGGGTGGAGTGTCTCTGGTCCTTACCTTGTTTTGAGCATGTAAATATAACTTGATTTTCATGGACTGGAAATGTGCCAACTAACTGGAATTACTACTGTGAAACTGCACAAAGGGAAACCTCACTAAAGTGGAGTTGGGGGTCAGGGGCATGCTGTCACATAGCACTGCCCAGGGTCAATTACAGGAAAGATGGTCTGTCACAGGCCCCAACATGAAGATGGTACTGTGTGCTCCCAGGAGAAACTGATTACCTAGCAAGTCTGCCAGATAGAAACCACTGTCATCCTAAACTGAGGATTTTCTGTACTGCACTTTCATTTGAAATGGCCCCTCCCAATGTCCTCTTGTTTCCCCTGTAAAGTAACATTCCTCTCCTTTACTTGTGGAACTTCCCTATGACTTTTGCTTCAGCTTGCTTGCCCTAAATTGCATTTTTTACTGTTTCTGAATAAACCTCTTATCTGCTGTTAAAATAACTGACTGCTATAGTTTTAAGGTCACCATAGTTTGGTGGCCCATATGGGGACCCAGAGGACTCCTGTCATGCGAGGCTGATGAGCAAGCAGGTGCAGTGTCCTTGCTCTGAAAGGCCCAGGGAAGGGTTCTTTGGTGCAGACTCTTGGCGATCATTTTGAGAATAGTCATCCAGAAACAATATCCTCTGATTCAGAAATTCCACTTTTCAAAATTTTCTCCTAGTACCTGTGGCCTGGTAGTTCAGTTGATTCAGAAATTTCACTTTTCAAATCTTTCTCCTAGTAGCTGTGGCCTGGTAATTCAGTGTCCTGCCTGTATGCCAAGATGGTCAGTTCATTCTCCAATCAGGGCACATACAAGAAGCAACCAATGAATAAAAACATAAGCTGAACAACTAACTCTCTCACTCTTTCAAATTAATAAATGCAATGCAAAGAAAAGTATTAAAGTTTTTCCTAGTTATGCTTCCCTGTGTATGAAATGAAGTATGTTTAATATTTTATCCAACATACATAATAACAGATATAATTTTAAAGTTTTCATTAGAAAAGAATTTGTTAAATTGTGGTTTGCTCACATTATAAAATATTATAGAACATTAAAAATGGGTGAGAATATATGACATTTCATTAAAGAAACAAAACCTAATAAGGTGGTTCTAATGGATTTTAACAGAGAATGACTTCTAAATAATGCTATTGTGTTAGAAAAGTATCCTGCAAAACAAACTGTGTTAAAAATAACCCAGGCAGAAGACATGTGCTGAAAGGACACAGAGGGACTAGTCACGGGGATCAGGGTCTGGGCAACATGCAGGGGAAAACTTGCTTTTCTTTCATGTCATTTGGAATGTTGTGTCACTTGTTTTCTCCTTTACTTAGAATAAACCTATCTATAAATATTTTTAAATATTATAAATAAAAGAATGGATGAGGAGTAGCTGGTTATATATGTATGCATTTGAAAATGACTCAACAAAAATTTTGCACACCCTTCTTACATCCAGTGGCCTGTGCTGCCTTTCTTATCTGAATAGCACCTTGACCATCCAAACTGTCTGATTTACATCCAAAAGTCTATTCCAGCAGGAACATTTCCACAGTGCAAAATATACTGTGTCTCACACTTACTATTTGTTTGAGAGATGCCAACCATTTATTATGAAAACAATGAAATTTATATTTAAGTACTGGATCCAAAGTCATTTACAGAAACGCAATTAAGAATATTACAAACCCTGACTAGTGTGGTTCAGCTTCTGTGTCTGGCATCTGGCAACTACGGTTAATTGTCCAGCTTCCACTCTGGAGTCTGGCTGTGGAGTCTTGGTTATGGATCTTGGTCCTGTCTCTGAGGTCTGTGGCCTGGGTTTGAATCTATTTGGCTATGGGTCTCAGATCTGGGGTCTTTTGGGGTGTGGCTTTGGGGTCTCTGGGTTTGTGTATAGGGTCCATGTGCATTTCTATAAATTTTTAGTTGTTGGCTCCAAGTCAATGCCAAGAGGAGTCCCAAGGTTGGGGTGTGGTGAAGAAGGAAACTTTAGTGCAAATGTCTCCATTTTAATATAGAATGTCCATGAGTACAGAATGGTTTTTAAGAAGCTCAGTATTGTCACAGGTGAATTATGAAGCAGCATGCTGTGTATCAACTCAATATGCTGCTTGTAGTTATATAGCATCAGGGCTGTGAGGAGGCCCTGAAATGAGACCGTCCTGGGGCAATCTCCCTCTCTGGCTGTTCTGTTTAGGGCTTCTCCACTCATCTACATGATTTCTCACATAGACCTTTCATTTCCTCTGTGCTGGGCTGCATTTGCACATGAAGAAGTCAAAATTGGAAAAGGCTGGGTGAGCAAAGAAAGGCCTCGGGTGTTGTCACCACAACAGACTAGATTATTATAATTTTTTAAATTATACCATGTTCTCCTCTAGTACTTTTTAAGCCCAAACTGAGATGACCCTTTTTTTTGTTGCCACTTACTTAAAATATATAGAAAAATAAAAATAATTGAAAATCCTAACCAAGCAGGTAATAACTGCTATTATATTAAGTATATGTGCTTGTAAACAAGGTGATGGTGTGTGGGGTGGGGTGAGTGGAGGATGGCAAAAGGGAAAAAATGGTAAATTGTAATAGAATAACAATAAAAATCATTTAATGGAAAATGTATGTTCCCTTTTAGACATCACTACTTACACCTTCCCACACTTCCACTTTCTCTGGATTTAATTTATTATTCTGGGTTTGTCATATGATGCAAAATCTGTGAATTATCAGGCTTTGTCCCTAATGTGTGGATTTATCAGTACTTTCTCCCAGAGTATTTTTTATGTACAATTTTTATTATCATTCCACTCAAATTATGTTTTAAGTGCAATTGTAATTTGATTTATAGGTTATTCAGAAGTGTATTTCATAATTTTTAAATATAAGGACTTTCTACTTATCTTTTATTACTGATTGCTAGATAAGCTGCAGTAAAACCCTCCAAGCTCGGTTCTGTGCTGCCATCTCTTGTTTATTTTGGGAATAACACCTTAGCGCTGGTCAACAAGAAAAATGATTGCTTCTGGTGGAATGTCAATGAATGTTGATGGCAATGGTATTTTGAAGTGTATTTTACACTATCTCAAAGTATGGACTGTCCACTTACCTTGTGACTGGTTTCTGGATGAGGCAAAGGATGCACTAAATGCGTTTTATGTGCCATTTGTTGGAACTTGCTTTATATCATTATATGGTAAGCTTTTTAAAAAATTCCCAGGATGCTTGGAAAGCATCTGTGATTTGCAGTTCTGGAGTGTAGTGAAGTACTTATGCTCATTGAATGCAATTTGCTTCTCATGTTATTTTTTAAATGGTTTTAATATTTTTTGTGGGTTTTACTGGTTCTGAGAGAGAACCTGAATGATAGAGGTTGGTTCAATCTCCTATTATGGTTGTTAATTTGTGTATTTTTCCATGCATATAATTTTGAGTTTGTGTTATAAAGTGAATAAACATTTGGAACTGGTACATTGAACTTTCTGATATGAAGTACTCCTGTTTATGTGTAGTATTGTTTTTTTTGTCTTCAAGTCTGCTATGTCATTATATAATTTTCATTTGGTTAATGTTCATATAACATATTTTCCGGATGTGTATAGTAAATGCATGGATCCTGGCCGGCAGCATCTCTGTGTGTTGTGGCTGATAGTGAACAAATACACACGGAAAACAGAAGTCCTGTAGAGAAAAAGGGATGGCATGGCCACTCTCCGACAGAGAGAGGGCAAGAGGGCCAGAGGCCTGTGTCTGGACAAGCTTCTATTGTTTTTCTGGGTATATTACATGGGGGGTAGTCCTCATTTACTATGCACAGGTTCACTGCAGGGGACTACCTTGAACAGATAACAAAGGAAAGAATGCTGCTAATTACTTCAAAGACAAGGATGTTGCAGACTGAGGGGGAAAGTGGTTGAAACTGTCGCACTACATACTTGGGAGGTTTATCTCAGATTTTAGGAAGTTGCAGTAAGCCCTTGATTCCTCAATTCAGGGTTAGGGAGTTTAAGCAAAATAAAAAGTCTCATAGCAGTCTTGGTACAATGTAGGCCTGACTCTGCAAGGGAAAACCTCTCTGTGGGTGTGGTCCTGCATGCCACTTGCTCCCCACTGGTTTTCTACATGAGTGCTGAGCTACATTTCCACGCCACTCGAAACAGCTCCCTACATTTTCCCCACTCTTTCACTTTAGATCTTTTTGCATATTTCAGATAGCTCTCAGTGTTTCATATTAGTTATGAGTGGCTATTAAAATCAATCAACGAATTAATTTTGGCAGAGGATGTAATGTAGGGGGCCCAGTATTTTTCCTATTTAGTTGTTCCAATACCTTTTATTATATTACAAATATTTTCCCACACATCTAAGGAGAGATCTTTGTCATAGAAAATTTCCATCTGACTTTGCATTTATTATTGGATTTTGTATTCTGTCCCATTAATCTGTCTATTCAAAGGCCATTACCCCACTGTTTAGATTAATGTAGATTTATAACACAATACATAGTTATGTTCGGTTGGGCTAAGTTGTATTTATTAATTTGCTTCTCCAGAAATCTCTTTTCACTCCTCATTTTAACGAGTGTACTGAAAATGAGTTTGTTTTAGTTTTAAAATGTTGATATTTTAAACTGTATCAAAATAAATTTATAAGCAACTTTAGGAAATTGACATCCTTATGTTTTTTTATCAAAGAACACGATGCTACTTTCCAGTTGTTCAAGTGTCTTTCTTTGGGCATCGTTTTAACATTTTGTTCACACAGATCATGCACATGCTTGCTGAGGTTAATGTTAGGCCTTGTATCTGTTTTGTTACTATTGGTTCTTTTCCATTCTATCTTTAACTTACTGTATATATATATATATATACACACACATATATATGTATTTATTGCTCTGTTATTCCCTCTCACTGTAATAAATTCTATTATTTGTAATCTTTACATTGCTTTTCATGATTCATCAAGGTAAATAAGGTATCATACAATAATAAAGTTGTATTACTTTAGTTATGTAAAAAACATGTAAAAATAGACAACGCTTGAAAGAAAATATGAAGAAATGAGGTAACGTGAGGAGTTAGAAAAAATTTTGTTGGTGTTCATTAATGATGAAATAAAAGAGGGATAGGATTTTTATTTTTAAGTGAGTTCAGGGTTTGGAGCCCTGGTCTTGTAGAAAGCAGAAGTGTTTTGTAAGTGAAATGGCGCCCCCTCTAGGTTATCTGAGGAACTCACTATTTGGCAAATGTGCCGGTTTCGGACAAGGGAGATGTTAGATGGTGAAATTCGGAATGTAGAAAGCAAGAGTATTTACTTTTAGTGACCGACCTGACAGAACAGTTATTAAGGAGTGACGTGTGAGCAATGATAAGAAACCTGTCATCCTCGCACGCCTGCGGAGCTTCACCACCGTGACTCAGTCTCCCCAGGTGTGCGGTCCCTTCTGCCCGCTGCGCTTGGGCAGGTGCCGGCTCAGCCTGGACGCTTCCACCGGGTCTCGGCCACAGGCCGGGACCGTGAGCTCCACGAAGGCACGTGTGTCCCTCTCACCAGGGTGTGTCCTGTATTACGCACGAGACGCCCGTGCCCGGGCCTGACGCCAGCAAATGCGTCTTCACAGGCACTTACCGAGTGAACGCGCTCCCTTCCCGGGCCGAGACCGCCCTCTGGTCCGTGTCCTCCGTGTGCGGGTGGGGCCGCACCTGTCTGGCGCTGCGCTCAGCCTCCCTGCAGACCTGGTGTTCCCGCTGGTCCGCGGGTCCCGGAGCCCTTCTCAGACCCAGCCTGTCCCCCCTCGGCCTGCTCGTCCCCTCAATTCCCTCCCAGCGGCCGCAGGACGGGGAGGTTCTGGGCGGAGGAACCCTCGTGAGCGAAGGGGCTTCGGCGGGAATCTGCTGGAGGAAGGTCTCGGGAAGGAGAGCGGAGGGGGGCGAGGGTGATGCGGGTCCCAGAACTTCGAGAAGTTTGAGAGGAGGAGTGACCAGAATCCTGCCCCGTGAGGGACGGAGGGGTCGGGGAGGGGTGTTAGGATTGCGAAGGTGCAGGCGGGGCTGCGATCCGGGTGGGTCGGGGTCGGGGTTGGGGGGGGGGGAAGCCGGGGTGAGAAGGGAAGATTGCGGAGTGTCTGGAAGGAGGACTGGACCCTGCTGGAAGCGGCGGGTACTAACTAAGGAGGCTGGACCGGAGCCGGCTGGGGGAGGTCGGAACCGGTAACACTGGGGAAGGGACAGGGAAGGGCCCCCGCAGAATTCGGGTGCAACTGAGAGAACGGAGGTTTGGGGACGGGGACCTGCGCGTGGGCGGAGGTGCCGGAGACCGTGAGGGACCGCAGGAGGGTCTGGGAGAAGGGCGATGGGGCGGGAAACCGGACAGTGGGCTGCGCACTGGTACAGGTTTGGGGTCCTCTCCCCCGTTGGCGTGGGCGGGAAGGGAGAGCGCAGGGGAGCGGTCTCACCGGGAACAGCGCTGCGCCCCCGGCCCGAGGCCTTTCACGGGCGGGCGGGGCTCAGCGCAGGTCCGGGGGTTCCGGAGCCGGAGCTGGCTAAGAGTTCAGGTGGATGAGCTCTCCAAACCTGCTTAGCTTCCCCCTCTCTTTCCTGTTTGTGAAAGATGAAAACCCGGGAGAATCGGAGTCCGGGGAGCGTGGTGAGGGGGTGAAGGTCTTCTCCTTTCTTCCGCGGTGCATGAACAGGGGGAGGGTCGTTGGACCCCACGTGTGGACGCGGAGGATCCGGACCCCTGAGCAGGGGGCCATCGCACATGGGCGGCCACCAGCGGCAGGGTCATGACACACGCATCTTTCTCCCCAGACATTCTGCTTGTTAAGATGCCAGTAGGGAGAGTCAACGTTTATATGTCAGAAATGCCCCTGGTGAGACAAACGTCCCTGTCCGAGGGGACACCGTTCCAGTGGGGGTCTGGTTCCCTGGGGGGGTGGGGTGTCCCCTGTGAGTGGTTGAGAGAGGGTCTTCTTTGCTGTGGCCACTGTGAGCAGTTCTCCCTGATGGGCGTTGCTGTTCGCGGGTGGCGGAATCAGGAGAAGGTGTAGGGTGTTCGTGCTGAAGTTGGGACCTTTCTTCCAGGAGTTCCTGCGTCGGGAGTCTAGGGTTGGTGTTGGTTGTGACTTGATTGCTGAATAATGGGACAGGGGTTGGCTGCCTTCTTCTGCCCTCTCCTGTCTCCATTGTGACCCGACCCCAGCGTCCCTGCCCCCAGAGCTGATGTGACAGGACCCCCTGCGCTCTCTGGGAGGGACCTTTCCCCCCAATCAGGGGCCCCAGACCTGAGGTGACAGGAACCAGTCTTCTCCCTGGTGGGACAGTTTTCCAGACACACAGGGGACAGAGCCAGTGTGACGGGCTCCCTACTCTGTCAGGTGGGAGCCCTTCCCGCGTCCACAGGACTCAGCTGTCAGGCAGGACGCCTGTCTTTCCCAGGCCGGGTCCCTCTTCACTGTGACAGGACCCCACTCCTGGCAGGGAGAGGCCCCTTCCCACACTCTCAGGACCCAGAGTTCAGATGGCAGGGCCCCCTACATTCTCAGTGAGGGGCCCACCCCACATTCGCGAGACCCCGAGGTGATGAAACAGCACCCCAGACTATTCCTTGTTGAACCTCCACACATTCTCTGGGACCCTGGCTGATGTCAGAAGACCAGGTGTCTTCTCAGGTGGGGCCTCTCCTCCTGCTCAACACTCAGTGCTGATGCGAAACCACAGCTTCCTCTTCCTGGTGGGGCTTCTTCCTGCAATTCCCAAACCCAGGGCTGAAGTGACAAGACCCACAGCTCTCTCCGAGAAGCCACTGTTGCTGCACCCATGGCACACAGGCGATGGGACTGGACCCGTCACACTTACAGGCAGAGATGTTCCCTGCAGTCATGGACCCATGGCCTCTGAGCACCTTATGATCACAGGGCTGGTGCGGCAGAGCCCTGTACTCTTGGAGGGGGGCTATGTTCAGGCTCCCAGGACCCAAAGCTGAAGTGACAGGACCCCCTGCTGTCTCAAGTCAGACCCCTCCCCACAGTCACCAGGCTCAAAGGTGGAGGGTCAGGACACTTACATTTTACAGACAGGGACCTTTCTCAACTCTCACAGGACACAGGTGTGCAGTAACAGGACACTCCTGTCTCTCATCTCTCCTGTGGTCCTCTCCAAACTCAGGTGACCCAGGCCTGAGGTCACAGGACCCTTGGACCCACAGTCTCAGGTGAGGCCCCTTCCTTTGCTTATAAGACCCAGAGGTGACTTGACATGACCTCTTATGGTCTCTGGTGAGGACCCAGAGCTCATCCCACGAGGCTCCATCCTCTCTTAGGTAATATTACTTCTGCCAGCAGTCAGAAGACCCATGGCTGACTTAGCAGGACCCCTGGTCTATGGGAGTGGGACCCTTTTTCACACTCTGCTGCACACCGCCATCTAGTGTGCATCTTTGGAATAGCATCTGAGTTGAGGCCAGCAGGAGATGCTCTTTTTGTCGTCACCTTATGGACACCTTGGAAATAGCACCTGTTTCGTCGCATCTGCTCCTATCCTTTTTTGCAAGGTCACTTTGAAGCCCCATGGCACCTCACACCATCACAGCCTCAGTGCATTTTGTGTGTGCACGTTTCCATTCTATCCCTGATGTTCTTTTGCATGTGGGGTTCCTGACTCTTTCATGTGAGTGAGGTTGTCATGCCTATCGACTTCTCAAACTTAGTTGTTTTCATTTGTTAATTTGCTTTATACCTGTTGCATTATTAGAGCAGCCCAAAGATTCTTGAGGTTAGAGGAAGGATTGTTTCTCCACCACATAAGCAAACAGTCAGATATTTATAAGAGGTGGATGTGGGGAGTACATGTGTCACCATTTACTTAAGTAAGATTTAATAATTTAACTGAAGTAACTTATTCTCAAAAGTGAATGATTATCTGAATAAAATGTGGAGCAATGTACTAACTTAGCTTGTTGATATGGAACTTCTATGTAAAGTTTCAGAGGCGTTAATGAAGAAGACCAACATTTTGCCTTTGACACGTTGACTTTAAACTGGCTGTTAGGGAAAGGAAGACTGAGGGAACTACTGAGGATTGTAGTCTCATTTATTCCTGAGAGATGTAGTTGCCAAAACTAGGTTTAGGAAGAGAGCTTCAGCACAGCTCTAGACAGTACTACTCCTAGCAAGAACTTGTTGAACCTCTTACCTTACTTCTTGTGTCTTAAAGTTTTTGGAAGATAAAAAAACCTCATCACAAGTGGCCAATGTGTGTGTGTCCCTTTTCCCACTGAAGATGCATGAACATAAGCAACATCTTTGATCACTTTGGCTTTGTCACTTCAAGAAAGGTACAAGCACAACTGCAAGGCAACAAAAGGTTCATGGTGCATGTGGAGACATTGCTGTGAGTGATGGAATGTGTCAGAAGTATTTGTGAAGTTTCATGCTGGAGATTTTTTACATACAGTTGGCGCATGAGTCAGCAGATCAGGTGCAGTGGAGAGCCATGGAGGGGAGATGTTCACTGAGGACAGACCACATTATGGTACACAGGAGAGAGGCGACATACTCAGAAGATGGAAATCAAGTATCAAGAATTATTTGCACCACCACAGTGATGTTAATTGCATTGCTGTTGGGTTCGAAGCAGTGAAATGGGGTTCTGGGGGACCCCTTTTGACTGCATTTCCAGAAGCGGTTCTTCTGAAACCTAAGGAAAACATTGTGCTTCAAAGACAAATTTTGAGGCGGGATGAACAGTTGACATGGTAGAATAATGTGGAATGGGAGAGTTGAGGGAAAGAAAGGAACCACCACCAGCAGCTCCTCCAAAGGCTTGTCTTCATCCAAAGGAGGTGATGTTGTGTATGTGGTGGATTCCTGAGGGTGCTCTGCAGTGGGAGCTCCTTGCAGAAACCCAGCGGGTTCCTCCCATTAGAGCCACTGAAAGCTGCCTGTGGGAAAGTGTTCAGAATTTGTCAGCAGAAGATGCAGAAGGTGCAAGGCCATTGAGTTCAGTCTTTCCAAATTTGTCTTAAGGGAGAGAAATTTCCATTCCCTGGAAGACTGCAGAAGGCACCTGGAAGAGTTCTCTGGCCTGAAAGAGAACAATGTTGTGGGATTGATGGAATGGTGAAGTTGCCTGAAAAGTGGCAAAGGGCAGTGGAACAAAGTGGTGACTATGTTGTCCAGTCACATTGCTGGGGGGAAATGAAAAGCGTGCTTGTCATGGCACCTGATGGTAAAAAGTGAAGTAACCTTTCTTCCAAGGTCGATGTGTTCCAAGTGTCGGTCTCTGCTGCAATCTCCTGGCTATTTGGGGCAATGACGCCTCAGTACAGGTCAGTAGCAAAAGTGGTTGATTCCAGTGGAATATCAATGACTTTGGATGGCAGGGTTTTTTTTCTTATTTTTAAAAGTGTCTTGTTATAGATTTTATTTATTGTTTACTTTTTTTAGAGATAGAGGACAGGACGGAGAAAGAGAGGGAGAGACACACCAAAATATGAGAGAAACATTGATCAGTTGCCTGTCACATGCCCCCAACTGGGGACCTGGCCCACAACCCAGGCATGTGTCCTGACTGGGAATCGAATCAGTGACCTTCTGGTTTGCAGGCCAGCGCCCAATCCACTGAGCCACAACAGCCAGGGCTTGATCGCAGGGGTTTGTACAAGTGCATTTGAAACGTCTAAATGTCAGGGCTGTCCATCTACCTTGTCACTGGTTTCCAGGTTAACAGCCAGGAGATCAATTAGCGTGTTTTATGTGACATTTCTTGGATCTGGTTGTGTAGTGTGATAGAGTCGGGTTCTACAATTTCCAGGTGTGCTTGAAAATTGTAATTTGCTTTGCTGCAGCTTTCTTAATGCAGAGGTAAAATTTGTTTGAAATTCTCCACCAAGAGTTAGAAGAAAGTAAAGTAAAACACAAGCCCCCTCATTTCATGTGTGTGCCCCTACAGACATGTTGATGGGCTCGTTTCCTCAGCGTTGCCTAGATTGACTTCACTGTTTTAAGTTCATTGTACCGGTAAAAAGCAAAGGAACCTTTTTGTGAAGCCAATAGTTAACAATTGTGTTTCCTACTGTCGGTCTCTGCTGTCACCTCGTGGTCATTTTTGAGAATGACACCCCAGTTCAGGTCAGCAGGAAACGTGTTTGATTCCAGTGGAACATCAATGGCTCTTTTGATGGTAGTGGTACTTACAAAACCATTAGAAAATGTCTAAATATCAGCACTGTCCAATTACTTTGTTACTGGTTTGCAGGTTAAGGGTAAAGGGAGCGATTGATGCATTCTAAGTGACCTTTCTGGGAACTGGCTTTGTAGCATAATAAAGTCAGGCTTTGATGAGTTGCAGGCATGGTTGGAAATCTTTTGTAGTTTGATTTGTCTCTTTTCAGCTTCCTTAAGCAGTGATAAAAATAAAGTTTATTCAGTATTCTCTACCATGGTGTCAAATATAAAATAAAATACATAAAGAAAATGAAAGTGTCATCGTTTTGTGTATGTGGCCTTAGGGATATGTCTTGGGGCTCTTTTTCTTTCTTTCTTTTTTTTGGGGGGGGGTTTGGATGTCTTTTACTATTTTAGTTTCCTCATTGGTACAGAAACTGGTACATTTCCAGTTTCTGTTTCTGACATGCGTATTTCTGGGTGAAAATTTCTTTCTTAAGTTTTGGCATGTAGTGTGTTAAGCATATTTCAGCTAAAGTTATTTTGTATCTCAAAGGGTGGTTCACTTTGGAAATTATTTAAATGTATGTTTCATGAATACCAAACAACAGAACTTTCTGGTCACCCACTTTCAGTGAATTCTAGCTTAAGTGCTATGAGAGCAAAAAACACACTGTGTATGATTTCCACGCTGCAATGCTGGTTGAAGCCTGCTTTATTCTGGGTTGGCTAAAAAGTCAGTTCAGTCCCTCACCACCCCCATGTTCACTCTCCCATCATGTGGACTCTGGTTCACGTATTTGTCTTTAACATTATTAGAAACCCTTTGGTTACATTGTATCATGACAGATGTCCTATGAGCATGCATTTAAAAAAACTCCTCAGAAGTGTTGAGTGTGTGGCCATTTTTATATTGAAGATGGATGAATAGAAGTAATATTTTCAGTATATTACACTGTGGCATATCAAGAGAGTTAAATGTCAATTGAATGGAATACAAGATTTGTGCCATGTAGAAGAAGGTGTTATGACAGCTTGAATGGGTCAGAAGTGGTTTGTGAAATTTCTCATTGGAGATTTCTTGTGTGAGGGTTCCCCACACGTTGGATGGACCAGTCACAGTCAATAGTCATCCAGTCCAGACATTCATCAAAGAGCGACCACATTATGCCATGCGGGAGACAGGCAACATACTCAAAAACCCTTTAGCAAGCATCAAAAATTATTTCCACCAGTATGGTTACATTAATTGCTTTGATGTTTGGGTTCACAGAAGTTAAGGGGGGAGGAGGAAGGGTCCCTGCCTGATCACCTTTCCACATCAAATTGTCTGCTCATATGTGAGAAAAATGTTATGTTTCCAAGACATTGTGGACAGGGGGGTGAGTCGTTGATATCTGACACTAATGTGAAGTGGGAGAGATCGTGGGAACACGAAGGCAGTGCTCTTCATCAGGGCCACCAGCCACTTCGAAGTGTGTTCTGCACCCAGAGAAGGTGATGCTCTGGACATGGTGGGATCATTAGGGAGTCCTGTACTAGGAGCTCCTTGCCGTATACCAAGTGTTTACCTCCAAAGTACTGCTCCTCATTGGACCAGTGGAACTCACTGCCCCAGGGGAAGAGTCCTGAATTTGTCAGCAGAAGATGTGCAATCAATCGTCCATCAGGAAAAGGTGAGAGAACACGTTTCTCTTTGGTGAGCAGGGGAAAACGGTTCCAGCCTGGCGCGGCTGTCCTGATACATCCACAGTACATATAAGAAGTTGTATCCTCAGACTGCCAGGTATTTCAGCAGCCTTTCCTAAATTCTCTTAGTGGAGAAAATTTCCTGTCCGTGGAAGACTGCAAAAGGCACCTGGAAGAGTTCTGTGCTTAGAAAGATAACAATGTTGTGGGCAGATGAAATGGTGAAGTGGGCCGAATGATAACAGAGGACAATGGAAGTAAATGTTGATACCGTGAACCACTCACATTGTTGAGGATAATGAAAAAATGTGCCTGTCATTGAATTTTACTGGAAAACGTGAAGGTACCTTGTGGCCAAGCCCACAGTACAGTATGTGTTCCAAGTGTCTGTCTATGCTGCCATCTCGTGGCCGTTTTGGGGAATGACATGTTAGTTTAGGTCGGCAGGAAAAGTGGTTGATTCCAGTGAAATATCAATGACTTTTGATGGTAGTGGTATTTACAAGTGCATTCGAAAACATCTAAATGTCAGGACTATACAGTTACCTTTTGACTAGTCTCCAGAGTAATGGCCAAGGGAGGAATAAGTGTGTTTTATGTGATGTTTCTTGGAAGTGGCTTTGTAGCGTAATAGAGGCAGGTTTTTAGAAGTGCCAAGTGTGAGTGAAAGTCGTTTGTAATTTGCTTTGTGTGTTGCAGCTTCCTAAAACAATGTGGAGGTAAAATTTATATATAATGCTGCTACAAGAGACACAAAAAAAGCAAAGTAAAGTACCAGCACCATCACTGTATGTACCTGCCCTTTGGGACATGTCTACAGGCTCGTTTCTTCCCTTTCCCTGGACTTTGTCTACTAATTTAGGTTCCTGGTATGGGTGCAAAACATGTGCATTTCCAGCTTCTTTGTCTAAGCTGTGCATTCAAGGGTGAAGATTTCTTTCTCAAGTTTCGTTACGGAGCATCTTTATCATCACTCAGGTCCAGTTACTTTGTAAATCCAATGGCAGTTTATTTCAGAGGTTCTTTAGGAGTTTATTTCAGAAGTCCCAAAGAACAGAACTTTCTAGTCATCTATTCTCAATGAATGCTGCTTCAGTGCTATAAGGGCAAAAACATTTTGTATAGGATTTCGAGGCTGCGGTGCTGGTTGAAACTTGCCTTCAGTGGGGCTGGTAGAAATGTCAGTTCAGCCCCCCACCCTCTCCCACCGCCACACCCCATGCCATCACCTGGCTCTGGTCTCACATACTTGCCTTTATGTCATTCGAAACCATTTTGTTAGAATGCATGGTGACAGCTGTCATACCAGCTTGCATTAAAGAAATCTTATCACAACTGGAGAATATGTGCCACTTTCTCACACTGAAAATGAAAGAACATAAGCAACATTTTCAGTCCTTTAGGCTTTGTCATTTCAGGACAGGTACAAGTGCCAGTGTAAGGCAAAGAAAGATTTTTTTGGTGTGTATGGAGACATTGCTGTGAGTGATGGAACATGTCACAAGTGTATTTCCGAGTTTCATTCCAGAGATTTCTGGTGCACAGTTGCTGCACTGGTCCAGCAGGCCAGCTGCAGTGGAGAGCCATCCAGGGCAGATGATAACTGAAGACACACCACATTATGGCACGTGGGAGACAGGCAACAAAGTCAAAGTATCCTAACCAAGCATTGAAAATCATTTGCACCAGCACAGTTAGGTTAGTCTCCCTGATGTTTGGTTTCCACAGAAGTTAAGTGGGTAGAAGGACGGAGCCATCCTGACCACATATCCACGTGTGGTTCTCTATTGAAATGTAAGAAAAACATTCCATTTCCAAAATAAATTGTGAGGGGTGATGAATGGTTGATGTGTTAGAATAATGTGGAATTGGAGAGATTGAGGGTCAGCAAAGGAACCAACACCAGGCCCCTCCATAAGGTGGTCTTCATCCGAAAGAGGTGATGTTACCCTTCTGGTGGTTTCTGGAGGGGGTCCTGGAGAAGGAGTTCCTTGTAGAAAGCTGGCAGGTGACTTGCAACAAGCACTGCTCCAGGTCAGAACAACTGAAAGCACCGCCTGAGGGAATGAGTCTGGAATTTGTCAGCAGAAGCTTCATGATAAGGTGAGAATGCATGTTTCTCTTTGGTGACCAGTGAAAAAAGGTTCCAGCCTGTCTGCGCAGTCCTGATTCATCCGCAGTGCTCACCAGACCTTGCACCTTCACGTGGCCAATTAGTTCCGTCTCTCTGAATTTCTCTTATTGGAGAGAAATTTCCATTCCCTGGAACACTGTAGAAGCCACCTGGAAGAGCTCTCTGCTCCAAAAGATAACAAAGTTCGGGGACCATGGAATGGTGAAATTACCTGAAAGGTGGCAGAAGGCAGTGGAACAAAATGGTGACGACCTTGTGCAGTCACCGTGTTTGAGGAAAAATGAAAAATGCGCCTGTCATCGCATCTCAAAGTAAAAAGTGAAGGAATCTGTCAGCTGAGCCATTTGTGGGACAGGCATTCCAAGTGTCGGTCTCTGCTGCCATCTTGTGGCTATTTTTGGGAATGACACCTCAGTGCAGTTCAGCAGGAAAAGTGGTTAATTGTAGTGAACTATCAATGGCTTTTGAAGGTAGTGGTATTTCCAAGTGCATTCCAAAGCGTCTAAATGTCAGCACGGTCTAGTTACCTTGTGAGTGGTGTGCAGGTTAAGGGCAAAGGGAGCAAGGAACGTGTGTTATGCGACATTATTTGGTACTGGCTTTGTAGCATCATAGAGTGAAGTCTTCACAAGTTCGAAGTGTGTTTGAAAATTGTTTGCAATTTGCTTTGTCTGTTGCAGCTTCCTTAAGCAAGGGGAAAATAAAATGTATTCAAAATCCTCCATCCAGAAATAGAATAAAATAAAATAAAACAGAATAAAATAAAATAACATCACTATCATTTGATGTACACGCCCTTCTGGACATGTCTAAACACATGTTCCCTCTACTGTGTCTTGGCTTCATTTACTCTTTTCAGTTCCCAAAATGGTTGCAAGTCTTGTACAATTGGAGGTTTTGTGACTAACCCATGTGTTCAAAGGTGCAGATTTTGTTCTTAAGTTTCAGTGTGTAGTATCTTTAGCATCATTCAGTTCAAATTATTTTGTAACTCACATGGTGGTTCATTTTGGAAGGTCTGTAGGAGTCTATTTCAGAAGTACCAAGCAGAACTTTTCAGTCACCCATTTTCAGTGAATTATATCTTAAGTTTTGTGACAGCAAAAAACATACTGTAAATGCTTTCAATGGTGCGGTTCTGGTTAAAGCTTTGTTTATACCGAGTTGGCCCCAAAGTCAGTTTGGCCTTCACCACCTTCACTGCTCCACCCCATCCTGTGACTCTGGTTCATGCTAACTTGTGTAATTTTACTGGAAAGTGTTGGGTTAGACTGTATCTGACAGATGTCATACCAACATGCACTTGAGGAAAAAACTGATCTAAACCAGTGTGATTTTTGTGCCCATTTTCATACTGAAGATAGATGGACATAAGGAACGCTTTTGAAACATTACACTCTCATTTCAAGAAAGGTGAAAACACAACTGGAATGCAATATAAAGATTGGTAGCATGTATGGAGAAGGCGCTGTAGGTGATGAAATGTGTCAGAAGTGGTTTGTGAAGTTTGACGCCCAAGATTTCTCACACAAAGTTGCCCCATGGGTCTGGCAGACCATTTGCAGTTCAGAGCCATCGAGTCCAGATGTTAACTGAGGACAGACCACGTTATGCCATGTGGAAGAAAGGCTACATATTTAAAGTATCCAAATTGATCATTCAAAATCATTTGCACCTGCATGACTATAGTGAACGCTTTGATGTCTGGGTTCCACAGAAGTTAAGCAGGGTGTGTGTGGGGGCATAACTTTCTTGACCTCATTTGTACTTGGGGTTCGGTCCATGGAAATATATAGAAAACATTCTGCTTGCAGCCAAATTGTGTGGGGGGGTATGAATCGTTGAAATTTAAGAATAATGTGGAATGGGAGAGATTGTAGGCAAATGAAGGAACCACCAGCAGCATCGCCTCCAAAGGGCGGTCTTCATCCAAAGGAGGTGGTGTTGCCTGTGTGCTGATACCAGAGGGCGTCCTGTAGGGGGAGCTCTTTGGGGAAATTCGCAGCACCTGCTGCCCCATCAGACCAACTGCAAGCACTGCTTGTGGGAAAGAGTTGAAGCAGAAGACGGGAAAGCTTCAGGATGAGGTGGGAGTGCATGTTTGTTTTTCTTTCTTTTCTCTTTTAACTTTTTTTATTGATTATGCCATTACATTTGTTCTATTCCCCACTCCATTCCCCTCCACCATGCATACCCCTCCCCACCATTTCCCCCTTTAGTTCATGAACACGTGTCTCAAATTCTTTAGATTCTATATTCCCCCTACTATTCTTACCCTCCCCCTATCTATTTTCTATCTACTGTCTATGCTACTTATTTTCTGTACCTTCTCCCCCCTTCTCCTTCTCCCAATCCCCTGTTGCTAACCCTCCATGAGATCTTCATTTCTATGGTTCTGCTCCTGATCTAGCTGTCCTCTTAGTTTGCTTTTGTTTTAAGTGTGGTTGTTAATAACTGTGAGTTTGCTGTCCTTTCACTGTTCGTCTATTTTATCTTCTTTTTCTTAGCTAAGTCCCTTTAACATTTCATATAATAAGGGCTTGGTGATGATGAACTCCTTGAATTTGATCTTATCTGAGAAGCACCTTATCTGTCCTTCCATTCTAAATGAACGTTTTGCTGGATAGAGCAATCTTGGTTGTAGGTCTTTGGATTTCATGACTTGGAATACCTCTTTCCAGCCCCTTCTTGCCTGTAAGGTCTCTTTTGAGAAATCTGCTGACGGTCTGATGGGGACTCCTTTGTAGGTGACTGTCCCCTTAGCTCTTGCTGTTTCTAGGATTCTCTCCTTCATTTTAATTTTGGCTAATGTAATTATGATGTGCCTTGGTGTGTTCCTTCTTGGGTCCAACTTCTTTGGGACTCTCTGAGCTTCCTGGATTTCCTGGAAGTCTATTTCCTTTGCCAGATTGGGGAAATTCTCCTTTATTATTTGTTCAAATAAGTTTTCCACTGGTGGCTGTGCCTTTCCCCCTTCTGGTACCCCTATAATTCAGATGTTGGAGCATTTAAAGATGTCCTGGAGGTTCCTAAGACTCTCCTCATTTCTTTGAATTCTTGCTTCCTGACTCTTTTCTGTTTGGCCATTATTTGCTTTCTTCTGGTCCACTCCATTGATTTGAGTCCCAGTTTCCTTTTCATTGCTATTGGTGTCCTGTGCAATTCCATTCATTTCAATTAGTTTCACCTTCATATATTTGTCTAATTTGTGGCTATAATCAACCATTTCTGTGAGGATCCTGATGACCAGTGTTTTAAACTGTGCGTCTGAGAGTTTTGCTATTTCTTCATCGCTTAGATCTATGGGCTCTGGGACTTTGAGAACTTGCGACATTTTTTGGTCTGTTCTGGCCCTTTAAGTATGAGAAGCGGTGCCTTGGACTCCCAGGTCGCTGGGTTGTGATGCTGTATGTGGGGGCGTGGTCAGAGTGGGGAAATGGCGGCGCCCTCTACTGCTGCTTGCCACGGGGACCACCGGGGCCATGGTCCAACCGCCCACTCCCTCGCCTGTCCGCTCGTGCACAAATGGGCGACCACAGTCAACACGCAGCACCGCTTCCCTGCTGTCTCCTTCACGGTCGCTCGCCTGGTGGCTCGCTTGGTCGCTCACTAGGTCCAACCCTGTGCCTGGATTCCGCGCATCTGGATTCCACGCCTGAGTCCGTCTGACCGAGACCTCCTGTGCAACCCCTCACCAGCTGCTGGTTTTGCCCCTTACCGGTCAGGCTGAAGAATTTGTTGTTAAGGGACTTCCGAAAAGTTCAATTTTCCGTGTTCTGGCTGTGTTTTCTGTTGCTAATATTTAGTTGTCTCTAAACTTGGTTATGTGAGAAGGCACGGCACATCCACCTATGCCTCCATCTTGGCGGAAGTCCTTTTGCATTCTTGTTTCTTCATTCTTTTCTATTTGATCCTTTTTTTCTTTCTTCTGGTCCACTCCATTGATTTGAGTCCCAATCTCCTTTCCATTACTATTGGTTTCCTTTACATTACCATTCATTTCAATTAGTTTAGCTTTCATGTTTCTCTAATTTGTGACTAAAATCAACCAGTTATGTGAGGATCCTGATCACCAGTGTTTTGAACTGTGCATCTGAAAGTTTGGCTATTTCTTCATCTCTTAGATTTATTGGCTCTGGGGCTCTGAGTTGTTCTTGAGCCATTTTTGGTCTGTTCGCACCGTTAAGTATGAGGAGCGGAGCCTTAGTTCTTTACCAGGGCGGGGCCACCCAGGTCGCTGGTTTGTGACGCTGTATGTGGGGGCGGAGTCAGAGGGGGAGCAATGGCGGTCTTCTCCACTAGCCCAGTCCGTCCCACCCCTTGCCCTGGTCTGTTTATCCAAGCGGAATTGTGGGAGCCTACTGCCCTGCGCCGTGCGGTCTCAATGCTCGCCTCTTCACTGGTTTATCTGCACGCAAATGTGCAACCTACCACCGACAGCCAGCCGTGCCTCTTCCCTGTGTCCGCCTGTAGCTAGCCCGCACCTGTGATCTGCACCTTCGGCTGCTTGCGCACCACCAGGTCGGGATCTTTTTGCTCAACCTGCTCCGCTGCTGGCTTCGCCCCTCTTACCAGTTTAGCTGAGCATTTCATTGTTTTTGGACTCCATATTGTCGATTTTCTGTGTGGTTTAGTTGTGTTTATTGTTGTTAAAAATTTGTTCTTAGATTTGGTTGTGCACAGACGCAAGGTGTTTCCTCCATCTTGGCGGAAGTCCTATTTTTGTGGTTATTTAGAAATTACATAACGACCAAATAAGGACTTTCCAGTCACTCAGTTGTTTTTTTTTAAAAGATTTCCTTTATTTATCTTTAGAGGGGAAGGGAAGGAGAGAGGGAGAGAAACATCAATGTATGGTTGCCTTTCGTGCAGCCCCTGCTGGGAACCGGCCTGTAGGGAACCTGCCTGCAATCCCGGCAATGCCCTGACTGGGAATCAAAACACGATTGTCTGGTTCGCAGGCCCGCGCTCAATCCACTGAGCTACACCAGTCAGGGCTTCCAGTCGCTCAGTTTTTTGTAAATTCTAGCTTAAGTGCAATGAGAGCACTTAGAGAAACATTGTATATACTTTCAATGCTGCGATGCTTGTTGAAACTGGCTTTTTATTGGCTTGGCCAAAAGATAAAAACTCTTGGGAAGATGTAGTTATGAAGATGCTTGAAAGATTGCAGAAAGCAGTGGAACAAAATGGTGAATACGTTCTTTAAGGAAATTATTGGTTAAAGTGAAAAGCGTCTTTCATTGTCTCTTTACCTAAAAACCAAATGAACCTGTTGGCCAAGCAAATAGTAAAATGTTCCCAGGTGTGTCTCTGCTGCCATCTCGTGGGCCTTTTGGGAATAACATGTTAGTGACTGGTCAGCAGGAAAAGTGGTTGAATGCAGTAGAATATGACTGTTGATTGCAATGTTATTTAGACGTGCGTTTAGTAAGTTTTAAATATCAGGACTTACTAGTTACCTTCTGTTCCTGATTTCTATATTAACAGCAATGTCAGAAAGAAACATAGTGTATATAATTTCAGTCCTTTGAAAAATTTAAAACTTACCCTAGCACAGGATGGTCCCTAGGAAAATTGTCCCAAGTGCGGCTCTCTGCTGCCATCTCAAGTGTCACTGAGATGACAAATCTTATTGTCCCACTTGTGTGGTCATGGCTCGCCTCCTGGTTGTGGCTTCACGGTCCCCTGCCTTGCACTCGCTGCCCCCACTGCACTTCGGTGGCTGCAGGCAGAGGAGGACAGTCCGCACTGCACCGGACAGAGATGCTCAGACCTTTGACCCCCTGTGGGCGATGCAAGGCCCTCCTGGCAGCTGGTAGCGCTCTCAGCTCTCAGGCTGTGTCTGCTGCTGTTGTCACAAGATTTAACAATTTTAGCAAAGTAACCTATTCTCAACAGAATGATTGTGTTGATGAAATTTGGAAAAGTTTATTAGTTTAGCTTGTGTCCTATAGTTTGTGGGATTGCTTAATAAAAAGTAACATTCCATAAATGCTGCACTTTTCATAAATTTCCTGTCTATCACCCATTTTACCACTATAAGACCCTGTTTCCCCAGACTCCCAAATGCCCTGTATGCGTGATATCACCTCATTGTCTGGTATTCATTTGTACTCATGCACATATTTAATATTGAATATCTTGTGTTGATCTGATTATGTTATTTTGATTATTATCCCACTGGTGTTAGAGCTGACAAGGTTTGTGGAAAATAATGACGATTTAATCCCCCACAGTTTTGAAAAGCTGACGATGTGGAATGAATGGTGAGAGAGTGCTAACTCCTGAACCTGTTGAAGCTGAGAGATCATGGACATCTGCTCTCCAAGGTCAGCATCCTTTTTGTTCACTGTCTTTTGGCCTATTGCTTTTGGGTTTGGCAAGATTTTGAAGTTTGCTTTTAGAGAAACAAGGGTTTTATCTTATTGAATCACAGTTTTGTTTACAACGGGAGGATCTGGTTCAGCTCCTGCATCTGGCCTCTGGCAACTGGGGCCCCGTGTCTGGCTCCAGCTGCAAATTCTGGCCATGGCATCCTGGTTACAAATCAGCATCCTGGTTAGAGGTCTGCGTCCTGTGTCCAGGGCCTGTGCTTCAGAATCAAAATGTATTCGGTTGTGTTGTTGCAGGAAAATGAAGCAACCAGACACCAAGGGTTTCTGGAATACGAGGTTTATTAATGTGTACAGGCTCAGAGGAGTCAGTCTCCAATTCTGAGCCCTGAACAAAGGGAAAGCAACCGATTTATAGAGCTGGGGGGGGGGGATAGAGCAAGGGGGGGCGGGGATAGAGCGAGGGGGAGGCCTGTCCTTCAGACCAAAGTGGGAGATAATTTACAGAAGCAGAAAGCAGAGTGCTTCACTATCTCTGGTATGTAGGCGATAAGCTAGAAGAAACAAGGTAAACCACTGGGCTGTTAAACATCTGGGCTGTAAAAAACAGTCCCCTAATTGCTGTGCTATATTTTAAAATAGCTATCAATTTCCCCCAACATTCCCCCCCTTTTACGCTAAACAGCACTAGTGCTTGTTTAAGCATAACAATATTCTTCTTGTAGGAATAAACAAGTCCCCCCTTTTCCTGGATTCAGAGCATTGATGAGGTTTCTTTTCTCATTTTTCTCCTCCTGTGATCTACTATCAGGGAGGGGTTCTGAGGCCCCTTTCTTCTTCTGGATTATTATATACTTCTTTGTAGAACTACTTACATAGTTCTAATAGAGCAAACAAAGATTCAGAACAAAAAGAATACAGATGGTGTAAACACTAGGTATTTCCTCCTGCTATCGCCTACAATTTTCCTCCTGCTATCGCCTACAATTTGGGTTTCATTATTGCAAAAGAGCAGTCAGAAACTAAGTTTTTTTAACTTAAAATACTTTCATGTCTTTGCTCTTTATTCTCACGGTCCTAACTCCGGGTACTGTAAATCAAGAAATAGCACACATCTGTGTTTCGGGCCGCTGGCACTGTCAACTGTATCAAGCAGGATCTTTAGTTAATCTAAAGTCATGTGGCATTCTTTTACGGTCTACTGGCAAGAGTTCTTTTGTACCAAGTTTCAGTCAAAGTCTCTCCTGCTTTCTAGGCCATGCGGCCAAAGGGGGCACCCCAAAGTCGCGTGGGCCTCCTCTACCAAAGCTGCAGGGGTCTGTATTCTACTAAAAGTGTGTGGCTTTCTTCTTCACCTGGCTGTAGGGATCTCTATTCTGGCAAAGCTGCATGGTTTTCCCTTTTACCTGGGAAAGAGGGGGTTTTTACTTCCCTGAAGCCGCGTGGCTCTCTCCCACATGACTGTAGAAATCCTCACTCTGCCCCAAACCGTGTGGCTCTCCTCACCTGGGCAGTTATCCCTTCATGTCCTGGAGTTGATCTTTTCTAAGCTCTTATACAGCCCCCCTGCCTCAGGGGCTCAGTCCTTAGTTACATCCTGGGTAAGTGACTTTATCCCCAGTTCTAAGCTTGGCTACACTATTTAATATATCTACGAAACTAGTTAAAGGTTATAGATATGTCAAATAATTATTCTAGAGGTCAGCTGCAAAACCGTTGCTATGCAAAATATCTCTCAATGGCCCTGCTCTATTCGTCCTTTCCCCCTGGAGGGTGAAGTTATCTCAATAATTTTTGGACACCCTGAACTTCGGACTTTATCCTAAATCCTTTCTGGGGCTCCACCCTTGGCTGCACCTTGTATCAATATTCTTCCTTTCAGATTTATATCTACTTTATAATTATATAAAGGAAAATGGACGAAGGTCTTATCTTCTTGTAACTGCTTCAGGTTGGAAATGGACGCTGTCCTACCTAACCCTGGGTCAGGGGTGCCCTGAAAAGGGGGGGTGCAGCACAGAGAGAGCCCTTCCTGTAAGAGGAAAGACCTTACAGGGTCCTGGTCAGTTGGCTGTCACCAGGAAGTCGCAGGCTTGGTGTCCAAAGGCTGCCATTACTGGACTGTTGGCATCCTGGTCAGGTTGTATTCTGGAGGTGACAGATTAGGCAAGAAATTGGAAGTACAATTAAATCATAACTATTAAATGACAAAGGCAGGCACTTCAGTAAAGAATGGCTTATCTGGAGGAAGGTGTACAAGGCATGCTACACCTATCCAAGACTCTTGTGGCCTACTATACTTTACTCAGGCTGAGGGGAATACATTAGGATTTCCCTCCTTTCAGATTTCTGAGCCCTTTCTGTCCAAGCTATCAAGGCAGAAAGGGGAAAATCAGTTCTAAAGTGAAGCCTATAGACTGCACTAACTTTTTATTAAGTTAGTTACTTAGTTCAATCCAACCGTGGAGTCTTAGGGGGCGATGACAAAGATGGGCTCCTTAAGTGAGGCCTATATTGTAACTAATTACTCATAGGCATAGGCAGACGCCCTATGAAAACAGAATATACAGGTTAATTCATATAATAATCCCCAAACCAGTCTCTGTGCCTATGAGACTGTCTTTTGGGGTGACATTCTATTGCAAGGCCTTTCTTGCAATGACATTTACTGTGGCAATATGACAGGTCCTTTGCACTTGTATATTGTACATCTCTGGTGACATCACAACCCCGGTTTCAACTCTTAAATGAAAATAAACTTTTAAGACAGTTAGCTGCGCCATTCTGATTTCTAATACTGAATATAGTGATTTTTCCTTGACTATAATTTTTCTCCTTAAGATTATCCTCACTGTTATTACAGGGACTACTTTGGGTCCTGCTTTTGATTTTGACTGTTCATTTGCATAAACACACCAAGAGCAGCCTGGATCACTTCTGATCCTTAAGCATGCTTTGCTGGAACTCACACAGGGAACCTTCAGATTGACTTCTCAGTCTGCCCCTCGGGGCACAGAAGCAGAGCCACACACCTGCCATCTGGCTTTGCCTGTACCAGTCGTTTCACTCAAATCCTTGAGCCTCTATTGTACCTACAGGTTCCTTTTTAGCGATCTTTCAGTAAAGCAACCTTCATTCCTTCCATGGAAAGGCTGGCTGGAACCACACAACTAACCAAAGTACCAGGCTTTTCTCGTGGGCTTTCACTAGCTTCACAGGTCAATCCTAGTTCCTCTGAGCTTTCTGGTAATGACCAGAACCCATACATGCCTCCTTCAGGCGTGACATTCCAGTCAAAGTCCTGGTTAACAAAACTACTATTAATGACTGGTCTTATTGGTTTTATGCAAAGAAACCTTACATTATCATTTAATCCTTCAGAATGCCAAATTCTGGAGGGATCAGGTAGGGAGAAAAACACAAAGCTTGAAGGGAAATCTTTCTCCTTCTAATACACATCAAGATGCATCTCCATGCCTTACAGCTTCTATCACTAACACCACATAATTTCTTTCTAAAACTTTCACATCTCCATTTATTTTTATAGCTTCCCACAGACTTTCTGCAATATTTACAAACCTTCTATAGCCTTTTTACCTATCCAGATTTATCCATAATTCACTTTTAATTCCTGTTCCTTTCCCACACTGGGAAGGACTGTCCTTAAACTCAGTATCTGGCAGCCAAAAGTCCCTAGCACTATAGGCATCTTCTACTAAAAGTCTCTAGATTTGCAGGGACATTTTCCACATTTCTGAAGCTTAGACCTTGCAAACACCCTATAAATCAGATGGTCAGCCTTGGACCTCAGTTCATGACCTTCAAAACTAGAGGTATTCCTATCAGAACCAGTTACACAGAGAACCTGACTGCTGCAGTGTCCACACAGCAGCAGCATACAGCTCATAATCTGAAAAGAAGCCTTAGCCAGTTCTAAGATGGTGACGCCCATGAATGCTCTGTCCTCCAGGTGGGGCACTCACGTGGCTCATCTATTTTACCTAAAATAGCAGTACCCCGACTCTGGTTCTGCCTACCTGCAAAGGTCCTAGGACTCCGGTTTCAGGAACCCCGGAAGCCCCCAAGGCCTCTACCTACTTGTGGGTGCGGAGGCACCACAAAGCTACCCTTCACCCATTGGGGTGGTTTACTGAGGCTGCAGTCACTAGTGGAGGCGGGGCAGAGGTCCCGCCAGCCTCTGAAGGTGGGGGCCCTGCAGCTCCGTTTTCGGAGTCAAGGAAGCCTCTGCTAACTCTTGGTTCAGTGGGTGAGTAGAGCCCACTTGCAGAGGCTGCGAATTCGTGGTGGAGACTTCTCCCACCTGCAGGGCAAAAGAGCTGTAGTGGGCCTCACTTCTCTAGAGGGCAGCGTCACTACTGGAGCCCCTGCTGTCTGAGGTCCCCCCATTCACTCTGGGGATGGGGCGAGGCCCCCTTTTATTTATTTTGAGGGTGGGAGGAGGTCTCCTAAAGACGATTCAGCACAGGGCACAGCCCAAAGGGCCAGGGGCTCTCCCAACCCTAAGCAGCGTCAGTGGCAGCAAATCAGTCCAGCCTCCCGGTGGAACCCAGCCAGAGCTTCCCCGAGAGTCCGGTCCATGCGCTCTATCTTTCTCGAGCTTTGGGGTCAGCACACAGTGTACCTACTCTGCCCCTACCTGTGCCCCTTCTTCAAGGACACCTGGTGCCCTGTCCTAGACAGCTCAAACAGCTGGCAAGGGCCCTCCCAGCAGCCATCCTGGGCCAGTGTGGCTGAAAGGAGGCCACCCATACACCACAGCAACACTGGGTTAGTCTCCCTCTCTGTGAACGACTCCAGATCTCTGGCCAGTCCCCCCCCAAGGGGAGTGGGAGAGTCTCTGAAGCCCTGTGGCAGTCTGGTCTGGGTCTAAGCCAGCTAGGCTGAGGGCTGTAGGCCCCTGTAACCCTGGCTTTTGTCACCTGCCAGTGGGCTCCTTGTTTTTCCTTTCAGAGTAGACACAGAGCAAAATCCGAAACACAGTTTTAAAACAACACAGGTAGAGGCATTCTCTTGCACCAGTGCGTTCACTGGTGCGTTGCAGAGGCGTGCTCCTTCAGACCCGGTCTCATGGCAGAGACACGCTGCTTTGTCTCAGGCCGAAGCACACATCAGACCCAATTAACCCTTCTTGGGCAGCAAAGATCAAACAGTAGATAACATTTCAAAGAGGTCTGAGGGAGTGTCTGTCAGGAAGAGAGTTGCAGAAACCCTGGGAGACACACCCATCCCCCCTTGGACCCTTGTCTTATCAATGAAAGCACTCCTAACAGAGCAGATTTCACAGGTTCATCAGCAAGTCTTTGTGATGCCAGATTTTCCCCAGGACACATTCCACCAAGGCAAGGAGCTGCACCTCTCCCCAGCAGGCATTCAGGCCTAAGAAGATTGGAGCCAGGAAGTGCTTCTCCCAGAGTACATGGAGACTCAGGGCTTTGTCCAAGCCAGGGGGGTGGGGTTAGAGTCCATTGCTCTTTGTTGTACCCCCCCCCCAGTCCTTCCATGAAGGCCTCCCAGGTGATTGAGTCTGGCCTAGGTTGCCCCCTGCTGTGAGGGGTCCCACCCGTTGTTGACTTCCGACCAAGCTCTGGGGGCAGGGAGAGGAACTGAGGCAGCGTTTGCTACTAGAGACAAGCTTTGTCTCCTGCAGCTGGCACTCCAGAGGTTGTCTCTTGCCCTTAGCCCAAGGGGTAGAGGTATAATTCCTAAAATCAGGCAGAGCAGTCAGCAATATCTCCCTATTCTTGTTTATAAAATTAAATCAAAATAGGCCTGTGAAATCCACTATTTGCTATTCTCAAATGCAATTACAAGAAAACAACTTCCATATACATCATAGAGTACAAACAAGAATTAAAACAACGCATTCCTGGGTTGTTATAACTCAAACTCCTAAATTCAGTCAGTTGAAAAATGATATAAATGCATGGGAAAGACAAAAGTAACAGGTCTGGTTACATTTCAATTTTGGGAAGAATTAGTACAGACTTCACAAAGTTACTTTAAAGATACGCAGCAAGGGCTAGTATCTGAACTCAGGGTAAGACAGTTCAGCATGAAGAATCTAAAAAAAACCAAAACTCCTGCTTGGTTAAGTGTTAAATGTCCTGCAGCATTAATTTAGTCCCTGTAAGTTGGTAGGAAAAGTCTCTCTTAGGTGACCACTCCAGGGGTGTTGGTTGGAATTCCACACAGCTTGGAGAAATCTGGATCAGGAGGGTCTGTGTGGAGATGCGTCACCCGTTGGGGAAGCCTTTTCTGTGATATGGCTTCACTCTCATCGCCTGCAGTTCTAAAGGTCATTCTGAAAAGCAAACAGCATACCCTCCTCTCCAAGTTAAGACTTAAAATGGCCAATAAAATTAAATTTGAGGGTGGGGAAGGCTCAAGATTCTCCCTTTTTGTTTCTTAAAGAGATTTTTGAAAGTATGATGAGACCGTTTTACAATTGCCAGACCAGTTGGATTGTAAGGTCTTTATTGGCAAATATCTTAGAACTAAAAATTCCTCACTGCAAGACTGGGAACTTAGAAACCCAGCTTCAATGCTACCAGCCCCGCCTGCTCGCTGAAATCTTACCTGTTGCTAGGAAACAGCTAGTGTGGCGCCACCGCTCTGGTCAGCGTGCTAAATCTCTTTGGTAGTAGCGCCCAGCCCCAGCTGCTGTTGGCTCACTGAAGTCCAGCCGGGGTCTCTGACGCTGCTTCTTTACTCTCACCTGTGACCCTACTCCTCCTCTCCCTCCCTCGCAGGCATCTTGGACTCAACCCCACGCTGCAGCCGCGGTGTCCCGTGGGTCACCACCAGGGACACGCATCCCCGGGGCGCAGCACGGCATGAGACTTGGCCGCAGAGCAAACCGCCCCAGCGGTGGGTGGAAAGGGGGGGGCCTCCTGCGGGGAGAGGTGGAGGATGCTCCCGGAGGTGGAGAAGATCCCAGCCTCCTGCGGGCGGGGAAACCTCCTCCCCCTCTGGGCCCGACAGCGCGACCAGCCTGGGGTGCACTGCAGACAGTCCGCCCTGCCTCCACTTCTCGGTGCAGATCAGGGGGAAAGAGAAGGGAGTCTCGCAGCCTGTGCCCCAGGTGGGTGCACTTTTCCAATCAAAGAAATCCTTTTTTGAGTTTCGGGTTCACTTATACAGCTGAGAGGGCTGGGAGCACTGGATATGTGCTTACCCGCCAAGCCCCAAGATTCGGTGCAGACACACAAGAGGGCAGGGGCACATTCACTCACACTTTCACTCTCAAGCACTCCGAATTTAAACAATCCCTCTCACCTAATTCCTGGTGGC